>NC_040076.1:98603259-99853259 GCF_003369695.1 Bos indicus x Bos taurus
GTACCTGGCCTGCCAAGCCCAATGCAGTAGCCAAATCTCCACTAAAATCATCCAGAAAGTATGGACTTCTCTACAGCAAATTCTCCACCATTTAAAACTTCACTCTGTCTCCTCTGAAAATCAGAAGACAAAGCAATAGAATCTTGAGAATTCCAAGCTGCCCAGCCTTAAGTTCGATTTACCAGGTCTATCCAGCTGACATCCTCCCTGGCCTAAGCCATTCATCATCACTGTTTTGTCTTTACTGCTAATCTCTTTAGCTTAAGATGGGAGGTCCCTTATGAATATGCTATTGATTCTACATAGAAAAACACTGATTGATTTAGATGCTCTGTTTTCTTTATCTCTTAAAAAAAAAAAGAAACCTAGTGCAAACGGCAACCCACTCCAATATTCTTGCCCGGACAAGAGGAGTCTACAGTCCATGGGGTCCAAGAGTTGGACAGAGCGACTAACCAACAATGAAGTGCTAACATATCTTCAACATCAAGTCATAGATAGTGACATCAATACCTCAAAAATAATGGAAGTCACACTGCTTTGAAGATACTGTGATGAAGAATTCATGAATTCGCTCCACAAAATTTCCTTAAGCATCCACAATGTATTATCAATTGTAGCAGGGCCCTGTAATACAGTCTGAAGTGAACTGTCCTTGAAACTAATGAAATTTAAACTTCAGGGCCTCTCACTAGCCTTGAACGCTACCAGCTCTGGAAGAAGTAAAACTAGTATTTTCACTTTAGCATAAGTTTTGGAAATTTTGAAAATATAAGATATATGTGTACTCTTTAAGAAGGCCTCCTGGATTTTATAAGTCTCAGGCTACATAAAAATTGAAATGTACCCCTGACATCCAAGGAAAAGTTACACAGCTATTCCACAGGCTAGATGTTACATGGGATATTCATTCACTAACTCGAAAACACAAATGGCACTGAAGTGTATCCAAATAAATCTCTAATACAAAGCCTTACTTGAAAGAGGCAGGCTAAATTGAAATCACTTCTGCCTGTCATGTCTGGGTCAGATAAACTTCCTTTCAGGAACCTGGATGTCTTCCATACAATCTTTCTTGAACAGGTTGAAAGAGTTCAGCCTTTACCCATCAAAGATAATTGGTCTTACTATTCAACACCCTTTTGTTTATAACACTTAAATTAAGGTTAGTATTAGGGTACTAGAGCAATATATTACTTAGACTGGAGATGTGGGATGGGAGCAAAAAGAAAAGACTGATAATGGCCTTTAATTATCAATGATGCCACCTTTCTAAGGTCAAAAATTCTAAGACAAAGATGAGGGAAGTTTCAGCTAAAGGTTTTATAATAGATTTTTTTCTCTAAAACACTATTTCAATAAGTTATGAGGAAAGATATTGTCTCCCTTCCCCAAAATACTTGAACACAGCAGATTTTCTAATCTTCCACAGAATCATGACTATTTCAAAGAGAACCCAATCTTCAAGAGCTTTTTTTTTTTTTTCTTCCCATTTATATTTTTAAAAAGTAACCATAGTTTCACACAGTAAGGGAATCTCCTAGATTACAGGTTCTCAACACGTGGTCTCTGGACCCGCAGCAGCAATACCTGGGACTTGCTCCGTTCAGTTCTGTTCAGTTCAGCTGCTCAGTCAAGTCCAGCTTTTTGTGACCCCATGGACTGCAGCACACCAGGCCTCATCGTCTATCACCCACTCCTGGAGCTTGTGCAAACTCATGTCCATCGAGTCAGTGATGCCATCCAACCATCTCATTTCTGTCGTCCCCTTCTCCTGCCTTCAATTTACCCAGCATTAGGGTCTTTTCTAATGAGTCAGCTCTTTGCATCTGGTGGCCAAAGTATTGGAGCTTCAGCATCAGTCCTTCCAATAAATATTTAGAACTGATTACCTTAAAGATTGGCTGGTTTGATCTCCCTGCAGTCCAAGGGACTTTCAAAAGTCTTCTCCAACACCACAGTTCAAAAGCATCAACTCTTTGGCACTCAGCTTTCTTCATAGTCCAACTCTCACATCCATACATGACTACTGGAAAAACCATAGCTTTGATTAGATGGACCTCTGTTGGCAAAGTAATGTCTCTGCTTTTGAATATGCTATATAGGTTTGTCATAACTTTTCTTCCAAGGAGCAAGCGTTTTTTTAATTTCATGGCTGCAGTCACCATCTGCAGTGATTTTGGAGCCCAAGAAAATAAAGTCTGTCACTGTTTCCCCATCTATTTGCCATGAAGTGATGGGACCCGATGCCATGATCTTCGTTTCTTGAATGTTGAGTTTTAAGCCAGCTTTTTCACTCTCTTCTTTCATTTTCATCAAGAGGCTCTTCAGTTCCTCTTCACTGGTATCATCTGCATATCTGAGGTTATTGATATTTCTCCCAGCAATCTTGATTCCGGCTTGTGCTTCATCCAACCTGGCATTTTGCATGATGCACTCTGCATCCATGGCCCTCTTCCCCACATACTGAGTTAGAAATTCTCAAGGTGGAGTCCTGCACGCTATGTCTTAACCAGCCCTCCATGTGATTTGTATGCATGCTACAGCTTGAGCATTGCAACCCTACAGAGCTACCAAAGATCAACCCCATCAGTAGCACACATACTTTCCCTATGGTCATAAGAAAACTAGCTAACGTCCATCAACTAAACATTTTTATTTTATTCTAAAAATGTCAAAAGCCAGATCCAGTTTTGTCTAGAGTGACAGATTCACAGTGTTATGCAATTTGGAGTCATGAAATACAGTTTTATTGACACATACCCAGCAACAATCTCAGTTGTAGCTCCATATCCCCAAAGATTCTCCAGCTGTGACACAGAGCTGATCATCTCAGGCACCTGACACACACCAAAAATGGAAAATCATGGCTCAGAGAATCTATTCCACCTCAGAGTCTCTGGAATTGGCGCTATAATATTGAAACCTGCCTCTAAAGATCGTTAGAGAAATAATAGAACTGGCAACATCCCAAGTTCCTGGTTTACTGTTTATAAATGAAATAAAATGTAGAATTCAGGAGAAAGCAGTACATGAAGAGGACTATGCCAAAGAAAGCACATTGTAGAAACAGTAGGAAAAAAATGACAGTCATGCATTTGCTCAGGTTTCAAAACACAAGTAATAGCATGAGAAGCTCTGCATAAATGAAGCTACATGCAAAATTCTGCTTCTGATGAAAGATGTCAGTCAGTAGGTAAATGCAATATGTATATGCAATATCATCCAACGATCTCATCCTCTGTTGCCTCCTCTCCTTCTGACTTCAGTCTTTCCCAGCATCAGGGTCTTTTCCAATGAGTCAGTTCTTCACATCAGGTGGCCAAAGTATTGGAGCTTTAGGTTCAGCATCAGTTCTTCCAGTGAATATTCAGGGTTGATTCCCTTTAGTATTGACTGGTTTGATCTCCTTGACGTCCAAAGGACTCTCAAGAGCCTTCTCCATCAACACAGTTCGAAAGCATCAATTCTTCAGCAATCAAGTCTTCTTTATGGTCCAGCTCTCACATCTGTACATGACTACTGGAAAAACCGTAGCTTTGACTATGTGGACCTTTGCTGGCAAAGTGATGTCTCTGCTTTTTAATACACTGTCTAGGTTTGTCATAGCCTTTCTCCCAAAGAGCAAGCGTCTTTTAATTTCATGGCTGTAGTCACTGTTTGCAGTGATTTGGGAGCCCAAGAAAGTGAAATCCAACAGTTTCCAATTTTTCCCCATCTATTTGCCATGAAGCAGTGGGACCAGATGCCATGATCTTTGTTTTTTGAATGTTGAGCTTTAAGCCAGCTTTTATTGTATATTTGGATGGCATCACTGACTCAACGGACATGAGTTTGAGCAAACTCAGGGAGACAGTGAAGGACAGGGAAGCCTGGTATGTTGCAGTTCATGGAGTCGCAAAGAGTCAGACACAAGTTAGCAACTCAACAGCAAAAACAAATGCAATATGTAACCATTCAATAATCATTCATTAGGACTCAATACTGAACTCCCATGACTGGACAAAAAGCATAAATCCACCTCTAAGTAACTCCAAGGCTTATATCAATCTCCTTTCAAATCTACCTCTCTGCATATTGTTTCCTGGGGATAAGGACCACTTCTATTAGCTTGTATATCCACAGTGTTCTGAATAGCTTCTGATAGATTGTTGTTGCTTAATAAATATTTATTAAATCTAGGAATATCTGCTATCAGTCATCCAACATAGATGGATATGATTTTCTAGACCACCATGGACCTAGGGACTTTGTAAGGAATCCCTAGTCTGTTCAGATGAAAAACATCTTTCTCAAACAAGGCTTCAAGAGTTCTCCTGAGCTAAAGGTAGTTCTTGAGCTCCAAAGAAATAATAAGTAAGGGCACTAAGTGGTATTTGAGGAAGGGAGATTAACATTCCCTTCCCCCACAATGTCCACAAGATGCTTCAAAACTCTCCTGTTGCTGCTGCTGCTGCTGCCAAGTCACTTCAGTCATGTCCAACTCTGTGCGACCCCATAGACAGCAACCTACCAGGCTCCCCCATCCCTGGGATTCTCCAGGCAAGAAGACTGGAGAGGGTTGCCATTTCCCTCTCCAGTGCATGAAACTGAAAAGTAAAAGTGAATTTGCTCAGTTGTGTCCAACTTTTCATGACCCCATGGACTGTAGCCTACCAGGCTCCTCCGTCCATGGGATTTCCCAGGCAAGAGTACTGGAGTGGGTTGCCATTGCCTTCTCTGTGTCAAACTCTCCTAAATAAATATATATAAGTGAAAGATCTGGGTAAACACCTTGTCTCTTTTTCAAACATGTTGACACCCTAACTGTTCATATGCCTGAGTTCTGAGCCACCATAGTCTGGCATAAATGTACTCAGTCACTTTAATACTCAGAGAGGACACAGAAAAGACTGCTGAATATAGAAGTCTTCTGTCTGTCCAAAGATGATGCTCTTGGAATGTTTCCTCTGCTTCCATCTCTGTGTCAACCCCACAAATACACCAACTTCAGGTCCTATAGCTCCTAACTTGTCATTCTACTTGAACACCAATCCCACGACATGTGCTAATCAACTCGTGTTTCCTGTTTCTGACCTTGTCCAGTCAGCCCTCCAAGTACCTGTGTGCCTCCCAGGTGCCACGTTCCATTCCCAGACTGAGCAACTGCCCCCATAGTCTGCCTACCCTCCCCAGGCACAGAGCAGAAGCCCCTCCTAGGCCACTCCCTGGCCATCCACACTCTAAGGGATGACATTAGAGGAAAGAGTAGGCTTGGTATGGAGCCCAGTCAGTTTCAATAACAGGCCTCTTCTCTATGCCCTGCTCAGGACTATTGTGAAAATGAGAAATGACTTTAAACTGAATCACACTAAAAAATTCTGCAGCCAAATTTAAAAAGTATAATAGCAACCAAATACATGTAATACCTATATTATTATTTGTTGTTTTATTTGTTGTTGCTGCCTGGTTGCTGAAGGTAAAGGTGAAGACGAAGTTGCTAAATCATGTCTACCCCTTTTGAGACCCACAGACTGTAGCCTGCCAGCTTCCTCTGTCCATGGGATTTCCCAGGCAAGAATACTGGAGTGGGCTGTCATTTCCTTCTCCACAGGATGTTTCCAACTGAGGGATTGAACCTGCATCTCCTGCTTGGTGGGCAGATTCTTTACCACTGATCCACGAGGTAAGCCTTACCTATATTATAAATAAGCGTCAAAAAGACTAGAAGAACTTGGAACCAAATGCTAACAATAGTTTTCTCCAGCTTGTAGGAATATACCTTTTTGTTTGTTTTTTTTATACTTTATTTATTTTACAGATTCTCCTGGGTGAGAGTACATACTTATATAATTTGAAAAATTATCATTTTAAAAAATGCTTGGATGGGCTGAGTCTTAAGTTCAATCTTTAATTAAAGAAGTATGAATCATACTATGAAAGATTTTTATCTGTTTCAGAATGATTAAAAACAAAAAAAATAGAAAAAAGTTAATATGATAGAAATATCTTTCAAAAATAACCAACCCAATTACTTAACAGCATCTGTGGCTTGCTCTAGATGCATATGCATTTTTAACATACTTACATTGTTGTCTTCACTCCAAGAAGTCTGTACGTGTGTGCTCAGTCACCCAGTCATGTCTCTTTGGACCCCACAGGCCCTCTCTCCATGGGATTTTCTAGGCAAGAATACTGGAGTAGGTTGCCATTTTCTCCTCTAGGGGATCTTCCTGACCCAGGGATTAAACCTGCATCTCCTGCTTTGGCAGGCAAATTCTTTACTGCTGAGCCACCAGGGAAGCCCCTAAGAAGTCCAGAGCTGCTCAATAATAACTGACCCAATCACTGTAATATTGAGACAGTGGCAGGAACTGACTATTGACATCAAAACTCTTCCTAATATGTAACTCTCAGTCTTATTTTTTACAGTCCCTCCCACGTGGGTTTTTCTCTCTTCTCCCCAGACTGAATTTGAGGAGAAAGGCTTGTAGAAAGGTGGAAGAAGGGGGCTGAGAAGAGAGTTAATGCTTACTAAGCATCTAGAATGTGCTAGCACTGTGCTAGGAACTTTATATACACAATTACAGTACTACTGGAAGGATCCAGAACATAGGTTTAATGTCTGTTGAAACTCCCTAAACAACCAGCTCTTCTACACTTCCAGTCTCCTGTTTTCTAGGGCAGAAATCTCTCTTTCTATCTTTTTTTAACCAAGTGTGCCTGATTCTATGCTGAATATGTTAGAAATACTAGCAGAAAGAAAAGGAAAGAAGGGAGGGAGGAAGAAGGAAGAAGGGTGGAGAGAACAAAGGAATGAGGGAAGGAGGGAAAACAGAGAAAAGGAAACATCTGTGATCATGATTTATATGAAATAGCACATAAATGCATGTATGTATGTGTGTATGTGTGTGCTCAGTCGCTCAGTCATGTCCAACTCTTTGCAATCCAATGGACAGTGTCCACCAGGCTCCTCTATCCATGGGGATTCTCTAGGCACAAGCATGAAGCAGGTTGTCATTTCCTACTCCAGGCATGTGTGCCTGTATGTATGTGTGTGTGTGTATATATATATATATATATATGAATTAAATTCATGGGCTATGAATGGATTGAATTGCTATTCAGTTCCTTTTTTAAACAAGGGTTAGAGAATGATGAGAGACTCCACTCAAAGGCCAATTTCAGCATGCAGACTAATATCCCTGGCCACTACTCTTTCCTTAAGCAATTGCTAAAATACTGGTACTTACAGAAAAAAATATTGGTTCTATAATTTATTTCCTTATAAAATCCTCTTCTACAGTTGTTACGTAGAGTGATTCCCACCTTTCCTGAATTCTTACTTCATTTAGGGCCTAACTTACATTACAAAGTAGTCAATTACATACTATTCCTGGCTTTTCTCAAAGAGCCTCTTGATGAAAGTTAAAGAGGAGAGTGAAAAAGTTGGCTTAAAATTCAACATTCAGAAAACTAAGATCATGGCATCCGGTTCCACCACTTCATGGCAAATAGATGGGGAAACAACGGAAACAATGAGAGACTATTTTTTTGAGCTAGTCAAAACTATGGTTTTTCCAATAGTCATGTATGAATGTGAGAGTTGGACTGTAAAGAAAGCTGAGTGCCAAAGAATTGATGCTTTTGAACTGTGGTGTTGGAGAAGACTTTTGAGAGTCCCTTGGACTGCAAGGAAATCCAACCAGTTCATCCTAAAGGAAATCAGTCCTGAAACTCCAATACTTTGGCTACCTGATGTGAAGAACTGACTCAGCTGAAAAGACCCTAATGCTGGGAAAAACTGAAGGCAGGAGGAGAAGGGGATGACAGAGGATGAGATGGTTGGATGGCATCACTGACTCTATGGACATGAGTTTGAGTAAGCTCCCGGAGTTGGCAATGGACAGGGAGGCCTAGTGTGCTTGGGGTAGCAAAGAGTTGAACACAGCTGAGTGACTGAACTGATTATTTTCTCATGTTAAAATATTCTTTCCTACAACATTAAATAGTCTTTGAGGACAGAGACCATATATTAGCATCTTCCATCACACCCAGCTCCGAGACACTTTGTTGTTATTCAGTCACTAAGTTGTGCCCAGCTCTTTGTGACCCCCTGGACTGCAGCATGCCAGGCTTCCCTGTTCTTCACTATTTCCTAGAGTTTGCTCAAATTCATGTCCACTGAGTAGGTGATTCTATCTAACTATCTCATTCTCTGCCATGCCCTTCTCCTTTTGCCTTCAGTCTTTCCCAGCTTCAGGGTCTTTTCCAATGACATCCATCCAGGTACCTAATAAATTATCACATGAGCCTTAGCCTTATAATTGTCCCCTCCTAAATGCCCCAGGACACACTGTTCTTCTCACTGTCACCACACCGTATGACATGAAGCTTTTGGATATGAGTGTGTCAGTTCATGATGCTTCAAACACCTTAAGGGCAGAGTCAGTGACTTACTCATTTCTTAGCCTCCTCTGGATTTTATAGTGCAACTGGTGCATCAGAGGGACTCAGTATATATTACTTGGCTAAAATATATTAAGGATGGAATTTTGATGTATCCTTAAATCAGGTATGGATAAGCAGGGTTTTCTGAGGACCAAAGGAAGGTCAGGAGACCCACTAAACCCTTTCATGGGATTTTTTCCCCCAACATTAGTCAATTTGTAAAAGCCATGTTAGTTTAGAATAAACACAAATGTTGGGGTTAGATAGCCCTGGTTGAAATCAGACCTGTGACCATTTTCTTAATATTCTCATTTTCAAATGTTCACTTTGGCAGCAGAAATCCTTTCTGGATCTTTAAGTTTGAATTACCCAAGTGATATATGAATTAAAGATTATAACATTGAAAAAAATTAATGAAAAAACTTGAAAAAAAATTGTTCTACTTGTCCCTCCCCCTTCTCAGTCACTTCAAATAATCATTGTCAGCCATCTAGTGTGTTCAATTCCGATACTTTTTATCTGCATTAATACACATGTCTCTGTGCATGTGTGCATACATCTATACATAGTTTCTTTTGTATTTTTTACATAATAGGTCGATATTTTTTAAATAATTTTTTTAATTTATTTATTTTTGGCTGTGCTAGGTTTTCATTGCTGCTCAGGCTTTTCCCTAGTGGCAGAGAGTGGGAACTACTCTGTAATTGCAGTGCACGGGCTTCTCATTGAGGTAGCTTCTCTTATTGCTGAGCACCGGCTCTAGGGTGCACCAGCTTCAGCAGTTGTGGCTCCCAGGCTCTAGAGCACAGTTTCAATAGTCATGGTGCATGGGTTTAGTTGCTCTGTCGCATATGGGATCTTTCTGGATCAGGGATCGAACCCATGTCTCCTGCATTGACAGGCAGATTTTTTACCACTGAGCCACCAGGGAGGCCCCTAAATAGGTTCATATTAAATATAATTGCTGTGTTATATTTTTCACATAACTTTTATCTATTTCAATATTCAGTGCTATGTTTATGTATACTTTAATCTTGCATTTTAATAGCACTTACACTTTGCAGTTATGTGCCTTTACAAGGATGACACATACCCTGGGTCTCAGTTTCTGAATCAGTAAATTGGAACTAGTATCTTCTTCAAAGAGATGGGTAAAGATTAAATCACATAATATTTGCAAGACTTGTGGCTGTCAAGGGGGAGGGCGGTTGGGGAAGGAAGAATTGGAAGTTTGGGATGAGTTAAAAGGGATGAGTTAAACTATTATACATAGGATGGATAAATAATAAGGTCCTACTATACAGCACAGGGAACTCTATTTAATATCCCATGATAAACCATAATGGAAACAAATATAAAATAATATACATATATATACATATATTGAATCACTTTGCTGTACAAAGTGTAAATCAACCATACTTCGATAAAATCTTAAAAAATAAAAATAATGTTTGCCAATCAGTTGCTACACAACTGGTGCTGAATAAAATATAACCGTTGTTACTGTTATTACCTGGAACCACAAGGAAATTCCTAGTTTCTTAGTGGGATTTTAGAGAATCAACAGGAGAACAAAAACTGCATTATCCTCAATGTTCTAATTCACTGTTTGCAGGAGGGCATCTTTCCCTTACTTATAAAACAGGAAGTCCCTTGGCTCCATGGGAACTTGGATTTGCTCCTGGTTCCTCTGTTCCCTCAGGACTACGTAAAGGCAAGGAGAACCATCTCCCTCCTAATCGCCCTCCAGGGAATCAACCCAGTGAGTTCACCTTTTCATTAACCAGAGCCTAATATACAAAGGCCTCCTCACAGCCTTAGTGGCCTGACTAAATTGTGACGAAAACAATACCCGCTGGCGGCACCAGTCCGCAGCTGTTCTGCCTTCCACATCTGCCTTCCTGCCACAAGAAGCCGAGCCCTGCACGCCTATCAAGTCTGTATTTAAAACAGCGTCTCGATACGTACATTTTAAATCAGATCTGAATTGCTGATCAAAACTGTTTGAAGTTTTCCAGATGCAAGACCATTTATTCACCAACACTTCTAAAAATAAGGGGGAGAAAAGCCCAGAGCCTGTCAAAGTTAATTAGATTCACACAAAAAGCTTAACAGTCCCTTGCAATGTTTTTACTCTATTACACATAAATGTACAATAATTCCGTGAACACTGGGTTTAATTGCTCATAATATTTTAATTAAGGTTATGCTTTGTATAAATATCAACTCATCATTTACTGTGACTACAGTCCTATTTAAATGATGAAGTCAATTTGACAGTACATTCATGAAAAAGAGAGCCTTTTAAGAGTTTTGCTCTTATGTGGTCTAGAATACTAATGGAGGTTAATTGTCAAAACAAACTGAGCACAGACATCAGAACGGTCTTCACATTTTAGTGAGAGAACAACGTAACCACATTTTTATGTGACCCGCTGACCTAATACCGCGAATAACATAATGGCTATTATAAATCTCCGTGTCTGCTTCCTAAAAACCAGACAGCTCTCCTTTTTAATATTTACATTTTGTGGCTGCCCTTTAAGCAGACACCCTTTAACTACTGTATTTGCGATTCAGATGATCAGATAATTAGATGTAAGATTAGATGCGCCAGAAGAGATGGCTGCCTCAATTAATCTTACAGTCTGTGCCTCTGCAAATCACTACTTGGTGTGTAACAGAAAATATCAAATTAAGTTTTCAGAGGCAGGGAAATTTCAAGTCTGCAGTCATTTTAATTCCATCCGAGGCAAGGATATAATTTATTACTGTATTCAGAATTCATGTTCTCTTTTTCCAAAACACCAATTTTAATTAGAGAACAGAGACCCGAAAGAGGAGAAAAAAGTAGGGGGGAAGGCCTGCCAGTGCCCACAGGGATCACTATCTACTCCTAGAGACAGTACCTGTTCTGAAGTCTGCAGTTTCCCCAAGTGAATATCAAAGCTTAGATTCAGGGAGCCTTTTCCTAATAAGTGGCTCTCCTGGCCTTCGAAAGAGCAGTGAGGCATCTCCTATCTGGCAAATACCCCCACTGCTTTTCTTCTCTTTGCTACTGGTTTTTCACATTCAAATTTTACAAAGCACGATGTTTTCCAAAATGATCTAGTAGTTTGTCTCATCGGATACACGAAGATGCAAAAGAAACCTCATATTGCCAACTACATGTACTTTTTTATAAATAGAAAGGAATTTTTAACAGAATAGACCAGGGACACAAAAATAGACAAGAGAAACTAGAAAACAGATGGCAACAAAAGACACCGGTATTTATCCCTGGGTGCTATTAAGAGGAAAGTGCAAAATAACCAGCCCATTTTGAATTCTTTTAAAATTTGGGGATAAAATAAATTCTCAGAGTTCCTACTGAAGTCACAGGTCCTTTAAAGATAGGGGATGGATGTGTGGGGTGGTATTTAAGAATTCTAGTTCACAGCTGTCAGATGTGAAATCCAAAGCTGGAATCTTACGTGAAGATTTGAGCATGATAAATCCAACCCTGAAATGATTTGAAGGCTTTATTTCACCCAGGAATGCTGCTATTTGAAAGTTGGGGTTAAATTAATTTAAAAAGTCTTCTGTTCATTCAGTCAACAAACATTTTTGAAATACAGAAAAGCTTTCAAAACGAAGCATCTGCAAAGTAATTCCTGGGGGAGAGAAATCTCCATAAATAACAAGAGGGCAGGAGTAGCTTGTCATAAACTTATTTAATATTCCTCTGATCTCTGAATATAAAGGTGACAACACATGGAGACATACAAGCATCTTCAAGGGTACCTGAAAGAGAAATCTGTTCACAGCAAACTGGAACTGGAACCAATGAGCTTGATCCCATTTATTACCTGATGAGCAACTGAAATAGAGCACACTTTGCATATTTGCATCTAAGCTTAGTTTCTGCAGGACAGAGACCTCAACCCACCATTTCTCTTTTGCACTCACACAATAGTTCTTTAACTGGGTGCTAATTATTTCCTAAGTATGCATATATCCTATTCCCCAAACTAGATGGCAAGCAACGAAAGGCAAAGGGATGTCTTTAGCATCTTTTTGTCTCCCTTCATTACACTGAGCAGAGCCAGACCCAAAGCAGAGGCTTCATGCAAAGGTATGAAAGGAAGGATGGAAAGGAATAACAGAAGAAAAGAAAGCAGCCAGGAGAGAAGCAAGTTTTGATTTCAAGGACTTCCTTATCAATATCCTTTCCTTCTCTCTAGTTTTTATCAGTAGCCTCAATATCCCACCAAGCCTCCTCCCACCTTTGGTTCTCTTTGCACTCCTTAGGTCTTTCTCACAGATTCTCCCACAGGATTTTCATTTTCATTTCCTTACCTAGCGCAAGCAATTATTCTTTTGCCTAAACTAACTCAGTAGTTAGCTAACTGGGCTTCTTGTCCTATCTTTCATTCAAGGTTAGGGTACTCTTTCCTCCTCAAAAGCCTTGTTGGCTTTCAGAAAACACAACACATTAGGCATACAGCTTCTCTGTACTACCACCCACTGTTCTCTGCTCCTAGAATGCCTGCCTCCCTCTGCCCGCACAACTCCATCAGTCAAAACCTCCATCTCGTCTCAAAGGCTCAGCCCAAGTGCCACCCCTCGAGGAAAGCCTTGTATGTTCTCCTGGAGCCTAAACTCACTGCTGCTGGCTCTCGGCTCTTATAAAAATGCCTTGTATCTCCTGGGGGCCCTTATGGCATCTGCTACAGTCAAATCTACCTGAGGATCTTGCAAGCTCCTTTTGAAAGATGCATCACATTTTTGTATCCCATGCTGTTCTCCTCGGTAGTTTGCTTAGTAAATATTTGTCTAATGATAGCCACATGCACTTGGAACCTCATAGCACACTCAGCATCAAAAATCATAATAATGATGAAGAAATCAAAATTTAAAAATTGATTCTGGGAGACCGTTAATTTTATCCTTCTCTTTGAAGACACATAAATACCTCAGTCCATTCAGAATCTATTACTGTTTAATATTCTTCAAAGAAAGTAATTCAAATAAATAAAGAGATATTTACATTTTATACATATTTTCCAGACACCAAACCAAAACATTTCTACAAGCACATAACTGTTTCCTGTAAATACAGCTAGCTAGTTTTTAATTCCCCTCCCTTTTTCTTGATCCTTTTTTCACAGTGTGTTTTGCTTGTCTAGACAATTCCTTCCGTGCCTCTTTTATATTCTAATGTGCAATAGCACCCTCACTCTTCCACCGCCCCTGAGATGATGTTCTTTTAGCCTAGGAGTGATTCTTTGCTCTTCCTCTTACTTTCTAACAAGTTCAAAAAATTCTTTGTAACAGTAACATATGTACTTCTTTCACATAACTTTGCTGACTGCTCTCAAACACTCTTTACCATGATGCCATTCAGGGGTCAGGTGTGCCAGCAACTCCTCTGCCCCAGCATTAGGCCCGCAATGTCTCATGTGTAACTCTTTCCAATGTTTAACTATCCTACCAGAATATTATCCCTTGCATCCAATCTAAATCTCTTATGCTGTACTCTGCAGTTTAAAGACACTTTCTCTTCCTTTTCTAATGTTGGTAGATGCAAAATACAGTAATCCTCTGTATAATAGGCAGAGGGGGAGCTCAAAGTATGTCCCAAGAAATATTTTGATATTATTTTGGTTTTCTCTTGGACAATAGTCTTTTATATCACTTATTTGTTAGAAAGACTGAATATGTCATATTTTGTCCTCTTTTATCCTGATCTGCACAGTTACCCTATCTAAGGTGATGGCTCTTATTTCAAAAGTCTATGAAAGATTTAAACTTGGTAGATTGTGGTGGCTAATCCAACTTCCACACAAGGCACACACTATACCCAACTCTCCTTAAGATATATGTGACCTTAATGAAGAAATGGAAAATCCAAAAGAGTTTATTAGCTTAGAGGATTTACATGTACTAGTAGCACATTTGAAGATTAACACTGTGTTCTCATGAAATACACCAACCACACTCTACTAAGAGTTCACTCACCTGAGTCTAGAGATTCTGTCCCAGACAACCCTGGCCACTGTATCAGCCTCATGAAGTGTCCTCATAAGATGGGGAGAAAGTCAGAGGATGCACCCTGAGAAGTCCCTAAAGAGCACCATGGAAGACCTACAACCAGGCTTAGAACATCTTATTCTCTCGAACATGACATGGTTACACAAGGATCCTTTTCGAACTGTGGCTCATTCAACTCTCTTTCCTCAAATTGAGAAACAAGGAAAAGTTAGCCAGGGCTAGAATCGTTCCCAATAGATTATTTGGAATAGAGTAAGAAGAGACTTTGCTGATGACATCCATAAACTTAGAAAACAAACAAACCAATAAAAACTCTCACAGGCAGTCAAGATCTGGGTACAGCTCCTGAGGTCTGTTAGAATGGACTACATGTTCTATTCAGGTATGTGTCTAGATCACAATAGCAGTCAAGGACAAGCCCTGTCATTGTTTATCCATCTTCCCAGTAAAGAACAAGGCCAGTCTGATAGACTTAAGCTTCTGAAAAATAACCTATCTTCTGCAACTAAGCAAAGAGGTCACACTCCAGGTTAATGTTGCTCTCAGGCACCAAACTGTCCACTTGCTCAACTGGGGATGTCCATTCAAGTTAGAAGCCCTGATGTCCACACCACCACTCACTTACTGCGCCACATAACTCAGAGGCTAAATTATCAACTGAACACTTATTTAGGCAGCCTAATCCCCCTTCATTTTTCAAGATACTCAGACATGTAGGAAATGTCTACACATTTTTACATTTTCATAACCAACTGCAGACAAACTGCTTGTCATGTCATAAAAACATTAAGAGATAAAAATAAAGGATCTCATGATTTCTCCAAAGATAATAAAGCAAAGGGCGGCTCAATGAAGTAATTATTTCCTACTTACTCGCTGCATAGCAATTTATGAGATGTCTAGGGAAATTATACAGACACACACACACAGACACACACTTTTTTTTTTTCCATTTTAGTTACTGATAATTTTTTTTTTCCATTCTAAGTACTGGTTTTACAGATGTTTTATAAGAAAAAAGTCAACCATTTGGGGCAATCTAATATATTACTGCAAGCATTTTAAGGTTTGCAGAAGGACAACAATTTAAACTAGACAGATAGATTGACTAATAGATAATTTAATTTAATTTATATATAAAAATGTATCAAGAGTTCAAAAAAATTTGACTGAAGAATTCCACTTTCAGAAATATATTCTCATGAAATTATGAGACTTCCACTCAAATGATGAGGTATAAAGATGCTCATCATATTTTATAACTGTAAAAAAACTAGAAATATCTCAAAATACCCAAAGATAGGGAGAGATTAATATGCTATAGGTACAACTACAAGATAAAAGACCTAGCTACCCTAAAACATATACTTTAAATAATATTTGACTTGGGGAAATGCTGATGGTTGAAGTTAAAGTAACAGATACAAAGCACTGATTAAATAGGATCCTGATTTTTAGAAAAAGAAACAAAGATATGAAGATAACAACGATAACAAAGATCTCTGTATAAAGATTCTAGGTAGAAAGTCATTCACTTAATTATTAACAGTTGCAATCTCTGTGGAGTATGTTTACAGGTGATTTACTTATGTTTTTATATATTCCCACTAGTGAGCAGTGAATGTGTTTTATTCATTTTAATCAAACATATTTCTACACCTTCTTAATCCCGCACACACTAGGATTCTGACCCCTCTATATACCTAGACTTTGGGACACTATATATGGAACTTGTTCAGAAAAGGCCCTTCTGTTTTTGCTTGTAATTAACCACTTCATATTCAAAGGGGTTCTGGTTTACATCAAATATTAATGATGACCCTATCTTAATGAAATTCACAGGATTAGGAATATAAAGACTTGAGGAAGGGTAAAAACTCTAATATACAACCAGTCTTCTGTATCAGTTCAGTTCAGTTCAGTCGCCCAGTCGTGTCCGACTCTTTGCAACCCCATGAATTGCAGCACGCCAGGCCTCCCTGTCCATCACCAACTCTCGGAGTAAACTCAGACTCATGTCCATTGAGTCGGTGATGCCATCCAGCCATCTCATCCTCTGTCATCCCCTTCTCCTCCTGCCCCCAATCCCTCCCAGCATCAGAGTCTTTTCCAATGAGTCAACTCTTGGCATGAGGTGGCCAAAGTATTGGAGTTTCAGCTTTAACATCAGTCTTTTCAGGACTGACCTCCTTTAGAATGGACTGGTTGGATCTCCTTGCAGTCCAGGACTGACCTCCTTTAGAATGGACTGGCTGGATCTCCTTGCAGTCCAAGGGACTCTCAAGAGTCTTCTGTCTAAAGATGTGCTAAAGCTCTAGGCCAAGCACAGAGGATAGGCTGGGAGAGAGAGGACTCATCTCTATTTATCTATATCTGTCTATCTCATAGCTTTTTATTCACCTTGAACTGTCCTGTAAACTGAATGATATTAGTAAGGACATCCAGTTATCGACACAGTCAAAACCTGCATCTTTTTTACATTCAAGAATGAGAGTTTTCAAAGTAGAACAAATAATCTCTATTGGTGTGTGAAGCACTGGTACTGTGTTTTAGTGTCTTAAGTTTGTGGTAAATTTGTGGCTGTTGTTCAGTAGCTCAGTTGTGTTTGGCCCTTTCCAACCCTATGGACTACAGCATGCTGGGCCTCCCTGTCCTTCACCGTCTCCCGGAGCTTGCTCAAACTCATGTCCATTGAGTCGGTGATATCACCCAACCATCTCATCCTTTGTCATCCCCTTCTCTTCCTGCCTTCAGTCCTTCCTAGAATCAGAGTCTTTTCCAATGAGTTGGCTCTTCGCATCAAGTGGCCAAAGTATTGGAGTTTCAGTTTCTACATCAGTCCTTCCATGAATATTCAGCATTGATTTCCTTTAGGATTGACTGGTTTGATCTCTTTGCAGTCCAAGGGACTCTCAAGAGTCTTCTCCAACACTGCAGTTCAAGGGCATCTTTGGCCCTCAGCCTTCTTTATGGTCCTACTCTCACATTCATACACAACTCTCACATTCATACACATACACAGTTTTGACTACATGGACCCTTGTAGGCAAAGTAATGGCTCTGCTTTTTAATACACTGTCTAGGTTTGTCATTGTATTTCTTTCAAGGAGCAAGCATCTTTTAATTTGATAGCTGCAGTCACCATCTGCAGTGATTTTGGAGCCCAAGTGAATGAAGTCTGTCACTGCTTCCATTGTTTTCCCCATCTATTTTCCATGAAGTGATGGGACTGGATGCCATGATCTTTGTCTTTTGAATGTTGAGTTTTAAGACAGATTTTTTGCTCTCCTCTTTCACTTTCATCAAGAGGCTCTTTATTTCCTCTTCACTTTCTGCCATTACAGTGGTAACATCTGCATATCTGAGGTCATTGATATTTCTCCCAGCAATCTTGATTCCAGCTTGTGCTTCATCTAGCCCAGCATTTCTCATGATGTACTCTGCATATAAGTTAAATAAGCAGGGTGACAATATACAGCCTTTACACACTCCTTTCCCAATTTTGAACCAGTTCATTGTTTCATGTCCAGTTCTAACTGCTGCTTCTTGACCTGCATATAGATTTCTCAGGAGACAGGCAAAGTGGTCTGGTATTCCCATCTCTTTAAGGATTTTCCAGTTTGTTGTGATCCACACAAAGGCTTTAGTATATTCAATGAAGCAGAAGTAGATGTTTTCTGGAATTCTCTTGTTTTATCTATGATCCAACAGATGTCAGCAATTTGATCTCTGGTTCCTCTGCCTTTCCTAAATCCAGCTTGTACATCTTTCAAAGCCTATCTTGAAAGATTTTGAGTATTAATTTGCTAGAATGTGAAATGAGTGCAACTGTGTGGTAGTTTGAGCATTCTTTGGCACTGCCTTTCTTTGGGATTGGATGAAAACTGACCTTTTCCAGTCCTGTGGCCACTGCTGAGTTCTCCAAATTTGCTGGCATATTAAGTGCAACACTTTCACTGCATCATCTTTTAGGATTTGAAATAACTCAGCTGGAATTCCATCACCTCCACTAGCTTTGTTTCTGGTGATGTTTCCTGAGGCCTACTTGACTTCACACTCCAGGATGTCTGGCTCTAGGTGAGGGATCACACCACTGTGGTTATATGGGTCATGCAGATCTCTTTTGTATAGTTGTTCTATGTATTCTTGCCATGTCTTCTTAATATCTTCTGCTTCTGTTAGGTCCATACCATTTCTGTCCTTTATGGTGTCCATCTTTGCATGAAATGTTCCCTTGGTATCTCTAATTTTCTTGAAGAGATCTTTAGTCTTTCCCATTCTATTGTTTTCCTCTATTTCTTTGCCTTGTTCACTGAGGAAGGCTTTCTTATCTCTCCTTGCTGTTCTTCAGAACTCTGCATTCAGGTATGTTTAGCTTTCCTTTTCTCCTTTGCCTTTTGCTTCTCTTCTTTTCTTGGCTATTTGGAAGGCCTCCTTATAACAACCAAAAGACAACCATTTTGCCTTTTTTGCATTTTTTCCCCCTTGGTGATGGTTTTGATTATCACCTCCTGTACAATTTTATGAATCTCTGTCTATAGTTCTTCAGGCACTCTGTCTACAATCTCTTGAATCTAATCCCTTGAATCTATATGTCACTTCCACTGCATAATTATAACTTCCACTGTATAATTGTGAGAGATTTGATTTAGATCATACCTGAATCATATAGTGGTTTTCCCTACTTTCTTTAATTTAAGTCTGAATTTTGCAATAAGCAGCTCATGATCTGAGCCATATTAGGCTCCTGGTTTGTTTTTGCTGACTGTATAGAGTTTCTCCATCTTTGGCTGCAAAGAATATAATCAATCTGATTTCGGTATTGACTATCTGGTGATGTCCTTGTGTAGAGTCATCTCTTGTATTGTCAGAAGAGCATGTTTGCTATGACCAGTGCGTTGTCTTGGCAAAACTCTGTTAGCCTTTGCCCTGCTTCCTTTTGTACTCCAAGGCCAAATTTGCCTGTTACTCCAGGTATCTCCTGACTTCCTACTTTTGCGTTCCAGTCCCCTATGATGAAATGGACATCTTTTTTTGATCTTAGTTCTAGAAGGTCTTGTAGGTCTTCATAGAACCATTCAATTTCAGCTTCTTCAGTATTTGTGGTTGGGGCATAGACTTGGATTACTGTGATACTGAATGGTTTGCCTTGGAAACGAACCCAGATCATCCTGTTATTTTTGAGTTTGCACCCAAGTGCTACATTTCAGACTCTTTTGCTGACTATGAGGGCAACTCCATTTCTTCTAAGGTATTCTTGCCTAAAGTAGTAGGCATATTGGTCATCTGAATTAAATTCGCCCATTCCAGTCCATTTTAGTTCACTGATTCTTAAAACATCAATGTTCGCTCTTGCCATCTCCTGTTTGACCACTGCCAATTTATGTTGATTCATGGACCTAACATTTCAGGTTCCTACACAATACTGTTCTTTACAGTATCACACTTTATTTTCACCATCAGATACACACTGTTGTAAATAATCAGGTACGTTGCACACAGTCTCCATTTCCATAGAAATTAGAAAAATAATTATGATCCTGTATATTGATACATGGTTTTATTTTCATTATCCTTTATCCAGGAATCTAGAATCCTAGGTTGGTCTAGAAATATATACTTCGTTCTGTTTTCTAGCCAAAGTTAAATTTAATAGATTATAGATTATTATTAATTATTCTGACTAAAACCAGTTATCTGCAGAAAAATATATTGAAAAGTCTATTGGAATTTATTTGTTTGTTTCACCTTTCTCCACTCCTTTCAGGAGGTATTCTATGCAACTGATCATTTGGCTAGATCTTCAGAAAAGTTCTTCTTAAAGTAAACCAATCCAAGGGAATTTATTTCGGATTTTTTTTATTGCCAACTTGCCACACTAGTGGTAAAGAACCCACATGCTGATGCAGGAGACTCAAGAGACATGGGTTAGATCCCTAGATTGGGCAGATCCCCTGCAGTAGGAAATGGCAACTCACTCCAGAATTCTTGCCTGGAAAATTCCATGGACAGAGGAACCTGGCAGTTGGGGTCACAAAAAGTCAAACACAACCAAGTGACTGAGCACTGATAGACCAATACCACTATGGCCATGCAATATGATAGTAGTTTTCCAAATTTTTAAACAAATAATTTCTTTTATGATTTCTCATATAGTCTTTGGAGAAACTATGTAAAAAATATTTTTATACATAAACAGTGTATGAAGTGAAGTGAATTGAAAGTTGCTCAGTCGTGTCTGACTCTTTGTGACCCCACGGGCTATAGAATCCATGGAGTTCTCCAGTCCAGTATACTGGAGTGGGAAGCCTTTCCCTTCTCCAGGGGATCTTCCCAACCCAGGGATCAAACCCAGGTCTCCTGCGCTGCAGGCGGATTCTTTACCAGCTGAGTCACAAGGGAAGCATTTTAAACAATGTAAAAAAATAAGTAAAGCTGCATTGTTTTATCTTACCTCTCAAGTCTTTTTCTTCATGCCCTCACCCAACCCAGTGTCCCAGCAGCTCTATAATGAGCTCAGAGATTCAAATCGGTGGAGAAATAAATTATGGTTTTCCTTCTAGGAGACTTATTTTACCAGCTTCCTAGCTTATTTCTAAAGCATACTGATCTTGCTAAAACTCCCAACTGAAAACATTCCTATCCCTGTTCCTTTTTGAATTAGAACCTATTATCCAGCTCCTCTCAAAGTCTGCCTGAGAGAAGAGACCTGAGAAACACTGTCAAGGATTTACAGTCAAACTTTAAACCAAACTTTAGATCATCTTAGACCATGTGATGTTCACATATGTAGACAAAATTAGTTTAGCCTTTCATAATAGTGCCTTTGTTGAAATGACATTTAATAACAACTTCTAAACTTTTTTCCTAAGGTTGCTTTAAAAAGCCCAGTTGCTTCAAAAAATATTATTGAGGGAATTGCCTGTTAAATCAGTCCTCATTATTTATGTAATAAATTTCTTCTAAAAGTCACTACTAGGAAAAACTCCCCTGAGGAACCTATTTACTTTCTAGTTTGGGATAATGACAGTGAAACAACTGATCATATCTCCTTTGTCATCTTGGCCACCAAGAACCTCAAAGCTCAGTGTGAACTTCAGGGGTAACATACAGTGTTAGATCTCAGGTCCCATGCTTGGGTTCTGCTGTGCCATTGTGTCAATTTTCTACTTTTATTTACATTTTATTTCTTCCATTATTGGTATTTTAATCGTAAACCCCTTCAAATTCTTGAAGGGATAAAAAATGTTCATGAGCCATTCATTAACACTGTAATTGTATGAGTACAAATCTGCAAATTCAACTAACAGTATTATAATCAAGTTCATCATGGCCACAACATTATCATTAGGTTTTGTGGGATGGCTTTTGAAAATATAATTTATTTTCCTATCTGTCTTCAAATATATCTCCAAGCTTCCAAGATAATTACCAAAAATGGTCCTATTATAACCTACACACATTATCTTAAGAATCTGGAGTATAATTAGTTTAGGATTGAAAACCTCAAACTGGGACTTTCTTACTATCTCCTGACATCTTGAGATTCAATTCCCTTTCAACTATTGTTCTACCCTTTCTAGTTTGAAGACCACTGTCCTCTTTTAATGGTAAGCCTAATTTAATAACAATCATTTAGTGCTTAGTGTGTACCAGGCACTGTTCTAAGTATCTTATATATAATACTTCACAAAATTGTCATACCCAGTTTTAAGTGAAATAAACTATATTACCCAATGTCACACAGCTGTAAGTGGCCAAGTCACGATTTGAACCCAGATGGTCTAACTCTAGAATTCACGCTCTTGACCACTATTTCATGTTGCTTCTCTTGAATAGGATGTAAAAGAACAACTCTGATTTCTTCTGTAAGAGATTAAGTAAAATATTAATAAGAAAGTTCCAATAGCTTGACTTACTATATTTTGGAAGAGGATACCAGGAAGAAGTTCTGAAAATAATTTTAATGGCTTCCAAAACAGGACAGTACTTCATTTTCTTGAGCTGTCTTAAGGATGAAGTTGCCTAAAGATAAGAATGGGGAAGACATTCTAAAGGTTCCTTCTTACTCAGTCACTGTAATTTTTTTCTTTTAACTTTTGGATGAAAAGAGTTTTATGCAAAGCATGGGCAATTTCCAAGCTTCTGTTTCTTCAGCTCTCATCTTGTGTAATTTTTGAAAATAAGTAAGTATGGTTACTATAGGGCTTCCCAGGTGGTGCGGTGGAAAGAATCTGCTGGTCAATGCATAAATTTAAGTGATTCGGGTTTGATCCCTAAATTGGGAAGATACCATGGAGGAAGAAATGGCAACCCACTTCAGTATTCTTGCTTGGAAAATTCCGTGGACAGTCCATGGGGTCACAAACAATCAGACACAACTGAGCAACTGACCATACATGCACACACACGTGGTTACTGTTGCTGTTCTGTTACTTAGTCGTGTCTGACTCTTTGCAACCCCTTGGACTGCAGCATGCCAGGTTTCCCTGTCCGCTGTCTCTCAGTTTGCTCAAATCCATGTCCATTGAGTCAGTTATACTATCTAACCATCTCATCCTCTGCTGCCTTCTTCTCCTTTTGCCTTCAATCTTTCCAGCATCAGGGACTTTTCCAATGAGTCAGCTCTTTGCATCAGAGGCCAAAGTATTGGAGCTTCAACTTTAGCATCATTGCTTCCAAGGAACACTCAGGGTTTATTTCCTTTAGGATTAATTGGTTTGATCCCCTTGCTGGCCAAGGGACTCTCAAGAGTCTTTTCCAGCACAATTCAAAAGTATCAGTTCTTCGGTGCTCAGCACTCTTTATGGTCCAACTCTCACACCCATGTCTGGGACAGTGTGTCAATCACTCAGTCGTGTCCAATTCTGCAACCCCATGGACTGTAGCCCAACAGACGCCTCTGTTCATGGGATTTTCCAGGCAAGAATACTGGAGTGGGTTGCCATTTCCTTCTCCATGGGATCTTCCCAACCCAGGGACTGAGCCCAGGTCTTCTGCACTGCAGGCAGATTCTTTACCATCTGAGCCTCCAGGGAAACCCCATTCATACTTGACTACTGAAAAAACCATAACTTTGACTATGAGGACCTTTGTCAGCAAAGTGATGTCTCTGTTTTTTAATATGCTGTCTAGTTTTGTAGCAGATGATAAAATATTAATATTGCTACAATTTAGATGATATTTTTATGTAAGGGTAGGGGTGACAACAAAAGGCAATAAAATGGGGGAAGGCCATTCTCAAGAGATAAAATTCTTTCTGAAAATATATTCTGCAACCAGGGAAAATACACCAACACCCAAAGGAATATGGGAAACTTTACACTACATTTAAGCACAAGCACATTTTCCACTTCTTAATTTAAAAAAGGAAAGGACAGCATTAAAATGTGCATACAAATAAACAAGCCACTTATTTACTCCTACTAATTAACATCTCTTGAGATCTCCAGGGTCTCTTAACTTCTCTAGGGCCTCTCTCAAAGGATGTTCTCATGGCAGGAGAACCAACGATTCAAAAACTTGCTGAGTCCAGAGGGAGAAATGTCAGAGAAGAAAAGACACCCGAAAAACAAACATGTTAATTAAAAACACGAGATAACCACCAGCATCTTCCACCTCTACCCACTACCCCTGGGAGGCCAGGGAAAATAGTCTTCCTGCTTAAAACATTTAAAGGGCCAAATTATCAATAGTATGAATTCTCTAGAAACAGTTAACATTTGCTCCACACAATAATTACCTCCAAGAAAGGCAGCTCCTAAAATGAGAATTAAAGAGCAGGAATAGAAATTACTAGTTGCTCAGATTTTAAAATATACAATGCTAAATGAGTATCACCCCCTACCCCCAAAAGGAGGGTCTGGAAATTTACTTGGCTACTTCCAGTGGAAGAGAGGGAATAAACTAAGATAGGTGGGAGGCATCCAAAAGGAAATGGCCAACGTATGGAGAAGACCAGTCAGGAACAGAGGAGGAGGGGAAGGGAGACTGGGTGAGACAGAGATTCAGTTATTCACCAAACCATGGTCTTACCAGAAACATGGTTCTTGCTGTTTGAGAAGGGAAAGTTCAGGACACACTGTCCCAAAATATAGCATCTTGGCATATTGAATATTTTAAACTGAAGAAGTGTGAGAAAACAGTAGAAGCAGAAGGTTCTCTGACCTTAGCCTCCCATCTTCCCTTCTTCCCTAAAGCAAGTCTTCAGACCCTCCTGTGAGAGTATCCTCCCTATACCTGGAGAGAAAAGGAACATCCAAGATAGCAACATGCCAAGTTGGAGAGACCTTGAGAAGAACCTGAAGGAACCAACCTCAGTTTCCACATTTTTTTCACACTTATCTCCTCTTCTGTCTTATACCTTTCCGCAACTATCCACTCTTCATCAAACTTAGCATAAAAACACCTGGGTTTACCATTTTGGAGGTTCTTTATTTCCCTATGAAGGCTCCTATATCATGGAAAACTGATATTAAATAAATGTGTATGCTTTAGTCTTATTAACCATTGTACATCTTATCTTCAGACCCAGTCAAGGAACCTAAGAAAGTCAAGGGAGATCTTTTCCTCTTCTACAAAAATACGGAGAAGGAGAAAAGAATAGGAAAGGAAAGATAAAAATGAATGAGTAAAGGAAAAAAATGAAGGTAGAAATAAAATTAAGTTGAACAAGTTAAGTCAAAGAAAAACATGTCTATGGAACCATTCTGGATTTCTCATTAATTTTCCTTAGAACTGGTATGTATATTTTACATATCAAAGAAGCAGTGTTACAGGTTTACTATAATGTTAAAGCATGGTCTTGGGAGGCAGGCAATGCTGGATTCAGGTCCAGCCTCTCTCACTGTGTCACCCTGACAAGTTACTTAGCAGCACTAATCTGTAAAATGCTGATAATAAGATAATCAAATGACTACTATTTTCTAGAAGTCTATTTTCATATGTGTGTGTTTCTGTGTAAAAATATACAGTAGATATCTACAATGTGTGTAAAATAATTTTTCACCTAGCATTGTATCAAGCAGTCTCCATGTTGCTAAGACCTCATAAACAACTTTCAGTGCCTCCCAAATTCTGTCAAGTGGATGCATCATGTCCTATAGGCTTATTTCAGCTTCTCCTTTCTATTAATATAAACAAAGTAGTAAGACTATCTTCATGCTGACACAGTTTCCCCATAGTTTGGGTTACTCATTTAGAGAAGAAGTTGTTGTTCAGTCACTCAGTCATGTCCGACTCTCTGCAACCCCACAGACTGCAGCATGCCAGGCTTCCCTGTCCTTCACCATCTCCCGGAGCTTGCTCAAATTCATGCCCATTGAGTCGGTGATATCATCCAACCATCTCATCCTCTGTCATCCCCTTCTCCTCCTGCCTTCAATCTTTCCCAGCATCAGGGTCTTTTCCAAAGAGTCAGCTTTTCACATCAGGTGGCCCAAATATTGGAGTTTCAGCTTAGGCATCAGTCCTTCCAATGAATATTCAGAGTTGATTTCCTTTAGGATTGACTTGTTTGATCTCCTCACAATCCAGGGGACTTGCAAGAGTCTTCTCCAACACCACAGTTCAAAAGCATCAATTCTTCAGCACTCAGCCTTCTTTATGGTCCAACTCTCACATTCCTACATGACTACTGGAAAAACCATAGCTTTGACTAGACGGACCTTTGTCGGCAAAGTAATGTCTCTGCTTTTTAATATGCTGTCTAGGTTTGTCATAGCTTTTCTTCCAAGGAGCAAGCATCTTTTAATTTCATGACTGCAGTCACCACCTGCAGTGATTTTGGAGGCCAAGAAAATAAAGTCTCTCAGTTTCCATTGTTTCCCCATCCATCTGCCATGAAGTGATGGACCGTCAAGATGAAAAGAGATTCTCTGTAAAGAGCACTAATTCAACAAAGGGTATAAACATTGTTCTTTAACAAGAAAAAGAAGTAGAAATCTGGTTCTGCCCTAACTAGAGGGTCTGATTACACTAATATTACCAATTATTATGGTTTGTAACCAGCTTCAACTTATGTCATTTTGTTATCCTTACAGAGGCTTCTATCTTCCTCAAAACTCTTGAGTGAATTCCAGATTCCAGATCAATAGTTAATTCATGAACTTTCCCAGCATTCTCACCCTAGCTTCACAGATAAACATACTTGTACATACACATTACAGGTTGAGTTTCTCTAGAGAGCTATTTACAGCCCCTATCTGCAAAATCACAAGGCTACCCAATCAATATAAAGTAAAAAACTGCAGTTCAGTGTATTCTGCCAAAATTCAACTATAAGATGTTTGTCCATGGTAGCTTGTATATTATTTAATTGAGATCTTTATGGCAACTTTTTCCATTGTGGTTTGTGATAAATGCAATTAATCAGCACATATACACAGATCGATCATCTAAACACTTCGGATTGTCTGGAAACTCGAATTGAAGTGCAAAGAAAAATAAAAACTATAATCAGTGTAATTGGTAATGCTGGAGGGAAATCAGACTTGGATGTTTAAGTATGCACGTGTGAAACACGACCTCCCATCTATTCTTTGTGGTCCCTGCTGGATTAACTTTAAGTCAAAAGTTCACTTGGTATTTTTAAGGAAGCTGTCACTTCTCATATTAACATCTGCTCCTTCATATTACTAGTAGTTAAACGCAAGGATTACATCTACCTCCTGTCACATATATAAATCTCATACTAACAGCTTCTCAGACAAATAACACTGGGAGTGTGTTACTCTGGGCTTAACCACAAACCTTTGAAAGTTCATGACATGCAAGAGTGAAATCATAAAAGGAACATAAAATCAATTTCTGAATTTATAAAACTGTATGCCCATCTGGATTTTGCCTAAGATTATCTACTTTAAAGCACTTCAAGTTACTCAGTGAGATGGAGAGGTATAATTCCATTTAACAGATGAAAGAAGGATAAAATATAAAACGTGATTTAACATGCATTTGAGTCTTATTAAACCATATATGAAAGCATTTTGAAAGAAGAAAATATGAGAAAACAATATATAACTCCTTTTGCGATATCATGAATGGAGTATTTAAGTCAGAGTCATACATACTGACACAAAAGTCTCCTGTTCTGGAAAGAACATGGTATAGTGGAAGATGTCCAGGATTTGAAATCGGGAGTTTCTGTGTGGACTCTATAATTTATCTGTAGACTTGGTCAACCTCACAGTTATCTAAATCTTTGAAGATTCCTTGTCTGTAAAACAGGGTTATATCTCTCTATCTCACTGAATTTTGTGATAATAAATAACATTTGTGAAAGCATTTGGTCAATTATAAGGCAATACATTTATTTATTCTAATTATGAGCCTTGTTTCTTTGATTTTCTCCTAATGTCAATAGCATTTCCACTTTAGAAATCAATTTTTCCTACATCTCGTCATTGTCCAGCTCAGTGCAGATGGTTCACAAACATAACACAATTTTCTTTTGTCCTCAACTCCTGCTTTATCACACAGAGATTAAGAAACACCAGTTTCAGCCCATAGTGGATGTTTTCTAAGGATTTATGGGTGGAACTGTGAATTCTTTCTATGGATTTGTTTTCCTTAAACATTTCAAAAGCACCAGGCACAGAGAGATAAGATAAAAACTCCACCTTAAAGACATTTTCCCATCTGATGGAGGAGATATCTGATAACGAACAGGTATGCAAGCAAGTACTACAGGTGCCTGGAGAACAAAGCACTTGAACTTTACCTAGAGGTCTCAGAGGCTGCACAAAGAAAACCCTTAAAGAATGAGTCCCTAATGTTCCCATTCATAAAGGCCTTGTCACACTATTTCAGAATATTTAATGATTAGAAATAATTAGGGGAATTTAAACAATCTCTACCCCAGAAACGCTAAAGGTCTTTATGTTTAAGTCTCCTAAAAACACACATTGCCACCTGCCCTGGGACTACCAGGAAAGACACAGCTGGCATCTGTATAAACACTTCTCTGGGCATCCCTGGGGGCTCAGCGATGACTCCTCCCACAATGCAGGGGACATGGGTTTGATCCCTGGGTCAGGAAGATCCCCTGGAGGAGGAAATGGCAACCCAAACCAGTATTCTTGCCTGGAGAATCCCATGGACAGAGGAGCCTGGTGAGCTACAATTCATGGGGTCACAAAGAGCCCAACACAAGTTAGTGACTGAACAGCAATATCTAACACTCCTCCACCAAAGGAGGCAAAGTAACATCTGTAGCCTGGCCTTTCAGACTAAACACAGCCACTTTTTTCTCCCTTTCTCTCTCTTCACAGGTTTTAAATTTGAACCTCAGATTTTTAAGCACCACCTTTTCTCACACAATCAAACCTCACACCTATATCCCTCCCAAATTTCATTTCTTCTCAAAGGCAAAGGGATAAAATACACAGTGATATGTTATTTTGTGACAAACAATTATGCACAGAGAGACAAGTGAGGGTAAAGTACATGCAGAGCCTAATGAACCATTCTAAACCAAGCCTGTGTACCCACCACCCAGGTCACTGATATCACCCTAGAACCACCCCCTCTCATTCCATTTCATAAGCCCTTCCCCTCTCTCTAGAGTAACAGTTTTCCTGACTTTATGCTAATTACTTCCTTGTATATCTTTCTAGTTTTATCGGCTTATTATATATCCCTATACCCTGTAGTTCGATTTCGTTTTTGAGCTTTCTGTAATTATACATCAGGAGAAAAATGAACAGATCAGAACAGGCAAGTTCCATATTGAGATGCTTCTGCAATGCTATGAAGTGACACTTCCATCTCACCCCATACTGTTCTCCGAGCAGACCGACGTCAGAACTCACTGTCTGGGGAACAGCATAGAAACAGCTTGGAGAGTTTTAAAACACTAAAAGAGGATGGTTTGGGTAGAAAAAGAAAAAGACTAGACAGAACCAGTCTTAACTTCTAACCTTCAGGTTGTACAGCCTTGGGAAATCTATGTTACCATACTGAAGCTGAGCTTTGTCATCCGAAAAACAGGAGATCTATTTGGAAGGTAAAGTTCATGGGTTTGGATATGGGGTGCAAGACAGGAGTCAAAAACTAATGTCTAAATACTTTGAAAATAATTTAATGAAATATGAGTTATTCAAGGTTCTAAAAATTTAACTATAGGTGTCAACTTCTGAAGAATCAAGGATGACTATTGGCCAAGACCTAAGGCAAAACACAGCAATCACTACAAAGAAATAACCCTATGACCACAGTCTAAAAGCATAAAAGATACTGTAAAATGGAGTGTGTCTTCATTAGAGTTTGGTGACCCCACATCCCTAGGAGAGGATGTAAGAAGATACTCCTGTTCAAGTGAAAACCAAGATCAAGGGCAACAGAAGAAGCGATACATGGCATTGAGGAGTGAAGGGACAACTGGAAGGAGGAATACTCCCAATCAAAGAAATGGAAGCCCAGAGTTCCCTGAGGCTGCTGGACACAATGTCCCTTGGTAGTAAGGGCAGGAAGAGCAGTAAAGACATGCAAAATGTCCTCATCCGAGGAAAGGTGACCACTGATTGAATTCTGGAATCAAAGGGGTCTTGAACTGCTTTTAAGAGAACTTCAGGGAAGTTAGTATTCCCCCCAACCCCCAAATCTCATATTCCAGCACATAATATTCCAGAGGGGAGGAAAGTAAAATTAGATCTAATCAAATCATCAAAAGTCCCCATAAAATGATGTTTGTGTACATATATACACATATATATATTTCGTTTTTCACTCTGAATAGAGTTATAATCACATCAAAGTAATTTCCCCCTGTCTCTGCATTTTAGTTTCTTTGTCCCTATGGGAATGATATAGTGGAGATAAAGGTGATAACAGTAAATGTGAATGAATGAGTGAATGAAATGTTACACGACACACTTCACAATTCACCTCAACAAAGGTGCACGTCACTGAATAACGATGGATGGAAAAGATTCTATTCCTTCCTTCTCCAAATGAAAGAAGCCCGCGCTTGCGCGTGGGGACATGCACACACACACGCACGCACACACACACGCCCGCGCGCGCGCACACACACACACACATACACACACAGTGTTGCAGTGTCCATGGACCTAAAATATACTAATTTTCAAATTTTGATTATCCAGTTCCCATAGAAACCATAAATCAGTCTTCTGAAGGACACATAGGAAGGCTTTCCTGGCTGGAAACAACATTCTTTGACCACTGAACAAAATGAAACCAGAGCCAAATCATAGCAACCCAAGATGGCATGGTTTTAAAGGTCTCACGTTTCTTCCCTCTTCAGTGTTAATGCTAAAGCAGGCAGACGCGTATCCGCGCACTAAGAAGATCTCTGAATTCCAAGGAGCGCGCGTCGCGGAGCGGTGCCGCCTGGCTGGCCGCCAGGGAGCCTCCCCGCGGCTCGGTGATTGCCTATCGACCCGCATGCGCCCGCCTCCTGTCAGCACCCGGTGGATCCCCGGTGAACTTGGACCAGACTTGCCCATGCTGCTCCGGGCAATCCTTTTTCCTAACAAACGCAGCGTAGTGCATTTTCACAGTCCCCTTCATCTCTTTCAGAATTTAAACGCACATCAACAGAGCTCTATTTCCACACACTTCAGTGCAAATAATTGCTAGAAAACCTTCACACAAAATTCCAGTGTCTCTGGATTTGCTCAGGAACAACTCTACTAAGGAATATGAGTATCTCCTGCTATGTTACCTCCTAAACAGACTATTGAAAATTTTAGTTAGTAGTCACCAACTGGCAATAAAAATGAAACAGACAAAACCAGGTCTAAAGTTGCTAGAGCAGCATCTAGGAACTTGTCTGTCGGGCTTGCTTCTGCCAGCTGCAAACACCACTTGGGAGTTCTTTATTGTTAAGCTTAAAATGTCCTCCAATTCACTAGGTTTAAAAGAGTATTCATCAAAGGAATGTTTAAATTCAATCTAATTCTTTTAAAACACTCCCTTCTAAAATTCCTTGACACAAATTGAGTTCATTCCATGCTGTATCCTTTTGCATCTCTTCATTGATTTCCCAGATTCTGTCCTCGGCTCTGTTCTCTAAAATTTATCCCTTTGAAAATGCAGTTCATTTCCCCTGCAACACCATGATCCTTCTCAAATGAGCCTCTCTCCAGTAATTTCCAAGGAATTGCTCATCCCAGCACCTCCTGTTCTTTAGTAAACTGATATCTTCTTCCAGTCCACTCCTTTCTCCACTTACATATCCAGCCCAGTAGTCTCATCAACAGGTAACTTCCCAACAGACCACCCTAATTCTGGTTTCCCCCTTGCCTTCCCTGTGCTTTAGACCATCCTACACATGGTCCTCTGGGGCCTTTCCCACAAATCCTGTTTTATCTCTGAAAGTGAAAGTGTTAGTCTCTCAGCCGTGTCCATCTCTTGGCAACCCCATGGACTGTAGCCCAACAGACTCCTCTGTCCATGGAATTTTCCAGGCAAGAATATTGAAGTGGGTTGTCATGCCCCTCTCCAGGGGATCTTGCAGACCCAGGTCTCCCACATTGCAAGCAGATTCTTTACCATCTGAGCCACTAGGGAATCTCAGTACTTTCTGAGAACAGCAGCCTCCTGGAGCATCCTTCTCCCATTTACACCTTTAGAGAGCAGGAGATACAAGACTGGTGTCATTGTTGCCGAATATCACTTAACTTGTTGGAGAGAGAGCATATTCTAGCCTAAGCAAACTTCTCGTGCATTTTAGGAAGTACCAGACTCTTTCATAAACCCACCATCTCCACGCATGCTGGTTCCTCTACTTAGAAAGCTCTCCCCTTGTTCCCTTCACCTGGCTAATCCCAACCTATCTTCCAGCTGAGTCTTGCCAGCCCTTCCTTGGAAAGATGCCCTGACTTCTCTGAACAGAAATATGGGCCTCTGCTCTCCCTGCAGGGGCCTGATCACTTGTTTCATTGCTGTCTCCTTCACTGGAATACAAGCTTTTGTGGGGCAGGCACTCCAGCTTTCCTGACCCCATTGTAATTCTAGCCCATTGAATATCATCTGACACACAGGAGGTGCTCGATACAGTTTTGAATGAATGAATGAACCTAATACCTTTTCTGTTATCTAGATACATGTTCTTTCCAATACCCTGCTGTGCCTTTGAAAAAGGAGGTATTCCAATGAATGGTATAGTCAGCATAACTGCAGAGTAACCAAGCTTGGAGAGGGGATTTCCCCCATCTCAGGAGGTTCCCTGCCTGGTAGTCTGACCTGCTGAAGAAACTACTGAGATGATCTTATATACTTCAAGCCAACACCATGCCTTACCATTCACCCAGTGATTTCAGCACCCCTAACCCAGACAAATACTCTCAGGAGAGGGCCTCAGCCATGAAGAAGCAGAGTCCCTCTCAATGCCATACTTCATCAGCCCGAACACAAGGATGTTAGAGTTCTGGCCTCTCCGCTCATCCACAGCTTCAGACCATACTTCTTGAGAGAATACTCAGCTTATGGCCCATGCCAGACACAGAAAATACTGAGGGAAATCTGATGAATTAATGAGGGGTTACTTTAATCTAACACTCCATCCTCTCCCCTATCCTGGTTCTTTCTTAACAAATATAAAATGCTTCAGATTCATCCATGCTTCCCTGATGGTTCAAATGGTAAAGAATATGCCTGCAATGCAGGAGACCTGGTTTGATCCCTCGGTTGGGAAGACCCCCTGCAGAAGGGAATGGCTATCCAATCAAGTATTCTTACCTGGAGAATTCCATGGACAGAAGAGCCTGTTGGGCTACAGTCTATTGGGTTGCAAAGAGTTGGACATTACTGAGCAACTAAGATGTTCACCCACACTTTATTTTATTTTATTTTTTCACCCACACTTTAAAACACCACAAATCACTTCTCCATTTCCCCCCTGACCACCATCCTAACTCTTTGGCTTCAATCAAGCCCCTTGGAAAAACGGTCTCCACTTGCTCACTCCGCTCTCACCCTCTGTTCATTCCTCAGACCAAGATCAGGAACTGGGCCCCAACCCACCAAAGCCACCAGTAAACTCTTGGAACAAAACACAAAGGACACTTCCTAGCTCTTATGTGGCTTGTCTTTCTTGTAACATTAATACAACTCATCTTCTTTCTGCGTGCGTGCTAAGTCACTTTAGTCACGTCCGTGTTCAGCTTGTGACCCCATGGGCTGTAGCCCTCCAGGCTCCTCTGTCCATGGGATCCTCCAGGCAAAAATACTGGAGTGGGTTGCCATGCCCTCCTCCAAGGAATCTTCCCAACCCAGATGTCGAACCACATCTCTTATGTCTCCTGCATTTGTAGGCAGTTCTTTACCACCAGTACCACCTGGGACGCTCATCTTCCTTCTCACCTCATCTTCTTTCTGGCCTTCCTTAAGTTTTATGAGGCCCCCACCCATGGATGTCCTTCTCTACCCTTTTGACAGTACCTGTTCTGTCTTCTTCGCTCATTCATTTTTTTTTTTTTTTTTTGGACCAAATTTCTCTTAATCATTATAGAGCAAAGCTACATCTATCATTTTTTTAAACTACAAGCCCATCCTACTACATATATTTTAATATATAAACGCACTTTATGATTCAAACTACCCATAACCGAAATATGTGTCATCTCCACATTATGGATGAGGAAACTAAAGGACATACATTAGGTAACTTTCCCTGGTAACTGGTGGAAGTAGTATTTGGACCCAGACAGCAGAGAATACACCCTTATTCTCTGCTGATTCTTTCAATGGTGGTGGTCCTCAAAGATCCCTCTGAATCCACAGATACTTCCTGAGTGACTCTACTCTGCTCCCTGGTTTCATGCTGGTATTCCCAGTGTATTTCACAGCTTCCTCTCATCTCAAGACAGTACACATCCAGCTGCCAGCTGAGCACATTCTAAACAAACTCATCACCTTCAACCTGTCCTCTCAATCTGCTTCATTCTGCGCACTGTTCCCTTGCAGAATGTACCCAATCACTTAGCCTGGAGATGATGATGTCATCCTATTTCCCACCCACTCCCTTGCCTCCCACATCCAACAATCAGCAAGTTCATCAATTCAACTACTTTTTCACCTTAGTTCAGATTCTGATCATTTCGTATCACTACCACGGAGAGCTTCTTCATACAACTGCCAGAGTGATTTCTCAGAACCACAGCTATTCTTCTCAAGACTCCACTGACAATATCTTCAAAGACTCTCAGGATAAAATTCCAACTGCTCAGCGCAGCATACAATGCCTCTTTGATAGGCAGTGGTCATGTCTCAAGCTTTGTTCCACCTTAAATTCTAATCTCCATGATTCTAAACACAGCCTGTTTGTTCTCTAGTCCCCAAAACCTTTTATACATGGCAGTCCCTCTATCTGAAACATACTTCATCACACCCCTTCCCCTCACCACTCACCTATCTTCCTTCTCTCAGGCCACTTGTCTCCATAGGCATCTCTATGGCCAAAGAACCTTGCCCATGTGCTCCTATAGCCCTCTAAGCTCACTTCTTTCTCTGCACCTGTTATACTAAATAGTAATAATCTTTTTGGTTTATTTTCATCATCAGAATGGACTTCTCTGAGTATAGAGGACATATCCTATACCTCTTTGCATTAAATAAGCATCTAACATAGGACCCACACAAAGCATATGCTCAATAAATCTTTGTCAAAGTGAAAGTGAAGTCGCTCAGTCATGTCCAACTCTTTGTGACCCCATGGACTGTAGCCTACCATGCTCCTCTGTCCGTGGGATTATCCAGGCAAGAATACTGGAGTGGGTTGCCATTTCCTTCTCCAAAGGAAACAGCAAATGAAAACACAGCTTTTGAAAGTTGGCCCTGCCCCTCCCCCTGACTTAAGTAGGCTGATGGATACAAAGCTGACTACATTTCAAGTGAAAGAAGCAGATGGCTTTAAATCACATCAGCTCCAGCCAGGGAATATATACTCTTCCTTTCAAAACACTCTTAAATTATCACTCTCATTATTGATCCTTTTTTCTTTACTGAAAAAAAAAATTACTTTAAAAGGTTTAATCTAAATAGAGGAGAACAATGAGAGCCCTGTAGCATGAAGATAACTCAAGTACATCAGTGGTTCATTGATACAGCATAATTAAGAAATGAACTGATTCACATGAAATAGTTTTCTGGATTAATATTCATTTTTCCTTAAAGCATTAAATAAATGTTTCTTGGGTTTTTTTTTTAATCCTTTCTGGAAGAAAATCATTCTCAAATATATTAGATACCTCTCTACTTTCATAATCAAAGAACATTTTAAGAAGTGCTCACAAGATAATAAGTGAAGGCAATAATAGAAAGTATTTTGTTACATAAACATATATATTTACATCAATATTTATATTTGTATTTATATTGTGTAACTCTTTCAAAATGTTAACAATGGAAATCTCTGGTTGTGAGTTTATGACAGATGTTTATTTTGTTACCACATCTGGATATTCTATCTTTCCACATTAAAATGTATATATTATATAATAAAACTGCTGCCGCTCCTAAGTCACTTCAGTCATGTCCGAGTCTGTGTGACCCCATAGACGGCAGCCCACCAGGCTCCCCCGTCCCTGGGATTCTCCAGGCAAGAACACTGGAGTGGGTTGCCATTTCCTTCTCCAATGCATGAAAGTGAAAAGTGAAAGTGAAGTCGCTCAGTCGTGTCCAACCCTCAGCGACCCCATGGACTGCAGCCTACCAGGCTCCTCCATCCGTGGGATTTTCCAGGCAAGAGAACTGGAGTGGGGTGCCATTGCCTTCTCCGATATAATAAAGCTAGAGATCTGTAAATAAAACTAGGACTATATTGAACTTAACATGCTATTGACAAAATAAATCTACCATGATCAAGTTCCCTATTTACTCATGGGTACACAGTAAAGTAAACATGATGCCTTATCTAACCAATCCAGAATATAATGCTTTCAGAGATTTTGAGAATATAGTTTTTTTCAGGTCCTCTTACTATCAGTCTAAAACTGTATATTCTTTTCTTGCTATTGATTCTGACTTCCAGAAGTCCTCTTTTCTTCTTTTCAAATATGTTATTTGTAAGTCTGCTAAAGTCATTTGAAAAATAGAGTGCTCATTTCTTGGGAACCTGAAGTTTAAAATCCAGCATTTTCTGAATAGAGATTCTGTGACATCCATTTGCACTTTCTATTTACTGTAACAGTTAAGTGTATGTTGGGCTTTGGAATATAGTTCAGCTTCCAGCTCCAGAATAACTAGCTATGTGACCTTAGATGAGCTACTCAACTTTTTTGAGCCTCAGTTTTCTATTCTGTAACTTGGGAGAGCAATATAATTGCACCATTTTTGTAAAGATTAAATGAGATGATGAGGTAAAGAACCCACAGAGTTTAAAACAATAGCAAGTACACAATATAGGTTAGCTATTATTATTAATAGCTAATTTATATTGGGTTCCTAGTGGTTCAGACAGTAAAGAATCTGCCTGCAATGCTGGACACCCCACTTTGATCCCTGGGTTGGGAAGATCCCCTGCAGAAAGGAATGGCTACCCACTCCAGTATTCTCACCTGGGACATCCCATGGACAGAGGAGCCTGGCAAGCTACAGTCCACGGGACCACAAGAGAGTCATACACGACTGAGTAACTAACACTTAACACTGTAATTCATGTTACTACTATTATTTACCTCTGATTCTCAGTGATTTTCCAGGTAGAAAGGCTGACAGAAAATTAAGTTCTAGGTAAGCAAAATATTTCTACCTGTATCAACTGGTTACAGAAATAAGAATCATGCCAAGGTGACTGCAGCCATGAAATTAAAAAACGCTTACTCCTTGGAAGAAGGGTTATGACCAACCTAGATAGCATATTGAAAAACAGAGACATTACTTTGCCAACAAAGGTCCGTCTAGTCAAGGCTATGGTTTTTCCAGTGGTCATGTATGGATGTGAGAGTTGGACTGTGAAGAAAGCTGAGCGCTGAAGAATTGATGCTTTTGAACTGTGGTGTTGGAGAAGACTCTTGAGAGTCCCTTGGACTTCAAGGAGATCCAACCAGTCCATTCTGAAGGAGATCAGTTCTGGGTGTTCTTTGGAAGGAATGATGCTAAAGCTGAAACTCCAGTACTTTGGCCACCTCATGTGAAGAGTTGACTCATTGGAAAAGACTCTGATGCTGGGAGGGATTGGGGGCAGGAGGAGAAGGGGACGACAGAGGATGAGATGGCTGGATGGCATCACTGACTCGATGGACGTGAGTCTGAGTGAACTCTGGGAGTTGGTGATGGATAGGGAGGCCTGGCGTGTCGCGATTCATGGGGTCACAGAGTCGGACATGACTGAGTGACTGAACGGAACTGAACTGAAAAGCCAAGGCAGGTTAATCTCACCCTTTGGAGTAAGAACAAAGGTCATAAATTTGTTAAGGTAATTTAGCAATTTAGAGTTAGTAAATTAAATGTAAAACTCTAGGTCTGAAGAAGCCATGTTTATGGCCTACTTGTTTCTAAACATGCTTATGTCCATTAACTATGAACCAGATTACAAGATTGGAGCCCATGTGGTAAAGCTACCTATTCCCCCCTGCTCTGGGATGCTTCCAAAACCTTTAAGCAGAGGACATTTGCCTGTATATTTTTTAGTCTTTTTTTTGGACCATCACTGGAATAAATCATAGCAACCCAGATAGAGAGCACACAATGATGTGTTTTTAATGAAAAATACAAATGAACCATAAAAGTTCTTACCAGAAATAATTCAGTGGTACTGGTGGCCATAACAATAGTCTTACAAAGTTGCCTTCAAGTGGCTCTGGCCAGAAATATATGTCAAGTCAGAAAACTATTTCCAAAGCAAGTTGAATTTTTTGAAGTATCTATCCAAATAAAAAAGTAATAGATGTTCATTATAGAAAAGTTGGCAAAAACTGAGAACTATAGATGAGGGGATTACAAATTATCCATAATTCACCACCAAGAGATAAACACTATTAAAACATTTTGATGCATTTCCCTCCTTTTGTGCTTATTGTCTTTATATTTATTCATTTCTATATAAAACCATGCTGTTACAGACATTTGTATCCTGCTTCCTTTTTGACTTATTATAATATAAGCATTTTACAGAGCATTAAAATTCTTTGTAAACATCGTTTTTAATAGCTGCATAAATGTTCCATCGTAAGGATATACCATAATTTATGTACTGTTCCTCACGGTTGGACGTTGAGGCCATTTCCAATTTTTTTGCTAACACACAGAAATTTTAAAGATGGTTTTCAAGAAAAAACCAGTTTTATTTCGTGGGCAAATGAAGTACCCAATGAAACAGACAGTGATGATATGTTCGTGTAATAGATTCACCGCCAGCCTCAGGTTCGATCAGAATAGGCATTTATCTTTCCTTCAAGCAATAATTCATTTTAATTCAGACTTTCCCTTAGTACCTGCTTCCTCACAAATGTTTTCCATCTCTCACAACTGCAAAGACTCAGCCATAAAGCTCACTTTTTTGACAGGTGGCATTTAATTTGTCTGTAGGTCAAAAGCCATACTATCTCTTGTTGCCACACTGAACAGAGGCAGGAAGTGTCACCTGCAGTCCTACCCATGTGTAATCCTCCTCCTTTGTGAGACAATTTACTTCTTCTTCATGTTCAATTCTTGGCCAGTCTGTCAGATGTTAAAGTGCCTTGCTTGGGCTTCTGGGGTCCTTTAAAATTAACTTTTGCTTCTGGGCCATTCGGCTTTCTTCAAGAGTCTGTCTCCATGGGGACCAGAACGCCATACCAAGGGACTCCATCACACCTTAAGAGGATTCTTATTTTCTTCAGAACAGGCCTCTTTCCTGCTATGCTAGAGAGTCAAGTCAGAAACATAAATGCCCCACCTGTGCTACCTGATGAAGAGCTTAAACCCTGAGGTAACTGAAGTAGTCACAGCAAGAAGCAAAGCCTTGGGGAGGCCATTAATAATGCAACATGTGGTCATGTGGATTCCATGTACAAAAGAGAATATCATAAGCATATTTAATATGAAATGGAAGGACTACAGCAAAGTGAGTTAGGAATTTCGACTGACTCTTTTTGGAAACTAATAGCTTACCAGACTCTAAACAGATATGGCGCTATCACAGATATAATCTAAAAACTGTAACGGCTTGTTGGAGTCAAAATAAGGACTTCACAACACAAAATAAAATGTATGAAGACAGTGAAATAGGAAAGTTTGTGAAGCAGAGGGGAGCAAAAGACTTCAAAGTCTACTTGTATTAACATTAATCTGGTACTAGGGGGTCCCTCAGACTGAGCCTAACCAGACTGCCTTACCCTTCAAAAGACCAGTTTACCCTCTGGAATTAGACATCAGAAATAGTAACCAAGAGTAGGACCAAAAAAGTTTTATCCTTTCTGCACAGAGAATGAAATTGAAATGAATAAAATATCTAAATTTTAGAAATGAGAGGGTTTTTGGCCTTATCGTAATCCCTAAATAATGATTTTTCAACATTAGAGGCATAGTATAACTGCAGTGTTTATTGTTCAGATGAAATAAAATGAAACAATACAGGAAACCCTTGCCACGTCGCCTGGCAGGAAGATCCTGGTCAATGGATGGCACTGATTCTGCTACTTTCATACAGAAGCAATGGGCTTCAAAGAACGACAACAGAACTCATTTTCACCCATTACCCTTAAGGGACTATCTAATCTCTATTTCCCAATTATTAAAATGAGAACATTTTTAAATGATAAAATCTGCTATATATATATTTTTTACTTTTGACAAGGTATATTATAAAATGTTGGGATTTCATATAAAAACATCCATTAATATTGATAATGGTCTTTTTTATCTTGATGGACACAAGAAGCTAAAACTTCCTTCTTTACACAAACCAACCTCCAGAATGTAAACAAACAAAAATAGGTATTCCTTTGCTAAAAGGCAATTCCGCATTTTATAAAAGAATGGTCTAAACATTCTAAAAAACGAATGTCTAAAAATTTACTCTGTGAAAATCAGCATGTTCTTCAAATATCTTATTTACCCATACTGGTTAGAATTCCTTGGGGCCCAATTGCTTTGGAGTTCAGAATTTTTCAAATTTTAGAAAGACAATATGGCACATATGTGCCCAGAAGTGTCTATAGTCACACCCTAACCAAATCCATTAACGTTTACTTAAAGAAACAAGAATTTTCATATTGAATAAAATAAATTCTATAATTAGACTCACATCAGATAAGTATAGATTTCCCCACCAAATTAATTTGTCACAAATAGCAACAATGAAAAGTACCTGCCAGTATTTAGAGCTTTTGGGATTTCAAAATTAAGAATAAGGGATTGTGAAACGATTTTTGATTTGAACACACACAGTCAAATCAGTCCAGTGTGTAAATTTAAAATGGGTCATTTAAGAAATAAAAAGGGTAGCTTATGTGCTGATATCATGGAGACAAAAAGCTACTTGAAATAGAAATACCTTTTATGAAAACTGTAAGACACAAAAGAATTGGTGAATCTGAAGCATGTACCTTCCAAAGCAAAAGAACTTCAAGAGTTGCTCGTGCACATCAGGCCTGCAAAAGCACCACAATGACATAAGATTTCCTAAAATCTACTCTGGTCATTATTTACTACCACTAACCAAAATCTTCCGGCAATGAGTCTGAAACTATTTTTCGAAGGCAAAAAAGAGTGCTTGGAAACCGAATACACAGTGCAGGCGAAGCCCACAGGAGACACACCCAGAAACTGACAATCACACATAGGTTTATAAACACACAAAAATTACATGGTAAAAAGAATACAAGAACCATGCTCCCTCTTATTACTGCTTTTGTATAATCTGTACCCTAATATCACTGCCAAATCCCAGGATTAAGAACAGATCCTTAGCACCCCCAAATAATAATTTATAGTGAGACGATCTTGGATCTTCCTAGTTTTTAGTGCACTTTGATGGTATAAGGCTGCTGGATCATTTTGATGTAAGACTTTATATCTCGCCATCTCAGTTTTCCCTTAGAAAATAAAATTATGATATCTCTCTAAGCAAATGAGCATGTTTCATTATAGCCAGAAACATTCTTTAGAGAAAAAGGATCCTTTAAACTACTAAGTGGAGAAGGAAATGGCTACCCATGCCAGTATTCTTACCTGGAGAATCCCAGAGGAGCCTGGAGGGTTACCGTCCACGGGGTCACAAAGAATGGGACACGACTGAGCAACTAAATAACAACACAAACTACCATCACGCCTTGTCAAGGAGGGCTTAACATAGAATGAAGTCAAAGGGCAAAAATAGTGTCTTACACAGACATTTCCCTACATTTAAGTGACCAATGTTAAATAATTGTACATAACAATTATTTGGAACAGATTGGAATTATTCCAACAGATTGGAATATATTTAAAGGCTGATCAATCCTTGAAGAACATGTATCTCTTGGAACATGTGTTGTAACAGATACATGAGAAACTAGAGACCAGAGAGGTTACCAGTCTCACTGAGCTAACTTGTAGCACAGCCAGAACAAGAGCTCCAAAGCTTACAAATAATATAAGTTTGGGGTACATTTTTATCAACAAGGGAGCAATAGAGGGGACACAGAAACATGGGTTGAAGGTTAATTATCAGTGACTAGTTTAAATTCAACAAACAATTATTGGGCTCACACTTTGTCCACAATGCAGTTAAAATCTAGCTACAGAATTAACATGAGCAACTAAATAAAAATTGACAGAAGGTGCTCAACAGGACTTTAGCAGAGAGACCCTGGGATTCAGATGAGGGAGAAGCAGAGAGTTTTCTGGTGGGATTGAAATGGGGAGATACAACAACTTACTGGGAGCATATCTGGCCACTACAAAGAATCCCTCAGTTGTACAGTGAGCCAAAAATATATTTAGAACTTTTACAACGATCGCTGGGTCATTAGAGGAGACTATGAACTCCCTGGTCCCTTAAATTTTAATGAAACTGAGCCCTATTAAAGGTGGCACTTTGAGCAAGTTTAGCTGTGAAACAATTAAAATGTTAATGGGGTTTCTACTGTAAATAGATTTATGAAAGGGAATGCTGACTGAGTCGTTTCCTGGCCCTAACTTGTTACTGTCAGTTGAATTCAAGCAAGATGTGCTTTACAAGAGATGTAAGGCATACCTTTCAATAGCTGCTGCCTGTTGTGTTCCCTATTTCAAAATTCATTTCATATTGCATATAACATGCCTAAAGCCCAGTACAAATACTATTCTGTTATCACATAATTGGCCAGTGTGTATCGCTGTGTCTTGAGTTTCTACTTGTTTTATTTTACATGTGGTATTTTAGTACACTGAAAGGAAAGCCGTGTTCATTTTTGCTCATCCCAATACAGAGAGAGTTCAAAAGTTCAAAAGATAAGAAGTGGTTCTCAGCATGAATAAACCGTGAAAGGCATTAGAAAATAAATTTTTGATGTCAAGATACATTCCCAGTTTATTCACACTGAGAAGAGTTTTCTTATCTTTGGGACTCTGTAAGCTGGGATAGACAAAATTTGTTTAAACTCCACAATACATAAAAAAGTAATACAATTTGACTGTTACTCTATTATCACACACTTGTCTATAAGTCAAACCCTTTACAATGTAACAAAAATTTGGAAGTACTGCAAATGAAGATTAGTGTTTTGAGCTCCAGAAAAAAAAAAAAAAAATCAAAATTAGGTTGCCTTTCTCCTGATACTGATCCGAATCTACTATGCTAAACCAGAAAAACAGTTTTCTTAATAATTCAGAGAAACCAAACCTCAAATCTCCTGGGACTGCCTCTTCTCTCAAGAGTCAAAGTCACTAAAGCTCAGAATTACTGTCAATTCTTAATTAACCATATCAGTGAGAAGAACACTTACCACCATTGAAACCTGTCTACTGAAGAGTGACAAAAAGCATTTCCCACATCATCAGTTGACAAGCCACATAATTTATACACCAGGAGCTGACTCTACAAACAGTTGGCTGGGAGAGCCTTTACTAATTCTAAACATGTTCTCATCATTATCACATGGTTTTCAAACAGATTTCTTTAAAAAAAAAATCTAGAGATCTTTGCATACCTATGAAAATTCAAATGTCAGTTCAGATTGCTGGGTCAGACAGTCAACTAACCCTGTGTGAGGGACCCAGAACTTAGCTGTGAAACAGATGACTTTGGTGCTGGGTCTTAAGAGATTGGCCTGGCAGAGACAAGGAGGCAGGACGTTCACTGAGAGTAAAGTATAGAGAGCACTGGGGGGCCCTGCAAGGGCATGAGGGGCGGGGGCAACGATGACAAACTGAGTCCAACACGAACTCAGACACCTCCAGCTGCTCTCCAGGAGTCTACACTTCTCGTCACCATGACCAAAAGTGATGGCTACCAGAGTTTTCTCAGCTAAAGAAGAACTAAACAAGGTTCTTCCCTTGGGTTTGTTGGGGGTAACTCTAAGTCAATTACTTTTCAGGGAGAAGGTAGTGGCACCCCACTCCAGTACTCTTGCCTGGAAAATCCCATGGATGGAGGAGCCTGGTAGGCTGCAGTCCATGGGATCACAAAGAGTCGGACATGACTGAGCGACTTCACTTTCACTTTTCACTTTCATGCATTGGAGAAGGAAATGGCAACCCACTCCAGTGTTTTTGCCTGGAAAATCTCAGGGACGGGGGAACCTGGTGGGCTGCCGTCTATGGAGTCGCACAGAGTCGGACACGACTGAAGCGACTTAGCAGCAGCAGCAACACCCTCCACTTTCCATACTCCTCTTTTATTTAAATTCCCTGACACGTCCCATGGCATTTACACTCCCTCCCTCTTTCCTTCTTCTCAGGCAGTTTCTTAATCTCCTCCTTGGGTCCTTTTTCATCAGTCCTCCTCATGTGTGTACCTGCTAAGTCGCTTCAGTCACGTCCAGCTCTGTGCGACCCTATGGACTGCAGCCCACCAGGCTTCTCCATTGATGAGATTCTCCAGGCAAGAACACTGGAGTGGGTTGCCATGCCATCCTCCAGGGGATCTTCCCAACCCAAGGATTGAACCCGGGTCTCTTACATCTACCTGCATTAGCAGGTAAGGCAAGTTCTTTACCACCGGTGCCACCTGGGAAGCTCTCCTCTCATATACCAAAGTACCCCAGGTTTCCTTCTTTAATAATCTTTTCTCCTCATTTTTTATACATACTTGTCTCCTGACACTTCAATACCCCAATATAGATCTAGCCCAGACCAATCTTCTGGTCTCAGACACTCCTGTGGAGCTTCCCCAGAAGGTCCCCATCTGAGAGCCCACAGATGCATTAAGTGCTGACAGGGTCACAGCAGAACTCACCTTCTTCTTCCCTTTCCTGTGTTTCTGATTTTCTCTATTACCCAGATGTCACCTTCTTTCTCTCTCCCTTTCCACCACACATTCACCAATTCCTTTGGAATCTATCCTTCCTTTCATCACCACCACTACTTCCTGTGTTTATGAGACTCACACCACTTCTCCTTCTACTACTGAAGCAATCTCCTCATTCGGCTCCCCACCTCTGGCCTCTTCCCTCTCAAGCCCATTCTTCATTCAATAAACACAAATCTGACTAGGTTCCTCCTCTGCTTTCAGTCTCTTCTTGGTTCCTGATTGGTGTACTGCGAAGTCCAAAGTTCTCACCTTGAGATTGTAAGACCCACCCTGAGTTAGTCCCTCTTAACTGCCTTAAACTCATCTTCTACTGTGGCTCCTTTTATACTCTCCCCTCCAGACATACCATTAAGAAAATGATTTATCAGTTCAGTTCAGTTCAGTCGCTCAGTAGTGTCCGACTCTTTGTGACCCCATGAATCACAGCACGCCAGGCCTCCCTGTCCATCACCAACTCCTGGAGTTCACTCAAACTCACATCCGTCAAGTCAGTGATGCCATCCAGCCATCTCATCCTCTGTCACCCCTTCTCCTCCTGCCCCCAATCCCTCCCAGCATCAGAGTCTTTTCCAATGAGTCAACTTTTCGCATGAGATGGCCAAAGCACTGGAGTTTCAGCTTTAGCATCAGTCCTTCCAAAGAACAGCCAGGACTGATCTCCTTTAGAATGGACTGGCTGGATCTCCTTGCAGTCCAAGGGACTCTCAAGAGTCTTCTCCAACACCACACTTCAAAAGCATCAATTCTTCGGCGCTCAGCCTTCTTCACAGTCCAACTCTCACATCCATACATGACCACAGGAAAAACCATAACCTTGACTAGACAGACCTTTGTTGGCAAAGTAATGTCTCTGCTTTTCAATATGCTATCTAGGTTGGTCATAACTTTCCTTCCAAGGAGTAAGCATCTTTTAATTTCATGGCTGCAGTCACCATCTGCAGTGATTTTGGAGCCCCCAAAAATAAAGTCTGCTACTGTTTCCACTGTTTCCCCATCTATTTGCCATGAAGTGATGGGACCAGATGCCATGATCTTAGTTTTCTGAATGTTGAGCTTTAAGCCAACTTTTTACTCTCCTCTTTCACTTTCATCAAGAGGCTTTTTAGTTCCTCTTCACTTTCTGCCATAAGGGTGGTGTCATCTGCATAGCTGAGGTTATTGATATTTCTCCCGGCAATCTTGATTCCAGCTTGTGCTTCTTCCAGCCCAGTGTTTCTCATGATGTACTCTGCTTATAAGTTAAATAAGCAGGGTAACAATATACAGCCTTGAGGTATTCCTTTTCCTATTTGGAACCAGTCTGTTTTTCCATGTCCAGTTCTAACTGTTGCTTCCTGACCTGCATATAGGTTTCTCAAGAGGCAGGTCAGGTGGTCTGGTATTCCCATCTCTTTCAGAATTTTCCACAGTTTATTGTGATCCACACAAAGGCTTTGGCATAGTCAATCAAGCAGATATAGATGTTTTTCTGGAACTCTCTTGCTTTTTCCATGATCCAGCGAATGTTGGAAATTTGATCTCTGGTTCCTCTGCCTTTTCTAAAACCAGCTTGAACATCTGGAAGTTCACGGTTCATGTATTGCTGAAGCCTGACTTGGAGAATTTTGAGCATTACTTTACTAGTGTGTGAGATGAGTGCAATTGTGTAGTAGTTTTAGCATTCATTGGCATTGCTTTTCTTTGGGATTGGAATGAACACTGACCTTTTCCTGTCCTGTGGCCACTGCTGAGTTTTCCAAATATGCTGGCATATTGAGTGCAGCACTTTCACAGCATCATCTTTGAGGAATTGATTTATGGTTTTTCCAAATGAGAAAAGACTCACTTCTTCCTGCACATGCTCTTCTCATCAACTAGAACCCCACCACCACTTTTGTCATCCATCTAACCTTTAGTCAGTGAATTAGCTTAAGAAAAATACACTCTTGAAAACCTACAACTGAAGCTCTGGATTCTTTCTTCCCTCTAGCTATGAGCTGCTCGATGACAGAGAATCAACTTATCCTCTTTGTATCCCCAAAGCCTAGCAAAACACTGGACAAGGAATAAACATTTGTTAAATGGATGTAACAAGAAATCAGCTACATACTAAGCAGCTGAGTTAATGATTTACTTTCAGCTTCAGTGGAGAGAAGACAGATACTTGGGATTTGAACATAGCCCCTGAGTCCACTCATTAAACCTCTGTGTTCCTCTAGTTCCAGAGTCTTCCCACCTATTGAAAAAGAAATGGAAACACAAGCGCTGAATTTAACAAGAGAACAAAACTAGATTTAAGCTTTAGCAAAGCTCATGCTGGTGAAATGGGGCAAGAAAATGTTGGAGGTGCTGGGACTCATTTCTTAACATAACTTGTGAAGAAGTTTTTGGGGCTTTTATTCTAGAAGGATTTTTGTATAGAAACAGCCTTGGAAGATTTAGAAGGTGTGTCCTTCCAGGGCTGAGGTCAGAGTTGTTTCCTGAGCAGGATAAGAAAGATGATGTCTCCCTCTAAGGCAAAAAGTTTAGCAAGGTTGCTAACATCCCCCTCATAATATTGGAGATTTTTATAAGGCCTGGGTTCCTCATCTGTGATTTAAACCCACTGTGTACACAGTATCCATTTGGGCCACTCCTCATTGCCTCATGGAACTGGTAGTGGGGTGACTGATGCAAACATGAAGCTTGAATTACCTGCTATGACCTGATTGATTAGTAAAGTCCTTTGTCTCTCATCCAGGAGTCTCATGTCTTCTGTCAGCAACTATGAACTCTGGCAGACTAACTTGTTACCCTGCAGGCAGAGTAAAATCTGAACACAAGAACACCTCATCACAGTTCTTGACGAGGAGAAAAGAACTAAAGGAAATTTTTTAAATTGTCCTATAAAAGTTTATGAAATTGAATAATACCAGAAAGATAAAATCTTGAATAGAGTGCAATAGTTAAAAGCACAGATTCTACAGTCAAACAATCCAGGTTCATAGCCTAGCTTTCAAAATTGTTAACTACATAAATTCTCCTGAGCTCCATAGCCTTATATGCAATTTCTCAGAAAACCATAACTTCTCTAGATCTCAATTTCCTCATTATAAAATATGGATACTAATATTCTGATAGGGTTGTTGTGAGGATGAAATGAATTAAAATATGGAAAGTACTTATATTGTTCTTGGCATTTAATAAGTGCTATTTAAGAATAATATTCTGATACTTGAACTTTACTCCATGGAAAAACAAAGTTTTTACAAAAGGAAATGATGTTACTAGGTCTTTGTTTGATGAAATTGTACATATAATAAAAACCAACTTTGATGAAATTGAATATATAATAAAAATAAAGAGGATCCAGAGAATATGAAGCAGAAGACCAACCAAGAGACAACCATAACAATCTAGGAGTAAAAACAGCATGGCTGGGCTTGAGTGTTGGCAATGGGAAAGAGAACTAATTCAAGAGATTTCATTGCTGGTGTTTCTAAAATTTAACACCTAATTCTAGTTATCCAATCATCATACGCAAAGGCTTGTTCATGATCATCTTACCTAAAGTTCATAATGTAACTACAAGATAAACTAGCAGAAAAGTGACAGATACAAGTTCAAATACGAAGGGAAAATAGATGAGTCAAGTACTTTGGAGGGAGAAAACGTTAGGGAGACAAATATAACTAGAGATGATCTAAGGACATTTTGAGTCTTGACCCCACAGTGATAATAAATCTATTATTAGAAATGCAACTTTGTAGCTCTGAAGAGAATGGGGCTAAATGTGCAGATCTAGGTTTCAACAGAATAGAACACATGGTAGGAGCCAGGGAAAGAAATAGATAAAGCAGGGAAAGTACAGAGTGGAAAGGGGATTAAAGATACAAGGTGAGAGAAAGCAGCAGCTAGTGCAGGAGAACTACAGATGAAATTGAGTGTACAAAGGAAACGCACAAGTGAAGAAGTGAAGTGGGAAACAGGAGTAGCCAGTAGAAAACTCACAGCAGAGTCAGTTCTGGAAACAAGGCAGCATCTTGAGAAGGAATTTTAGCAGAGGAGGCCAGATTGCAGTGGGTTAAATGATCAATGATAAAATCATTGATATGCATCAAAGAACTGTTCTTGAGAAATTAAAGGTGAAGGAGAGAAGAAACAAGGTCAATACAGATCCACATATAGTCACAAACATATCAGAAACACGGAACAGAGGGAGATGTAGACAGGAAGACAGGAAGACATGAATGCATGGGGGAGAGAGGCGAAAATAGCAGAAAGGAAACAGTTGGCAATAAAAGGAAGAAAAGAGATGACTAGTAAAGAACACTGTTCAAGGTAGGAAGTAGAACATGTAGGGAAGGAATTACCTTGAAAAATCCGGAAAGTTATTCCTACAAGATACACAAGAAAGAAGTAAAGAAACAGAAAAAAATATTGAGGACAGGAAGTTGAGGATTCCCTGCTGAGGACAGAGAGTCTGTCAAAATATTACATATTAAATAATGCAATGTCAATGTCATCAATAAAGGATGGGTTGAAGTTGGTTCCTAAAATTCCCTGGCAGAGGTGAGGTTCAGGTCCACTTGGGGCAATAGGAGAAAGAGTAAGCCACTGCTGAAAATAAGCAGGAGGGCCTGGGAGGATGGCAATTTGAAAGCCAAGGAAGCCTAGGAAGGAAAGGTCAAGGGGAGAGGGACCATATCAGGAAACACTGATCAGGAAGAAGGATCTGGAGTTACAGTGGGTTCAGAGCCCATCCCACCACTTCTCAGCTATGAAACCACAGCAAGTTACTTAATCTCTCCCTCTGTCTCAGTGTCCTCATCTGAAAAATAGAGATGACAGTATTCCCAACCTCAGAGGATTATTCTTAAATAATCCTTGCCCATGGAGGGTGTACATAGTCTTCTCTACCTCACTTTATTTTATGCTCACTTAGTATGACTGATCTCAACAAAAAAAAAAGAAAAGTATTTTTTAATTAATTTACACTGAGTAAATGACAGACCACAGGCCATGCTTAAATTATTTGTGAATTTAAAAGTGGACTGTTCTGTTCATAGCCCCAGACATCTCTAATTGGCTCAATTTCAGGCTTTATCAGAAGTGAAAAAAAAAACAAAACTAGAGCAAATAAAACAAATACCAACATGGTGTGTGTTTCACAAGACACCTCTGTCAATTTCCCTTCACGATTCTGGATTATTATATTTTCTTCCCTTTTTCTACTTCTAAATGTATTGATTGTTCAAAAAGCTAAATCTCTGCCACAATGACCACAAGTTTCTATATCATCTACAACAGGCTGAGGGGAAACAGTTCTACACATATGTGTTGGGGGTGGCGTTTGGGTGGGTAAGCTGTATTGTATCAGGCACATTTTGGATTTCTACATCAACCTGTATTGGAGACCTACATTAGGGGGAATGAATGTAAGTTGTCCTGATCCTCTGGAGGAAGAACTGGCTATCCACTCCAGTATTTCCACCTGGAAAATTCCATGGACAGAGGAGCCTGGCAGGCTACAGTCCATGGGGTCACATGATGAAATAGTTTAGGAGACTACTGAGTCACAAAGTGGCCATACCGTTCTAAAATCCCCACTAAGTGTCAGAGAATGCCCAGTACCTCAAGTCCCTGGAGCTTCAGCTGCTGGATCTGCCTTTATAGGCAGATCTGGCTTTATAGACATTCTGCCTGAATGGTATCTATCTGCAACACACCCATATTCACTACTTCCATCATGTTGTATCCAATACTTATGCAAGTGTTTACAAGACAGCATTACAAAGGATAAATTTTAATAGAGTGTATTACAGCCAGTCATTTTCCTTTGATGTCTCAAAGATCTGGAGTAGAGTTTATTTCCATCTATTTAATCCTTGAGAAAACATTTGCAGAGTACCATTAACATAAGTAAACGCTTCAATATCCCTTTATCAAAATGCCATCATCAGTTACAACTCTCCAATTCATAATGTACTTGCCAAGGCTGGCTTTCCCTATTCCACAATTCCCAGTTTAAGCCGAGCCCATTGTTTTAATACTTCAGTGTCTACAGCTATAAGAGAGCAGGAGAATTTCTTATGAAGAGTCTCGGTGAGGAAGAGAGAGATCAGATCTTCCTTGTGAGGAACAATCTTACCCACTGCAGGATGAAGCACACCAGCCCACCTCCATACCAAGCCCAAATGCGAATAGAACCCTATAGCTTTTACAACAGTCAAAAAAGCCCCACAGGTTCCCACTAGGTAGAAAATACCAGCTGCATTCCCATTGAGGAACCCCGGGCAGTGATTACAAAGAACTTCTTAGAAACACAGGCTGGGCTTGGGTGTTCTAAAAGGGATCATATTTGTTAAGAACTCCAACACTGGAATTCAAACTACCTGTATCCAAATCTCATGAATTCTTGGAGTGTGAATTTAACCTTACTATGTCTCTTTCTTCATCGTAAATGGAGATGATAACAGTGCCTTTCTTGTAGGGCTATATCCAGGATAAAATGAAATAATACATGTAGTTAGAAATTTGCCTGACATCTAACTAAGAATTCAAAAAAGACTCAGTATTCATTACCTGTGATTTCCAATGTTGAGTCACATAGTAAGTATACAGGCACTCTTTGTGGAATGATGATTTTATAAATCTGCCTAACCTTAGGAAACCAAAGGTTTGCTTAAAGTGATGACAAGGTCATCAGCAAGATCGATTATCATTAGAGTTGGAGGACCCATAAGTCATACGTTATATCTTTTGTTTCATTGATAGAATTTCCTTTGAAAATGAGCTTACCCATGGAAGAACATACCATAAATACAATTCTTTACTCTTAGGCTGACCATTATTAGCTGCACAGTCATTTCTTCTTTTCAGTTGTCATTCCAGCTCCAAAATCTGCTCAAGGACAAGATCAGCTACACAAAACTTTTACCTGTGTTAATGACCTATAAGTGCCAGTCAGTAGGATGGTGCCTTCTCATTAGTGGTCCTCATCTCATTAGAAGCCTGCTCTCACTGATAATGGACCTCAGAGGTCAATAAAAATCTCAGGAAGAATTCTCTTTAATTTAATAGATGGACAGGTGTGTGGAAGCCAAGTGCTTTGTGTGGCTGTATTCCACATGCCTACAACAATTGCAAAGGCATCTGCAGAAAACTAGCACTAAATCCCAACATGGTTCCTGCTGAAGAAACCATTAACTCTAATACCAGGGAGGACTAAATACAAATTTGATTGGATTTTTCCCATCCAGATTTCAGAAAGTACTAAGACTCATCAGAGTGATCTCAATAACTCCCAGACAGAGCATCTCTATTAAACACCCAAGAATTTATATTGGTTTTAATATCTGATCTCATCTCACCTGATAAATGAATGAGCTGCGGTAGCAGTGTCCTTTAAAAAAAAATGCAATGTCATCCTTCCAGACTTTTCAACAAAAGTACCAATACTGAAACATGAGGTAAAATATCTAAGCAATATAAAAAGTGATGTGGTATCTCTGTTCTTTTTCAGTGCCCCCCCCAAAAGGGATTATTCTACCTCATGTGCACGGGTAGCTACCTAATAAGTCAGCCAGGGTCCACTTTAATAACAGCACTTGTAAAAGTAAGAGAACAGCTAGCCAGCCAGCTAGCTAAAAAAGCAGTATCTAAAAAGTGGAGGCTTATCTATGCACAAGCTACCCAAAGTAAGATGTGTTTTCTGAAATAAACTGGAGAGGAAACGCCTATTCAAATAAACAGGACCCATCTTATCAATGCAAGAGAAATCACCTACCCAGAAATTTCTTGCATTTCTGCCAACATGTATTTACAAACTATGTAGACAAGGAGTTGTTCTGTGACACCACTGCACACTGGTCATGACTCAAGATTTATAGTTAGTGACATTCGCAGTAACCAGGTAGCAAATCGAATCTCACAGGAGAAGGATGAAATATGGAAATGTAAAGTGAATCCAAAAATAGTATTTTTCTGACAAGAAAAATTCAAGACCCAGAAAGGTACAGATGGCTTTGTGTACTCATCTAAACCATTTTTCCACTATAAAGCATTCACATTTCAGAAAATCAAAGATGAAGCGAAGAAGTGGCAAAGACACTAAGGTGTATTCATAACCGCTTAAGAGTAGAAAGGAAAAGCAGAGTTAGATTTGGCTTCTCTCTCAGACAGTTGATGGTGATCCATCCCCCTGAGAAGACAGAATTCCGGGGCAAACTTCTCCAGCTAGTCAGGGCGATAGGGCAATTGGTTAAGATTCACACCTGCCCTGAGCTTCAGGCAACACTTGCCACCGTGACCAAGAATGAGCATCTCCTGCCTCCTTCACTTTTGTTCTGGAAATGAAACCATGCCCCACCCGCAGAGGATGCATTATAATCATGTTGCTACTCTTTGGTTCTCTCCTAACCCCGCAAGCATCTAAGTGGCCGCGCACTCAGCCCTTAGCACACTCGCCTCCCCAGCTCCTCACTTTGGCGAAAGTCATTCGCCATCAAAGGGTTCGCCTCTCAACAAACCTGTGGAATAATCCACTCCTTCGGCCTCGGAGACACTTCTTTAAAAAAAAAAAAAAAAAAAAGACTGGATATTACATAAACTCTGGTCTCTAGGAAGGACATGTCAAGTAACGCACTGTTCAACAGGATTTCGTTCAAAACCCATTCAAAAAGTGGAACTTGTCATTAGGCAATTACTCTTCCAAAAAGGAAATTCACACACACACACACACACACACACACACACACACACACACACACACACACACCCCTAGGCAGAAATCCTGTCTGGCGCTGAGAAAGTAAGTCAGGTGGGAAGCACCCAGGTCCGGGTCTCTGCCCCGAGGACGCGCAGGGGACAGCGTTCCCGCCGCGCTCGGCCTGGGACAGCTCTCAGACCTCGCCCGGTGCCTGCCCGCCACTGCCGCCCTCCACCCTTACCCGGAGGAAACTGCTCCAGCCACAGGACCGCAGCAGGTTAGGAGTGGGCGGAGGTACACGGGGCCGACTCTCCTCACACATCCCGGAGCGCGCGGGCTACACTTACATGCCTGGCCGGAGCTGAAGGGCGCTGCCTGGCGGCCAGCCGGCGGCCACCCAAGCGCAGAAGCACCAGAGCCACAGTCGCCAGGTCATCTCCGCGGGGTGGAGCAGCTCCAGCCGCCACCCCGGCTGCGCGCCGCGCGCCACTCCGGCTCCGCAAGTCGGAGCCCCGTGCAGAAGTTGAGCTCGCAGGGCAGAAGTTGGTGTGCGGGGCTCGCGGGGCCGGCGAGATGCGTCTCCCTGCGGAGGGCGCGGCAGCAGCTCGGCCCCACTAGGCATCACCGACGACGAGGAGCTCGCGGGCGGAACGCCTGGGTGACGCTCGGGCCGCAGAGATGGGCGCCCTTGCTCCGACGGGAGCGACTGGAAACCTGCTAGCCCCGCGGCCCCGCAGCCCCCGCAGCCTCGGTGCCATGGAAACGCGCTCGCTGCTCGCCGGGCCCGGCCCCTCCGGAGCGCTTAAAGAGACAGTCCCGCTGCCACCTTGGCTAGACTAGCTGCTGAGCGGCCCTGCGCCCCTCGCCCTCCTCACTCCCTCCTCTCCACCCTGTGCTGCCCGGAGGAGGCGCGGAGCGCGGCAGGACGCTGGGGGCGCAATTAAAACGAGATTTAGGGGGCTCTGCTTAATCATCTCGCCTTACCCCGCTCCTTACCTCTTCCTGCCTACACATCCAAGACACACACCGAAACCTCGCCAAAGACACGAAGCGGTTCGAACCTCTCACAAACCAACCTGCTCAAAACCAAGCCAGATGTAATCTGCCACCAGTAGAGACTAAAGGAAAACTGACTTTTGATTCTCTCTCCGCTCCGAACGCGAGTCTCTGGAGTCTGTCAGAACACAGGCTAGGGACCGGAGGGAGGGGGGGGGGGTGCGGTATGTGTGTTTGAAGTGGGATCCGAACAGCAGTTGATTGAGTCAAATCTCCTGCCAAATTGACAGTTGCAGGACACCGTCGGCTCATCCAGAAATCCTCGTCACTCCAAATGGGATCATCGCCCTTCCTTTTATTTGGTCCCCATCTATCTCACCCATTTCAGGCACCAGAGTTATAAGGAGAAGGCAACCCTTTTCCAAACCTACCCCCACCTTTCCTTCACACCAGCTTCTCTTCCCCCAGATTTGCTGAAGAGCAGTCCATTGCGAGCCCCCAGAGCCCTTCCAGAAGGGAACAGCGTCTGCTCGGAACCGGAGGCTCCGGCTGCGGTGCTGGCCCGCCTGCCTGGGACGCACAGCCAAGCGCCGCGCGGTCGCCAGCAGCTCCGGCCCGAAGCGATGCCTCTGCCCGGCGCCAGCTGCTGTCTGGAAGGCCACAAACCTCTGGAGTCTGTTTCTAGAAAATAAAAATCTATGGTGCATTGTGCCCTCCAACAAGGACAGCCCGGCTCCGAAGCCACAATCTGCAGTTCACCGCTGCAGGAATCGGATCAATCTGCAGCGAGAGAACTTATTTCTCTGATTCCTAAACTTAACCAAAAGTGGCTCTCCAATGACTCATTCATAGTCAAGCATTTAAAGTGGTACCACCTGATTTCCTCGGTCCTACTAGTCTGAAAAAGATCTTCCCCAAATGGTGTTTGGGGCTTCCCTTTGCCCTTCATAGTTGACTTAACCATCTGGCTCTTCAATTCAGTTTTCTGAGCCTTTGTTCTCCCTTCTTTTCTTTCTGCTTTTTCTGCAACTAAAGAAGCAATTGGGCGTATACAGGAGAGACTGAGGAGCAAACTTCTGGGGTTTCCATGAAAAGAAAGAAAAAAATGAGGGTGGGATAGAACCATTCCACTCCTGAGTTATTTCACATTCTATGACTTTGTCCTCCTTGACTTGTGGCATTGGAATTCACACTATCTTGCAGTCTTTTCTATTTCTTTTAGACATATTCATATTTTTTACTTCTTTTATTGAAGTTTAACTTAAAGTGAAAAATCAAATATACAACTAGATGATTTCTCTATGTTTGACAGATGCCTTTAACAAACAGAATTTTGGGACAATTTGCACAATAGAAATCCTTATTTGAACCCCTTTACTTTATAAAACAGGGATTTGTTCTTTCTTTTTTGTTCCTAAATACTGGTTATGTATGAATCAAACCTTTTCCAATCACAGAGCAGACTTAGGGAAAGTGCTGACATCTGTTGTACAAGTGCATTGTCACTTGGCTAACTCTTAATTAGTTCTGATAATGGCTGCCCCCGCAAGGGTCGCTGAAACACATTGATAATTTTAACATCTATTTTTAACTCTTAGTTTTAACTTCTCCTAAACCTCTTTGTCACCTTTGTAACCAAGTAACAAAGTTGAACGCCTAATTTCACCTCCTCTTCTTCCTGTCCCTCTTCTAGTGAGGTGCTAATGAACAGAGAAATGACCAAAGGCAAGCAGGGCAGGGTGAGGGCAGAAAGGAAGAAAAGGAAACGTAATTCACAGTAATCATGACTCCTGAACTGTGTGTACTGACTACATAAGGTGAGACTTTTTCTTCCCTTCTCAATGTAAGTAGAGGTGAAAAGATTAATTCTTTCCATTGATTCAATTTCTAGTTTGTCTTTAGATGAAACCCAAAGAATTCAGGTTATTTCAATACAGTTTGATCTTAATTGTTTTAATGAAAATGTATAGCACACCCAAAGATGACAGTATAGATTAACTGTGCCCTGAAATTTCTGTGATTTGCTAAGCCTTTCTTTGCTTCTGGACTAGTTTTTACACTTCAGGGCTCTATCTTCAACTAATCTCATTCCCTCCTGGAGTGCACAAAGTTTCTAATCATTTTCTTTCTTTATGTTACAGAAGGCCTTGCATAAATAATAGACCTCCTTTATTACAAGGCTAAATTTTATGTAAGCCACAGCTGAAACCGAGAACTATTTTAAGAGCTAAAGAATAATGGGGAAATACAGAAATATATATAACTTATCTGATTGCATGGCTGTTTAGTAAAGGTCATGTTTAATTTGGGTAAGGGGGAAGTGAATCAGTAAATTGAAAATCCCAAATTAGGAGTTTCCTTTTATGCACCTTAATTTAAAGCCATGTTTATTATAGATGAACATTTAAAGCACTTTGGATGTGATGCTAAATGTGATTAGTGCATATTTCATAAAGTGAAATTGATTTCAAATGATTTTAGCATGGATAACAATATAGCCATGTAAGCAATTATCATTAAATGAAATATACTCTTCCAGCAAAAGGATTTAAAACTTTCTATGAACTGGGAAGCCCTAATTTGAACTCAGCTCTCCTTTTGCAATCTATTCATACAAGTTAAAAATAATTGGTGATTTGGTTTGATTAGTTGGCTATTTTATTCTGTGAAAAGAGGGTGAATTTTGAAACTTGTTGTTACAGTCATACGTAGTAAAAGAGCAAAGCAGTTTGGTGGTTTGGGGATGCTATGAATAAACAAAATGAAGCCAGATACAAACAATTCATTCAGCATTTATTGTCCAAGTGAAAGAAAATTTTAAATTAACAAAGCAAGAGAATGAGGCACATACACAAAGCATCATTTTTTTTTAATTAAGAGAGAGAGAAGTTTTGTGTTCATGTTATTGGAGGAAAAAACAGAAATATGAATTGGGTTTTATTTTTGTGAATGGTCTTTAACATTGTCAACCTGAATAGGTTCTTAAAAATGGATTTATCAAGCAGACAAATGTTCTCTGAGAAGAGTCCAAAGGATTTGAGGGACCTCCCGTGGGAATGCCACATGCTACCCCACTCTCTCCAGAGCTGCATCAAAGGAGTAATAAATATAACTAGCTTCTCCCTTGTTAGGAGGAGGCGGAGTAAGCCAATTTCATGCTTTATGTATGCTGGTTGTAAAAAGGAATGCTTACCTAAAAAGAAATAGATTCCAACCAGATGTTCCAAAATCTTCCTCAGCTGCTGCTTGAAGCTTTACAGTCACTGCATACTTTATCTTCTCGTCTATCTTCTTCTAACTGAGAAATTGTTGATCCATGCAATTCGACAGGCAGGCTGCTGCAAAAACCTTCCTGCCAAAGCTCTTCAGCCCTGTTCTCCTGCACACAGAAACTTCCAGTGTCTGTATGGGGACAGGAAAAGAGAGCAGGCCACTTTATCTGGCAGGTGTTGTGGGTTGAAAGAAGAGGAAGTCAGAAAGCAATTCTTCAAAGGACAGATTCTGTCACCTAAAAGTGTAATAAACTGCCATTATAGAAATGCCTACAAGCACTAACGAGCCATGTACAATAAAACCTTGACGTCAGGCAAAATAGAATGAAACCCACCCAGGAACCAACTGGGATTGTCACTCCAAGATGTGAATGATCATTCTCGCTTTGGTTTCATCTGCCACTAATTTTGTCTCTACATACCAATAGCTCTCTTTTTTAGAAAAGTGATAAATTTAGCATAAAAATCCTAAGATCCCCATCTACTGATTAATACATAATTTCTCACTACTGTGCTACTCATTGGCCATTAAGACTTGACCAGTTTGATGTAAGTTATAATAGAATTACCAGCTCTAGAATTATGTATATTTATGAGATAGGACACAATTAGAAGACACATTTAACTTGTACTTTTTTGGAAACCATACTTTGCACAGCTAATTCATGTGTGTGTGTGTGTGTGTTTTAAACCATGTAACATTAAATTTACTGTCAATCATTTTTAAATATACAGCTCAGTAGTGTTAAGTATATTCACATTTTTATGCAATATCACTGAAACTTTTTCATCTTGCAAAACTGAAACTCTGTTCCCATTCAACACTAATTCCCCCTTCCTTTCTCTGCTTAGCTGTTGCCAAACAACTTTCTACTTTGTTTCTATGATGTTGACTACTTTAGACACTTCATGAGTAGAATCATATCTTTTATGACTGGCTTATTTCACATAGCACAGTGTCTTCAGGGTTCATCCATGCTGTAGCATGTGACAAATTTCCTTCTTTTATAAGGCTTCATAATATTCCATTGTATGTATACACCACATTTTGTTTATCTGTTGATGGACATTTGGGTTGCTTCCACCTCTTGGCTATTATGAATAATGTTGCAATGAACATAGGTGTATAAATATCTCTATAAGCACCTGCTTTAAATCTTTCCAGCTATATACTCAGAAGTGGGATTGCTGAAGTATATGATAATTTTGTTTTTTATTTTGAGGGAACCTCTATACTGTTATACATAATTTCTGTACATTTTATTTTCACCAACAGTGCACAAGAGTTCCAATTTCTCTACATCCTTCTAAACACTTGTTATTTTCTATTCTTTTGATAATCACCACCCTAATGGGTGTTAGATGATACTCATTATAAGTTTTATTCCATTTCTCTTACAATTAGTGATGCTTAGCACTTTTTCATGTGTTTGTTAGCCATTTGTATACCTTCTTTAAGGAATTGTCTATTAACTCCTTTGTCCGTTTTTTGATCTAGCAATTTGGCTTTTGTTGTTGAATTGTAGAAGTTCCTTATTTATTTTAGATAGTAACCCCTTCTCAGTTATATGACTTGCAAAGATCTCCTCTCATTCCATAGGTTGCCTTTCACTCTAGATTGTTTCCTTTGATGCACAGAAGTCCTTAACCTCGATGTAGTCCCGTTGATCTAGTTTTACTTTTGTTGCCTGTGCTGTTGGTGTCACGCCCAAGAAATCACTGCCAAATCTAATGTCCTAAAGCTTTTCTCCTTTGTTTTCTTCATGGACTCTTATAGTTTTAGTTCTTATGTTTAGATCTTTAATCTATTTTGAATGAATTTTTGTATATGATGTAAGGTAAGTGTTTAGCTTGTCTTTTGCATGTGGATGTTCAGTTTTCCCAGCAGCATTTGCTGAAGAGACTACCCTTTCCCCATTATGTAGCTGTGACATCCTTGTCAAAATCATTTGGCCATATATTGCAAGAGTTTTATATCTAGGTTCTCTCTATCCTATTCCATTTGTCTGTGTATCTTTTTTTTTTTTTTGGACAGAACCATATCAACTTCATTACTGTTGCTTTGCAATATGTTTTAAAGTCAGGAAATGTGAAGCCTCCATCTTTTTTCTTTTTTAAGATGGCTTTGACTATTAGGGGTGAATTAAAGCTAACTTTTGTACATAAAAAGGTTCCTTCCTATTATTTCCCCAAGGTCCACTTTTCCACTTTTTTTTTCTGTAAAGAAGAAAAAGTGAACACCAAAATTCCTTCCCTGGTAACTTTTATTCTGAATTCCTATTTTTTATGTCTGAATGTCTTGGGTAACTGATCAAATCCTAACAAACCCACTGTCAATGCTTCTACAATGGTTAGTTGTAAGCACAACTGGTGCTAAGAATGTTGAACAGATCTGATCCTAAAGATGCACAGATGGAGCAACACAGCCTGATGTGTGCTTCATAGTGGACCCAATTATTTAGGCTCCGGCTGCAAGAAGCTACTCGTACTGTGCCATTAGCTTACCTTTTATAAATGAAGCATTCTTACCCAGGAAAGACCAAAATCAAATATTGATAGTATAGAATTTACCATCCCTCTCCAAATCAATATAGATGAAAGAGAGGGATTTCACAAGAGTGAATAAGTGAGCAAAGTAATAACTAATGAACCTCAGTGTAAATAAGGAAAAATATCCACTTAAGGAAAAATTATCATACTTAATATGGTCTTAGTCCTATCCATTTAAATCCCACCTGAAGAAGACAGGAAGCATCAGCTGTTCTGTAGGAAGAATAAGCCCTAGTTGTATCTGAGACTCCAAATCACCACCCCCAAGCTAGTGTATTTAAAAGTTCATTATCCTCCATTTTCATACAAACACAGTACACACTTGCACCTGGAATATTTTCTGTAGCTTTCGGTATGTGTGTGTGTCTTGTGTTTGTTTGTTTGTTTTTGGTTGTGTGATCTTTTTTTTGTGGCACTTGGGATCTAGTTCCCTGACTAGGGATCGAACTGAGGCTCCCTGCATTGGGAGAGCAGAGTTTAGGCACAGAACCACAAGGGAAGTCCCTTGACTATGTGTTTTCTGTAGCTTAAGACTCAGGAGCTTCAGTTATGTCACTCTGATATCTAAAGTGCAGTCAGCACACTATCAATAAAGTGAAAAGACAACTCACAGAATGAGAAAAAATATTTGCAAATCACATATCTGATAAGGGACTAGTGTCCAATATTTATAAGTAATATTTATCACTCAACAATAAAAATGGAAAAATGATTTGAACAGACATTTGTCAAAGAAGATACCTAAATACCCAATAAGCACAGTGAAAAAAGATGCTCAATATCATTAGCCACTGCTGCTGCTGCTGCTAAGTCACTTCAGTCATGTCCGACTCTGTGCGACCCCATAGACAGCAGCGCACTAGGCTCCTCTGTCCCTGGGATTCTCCAGGCAAGAACGCTGGAGTGGGTTGCCATTTCCTTCTCTGATGCATGAAAGTGAAAAGTGAAAGTAAAGTCGCTCAGTTGTGCCCGACTGTTAGCGACGCCAGGGACTGCAACTGACCAGGCTCCTCCATCCATGGGATTTTCCAGGCAAGAGCCACTAGGGAAATGCAATTCAAAACCACAATGAGGTACAACTTCACTCCTATTAAGATGGTTACAATCAAAGAAGGGTTGACAAAGATGTGAAGAAACTAAAACCCACACCACAAACTAAAACCCTGTTGTTGGTAGGAATGTAAACTCATGAAGCCACTTTGGAAATAGTTTGGTAGTTCCTCCAAACATTCGACATAGAGTAACCACATGACCCGGGCTTCCTAGGTGACACTAGTGGTAAAGATCCCACCTGCCAGTGCAGGAGACATAAGAGATCCAAGTTTGATCCCTGGGTCAGGAAGATCCCATGGGGGAGGGCATGACAACCCACTCCAGTAATCTTGCCTGGAGAAGTCCATGGACAGAGGAGCCTGGTGGGCTACAGTCCATGGGGTCACAAAGAGTTGGACACGACTACCTACGCATGCAGGCACACACACGCCATATGACCCAGCAATTACACTGTACAAGGATGAAAAACACATGACCACACAAAAACTTGTACAAGAATATTTGTAACAGTGTTATTTATAAAAAGGCCCCAAACAGAAAAAATCTAAATGACCATTAGTTGATGAACAGATAACAAAATGTGCCATGTCAGTACATTATATTATTCAGTCATAAAAAGGAATGAAGTACCGATACATGCTAAAATATGGATGCACCTTGAAAACCTTATGCTAAGTGAAAGAAGACAGGTACAACAGCGCACATGTTTATTTAGGATTCCTTTTCAATGGAATCGTACAGAACAAACAAATCCATAGAAACAGAAAGTAAATTAGTGGTTAAGAGGAGCTGGGAGAAAGTGGGAAATGGGGAGTTGAGGGATATAGGGTTTCTTTGTAAGATAATGAAAACACTCTGAAATGAGGTAGTGGTGATGGTTGTATAGCTTTGTAAAAATACAAAAAAGCACTGAGTTGTACATTTATTAAAAGTATAAATTTCATGACATGTGAATTATATCCCAGCTTTTTCAAATGTAGTTTGCTGAACAGTACGAGGCTGCAGCATGTTTCATACTGGTCGCTGACTAGACGAGAAGTTTTTCCCAGAATGAAAGCAGGCTACATCACGGAGCGCACCACTTAGTTCAGCTGACATTTTTTAATGGCAAGACTTTACCAATGAAGTAACCAGTCCATTGATTTCCTTCTGAGGTAAGCTCCTTATCATCCTTGGGACCAGGTAATGAAGAGAGTTCACAGATCAGCTACTTTGAGTAAAGCTGCTGTAATCTGCATGTCTGACTTCAAGAGCGTGCCTGCCATCGGTTACATGACACGCTAATGAATGAATTAAGACATTCCCAATTTCTGAGACAAATGATTTTGAACTTACATCCTATGTATCGACTACATGTGGTAACATAACTCCAGTTCAATTCTATATGTGAGGCAATAAGTCCAGGAATAGAAATGAAGAAGGAGAAGCAGGGGAAAGCATAAGAGGATGAGGCTGGGAAGTAGGTGAGAAAGTGGAGGAGGAGGAGGAAGAATGTAAATAAATAATAAGACAGGAGCTACATGCACAAAGAGTTTACTCTCCTCTATGGAAGTCAGACATGTGACTTGTCCAATGTGATTAGTATAACAAGTAGAAATAAAATATAGAGGATGAAGGCAGGGTATATTTTCTATATGGCCTGAAAAACCTCCCAGAGGGTGTATATGGAGTAGGTGATAAAGGATGAATAGGAGTTCGGCATGCACATACCTCTGCATATGAAAGACTAGAACCAGACTTAATTAAAGTGAAAGTCATGCATGTAAATTGGTATTTGTCAAAGTGTGGTTCCCAAGGCAGCAGCATCAGCATTGTTTGGGACTCTGTCGAAAACAATTGTCAGACTATCCTCTAACAACTGAAACAATCAGTCTGGACGTGGGGCACAGCAATTTAACAAGCCCTTCTTGGAGAAGGAAATGGCACCCCACTCCAGTATTCTTGCCTGGAAAATCCCATGGATGGAGGAGCCTGGTAGGCTACAGTCCATAGGGTCACAAAGAATCGGACACAACTGAGCGATTTCACTTTCACTTTCACTTTCAAATGATGCACAGTAAAGTTTGAAAACCTCTGTTTTAGATAAATATAGCAACCAGTTTAAAAAAGAGATGCTGTGTCCTGAAAAAAAGCATTTCAGTTTAATACAGTAAATTGATCACACTGTTTTATATCTTTTCCTTCCCCACACTTTACTAAATGAAGAGTAAAGAATGTTTTAAGATGTTATCCTCCAATATGAATGAGAGAGGAGACAAATGATCAACTATTTCAAGTAGAGTTTGGAAGATAGAAGCCTGATGCAGGGTTATTAATCACATTGGTAGATAGGAGTCACAAACAGGCTCTAGATGCGTGGGCTTCATAGTTGTGGCACATGGGCTCTAGAGCACAGGCTCAATAGTTGTGACACACAGGCTTCATTGCTTTGTGGCATGTGGGATCTTCAGTCCCAAAGCAGGGACTGAACCCATGTCCCCTGCTTTGGCAGGTGGATTCTTAACCACTGGACCACCAGAGAAGCCCAACTTCACAGTTTTGAAGGAAAGTTTTCAACATAGAATTCCATACTCATCTAAACTGTCAATCAAGTTTAAGAGAAAGAACTTTCAGACATACAAAATATCAAAAAAACTAACCACTCACATATACTTTCGTAGGAAGCTAGTGGAGGATATAGTCCAGCAAAATGGGGACATGAACTGAGAGAGGAAAATATAAAAACCAGAAAGTATGGTAAAGAGTATTTCCATGAAAGTGACAAAGGGAAGTTTTACAACTCAAACTGTGAACCAGAATTAAAAAACATCCTACAGTCTGGAAGTAGAGAGTCTAGGAAAAAATCCGTGGGAGATAAAAGGAAAGGAAGGTCATTTAATGTGTTTGGGAGTTACAGAAATTATTTCTAGGCATTAGAGCCCTTGAGGAAAAAAAAAAAACAAAACTACTGGTAAGTGAGAAAAAACATGAGAAAATTATTAAATGGGAAAAAAAAGTTTATTGAGGAAAGTAAATAGCCTAAGACATAATTTGGTGTATTGTTGTTGTTGTTTAGCTGCTCAGTCATGTCCGACTCTTTGCGACCCCATGGACTGCAGCACCAGGCTTCCCTGTCCTTCACCATCCCCTGGAGTTTCCTCCAACTCATGTCCATTGAGTTGGTCATACCATCCAACTATCTCATCCTCTGTTGTCCCCTTCTCCTCCTGCCTTCAATCTTTCCCAGCATCAGGGTCTTTTCCAATGAGTCGGCTCTTTGCATCAGATGTCCAAAGTATTGGAACTTCAGCTTCAGCAACTGTCCTTCCAATGAATATTCAGGGTTGATTTCTTTTAGGATTAACCAGTTTGATCTCCTTGCAGTCCAAGGGACTCTCAACAGTCTTCTCCAACACCACAGTTTGAAGGCATCAGTTCTTCAGTGCTCAGCTCTTTTTGTTGTCCAGCTCTCACATCCATACATGACTACTGGAAAAACCATAGCTTTGACTATATAGACCTTTGTAATTTGGTGTAGTTGCAAGCAATATGCCATATGTAAAATAATGCAAATACTGATGCAGATTTGTGAAACAACTACAGAAAGCAGAGTGGAAAGGAAGCTTTGGGGAATGGGATATAACAGATCCAAAACAGGAAGGAAGGAAGTCAATAAATACAGCCTAATATGATAAATTATGAAATAATAGGGGCTTCTCTGATGGTCCAGTGGTTACGAATTGCCTTGCAATGCAAGGGACACCGGTTCAATCCCTGGTCCAGGAAGATCCCACATTTCTTGGGGCAACTAAGCTTGTTAGCCACAACTATTGAGGCAGTGCTCTAGAGCCTGGGACCCACAAATACTGGGCCCACGTGCTGGGAAACCTTCATACCTATAGCCTGTGCTCTGCAACAAGAGAAGCCACTACAATGAGAAGCCCACATGCAGCAACAAAGACTCACTACAGCCATAAATAAATAAATAAATAAATCTTTTAAAAAAAAGAAATAATAGGCTACTCTATTAGATTGAGATGTGTGTATGGAAAAATAGGAGAATGTTATAGAACAAAAAGAGAAGAAACAGGCTATTGTGTATTGTGATCAAACCTTTTCTAAGTATATATCTGAATTCTTAGAAGGAGACAGTCATATCAAATCCGAGGGACCAATATTCCAGGCAAAAGTGATAGTAAGTTTTAAGATTTTGAGACAAGAATAAATGTAGTGTGTTCTAGAAAGGCAAGAAGACAAGTAAGCATTGAGCGAGGTCAATAATAATGGGGAACAGTAGATGAAACATATCCAAATGGGAGAAAAAGCATTGGAGCTTCATGACCTGCTGTGTCTAAGAAAAATCCATGATTCAAAGAAAAACAAAGCAATGCCAAACCTGTCTACTTTCATTCATGGATTTCTCCTGCCCTGCATTATTTTATCTTACCTTCTTTACCCCTGGAGGAGGACATGGCAACCCACTCCAATATTATTGCCTGGAGAATCCTGTGGACAGAGGAGCCTAGCAGGCTACAGTCCATGGAGTCTCAGAGTTGAACATGATTGAGGACTTTGACCCTGATGCTGGAAAAGATTGAGGACAGGAGGAGAAGAGGACAACAGAGGATGAGATGGCTAGATGGTATCACCAACTCAGTGGACATGAGTTTGAGCAAACTCGAGGAGATAATGAAGGACAGGGAAGCCTGACCTGCTACTCTTCATGGGGTCACAGAGATTCAGACACAACTGAGCGAACACACACAGCAACAACAACCACAATCAACCATTACTGCCACTGGGTCCTGTAATTGTAGTAAATACTAGAGGGAAGTTCTTTTGGCTAATATATCTGAGTCATTTGCATGTCTTGAAATTAGCTTATCACCACATAAATCATGCACCTTCCATTTCTATCTATTCTACTCCATTCTGCATTTCTCAATGTCATCTTCATCACCCCAATTTCCTATTTGCATTTTAAATAGTAGTAACCTACAAGATTTTATATTTTCTGAAGATACAAGACTCTTGTGTAGAGATTCTAATTAGGCTGGCTGGGCAATGTTCTATTATTAGTAAGAATTGTGATTTTTAGAGTTGTGGGTTAATTGCTAATAACTGTATGCAGTGTTTTCCCTCAAGATGTTTTCTATTACAGTAATTAACTGAGCAGCTGGGAGAACAGACATTAACCATTTGTCTTCACAGTAGCCCTCACTGGGGACTCTCCCCAAACCTTGCGCATGACTTTATCTGCTGTTTGATAGGTAATGTAAGAGGGAAGCACAAAAGATATAGGATCTTCATCCTTTGGAATGAATATCCAATTTTAAACAATTTTTTTCTTGTTGAAGGGAGGCTTTCTCACACATGTGAAACATAGATTACAAGCAACACAGAATGTCTTTTAGATGTATGGACTTATTTGACTAGTTTTTATGTGCATATTTCTCTTCGTATCCTTGCATAATGAAATTTTGTCACAGAGATTGTGTCAGAAGCCTCAGCTACCCTGAAGACACACTGGTTTATCTGTTTACAAATTAGATTGGACCAGTGAAATCTGGCTGATACTGAAGAAATTTGTTAAGAGCCACCTTGCCTGAAAGCCCTGTTCTTTTTCATGACTCCTGAATTCCCACTTGATTATTAATTCAGCTGAAGACCTTGACTTTAGTATCCTGAATCTCCCTCTGGGACTCTTGGTGCTTCCTTGTGTGAATTCCTATTTACTGACCTGCTCTCAATACTACATGCCAGTCTGATGCTTGACCCCAGGTTTTCCCAACCAACTCTGCTTTTGGCTGGACTCCATCTCTGTCAAGTTATTTTCTACAGCATACCTTTTGTTAATGCAAAGACATTCTTTTTTTTTTTAATAGGAAACATTTTATTTAAAATTTTGTAATGAAAAGTTCCAAACCACTTAGTCCAAAGCAGAGACTAAGTACAAAAATAAATAAATAAAACTTCACTTATAGGAAGTCATTAAGTACATAAGAAATTTTTGTCTTCTCTCTCGTTGAATAAAATAATAAATTTACTACTGTTCAGATCTCATTGCTTTTTTTTCACTTTGTTTTTCCAGAGGCAAGAATTTTCCTTCTTCTCAAAATGACCCCATTTCTTTATATCCAGAAAAGCTCTGGATTTATACTGTCTTAAGTATTTGGTTGTAAGAGCCTTAACAGAAAGAATGCTATCTGATTTATATTAATTCTTCAGAAGCCACACAAATAAGAGCATGCTAGGCCCTCTGGCAAATGAGGAGGAGCCACAGTTTTCCTTCCCTTCCAAAAGGATCAAGGATCCTGACCTTTATATAGAGGTTGGTGGCAGCTCAGCCAACCCCTCAATGCGTGTGTTGTGTGTGTGTGTACGCACTCAGTTGTATCTGACTCTTTAATACACTATGGACTATAGCTCACCAGGCTCCTCTGTCTTTGGGATTTTCCAGGCAAGAACACTAAAGTGGGTTGCATTTCCTCCTCCAGGAGATCTTCCCCTCCCAGGGATAGAGCCCGCATCTCTTGTGTCTCCTGTATTGCAGGCAGATTCTTTTACTGGTGAGCCATAGGGTAAGCCCAGCCCCTCAGTGTCAATGCTCAAAAGAGAGATTCACCTCTTAATTAGCGACCATGCTCCTGGGTCTGAATTCTGCAAGTCTCAAAAGTCAGAGTAACACGGAAACTTATATTACCATATGTAAAATAGATAGCCAGCGGGAATTTGCTGTAAGGCTCTGGAAACTCAAACGGGCTCTGTATCAACCTAGAGGGGTGGGATGGGGAGGGAGAGAGGAGGGAGTTTCAAAAGGGAGGGGACATATGTATATCTATGGCTGATTCATGTTGAGGTTTGACAGAAAACAACAAAATTCTGTAAAGCAATTATCCTTCAATAAAAAATAAATTAATTAAAAAAAAAATCCACCTGGTACTAGGAAGAGTGTCAAACATGGAGAGTTTGAACCAAACATGTCTGGAGTATGATGTGAGGGAAACTCCCACACAGACTAAAAACTGGAAATCCCACAAAAGGCTGGGAATAACCCTGAAAACAGGTTGACAAAACGATCAGAGTTGGGTAGAACCTGGAGTCTGGTTATAGAGACAGTCAAGAGGGTGAATTGCAGACTGGAGGCAAGAGATCAGATACAGAACTTTAAGAATGCGGTCTCTCAGTCAGCAAGAGCTTCAAAAAGAGTAAAGCAGTCACCTGAGTGTCTTCATGGAAGTGGAGTTGCTCTGACCTCTTGGTTGTAGAAGAGGAAGCTCTGAGTCACTCTGCCTCTTCTAGAAAACCTTGGCTGTACTGGCTCTCTCCATAGGGCATTCAGACCTAAATGATGCTATCTACTTAGTTCTTTATAAACAGTGCCTTGCAGTGAAAAGCTTTAATGAATCTTTTCTGATTTACTGGTTGGTTGAACCAATTTTGGAAAAGCCCTGCAAAGCATGAATTAAAATACAAATTGAATTTAGAAAATATCAGCTTGCATAGTCCAAAGAAGCTAAGCCTTTCTTAACTCAACCTCAGAATTTTTCCTCATTGCAAACCCCTTTCCAATATATTCTGAGCAATAGCTAATATTGGAAGGTCACACAGAAAAAAATTTTAAAAAGCTGCAGCATTTTCTATCCACTTAAAATGAATTTCATATGATAAAATCTGAGTTTTTTAATATTAATATCTAAGTGTTTCAGTTTTACTGTCTACTTCTTCCATCTAAATTTATTTTGAGTTCCTTAAGAGGAGAAATGTTTAATTTATACCTTTCAAAATACCAGACTGTATCAGGTGAGGTCATATTGAATGACTGAAATGTTTTAGTTAAAACAAACATTTTGTTAAGGGCAACCTAGAGAACTATTTAACAAATGAGCTGATTTATACTGTCATTATTATGTTGGTTAACAGATTTAAAAAAAAAAAAAGAAACTGTCGGGTAATAGCAGTGCCCCTTTGGGTTAAAATATAAACATAGTCCCACTTAAGAAATGAGAACCAAGGACAAGTCTTGGCATTTGTTGAGTCCTTCATAGAACAAGAAAACACATGAGATTTTGCTATAATTCAAGAGCCATTCTTGTCAGTGCTTTCAAGGGTAGAAATTAAGCTATATTAAAGCTTGTCTTGGCCCAATTATAGAATGAAAGTGAGGCTTCTATGGAATGGTTCCAGGATAGGTTTCAAATCAGTGTGGATTCAGCTATTTGGTCCTTGTTAGGACTTCAGGGGACAGCCAAGAATTACATTTAATTCATTATCTTCTTCTGAAAGTGCTACAGTGGCTGCTACACAAATTGAAAGCAGCATTTACACAGGCTAATACCTATGGTATCTTTCCAATTTATCTTTGGGCATTATCACCTCCCAGTGTCCCTCCTTGAAAGTTTGACATGTGCCCTGAATTCTCATTTTGTACGATGATAAGTAATCACCCTGAAGAAAACACAGAAGAAAATGGCCCCATGTTAAAATGCTAGAAATGCTACCTGAAATACATTTTCTTAAAACTTGAAAATAGCTCCAGTCTTTTGACAGAAATCATGTTATATATAAACCTGCCTTCTAAGCAGTCCAATCTTTCTGGATACGAGGTTGTGGCATTATTGACAATTCATTTGACTTGTGTCCAGCAGTCTGGTACAGCTTCACAAGGGAATTATTGGCATCTTTTGTGAAGTATTCAAAACCACTGATTTTTGTTTCTCATTATTCTTAAAAAGAGAAAAAAGTATTAAACACTATGACTGTCTCTGTGATGTGAATGTAAATATAACCTGTTGAAATTCAAGGTAGGAAAATATTTCTTTAGAAAACCAGGAAGGATGATACAGGAAGAAATGTTGCCCACATACAGAGTGATTTCTAATAGTTCATTGATCTCATTGTTTAGCATCCCCTTTTAGAGTGTGCATTAACAAAAACCCTGCATGGATATTAAATTGACAGTGTAATCCTAGAGTGTTTTATACAACTAGACACTAGCAATAGAGACAATACTGTATTGACTCCCAGATTTCAGGCAACGACACTTCAAGCGACTTGTATTAATGCTTTATATTGATATAAAACCTTTCTTCCAAAAAGTACAAAGCACTTTCTTAAAATTGTCTTATTGGGTTTTGTAACAACTCAGCAATGCACAGTATCTGACACCACAGTGTACAGAGCTGAGATAATACCTTAAGTTTCCTGATTTCTAATTTTGTATTTCAAACATTTAATCATTAGACATCCTTTCAGTTTCCAAAAATGCCAAAAATTATCCAGTCTATACAAGACTAGAGAAAGGTTTTATTTCAGAGATGATCCTTTTAGAGTCCATAAACTATTAAGTAAAAGTTTAAAAATCAATTGTATGAGAATTCAAGTGACTTTTTCTTTGAGCCAGGGATTTAAGTCTATTATAGTCTATCCCAAAGAAGAATACTACAAATGTTAAGGAAAGATGAACAGAATAGATATTTTCCAATAACTACACAAAATATTTCAATATTCTCTACTAATTCAAAATGCTTGACTAATCTTTTAACAGCAGAAAATTTCCACCAGACTTTTAAAAAAGCTAAGGATTAGCCATGTCAGGAAATATTCAGCATCATTTGATATAGATAGCAATTGGGAAAGTAGCTCTTTCTTTTGGAAGGTAATCATGTCCTTTTTTATAACAATATTTCTAGCCTTTGACTTAACAACATGCAGTGTCTAAATTATAAAATCTGCCATCAGATGTAATATATGTATCCAGAAATGAACACTAAAAGATATATCTCGATACAGGTGCAAGGTAAAGGGAGCCTTGAAGGTTCAAAAGCAAGATATACAAGATAAGGCCTCAACCATTAATTTGCCTTCTTATTTTGTTGAGTTTAATATGATGAGCTAAAGTCTAATCCAGTGCAGTGCACTTCTCTGCTCTTTTACATTTTTCCTTATTGTGCTCTTATTCACATGGTCTTTTAAAGATATTTACTTCAATAGAGAGGAAAACTCTTTCCTAAAGCTAGCAGTTGACAGCTAGCATCTCACTGAAATTTCATAAGGAGAAGCATTAAGCAAGTTCTTTTACCTTCAAATTTGATAAGATGCATGAGATCCTCGCCAACACCTGCCGTTACAATTTTGTCTATTCTTTGGACTAAAACACATCAAAGAAGAAAACTGTATACATTTCCTTTAGGTTCAAACGGCCTCACACTAGCGTAACCTTTTGCCATCTTTGCCTTTTCTAGATTCCATATGCTTTCTCTTTCATTTGGAACAACAGTGTGTTTGGTTAATAACCTCACCGTTTTCTGCTGTTAAGGGAACTGAAGTACCATTAACACATATTAAAGTACCATTGATTCCATTAGTGCCGACAAGCACTAAATCCCAATTTCTTTTTAAATAAGCATTAAAACAAAAGTAGATGTCCTTTATTAACAAGTAACATGCTGAGCAACCCTTATTGCTAGAGTGTAATATAAGAAGGATGTCTTAAAGAACAAGTAAACATCTTAAGGAACTGAAATGCTAGAATTTGGGTACCATGAAGGACAAGTGAAGGAATTATTATGAATTTTTTACACATACAGGAACCTATCCAAAGCCCCATTTTTTATCTCTCAGAGTCATAATCACTTTTCACCTTCATATGTCTCTGCATTTGTATATTGTAACATATATAACAGCACAAGAGTGAAGAGACACAAGCTATAGAGTACAATAGATCAATTTAAGAGTCCGCCTGCAATGCAGGAGACCCCAGTTCAATTCCTGGGTTGGGAAGATCCCCTGGAGGAGGGATAGGCTACCCACTCCAGTATTCTTCCCTGGAGAATCCCTTGGACAGAGGAGCCTGGGAGGCTACAGTCCATAGGGTTGCAAAGAGTCAGACATGACTGAGTGACTAAGCATAGCATAGCAAAGAGCCTAAGTCCAGGAAATGAGCACAGCCTAGATGAGCACCTACTCAGTGATTTATACCCATGGTCCCTGTGATTAGATGGTCCTACAGAATAGCAGAACATTTTTCAACTCTGAGGCAATCTCAGAAGGAAGATAACTATGTACCTGACCATTGGGCCTTCTTGAAAGATGTAACTGTTCCTGGAAACTTTCCCAAAGCCAGAGAACTTAGAAAATTTCAGCATAAACCTCACAGCCAAATTTAGACAAAAACAAGTAGTTTAGTCTTTTATATTAATCTCACCCCTCAACATTGTTTTAGTCTTTACCCTTTTTCTCTTTCATCTCATCTTTACCTATATCTATTAAGGATTGTGCTATTTGTATGTATTCCTTGACATCTATTTTTAATTTTTTTTTCAAATAAAGATGAAGATAAAGATTCCATGATGAGAGATTTTAGCTTGTTGTATTTGCTGCTGAATTTGCAGAAGGTGCAACTGTGCCTGAAACAAAGGAGGCACTCAGTAAATATTTGTTGAATAGATGAAAAAAATGGTATATAACAGATAATTAGATAGAGATGGATATTGATAGATAGCTATAACTGGTAGGAAGCCAAGAGGGAGGGAAGGGAGGAAGAGAATGCCTGTATATTTGGGCAGATGTATGGGCTCACAACTCTGGATACTTTACACCACTTAAATAGGTTTGACAGAGTGGAGGGAGGCTGAAAGCAGTAGAACGCTGAATGAAGCAACTGAACAAGTGAATAGGTAGCCTTCTGCAGTCCTGTGGTTGCCAGACTCAAGACTCTTCATCAAAGACCTCTATTACTCACAGCAAAAGCAATAGCAGACATATCAGTATGTGTGTGCTGGTTCCGTAAGCTCCCAATTCCACAGGGCCACACAGAGGATCAGATAGAATCTGAACAGAGTGGAGTGTGCCACAGGAGATGAACCAAAAGCTTAGGAAGTCCATCACTTTTATAGCAAGCACTTTTATATGGTCTGGAAGGAGAGCAGATGTGTTGTAGGACCTGTGATTCATTACCATCCTTACCAAGACTGCCACTTTTAGCATTCCCTGTCCAGGAAGATGAGTAAAAAGGGCAAAGGCATAATGAAAGATACATCTGCTACAGTATGTAGTTTCAGAGATAAAATTGTGTTGAGTTACAATGTATGGTTAAGAGATAAGCTGTGATTGTGTGTGCCATGGGAGCTAGAAGACGTGCTAAGAGGTGACTGGACAAACAGATGTGTAATAGCAGAAAGTTATCAGCACATTCACCACAGGGAATACCCTCAGACAACTTGGAATATAGAGTAATATCCCCACTCAACAAACATTGTGTATGGTGCATTATTTGCATATATATCTTCTACATATGCCTAGACATAGGCATATATAGAAGACATGGGAATGTTACGTGGAGTGTGACAAGAGGTGTTGGCCTGGAGTGGCAGGGGAGTGAGGGAATATCCGTGGGTGTCATTGGTATGTTACTTCATTGGAAAGCACTGAAGATAAAGTCAAGGTTATTTCCTGGTTGTTCAAAGGAATGTTTCCATTGCAAAAGCGTGAGGGAGTTGGGGGTAAATTTTGAGTGTCTACATCCACAATGAAATATTCTCTTACCAGATCTCTCTGGTGACTTGTGGGCTTCCTGCAGGAGGTTTTCCGTCTCTGGATTCTCACTTCAAGGCCTTCAAGGTTTTCACTATCTACCCCCCTTCTTAAAGAAGTTTTGAAAACATTTTGAATATATTCTTTTTAGGAAAAAATTGTGGCTCATTATATTTGATGCTTACATGCAACTATCGATACTTTCTGAAGCATTCTGTTGCCAGACCACAGGGAGGTTGAAAATAGAGGGACAGTAATAAAATTTAAAAAGAACACTTTTTTCTCTATCAGGGTTTTAGTAGTTTTGGTTTATCTCCTGAAATTCTAATTTCTTTTTTGATATTCAGATCTTAATTTCAAGTCACTGGCATGTCAAAAACAAAACAGAGACCTTGCTCTTTCAGTTGAGGAATAAACAGCAGGCTAAATGAACCTCTGCATACTTCCTTGATGTTTTCGTGATCTATAGTTAATACCTTGTTATTCATTTAGTTTTTTAAAAAACCTCAAAACTACTATAGCTTCACACAGAAATTCAGGTGGAGCAACAAAAAAAATTTACTACAAATCTTTCAGATTTCTATTTCTACACACGTATTTCTAGGTCCAGGATGCATCTGTCAGTGTATTTTTTTTTACTTCCACGGGGCTGCATGTGCCATTTCTATCACTGTAGGTATGGGGTGGGGGGGACTTCTAAGTGAGTTATCAGGGTCTCCCAGACTGTACCTTCTGTTCATTGCTGCTACCAGCTTATTAGAACTGCATGAACCAAGCAGTTGTCTGGGTTTGAATTTTAAGATAAAATAATTACAAATCTCCAAGACATTTCACAGATACAATTTGATAAATATGTCCATATTTGTTTATAATATGCTACATGACTTCATTCATTTAGCTGTAAATAAATATATCTAATAGCAAAAATTCTAAAAAGAAGTAAACAAGAAGCTAATGTTCAGAAGCACAAATTAGGCTTCTTACTTCACTCATAAGTTCGCTTTTATTTTGAATCTCCCTTAAAAGAACCTTAAATGTCTACATGGCTGCAGTCTTGATGATCACTCTACCTGGCAAGGCTTTACTACTTAGGCAAGAGCCACAAAGGCTTGAGTTACTTTAAGTTTCAGAGCACCTTCTTTCAAGTTATCCTCCAAATGAAAACCCTGAAGTGGAATGTCTCAGAGAGTAGAGTCTGTGGTTATCATTGTTTAATCGCTGTCATGTCTGACTCTTTGTGACTCCATGGACTGTAGCCTGCCAGGTTTCTCTGTCCATGGGATATCCCAGGCAAGAATACTGGAGTGGGCTGCCATTTCCTTCTCCAAGGGATCTTTCTTTCTCACCCAGGGATCAAACCTGAGTCTCCTGCATTGCAGCAGATTCTTTACCACTGAGTCACCTGGGAAGCCCAGAAAACAGAGTGAACACCTTCAAAAATGTCAGAAGTAAGAAAGGAGTGAACATTCATATTTTCCATTTTTACTTTTTCTAACTAATTATTGATAAATAACAAGATCAGGTAATAACTATGATAAACTACACAAGATTTGCTCTGTACTTACTTAAAAGGAAAAAAGCCTCTATAAAAAAAAAAAAAAAAAAAACTCACATCTAATTCTCAAATATACCAATCAGAGGCCAAAGTGACAAAAATAAGTGAAGGATAAGTCTTTCATTTCTTTACATATAGCAGTCTCAAATGACTGTTTTCTCAATGACATGAAAGAAATTTATTAATCTCTATGTAAAACTAAAGAAGAGAAAAGTCATGTGATGATGATAATATATTACTTTCTGTCTTTATCATTGGATGGACTTTCAAAGGCCACCAAACTAGTTAAACAATCACTGAACTACAAAAATGAGACTCCTAAGTGGGGTCCACGGGGTCACAAAGAGTAAGATACGACTGAGCAACTGAATAACAACTCAATAGGAGCCCCTGGAATATGGGCCAGCGGGAGGCAGGGAGGGTGTCTCTTGCCCCATCTTGCTCCCTGTCTCTGGTTGCTTGGAGTTACATGCAAAGGCCAGACCTTCAGCAGCCCTCTGTTTTCACAGTGCTTTCTCTGGTATAGGGTTTCTCAGTCTTGACACTATTGACATTTTGGGCAGGATAATACTTCATTGTATGGATCTGTTTAACAGCATCCCTGGCCTTTACCCGCTAGATGTCAATAACATCTCACAAGTCATGACTATCTAAAATGTTTCCAGACATTGCCAAATGTTCCCCAGTAGGAAAAATCCCCTCCCATCTCCCACTCTGACCTCTTCTATTGAGACCAACTGACAGCTACTCTGTTCTGGTTTAGTAACTATTTCCTCCATTGCCCCTTCAGTCCTGGGGGTATTACACTGCAGTGCCTTTCTATCCCTGGTGGGTTCCCTTTGCTTTTTTGTAAGCAGCCCTTTTATAAAAATTCTCTTCAGTTGCCTCATTTGAGTGTATTATGTATTTGTTTCTGGAATTCTAATGGATATACTCTACATCCTCTTGTAATCCCTACTTACTGTCCACCACTAAATATTTGTTCATGTTCTTTGAGTCCTTGTACTTTCTTTAAAGTCTGCTTATAAGAGAAATGGAAGCAGCCTTACTTGAGAGCCCACAACATGTCAAATATGGTGGCTGGTGCTTACATATTGTGGTTAATATTTGTGGTTGATTGTCTTACAAGCATCCATTTTCTCCTTCCAAAAAGTACCTTAATTTGAGTTCAAGTACCCACCCTTCCCATGCATAATCCAGGGCCCCTCTGCTAGCTTCAGAGGCTGATTATTCTAAGAATAATCCCTTTTTTCCTGAAGTGAAGGGCATAGGAACCTAGGCTGTGAATAGTAGGTGTACCTCATTAATTGAGAATTTGGCTCAAAAATAAGTATGTGTTCCAATTTTGTCAAATGAGACAAGAAGAGAATTTTGATGGGAGTTCTGGGAAAGACATTCCCTCACTCCAAAGCCAGTCACCAAAAATGTCCTCTTTTTCTCTGAACTTTCTTTGCCTAAGACTCTTGCAGCAGTCTTAGTACAGTTATAAAGAAGTCAGCATGGCAGGAACTCAAAATTAGAGAATTATACAAAAAAAAATTTTTTTAATTAAAAAAGCGAGGGCTATCAATTCAACCACTAACTAATCATTGCTAAGTTTCTCAATTATATTATTCTATATATTTATTCATTCTGAAGAGTATTTGAGTTGGGTTTTCTACCACTTGTAGCTAAAAGCCTCCTAGCTGAGCCAGAGATCAAATTGCCAACATCCTCTGGATCATCAAAAAAGCAAAAGAGTTCCAGAAAAACATCTATTTCTGCTTTATTGACTATGCCAAAGCCTTTGGCTGTGTGGATACCAATAAACTGTGGGAAATTCTGAAAGAGATGGGAATACCAGACCACCTGACCTGCCTCGTGAGAAACCTATATGCAGGTCAGGAAGCAACAGTGAGAACTGGACATGGAAAAACAGACTGGTTCCAAATAGGAAAAGGAGTACATCAAGGCTGTAGATTGTCACCCTGCTTATTTAACTTCTATGCAGAGTACATCATGAGAAACTCTGGGCTGGAAGAAGCACAAGCTGGAATCAAGACTGCCAGGAGGAATATCAATAACCTCAGATATGCAGATGACACCACCCTTATGGCAGAAAGTGAAGAAGAACAAAAGAGCCTCTTGATGAAAGTGAAAGAGGAGAGTGAAAAAGTTGGCTTAAAGCTCAACATTCAGAAAACTAAGATCATGGCATCTGGTCCCAACACTTCATGGCAGATAGACGGGGAAACAGTGGAAACAGTGGCTGACTTTATTTTTCTGGGCTCCAAAATCACTGCAGATGGTGACTGCAGCCATGAAATTAAAAGACGCTTACTTCTTGGAAGGAAAGTTATGATCAACCTAGATAGCATATTAAAAAGCAGAGACATTACTTTGCCAACAAAGGTCTGTTTAGTCAAGGCTAGGGTTTTCCCAGTAGTTATGTATGGATGTGAGAGTTGGACTGTGAAGAAAACTGAGCGCCGAAGAATTGATGCTTTTGAACTGTGGTGTTGGAGAAGACTCTTGAGAGTCCCTTGGACTGCAAGGAGATCCAACCAGTCCATCCTAAAGGAGATCAGTCCTGGGTGTTCAGTGGAAGGACTGATGTTGAAGCTGAAACTCCAATACTTCGGCCACCTGATGCTAAGAGCTGACTCATCTGAAAAGACCCTGACGCTGGGAAAGATTGAGGGCAGGAGGAGAAAGGGATGACAGAGGATGAGATAGTTGGATGGCATCACTGACTCAATGGACATGGGTTTGGGTAGACTCCGGCAGTTGGTGATGGACAGGGAGGCCTGGCATGCTGCGGTTCATAGGGTCGCATAGAGTCGGACACGACTGAGCAACTGAACTGAATTGAACTGAGCCATTCATTCAATTCATTCAACAGTTGCTTTTTTGTGCTCACTATGGACCAGGCCATGTTCTACAATGACCCAAAGAGGCCAAAATTAATGAGTAGAATTATGTAGTTAATTTTCATATCACTCTAAGAGCTAGATGTGTCTGTGGCTGAGAGAAGAACTCTCAGCTTAGAAGTGGTAAGTTGTTTATTTAAGAAGAAACTAGACAGTGTTGGAACTGGATGAGGTCTGTCTGACCACATGGTTTTTCTAATCCACCCCTCTCAATGTGAATCGTCCACTTAAATCATTTAGCTACCACTTACTCTAGACCAGTGCCCATATAGAAGAGACACTGGCAGGTAACTTTGACAAATAAGAAGCAGTTAGGGAGAAGGCGATGGCACCCCACTCCAGTACTCTTGCCTGGAAAATCCCATGGATGGAGGAGCCTGGTAGGCTGCAGTCCATGGGGTTGCTAAGAGTCGGACACGACTGAGCGACTTCACTTTCACTTTTCACTTCCATGCATTGGAGAAGGAAATGGCAACCCACTCCAGTGCTCTTGCTTGGAGAATCCCAGGGACAGCAGAGCCTGGTGGGCAGCCGTCTGTGGGGTTGCACAGAGTCGGACACGACTGAAGCGACTTAGCAGCAGCAGCAGCAGCAGCAGATAACCCAGACGGGTGCGTGCTAAGTCGCTCAGTCATGTCCAACTTTTTGTGACCCTATAGACGGTAGCCCCCCAGGTTCCTCTGCCCATGGGATTCTCCAGGCAAGAATACTGGAGTGGATTTCCATGCTCTCCTCCAGGGAATCTTCCCCACCTAGGGACCAAACCTAGGCGTCTCTTACATCTCCTGCAATGGCAGGCAGGTTCTTTACTACTAGTGCCACCTGGGAAGCCCCAGATAACCAAGTCTGGAGCAATGTCCATGAATTTAAGGGAGAACTAGAATAGCTATGGAGTTGCCTCCCCGAGGGCTTGGCCCGCTCTCATTCTCACTGATTCAGAGCTGTCTGGGTCTTGGCTACATTCTCCACCTCTTAGAGTCAGAGTAAGTCTATGGCTCTCAACTTTCCCTTTTCCTGTAAGGGCCAAGAGAATATCTGTATCCTTTGCATGCCATGTGGAGCTCCGTACAACACATCTGCTTCTACCTTCACTCTATCCCTATGTTTCAGCGGGAGACCAGAGTGCAGCTCTGCTTTCAGATCTCAAAATGCAGGCCACACCCCCGGATGCCCTGCTGGGTTTCCAACCCAGAGAAAGGAAGACATTTCAACCCAGTCTGACCAATCACTGCGCCTCATTTCTTAGCCTTTCCTCCTTCCCTTTTCCACATGGCTGAAAAAGGCAGGCTTCACATATCTTCAGGTTTGTCAAGTGCTTTTCTGTTTCACATTCCCGACTTTGACCTTTTGCCAGGACCATAGTATGGACTGGGGGAAAAGAGAGAAGCTACTTTTCTGATAATATTCCTCATGAAGCATTCCAGAAATATTTCTCTCATCTCATTATGAATGCCAAAACATTGACCTAGTGAAATTGTTTCCAAAATAAAATGAGGTTGTATCATTATAAAAGCTGTTGACAAAATGTGAAGGACCACAAAATGTAAGCTCTCACAGTGTTATTGTTAAGTCACAAAGAAAACAACCCACTTAGCCCTATATTCCAGTTCCAATATACTTCTGTACAGAAAACAAATTATCGAATTTAAACATCCCAACTATATACTATTATAATCTGGAGCAAGAAAGCACTCAGATTATATCAGTAAGTTATTAGTAAATCTTTGACTCATCAAATTACATTTTACAGTGAGACTCTCTCATGGATTCTCAATCAGTGATTCTCAGCCTTGGCTATACAACAGAATCAAGTGGGGAGCACTGAAATCATACTAATGTCAGGTCCTTCAAACTACCTAAATTAGAATTAAGTGCTCCTTCTTGAGAAAAATGATATTATATGGAAGAAATAAAAGTATCTAGGAGTTACTCATATAAAATTTTAAAGTTAGAGCTTCTCTGGAAAATCAGGACCTCCACATAGATGAGTAAACTAGAGTAAAAAACCTGAGGTCTCTTGGCCAGGCTATAATCTTATTTTCAGGGCTGGAGAAATAAAAAGTGACTCCAGCTAGACATAGCTTCATATTTAGCAAAAGAAATATGAAGACTTTGCCAGATTAGTCCAAAGCTTTCCTCCATAACCTACATTTTCTGGATTCCACCAGGATGCTCACAGAAGCAACACTTTCCCCACCCGAATCTCTGACCTCTGACTCACATATCCCCAGCATCAGCACCCGATTTTCTGTGCCACGCCCAAACGAAAGGACTACTTCAGACAAATGGGGAGTAGTTTCAGTTTCTCCTTACGCTTAGATTGGCCAAACACACGAGCTGATCAGAAACACAGATGCCTGAGATAGAAATAGCCCAGCCTCCCTGGCTCTCAGGGCCAGAGATAAACGGGGTGGAGGCCAGAGCAGCGAAGGAGGTGCTGTTGGCACCAGCGTCCCAGCAGCGAAGTGAATCATCACTGCCATTCAAAACGGGTCCAAAGACACCAGAGCTTTCGGGGAGAGGAAGCAGAGTTTTTTATCCTGTGACTCTGTAGAGACGGTGGTGACAACAGCTGTGCTTCCGCCCCTTAGAAAGTCATTTTAGCGTTAGATTTTCCCTAAGGAGGAAACAGATGGAGAGAAGCTTGACTTGCACATATGTGGCTGCTGCTGGCTTTCTTACTGCTGCGACTGACCCTGGATTAGATGGAGAAACACAGCCTTGGATGATCACTCAAGAGGTTCTTTTCAGACCTGCTGAAAAGGGTGCTCCAAGGGTGCACGGATATTAGGTGTTAACGGTTCATTCTTTGACATTCTTCTAAAGAGGGTAGCAACAGACTATCATTTTGTGTAAAATGATGATACTCCCTGATTGCCTAGTAAACACAACAGGCATGACAGGTGTAATAGGCAAGATAGGTACAAAGATGAATAGCACAGAGTTCCTGGCCACAGAATGGCTATAGTCAAGTTTCTGGCAGCACTATGAACTGAATTATAGGCTATGGTTTGACATTATAACTAGCATATTTTCTTTTTGCAGTAGAGTACTTCTCACCCTCACATCATCCTACAGAGAAGCACCCGCTCTGTGCTGGGCATATTACCCAGGAGAGTGACATAATTGGGTGAAAAAAGCAAAGAAGGGGGAAAAAAGTCTTCCTTCTTTCTGACTTTGCTTCCAAAGATTTAAGCCTTGAGGACACAGTGAGCTCTTATAATGGATAAAACATTTGCTTAAAAGATAAAGATTCTCCTTTTCTTTCAGGGAGGAGAGATGAAAGGGGAGAGGATGATGGCAGGGAGTTTAATGAGGAAGGGGAGAGAGAGGGCCAAATCCACTAAAGCCAGGCAAACTGAAATCTATTTTCAGCAAAGGGCAACTGTGGCACTGTTCAGGCACTGGGGAGATGAATGGGGGCTGAATTTTCATCCTCAGACTCCCAGGCCTGAAAAACAATGCACGCTCCCAAGATAATGCTGGCAGTCCCTGCCACTGGCCCTGCATCTGGGGAGGACTTCCCTTCCTGGGCAGCCAAACCTTTGTCAAGGGAAAACATAGCCACTGACACTGTCCCAATCCAGAGACTTAGCTTTCACCCTTCCTACGTGCTTCCCATAACTTTGCTCCATCCCAGAGAATGCAAATGAGCTCTGTACCTACAGGATTATCAGGAATCAGAGCAAGTCTTTACACCTACTGTATAGCAGTACTCAGTACAAAACCTGGTCAAAATTTTTCCTGACCAGGAGATTAATAAATACAAACCATTACAGATGTCACAGAAAGAATGATACAGACATAAGCAGAATGGAAAGGGAAGGGCTTCCCAGGTGGCGCTAGTGATAAAGAAGCTGCTTGCCAGTGCAGGAGACATAAGAGACATGGGTTTGACCCCTAGGTTGGGAAGATCCCCTGGAGGAGGGTGTGGCAACCCACTCCAGTAGTCTTGCTTAGAGAATACCACAGACAGAGGAGCCGTGAGGTTTATGGTCCATGGAGCTACAAAGAGTCGGACATGACTGAAGCGACTTAGCACATAGCACACACAGTGGAATGAGAAAGAAAAAGAAAGGGTTATCCATGTTTCTGGAACAAGAAAAGGAAGCACTTCTTTGAGGAGGTATCACTGGGCCCCAGTCTAGAAAGAATAGTATGTAGAGGCCTTCCAGGTGGAGAGCAAAGCAATAAAACATAGCATTCAGACATGTAAAAGGACCAGAAAGTTGTATGAAATAAAACTCAAAAGAAGGAATGTGGAAGTAGGGGTAAATCACATTGACTGCATCAGAAATTTCCTAAGAACCTACTGGACATGAAGAGTGTCCTTTAGGGACTTCCCTTGGTGGTCCACTGGTTATGTCTGCAAGCTTTCAATACAGGGCATGTGGCTTCAAACCCTGGTCATGGAACTAAGATTCTACATGCCACTTGACCAAAAAGAAAGAGAGAGAGAAGAGAAAGAGAGAAAGAAAGAAAGGTGTCTGTTAGACTTAACCATTAGCCATTGGATTTAACCCTAGAAGAACACTGGTCAGAGCAACATCATTAGATGGTGAGGTTGAAAGATGGATTGTGCTGTACTGAAGAGTGAATGAGAGGAGAGGAAATGAGCAGCACACATGGAAAGCAGTGGTTTCCAAAGGGCATCCCCTGGACCAGTAGCATCAGTACCACCTGGAAACTTGTTACAAATGCAGATTCTCAAACACATACTTCCCTAGCCAACAATCTGGGGTTCACAAGCCCTTCAGATGACTCATATTTCCTTGGGTTTGAGAACCACTGATTCTTGTGAGGAATTTGAAGTGGTTATTTAATAATAACATGGAGGAATTTATACCAAGTCTTTACTTAATAATTTGGGGGGCATAAATTAGGAGTTTAGGATTAGCAGATACAAAATATGATGTATAAGTTAGATTAACAGCAAGGTCCTACTGTATAGCACTGGGAACTATATTCAATATCCTTCAATAAATCATAATGGAAGAGATTATGAAAAATAATATATACAAGTATAATTGCATCACTTTGCTATTCACCAGCAACTAACACAACATTGCAAACTAACTATACTTTATTGAAAAAAAATTTTTTTTAATGTGGGGATGCTGCTGGGCATACACACTGAAGAAACCAGAACTGAAAGAGACACATGTACCCCAATGTTCATTGCAGAGCTGTTTACAATAGCTAGGACATGGAAGAAACCTAGATGTCCATCAGCAGACAAATGGATAAGAAAGTTGTGGTACATATACACAATGGAATATTACTCAGCTATTAAAAAGAACACATTTGAGTTAGTTCTAAGGAGGTGGATGAAACTGGAGCCTATTATACAGAGTGAAATAAGTCAGAAAGAAAAATACCTATACAGTATATTAATGCATACATATGGAATTTAGAGAGATGGCAACAATGACCCTATATACAAGATAGCAAAAGAGACACAGATGTAAAGAACAGACTTTTGGATTCTGTGGGAGAAGGTGGGGGTGGGATGATTCGAAAGAACAGCATTGAAACATGTATATTACCATATGTGAAATAGATGACCAGTCCAAGTTTGATGCATGAACAGGGCACTCAGAACTGGTGCACTGGGACAACCCAGAGGGATGGGATGGGGAGGGAAGTGGGAGTGGGGTTCAGAATGGGGGGACACATGTACACCTGTGGCTGATTCATGTCAATATATGGCAAAAACCATCACAATATTGTAAAGTAATTAGCCTCCAATTAAAATTAATTAATTAATTTTTTTAAAAGAAAGGAACTTCATGAAAAAAAATGTCGGGATGAAATTATATTAAGAGCATCTTTATATACAGTGAAATATTTCTTAACAATTTTTCATAATGCTTAAGGAAGTTCATCCAATAGATGAGATCCATGATAGGCATATAAACCCAGGAAATTCCTAAGAACGGATGACTGAGTTAAGAGATCCATCCCAAATGCAGGCAAAGTAACTCAAGGGAACATCAAGACTGCAGACCTGGACTTCCTTGGTGGCTCAGTGGTAAAGAATCTGCCTGCCAACGCAGGAGATATGGGTTTGATCCCTGGTCTGGGAAGATCCCACGTGCTGTGAAGCAACTAAGCCCATTCACCACAATTATTAAGCCTGTGCTCTGGCGCCTGGGAGCCACAGCTACTGAGCCCACGCTACTGCTGAAGACTGCACACTCTGCAGCTCGTGGTCCACAGGAGAAGCCACCACAACGAGAAGCTCTACCACAGTAATTAGAGAGTAGCTCCTGCTCTTTTGCAACTAGAAAAAAGTCCGAGCAGCAGCAAGGACTCAACACAGTCAAAAAATAAATAAAAGTATAAAAAAAGATATTGCAGAACTGAAATTTACTTGATTGAACGTAATCAATGTTTGCCATTTCTGGAAACAAGGATCTGACAGTGTATCTAAAGCTTTCTGGGTGTGGGGAGGGGGCAAGGAGAGTGTGGGAATTATTGATAAGGGGGTGGAGGAAAGCAGTAGTCAGGATGGTGGGGATAGAGGAGAAGTGAGTGGTGATGAAACCCAAGTAGCAAAAACTGAAGCAAGAACAGAGCAGCTGAACAGCACTAATCAGTGTCAGGAGGGACCCCACGTTCTGAGTCAAGGTCATTAGCCTAGACCACCTGAGACAACTTAAGTCTACTCAGGGCAGCTGGGCTGGCTCTAGCATCATATTCTGAGTGCCCAGGAACGTAGGGGTTCTGCCCAAATGGCTCCAGGTTTGCCTCAAGAGTCTATCCTGGCTTTCTCCTTCCAAAGGCAGGCAGATGAATGGCCAGTGGGGGACTGGTTGCTTGTGGGATGGATTGAACTTGTGCTTGTATAGACTGAGGTACTCACAACATGGTTGTGAGATGCTTGGCAGGACATGGAAAGAACTAGGATAAAAAGAGATGAGTGAGAAGCTGAAGAGCACAGGTATGGAGGCGGGAGCCATGAAGCTATCTCCTCCCCACAAGGAAAGTGGAGAATTCTAATCCTAACCTGGCTTTCTAGATTAAAATGAAGGTATGTTCGTCAAGGTAGGAAGACAGAACGTATTTTAATTAATCATATATTAACGTAATTTGTAAATACTTAGATGGTATGGGTCATGATTTATACTCTTTCCTCAGGCCCTATAGGTTAGGGGTGAACCTGCTGATACCAGTGATGGTTAGTCATAAATATTCTGATGATAAGAAATATTTTATATTATAAATTAGTGTGTTGGATTTATTTATATATATATATATATATATAAAAAACCTGGTTGGCTTCTTGATTGTAAACCACTTCCTCAGCATCCTATCAATTGAGTCCCCTAGTCCTGTGTCCTTGAGAATGAGATCCAAACCATAGTAATAAGACTCCATGCTTCCAATGCAGGGGGTGAAGGTTTGATCCCTGGTCTGGGAACTAAGATCCTACATGCTGCTGCTGCTGCTGCTAAGTCACTTCAGTTGTGTCTGACTCTGTGCGACCCCATAGACGGCAGCCCACCAGGCTCCCCCGTCCCTGGGATTCTCCAGGCAAGAACACTGGAGTGGGTTGCCATTTCCTTCTCCAATGCATGAAAGTGAAAACTGAAAGTGAAGTTGCTCAGTCATGTCCAACTCTTAGCAACCCCATGGACTGCAGCCTTCCAGGCTCCTCCGTCCATGGGATTTTCCAGGCAAGAGTACTGGAGTGGGGTGCCATTGCCTTCTCCGCACATGCTGCTAGGTGCGTCCAAAAAATAACAGAATTCAAAGGTCAAACCATAGGCTCCATATAAGACAAGAGAACACACATGCTTTTCCTAATTGCTGGCTGGCATCTCAAAGGACACTGATCTTGTCTATATGTAGAATAAGAAAGAATATCTGAAAACAGGGATAAACTAAAAGAGAGCTAAAGCCAGATGTAAAGAACCTTTCTTTCTAACACATAAAAAAAGAAAAATGCCAGCCATTACTCACCCTCTCTTTTAAAGTTTTAGAATTAATGGTGAAAAACAAAAGTTCTGATGCATGAATTTGGAAAAAGCTGCTATCAAGTACTAAGTGTCCCTTAAGCAAAATTATGGAAAATTGGAATAGAAATTCGATATATTACACAAATAGAAAATTATGTAGGAGGCATAAAAGGCATGTGTTGGAATCTACCTAAGCTCTAAAATTAGGAATATCTTACTGAAACCATTTCTTTACTATTTACCAAGACCACTTAAAGTGACTAAAGCTGACAGTGTCTGTGGGAGCTGTGGTGCTGTTAAGGCCAAGTGGACATGGAATTGCCCCCAGAGCTGAGGCAGAGGATAGAGGACATCAGTGACAATTCCCACCACCAGAGGCAGATCGTCTGCAGCAATCTTCTCTGGGGACTTGCCGAGCCAAGACTATTTTAAATGGGAATTGTTTATCATAACGGTAGGCAATTTTAAAACTTTTCAACAAGGAAAGGAAGCAGTTCAATGAGAAAAGAAGGATGACTTGTAACATGTCAGAATAGTACATTGGTCTCTGGCACACACAGCTTGAAAACACAGTCTTTCCGTCTGAGCTAAAAATCACAAGGAATATTTTAGACCACAGTTCAGTTTCTTATAGATAAATATTTGAGCACTTGTGTTTACCGATTGATGGAGTTGACATATTTGTCAACTCGAATTTTTAGAAATATCTCAAATATATATTATCTGCTCTACCCTGTATCAACTTCATCTAAGAAAGTAAGTTGTTGCTGCTGTTGTTTAGTCCTTAAGTCATGTCTGACTCTTTGCCATACCCCATGGACTGTAGCCCACAAGTCTCCTCTGTCCATGGGATTCTCCAGGCAAGAATACTGGAGTGGGTTGCCATGACCTCCTCCAGGGGATCTTCCCAACCCAGGGATTGAACCCCGAGTCTCTTGTGTCTCCTGCATTGGCAAGCAGGTTCTTTATCACTAGCACCTCCTGGGAAGTCCCCCTGCATTGCAGGCAATTTCTTTACCACTGAGCCAAGAGGGAAGCCTAACAAATAGGAAAGGGGAAAAGATACATACAATATATTAACACTAATAATATTTTACACTTGGATATAAAGATTCTCTATTAAAAGAATTTTTAGATAAGTCTGTTATTTGCTTGTAACAACTAGTGCATGAGGTTGATATTACTACATTCATTTTACTGAAATAAAAAAATCTGGGCCCAGAGTTAAATGATTTGTCCAAGATCATACAGAAGAGCTATGTGAAGACTGAACCGAAATTAGTGAAATAATTTCCAGGTCTATAATCATAAGATGAATGATGACTTGATGAATATTGATATTTCATAATGATGAATATTTAACATATTTTGATGAATTGTTACGGGTTGGACATTATAACAAGTAATCTTGCACATCAGTGGGATAGGAATAGTCAACGTCTCAGTTGCACAGACATTCCAGATTAGAGGCTGAGTGACTGAGTCACCCAAACAGCAGAGAGTCAATAAGCCGGAACCGGTCTGTTTGCCTGCCTTTGTTTGCCCTCATTACAGCCCTATGTGAGATGCAGGCAGGTGAAATTCACCTGCCTATCTTTGGTTTTCAAACATTATGAAGGAGCAAGTCATGGCTACCTTTTCCTTTTCCTTCCTGCTAGTGTTCTTTCCTGCTCCTCTTCCTGTATTCCACACAAGTCAACCTCAAACCCTTTTAAAATAAAAAAATAGCTTTCTTGGTGCACCTGGGCCAAACATCAACCTTTTCAACATTCCCAGTTAGAATTTTCAACCATCAATCCACTGCTCTGTTTCCCTCCAATTTGCTTTCTTTATACCCTACCTAAGTGGTTAAGTATAGGATCTTTCTAGAAATGCATTTTCCTATTCCACTCTACACATACTACCTACTCCGTGGAGAAGTCAGTATGTGATAGAGTCTGCCGGTCACAGCCCAATGTCTAGTCTTTCTTTATTCCATACAAATAGAGCACTGGTTTCCTACCCAGCTTTAAAAGCTGTATTTCCAAGCATTCTCAAGGTAGGGATGGTCATCAGGCAAAGTGCAGGTGAACAAAATGTAAGCAGATGCCTGGGGATACCTGAAAGAATTTTGCTTTCCTGATAAAGACATCACCGTTTCTCCATGTGGCTTTGTTCTCCATCCCCTTGTACTGCTCAGAGAAGGCTGGAGATCGAATATCTGGGATTCATGAGGTGACCCTGTGGCTCAAAGTCATCAGCCATAAATGGAGGAGCAGAAAGAGAGAAAGCATCTAGACTCTGATGTCATTAAGAGCCACTGTGACAGTCCTAGATGGCTGATCCTGGTCTATTTTCTATGAGAGAAAAACAAACCCTTACTTGAATAATTGACTATGATTCATTTTATGTAGTTGAAAATTATCTTATCTGACATAGTGTGTTAATGCTGAGATAATAGTGTAGCCACACTGGTACCACAACAGCAAGAACAAATCTAATAGCAACAAAATCAACAGCAATTATGACAATGAGTACATACTGTGATTTCAGGGATTTTCTCCAAAAATGAGAAATCAAAGCTGATCCCTATGGGTTTGTAGAAAAAAGAGACATTTATTGACAAGAGACATAATCAATAAAGAAAACAAAAATAAAGAAAACAGATATTACATGAAGACACGTTTTAAAATATTGCAAAATGTACAACAAACATTTTTTGTTGTTGTTGTTCTATTTTTGTTGTTCAGTCAATAAGTCGTGTCCAACTCTTTGCGACCCCATGAACTGCAGCACTCCAGGCTTCCCTGTCCTTCACCATCTCCCGGAGCTAGCTCAAACTCATGTCCATTGAGTTGGTGATGCCATCCTACCATCTTATCCTCTGTTGTTCCATTTTCCTCCTGTCTTCAATCCTTCCCAGCATCAGGGTCTTTTCCAATGAGTCAGCTCTTCGCATCAGGTGGCCAAAGTATCGGAGCCTATTTTCTCCCTATGTAATTTTCCTTCACATGTTTAACCTTACAGTACTAAAGCAAATATCAATAAGCTAAATTCCCTGGGAAGAACTCCACTTAAAAGCAAGACTATGAATTTTGGAAATGCTTCCACTGATGTCCGTAATTTCTTTCCCACTTCTCTACTGATTCCTAATAACCTCAGCCCCCTCCAAATTCTCATGACATCAGATGTAGTATCATTTTTTAATGTATTTATTTTTAATTGAAGGGTAACTGCTTTACAATATTGTGTTGATATCTGCCATATACCAACATGAATCAGCCATAGGTACACATATGTCCCTCCCTCTTGATGTAATATTTTATGTGTGTCCTCTGGCTCAGCCCAGGACAATACCCAAAACTCATCTGCTCCATTTTTCAAACCTTCAGGACCCTGCATTTTTCTAGGAAGGACATGGATATCCTAAAGCTCTCTAATATATTAATTAGAAAATATTACTCCATCCTCCATTTTTGTAAAATATCCAGGACCACTTAACACATGACTAATCACAGGTGTTTCAGGGCATCCTGATGAGCCTTCCAGTCCCCATTTTGAGTGACCCTCTGTGGGCAGCTTCCTATTACTATTTGCAGAGCCAGCCCTGTTCCACACAAGTGATGATTCTGACAAAATATCACTCATCACTGATCCCCCACCCTTAGGCAAACTACTTCAGGATACCCCAACATTGTCCTTTCCTGAACATTTCCTTCTGAGCTCTACATTGGTCTCTGGTGGGCACTGTGTGACTATAAAACTATCTTTGCCTTTTTTAGCATCTAATCCCAAACTTAGAAAATCAGCAGTTTCTATAGTTCAATACATCATTTTCCTTCACTGACTTTTGCAACGTGTTATTACACTTGTTTGGAGTCCCTTAGGATGTATGGATTAAAATGGTTATGAGGGGAACTTTCGTTTTTATTTAATTGAAAGTTACTGGTCAGGCAAGTATTCTGTGTAATTGTTCACATGAATTGTTTGGAAAAAAAAAAATCCATACCTTATTTTCCCAGACCTAAACAGATCTGTATGGTTTTCTTTAACTTTGATATGCATTTCTTTTCCAAACAAACCCTGAACTAAATGACCTCACTAGGCTAGTTTAAAGCTCTAACTGGGAAAAGAGTTTTTTTTTGCTCTTGAGGCTCTTTTGTGACTTCAGCCTTTATTTTTTCAATTGATTAGTGGATGAGGATTTTGAACATTCATTTAAAGTCTCTAAGATGGATGATTTTAAAAAATCAAATAATTCTAATTCCATATGGTTCTTCTTAATGACTCTACAACTGCAGCTATTTTTTCCATTGTTCCCACTTCTTCCTCCCTTCTGAGAATGAAATTCAGCATTTGCTAAAGCAAAGAACCAGATGAACAATTACCCTTAATGCGTATTTTCTCTTTTTCTGTCTCATAGTGTATTGAAGTTATAGATTCAGACAGAATCTCTTTGCGAATGTGGACAGCAGACTGCACTCTGTCTTTTCATGCTGTCATATTCCTTTGTTGATATCTCTGTTTTAAGATGAGCTTGCCCCATGCATCACCAATTGTCTTTTGTTTTCACGCTGCGGGGAAGACTGGGCTAATCCATATGTCACTATGAAACTTCAGGCCTCTCTGTTTGACAGGTAGCAAGGCTGACAGCAATCTATTGAAAATGCATTTCAGACTATCATTTTTCCAGTCTAATTTACTCTTAATAAAATGACTTTGAAGACAAGGGGTCTACTCTGTGTTGGTTTGCTTCTTTTAGATAATTGCATTTTGAGAAAGATGCATTGACAGTTTTCACAAATACAAAATGATGAAATTCCCTTGGGAATAAAATAAGATAGCTTCACAATAAATTTCATCTTTTAGCCTAAGTGATCCCAAAGCACTTTGGGAACTGTAGACGTTCAGAAGACTCCCTAGGGTAGGGAAGTGGCCAGACATTCATCCAAGTTCTAGAGCAAGAAGCAGTGTAAAAAGACAGCACCACCCCCATGCATACACACCTTTGAGAAACAAGGAATACGCATGTACTCCAGGTGTGTGTATGTGCATGTTGCTGGCCAAATTTTACAAAAGAGTATACATGCAAAATAGTATAAAAATATATGCACAAAACTGAGCTAACATCAAATTATTTTTTAACCTGCTTTCATTTTTAAAATTAATTTCATGCTGTGCATTTACACACAGATCATTTCTTCTTCCTCCAAAGAAGAATCAAAATAGTGGATGTTAACATCTTTGTTCCTTTATCCATTTCCCATCACCCTGGCAGTCATTAATCACTTAGTACCCAGATCTCCAAATTTGAAAGAACAAATCTGTACAGAACTTTCCTCACATGAACATTTGACTAAATTTTGCACAATAGACAATTGATCACCCAATACAAAGTACTAATTTATAAAGGCATGGTATTTTTTAAGCCACTGAAACATTACTAAAAATAAGAAAGAACCCTCAAAGTTTCTTAAGCTGTGTCATCTGCAACATAACTATTAATTATGTTAATTAAAGATAAAACTATCTATCCCATAGTTAGAAGATAATACAAAGATTTATCAGTATATTAACTTCATTAACTGTTTTAATAATTTAAATGGTCATTCATGGTATTTTTTCTGTCACCAATGATAATTAAATTTTGAAACTGAAAAAAATTACACTAAAATTAGAGAAAGTGGTTATTTTTAATCATCTGTTTAACTAGGATGCTGGATGCTTATTTTTGTCTTCAATTAATCTTAATTATTACTTAGATAAGAGGGAGTGATTGTATTTCTATTATTGACATGCGGTTCTGTAACAAGCAGAGCTTTTAACACTAAGAAAAGGACAGTGAAACAAACACAAGTGAAAATGACAGGGTCCCTGAAAATATTCACGAACCTCATTTTGTAATGTCCATCGTAGCCTTTACTCCAGAGTCTAAAGAGGGAAAAATAAAAATAAAGAATGTGAGAAAGATTCTCTCTGTCTCTCTCTCTCTCTAAAACCCAAAATTAAATACTCCGGGAAGTTGGAGTGTGAATATTAATCTCTGTTGAACTGGCACCTGGGGCTGTACTTTCTCATCTCACAGTAGTGGAACTTCTGGGTTTTCTTGAAGGTGTAGCGAGGCCTGAACTCTTGGAATACAATGTTTTGGTGCCATCTGGTGGATACTTTTCAGGTTGGCAGCCTCTGTTAAGAACCTGGTATGTTTCTGAGGAATGACAGAAGGAAGGACCAGAGGAAGCGGGGAATTAATCTCTCTTGCCTAGAGAATCCCAGGGATGGGGGAGCCTGGTGGGCTGCCGTCTATGGGGTCGCACAGAGTCGGACACAACTGAAGCGACTTAGCAGCAGCAGCAGCAGTGATATACTATGCAGTTCTCCATAGGACATGCTGAGAACTACTGGCAAGGAGGTGGCGAGGAGGCAGCAGTCTAGATGGAAGCAGAGGGGAGCCAGTGATGATGAACCCAAACCACCAAGAGCTGAAGCGAGGTTAGAGCAGTTGGACAACCCTAATCAGCATTGGGAAGGGTCGAACATTGTGGTCTGAGTTGAGGTCTCAAGCCTGGAGCACCTGAGCCATCTGAGGTCTCCTCTTGGCAGCTGGGCTGGCTCTGGGATCTGAGGAGGGAGAGGTGGAATCAGAGGGGCTGTAGGGCATATCCCCAGTGGTTCAGAGAGTGAAGAATCTGCCTGTAATGTAGGAGACCCAGGTTCGAACCCTGGGTCGGGAAGATCCCCTGGGGGAAGGTATGGCAACCTATTCCAGTATTCTTGCTTGAAGAATTCCATGGACAGAGGCTGGCGGGTTACAGTTTGTGGGCTCACAAAGAGTCGCACACAACCAAAGGACTAACACTTTCAATTTCAGGGCATGTCCAGTGCAGGGCTGGGCAGCAGCCCCTGACTATCAGTCTGTGATGACCTCTTTTTCCCACAGGAAAGGAACTGAGCCAGTATTTAGAAATAGGGTGCTGGCAGGATAAGTTGTAAGTCAAAGCTAAAACTCCATTACCAAAAATCTTCACAATCCTAAAGGTGCTTTAACTTAAAATTTCTGCTCTTCTCTGCCACTTTCAACCCAATCCTTAACAAAGCAAAACAAACAAAATTATTCCTAGTCTTCCTTTTTCAATAATGGCAAACTATCCATTTTCCAAGTCAGAAACACAGTTTGCTTGATGCCATCCCTGTTTCTCACCACTCATATGCAGACAGTTCAAAAGTCCTGTTGATTTCATGCCTTGAACATCTCTCGAATCCACCCACTTCCCTTCATCTCTGCCACCACCTGGTTTAAGCCGTGCCTCTCTCACCTGGTTGGCTGAACTAATTTCAACTACATCTACTTCCACCTCCTTCCACTTCTCTCATTTCTGATCCACTCTCTACAGGGCAGTTAGGGCTGTATTTTTAAAATGAAATCTGATCATGGTGCATCCTCTGCTTAAAATGCTTCATTTTCAAAGTCAGAAGCCCTCAACTTTGGGATAAAGATCAAGCTCTAACAGGCACAGCAAGACTCTGCATGATTAGGCCCCCGCCTTTCCAATCTCCCTCTTCAGTGTGCTCAGCTCTAGCCACTCAGGTCTTCTTTTCAGCCCATTTTTCTTGCTACTACAGGTCTTCTGTATATGCTGCTCATGCTGCTTAGGCATTTCTCTCTTCCTGATTCCTCTAGTTAACTCTCATTTATCTTTCAGAACTCCATTCAAAGTTACTAATTCTCTCCTGGCCTTTCAAACCAAAGCCCCCACCTTAAGCTTTAATGGCTCTAATTTCCATTCATTGGTGACTCAGACGATAAAAAATCTGCCTGCAATTCAGAAGACACAAGTTCTATCCCTGGGTCAGGAAGATCCCCTGGAGAAGGGAATGGCAACCCACTCCAGTATTCTTGCTTGGAGAATCCCATGGACAGAAGAGACTGGTGGGCTACAGTCCATGGGGTCGCAAGGAGTTGGATACAACTTAATGACCAAACAACAGCAAAAGTAAAAGTCACACTTGCAATTTTAATCTAGAAACTATTTGAATATCTAGCTCCCTGCCTCCCCCTAACAAAGAATATAACTCCCATGAGGGCAGAGACTGCACATATTTTGGTCCACCTTTATATATCCTGGGGCCAACACCGTCCTTGGATGAATAACTTAATTTAAAAGAAAAAAAGAAGAGAGGGAGGGAGGAAGGAAACAAGAAGAAAGGAATGGCAGGAAATTATTAAAAAGTTATTATATAGGGAAAAGCTTTAAGTTCATCAAAGATTGATGTATAAAATTAATTTTTTTCTTAAGCAGACTATCCTGAAACTTCTTTCTGATCCAGTGTGTATTGTGAATGCCAGCCCAAACCCCTAACAATGAAGGGTCCTGCTTAATGCAGCAGTGAGGAACCGCCCTGCCCAGGTCAGACAGTAGCACCAATCCCATCTCCTGCCCTCCCCAGCTAGGAGACCTCAGGCCACCACCTTCACCTCTCTAAGGTTTAACAGCCTTAAGCATTAGAAGGGGATACTCTCAGCATCTGCTCACAGACTTGAAAAGAGTAAGTGAAGCAGTCCAAATGAAGCACTCAGGAAATCCTCAGTTGACAGCAGCTTTGATCTTCACCCACAATCAACCTCCGGACGATTTCTTTTGCCTCTGCTTTTCCACTCCTTCTGCTCCCAGCCATCTGGGCCTATCACGGCAAAACCCTCCTCACCTTCCAAGGCCTTATTCAAACGCCGCCTCCTTCAGGAAGCCTTCCATGCTCCTTTCAGCAAAATCCATGTAGATTTAGTTAATGAACCCAATGTTCGCCCACTCAGACTTTGTAAACTCATGTATGGTACTTATAAAAGGTATGGGGGAAAGCATCCAATTGCTAAATTTTCATTTAAAGAAAAACACATAAATATATACCTGTGGTGGATTCATTTTGATATTTGGCAAACTAATACAATTATGTAAAGTTTAAAAATAAAATAAAATTAAAAAAAATGTATCTGCAGTACGAGATTTATCCAAACCACATTTATCCAAACCATACTTTATCCAAACCACATGCCTTCTAGCTCATCACAGACCTGTCCAGCTCACACCTCCTATCGATTTATTTGTCAGACCCATCTAAGTGTTTGGATTCGTTTAACCTTGGTTTAAGCATTTGGAAACAAAATCCAGGAAGGTTTGCTGTGACTTCTTTGAAATGTGTCATAATTCTTCCAGGAATAGATGAAGCAAAACATACTCCCTGCCTTTCTGGATGATACGGCGAAGACTCAGGACAAGAGGGGGAAAGAATTCTCAAAATTTGGTCTATCTGCTATATCTCTGTAATAAAGAAAGTTGACTTGCCTTCTTGTACACTTGGGTTTGTTGTATGAAATGCCCACCTGCTCCCAGAGAAATATAACACTACACTCAGCATTTGGAAGTATACAAAGTAGGTCCTCAGTAAATATTTACTGAACAAGTGCCCAAGTAGATTAGTACAAATATATTTAAGGTTGACATCCATGCCTAAAGGGCTTCACTGGCAGTTCAGCTGGTAAAGAATCTGCCTGCAACAAAGGGGACCCCAGTTATGTCCCTGGATTGGGAAGATCCCCTGGAAAAGGGAATGGCTACCCACTCCAGGATTCTTGCCTGGAGAATTCCATGGACAGAGGAGCCTGGCAGGCTACAGTCCATAGGGTCACAAAGAGTAGAGCACAACTGAGTGACTTTCACTTTATGTGTCATTTCCATGCCTAAAGGGCTTACCTGATGGCTCAGTGGTAAAAGAATCCTCCTGCAACGTAGGAGACCCTGCTTCAATCTCTGGGTTGGGACGAGCCCTTGGAAAAGAGAATGGCTACCCACGCCAGTATTCTTGCCTGGAGAATCCCATGGACAGAGGAGCCTGGAGGGTTACAGTTCATGGGTTCCCAAAGAGTCAGACAGGGCTGAGCGACTAAATAATGATCCCCAATCATCCATGCCTAAACACAGGCAAGAATGTGTTCTAGAAACATTTACTGTATCTAGACTCACATGAGCTAACAAGTTTGCCAACTCCCACCCTTTGGAAATACAAAGTATACAAGTGAGAAAGACACATTTGATTGATGGCTAAATAATTAGTTCTCTGGGCCCTAAAACATTATTTCACAGGGAGTTTTTAGAAAGCTGTCACTTTACCCCAGATGTTCCATCTATACAGATCAAATCCAGACAAAGTAACAGAGGATTCTGAAGCATTATCTGGATAAATTCAGTAACCCTGCATTTCCTCTGGGTAAGGATGCTCCTGACTTGTCAATAAAAGAAGGGCTTACCTTCTTTGGTTACATTTTCCAAGTAATTCAATGTGTGCACATAGACCCAAGAAAGAGAAAAGGATAGCAAGGAAATGTGGAAAATAACGAGAGCTCTATGATTGGAGGCTATTTCAGAGCACCCATTGCCCTCTCAGTTAATTACAGGCTGCTTCTCCAAGAATCCTCTCTAATGCTGGCTTTTGTTACTAGTCTAGCTCAGCCGAGCAGCACATTGCCAGCTCTCCAAACCACCTTCCTTCTTCCTTTTTTGCTTTTTCCACAGGACAAACATACTTCAAGGATTAAATCATATGAGTCCTTAAAGAACAAATACTAGACTGGTTACATTTTCGGATCTCACTTGCTGTTTTAAAACCCAGATCTTTTACCTACCACAGTAGTTGTGCTGGCTGACCATCTGGGTTTGGCATCTACAGGGGTAGGTAATAGTAATAACTGGCATGCATTGATTGTCTAGCAAGTGCTAAACATTTTGTATATGTTTTAAATATTATCTCATCAGGTCTCACAACTACTCCTGAGATCAAAGCTCAAAAAGGTGAAGTGACTTGTTCCTAGTTCCAGAGTAACTGAAATGTGAGTTTAAAACACCATCGCTGCTTTTTATTTTTTTTTATTTTTTTTAAATTTTTTTTAAATTTTATTTTATTTTTAAACTTTACGATATTGTATTAGTTTTGCCAAATGTCGAAATGAATCCGCCACAGGTATACCCGCGTTCCCCATCCTGAACCCTCCTCCCTCCTCCCTCCCCTACCCTCCCTCTGGGTCGTCCCAGTGCACCAGCCCCAAGCATCCAGTACCATGCATCGAACCTGGACTGGCGACTCGTTTCATACATGATATTATACATGTTTCAATGCTATTCTCCCAAATCTCCCCACCCTCTCCCTCTCCCACAGAGTCCATAAGACTGATCTATACATCGGTGTCTCTTTTGCTGTCTCGTACACAGGGTTATTGTTACCATCTTTCTAAATTCCATATATATGCGTTAGTATACTGTATTGGTGTTTTTCTTTCTGGCTTACTTCACTCTGTATAATAGGTTCCAGTTTCATCCATCTCATTAGAACTGATTCAAATGTATTCTTTTTAATGGCTGAGTAATACTCCATTGTGTATATGTACCACTGCTTTCTTATCCATTCATCTGCTGATGGGCATCTAGGTTGCTTCCATGTCCTGGCTATTATAAACAGTGCTGCGATGAACATTGGGGTACACGTGTCTCTTTCCCTTCTGGTTTCCTCAGTGTGTATGCCCAGCAGTGGGATTGCTGGATCATAAGGCAGTTCTATTTCCAGTTTTTTAAGGAATCTCCACACTGTTCTCCATAGTGGCTGTACTAGTTTGCATTCCCACCAACAGTGTAAGAGAGTTTCCTTTTCTCCACACCCTCTCCAGCATTTATTGCTTGTAGACTTTTGGATCGCATCCATTCTGACTGGCGTGAAATGGTACCTCATAGTGGTTTTGATTTGCATTTCTCTGATAATGAGTGATGTTGAGCATCTTTTCATGTGTTTGTTAGCCATCTGTATGTCTTCTTTGGAGAAATGTCTATTTAGTTCTTTGGCCCATTTTTTGATTGGGTCATTTATTTTTCTGGAGTTGAGCTGTAGGAGTTGCTTGTATTTATGGTTCAATTCACAATGGATCCCTGAACCAAGGCCTCCATTGGCATCTTTAAAGCACTCTGGGGAGGCCCAGGGAAGACTCACAGCATTATGGCTTTTGATTAAGGGATAGGAGGATGCTTTGTTCTTATACTAGCTTGAGGGAAGAAATGAAATCTGGAATGCAAGATTCAGAGGATTGATGGCAAAAAAGCACTTTGGGTCAGGGAAGACAACTCCATCACTCCAAGAGTTAGCCTGAAGCCACACTCTTGGCCGAGGCTGGAAGTATGCATAAGGTGCTTTCATTTAATCATTTTAAAGTATCGATACTTAATTAGCATCTTCTAATTATATACTTTAGCATACATGGCCCGTCTTTCATTTTGTCTTAACTCAGGAATAAGAATTACTAAGGATTTCAGAGAAAAAAAAGAAAGGAAAATGAAGTTCAAATTTTTGAAAATTACAGTTACAAAACGTCTTACTGAGAGAAAAGTGATTTAGAATTATGTATGTGTAAGGCTACTTTAAGCCTCAGAATGGGGAGAAAAGTGTCTCTGTTGAGATTCAAATGCAGGTTCTCTAGTATTTCAAAGTTTGGACTGTGGTCTCAGGAGATGCCTGGCAGGTAGGTTGTTCTTTCAAATCAAAATCTCATGCAAATCTAAGCTGGGCCATCGCATTCATAAACTGAGAGTGAAAGGAAAATGAGGCTGGGAAAAAATGGGAAACTCGGGGCCAGATAAACAGTTGTTTCTCTCCAGATTTGAAAAAAAGTAACAGAAAACAACTTCTTGAAACAGGCCTCTCTTACCACTTGCATCAGCTCCCACCTGGGAGCGCTTGTTAAAAGTACAGCTGCCGAAGCTCCATCCTCAATGTTCTGCATCCAGTCCTCTGAGGGAGGAGCCCGTGAAACAGAATTCTTAAGCTGAACCTTCCTAGTTCTTCTAAGGCACAGTAAATTTTGAGAATCTCTGGCATAGAGAATATGTAGAACACTTATTGACTAGAATCTCTCATCTCAAACCATAGCTTGATAAATGGTAAAAATCAATGTTGGTGATAACTCTTATGTTAAAGTCAACGTTTGAAATTCACATGCCAGAAAAACATGGAACAGTTACAGTTACTTATCATCATTACATGATTGTCGTTACATGGCAACTCCCCCAACACACACATATACACGAGGAACAATGTGCCACATAAGACAGCACAAGGAAAGCTTATGAACAAAATCATCTGCGGGTAGATGTGAGGAATTAGATATGGCTGTTTTTGGCTAGACACCATTTGCTAACTAACCATCGCATGCTATCTATCTATTTATATTTGGCTCTGTTTACTTATGCACTTAAGCATAAGTATGTCCACCCTCTGATGCCCTCTCGCAACAACTACCATCTTACTTGGGTTTCTCTTACCTTGGACATGGGGTATCTCTTCACGGCTGCTCCAGCAAAGCGCAACTGCTGCTCCTTACCTTGGACGAGGGGTATCTCCTCACAGCCACATAATGAAACATAATCACAGAAAACTAGCCAATCTGATCACACAGACCACAGCCTTGTCTAACTCAATGAAACTAAGCCATGCCCTGTGGGGCCACCCAAGATGGATGGGCCATAGTGGAGAGGTCTGACAGAATGTGGTCCACTGGAGAAGGGAATGGCAAACCACTTCAGTATTCTTGCCTTGAGAACCCCATGAACAGTATGAAAAGGCAAAATGATAGGATACTGAAAGAGGATCTTCCCAGGTCAGTAGGTGCCCAATATGCTACTGGAGATCAGCGTAGAAATAACTCCAGAAAGAATGAAGGGATGGAGCCAAAGCAAAAACAATACCCAGGTGTGGATGTGACTGGTGATTGAAGCAAGGTCCGATGCTGTAAAGAGCAATATTGCATAGGAACCTGGAATGTCAGGTCCATGAATCAAGGCAAATTGGAAGTGGTCAAACAGGAGATGGCAAGAGTGAACGTCGACATTTTAAGAATCTAAAATGGACTGGAATGGGTGGATTTAACTCAGATGACCATTATATCTACTACTGTGGGCAGAAATACCTTATAAGAAATGGAGTAGCCATCATGGTCAACAAAAGAGTCTGAAATGCAGTACTTGGATGCAATCTCTGAAATGACAGAATGATCTGAGTTCATTTCGAAGGCAAACCATTCAATATCATGGTAATCCAAGCCTATGCCCCAACCAGTAGTACTGAAGAAGCTGAAGTTGAATGGTCCTATGAAGACCTCCAAGACCTTTTAGAACTAACACCCAAAAAAGATGTCCTTTTCATTATAGGGGACTGGAATGCAAAAGTAAGAAGTCAAGAAACACCTGGGGCAACAGGCAAATTTGGCCTTGGAGTACGGAATGAAGCAGGGCAAAGGTTAATAGAGTTTTGCCAAGAGAACACACTGGTCATAGCAAACACCCTCCTCCAACGACACAAGAGAAGACTCTACATGTGGACATCACCAGATGGTCAACACCGAAATCAGAGTGATTATATTTTTTGCAGCCAAAGATGGGGAAGCTCTATACAATCAGCAAAAACAAGACTGGAGGCTGACTGTGGCTCAAATCATGAACTCCTTATTGCCAAATTCAGACTGAAATTGAAGAAAGTAGGGAAAACCACTAGACCATTCAGGTATGGCCTAAATCAAATCCCTTATGATTATACAGTGGAAGTGAGAAATAGATTTAAGGGACTAGATCTGATAGAGTGCCTGATGAAATATGGATGGAGGTATGTGACATTGTACAGGACACAGGGATCAAGACCATCCCCAAGAAAAAGAAATGCAAAAAAGCAAAATGGCTGTCTGAGGAGGCCTTACAAATAGTTGTGGAAAGAAGAGAAGCAAAAAGCAAAGGAGAAAAGGAAAGATATAAGCATCTGAATACAGAGTTCCAAAGAATAGCAAGAAGAGATAAGAAAGACTTCCTCAGTGATCAATGCAAAGAAATAGAGGGAAACAACAGAATGGGAAAGACTAGAGATCTCTTCAAGAAAATTAGAGATACCAAGGGAACATCTCATGCATAGATGGGCTCGATAAAGGACAGAAATGGTATGGACCTAACAGAAGCAGAAGATATTAAAAAGAGGTGGCAAGAATACACAGAACTGTACAAAAAAGATCTTCATGACCCAAATAATCATAATGGTGTGATCACTCACCTAGAGCCAGACATCCTGGAATGTGAAGTCAAGTGGGCCTTAGAAAGTATCACTACGAACAAAGCTAGTGGAGGTGATGGAATCCCAGTTGAGCTATTCCAAATCCTGAAAGATGATGCCGTGAAAGTGCTGCACTCAATATGCCAGCAAATTTGGAAAACTCAGAAGTGGCCACAGGACTGGAAAAGGTCAGTTTTCATTCCAATCCAAAGAAAGGCAATACCAAAGAATGCTCAAACTACCACACAATTGCACTCATCTCACACACTAGGAAAGTAATGCTCAAAATTCTCCAAGCCAGGCTTCAGCAATATGTGAACCGTGAACTTCCAGATGTTCAAGCTGGTTTTAGAAAAGGCAGAGGAACCAGAGATCAAATTGCCAACATCTGCTGGATCATCAAAGAAGCAATAGAGTTCCATAAAAACATCTATTTCTGCTTGATTGACTATTCCAAAGCCTTTGACTGTGTGGATCACAAGAAACTGTGGGAAATTTTGAAAGATATGGGAATACCAGACCACTTGACCTGCCTCTTGAGAAACCTGTATGCAGGTCAGGAAGCAACAGTTAGAACTGGACATGGGACAACAGACTGGTTGTAAATAGGAAAAGGAGTACGTCAAGGCTGTATATTGTCACCCTGCTTATTTAACTTATATGCAGAGTACATCATGAGAAACACTGGGCTGGAGGAAGCACGAGCTGGAATCAAGATTGCCAGGAGAAATATCAATAACCTCAGATATGCAGATGACACCACCCTTATGGAAGAAAGTGAAAAGGAACTAAAAAGCCTCTTGAAAGTGAAAGAGGAGAGTGAAAAAGTTGGCTTAAAACTCAACGTTCAGAAAACTAAGATCATGGCATCTGGTCCCATCACTTCATGGGAAATAGATGGGGAAACAGTGGAAACAGTGTCAGACTTTATTTTTGGGGGCTCCAAAATCACTGCAATTGGTGACTGCAGCCATGAAATTAAAAGACACTTATTCCTTGGAAGGAAAGTTATGACCAACCTAGATAGCATATTGAAAAGCATAGACATTACTTTGCCAACAAAGGTCCATCTAGTCAAGGCTATGGTTTTTCCAGTGGTCATGTATGGATGTGAGAGTTGGACTGTGAAGAAAGCTGAGTGCCGAAGAATTGATGCTTTTGAACTGTAGTGTTGGAGAAGACTCTGGATAGTCCCTTGGACTGCAAGGAGATCCAACCAGTCCATTCTAAAGGAGATCAGTCTTGGGTGTTCAATCGAAGGACTGATGCTGAGGCTGAAACTCCAGTACTTTGGCCACCTCATGGGAAGAGTTGACTCATTGGAAAAGACCCTGTGCTAGGAGGGATTGGGGGCAGGAGGAGAAGGGGACGACAGAGGATGAGATGGCTGGATGGCATCACCAACTCAATGGACGTGATTTTGAGTGAACTCCGGGTGTTGCTGATGGACAGGGAGGCCTGGCGTGCTGCGATTCATGGGGTCGCAAAGAGTCGGACACTACTGAGTGACTGAACTGAACTGAACTTATGCATTTGAAGCAGCCACAATTCTAGCTCTGAATCCCAAAACTTAATCATTTTCTATAGAGCAATTCTCATATAACAAACACTGTGCTCTACACACAAGAAATTACATGCTTTCCATAACCACAATTTAATTATTAGCTCCATTTTACAGATTAAAGAAGCTAGGAATTAGAGAAGTTAAATAATTTGAACACAATCACACAGTCTAAGGGCTTCCCAGGTGGCACAGTGGTAAAGAACCCACTTGCAAGTTCAGCAGACATTAGGTGCAGGTTCTATCCCTGGGTGAGAAAAATCCCCTGGAGGAGGGCATGGCAACCCACTCCAGTATTCTTGCCTGGAGAATCCCATGGACAGAGAAGCTTCATGGGCTGCAGTCCACAGGGTAGCAAAGAGTCAGACAGGACTCAAGTGACTTAGCACGCATACACACACACACACACACACACAGTCTAAATGACTTCCCTGGTGACTCAGTGGTAAAGAGTCCACCTGCCAATGCAGGAGAGGTGGGTTCAATCCCTGGGTCAGGTAGATTCTCTGGAAGAGGAAATGGCAAACCCACTCCAATGTTTTTGCCTGGGAAATCCCATGGACAGAGGAGCCTGGGAGGCTATAGTCCACGGAGACACAAAAGAATCCAATATGACTAAGCAACTGAACAATAACAAAAACACAGTCTAAAGACACCATACAGCTTGGACTCGAATTCAGTTCTGACAACTCTAGGCTGGACTTCATCCTAAAAATAATTTCTCCCTCATCTCTACTCCATTTCTCACTCTCAGCCATATATCACTGCTGAAATTCCACCATCCAGAATTCTTTTCTGCAGCGAAGTTATCACTAAGTAAACACCAGAATTCTTCCTTTGCATTAAAACACTGTTGAGCCAGAGACACCAGCTGTCAGTCCTTCATACCTTACTGTGCATGAGTCATCAGTGGTCCTGTACCACTTGCTGAACTAGATGAAGGGGAAGTTCTTTGAAGGGCAGAGGATGGAGGTGTGGTTGGGGGCACTGCCTTGCTCAGGAAGGGATAGGAGAATAAAAGCCTCTTACTCACCAAGGAAGTTTGCAGGTCCTGAGTGCTTGGGGTCCAGAGAAGTGAGGCTGCCAAGAGGTGACAATCTGTAAGTGTGCCTCTTGTGATTTGCCTGGAGTTGGTCCTTTCTCCATGAAAGTGCCAGTAATGTTCTACTTTCAAACGTATGTTTAAAGGACTTGGGCTTGAGACCTAGCTCTGCCATATTTCAAATTGGGTAAAGCTGACCAGAACTGTCCCTGTTGTTAGAAGCCTCACTCAGGCGTCACGTTTTTTAAGGTGTGGGGCTGCTGTTAAAATCTTAAGGGAACACATGGCCCCATAATATTAAGATACCATGGTAGTAGGCTAACCTTAGCTTAAACCTGACTCTCTATCTCTCTCTCTCTTTTGAATTTGGCTGCACTGGGTCTTAGTTGCAGCATGGGAGATCTTTGATCTTCATTGCGGCACATGGGATCTGGGCTTCCCAGGTGGTGCTAGCAGTAAAGAACCCACCTGTCAATGCAGGAGACATAAGAGACACAGGTTCGATCCCTGGGTTGGGAAGGTCCCCTGGAGGAAGTTATGGCAACCCACTCCAGTATTCTTGCCTGGAGCATCCCATGAACAGAGAAGCCCGATGGGCTACAATCCATAGCGTTGTAAAGAGTTGGACATGACTGAAGCGTCTCAGCATGCATGCATGCATGTATGTAGGATCTAGTTCCCTGACCAAGGATCGAACCCAAGCCCCCTCCATTGGGATCACAGAGTCTTAGCCACTGGACCAGCAGGGAAGTCCTAAGCCTGACCTTTATTTATGGACACTTTCACTACGATTTTATTGATGAGAACCCACCCACTTTTTCAAGATTATCTCTCATAGCTACCTAATATTTTCTCTAGTGTGTCTCTGAAGTTCCCTCCTACATTCCAAAATAAATGCTAGAAAGTAGACACCTTGAGAGTTGCCCTTTCATAGCTTTATCTTTCTAACCTCCAAAACATACAATGTTATTAAAAAAATTTTTTTAAATACCCAAAAATCCAACTCAGATTTTTTCAAATTATTCAGTTTTTATATAAGATACAGGAAACTTGGTTCCCTACAAGGGCCATAAAAAGATATAGTTAAGGAAAATACAGAATATAGCAGTAGTATTCTAAAGAATTAGTGGAGGATATAAAAAAGCTCAAGTTTTAGTATCAGATAGCCTCACTGAATCCTGTTTAACAAGTTACAGTTGGTCCCCTACATATGAACCACCATCAGGCATGACTGAAATTGCAGCATTGTCCTCTGTCTCCTATTGCTGACGATCTTTCAGCCTTACCATCTCTCTCCTCCTCTTCCCGCCTCTAGTCAGTATCTCTGCTTGCCTGTTGTGATGCCAGCCCTTGTAGTCCAGCTGTTGTACTGTACTACTGTACTTTTCAAGGTGAAAAGTAACAGTTCAGTCATGTCCGATTCTTTGCAACTCCTTGGACTGTAGCCCTCCAGGGTCTTCTGCCCATGGAATTTCCTAGGAAAGAATACTGGAATGGGTAGCCATTCCCTTCTCCAGGGTATCTATAATATGAAAAATGTATTTTTGTATGTGTGTTTGTTTTTTACATATTATTTGTGTGAAAGTATTACAAACCTATTATAGGACAATACTATATAGCTGCTGGTGTTAGTTTGGTATCTAGGCTAACTTTGTTGGACGTAAAAACAAATTGGATTTATACATGCCCTCTCAGAGCAGAACTTGTTTGTATGTGGAGAACTTAGTGTACTAGATGCAGCATCTGGGGTAAATTAACACCTCTACCCTTCTGTTTCCACATCTGTATTATATACCCACCACTGAGGGTATTAATGATGATTAACTGTGCTAATTAAATGTTTTTTTAGAAAGCCTACCTTAGAGTAGGAAAAGGTCAGTTTTCATTCCAATCCCAAAGAAATGCAATGCCAAAGAATGCTCAAACTACCACACAATTGCACTCATCTCACACGCTACTAAAGTAATGCTCAAAATTCTCCAAGCCAGGCTTCAGCAATATGTGAACTGTGAACTTCCAGATGTTCAAACTGGTTTTAGAAAAGGCAGAGGAACCAGAGATCAAATTGCCAACATCCGCTGGATCATCGAAAAAGCAAGAGAGTTCCAGAAAAACATCTATTTCTGCTTGATTGACTATGCCAAAGCCTTTGACTGTGTGGATCACAATAAATTGTGGAAAATTCTGAAAGAGATGGGAATACCAGACCACCTGACCTGCCTCTTGAGAAACCTATATGCAGGTCAGGAAGCAACAGTTAGAACTGGACATGGAACATCAGAATGGTTCCAAATAGGAAAAGGAGTATGTCAAGGCTGTATATTGGCACCCTGCTTATTTAATTTATATGCAGAGTACCTCATGAGAAACGCTGGGCTGGAAGAAGCACAGGCTGGAATCAAGATTGCCAGGAGAAATATCAATAACATCAGATATGCAGATGACACAACCCTTATGGCAGAAAGTGAAGAGGAACTAAAAAGTCTCTTGATGAAAGAGAAAGAGGGGAGTGAAAAAATTGGCTTAAAGCTCAACATTCAAAAAATGAAGATCATGGCATCTGGTCCCACCTCATGGGAAATAGATGGGGAAACAGTGGAAACAGTGTCAGACTTTATTTTTTTGGGCTCCAAAATCACTGCAATTGGTGACTGCAGCCATGAAATTAAAAGACACTTACTCCTTGGAAGGAAAGTTATGACTAACCTAGATAGCATATTGAAAAGCAGAGACATTACTTTGCCAACAAAGGTCTGTCTAGTCAAGGCTATGGTTTTTCCAGTGGTCATGTATGGATGTGAGAGTTGGACTGTGAAGAAAGCTGAGCGCCAAAGAATTGATGCTTTTGAACTGTGGTGTTGGAGAAGACTCTTGAGAGTCCCTTGGGCTGCAAGGAGATACAACCAGTCCATTCTAAAAGAGATCAGCCCTGGGTGTTCTTTGGAAGGAATGATGCTAAAGCTGAAACTCCAATACTTTGCCCACCTCATGCGAAGAGTTGACTCATTGGAAAAGACTCTGATGCTGGGAGAGATTGGGGGCAGGAGGAAAAGGGGACGATAGAGGATGAGCATCACTGACTCCATGGATGTGAGTTTGAGTGAACTCTGGGAGATGGTGATGGACAGGGAGGCCTGGCGTGCTGCAATTCATGGGGTCGCAAAGAGTTGGACACGACTGAGCACTGCATGAACCGAACTGAACTGAACCTTAGAGTAAGAACTCAATAGGCTAATATTATTAAGAGAGATAAGCCAGAGGACAAACATCAATATTTCTCATATCCCTCCCAGAGTTAAATATCTTTACCCATTTACCAGGAAGAATTATGGAATACTCATAATAGTTTCATTTCTCTACAATGCCCTCTTATAAGACTGTGGGTAATAAAATGATCCATTTCTTAAAAATGAGAGAATAGGAATAAAATTATCCTAGCAAGCTCACCTAATCTTTCTCAAATCCCTTATCCATACAAAGGAGCAAAAACTTGTATCAGTGTTTTCTGTTTAAACTTAGTTCAAATATGTAAAAATGCTTCATAAATTACATGATACAGTATAAGTTCAAGATATTTATTATTTGGCATAGAAGCAACTGAGGATATAGGATGTGATTTTAAATATATGAAGAAAGCACACTGAATAGCTGTCTCATCAAAAAGAGGCATTTTCTGTCTAATTTTATCCTTACTACTCAAGGTTAATCTCCAACACCTTTTTAAAAACCTTATCAATGGCAGTGATAAAATATGAGATTAAAAAATATAATAATCACTGGAAAAGAAGAAACCCCAGGGTCTCATTTCTTCAGGATATAGTTGCCCAGTTATGTTTGATGGAGAGAAAATCACTAAAATCACCGAAGGAGCTTACCTGCCAGCCCCTCTATCAGCATTCTGGAATAGATCTTTGACCACCATCCTTCTTCAGGAGATAACAGCTCCTGCATTATATTCCACACAATTAGTACTTAAAAACAACATGGACATTTGCTTTTTATATTTAGATGCAAACATTTCCATCAGAGATATTTTACTAGCATTAATTTGAAATTTTATATATGTTCTAGAATATAATGGAAACTGGCAAAGTGAGTAGTTCTATGGAAGAAAGAATTTTTATCTTACATTTTTACCAAAAAAAAAAAAAAAAACCCTCCTAAACCTTCATCTAAAAATGCTATCTTGGGTCTGTGTGTAGAACCCAGGTGGTTACTCTGCATAGATCTTTGTTAGGACTCATTTTCCCAGGCTGATGAGAATATTATAGACTGTACTTAAAACCTGAAAGTTTATGTATCACAGTTTGTTTATTGAAGGAGGTATTTTAAACTCTCACTCTGTTTTTATAGAGGGAACAATTTCCCCTGGAGAGAAAGACTAGTATTAGCATGAAAATTTAAAGGTGTGATGATTTTAAAACATAGCAAAGTGGTGAAAACAGCAGGATCTAGGGTCACCTGCCAGGGTCTAACTCAGGTTCTGCATGTGGTAGCTGTGTGACTTTATGAAACTTTCTTAACCACCCTGTGCCTTGGCTCTCCCATCTTTAAACTCTTGTGACATATACATACAAACTCTCGTAGCATTTGTAGATTTAATCCTTAAGCTGAGTGGTTAAATATAAAGAACAGAAAGGGCAACAATGAGAATTTATAAACATGCACAAACCCTTTGTGCAACCAATTTGACATGATATTTTTCTTTTCCACAAAGATGCAATAGCTTATACAACTTTGCCCAAGATACGCTTCATAGTTAGTATCTAATACTAAAGCTAGAATAATTTCTTTTAAGGATGAAGTTAAAGACATTATCTTGCGGTAGCATGTTTTAGTGCTGCTTGCTCAGTCACTCAGTCGTGTCCAACTCTCTGCGACCCCATGGACTGTAGCCCACCAGGCTCCTCAATCCATGGAATTTCCCAGGCAGGTATACTGGAGTGGGTTGCCATTTCCTCCTCTAGGGATATTATAGTGTACCTGTGTGTTTATATACATAGTAGTTATTGTTGTGAGTTAACAAAATTGTTTTCTCCCTGTTGTTTTCAAGAATATCTGGTCTGAAAGAAATGTGAGCATTTATACATTGGTTTCTGTGCACCCTGCACTATATGAGAATTACATTTTATATTTCACAGGTAATCCTTCCCTCAAAAAGGTGGGTAAGCTCCTGCCCATGGGAAAAATTGAGCTCACTGCCTATTTTTATATAGCTTACAAGCTAAGAACAGTATGAAAAGGCAAAAAGATAGGATACTGAAAGATAAACTCCCCAGGTCGGTAGGTACCCAATATGCTACTGGAGATTGGAGGAGAAATAACCCCAGGAAGAATGAAGAGGTGGAGCCAATGCAAAAACAGCACCAAGTTGTGGATGTGACTGGGGATGGAAGTAAAGTCTGATTCTTAAAAGAGCAATATTGCATAGGAACCTGGAATGTTAGGTCCATGAATCAAGGCAAATTGGATGTGGTCAAACAGGAGATGGCAAGACTGAACATCGACATTTTAGGAATCAGTGAACTAAAATAGACCGAAATGGGTGAGTTTAACTCAGATGACCATTATATCTACTACTGTGGGTAGGAATCCCTTAGAAGAAATGGAGGAGCCCTCATAGTCAACAGAAGAGTCTGAAATGCAGTACCTGGATGCAATCTCAAAAACAATAGAATGATCTCTGTTCGTTTCCAAGGCAAACCATTCAATATCACAGTAATCCAAGTCTATGCCCCAACCACTAATGCTGAAAAGTTGAAGTTGAATGGTTCTATGAAGAACTACAAGACCTTCTAGAAATAACACCCCCAAAAAATTTCCTTTTCATTATAGGGGACTGGAATGCAAAAGTAGGAAGTCAAGAGATACCTGGAGTAACAGGCAAATTTGGCTTTGGAGTACACAATGAAGCAGGTCAAAGGTTAACAGAGTTTTGGCAAGAGAACACACTGGCCATAGCAGACATCCTCTTCCAACAACAAAAGAGAAGACTCTACACGTGGACATCACCAGATGGTCAATACTGAAATCAGATGGATTATATTCTTTGCAGCCAAAGATGGAGAAGCACTATACAGTCAGCAAAATCAAGACCAGGAGCTGACTGTGGCTCAGATCATGATCTCCTTGTTGCCAAATTCAGACTTAAATTGAAGAAAGTAGGGAAAACCACTAGATAATTCAGGTATGACCTAAATCAAATCCCTTACATTTATACACTGGAGTGACAAATAGATTCAAGGATTAGATCTGACAGAGACTGCTTGATGAACTATGGACAGGAGTTTGTGACATTGTACAGGAGGCAGGGATCAAGACCATCCCCAAGAAAAAGAAATGCAAAAAGCCAAAACAGTTGTCTGAGGAGGCCTTACAAATAGCTGAGAAAAGAAGAGAAGCTAAAGGCAAAGGAGAAAAGGAAAGATATAAGCATCTGAAAGCAGAGTTCCAAAGAATAGCAAGGAGAAATAAGAAAGCCTTCCTCAGTGATCAATGCAAAGAAATGGAGGAAAACAACAGAATGGGAAAGACTAGAGATCTCTTCAAGAAAATTAGAGATATCAAGGGAACATTTCATTCAAAGATGGGCTCAATGAAGGACAGACATGGTATGGACCTAACAGAAGCAGAAAATATTAAGAAGAGGTGGCAAGAATACACAGAATTATACAAAAAAGATATTCACGACTCAGATAACCACAATGGTGTGATCACTCACCTAAGCCAGACATCCTGGAACGCAAAGTCAAATGGGCCTTAGGAAGCATCACTAAAAACAAATCTAGTGGAGGTGATGGAATTGCAGCTGAGCTATTTCAAATCCTAAAAGATGATGCTGTGAAAGTGCTATACTCAATATGCCAGCAAATTTGGAAAACTCAGCAGTGGCCAGAGGACTGGAAAAGGTCAGTTTTCATGAAATCCCAAAGAAAGGCAGTGCCAAAGAATGTTCATACTACTGCTCAATTGCACTCATCTCACAGGCTAGCGACTTCGCTTTCACTTTTCACTTTCATGCATTGGAGAAGGAAATGGCAACCCACTCCAGTATCCTTGCCTGGAGAATCTTAGGAACAGGGGAGCCTGGTGGGCTGCTGTCTATGGGGTCACACAGAGTCGGACACGACTGAAGTGACTGAGCAGCAGCAGCACAGGCTAGCAAAGTAATGCTCAAAATTCTCTAAGCCAGACTTCAATAGTATGTGAACTGTGAACATCCAGATATTCAACCTGGATTTAGAAAAGGCAGAGGACCAGAGATCAAATTTCCAATATCCGTGGGTCATTAAAAAACAAGAGAATTCCAGAAAAAACATTTACATCTGCTTTACTGACTACACCAAAGCCTTTGACTGTGTGGACCACAACAAACTGTGGAAAATTCTTTAAGAGATGTGAATACCAGACCACCTACCTGCCTCCTGAGAAATGTGTATGCAGGTCAAGAAGCAACAGTTGGAACTGGACATGGAACAACAGACTGGTTCCAAATCGGGAAAGGAGTACATTGAGGCTGCATATTGTCACCCTGCTTATTTAACTTATATGCAGAATACATCATGCAAAATGGCCAGGCTGAATGAAGCACAAGCTGGAATCAAGATTGCTGGGAGAAATATCAATAACCTCAGATATGCAGATGACACCACCCGTATGGCAGAAAGTGAAGAAGAACTAAAGAGCCTCTTAATGAAAGTGAAAGAGGAGAGTGAAAAAGCTGGCTTAAAGCTCAACATTCAGAAAATGAAGATCATGGCATCCAGTCCAATTACTTCATGGCAAATAGATGGGGAGACAGTGGAAACAGCGAGAGACTTTATACTTTTGGGCTCCAAAATTATTGCAGATGGTAACTGCAGCCATGAAATTAAAAGACACTTGCTCTTTGGAAGAAAAGCTATGACCAAACTAGACAGCATATTAAAAGGTAGAGAAATTACTTTGCCAACAAAGGTCCATCTATTCAACGCTTTGGTTTTTCCAGTAGTCATGTATGAATGTGAAAGTTGGACTACAAAGAAAGCTGAGCACTGAAGAATTGATGCTTTTGAACTGTGGTGCTGGAGAAGACCTTTGAGAGTCCTTTGGACTGCAAGGAGATCCAAACAGTCCGTTCTAAAGAAGATCAGTCCTGGGTGTTCATTGAAAGGACTGAGGCTGAAGCTGAAACTCCAATACTTTGACCACCTGATGTGAAGAACTGAATCATTAGAAAACACCCTGATGCTGGGAAACATTGAAGGCAGGAGGAGAAGGGGACAACAGATGATGAGGTATTGAATGGCATCACTGACTCAATGGACATGAGTTTGAGTAAGCTCTGGGTGTTGGTGATGGACAGGGAAGCCTAGAGTGCTGCAGTCTATGGGGTCAGAAAGAGTCAGACGTGACGGAGCGACTGATCTGAACTGACAAGCTAAGGATGTTTTTGATTAAATGGGTAGGAAAAAATCTAAAGAAGCATAATGTTCCATGGCACATGAAAATTAACATTTCAGCAATCCATAAAAAAGTGTTATTGGAACACAGTCATGCTCATTCCTTTACATATTATCTATTGTCTTGGGTGCTTCTGCACTGTAACAACAGCGCTGAGTAGTTAGGACAGAAGTCATAGCAGACACAGAGCCTAAAATACTTAGTATCGGGTTCTTTAAGAAAATGTTGCTGATCCTCCTGTCTGGCCTAAATCTATCCCAGAAAGAATGGAAGATTGGCACTCTAACAAGATCATAGCCAAGATTCTACTAAGCAGAGGGTAAGCTGGTATTTATCTGATGGCTGTAGAACAATCTGCTCTGCTCCAAGACAAGAGAAAAGATAAAGAGGACCAGTTCTTTGTAAGCTAAGAAATTCCACTTGACTTTGCAGCATAAGAGTTGTCCTCAGACTGTCTTATAGTGGTCATTTTTTCTAATTATACAAAATGGGGTCTTGTTTTGGTAACTTCATCATAATATCACAAAGGCAGCAAGTCAGAAATTCAGTCAGTATAGAGTAAATCCAAGCCCACCCCACATCCAAGGCAGCTGATGACATGGTAAATGTTTGCCAGGTTCAAACCTCTTCCGGCAAAGTGGTATAGAGAATCCCTCCCCTTGGAAGACTGCCCACTGATGGGCCATTTAACATTCATCAGCTCACGTACTACTGTGTTCTAGGCATTGCTCTCAACTTTGAGGGCACAGGGATGAATCAGAGAAGTAATGACCCTGCTTTCGTGGAACCTAGAACACAATAGAGGTGACAATAAACAATAAACAATGAATAACTAGGAAAGGGCTGAAAAGTGCTATAAAAACACAGGGTATAAAATACTACATGATTCCAGGTACATGAGGCATATAGAGTAGTCAAATTCGTAGAGACCGAAAGAGAATGGTGGTTTCCAGGGACTGGGGGGAGGTGGGAACGGGGAGTTTATATTTAGTGGACAGAGTTTCAGCTTTACAAAACGAAAAGAGTTCTGGAGATGGTTGGCGGTGATAGTCGTACAACAATATGTATTTAATACCATTGAACTGCACACTTAAAGGTGGTTAGCATGGTAAATTTTATGTTATTTGTATTATACCACAATTTTTAAAATGGAAAAAAAAAACACTAGAGATAAAGAGTGTCTTAAAAGCTTCCAAAAAGACAGGTTTCCTACCAAAAAAAAAAAAATTCAATTTTTTATCAGATACTAGAAAGTAATGAAGAAAAAACATGTTCAAAGTTCTGCGCTAAAAGTATTTTCAAGTAAAACTTCTATACTTAGACAAATTATTAACTAACTATGATGGTGGAAAAATGTTATTTTCAGACAAACACACATACATACATATACATGCAAGTAAAGTGATGGTGGCTGGTTAAATGGCTGCCATTCGCGTTAACGTACTTTCAGTTTAAAAAAATTTTTAGAATAGGAGATCTATTCATATAGTATAAAATCAGAATATATAAAAAGATACATGGTGATTCTCCCCTTCCAATCTCCTCCTTCATGTTCTTAGGTGTTCTCACTGCTCCTTCTCAGAAGGAACCACTGTTAGATTCTCACATAGCTTCTATAATATCACTATACATGCATAGGCACATCTACATATAGATTCTTTCTCTTCCCTTCCTTTAAATGGTTGACTTAAAAGGGGTAATTAGGTAAGGTCTGAGTAGCAGAAAGATTGAGCCAGGTGAAGAGGAGAACATTCCAGGCAGAGAAAAGAGAGAGACCAGAGGCTCCAGCACAGAAATTAATGTCTTATGTTTAAGAATCAGGAAGTCTGGATGGACAGTAATGGATGCACAGTAGATGAAGAAGGGTGGCACAGAAGCAAAAAATGGAAGAAAGGAAGAAAGAATGCATGATTCCACTAGAATAATAGTGCATAGCTGCCCAACCCTGTCTTCATCAAGAAACTTTCTCCATGATATCTAGCCTTGCCACCATTAAGGTAGTTTGACCTCAAAAAGAGGATCCCATGGAGCCTCACTTCTTCCAGGAAATAGTCAGCTACAGATCCCCCTTCAACCTCTAATACTAAGCACAGCTTCCTCTTTAGCAATGTCCCTGGATGGCTCACTTGCCCTCTGAAGCCAACAAACGAATTATGAGTATTCCTGGAATCCAAGCAGCAAGTGCCCCTCACTTCTAAAAATCCCACCATAAGAGGATGCTTGCCAATCAGAGACTGTTTCCTCTCTTTACTCTATAAATGTATTCTCCTCTCTACCAGCTTATAACTCCTGCTGACAGTAATGACAGATGGATTCCCTTGCCCAGTTTATGAATCAATAGCCTTTGCACATCTTCTCTTTGATACAGTTTTGTCTTTGACCTCATGGAACAGTTCCAACTTGAGCCTAAGTGCAGGGCCCTCTTTTACCCCACCTCCCAAGATGAAGGGGGAAGAGGGGAGAGAGAAATCACCAGATGCTTAGTTCATTGCATTTAATTTTATTTTAGTATTTTCTGTGCTTCTTAAACTCTACTATCTCCCAATACTATTTCTAAATACTTATTTTATTTTAGTCCCAAATCTGGCATTTAGAGAGGAGTTTTTTTTCAGACTGAAAACCTCTATTTTGTCCAATATATACATAGACATACTCATAAGACATTCCAAGCTTTATTTAAATAGTTTTCTGATGTGGTTTCCATAAAGCAATATTATGACTCAGTGTGCACATTTAGAGAAATTATGATGATTTCTTTTAAAATTCTAATTATAGTTTAAATGACCTAATTGCTATTCAGAATCAGACACATTATATGCCCAATTCAATATACTGCTTTATAATGTTGCCAAGGATTAAAATAAATTATAATGTATAGTGCATAATTTTACCTTAATTATGTATTTCTGTGATTGGTTTCCAGCTTCACTATTTCTGTTATCTTTGTAAATCATTTTACTTCTCCACCATATTTGTTGCCTGATAAAGGAGTAATTGGAGAAGGCAACGGCACCCCACTCCAGTACTCTTGCCTGGAAAATCCCATGGACGGAGGAGCCTGGTAGGCTGCAGTCCATGGGGTCGCTAAGAGTTGGACACGACTGAGTGACTTCACTTTGACTTTTCACTTCCATGCACTGGAGAAGGAAATGGCAACCTACTCCAGTATTCTTGCCTAGAGAATCCCAGGGACAGAGGAGCCTGGTGGGCTGCCATCTATGGGGTCACACAGAGTCGGACACGACTGAAGCGACTTAGCAGCAATGCTGAAATAGTGAGACTCTTAAATTTTTTAAATGTTTTTTATTATAGATAATGTATACTTATAAAAATTTTAAACACTACAGAAGTAGATAACACCTGTCCCTGTCCCCATGAATTCTACTATTTAAGTAATCAAGGTATGATATGCCTGTTCAAGAGTAGAACTAGGAAGAGCTTAGACTACTGTAAAATTAGAAGGCATGCAGAATATGTGACACTAACATCTCTGACACTAACGTTTGTAGGGATCCCAGAGCCACTCTCAATGTTGACAATGTCTAGATGGACTCTCAGAACTCCCTGGAAACTGTTATACTCACAGCTACAGTTTTTACAGGGAAAAATCAGTCAACAGAGGAAGCACATGGGCTGTAGTCCAGGGAAATACCAAACGTGGGGCTCTCACTGTCCTCTCCCCACAGAGTCAGGACACATCGCTTTCCTGGCATTGATATGTGACAAGACACATGGAATGATGCCAACAAGGGACATTCAGCCAGGCCTCAGTACCCAGAGCTTTTACTGGGGATCCCTTACATAGGCACGATTGATGCTTCACTGCTCATGTGCTTGTCTGACCCAGAATAACCCTAGATAACATTGCTGGGTTTTTTAGTGTGGCCAGTCCCATCCTAAGACTATCTGGGTTTAGCCAGTCCCCATTATGTATCATAGTGTTAGACTATCTGGTAAAAATAAAGACATTCTTTTCAGCTCTGTAGTTCCAAAGGCTTAGTGATTACCTCCCAGAAGCTAAGGTCAAAGACCAGAACTCATTTTGAGCAAGGTTAAATTATTTACTACGCAGGCTTCCTAGTGGGGGTGGTGGGGGGGAACTTTAGAGGAGTAAAAGTAGCCAAACTGATTATCTTCAATTAATTTCAGACATTATTTCATGATGTTCCTTAAAGGAGAGAACGAGTTAACTGTCTTATTGCCACCAACAGAGTGTCAGGGTTAGTAGGGGAGAATGGATTCTGTTTGTGTTATGCTTCTCCTCTTTGTCATCATGGGTCTCTATCTCATGTGATTCCTTTTCTCTCCTGCTCCACCTCCACTGCTGTGCTTTGATTACCGAGCTGGTCCCTCAGAGGTAGCGATCACCTGTACAAATGCCCACACAAGTGACTAAAGGAGTGAAGTTCCCATTTGACCTTGGTTCAGTATTGATATACAAAAGAATATCCTTTTCCACAAAGGAAATCTATTTCCTCGCTTTCCCACTAACCCCTCCTTTATTCTTGAATGGTGCAGATCTTTCAGCAAATATTTCGTTATCTGACTTTTGATGGAGCGTGCAGAGAAATAGCTCTCTGCTACAGTATAGTCAACAGCTGGGGCATGTAGAATTTTGGTCCTGATTCTTTAGTCTCAGACTTGAGTCAACAATTCAGGGTCTGGCAATGTGGTCCCTAAAGCACCTCTTCTCATCTAAAGGACTAGAGTTCACTCAGCACTGATAGCTACATAGTGAGAATGGGAGGACAGTTTCCCAACAAAGGTAGAAAATCTGAAATCACTCCCCTCACTTATATATGTGAAATTCACATAGCATAAAATTAACTTATGTTAATGCTTTTAGTACTTTCACAGTGTTATGCAGCCACTACCTCTATCTAGTTCTGAAACACTTTCATCATTCTGAAATAAAACACCATTCCCATTAGGCAATCACTCCCCACTCTCCTCCTTCCAGCCAATTTGCTTTCTATTTCTATGGATTTATCTATGCTGGATATTTCATATAAACGAAAGCATGCAGCATGTGATCTTTTGTGTCTGGCTCCTGAAATTACTGCATTGGTCACAATACCAAAAAACAACAACACTGGGTGAGATAAACCAAACACATGTGAGGGGAAGTATGGTCTGCTTGCTACTAGTTAATAGCCTCTGCCCTGATGCAAAGAGTGATGGAAGGGACCACAACTGGACACTGATTAAGAGGAAAGGGCCTGGAAAAGATGTCCTCTAGAAAGGCAAGGAATTAAGCTAAGTCGCCATCTATTCACAAATCCAGTTAAGAACAGTCAAGGACACAGAATTTAGTAAAGAGAGCTTGTTAGAATCATGGTTTATATAGACAAGCCAGGTCCAATATTCTAGAAAATTCTGGAAAGTATAGAATGCAGAAACTTTATTTGCAACAACTTTGTGTATGGATTGGCAGGTAGAGAAGGGGGGATACAGCTCAATGCCAGTGAATCCTGTCAATCAGAATGGATAGGTTAAACAAAGTTTTTTTTTAAAGTTATTTTTAACCACATTATATGATTTCAAAGTTGTTGACCTGATCATCTCATGCCAATCAGTACCTCTGATTAGTAGCTTTAGTGTTCTTGATTCAAAACCTAAATAAACAGATTAAGTTTCAGGTATTCTAAAGTTGGTAATCAAGTAGACTCAGACTTAGAAAGCATGCAGAATAAAAAGGGAAGATTATGGGGTAAAATAGAAATGTTAGGGGTGATGCCAATTGGAACTCAACGTGAAGCACAGCTTTGCTTTGATACTTTTTAGTCTCAGTTTTTCCATCAGAAACATGAGTATAATTACTCAATGTGCTAGACTGTTGTTAGAATGATACATAATTGTCTGTGTGATATCTGACACAGATGAAAAGCAGTAGGTATGAATTATTACAATAACGAGGCTGACATTGACAAACAATTTGAACTGGTAATTTTAGGATAGACATTTGCTCTCTGACTGCATTTCTGCTCACTGCTGGGTACAGGGTAAACATCATACCCAGATAAGGCAGTTCCTCAAAGGCTTTAGTAGGTCTTCAATAAAAGGACAGAAATGTACCTTACAAAAGTACATGAAGCAAGTTCACCACTAGTTTAGGGGAACAGTGATGGGTTTTTAAATTAAATCTAAAATAATTTTACTCATTGGAAAGGATGACAGATGGACAGTGTGACCCCCTGCAATCTTTCTTAGCTGTAGAAATGGCAGCTAGTTGGAGGGATTAAGCCTGTCAATGTCACACTGCCAACTGGACAGTTCTCAAATTTAGAAGGACAACTTCTGTGTCAGACTAAGTAGGTCAAATTTTTGTGCCTTTTCCATAAAGTCCTCCCTGCCAAGCAGAAGGTGAAGAGTTGGGGGCACTTGTTGGTTTGACAAAATTGAGATTTAACTTTTTCAAACATTTTTAGTAATTATCTCAAATGCTAATGGTAAAAGAGAATTAAATCAATGCATCCATAGTACAAACAATATTTTGGTCTATTTAAAATTCATTTCACATCATAAAGAAAGATGTGATACTAAGTCTCAACTATTATATAATCTTATATAACATATTTTTTGTGAAAAATGCAGTGTGTCCTTTTTAATGTGGAAAAGAAGAGTAGGACCATCTTTTACTCCAAATTCTATTTTCCGATTAGTTCTGAATACATAAATTATAAAAGTCCAACACCCTTTCCAGAAATTGCATGAAGTGAGTTAAGGGGGAAAAAGTCTGATTTCTAGAAATCAGTGTACCAAAGAAAAGATAATCAGGTCTAAAGCTGTCATTTCTCTCTTTAAGAAAGAAATCCATGGCTTTGTTATGTGCAGTCCTTGGCTTTGGGTTTTCTACAGTCCTTGGGTGGATGCTGACAAGAAGGATGTAGGACGTGCAGGACAGATTTGTACCCTGTGGCTTTAACAAGTATGGATTTTAAGGGGAGCCAGTTTCTATTAGATCCTGGGCCCCAAGAAATTAACAAGGCTAGTGACTGGGTAGGGGTAGGAGAGAACTTGTGGGGAGTGAATTCCAAGTTTCTGATTGATAAACTGATTGATTGCTGGATTAGGCTAGGATCATCAGGGCAGCAGGAGGTAAAAATTACTTAAAACTAGTGTTTCCAAAAATATAGCACTTACTGCTGGTATGAAACATAAAATTAGATCACATAAAATATGATATATTAATAATTTTAATTACCCTGTCTATGACCAATGATAATGATTTTCCTTTTATATTGGTAATACAGAATTTTGTTTTACATTTATTAGGTTAAGTGAAAAAAGTTTTATAAAACATGGCAAAAATTATGAAAGTTAAGTATGAATGATTGGTTTGTGAGACACTTATTTCAATTTAAATAGAAGACATCTTTTTAAAATTGAAGCATGTCTAAACGTAGGCATGTGAAATGACATTCCAAGACTCTGGGGTAAAGACCTGTCAGAACAACTAAGTTTGGGGGTAGAGTCTGGATTGTGATTTTTATCTTTATGTGTTTTTAATTTTATGTCCTATGAATATAGCACAAAAGACAATAAACAGAAAGAGATATCATTTCCTAAATATTCAAGATGAAGATGAATCAGAAAACATCAGTACAACTTAAGAACTTTGAATAGTACATAAAAAGAGATATAATAAAAGTCAGCTACCCTAGCACATGGTAGATACAGATGTCTGAATCTACCAAACTTATACTTTGATCTTTGCTTGACAAATTTAGACCTTATGAATTGAGAATTTTAACTACAGTAATACAAAATCAATTCCCAACTAAATGCTATGCTAAATCTAACTCAATTATATGAATCTTATTTCAAAAATGAATTCATGTGGTGGTTTGAGATGTAAACAATAAACAGAATATGTAAAAGGTGGCCAAGGACACTGGCATAAAGGAACGATGACACGAATGGAGTGATGTACAGCCTGCAGGCAGTGTGGTCCACGCTGGAAACAGACAGCAAAACTGGGTCTGAGCTTCCTAACAGCCAAAACAAATACGACTGTATAATTAGTTACAACAGGGGTTGCAAACTGTAGTGCTTCAGCCAAATCCCATCTGCCACCTGGTTTTGTAAATAAAGTTTCACTGGAGCACAGCTGTGCTGATTGGTTTCTCTATTGTCTATAGCTGTCTGTGGGTTACAATGGCAGAACTGAGTCGTTGCAACAGAGACAGTGTGGCCCGCAAAGACGAAAATGCTGTCTGGTATTTAAGAAAAATTTCTCCAGCCCCTGAATCACAATATTACATTATCTAAGAGATTTTTTAAAATTCCCTGGCTCAGTGAATTAAAAAAAAAAAAAAAAAACTGCTTTAGGTTATTAAAAGCCATTGATATCGATTAAAATGCTTATAAAAATGGATATTTTTGCCATGAAATTTATATTTATTTTCTTCCATACCAATGGATTAGCACTTATGTTACACTGTAAATTTCAGTTACCCAAAGCTCATCTCTTGTAATAAAACAATATATATTCAATACCTTCCTAAAGATTAGTCTAAAAAGGGACTGCCTTTATAGGCCCAGTTGTTGTTTAATTGCAAAGTTGTGTCTGACTCTTTGTGACCCCATGGATTGTAGCCTGCCAGGCTCCTCTGTCCATGGGATTCTCCAAGCAAGAACACTGGAATGGGTTGCCATTTCCTTCAACAAGGGATCTTTTCAACTCAGGGATTGAACTCACGTATCCTGCATTGGCAAGCAGATTCTTTACTGCTGAGCCATTAGGGAAGTCCCTATAGGCCCAGACCTAAAAAAAATCCACTTCCTAACAGTTATCCCTTACACAGGATTTTAAAATACAGTCTTCTACCTTTTAAGGTGCATCACATTAATCATTAATTTCAGAGGAAAGACAATCTCTCAATAAAGTACATTTCCTCCTACTCAGTCTTAAGGACAGATTAACAGCAACTGTCAGATAATAGATTTAGGGCATTATACTGAAAGAAAAAACAAGAATGTCAATAAGCCTTCTTTTAAAATTTTTCTATTTGGACTTCAGAGAAGGCAGAAAGAGAAAGTAAAGGAGGCAGTTCTAGCTGTGAATATGACACTTCATTCTGATTCCTAGTAACCTAAATCTAAAGCCCATTTTACTAACTGGCCAAACGATGCTGTTCCAAGAGTGGACCTGATACAATTGGATGGTCAGATTCTCTCTCTAGAGAATTGAGGAGAGACTGGAATGCTGATGCTGAGACACATCAGTGCTGGCACCCAGAAAAAGGAGCCTCAAGCTTAAACACCAAAGCTCCCCTGATGCCCACCTCATAGAAGCCTATTGTTCAGATCTTAGATCTTGTGAAATCCTCTATCCTTTTCTAAAGTCTATTACCTGTATCCAAATAAACAACTTGTCCAGATGGTACATATTCAAATACTTAAGCGGCTATTTAGTACATCCTTCTAAATTTCCCTGGACTTCCCTGAGAGCTCAGTTGGTAAAGAATCCACCTGCAATGCAGGAGACCCTGGTTGGATGCCAGGGTCAGGAAGAAGGGATAGGCTACCCACTCCAATATTCTTGGGCTTCCCTTGTGGCTCAGCTGGTAAAGAATCTGTCTGCAGTGCAGGAAACCTGGGTTTGATCCCTGGGTTGGGAAGATCCCCTGGAGAAGGGAAAGGCTACCCACCCTGTACACTGGCCTAGAGAATTCCCTGGACTGTATAGTCCATGGGGTTGCAAAGAGTCAGACACGACTGACCTACTTTCACCTCACTAAACTTCCCTTCTCCACATAAAATATACTTAATTTACCCTGACTTTAAAATTATTTTACTGGGGTAGAAAAGTCTCAACAGTCTAAAGAAATATATTTTTAAAAATAGACTTTAATCCCAAACCTAGACCCCAGCCCCTCTGAAATCTTACATGGAGAACTGAACACAAGGCTTAAGGCATGGTGTGATTAGCACAGAGTAGGACAAGACTGTCACCTCTCTTATTCTAAACACTTTACTAAAGCAGCTATAGGTCACGTTTAGTTTTTCTGATAGACACATCATACTATTGACCTTACATTTACCTAAATCAATCATGTTTTTATCATTAAAGCTGATACTCAATTTTGTTATCATTTTTGGACCCAAATATATAAACTTGTATTTATCCCTAGGATATTTGATTTTATTAATATACTCACTTTTCCAGTTTGCCAAGAAAGTTTTGGATTAGTAATAACTAATTATATAGCTTCCGTGTGATAGAAGCATGTTAAGCATTTTGTATCTTCTGCATTATTTCAATTTTTTTGCAACAGTCTTATAAGAAACGTGTTTATTTGTTCCCAGCTTCCTCCACTCTCTACCCCTTCACCTTTGGAAAGAAAAATATAAATCTTTTGATTGAAGTGAATTTTCTTTGTAGAAGTGAATAGCAATCTTACCAAAATGGAATTATACAAACAGCTGTATATTAAGTAAATAAGTAAATAAAATATCTCATGAAAAATGCATCCATACTATGTAAACAAATAAGAACAGGAGGGAAGGTCATAACTAAAAGGATAATGAGACACCAAAGGAAGAAAAAAATAACTGATAAGTTGGACTTCATTAAAATTTTACTCCGCTAAATAAAATGTCACGAGAATTTAGACAAGCCACAAACTGGGAGAAAACACTTGCAAAGACACATCTGAAAAGGGCTATTATCCACAGTATACAAAGAACTCTTAAAAGCTCAACAATAAAGAAAGCAATCTGATTTAAAAATGAACCAAAAACCTTAATAGACAACTCACCAAAGATCTACATATGACACATAACATTTGGAAAAATCTGTATTATGTCTCATCACAGAAACGCAAATTAAAACTACTATAAGGCACCACCACACAACTATTGGTGGTAGTGGTGATTTAATTGCTAAGTTGACTCTTGTAACCCCATGGACCATAGCCCACCAGGCTCCTCTGTCCATGGGGATTCTCTAGGCAAGAATACTGGAGTGGGTTGCCATTCCCTTCTCAAGGGGATCTTCCCAATCCAGGAATTGAGCCTATGTCTCCTGAATTGCAGGCAGATTCTTTACTGCTGAGCCACCAGCGAAGCCCCCCTATTAGAATGGCCAAAATCCAGAGTACTGACAACACCAAATGCTGATAAGGATTTGGAGCAACAGGAACTCTCACACATTGCTGGTTGATATGCAAAACAGTATGATCACTTTGAAGATTGTTTGGCATTTTCTTACAAAATTAATGTATATGGTCCAGCAATTGTGATCCTTGATGTTTTCTCAAAGGAGAAGGCAATCTAGTTCCACACAAAAAACTGTACATGGATGTTGACAGAAGTTTTATTAATAATTGCCCAAACATGAAAGCAAGCAAGAAGTCCTTCAGGAGGTGAATGGATAACTTGTAGTACATCCAGAGTGTGGAATATTATTTACCACCAAAAAGAAATGAGCTATCAAACCATGAAAAGACATGGAGGGAACTTAAATGCATATTACTGAGTGAAAGAAGTAAATATGAAAAGACTATATACTTTATAATTCCAACGACATGATATTTTGAAAAAGGTAAAACTATGGAAACAGTAAAAAGACCAGTAGTTGCTAGGAATTTGAGAGAAGGAGGGGTGAATGGGCAGACAACAGAGGACTTTTAGGGCATTGAAAATATCTTATATGATACTATAATGATGGATACATGTCATTGTACATTTGTCCAAACTCATAGAGTGTACACCACCAAGAGTGAAGCCCAGGGTAAAATTGCCCAATAGACTTTGGGCAATTGTGATATGAAAATGCATGTACATCAGTTGTAACAAATGTTTGACTCTGGTGGGGAATGTTGATAATGGGGGAGGCTATGCATATATGGGGACAGGGAGTATATGAAAAATCACTATACCTTCTTCTCAATTTTGCTGTGACCCTAAAAATGCACCAAAAATGAGGTTCTTTCTATTTTATATTTTTAAAAAAGTAATGAGATTGAGAGATGTTAGGTGACTTGACCAAATTTACAGAGTCACAAGCGGCAAAGCTGATCTTTAAAACCCAGTCAGACTCCAAATCTAACTACTATGCTCTGGTGCCTCCAAAGTCTAACCAAACAATTGCTCCCTCGATGTCAAGTCTCCTGATCATTAAATTTTCTAAGAAGATTTTCTATATATTCATTTATATCATTGATTTTAAAAGAAATATTATATAGAAGAGAGACCAGTGGCAAGCGTCAAGAAACCCTTTCGAAAGCTCATTCTTTATTTTAATTACACCCCGGATGTATTAAATCCATTTTACTGAACAATTATATATTCTGCATTTCTCAAACTTTTCTGTAATGAAAAAATAAATGTTTTCCAAATCCATGTGTATGTCCAATTACACTATACTTACTATTTTCCCTTGACAGAGCAATCACATTATCTGTCAAAAAGAAGTTGTATAACCTTTCTGGAAACCGATTTAAAAGTACATACCAAGGCTCACAGAAATGCTTTTATTCAACCATCTTACAAAATCTCCCTTCAGTAATATGTGTAAAGGAAATAATTTAAATTTTGTGCATAAATCTTTTTCTGGATTTTACATTCTTTTATAATTCTTCTATTTGTGTTCTGTGTTATTTATAAAGATTAAAAAAGCAAACATTAAAAATAGAATTATAAATTACATTATGGAACAAAATGAGCTACTATACAGACTTTAAATAATGACTTTGAGATTATATATAGAGTGACACGGGCAAAATGCTTATGATAAAAAAATGAAAAAGAAGGATATAGTACAATCTAATTTTGTTAAGTATATTTAACATGTATAAATGTGCATGTATAATAAATAACTAGCCTTTATGTTTCATTAGTTGGTAGATCTAATATATATATAATATATTATATAATATATCATGTAATATATATGTATGTATTACATAACCCCCTACAAAACTGTTCCTGAGTATTTCTGAAAGTAATCTAGAAGTTTACATGAATATATTTTTAACTACCACTACCCACTTCCTTCACAATGCTTTCTTTGGGATTGCCCTACTGAGCACTGCAGTCTTCTGCCAGGAATTGCTTCCATTACCTTTTTTCAGACACTATTCCCAAATGACTAAATAATGCTCAAAAAAAGAAAAGCTATAGACTCCCAATATCCCCAAAGAATAATAAGTTAAGCCTCCGCTAAAACATTCTAGATGCCTGTTTTCATGTACTATTTTCACAATGGCTTATTGACTATCTGGAACCATCAGTTCAAACTATTGAAAGGCTTAGCAAATCACTGAAATCAAAACAGTTAAGCTCTCAGATATTTGTTACAGGATATATCACAAGATTATGACATATTTTCTCAGGATTTATGCTTAGCACTTGTTTGGACACTGAACATCTCACATATTTCAAGATATCACTCAAGGAAAAATATTGAGATTCTATCACCAAGACATTTGTTTGCTTGCTTGCTGCAACATATTTCTAAGATAATTACATCATCTATTTAAGTTTCTCCTTTCCAACAACTCACATCACTAATTTTTTCCCATCAGATCAGATCAGTCACTCAGTTGTGTCCAACTCTTTGCGACCCCATGAATCGCAGCACTCCAGGCCTCCCTGTCCATCACCAACTCCCGGAGTTCACTCAGACTCATGTCCATTGAGTCAGTGATGCCATCCAGCCATCTCATCCTCTGTCATCCCCTTCTCCTCTTGCCCCCAATCCCTCCCAGCATCAGAGTCTTTTCCAATGAGTCAACCCTTCGCATGAGGTGGCCAAAGTACTGGAGTTTCAGCTTGAGCATCATTCCTTCCAAAGGAATCCCAGGGCTGATCTCCTTTAGAATGGACTGGTTGGATCTCCTTGCAGTTCAAGGGACTCCCAAGAGTCTTCAACACCACAGTTCAAAAGCATCAATACTTCGGCGCTCAGCCTTCTTCACAGTCCAACTCTCACATCCATACATGACCACAGGAAAAATCATAGCCTTGACTAGATGGACCTTTGTTGGCAAAGTAATGCCTCTGCTTTTCAATACGCTATCTAGGTTGGTTATAACTTTCCTCCCAAGGAGTAAGCGTCTTTTAATTTCATGGCTGCAGTCACCATCTGCAGTGATTTTGGAGCCCCCAAAAACAAAGTCTGACACTGTTTCCACTGTTTCCCCATCTATTTCCCATGAAGTGATGGGACCGGATGCCATGATCTTTGTTTTCTGAATGTTGAGCTTTAAGCCAACTTTTTCACTCTCCACTTTCACCTTCATCAAGAGGCTTTTTAGTTCCTCTTCACTTTTTGCCATAAGGGTGGTGTCATCTGCATATCTGAGGTTATTGATATTTCTCCCGGCAATCTTGATTCCAGCTTATGTTTCTTCCAGTCCAGTGTTTCTCATGATGTACTCTGCATATAAGTTAAATAAACAGGGTGACAATATACAGCCTTGACGTACTCCTTTTCCTATTTGGAACCAGTCTGTTGTTCCATGTCCAGTTCTAACTGTTGCTTCCTGACCTGCATACAAATTTCTCAAGAAGCAGGTCAGGCAGTCTGGTATTCCCATCTCTTTCAGAATTTCCCACAGTTTATTGTGATTCACATAGTCAAAGGCTTTGGCATAGTCAATAAAGCAGAAATAGATGTTTTTCTGGAACTCTCTTGCTTTTTCCATGATCAAGTAGCAGGATTCATAAGATTCTTTGGGACACATTTTAAATTCTGATATAGCCTCACAGGAATAATAAATACCATCTTGGCCTTTTGTTTCTTAGCCATAAGGCTATGAAATATTATTCTGCTCTGTATAGTTGCATAGGTTGTACACTGCTTGACAGAAGATAGCACAATAGCTAAAGGAGTATCATTTACATCCTAGTCACTATAGAGTTATAGAAAATGTTTCATTATAAATAAATCATTGCATGATGGAAGTTATTATCTATTGTTTTAGGAAGTACTGTATTTCATGTAAGGGAGTGACTTTGTCTAATTTGCAAAAAGGCATTGTGTGGATCTTCAACAGCCCTAGGACTGATTGCAGTCACTTTCAAGTCCAACTTTGAATAGCCCAAGCTAATACTTGAGTGACTAAGAGAAATTCAGTTCATGGTGAATGACTCCACTAACAGACAGAGAAGGAAAGGATAAGGATAAGCTACACTTCACTGTTGGAAATATGAGACTGGAACTCAAGAGAAAAGTAAAGGGTACAAGTCTAGAGAGTTGAATTTGTGAGAGTGAATGAGACTGCCCAAACAGATGATGGGCAAGAATATACTCAAGGGTGAAAAAAAAAAAACCAATAACCTAGCCCTGAAGAGACAGAAAGAGGAAAAAGTAGTCAGAAACAAAAATAGAAAATGGTCAGAGAGTATTAAGAGAACTAGAAGTAAAAGTATCATAGAAACAAAGGGAAACTCTTAAAAGAAAGAGGCAATTCATATTCTCTAGAGTAAAGATGAGTCAAAGAAAATAAGTATTGAAAAGAGGTCACAAGCTTTGATAAATGTACAAGGTCTTCAGTAACATCAGCTAGAGTAGCTGTTTGGGCAGTCTCATTCACTCTCACAAATTCAACTCTCTAGACTTGTACCCTTTACTTTTCTCTTGAGTTCCAGTCTCATATTTCCAACAGTGAAGTGTAGCTTATCCTTATCCTTTCCTTCTCTGTCTGTTAGTGGAGTCATTCACCATGAACTGAATTGTCTAACTCAATGAAACTATGAGCCATGCCTTATGGGCCACCTAAGACGGATAGGTCATGATGGAGACTTTTGACACAACGTGGTCTACTGGAGAAGGGAGTAGCAAACCACATCAGTATCCATGCCTTGAGAACCCAATTAACAGCTTGAAAAGGCAAAAAGATAGGACACTGAAAGATAGACTCCCCAGGTTGGTAGGTGCCCAATATGCTACTGGAAATCAGCATAGAAATAACTCCAGAAAGAATGAAGAGACAGAGTCAAAGCAAAAAAAAAACAAACAAAAACCAGTTTTGGATGTGACTGGTGACAGAAGTAAATTCCAATGCTGTAAAGAGCAATATTGCATAGGAACCTGGAATGTTAGGTCCATGAATAAACGCAAATTGGAAGTGGTCAAACAGGAGATGGCAAGACTGAACATCGACATTTTAGGAATCAGTGAACTAGAATGGACTGAAGTGGGTGATTTTAACTCAGATGACCATTATATCTACTACCGTGGGCAGGAATCCCTTAGAAGAAATGGAGTAGCCATCATGGTCAACAAAAGTCTGAAATGCAGTACTTGGATGCAATCTCAAAAACGACAGAATGATCTCTGTTCGTTTCCAAGGCAAACCACTCAATATCACAGTAACCCAAATCTATGCCCTGGCCAGTAATGCTGAAGAAGTTGAAATTGAATGGTTCTATAAAGACCTCATCTAGTCAAGGCTATGGTTTTTCCTGTGGTCATGTATGGATGTGAGAGTTGGACTGTGAAAAAGGCTGAGCACCGAAGAATTGATGCTTTTGAACTGTGGTGTTGGAGAAGACTCTTGAGAGTCCCTTGGACTGCAAGGGGATCCAACCAGTCCATTCTGAAGGAGATCAGCCCTGGGATTTCTTTGGAAGGAATGATGCTCAAGCTGAAACTCCAGTACTTTGGCCACCTCATGCGAAGAGTTGACTCATTGGAAAAGACTCTGATGCTGGGAGGGGTTGGGGGCAGGAGGAGAAGGGGACGACAAAGGATGAGATGGCTGGATGGCATCGCTGACTCAATGGACGTGAGTCTGAGTGAACTCTGGGAGTTGGTGATGGACAGGGAAGCCTGGAGTGCTGCGATTCATGGGGTCGAAAAGAGTCGGACACGACTGAGTGACTGATCTGATTTGATCTGATCTGATAAAGACCTACAAGACTTTCTAGAAATAACACCCCCAAAAGATGTCCTTTTAATTATTATAGGGGACTGGAATGCAAAAGTAGGAAGTCAAGAGATATCTGGAGTAACAGGCAAATTTGGCCTTGGAGTACACAATGAAGCAGGTCAAACACTAACAGAGTTTTGGCAAGAGAACACACTGGCCATAGCAGACATCCTCTTCCAACAACAAAAGAGAAGACTCTACACGTGGACATCACCAGATGGTCAATACTGAAATCAGATGGATTATATTCTTTGCAGCCAAAGATGGAGAAGCACTATACAGTCAGCAAAATCAAGACCAGGAGCTGACTGTGGCTCAGATCATGATCTCCTTATTGCCAAATTCAGACTTAAATTGAAGAAAGTAGGGAAAACCACTAGACAATTAAGGTATGATCTAAATCAAATCCCTTACATTTATACACTGGAGTGACAAATAGGTTCAAGGGATTAGATCTGACAGAGACTGCCTGACGAACTATGGACAGGAGTTTGTGACATTGTACAGGAAGCAGAGATCAAGACCATCCCCAAGAAAAAGAAATGCAAAAAGCCAAAACAGTTGTCTGAGGAGGCCTTACAAATAGCTGAGAAAAGAAGAGAAGCTAAAGGCAAAGGAGAAAAGGAAAAATATAAGCATCTGAAAGCAGAGTTCCAAAGAATAGCAAGGAGAAATAAGAAAGCCTTCCTCAGAGATCAGTGCAAAGAAATAGAGGAAAACAACAGAATGGGAAAGACTAGAGATCTCTTCAAGAAAATTAGAGACACCAAGGGAACATTTCATGCAAAGATGGACACAATAAAGGACAGACATGGTATGGACCTAACAGAAGCAGAAGATATTAAGAAGAGGTGGCAAGAATACACAGAAGAACTATACAAAAGTGATCTTCATGACCCAGATAACCATGATGGTGTGATCACTCATCTAAGCCAGACATTCTGGAATGCAAAGTCAAGTGGGCCTTAGGAAGCATCACTACGAATAAAGCTAGTGGAGTTGATGAAATTGCAGCTGAGCTATTTCAAATTCTAAAAGATGATGCTGTGAAAGTGCTGTACTTAATATGCCAGCAAATTTGGAAAACTCAGCAGTGGCCAGAGGACTGGAAAAGGTCAGTTTTCATTCCAAACCCAAAGAAAGGCAATGCCAAAGAATGTTCAAACTACTGCTCAATTGCACTCATCTCACATGCTAGCAAAGTAATGCTCAAAATTCTCCAAGCCAGGCTTCAGCAGTATGTGAACCATGAACATCCAAATATTCAAGCTGGATTTAGAAAAGGCAGAGGAACCAGAGATCAAATTTCCAATATCCGTTAGATCATCGAAAAAGCAAGAGAGTTCTACCAAAACACCTACTTCTGCTTTATTGACTACGCCAAAGGCTTTGACTGTGTGGACCACAACACGCTGCGGAAAATTCTTCAAGAGATGTGAATACCAGACCACCTGATCTGCCTCCTGAGAAATGTGTATGCAGGTCAAGAAGCAACAGTTAGAACTGGACAGGGAACAACAGACTGGTTCGAAATTGGGAAAGGAGTATGTCAAGGTTGTATATTGTCACCCTGCTTATTTAACTTATATGCAGAGTACATCATGCAAAATGCCAGACTGGATGAATCACTATAGCTAGAATCAAGATTGTCAGGAGGAATATCAATAACCTCAGATATGCAGATTATACCACCCTTATGGCAGAAAGTGAAGAACTAAAGAGCATCTTGATGAAAGTGAAAGAGGAGAGTGAAAAAGTTGGCTTAAGATTCAACATTCAGAAAACTAAGATCACGGTATCCGGTTCCATCACTTCATGGCAAATAGATGGGGAAATAATGGAATTGGTAAAAGACTTTATTTTGGGGGGCTCCAAAATCACCACAGATGGTGACTGCAGCCATGAAATTAAATGACGCTTACTCCTTGGAAGAAAAGTTATGGCCAACCTAGACAGCATATTAAAAAGCAAAGACATTATTTTGCGTATAAAGGTCTGTCTGGTCAAAGCTATGGAGAAGGCAATGGCAACCCACTCCAGTACTCTTGCCTGGAGAATCCCATGGACAGAGGAGGCTGATAGGCTGCAGTCCATGGGTTTGTGAAGAGCCAGAACAACTGAGCGACTTCACTTTCACTTTTCACTTTCATGCATTGGAGAAGGAAATGGCAACCCACTCCAGTGTTCTTGCCTGGAGAAACCCAGGGACAGGGGAGCCTGGTGGGCTGCCGTCTATGGGGTCGCACAGAGTTGGATATGACTGAAGCGACTTAGCAGAGTAGCGACAGCAGTCAAAGCTATGGTTTTTCCAGTAGTCATGTATAGATGTGAGAGTTAGACTATAAAGAAAGCTGATCACTAAAGAATTGATGCTTTTGAACTGTGGTGTTGGAGAAGACTCTTTAGAGTCCCTTGGACTGCAAAGAGATTCAACCAGTCCATCCTAAAGGAAATCAGTCCTGAGTAGTTATTGCAAGGACTGATGCTGAAGATGAAACTCCAGCTCTTTGGCCACCTGATGAGAGTAACTGACACACTGGAAAAGACCCTGATGCTGGGAAAGATTGAAGATGGGAGGCGAATGGGATGATGGAGGATGAGATGGTTGGATGGCATCTCACATGTCCATCATCAATGGACATGAGTTTGAGTAAGCTCTGGGTGTTGATGATGGACAGAGAAGCCCGGCATGCTGCAGTCCATGGGGTCACAAACAGTCGGACACAACTGAGCAACTGAACTGAACTGAGTGTTAAAAAATGTAGCCTAGATTCTTAAGAAATCTGTTTTTGAATGAAGTTGCTGTTGCTGTTGTTGTTGTTTAGTTGGGAGTTGTGTCTTACTCTTTTGAAACCCAATGGACTGTAGCTCATCAGGTTCTTCTGTCCATAGAATTCCCCAGGCAAGAATACTGGTTGTTGCTATTCAGTCACTAAGTCATGTCTGACTCCTTGTGGTTGCCGTGTCCTTCTCTAGGGGATCTTCCTGACCCAGCGATTGACCTGCATCTCCTGCATTGGCAGGCGGATTCTTTACTATAGAGCCACCAAGGAAGCCTGTTGAATGAAGACAGATTATTGTTTCAAATTTAATTTCTAATGGAAAAAATTTGCTACATTAGAGGTTAATTTCCTAAGTCAGCCTACAGTACTTATTTAGTCCATAATAAAGTACAGAGACTGCAGATTTATGATTCAAGCTGGAGGAGAGAAATGTTGCAACACCTGTAATAAAACAAAACCAGAATAATATATCTTAATAATATATTGCTTTTATGTGTCTTGAATGCTGGTAGCTGAAGAAGATAGAATTAAAGAAGTATGACTTGGTGGGTGTATGTTTTAATGTAAGGATTCCGATATGAACTTCCAGAAAACTTTAAGGTCTTAATTTTTTTCATTGTGTTTAATTTCACTTCTAAACAAATGATCATGGCTTACTTTAATTTTCTGCCTTTTGGCATTAGTTCCATTGTTTCCAACTTTTTTTCAGTTGTTTCAGTTCAGTTCAGTTCAGTCACTCAGTCATGTCCGACTTTTTGTGACCCCATAGGCCACAGCACACCAGTCCTCCCTGTTCATCACCAACTCTCAGAGTTTACCCAAACTCATGTCCATTGAGTTGGTGATGCCATCCAGCCATCTCATCCTTGTCGTCACCTTCTCCTCTGCCCTCAATCTTTCCCAGCATCAGGGTCTTTTCAAATGAGTCAGCTCTTTGCATCAGGTGGCCAAAGTATTGGAGTTTCAGCTTCAACATCAGTCCTTCCAATGAACACCCCTTCAGGATGGACTGGTTGGACCTCCTTGCACCCCAAGGGACTCTCAAGAGTCTTTTCCAACATCACAGTTCAAAAGCATCAATTCTTCGGCGCTCAGCTTTCTTTATAGTCCAACTCTCACATCCATACATGACCACTGGAAAAACCATAGCCTTGACTAGACGGACCTTTGTTTAGGTATTTACAAATATGAGCGGGGAAGGTGAGAAGGAGATGGTAGTGGAAAAGTATATTTAAAAAGCCAGTCTCAAGATTATGGTGGAAAACAGAACTCTCAGTGATTCAAAGGCATTTATTTTTTAAGCAGCTTCTTATCCAAGGCAACTAAATCTTGAAACAGCCTAGATTCCAAGTTTTACTTAAAAATGGTATAAAAAAGCAAAATGGTGAGAGATGGGGGTCAAAATTAGCAAGGGGTCAACAGTGAAAGAAGAGTGAGCAGAAAAGGAGCAGCATTCAACCCACCAAGAAATTAAATTAATTTTCCAGAACTGATAAGTCTCATATGCTCTTATCAGCTGCTGCAATAAGATACTTCAAATGCCCATTGGGAAAAATGAAAAGTGATGAATCCTACCTATCAATACCATCATGGAAATAAAAGTCAACTGGCAAGGGAAACTTCTTATTAGACCTTAATGGTTTCTCAGTTACAGGAAAAATGAACTCATTTGAAGGTGAAACTGAGTGTGGTAGCATTATAAGGCTATAAATATGAGACATTAGGGGAAAAAAAAAGAGTTGACAAAAGTAAATTACTTAAAATCGGAAATTACTGTATTAGTGTTAAGGAACTCAATCTGAAAAAATTTAATGGGTCTGAAGATGTTAACATCAACAGTTGCTACACAATAGATAATAAATATCAAAGTAACAACTTAAAAGTCAGTCTTCCACTATCCTTCTCCCTACCCCTATCTCAACCCACAACAAACCCTCCAGTCTCAGATTCCTTCACAGATGAATTCTACCTAATATTTAAGAAGTAGATAATACCAGTTCTACACAAACTCTAGAAAACAAAAGAGGAGGAAACACTTTTCAACTCATCTCATAAGGCCTGTATTATTCTAATCTTAAAATTTAATAAACATACAATTAAAAACATTATACACCCACATCCTTCATGAAAATAGATGCAAAAATCTTCAACAAAATATTAACAAATGGAATTTAGCAATATATGAAGACACGAAAGTGTCAGTCTTTCAGTCACGTCCAACTGTTTGCAACCCCATGGAGTGTAGCCAGCCAGCTCCTCTATCAGAATGGAATCTTTACTGTCTGAACCACCTGGGAAGCCCATATATATATAAATAGAAAAAATAGCTTGATATCTGGCATCTTTCCCAGAGGTGTCCAATATTAAGAAACCAAAAAGAAAAATCTTATGATCATCGTAAGAGAAACAAGAAAAGTATGTATAAACTATAAGCCTATTTCTGATTTAAAATTCTCACCAAACTAAGAACCAAAGGGAACTTTCTTAATCTAACATAATATTCAATGGTGAAAGACTGAATATTTTTTTCCCTAAGATAGGGAACAAGGCAAGGATATTCACTCTACCCTTACATTCAACATTATACTCAAAGTCTGAGGCTGTATTATAAAGTAAGAAAAAGAGCTAGATGGCCTATAAAGTGGAAAGGAAGAAATAAAACAGTCATTATTCATGGGCACCGTGATTGTCTATGTAGCAAATCTTAAGCCATCTAGAAAAAACTGCTAGAATACATGAATTTGACAAGGTTGCAGGACACAAGATCAATAAATAAATCAATTATAATCTATATACTAACAGAAAAATTTGACATTGAAATTTTAAAAAGTTTCAATCACATCAAAAATATAAAATACTTAAATAAATTTAGTAATAATGTGCAAAACATACACACTGAACATTACAAAACATTGCTAGTAGAAATTAAAGAATCCCTAAGTAAATGAGGAAACACCAACTTTGTTAAGTATCAGTTCCCCCTAATTGGTCTAAAGCCTACACACAGAAACAAGAGCAGGTTTTTCAGGAGTGACTTATAAGGGCCAATGTCCAAACAACACACAAGAATAAAACCATCTCAGAAGAAGACTGGATAGACAGCAGTGCAGAGGCCCCACTGCAACTAAACCCTAGAGCTCAGACCCAACCAGGGCAGAAGGTGTTGGGGTGCCAAAGTGACTGAGACTTAAGTTTTCATCACCAATGAAGTGGAGGTTTAAAATAGATAGTAATTATGTTACAGAAAAATAAATTTGGAACTCTTGGACCTCTGGGTTTGTGGACATAACTGCAAATGATTACTATATAATGCCTAGAACTTATTTATGTGCCTGGTACAGAGCAGATCCTGAATGAATTTTTATTGAAAGGGTGAATAAATCTCACATTGGTCACTTTAAACCACCTTCAAGTTCTGAAATCCTCTGGTAGTCCATTTTCTCCAAATCCTTGTTTCCCACTAGGTGGCATCCATTAGCTGGCATTCTTTACTTCCTGGATTGCTACAGGAATGGTTTCTAGTTTGCAGTTGGCAGAGGTCTTTTACTTCACTAAACTCTTATACATTTTCTTCTCATGCAAAATGACTGGAGTTTCCCCTCTGACTTTTCCCAGACTGCTTCTCTAACTGCTGAGGGAAAAGACTGACGAATTTACCTTCAGTTCAGTTCAGTTCAGTCGCTCAGTCCTGTCCGACTCTTTGCGACCCCATGAATCGCAGCACGCCAGGCCTCCCTATCCATCACCAACTCCCAGAGTTCACCCAAACGCACGTCCATCGAGTCAGTGATACCATCCAGCCATCTCATCCTCTGTCGTCCCCTTCTCCTCCTGCCCCCAACCCCTCCCAGCATCAGAGTCTTTTCCAATGAGTCAACTCTTCGCATGAGGTGGCCAAACTACTGGAGTTTCAGCTTGAGCATCATTCCTTCCAAAGAACACCTAGAACTGATCTCTTTCAGAATGGACTGGTTGGATCTCCTTGCAGTTCAAGGGACTCCCAAGAGTCTTCTCCAACACCACAGTTCAAAAGCATCAATTCTTCAGCGCTCAGCTTTCTTCACAGTCCAACTCTCACATCCATACATAACTACTGGAAAAACCATAGCCTTGAGTAGACGGACCTTTGTTGGCAAAGTAATGTCTCTGCTTTTCAATATGCTATCTAGGTTGGTCATAACTGTCCTTCCAAGCAGTAAGCGTCTTTTAATTTCATGGCTGCAATCACCATCTGCAGTGATTTTGGAGCCCCCAAAAGTAAAGTCTGACACTGTTTCCCCATCTATTCCCCATGAAATGATAGAACCAGATGCCATGATCTTAGTTTTATGAATGTTGAGCTTTAAGTCAACTTTTTCACTCCCCTCTTTCAGTTTCATCAAGAGGCTTTTTAGTTCCTCTTCACTTTCTGCCATAAGGGTGGTGTCATCTGCATATCTGAGGTTATTGATATTTCTCCTGGAAATCTTGATTCCAGCCTGTGCTTCTTCCAGCCCAGCGTTTCTCATGATGTACTCTGCATGGAAGTTAAATAAGCAGGGTGACAATATACAGTCTTGACATACTCCTTTTCCTATTTGGAACCAGTCTGTTGTTCCATGTCCAGTTCTAACTGTTGCTTCCTGACCTGCATATAGGTTTCTCAAGAGGCAGATCAGGTGGTCTGGCATTCCCATCTCTTTCAGATGGGATTACAATAAACTGTGGAAAATTCTGAATTTGCCTTAAGCTCATTTAAATACCAGGGCAGCTGCAGTAAACACATCCATTTCACTTTCTTAAAAATGTTCTTGGACATAGATTTTGTAGTATTTTTCTCTCTCCTGCATATATTTCTCAGAGCTGTGTCATTTTTATTCTCCTCATCCCCATTTCTTCATCAGAAGTAACGTTATATTTTAACTTAGTTTTTCTTAAGTTTTCTATTTAGAACTGTTTGAATTTTGGACAGGAACATAAGAAAACAGCTAAAGAAATTCCAAAGAAACTAGACAGTCAATTAGAAAACAAAATGCAATTTAAAAATTTAGAACATTATCATATTTTTACCCTCTGAGGGGGGAAAAAAAACTGACAGAAAAATCTCAGTTACTTAAGGAGAATAAATGAAGGACTAGACAGATCAGCAAGAATTCTTGGAAAGAGTAGTATGAAATATACAGAGCTTAAACATGTTTAATTCTTCTGGCTTGGACCCTGGTAGAACATACAGATTATATCGCCGAATCATTCACGAGCTTAGTGGAATCTGGTAGTCTCTGAGGGTACTCGCCCTCCTTCTAATCTACATACTTTGCTGAGGCATCATCCCAGGCAATTTTTGTCACCCACAGATACCAGTGCCTGAAGATCATTCCCTGCTGATTTCCCAGCCATCTCTCCAGCCCAGAATGTACTCCCTAGACACAGACAATCTAGTGCACCTCCATCTGGAGATCTCCCGTGGAACTAAAATTCAATCGGTTCAAAGCTTGACTCTACCACCACCAGCAGCTCCCCCTGTAATCCTGTCTGGACAATGACATCACCATTCAGCAAGACAGAAACAGGAATTTCCCTCAAATCTTCCTTTTCCCCACCTGATGCCTAATCAGTCACTTAGTCCTGTCATTTGTATCTACCCTACCTTTCTTGTTTGCATCCTTTCACTCTATTCCTAATACCTTTCTCTTGTTTTAACATTTATCAACTCTCACTAGGAGTAATGTTGCAAGCTCTGAAATTTCCCTGTCTCACCATCCTCCAACTCCTCATTCACTGTCCCTAGATTGATTTTTCTAAAACACAAGGGTAGCCACATGACTAACTCCTTTGTTTAAAACCCTGTTCCATTCGTAGAACAGAAGCCCAAAGCCCTGAATCAGCCCTTTCCTCCTATATACATCATCTACCACTGCTCCTGACCAGAATGCCACATTTCTTTTTATTTATTTATTTGGCTGCACAGGGGGTCTTAGTTGCAGCATTTGAGATGTTTAGTTGTGGCATGTGGGATCTAGTTCCTTGAGCAGGGATCGAACCTGGGCCTTCTGCTTTGCGACTTTAGTCTTAGCCACTGGACCACCAGGGAAGTCCCATGAATGCTGCATTTCAGCTTTCAAAATCACTTACATTCACAAAGGGGCTCTACTCTTTCAGGTTCTCTGCTTTTATTAATGCTCATGCTATATCCTTTATCTGGAAGTCCTCTCTCCTGCTTTTCCCATATTCATCCAGAATACTCTTGACCATTCTTCAAGACCCAGGTCATCCTCTAAATTGAGCATTCCTTCCTCTGTTTTCTCCTGATATCCAGTATATAAATCTACTACAGTGTCATTATATTATAATGCCAATACTGTGAATTCCCTGCTAGCAGGGACTGACCCTCATTTTTGTGATCTTTAGTGACAAGCTCTGTGCCTGGCCTTACTTTAGTCCTCAGAATATCTCAAATAATGAAAGAATGAGGAGGAAGGATATTAATTATCAAAATGTACTGACTACTTGAGACAAGCACTGTGCTCAAACTTTATAAACATTATCTCATTTAATTCAACAGCCCAGTAAATTAAGTTCTATATTTATTTTATTTTGCAAATAATAAGCTTCAGGAAGTTAATAAATATATGCAAAATCAATATATGCAAATGAAAAGCTTAGATTCTCTGCTTCTTTTCCTGACCAGAGCTCAATCTCTTATGTATGCTGCTTAATTTCAAATGTATGCTACTTCCGTAGGAACTAAATACAAGGAAATACTATTCTATCCAAAAAATTTTTTTAAGGTCATGGATTCTGCAAGTTGGCTACTTGAGAGTTTTATACTGATTCCAAGAAAAAAAGCAAGAGTGATTCTCAAGCATGCTTTGTGAACACTTACTGAAGGGAGTCTTACTAATCCCCTTGGATATTACCAGGAAGAAGTATGATTTCACTAAGAACAAGGAATCCCAAAGCATCTTCCTTCCCTTCTAGAAGATGGGATTACTTGACAAGAAAACCAGGGAACTAGAGTAGGTACATGGGGCTGTGACTTCCCAACATCCTCCCTAGCCCCGGCCATCCTCCCTAGCAGCCTTGCCATTTTGGGTGTTGACCCAAGCTTCAGGGGTGAGTACTATCAAGTCTAAACCAGTATTTCTCTAAGCATTGCTGTGTAGGGCACTGTCTGCAGTGCTTGATAAAAATTAATTTCCCATTTCCATGCTGAGAGATTCTGAATCAGTGAGTTTGGTGCCAAGGAATCTGAACCCAGTGGAATCCGATAGACCAGAGTCACACTTCAGAAACATGTGTGCAAACCAACCATGTGTTCCCATCCCTTTGCCAATTCTGGTGGTGGTTTGGTCACTAAGTCGTATCTGACTCCTGGCGACCCCATGGACTGTAGCTCACCAGGCTCCTCTGTCCATGGGATTCTCCAGGCAAGAATACTGGAGTGGGTTGCCATTTCCTTCTCTAGGGGATCGTCCCTACCCAGGGATTGAACTCGGGTCTCCAGCATTGTAGGTGGATTCTTTACCAAGTGAGCCATGAGAGAAGCCCTTTGCCAAGGGCTTTGACTGGGTTAAGCCAGTCAAAGTCAGGTTTCATCCTGGTAGAGGTCACTGGTCTAGGTGTAGGTGCCAGGATGACCAACGGTCCCCGCTTGCCCAGGACTTTCCTGTTTTAGCACTGGAAGTCCCACATCCTGGGACTCCCCTCACTTCCAAGCACATCAGGATTGCTGGTCATTGTAAAGGTGATATAGGAGGTTGTCCTAGTCAAACTGAAAGAATACTCTTCTATTCACACTTTCTCACCTCCCACCCTCTTTCTTGGACACAAACAAGGAAGCACACTATCCTCGTGGCTGTTGGCAGCCAGCTTATATCCACAAAGGAAACTGGCCTAGGGACAAGACACGGAGAAGGTAAACTCCAAACAGCAGAACAGTCTGAGCTCTGGTTGTGCTGTGCTTGGAGCCCTCCCTACCTCTGTGCACAAATAAATGTCCTTATTGTTTACTCCAGGCTGATTCAGAATTCCACCTTTGCAGGCACAAACATCTTAACCAGCACACTTTGGCAAATTATGATGTTAGAAAGAAATATGGCCAAGTTCCTTTTAGACAAAACAAAGATGTGAACTAAAAAATAAGACATAGGGTAAATCTGTCACTTTTGAATGTGCATAAGGAATTCCTCTGGATTCTGTCTCATTGAAAGTTATGGGGGAAATGTGTGAAAACTTGAGTCAAGATATCCAATATTCTCTGAGTTGGTGCAATGGCCTAAACCTAACAAGATGAAATTTAATAACCATAAATGTAAAGCCCTACATTTAGGCCCCAAATAGTAATTAATTTTACAAGTACAACATGGCGGAAACAGGATTTAAGAGCAGCACATGTGAAAGATTTAGGGATTTTGGTCGACAGTGAGTTCAACATAAGCCCAAGGTGTGATGTGGTTGCCAAAAATGCTAATGCGATTGTAGGCTGCCTTACAAATGTGTAACAAAGATTTCCCCCAGGCCACACCAGCCACAATAACCTTTAACAGAATAGGGGTTTTCTGCTTCTCCAACCACCTGAGTTCTCCTGTTCAGCCTGTGGGAATTCTAGATGCTCTTCCTCTATCAAATCTTTCTGCGAATCTTTAAACTTGTACCTTTCCTTTCTTTTTGGACATTATTTTAACCCTGGATTAAGCTGGCTGTCTGCTTTTTACATTCTCCTGTTTAAGCTACTATGTGAAAATGAAAGTGTTAGTCGCTCAGTCGTGTCCAACTCTTTGGGATCCCGTGGACTGTAGTCTGCCAGGCTTCTCTGTCCGTGGAATTCTCCAGGCAAGAATACAGGAGTGGGTAGCCATTCCCTTCTCCAGGAGATCTTCCCTACCCAGTGATTGAACCTGGGTCTCTTGCATTGCAGGCAGATTCTTTACCGTCTGAGCCACCAGGGAAGCCCCATTAAGCTACTGAACACTGAAGAAAATCAGATAAATAACAGCACTAAGAACTCTTCTCGCTATCCCCAGCCAGGTCCTCCACACTTTTCAACAGTCCTTCATTAGCCCTAGACATAGCTGCGCCTTCTTCCCCATTAACTTTCTTCCTTTCCTCAAGGCCCACACCTCACTTCTCCCTGGGAATGGCCTAGCCTCTTTCTTCATGAAAACAATAACCTGCATTAAAATAGCCCTTGCTTAATGAACTGATTTGCAAAACAGAATAGAGTTACGGATATAGAAAATAAACATGTTTACCTAAAGATAAAAGGTGGGGGATAAATTAGGAGATTGGGACTGACATAAACACACTGCTGCTGCTGCTTAGTCACTTCAGTCGTGTCCGACTCTGTGCAACCCCATAGACGGCAGCCCACCAGGCTCCCCCTGTCCCTGGGATTCTCCAGGCAAGAACACTGGAGTGGGTTGCCATTTCCTGCTCCAGTGCATGAAAGTGAAAAGTGAAAGTGAAGTCGCTCAGTCATGTCCAACCCTCAGCAACCCCATGGACTGCAGCCTTCCAGGCTCCTACGTCCATGGGATTTTCTAGGCAAGAGTACTGGAGTGGGGTGCCATTGCCTACTATATATAAAATGGGCTTCCCCGGTGGCTCAGCAGTATAGAATCAGTCTGCAGTGCAGAAGATGAGTGCTTGATCTCTGGGTTGGGAAGATCCCCTGGAGGAGGGCATGGCAACCCACTCCAGTATTCTTGCCTGAAGAATCCCATGGACAGAGCAGCCTGGTGGGCTAGAGTCCATTGGGTCACACAGAGTTGGATACGACTGTAGCAACTGAGCATGCATGCTCATACATAAAATAGATAACTAATAAGGACCCACTCTGCTCAATACTCTGTAATGGCCTATAAAGGAAAAGAATCTAAAAAAGAGTGGATATATGTATATGTATAACTGATTCACTTTGCTGAACACCTAAAACTAACACATTGTCAATCAACTATGCATGTGTATGTGTTAGTCATTCAGTCATGTCCAACTCTCTGCGGCTCCATGGACTGTAGTCCACCAGGCTCCTCTGTCCATGGGATGTTCCCCAATAAAAATTTTTAAAAAGTTAACCCTGGCTTTCATCTGCCCTCTCAGGACCTCAGCCACCTAAGGCTAATAAAGCTTCTTCTTCAACATTTCACCAAATAAAAATCTCTTCTGAAAACTGACTCACATAACTGACTGCTCCAGAATTGGCTTACTGAATTTAGCCATTGTGCCTCCGCTCAGTCATGAATCCAGGCCCCAGATGAGTCTGGGTAACTGGATAACCCGGGTCCAGTAGACAGGAAGTCAAATGCCTGGCTCTGCCCCTCAGTGTCACTCTTGCCTGACCTCCTACCTGCAGAAAGGGCTCTCCCTGTCTTCACTACTGCTCTGTGTCCAACACCTCTCACTTCTCCAGAGCTTGTTTCTCTCCAGAATCTTCATCTTCTCTCTTTGGGCTTTTTTTCATTTTTGTAGATAGACAGGCTCAAGTCTTTCCAACCCCTCCAAAAATAATAAAATAAGACATTAAAAAAAATATTTTAACCCTGTAGAACAAACTAATAAAAAGGCACCCCAGAGTAGAATTCAATATGAATCCTCCTCCATAAGTGAGCTCACAGCTTTCTTCTTTGAGTATTGTTAGTGGGACTGGCTAGGCAGGTGGTTGAGGGGAGGACATGTGAGGAGTACAGTGACATGAACAGAAAGAGGGGCCCAGGTTGTATTTCCCTGCTTCTCCTCTTTCTCCAGTGTTGGAGTTGGGTCACAGAAGAAAAGGCCATGAGGTCAGTCTCCGGAGCCCGTGCTCTCAGACTGCAGCCCATGTGAGCGCACAGCCAGCCCCTTCCGTCTGTTCCTGGGGCTCGGCACTGACACAGCGTTGTTCTCTTCAGTTCCTGGGACTCCACTGAAGGCCACCTGCATCCCATCAAGGACGCTGGTTCAGTCTTACTGCCCTCAGCTTAGGTTTTCCAGTGTCGCCATGCTGATGCCCTCATTAGCTTTTGCCCAGCTTTCCAAGGCCCCACCCCTTCTCTCCTCCACAAACTTTGTGTTCCACCCCTTACCCTAATCTATGGAAACCTTTCACACTGAGGTCCCCAAGGAAAACCTTGTTCCTTAATTCAATTAATGTTCTCTGGGTCCTTTATTCTTGAATTCTCTACAATATTCAATGCTAGCACCATCTTTTATTGAAAGTTTTCTTCCTTGGCTCCTGTTGAGATCACCTACTAAATCCCTCTTTCTACTTCCCAGCTCATTTAATCTCAATCTCCCCAGCTTCCATCTCTTATTTCCTTAAGTACTGGTGTTCCCAGGGTTCTGGGCTTTTCCCTCTTTCCTATTCTCTCCCCTACACCACCCAATTCTTGAATGATTGTACCCACCCCGTGGTCTCAGCCACCACCTATAGACCACCAACTTCCAAAGCTACATTTTTTATCCACCTCTCTTCTGAGTTCCCAAGCCATTTACCCCCTAAATATATGTCATATATCCAGTAAGATGCTTCGAATTCAACATGCTCAAAATTGAACCCCAAATCATGCTCCCTCAACCCCAGCACTAGGTCTTTTCCTCCTGTGACTTGAACCTGTGTTAATGATACTGTGTTTAAGATCTGGGTAACTTCCACAACTCCTCTCTTTCTGCCACTCACCCACATTTCTTCTGTGAGTTAAAACCTCATATTTTCTCTAAAGGTTCAACTTGGTAATGACTTTATCACTGTCTAGATGACAGCAACACCCTCCTTAAAGGTCTCCTTACCTCCACTTAATGCCCTTCCCTCTCCCCACTACTATTAGTATATTATTAGCTATTCTCTTCACTATTACCAGATAACTTTTTTTCCTAATGCTATGATTATCTCATATCTCTGCCTGAAGTCCTTTAGTAGCAGCTTCTCACAGACTTCAGGACAAATGCCAAATCCTTTATTATGAACTATAATACTATTTTGGGGGGCTCCAAAATCACTACAGATGGTGATTGCAGTCATGAAATTAAAAGATGCTTACTCCTTGGAAGGAAAGTTATGACCAACCTTGATAGCATTTTAAAAAGTAGAGACATTACTGTGCCAACAAAGGTCCATCTGGTCAAGGCTATGGTTTTTCCAGTAGTCATGTATGGATGTGAGAGTTGGACTATAGAGAAAGCTGAGTGCTGAAGAATTGGTGCTTTTGAACTGTGGTGTTGGAGAAGACTCTTGAGAGTCCCTTGGACTGCAAGGAGATCCAACCAGTCCATCCTAAAGGAGATCAGTCCTGGGTGTTCAGTGGAAGGACTGATGTTGAAGCTGAAACTCTAATACTTTGGCTACCTCATGCGAAGAGTTGACTCATTGGAAAAGACCCTGATGCTGGGAGGGATTGAGGGCAGGAGGAGAAGGGGACGACAGAGGATGAGATGGCTGGATGGCATCACTGACTCGATGGACATAAGTTTGGGTAAACTCCGGCTGTTGGTGATGGACAGGGAGGCCTGGCATGCTGCAATTCATGGGGTTGCAAAGAGTCAGACACGACTGAGCGACTGAACTGAACTGAACTGATAATACTATTATCTGCTCTTGCTTCCCTTTCAAACCTATGTATGAGCACTCTTCAACTCAGTCCTTATGCTATAGCAACAAGAAGTTACGGTTCTACGTACTATGAAAATAATCTAGCACTATGAACGAATAAGTGTGTCATTCAATTGGAGAAAATGCCTTCCTTCCTTTAAAAGAAGTCAGCAACCCCAAACATCCTTGTTAATTGCATACCTGTATGTTTCTTCCAACACTAGGTTGTGTGGTCAATAAAGGCAGTAGTTTTTTTTTTTTTTTAATATTTCTATCTCTCATACAATCTGGCCTATTGTACTGTCCAATAAATGAATGGAAGCAAAAACAAAAGAGAGAGAAAGAGAAAGGGAAAAAATGAAAAGGCAGAAGCACAGGAGAAAAAGGAAGTATAAAAGAGAAGAAAGAAAGGAAGGGGAAAGAAGAAGGGAAGGAAGGAGGAAGAAAAGAGAGGCTGTTCTTGGAAGCACTATTTTACAATTGCTTTCAAATCATATTCTGCTGTTGGCCTGTCTCTGTCTGTCTTAGAAACACACCAAGCTCCTAAAGCTTACCATATAATTTTTTAAGTTAAGGAACCTTATAAGAGAATTTTTATTTGAAACACAGAAAGAATATTTGCCCTGAAGCATCTAAGAGTCTTTTTAGAAAGCAAGCAAGCATCTAAGCATTTTACAGACAGCTGGGGATTTTTTGAAGAAAAGGAATTGAGCAGAATTATTAGTCTTGTGTCTCATTAATATTTAAACCAGGTATATCTTTAGCAAACAGGATTGAGAATAGTACAGTTCCTCTGTCTTCTAATTGACTATTCCAAGTATGCTAAACTCCCAATCTAGGCAGAATCAGGAGCCTGGAGTAAGAAATGCTGCAAGATTGAACAAGGTTAGATTCCATTCTTCTAGGTTCCTTATCTATAACTCACACCATGTAAGAGCCTCTTTCCTTTGTCTCAAGAGCTTCATTTTTCCCTCAGCTGATATGTGGGACATAGGACATCCTGGATAATGGGAAAGGGATCTGAATGCCAAGGTTTCCCAGAAAATTCCCTGTTGCCAAAAGGCCTGTCATTAGATGCCAGCAGCTCATATAAAGATAAGAGGATTTCCCAGGAGAAACTGCATGGACTGAGTTGAAAATCCTTGGGATTGAGATAATGTGTTCTCTCCCCCAGGAGTAGTCATGTAATTTGGGATGTTGGAAGTGAAAATATTACATTTCTGGCCTATAAGGCCTTGGCCAGAATTGTGTATTTTCAAGAGGTTTGGTTTGTTACATTGCTTTATCTCTTGTTTATGAGGAAGAAACAGAGAAGAAAGTCTACAAATGGCTCAGTGAACTACAATCAATGTAGGAAAATACGGATGTAAATGGCATTAAAAAAAAAAAAGTGACTCAGATCAAGGAGGGGAATGGTTGGTAGGAGCCAGGGTGTCTTAGCTGGGCTGTGAAGGACTTTGGACTTGACTCTGTAGGCAGTGAGAAACTATTCATTGCAAAATTTTAAGCTCAAAAGTGAAACAGGTCTAATTTGGGAAAAGAATTCTGGCAGCAAGTAGAAGAAAGAGAATGAATACCAGGAGATCTGTTAGAAGGTTTTGGCAATAATCCAGAGTAGGTATTGAGCTGTGTGGTTGTGCTGAGTCAGTCAGGCATGCCTTACTCTTTGAGACCCCATGGAGTGTAGCCTGCCAGGCTCCTCTGTCCATGGGATTTTCCAGGTAAGAATACTGGAGTGGGTTGTCATTTTCCTACTTCAGGGGATCTTCCTGACCCAGGGATCGAACACTATCTCCTGTGTCTCCTGCATTACAGGCGAATGTTTTACCTGCTGAGCCATCACGGAAGCCCAGCAGAGTAGGTACAAGAGAGTCCAAGTTTAAAAAGCAAACAGCAAAAAATGAAGAGAGAATGGCAGAGAAATAATATTGGTAGCAGGAGAACTTTTCCTCAGTTCACTTGACTCTAACCAAGTTGTCTAATTTCAGGAACTGCTCCCATCCTTACAAGAGTGCAGGGTAGCACATTTTTAACACACTCTACATATCTCTGCATTTAAAGCAGAACGTCTCACCAGTTCTGTCCATTAGTAGCACCTTTGGAGCCTTTAACATTAATGATTCCTGGGCACTGTGCCACTTTCTCTCCCTATTGCCAATTCCATTGGGCACTCTTAGTCAGCAAAATCACCGCTTTAAAATGAAATCACCTCAACAAATATGTGCTCCAGACATTAAAAAGATGAATACTCCTTAACTCTTCAGTGGCTTCACCACACCATGCCTCTTTAAATTGTCCCAGTACAAAAATAAGCAACATATTTGCCTGTTCAAATATTTGGAATGTACTTCCTATTCTATGGTTATTTATAGTGTTCTGTTGACTGCTTGTGACACATTTGTTTTTGGATACAATTGAAAGAAAATTCAGTGAAGATAATGAAAAACATAAACTTTCCAGATTACTAAAATGATTTCATATCAAATAACAGACTTATTCAGTCATTCTCTCAGCTGATGCCCATCAGAATTACATCTGGTGAGTGTTAAACATTTGCCTTCTGGGACCTGTTTCCATAGTTTCTTATCCAGTAGGATTAGGGAAGGAGCCAGAAACTGAATCGTGTTTAGCTTCCCCAAGTACTTCTGATATTGGTGGCCCATTTGGGTCGTGCTTTGGGAAAATGAACTCTGTTTTGTACTCGGTTCATAGTGTATCATTAAAATGTATCCAACTTCTGTCTCATCTACAAAGATTTTTGACTCCTCTCTCCCTCACTGAATCTGAGCTTCCCCAATGGCTCATCGGGTAGAGAATCTGCCTACAACTCAGGAGACACAGGAGATGCGGGTTCAGTCCCTAGGTTGGAAAGATCCCCTGGAAAAAAGAATGTCTATCCACTCCAGTATTGCCCAGAGAATCCCATGGACAGAGGAGTGTGGTGGGGTACAGCCCATGGGGTCTCAAAGAGTCAGACACAACTGAGCGACTAACACAATGTATTCAGTGAATCCAGGTGCCATTAGTCTGGAAATTAGACTGATCAAAACTATCCAGAGACTGGTGGCAGTCAGCATCATGGGGGCATGAAAAGCTCTTTTTGTTTCTCCTTTTCAATATACAACCCTAAAAGATCTGGAATTCAACAGAGGTTCCTTGCCCCATCCACCAGGACACCAGAGAGAGCCACATATCTGCATATCTGAAGGTGGGTGGACTGGAATGCATGGAGGAGGCAGAACTGGGCAGCAGTGGAGGCAAACCCAGTCCACAATCCTGGACTCTTATGGCAGCGGCTGAGCGTGTAGCCCCAGAGAGCCCCATAGCAGCAGGGGAAGTAGCTACCCCAGCTTCTTGGTCACATCAGAATCTGTGAGCACAGCGAGCTGGGCAGTGGAAGCAGCAGGACCCATGACCCCGGTTCCTCCAGCTGTGGCAGCACTCTTGAGTCCAGTCCCCCCACCCCTGCCACCGCTGGCAGTACCCTCAAACCCCACAACCCCAGGTGTGGTAGAGGTGCTAGTGACCCTGGCTCTTCCCTCAGCCTGCCCTTCTCCTTGCCGTGGCATCAATGCCTGAAATCTAGATGACCCTGGGTGCAGTGGGAGCGTCTGCCCTCCTGGTATTCTGAATGGCAACTCCACTTTGGCAGCATCAAGGCACCAGTTACCCCACCTCAGAGGCACAGGCAGTGGCAACGAGGGCCCCAGCGACACCTTTGAAAGAGGCAGTGGAGGATGAAAAAGTGTCCACTCTCTGATGTCGCCAGAGGCTGTCCTGATAAGAGAGAAACCAAAACCTTGTGCTATAATGCCACCTGCTGAAAAACCAAAGAAAGGCTTTAATCACCTACCAGTTGAATTGTTAAAATCAAAATTTAAAAGCTTTATCTAAATAAGAAAGATGCTTGCTGCTTCAAATGTAGCACTGGATAAACTAATCAAGCACTATGAAAAACCATGGTAACGATATCACAAAAGGAAACTGACAGTTCTTCAGAAATCAAACTTAAAATCATGGAATACTACAATCTGACTGGAAGAAAATTCAAAATAACAATAATGAAGAAACTCAGTGAGTTACAAGAAAACTTAGAAAGGCAGTTCAGCTCAGTGAGCTTAGTAATAAAGTTAATGAACAGAAGGAACACTTTACCAGAGTGAACTCTAAAAATGAAACAAACAGAGTTTCTAGAGCAGAAGAACCCAATAAATGAGATAAATAATGCATTAGAAAGCATTGGAAACAGAATAAACCATATAGAAGACAATTGATGAACTCAAAGATATAAATATGGAAATGATTCAGGTAAAAGAGAAGAGAAAACTGATTTTCAAAACTGAAGAAATTCTATGAGAACTTTCCCACTCCATTATGAAAGGCAGATAAGGATAATTGGGAATCCCAGAAGGAGAAAAGAAGGAGAAGGGAGCAGAGTTTATTAAAAAAAAAAAATAACATTTAAAGACTCCCCAAATCTGGGAAAGGAATTAGATATCAAAGTACATGAAGCTAAGAGACTATCTACTTTTCTGAATGCAAAACAAAACCTCCTCCAAGACATACTATATTAATGCTATTGAAAGTCATCAATAAAGACCTTTCGGCTATGGGGCAGGAGGTGCGGAAAAGAGCAGGAACCTATAAAGGAACCCCATTAAGCCATTAGCAGATTTCTCAGCAGAAACTCTACATGCCAGGAGAGAGTGGAATGACATATCTAAATATTGAAAGATAAAAACTGTCAGCTAAGAATACTCTATCCAGCAGTTAATCTTCAGATACGAAGGAGAAATAAAAGCTCTCTCAGACAAACAAAAGCTAGGTAATTTCATCACTAGACCTGCTTTACAAGAAATGTTGTAAGGAGCTCTTGTACCTGAAATGAAAAGGTAAAAGTACACGAACTAGGAGTAAGGTGTTAACTAGACAGAATAAGGAAATTGCAACTCTATATCAGAAAAAATTGTTAAACACATAATTATAGTATAAAAGATAAAGGAAGAGGGGCAGTAAAAATAACTACTTTAATTTGGTAATGAGCTCACAATAGTAAAAATAGGATAATTTGAGACAACAGAAACTTAAGTGGGGAAGAGTTAGAAAAACAGAACTCAGTTACCAAATGAAGATATGATGCTATCTTCAGGAAAAGGACTATTTTATCTGTGAGACCTTTTGTACAAAACTCATGGTAACTGTAAAACATGAATCTAGAGCAGAGGATTGCTCTAGACATCCTAGAGGATGTCTCCTCTAGGAGACAAACATGAAAAGAGGAAACTGAGAAAAATACCAGAGAAAACCACCAAACTAGAAAAAGCATACAGAAACACAAGGAACAAGAAACAACGGAGTTATAGAGCAACCAGAAAACAAAGGACAAAATGACAGAACTAAGTTCTCATTTACTGACAATCACTATAAATATAAATTGATTGAATTTACCAATCAAAAGGCACAGAGTGGCTGGATGGATTAAAAGCAAGACTCATCAATATGCTGCCTCTAGGAGACTCATCTCAGCTCTACAGACAAATGTGAGAGCACCAAAATATATAAAGCAATTATTAATAGACCTAAAGGGAGAAATTGAGAGCAACACAATAATCAAGAGGCATTTAACACCCCAGTTCTACCAATGGATAGATCATCCAGACAGAAAGTCAACAAGGAAACAGTGGCTTTAAATGAGATATACTCTCAGTATACCAGATGAACTTAATAGATTTATACAGAATATTTCATGGAGCAAAAGGACAGTCTCTTCAGTAAATGGTGTTGGAAAAACTGGACATCCACATGCAAAAGAACAAAACGAGACCCCAATCATGTAATACACAAAAATTAACTCAACACGGATTAAAAACTTCAAAGTAAAACAGGAAACCACAAAACTCCTACAGGAAAACATAGCATATGCTCACAATGGTCTTAGCAATATCTTCCTGGATATGTCTCCTCAGGCAAGGGAAATAAAAAATAAACAAAAGGAGCTACATTAAAATAAAAAGCTTCTGCAGAGCAAAGGAAGACATCAACAAAACAAAAAGACAGCCTACCAAATGGAAGATTTTTCCAAATCATATATCTGATAAGGTGTTGATATCCAAAATATACAAAGAACTCAACTCTGTAGCAAACAACAAAAAATGTAGAGAGGATCTGATTAGCCATTTTCCCAAACAAGACAACAGGCCCATGGAAAGATGTTCATCATCACTAAGTATTAGGGAAATAAAAATCAAAACCACAATGAGATATTTCTTCACACCCATTAGAATGACTACTATGAAAAAATCAAGAAATAACAAGTGTCAGCAAAGATGTGGAGAGAAGCATGTCTGCACACACTGTTGGTGGGAATGTAAATTGGTGAAGCCACTATGGAAAACACTATGGAGATTTCTCAAAAAATTAAGAATACAATTACCATATGACCCAGGTAGTCCACTTTTGGGGATGCACTCAAATAATAAGAAAACACTAACTTGAAAAGATATATGCATTTCTATGTTCATTGCAGCATTGTTTACAATAACCAAAATATGGAAATAACCTAAGTGTCAATCAACAGTTGAATGGATAGGGAAGATGTTATAGATGATAGATGTACACACACGCACACTAACGGAATGCTCAGTTCAGTTGCCCAGTCGTGTTCGACTCTTTGTGACCCCATAGACTGCAGCACACCAGGCTTCCCTGTCCCTCACCAACTCCTGGAGCTTGCTCAAACTCATGTCCATTGAGTCGGTGATGCCATCCAACCATCTTATCCTTTGTCGTCCCCTTCTCCTCCTGCCTTCAATCTTTCCCAGCATCAGGGTCTTTTCCAATGAGTCATTTCTTCACATCATGTGGCCAAAGCTGAAGCATCAGCATCATTCCTTCCAATGAATATTCAGGACTGATTTCCTTTAGGACTGACTTGTTTGATCTCCTTGCTACTTAGCCATAAACAAGATAAAATCCTGCTTTTTCTAGCAATGTGGATGAACCTTGAGGGTATTGTGATAAAGTCAGATGGAGAAAGACAAACACAGTATAATTCATTCATATGTGGAATATAAAAATAAATAAATGAACAAATAAAACAAAAATAAGTACATAGACACAGAGAAAATATAGTGATTACCAGAGAGGAAGGGGTATGATGCTGATGCTGCTGCTGCTGCTTCTAAGAATCCACCTGCCAATGCAGGGGACATGGATTTGATCCCTTGGGACCTTCAGGAAGATCCCACATGCCATGGGGCAACTAAACCATGTACCCAAACCATGTACAACAAACCCTGTGTTGTGTAACAAGAGAAGCAATGAGAAGCCGTGCACCGCAAGTAGAGAGCAGTCCCCACGCACCACAACTAGAGAAAGCCCACGCACTGCGACAAAGACCCAGCGCAGCCAAACAGTAACTACATTTATAAAATTTAATATATTGAATGTCAGAGCTTTAAAAAAATGTCTATCTTGATCCCTATCTCAACCTCTTTGTTCCTCAGTGCTTCATCACACACACTCTATATCATAGCACCTATAAACTTCATGCTCTTTGTCCCTTCCACTGGTCTCCCAGCGTATGTAATTTATGTGTCTTTGTATCTCCATCCCACTTGACATATAGTCTGCCAGGTGACAGACCCTCAATAAATTTTTATTTAATTCTTAAACATTTATTTATTTTTAAACACATATTTAACCACCATGTAACATTTTCAATGTCTATGAAAGGAAGAGGTTGAACTGCATTGTCTCTAAATCTTAATCCCTTTGAGATATCTAAAATCCTGATTTTCTTCTTCTTGCATCACACAAAAATATTTACATGATCCTAGAAATAATGCATTAGTCTTGTGTATCCAAAACTTGAATACGTATGCTACTTATTTGGGGATCTTCTTAAAATGCAAATTAAAATTCGGTAGGTCAAGGGTGAGGTTGAGATTCTGTATTTTTCATAAGCTCCCAGGTCATGTTGGCAGATCTGGTGAGTAGCACAATTTTAGGACATGGACATTGAATGTAGCCCTCAGTGGTGAGTCCACATCATACATTAGAAGGCAGATTAGGTTCTTCTCAGCACTAGACTGGCTGGGTTCAGATCCTGGTCCAGACACTTCAGTGAGAGGAGTTATCTTAACCCATTTACACTTCAACTTCCTCATCTGTAACACAGAGATAATGATAGAGTTTTTGTGAAATTAATGAGATAATTCATGCAATTCTTATCATGGTGTTTCCCACATAGTAAACACAACATATGTGAACTCTACAGTTTCCCTCCTTGTCAGTTGGCTTGTTTCAGCAGTGATCAGTTTACAGGCTCAAGAGCCTTGATTTTATCTTGAAAATGGTAGAGGGAAAATATTCTCCTTTCCTTCCATTGAGAAAGTAAAAATATCAACACACCAAGACAGGACCAGAAGAGAGAAGAAAATTTAACTTGTCATTTTCCAGTATCATTCCCTGCCCTTTTACTCCATTACTGCCCCATTGCAACATTTTACCATTTCAGAAAAGATAAAATGCAGGGATTAAGATCCATGATATAAAGAAATTCGGGCCAGAATATATGAACTGACACTCCGTACAGCATAAATATCAGCACACACACTTACATACACACACACACAAAGACACTTTTCTGTTAAGAATAAGATGCATAGCTCATTTCCTAAAAAAAAGCATGGGGCTCAGTCTTAGAGAAGGAGGAAAAGAAGAATCAGAGGGACAAAAGGAAAGAGCAACAGAAAAGCAGAAAACCTGACATTACTAGTACCCTTGTGTCACCTTAAAAGGGAAATGAGAAAAGGAAGAAAGAGCTTCAGAACAATCAATTATTGAGTCCTTCCTATATGCCAAGGGCTTCAGGTATATCTGAGTTTTAAACATCCAGTAACATTCTCCATGGAAGGTGTTATGAGCCTTATTTTAGAGATGAGGGACTTGGGTTACGAGGGTTAACCCTGCCACACCTACATTTGGCAGAGCTGGAATGTGAACCTACTGCTAGTGCACGCTCTACAACTCTGCTGCTGCTGCTGCTGCTAAGTCGACTCTGTGCAACCCCATAGACGGCACCCCACCAGGCTCCCCCTGTCCCTGGGATTCTCCAGGCAAGAATACTGGAGTAGGTTGCCATTTCCTTCTCCAATGCATGGAAGTGAAAAGTGAAAGTGAAGTCACTTAGTCATGTCCGACTCCTATCGACCCCATGGACTGCAGCCTACCAGGCTCCTCCGTCCATGGGATTTTCCAGGCAAGAGTACTGGAGTGGGGTGCCATTGCCTTCTCCATGTACAACTCTAGTCAGTCTTATCTCCTGAAACAAACTGAAATAATCTTCAGATCTGAGCTTCTTAAGTTTAAGTCCAGTTTAAGGTCTTATAGGAAATCACAGGGCTTCCCTGATGGCTCAATGGTAAAGAATCCACCTGGCTAAGCAGGATACACGGGTTCAATCCCTGGTCCAGGAGAATCCCATGGAGAAGGAAATGGCAACCCACTCCAGTATTCTTGCCTGGGAAATCCCGTGGACAGAGGAGCCTGGTAGGCTACAGTCTGTGGAGTTGCAAAAGAGTTAGACATGATCTAGCAACTAAACAACAACGACAACGATAAATTACAAGCCAGGACAACATGAAGTAGGAATTAATAAGTAAAATAGCTGAAATTGTGGCAAAGCTACATTCCATCCTTTAGTAGTTTTACTGAAAGAGTAAATCCTGGGTCCCAAACAAGTTATTCAGGCTTGTTACCAGTCCTATCAGCTCAGTTTACATTTTCCCTGGATTACAGACAGGTGCAACAGGGTAAGCACCATCCCTTCTTTTGCTTCAAGGTGTAACGGAAGAAGACTGTCTGCCCTGCTGAGTGGTGCAAAGTATGAGACTCACCAGTAACTTGGGTTCTGCTCCTGGCTTCTCCTTGTATTGAAACTGAGCTATTTGGTTGCCAGCACTGTTTGATTAGTGTAAATTCCACTAGGCCTCTGAGTCCTTGTTAAGTGAAGGAGGCCAACCCAGTTGGGAAGATGAATTCAGGTTCTTGAAACTGAAGGACGGTTGATTTAAAACACTCAAGAGTTTAGTGTTAACCTAAAGTTTTGCCTATTTACTGATTTTTAAGTCGACCCACTCCAGTACTCTTGCCTGGAAACTCCCATGGACGGAGGAGCCTGGTAGGCTGCAGTCCATGGGGTCGCTAAGAGTTGGACATGACTGAGCGACTTCACTTTCACTTTTCACTTTCATGCACTGGAGAAGGAAATGGCAACCCACTCCAGTGTTCTTGCCTGGAGAATCCCAGGGACAGGGGAGCCTGATGGGCTGCCGTCTGTGGGGTCGCACAGAGTCGGACATGACTGACGTGACTTAGCAGCTAGCAAGAGCAACAGAATAGACAGCCTGGCTAAGTAGTTTAATTTCTATCTTACTACAGAACAAGGTCTTTAAATATCCTGATTTATATCCATTTGCTGATTATATTACCCACTTTTAATGCTGAAACTAACACGTTCCTTTTGGTTTTAACTACACTGAAAAAAAGACTTAGCCTTAAAGGTTTTCAGAGTCTATTTCTCATACTTAGAAAAGTCCAATGATCTCTTATGCAATTATAAGTTCCTGGGTTAGAGGTAAGGTAAGTCATTGCAGTCATGCCCGACTCTGTGCGACCCTATAGACAGCATCCCACCAGGCTCCCCCATTCCTGGGATTCTCCAGGCAAGAACACTGGAGTGGGTTGCCATTTCCTTCTCCACCTGGGTTAGAAGAAAGGCACTAATAATGATACTGTTAAGGGGATCTAATAACTTGACAACAGTTCATCATTTGGGGGTTCTCCTAAATAGAAAACTATTCAAATCTTTTCACTTTAACTTTGTTCTCCACAGAATATATGGATAAAAGGAAAATAAGTTAGTCATATTTTATAATAATTAGTATGTCAAGAAATGCAACATGCTGTAAAGAAGTACTTGAAATGGAAAATGACTGATAATTCAAGGGTTTCTTTTAATAATATATTCTAGGGATAAAGTATTCTAATAGAGGATTATTGCCTTCTCCGATTATTATATAGAGAACAAATATATTCAAAGAATTGCAATTTTCTGGAAACTGAAGTGACTTGGAAATATAATTTAATCTTTCTTTGATAAGTCAGAAGGTATTTAAAAATCTTATACATTTTCAGGGTCACAATAATAAACACAAAATTAGCACAACTTAACCTGCTATTGCCAAAACACAAATGTCTTTATTAAGAGAAATGCCAGGTTGATAGAATGGCCAATAAACCATAATTTACTGCAACACATAATATTTTGGAAGATGTATCCACTCTTTGAGTTTTCATTTAAAACATATTATTAAGAAATAATTATTTTAGTGGTCACAAACCTGCACACTCCAGAGTGATACAAAAGCAATTTGCATATGATTTCTTGCCCCATGCATGTTGTCATTACAAAAGGGGGATTTGGCATGACAAATATATTCCTTAATAAAATCCCATGTCACATGAAGAGCCAAATAAGCGAAGAGCCAAGTTTCAAATACACAAATGAAAACCTAAGAGATTTAACACTTTTCCATAAATCAATTCTCAGCCCTAGTAAAGGAAACTTCTCATTCAACTTACAATTTGTAAGAAATCAACCAATTTTTCTATATAAACTGGAAACAAAAAAAATGTATATTTTTAAAATTATTTGAAATTATGATTCTTGACTGAAATGTATTCTTGAAATATTACAAAAGAAATCTCAGCTTTCTCATTTGGAGGATTTGGAGGACTTGTCTGGTAACTAATATTGATATACTGACTATAAAATGCAGCTGTTCTGTAAATGGACTGCATTAATGCAATCAGTAGCATTCATTGAATGCATTAAAAATCCACCAAACTTTAAAGTGAAATATTGACTGGAACTTGCACATCCATTATGTTCATTAAAAAAACATGCATAGTTCATTAAAAAAAAAAAAAACAGACATTTCAGTCATGGAGAGATTTCTAAAATGTTAAATTCTTTTATAATGAAAAGTACTTGTGTGGGAAGTTTTTTTGAGGGTAAAGAATAATAAAAATATTCCACACATCAGATGTATCAGGGAAAAACTCTGAAAAACCACAATGTCTTAATTATGGAACAATGATGACAAAAATGGAATTGCCACATAATCATGGAAGGACTTCAAGAAACCAATTACCTGGGAAGTGGTTCTATAACTGTTCTCTCAGCAAAGTCTTCACAATTACCACAAATGTGTAGTAATCTCCATCATCATATATGCTACTTATTTCTATCTTTGCTTCCTGAAGCCAATCTTCACAATATATATTTAAAAAGTATGTTTATAATCTCAGAAATGATCTTCTAAGAATATATAATGTTTACATAACAACTTAAAAAGATGTATTAGTAAATCAAAAGTTAAATATAAAACATATTAATATTGCCATTTTTCTTTTCTTCCCTAGTCTTAGTTTTATTTTTGAACAAGAAATTCATTTACATAGTACAAGATTTAGAAGTTAATAATATTTTACAAACTTCTATGTATTGTTGAGACGTGACTATGCCCCGAGCAAGTCCTAAAAATAGTGAACTATAGTAAACTAATACCATATCTTACTTTTCTTCCACATCCTGTTATAATATTTTAGTCCACTAGTTTTAATTCTGCATCTGTATCTTTAGTATTTTTGAGGCATTGCTTAAGCCAATATGCAGAATTTCATTATGACATGCTTTATAAACTATGCAGCATTTAAATTTCTGTTTACAAACTTTATGCTATGTCATTATTCTAATGTGGTACCCTTTCCAGGAACTAAAATGATTATCAAAATAAATTGCTCTTCCATCCATCTCATTTGTGGCTAGAAGCCACCAGAATGGACAATACAGGTCTATCGTGTCTGCTGATTTGTTTGGTATTTGGCTTATGATGGCTTGAAAAGTTAATTGCTTTCCATGAGTAGCTGACTAGACTCTAGATTGTCAGCTCCTATGGTATGGGAATAGCCAATGCCAGTAAGTGTTTGCCTAGGAGAACAAGCATTCTGGACTGGGGCACAAACAGTGCAATAGGGAAAAAAAAATCATGTACAGAGGTTATTATAATACACTGTTGCTGCTGCTGCTGCTGCTGCTGCTGCTGCTAAGTTGCTTCAGTCGTGTCTGACTCTGTGTGACCCCAGAGACGGCAGCCCACCAGGCTCCCCCATCCCTAGGATTCTCCAGGCAAGAACACTGGAGTGGGTTGCCATTTCCTTCTCCAATGCATGAAAGTGAAAAGTGAAAGTGAAGTCACTCAGTGGTGTCTGACTCTTAGCGACCCCATGGACTGCAGCCTACCAGGCTCCTCCATCCACGGGATTTTCCAGGCAAGAGTACTGGAGTGGGTTGCCATTGCATTCTCCAAAAATACACTGTTATAAGGGTTAAAATAGTAATAGAAATGGGAAAACAGTGCTGGGTCAGATCCATCGTTCTCTATTTCTCTCCTGTATCTCTCAGACCTGCTTCTACCTACTTTACATTGCACTCAAGGAATAAAATAGTTCAGTTCAGTCGCTCAGTCATGTCCAACTCTTTGCAACCCCATGGACTGCAGTATGCCAGGCCTCTCTGTCCATCACCAACTCCCAGAGTTTACTCAAACTCATGTCCATTGAGTCGGTGATGCCATCCAACCATCTTATCCTCTGTCGTCCCCTTCTCCTCCTGCCTTCAATCTTTCCCAGCATCAGGGTCTTTTCAAATGAGTTAGTTATTTGCATCAGATGGCCAAAGTATTGGAGTTTCAGCTTCAACATCAGTCCTTCCAATGAATATTCAGGACTGATTTCCTTTTGGATGGACTGGTTGGATCTCCTTGCAGTCCAGGGGACTCTAAATAGTCTTCTCCAACACCTCAGTTCAAAAGCATCAATTCTTTGGTGCTCAGCTTTCTTTATAGTCCAACTCTCACATCCATACATGGCTACTGAAAAAACCATAGCCTTGACTAGATGGACCTTTGTTGGCAAAGTAATTGACTGCTTTTTAATATGTTGTCTAGGTTGGTCATAACTTTTCTTCCAAGGAGTAAGTGTCTTTTAATTTCATGGCTGCAGTCACCATCTGTGGTGATTTTGGAGCCCAGAAAAATAAAGTCTGCCACTATTTCCACTGTTTCCCCATCTATTTCCCATGAAGTGATGGGACCACATGCCATGATCTTAGTTTTCTGAATGTTGAGCTTTAAGCCAACTTTTTCGCTCTTCTCTTTCACTTTCATCAAGAAGCTCTTTAGTTCTTCTTCACTTTTAGTTCTTCTTCACTTCACAAGAAATAAATTAAGGTGGTAGCCAGATAAATTATTATTAATAATATAGCACAATTAATGACATGTGATAATATAATTATTAATAATTCTACATGTGATATGTAAGGTAGAAATGTACTCTGGAGCTCATAACTGAGGAAAACTCACTTAGTATGCCAATGAAATTTAGAAGAAGACCTGAAAGGAATGTAGGACAAAAGGAAATCTGGGCAAAGAGAAGAATATTCTAGGCAAATATACACTACCATGTGTAAAATAGCTAGCTAGTGGGAAGCTGCTATATAGCACAGGGAGCTAAATTCAGTGCTCTATGATGACTTAGGGTGGGATGGCAGAGGCAGGGTGGGCGAGGGAGACTGAAGAGGGAGCGGACATGTGTGTACTTGTAGTTGATTCACACTGTTGTAAGCAGAAAGCAACACAACATTGTAAAGCAATTATATACTCCAATTAAAAAAAAAAAAACAAGATGGAATAAAAAGAACAGCCTATGCACAGGTCCTCAGGCAAGAAGAAATGAAGAAAGGACCCTGAGAAGCTATCTAGGAGCCTAAGGCCCAGGATGTCCTCAGCCCGATACATAAGGCTTCATTTAGAACCTGAAGGAAGTGAAATGCAGTGAAAATGTACCATGTGTCTATCAGAAAATTTGGCCACAGAGTTTGGGGCTGAGGTTTGACTAAGTCTCTAGATCTGGTCTTAATGAGTTGTGTCGGGGGGCAGGAGGGCAGGTAATATTCTTTGCAATCTCATAATCTTTGGGAGATGTGATCTAAAAGCTTCAGCATTCTCTACCTAAAAATAGGGTTTTATGAGCTGTCATCTGACGGAGAGTTAGGTCAGTCCCACTTGATTCATGTTTTAGAAGTCAGAGGTACTAGAGCATCTTGTTTAATCATGAGTTGTTCCTCGATTAATTGTGTTGATGTTACAATTTTAAAAAAACTGAAGGAGAGCTACCTTCTAAATAGGAACAGGAAGCCTAAGAATAAAGAGAAAGACAAATAATGCAGCTATATCAAAGTCCTAAGTTGTCCCAAACTTCCAATTAATTAAATGTGACGAAAAAGTCACGGCAATGCTGCTACAGTTATTTATTTTTAATTTATGTCTCCTACACTCTCCAAATCAATTGGAGAATCTCTAACAGCTGCACTGGTGTGATCACAGCAGAAAGCAGTTTCTATTTCTGAGTTCTGCTTCCTATTATTCAGACACGCTTCGGAATTTTTCTCCACAATTTCAGTCTTGGTTGCTGCCCTGTTACTTAGCTAACATCGCATGATTTTAATTGAGTATGGCTGTATCTCAGAGGGAAAGGACACCAATTTTGTAAAGCAAACTTCATACCACCATGGCTCAAGATTGGGAGGGAGGCTCACGAGGGAGGGAATATATATATATCCTCACAGCTGGTTCATGTTGATGTACTACAGAAACCAACACAACACAGTAAAGCAATTATCTCCCAATTAAAAATTTTAAAAATTTAAAAAAGATTGGTAGTTGTTTTGCTGGCTGATCTAAAATTTCTACAGATGTTGGAAACTAAATCATTATGGAATCCAAGTCCCCATTAAAATGCTCTATTTATCATGCTGGATCAATAAGATGAAGTAAGTTAACACTGGTTTCCCAAGGCAATGAATCAATGAAATAGTTTGAGGTTATATATTTAATTTCTTGTTCAGTTGTATTGTGAATTTATCCAGTGATTGCATAAGCACTCAATTAGCCTACTATTCTGGGTCCAGAATTCCTGGGACACTCTCCAACACATTTTTCTCCCCCATCAAGACAGTTTATTACTAGGAGGTTACATAACCTAACAGTTTCAGTGATTACTGAAACACAGTTCTTCTTTATGGAATTTAAAATACAAAAATATTTAAATTTTTTAAAAACTTCTTTTTTTTCTATAAATAGGTCAGCACCAGTCACAACTCCAGTACTGTTAACAATAACAATAGTACAAACAAACCTATATGGCATGGGATTCAAGAGCCTGCTGCTGAAAAGCCTTTTTCTCATTCTTCGTTGCCAATGGGATCCCATTTTGGGGACCCGGGTGGGGCTTGATAATGAGCCTATCAGTACACCTACTTAGACTCCCTTGCATCTAGGGGGAGACTGTGGCAGGCTTCTGGACAATAAAATATAGGCTGAAATTCTTGGTGTGGTTTCTGGGAAAGCTACTGTTTTTTTTAAATGTTAAAAGGGGAAAAAAAAAGGGAAAGATAGGGGTGTGGGAGGGAAGGATGGAGAAGGAACAGACGGAAGGAAGGAAGGAAAGAGAGGGAGAGATAAAGAGTGAGAGAGAATAGACTTTCTCTTCCTGCCTGAAGCCCAGAAGTGGAGGCTGGCTATGAAGCAGCCATTCTGTAACCTTGAGAAAAGACCTCCTGTTACTGAAGATTGAAACAAGGCAGATCTGTGGCCTTGATGATTTCTTTTGAGCAGAGCTGTGCATCAGTTCTGAACTGCCTCCTCCCAAATTTCCTATTATGTGAGAAAAAAAGTAATCCCTTTAATTATCAGGGAAGAGTGGCCAGGACTTGTGACATGGCTGAAAGAAATCCTAACTGATAAAACACCACTCTACACGTCTGGTATGGTTGGGTCGTATCAGTCTGGGAAGCATCATTTATTTGTATCCTGTACAACCACATGGCCCTATAGATGTCAGATGCTAGGCATGTTCTGAGGATTCAAAGATTAGTGAAATATGGATTCTGCCTTTCAGAAGCTTATAACCTACTGAGAAAAATTTGTAAACAGATAGTTACAACATAATGTTATCTGTGAAGTCAAGGTCTCAGAAAGGGTGTTCCCTAGGACAGCACTCAAGTTAAAAAATGGTCTGTCATTGTATGAGTTTAGGAAGCATATACTACGTCTTTGTGATACACTCTGGCATATTAAAGTTTCCGAGGAGTCCTGCAAATAGCCTGTAAGGTGATTTAACTCTATGTGACCTACAGTTTCTTAAAACTATTTAATAATAAAAGCCCCCTTTTCCCCTAAGCAATACTTCCTAATATTCTGCAGACTAGTGTTAGAAAACACACCTGAGGAAATGTTGTACCAAGTGATTTAATAAAGTTATAACCTTAGTCTTATGGTAAGTTTACTTGTGGAAATAATTCAACCCTATTTAAATTATTCATATATTAGTCCCTTCTTTAAAAAACATCATCAGCTGTGGTTTGAATTGTGTTCTCCCATAAGACAGGCTGAAATCCTAAGCCTTGGTACCTAGCTGCATGCTAGTTTAGTTGCTCAGTGGTGTCCTACTCTTCGCAACTCTATGGACTGTAGGGTGCCAGGCTCCTCTGTCCATGGGATTTTCCAGGCAAGAATATTGGAATGGGTTGCCATTCCATCCTCCAAGGGATCTTCATGATCCAGGGATCTAACCCGGGTCTCCTGCATTGCAGGTGGATTCTTTACCTGAGACACCAGTGAAGCCTGGTACCTGGATATGTGAGCTAAATTGGAAATGGGGTCTCTGCAGATATAATTAAGATATAAGTTAAGATGAGTTCATACTGGATTAGAGTGGGCTCAAAACCCAATCTTTATAAGAAGAACATAGGATACCAGATGCAGGTAAAGCCACGTAAAGACAGAGGCAGAGACAGGAGGGATAGAGCTGCAAACCAAGGAACCACTAGAAGCGAGGAGAAAGCCCTAGAACAGATCCTCCCCGGGCCCCCAAGAAAAACCCAAACCTGCTGACACCTTGATTTGGACTTATGGCCTCGAGCTCTGTGAAAAAATAAATTCATATTGTTTCAAGCCACCCAGTTTGTGGTCCTTTGTTTCTTCAGCCCTAAGAGACTAATACACAATCATACTTCCTATTTGGCTTCTATTGATTCTATTTGTTTGAAAAATTTGTCTTGGCGTTTTCTCCACAGTCTAGCAGCTGGGTTGGGAAAGGGAAGAGCTTGAAGTCCAGAAGAGTTTGAGCCCTGACTCAGCCTATTTTGAACTCTGAATTTAGGCAAGTTACTCAGCTGTTAGGATTCTCGGTTTTCTCAACAATAAAATAGGGATAGAAACTTTCATTCATTCAAGTCATCCATTCATTTGGCAAATATTGATGGAACAGAGACTGCTAAGCCCTATGTAAGGCACACAGATAGATATTAAATAGCCAATTACTAAATCCTGCAAAGATAAAGCAGGTGCTAAGGGAGGGCATAGTCTGACCACATAAACTAATCTTGGAGGTGGTTATGAGGATTCAGTGAGAAGTATGTGATTATGCTTTATAATCTATACTTTAAATATAAACAAAGGTATTATTACAAGTAGAATCAAATGGATTTAGGAGAATGATTCAAATGGGTATCTCTGGTCAAGCTGGTTCCTCCAGTCAAACTGGTAAATATTAGGAAAAGGAAAAAAAAAATATGTTGGTGGGCTTTCAGAGGACTGGAGGGAGAAACTGTTGGAGATCATAAGAGGGAGTCGAAGTATATGAGAGATGTGTGAATTCACTCATCATTCATTCAGCAAAACAGACCTAGTCATGCTCCTCATGGAATTTAGCTAAAGCCCACCTATCACGTATTGTAATTAAGTGAGATGTTGATAATTGTTCCATTTTCTTCCAAAAAATGAGATAAAACGGGTGTTTGTGTTGACTCATTAAGTGGTATACATATGGGAAATAACATTAGTATATCAATGACAGGAAGGTAAAGTAGTTATTGGTGTTATGTTGGGAAAAGGCATAATAAAACAGAAGAGGATAAACTGTCTTACATCAAACATTTCTGAAGTCATGCCGGTGAATATTTGAAAGTTCAAGTCTCTGGTACCTTCATGATGATGGTGCAAAGCATCTCCTCAGTAAACCTGTCAGGGATCATCATCTGATTTCTGTTGGAACCAGCCACCTACTGGAAAGAGTCCTTCCTTGGCATCCAGAACATTTGACTCTCACACTCATACAGAAAGCAGCCAAGAGTTTTCCATCCAAACACAAGTACTGTCTTATCAAAACTTTATGAAGTGACAATGGAGTCATATTTCAGAAACCAGTCATGGAGCTACTCTATATTAAAATTCCCAACACAAAGGTTCATCCTCTGTATAAAGATGATATTGGCATGCAGAAAGGTTCACAGAGCTGGGGCTCTGGATACATACACTGTATCCAGAGGGCTCAATCTGGCCCAGCTCTATGGCTTTCCAGTTCAAAGATCAATAATTTACCCATCACTTTTCCATGTACAAAGTTAAAAGAAATGACACAAGAACAAATGCTGAAATACTGATAATATGCTTCAGTAAATACACAAAACGTATATTCCTACCTATTTCAAGATGGGTTTGGAGCTGCTTTTTTAAAAATATTTTTGATAATAAAAGAGTTAATTCTGCTATTACAAGGCTTCAATTAAGTCAGATTAAGTTCTATAATATATTATAGGTTTCATTAAGAGTATTAAGTATTTAATATCAGATAGAAAGGTTTTAATATTATAACACACAGTTTTTCATGTTAATTCATGGTATAATTTTTTTTAAGTGCATATTGGATTTCTTCCATCCATTCAAGATTCAAAGAAAAGTGACCATAGCTCCAAGTCTTGCCAGCAGTAAGTCCAAACAAACTACCTAATCAGCAAGAGGAAAGTTGTTTTAAGGACTCTGAAAGAATTCTAGCTAACAAGGCTCATATGTCTGCTGCTACTGCTGCTGCTAAGTGGCTTCAGTCTTGTCTGATTCTGTGCGACCCCACAGACGGCAGCCCACCAGGCTCCCCCATCCCTGGGATTCTCCAGGCAAGAACACTGGAGTGGCTTGCCATTTCCTTCTCCAATACAGGAAAGTGAAAAGTGAAAGTGAAGTCACTCAGTCGTGTCCAACTCTTAGCAACCTCATGGACTGCAGCCTACCAGGCTCCCCCGTCCATGGGATTTTCCAGGCAATAGTACTGGAGTGGTTTGCCATTGCCTTCTCCAGGCTCATATGTCTAATGAGTATCAAAAAATTGTGAGGGAAATATAGCAGTATGAAGAATATTTTAGTTATATTTATCTGAAACTATCTCAGTATTTATTAATTGCCCAGGGGCTTCCCTGGTGACTTAGATGGTAAAGCATCTGCCTGCAATGCAGAAGACCTGGGTTCAATCCATGGGTAGGGAAGAGGCCCTGGAGAAGGGAATGGCTACCCATGCCAGTATTCTTGCCTGGAGAATTTCAAGGACACAGAAACCTGGCAGGCTACAGTGCACAGGTTCACAAGAGTCATATACGACTGAGCGACTAACACTTTTTTTCAGTTCACATATATGCATGCATGCTTAGGTGGACTGTAGCCCACTAAACTCCTCTGTCAATGGAATTTTCCAGGCAAGAATACTGAAGTGGGTAGCCATTTCCTTCTGCGGGGATCTTCCCAACCCAGGGACTGCACTCAAGTCTCCTGTGTCTCTGGCATTGCAGGTGGATTATTAACCTGCTGAGCCATCAGGGAAGCCCCATATAGATATACATTTATTAGCCATTTTTATGGCCCTATGCTACTGTACAAAATGAAGCCTGCCTACATGTGCTTAAACAACCCTCCCCTTCCCTCTGTGTGTGTGGTCGGTTGTGTCTCTTTTCGACCCTGTGTACTGTTGCCTGCCGGGCTCCTCTGTCCACGGAATTCTCCAGGCAAGAATACTGGCACGGGTAGCCATTCCCTTCCCCAGGGGGTCTTTTCAATCCAGGGATCAAACCCAGGTCTCCTCCATTGCAGGCATATTCTTTTACAGTCTGAGCCACCAGGGAAGTGGTGTACATATGTGTGTGTGTGTGTATTCAGCTAGAAGAAGCAAAATATGATCTTGCATTATTGTTTCAAACTCCTAACTTCAGTTATATAATGTTGGCATTGAAAATGTATATCATCTACCTCATTTTTCTTATTTTACAGTCATCTTAGTCATTTTAGGCTGCTGTAACCAACTACCATTAAGTAGTGGCTTAAACAACAAACATTTCTCATGGTCCTGGAAACTGGAAAGTCCAAGACCAAGGTACTGGCAGATTCAGTTCTGATGAAAGCCCACATCTGGTCTGCAGAGGCTGACTTGTCACGCTGTCCTCGCAGGGCAGAGAGCAAAGACTCTGGTGTGCCTTTCCCTTCTCATAAGGGCACCAACGCTATCAGATCAGGACCTCATCCTGATGACCTCAGTGAGCCTCCTCACAGCCCCTGTCTCCAAAGACAGTAATGAGGTTGGGTCAGGATCATAACATATGAATTTGAGGGGATACAAATTTTCAGTTCATAACAACAGGTATGTATCCAAGAGCAGGAAAGGTGAAATTGGTTATTCAAGGTCACAGAAAGTGCCAATGGTTGGAGGTGGGCAAGCCAATACCGGAAGAGCCCATCGTTAGGCTCCTCTAAGTTTCATTGCACCGTATACTTACTGATAGGCCAAGGGTTTGTGTTTGTTTTTGCTGGGATCTTAGTTCCCTGACCAGGGATTAAATCCATGCCCTCTGCAGTGGAATCACAGACTCTTAACCATTCCACCACCAGGGAAGTCCTCACGTTTGTTTTTTAACTGAAAATTAGCACATCAACTAATAGTAAATCTCAGGAATTCTTTACTCATCTGTATATGTCCAATTATTATAAACATATGTTCTTCATTCACTTGATTGCATGATGAGGATTTAAAGGATTTTCATCTGCTTTTTTTTCCCCTCATCTGCACTAAAATCCTCTTCAAGGATAAATACAACAGAAAATGTATATGAACAAACTAAAGTTTGATTTACCTGCTACCATTGATTTTTTTTTCCTATCCACTATCCATAGCTGTTTTTGAAAAAGTAAGTAATTTTTGAACTCAGTATCATCAATATAATAAATAAAGGCCCAGAGCTGACCTGTTTTGAGGCCCCTCAGCCTGAAACATGTCATGTCTTTTTACTTTTTCTCCTGAGGCTCAGGCTTTGAAGAGAACAAAGTAGTTCTGGAGTTTCTCTTCTTTCCCTAGAGTCATTATCTGAAGAGCAAAGAAAATAAAGCAGAATGTTGCTTCACCAAGGCACTCCTCAATCTTTCATGCCTGTTTAATCTTGTGGTAGTGGTGGCATTGTTCCAGGCTATGGGGAAAATAGGCTCTTACATGAAATGCTTAAGCAAAGAGTAATTTATTAATACTAACACAGATGATTTCACAGGAGCTAAAAGAAATAAACAAAAAGAAGAAGCCCTTTAGGCAGGCTTGCAACAATAAAGCACTGTTCCCTCAAGGGCCACCCTGAGAAACAGCATTCTCTCTCAGGCCTTTGTCTCTAAAATGTCACACTTTCTACTGCTTTGTCTCAGTACCCCAGTTTATTCCTAGGTAAACTAGGAATAAACTGGGGTACTGCCAATGCAGGAGATGTGGGTTTCATCTCTAGGTCAAGAATATACCCTGGAGAAGGAAATGGCAACCCACTCCAGTATCCTTGCCTGGAGAATCCCATAGGCAGTTGAGCCTGATGGGCTAGAGTTCATGGTGTTGCAAGGAGTCAGACTCGATTTAGCAACTAAATAACAAACTAGCCAGTCTCTGGGCAGTCACAACAGAATATCAGAATCAGAAGTACGTAAAATGGATTATTTATTGCCTCACCTTAAAATGACATAATTGCTCCCTGACAGATTATCAAACTTGAAATTGGTTTAGCTTTTCAGTTTGCAAGACAAATTCAGTATAGAAATGCCTATCTGGTGATTTGTATCTGATCAGTCACCAAGAGGAGAAAATAAGTCCAGCTGTTTTTTATCAGATAGCAAACAACTATCATTTCCATATAAAATTTTCCTATTTCAGCATATTTTAAGTGGAAATCTTTCTTAAATGCATAAGAAGCCTTCATGACTCTACCAGTAGAGTAAATATGACATACTTTAATTTGTTGCTATAATCTCAGGGTTATCCAAGTGGGTCCTGGTCTTCCTTCCAGATTAAGACACTGCTTTGTCAATTAGTAGGGCTTCCCTGGTGGCTCAGATGGTAAAGAGTCTGCCTGCAATGCAGGAGGCTGGGTTCAATCCCTGGTTTGGGAAGATCCCCTGGAGAAGGTAATGGCAACCCACTCCAGTACTCTTGCCTGGAAAATTCCGTGGACAGAGGAGCCTGGTGGGCTACAGCCCATGGGGTCGCAAAGAGTCAGACATGACTGAGTGACTAACACACTTATCAAAGAGCAACATGGCCTCTCCTAAGTGAACTGGGCAAGGTAGAAATGACTGTTGTGAGCCCAGGCCAGTGGTTATCAGGCACTGGCACCAGGACCTTCAACTGACATGATTATTCTCAGACGTTCTGGGAAAGAGTCCTATTTAACTCCTCCAGAGCAAAGACTTGGCATGAGACCACAGCTACACCCAGAGTTACAGATGGGGCTGTCTCATAATTCTGTGGGAAATTTGCTTCCTTACTTGGCTTATACTGCACAGTATGTCATTTTCTGCCCACAATTTGGTGAAAAGAGAACTTCTCTAAGCTCCTTTTTGGGCATTTGCACGCAATGCAAAAACTAGGCTTCTGAGAGCCAAGTATAAGTGAATAAAGGACAAAGGAATAAGATCATCCATTCTCTAAAAACACCTTGTGTAATACAACCCAAAGAATGCACTCTGCCCTCAAGTCTATGGCTAGTTCAGATAAACATAATCATCACCATCCTTGAATTAAATGGATAATTAAAGGTTATAATGGAGAAGGCAATGGTACCCCACTCCAGTACTCTTGCCTGGAGAATCCCATGGGCGGAGGAGCCTGGTAGGCTGCAGTCCATGGGGTCACTAGGAGTCTGACACGACTGAACGACTTCACTTTCACTTTTCACTTTCATGCATTGGAGAAGGAAATGGCAAGCCACTCCAGTGTTCTTGCCTGGAGAATCCCAGGGACGGGGGAGCCTGGTGGGCTGCCGTCTTTCGGATTGCACAGAGTCGGACACGACTGAAGCAGCTTAGCAGCAGCAGCAGCAAAGGTTATAAACATGCTGTCAAATACCAAAAAATAATTTGAACTCAGTCATAGTGATGATTTTTCTATGATTTGGGCAAAGGGAAAATGTCTGAAGAATACAGATAGTCTAAATGATTTAAATATCTATAAGAAAGATACTAATTCAAACTCCTTCACCTACTTGGATATAGTTTCCTAGAAATAAGTTTTGTTGACAGATGTTGATAAATATTGTAAAGAAAACATTATGAAAAAAATAGATTTATAAATATTATGGTTCAAATATAATTTATACACTTCCTTTCCCAAGTTTATGCATTATATACTAGCTTATATTTTCTTTGATTTAATAGTAGCTGTATTTTGCAACACTTTGATCCTCTTCAAAATCTTGGCACAGTTCCCTTTTTCCTAATGGAGCCCATGTTTTAGCATTATTAAGTTTATCCACTGTTTGGCCTCAATTTGTCTTTCCAATTCAGTTTCTAATCTTCACTGTTCAAAGTCTATACACCCATATTATTAGATATTTTAAAATCCTTTGAGAAAGCCTTCTACCATCCTTGGACTATTTCTAAAGTTACCTGCTCCATGAATCTTCTGTGATTCTTTCTAACAAAAGGTTTTAGTCCTTTATCTGACGTCTGTAGTCTTTTGTGTTTCCCACGTGTCATCCATCACGTATTGTGTTATATTATTAGCTGTATACATCTTACTTTTCTTACTAGATTGTAAAGTTACTTAAGGGCAGAATATGAGTTATCTGCCCAAATGATTATCACTCACAATACCTAACAGAGTGCCATTCATATACAAAATGCAAGATGATTGAATGATACATACATACAAATACATATGTATTTGTATACATATACAAATGTATGAGTCATGTCTCTCAGTTACAAAATAGCAGAAACCCACCCAATTTAAAGAGGCTTAATTCCTAAAAGTGGAATTTATTGACTTATATAAATGGTCAACCCAGGGATTTGGTTGACCTCAACTATAAAGGGATTTATGGCCTCAAAGAATATCATTATAGTTCCCTCTATGAATCTCTTTACTCTTTCTATATTTCTTTGTCTTCATTATTTAAGGACATATTTTCCCCATGGAGGTCAAGAAAGGCATAAGCAGCCTTGTGTCACAAACTCCAGAAAAGAAAACCATTGACTTTTTTTGGGTTTCATAAAGTCACAGCAGATAGAGAAATAAAAGCCTAATTTCCTAATGGAACTCAAGAACAAAAGAAATGTATCAGACAATAAAAAAATACCTACAAAATCACACTACATATTATAGATTAACTTTTTAAGAATTTTACAGACTAAATAAGGGTTAGCTTTATAATTTTTTAATTTTAGTGAAAATATCAAATCAAGAAATATTACACGACTGTATTCTATGCTCAAGGCATATAAATGTTACAAAAGCCAAAATTAAGACCACTAAAGAATCACAGTCTAGTTGGTGACTGACAAAATTTGATGCATGACAAATGAAAATAAGCTGTGATATTAACCAAGTGTTAAATATTGCAGCGCATATTATAATCTTAACACTAACTCAGAAAATAAAGGATGATTGCGAAGCAGAATAATTATTGAAGGTTTACAGAGATGGTGCAAGTTGTTTTGTTTAATGAAAGGTAGATTGTCTTTGAATTGTTGGAAGATGGTGGAAAGGATGAGAATGGAAGGAAAGAGAATGAAATGGCTCAGAGGTAGGCATTCTATTTGTAGAGACCTGATCATAGACAACAGCCCATTTATAATGGAGAGTTCATTTTGAGAATAAAGTAAGATGGTTACAGAGAAGTTAATTGACAGAAAATTTTGAATTTGATCAGTTGTAATTTCTCTACATGTAGGTTTGAAGAAGAATAAAGAGGGAAATCCAGTGGCAGGTCATGATATAATTGAAGTTCAAAAGTTGGGTTAATATTTCTCCTGTGAAATAGAGGCCATCAATTCCATTTATGCACATTGTAAGCTATACATGCTTGTAACGCTAGTGGGAACCAACCACGCTGCAGTGTGAAAGGTGCTTCCGAAAGCTGAGAAATGCATGATCCTTATAAAGATGTATGGTCCATCTAGATGCCTTCAAGAAACAAAACACATCAATTTGAAAGGGGTAGTAGCTTTGTAGGTACTAGGAAGAAATTAAAAGGTTGAAGAGAAAAGTGGAGAGCAGACAATGGAGTGCTTAAGGCTAAGGAATACAGACTTTATTCTGTGGTTAATTCAGGGAAGCAGGTTCAGGAGCCACTGAAGGATTTTGACTAGAATAGTGAAGTTGCAATCAGTGTTTGAGGAAAATTAAATTTAAGCTACAGGTCAAAGATCGATTCAAGGGGGCAGAAACTAGCAAAAGAGAGAACTATGTAAAGATCATTAGAACAGTTCAGAAAAAAACTGGACCATAGGATAGAAAGTAATGGAGGTATTTTGAAAGGAAAAAAAAATTGATAACAAGAAAGTGGAATTTTGCAACTCTTTTACAAAGGAAACATATGCCCTGGGACATATTGTTATTATTTAGAGGAGAATAAAGGACAGAAATTATATTTCTTTTAAATTGCTCCCAATGACTTCACTGCTGGAAGTTACACAGCTCTTTAGAGTTTACAGAGTAATTTCAAATATATTACTCCATTTGAGTATAGATGCGTTCTGAAATCATGAAATTAAGCAGTCTTAAGCTTATATAGAAAGGTAACATCTAAAATGCAGAAATGTTTTTTCATCACCTATGACAGAATGCAAAGTAATATTATAATGACAAACTTCCATGTGTTTATTTGGACTAGAAAAGAACAGGCAGTAACACCAGAATCTCTAATATCAAACTTTTCATGTATTTTGGATCTTATTTCTTTCTGGATCTCATTTTTCTTCAGAGACCATGTTCCCTGTCTTTCCTCTTCCCATCCCTGATCTTCTCTTCAGCATTTTAGAAAAACATTCTTTAACCTACTTCCATCCTGGATCATCTCTTCACTTTCCATCAATCTAAGCTGCTGGCAGCATTAAGTGTGTTTTACGTCTCTTGTTTCCTTTGCATTTGCACTTCTCAATCCATCTCACCTCTGCAAGTTTTTCTCCCTGGTGTTAACACAAATATATTTGCTATTTTTGTTGGTCATTTTTTCAGTATTTTCCATATTTGACTTCTTGGCAGTAGATGATAGTTTCCTTCTTCATCATTCTTGAAACTCCTGCCTTGGGTTCCTGATCTCATTCCATTATCTCACCTCTGTGTCTTTGACTTCTCCTGTCCCTTCATGTCTATAATCCTTCAGGATTCCATCCTTCATCCTCAACACACTTTCTCCGGGGAATTTCATTCTCTCCTTCTAAAACTTATACAGACAGCTGTCAATTCAATATCTCCAATATAAATCCAAAGTGGTATATTTACAATCAAATGCCCCACAGATTGGGACTTCCCTGATGGCTCAGCAGGTAAAGAATCCACCTGCATTGTAGAAGATGTGGGTTTGATCCCCGGGTTGGGAAGATCCCCTGGAGGAGGAAATGGCAACCCACTCCAGTATTCTTGCCTGGAGAATTCCAAGGACAGAGAAGCCTGGCAGGCTACAGTCCACAAGTTCACAAGAGTCAGACACGACTGATCACACACACACATGCCCCACAAATGCTCCAAAAAACATGTCCAATACTGAATTTCCCTTGGGTACCTCGAGTCTGTTCTTTCCATACTCGATTCAGAAATCATGGACCCATTGTCCACACAGAGATCTAAGGTGGAACACAGATAATTGTCTTTGATTCCTTTCTTCTTCATCCTCCCTGTGATGGTTAATTTTATGTGTCAACACAATTGGACCACAGGATTCACAGATATTCAATTAAATACTATTTCTGGGTGTGTCAGTGAGGATGTTTCTGGATGAAATTAACATTTGGTAGTCTGAATAAAGCAGATCAAGCGAAAGTAACTTCCTATGGGGCAGCAGGTTTGCCATCATTCCTGCTATTATACTGATTTTTCACAGGGATTTTTCTAAACAATGCTTTCACACAAATCCTTTTTTCAAGGTTCCTTTCTGACGGTTCCAAGTTAGACAACCAGTTTTAGTGGCTGGTTAATATTTTCATACAGCATTTATACTATAATTTAACTATTTCCCAGTAGTGCAGTGTTTATGTTGTTTCTATTTGTCTCTGCAATAATTAGCTTTGCAGAAGGCTTTGCAAAAATGTTCTCATGAGTTCTAGACTGCTGTCTACAGATAGATTCTGAGAAAGGAAATTACTAAATCAAAAGGCATGAAAACACATTTTACAGTGCTTGATCTACAATGCTGTTAAAAATATTTTTACCACATTAAGCCAATCTTACTGTAAACATTTTTTAAAACTTGCTTTTATTTGTTATGAGATTACTAGAATTATTTTCTTTGATTGATGAGATTAAATATTTTCTTACACATGTACTGGCTGTTTATCTTTTGCTTATAAATTTTGCAATTTTAAATTATCCTAGAATTTTTCAAACAATATACATACACTTATACAACTTAAAACTATTAAATCTATGTTACTAATGCAATCTATTTAATCTATGCAAATATTCTGTTTGATTTTAAGTTTTTTAATATTAATAAAATACAATTTGATTTTCAAGTAATACAATCTATTTGTTTTCCTTTGTGATTTCTTCTAATGCTTCCCTACTTAGAAAGTTGTCCTACATTTAAAATCAGATAAATTTTCTCTTACTTTTTTCTCCATTTTTTTCTCTTTCCAATGTCTCTCTTTAACATTTATCTTATGAATCTGTCTGTTATTTACTTTGACATATGGCAGAGATTGAAAATAGATTCCACCTCATATGCCAAGTTGATTTACTCACTCAATAAAAGTGTATGCAGTGTTCACTATGTGCCAGGCACAGTGCTAGACATGATTGTAGAGGCAAATGTTCAGATGGATACTCAAGTCTCATTAGAAGTCCCTCAGTGAGGAAGTGAACTTCAATGATTGCCAGTGTGGGGAGGAGGGGAAATGAGTGGACTGGCAGCCTAGTGCTGGGGGTTTGCCCTCTTTTTGCATGTTGTGATATCAACTTACTCTTTATAGAAAAGCAGACCTGATGGTCAGGGGATGTGCTCCATAACATTAAAAACTACAAATGAGTAGAAAGCATCATTATCCTGAAGAGAATAAACAGGTTCTCAGGAGTAAGTAAAAATATATGCCTTTCCTCCCCTCACCCCTTAACTTCATTTAATCACTTAAAAGTAGCAAGATATAACAAATTATCTTTTCTATAAGTATTTTAATATGGTTTCAATTATACTGTTTTTGTGATTTTAGCTTTTACCTTTTCCATTTAACATTATGAGATATTTGCCTATGCCATAAGCTTCTTAGTAAACACTGCATCTAATTGTGATACAAAAGTGGTTTTAAGTGGACCAATTACTATTCTCAAAGTAGAGTTAGTTTCTTTTGTTAAATAGATATTTCTAACAGATTCTTTACTTGAGATATTATCAGATAGTCATGCCCGTTTTTTAGGGTATACACACTGAATCCAAGTGAATTAACACAAGCACACATTATCTTAAGTCCTCAAGCAAATTTCTTTTTCTATTAGCCAGACAATGTTTTGAATTTTCTTCTTTCATAACTCTTAAGACCATTCATTCAATAATTTATTGAGTCTCTAAATGGAATATAATCAATAATAGGGCACTTCCTTATGAAATAATGTTCCATATATTCTAATATACTTAAATGTAGCACTTTACATCCTTAACTTACCCCTCTCTACTAGCTCCTTTCCAAAACTGTTTAAGTGTATGCTAATCTAAAACAAAATCCCAAACTCTAAAACCAAACTTTTTCTCAACCTAGTTTCTCAGACCTCAAACTCCACCCAATCTTCTTTCTCAGCCAAACAAAAACAAAAGCAAAGTTCACTCTTACCAAATCTCTTCCCTTAATCACCTATTACCAATGTATTCATTGGAAGGACTGATGCTGAAGCTGAAGCTCCACTAATGTGGCCATGTGATGTGTTGAGCCAACTCATTGGAAAAGACCCTAATGCGAGGAAAAATTGAAGGCAGGAGGAGAAGGGGATGACAGAGGATAAGACAGTTGGATGGCATCCCTAATTCAACGGACATGAGTTTGAGCAAATTCCGGGAGATTGTGAAGGACGGGGAAGCCTGCATTCCGCTGTCCAGGGGGGTATCAAAGAGTCAGACCACGATTTAGCGACTGAACAACAACCAGCTTATTTCCTAAATTCTGCAATCTTCCAGCCTACCCCTAATCAGTTAACTTTATGGTCTTATTTGGCTTTATCTTAACTTGTCGTCTCTGTAACTCTATCAATAACGCTCCCATCTCTCTTCAAAGCACTCTCTTCCCCAACACCTTTGTTTCCACTGTTTTTTCTCTCATAAACCTTGTTCTTAATCACCAGTTCCTCCTTTTATCTCAAGAGCATTTGAATGTACAGTAGAAACCCTTAACTCCTGAAAAGGAATTCACAGGATTAGGGAAGGCTCTTCCCCTCTCTGTAAATGGACTCCTTCCCCACCACACATCAGGGCTGAAAGCTTTTGGCACAAGAGAAATAATCTCCAAGTCATCTGTGTATACCTAACAACCTCTACGCTCAGTAGAGGCAAATTGTTTGTTTTAAAAACTGTTTATGCAATTGCATTTGTTATTTTTATTATGTAATTTAATCAAATGTTATATAAACTAACAAGATATGAGAGTAAAAAAAGTTTTTTTCTATGAAAGTTAATATGAGCAGTTTGGAAAAGCTTCATAATGGTTGGTAGCTTAAAGAAAAATTATAGTCAAGTGGAAAACAAGGACAAGAAAAAATATTTTTTAAAATATAGATATGTTTTACATGTAGTGACCTTATCATGTATGTGTCCCTAAGTTCTTACACCACTCAATAAAGATAAAACTGGAATCTGAATGATGCTCTTATGGCTTAAATGACAAAACTGAGCTCCAACCAACAACAGATCCACACACAAAGCAAAGACCTTGGCCCCACATTCAGAGATGATTAAAGGAAAGTACATTTCTATGTTTTAAGATGTTTATGTATCACTTATTTTTCCCAGTTGGAACTGACTCTGATTAACCTGTTCCAACTGCATTGTCTAAGAAGCATTCATCAGAAGGATCTTGACTACATCACGAGCCCTCTTCTTTCCTTGCTCTGCTGTCTCCCTGAGAAATTTAAATTTCTAACCAGAGCTTCAGTTTAGACTTTAAACAAATAAGCACCACACTGGTAAGCTCTTCACAGAGGGTCCAAGGTTCATTCATCAACAAATCCCCATTTTCTGCTGCCCTCACTGCATTGTACCTTATATGCAATAACTACTTCAAAAATTGTTGTGATTTAAAGCATAATGAAAATATTAGCCCACAAATTACAACCCAAGAATTAGAAATCTGGTTGATAGTGGTGTATTACAAGAAAACTCCTCTGCTTTGATGTCATAATTTGCCCCTTTCCAGCAATCAAAAGAAGCTCAATTGATAATTATAATTGCAAAATTATCAGTTTTAGTTGGGTGGTGGTTCAGTTCCTAAGTCATGCCCGCATCTTTTGCAACTCCATGGACTGTAGTCCACAAGGCTTCTCTGTCCATGGGATTTTCTGGGCAAGAATAATGGAGTTGGTTGCCATTTTCTACTCCAGGGTATCTTCCTGACTCAGGGATCGAACCCACATCTCCTGCATTGCAGGTGGTCTCCTGCTTGAATGCTGATTCCTTACCAACTAAGCCACCAGGGAAGACCTTAAAGCTAATTTTTAAAAATCAACTGTAGTTTTCCAGAAATGTACACAAATTTGGGTGAACAATGACAAGGAACACTGTAGCTTTCAATTTTATCTAAATTAAGTCTGAAGTTTTGCTAGTCTCTTGAATCCTGGGGGTTTCTTCTCTCAGAAGCAATTTCCTCTGAGATAGGCAGGACAGATATGATAATTTCTTCCATTTGACAAATGAGAGAATGAATGGCTCCAGACTCACCCTTGACCTTATAGATAGTTTGTGACTTAGATATATTGTACCAGGCACTAGGTATTCTGAGTCACTTTTAAATGTTCCAACTCTCCTTTACAACTGGGCAGGAGAATCGGAAACTGAATAGTGAAAAGTCAGACTCTTCAATTCACAAAGATCACTCTTTTCATCAGGCTGGCTAGAACTATGCCTTTAGAATTTAGCCCTTTAACACATTTCCCCACAAAATCTTTGGGAAGAATAATGAGTTAATATTTTGGGGGGGCTCCAATCTGGTCCCATCACTTCATGGGAAATAGATGGGGAAACAGTGGAAACAGTGTTAGACTTTACTTTTGGGGGCTCCAAAATTGCTGCAGATGGCGATAGCAGCCATGAAATCAAAAGACACTTACTCCTTGGAAGGAAAGTTATACTCAACCTAGATAGCATATTCAAAAGCAGAGACATTACTTTGCCAACAAAGGTCCGTCTAGTCAAGGCTATGGTTTTTCCAGTGGTCATCTATGGATGTGAGAGTTGGACTGTGAAGAAAGCTGAGTGCCGAAGAATTGATGTTTTTGAACTGTGGTGTTGGAGAAGCCTCTTGAGAGTCCCTGGACTGCAAGGAGATCCAACTAGTCCAACCTAAAGGAGATCAGTCCTGAGTGTTCATTGGAAGGACTGATGCTGAAGCTGAAACTCCAATACTTTGGCCACCTCATGAGAAGAGCTGACTCATTGGAAAAGACCCTGATGCTGGGAGGGATTGGGGGCAGGAGGAGAAGGGGTCGACAGAGGATGAAATGGTTGGATGGCATCATCGGCTCAATGGACATGAGTTTGGGTAAACTCTGGGAGTTGGTGATGGACATGGAAGCCTGGCATGCTGCGATTCATGGGGTCACAAAGAGTCGGACACAACTGAGAGACTGAACTGAACTGAAAATCACTGTGGATGGTGACTGTGGCCATGAAATTAAAAGATGCTTACTCCTTGGAAGAAAAGCTATGACCAACCTAGGCAGCATGTAAAAAGCAGAGATGTTACTTTGCTGACAAAGGTCCATCTAGTCAAGGCTATGGTTTTTCCAGTAGTCATGTATGGATGTGAGAGTTGTACCATAAAGAAAGCTGAGTGCCAAAGAATTGATGCTTTTGAACGGTGGTGTTGGAGAAGACTCTTGAGAGTCCCTTGGACTGCAAGGAGATCCAACCAGTCCATCCTAAAGGACATCAATCCTGAGTATTCATTGGAAGGACTGATGCTGAAGCTGAAACTCCAATACTCTGGCCACCTGATATGAAGACCTGACACATTGGAAAAGACCCTGAAGCTGGGAAAGACTGAAGGCAAGAGAAGAGGATGACAGAGGATAAGATGGTTAGATGGCATCACCAACTCGATGGACATGAGTTTGAGTAAACTCCGGAAGTTGGTAATGGACAGGGAAGCCTGGCGTGCTGCAATCCATGGGGTGGCAAAGAGTTGGACATGACTGAGCAACTGAACTGAACTGAATGAGTTAATATTCATTCTTTAACATCTTTATATTAATAAATATATCCAATTTGCTTTCCTTTAAGTAATTACCTGAGGAGAAGGAAAGGAAAGTAACAGGCATTTTGAGAAAGAATTTGTTACCTTTTTTTGCATTTTAAAAAACTGAGTTTTCTTGTCTGAGTAAAAAAACCTTTCTTTTTGAAACCATAATACTTTTGCTGAAGATGGAGCCATCCTTGGCTTCCAGGCATCATTCTCCATCTAAGATTGACACTGTGTTTACCAAAATGAAAACTGATATTAATTGAAACTGGTTTTATTGTTTTGGTCTTTTTGCTATTTACATTTTGGCTATACTTGTTTGTGACCATCATTCTGTCCTTAGTCGATGAAGGTTTTTCTTATGCTTTAAACAGGGAATTCTCATCATTATAATAAAATTTCTAGGCAAATACTGATTTTTTTCTGGCATTCCTTTAATCCAACTCTTCCTTATCTTGTAAGTCTAAATTTACTTACCATTTGCACTATAATAACAAATAAACCACACAAACAGAAACTTAACCAGCATATTTTCTGAAGTTAGGCGATGTTGAAGGAAAATTTCTGCTAGTGCACATCCAAACTGGTAGAACTACTCAGACCCATGAAGTTGCTTGTACACTGTTTCAGATATGGCATTCCTGGGAATGTATCCTTAAAAAATATAATTTGGTAGATATTAAGACAAATAAAAAACAAATAAAAATATTCACTGTTAATTATTTAAAAGCTATACAGATGGCCAGATATAGGAGACCGGCTAAGTAGGTATTGTGCGTGCGTGTGCTGTCACTTCAGTTGTGTCTGGCTCTTTGAGACCTTGTGGACTGTAGTTCACAAGGCTCCTCTATCCATGGAATTCTCCAGGCAACAATACTGGAGTAGGTTGCCATGCCCTCCTCCAGGGGATTTTCCTCATCCAGGGATTGAACCCGTATCTCTTCTGTCTCCTGCACTAGCAGACAAGTTTACCACTAGAGTCACCTCAGTGAAAAGGAAGACATTTGAAAATATGATTTAAGACAATATAAAAAAAAGATATTATAAAGGTAGTGGTAATGAAAAGCATTATACAAAATAATATGCTATTTTATAGCTTTAATTAAATATAACTGCAGATGAGAAAGAAATAGATGGTAATACACAAAAATGGAAATAGTTGCTGTGCTAAATGAAAGAGTTGTTGAAACTTTTTTCAGCAATTATTATTATTGCTACTTCATTTTTGTTTGACTTTTAATTTCATTGATTTTTTAATTAATAAAGATGCTAATTTTCATGTAAAAATTGAGATTTAATTGACATATAATATTTTAGGTTCAAGTGTACAACACAACGATTTTATATTTATGTGGACTGTTAAATGCTCACTGCAATAAGTCTAGCTATCATCCATCACCATACAAGATTAGTTTCTTTTCTTGTGATGAGAATGTTTAAGATTAGATTCTTAGCAACTTTCAAATGAATATTACAATATTGACTACAGTCATTACGCTGTACATTATCCTCATGACTTATTTTATAACTGGTCATTTGTACCTCTTTACCCTCTTCACTCATTAGTCCCACCCACCGCCGACTTCCTCTCTAGCAACTACCAATCTGTTCTCTATGAGGTTTGTTTTCTTTTGTTTGTTCATTTGTTATATTTTTTAGAGTCCACATGTAAGTGAAATCATCAGTACTTTGGTTTATTTCATGAGGCATAATACCCTTAAAGTCCATCAATGTTGTCACAAATGGCAAGGTTTCTTTCTTTTTTTAAGCTGAGTAGTATTTTATTACATATGACCCATTATATATACTATCTTCTTGACCCAGGGTTCAAACCTGGGTCTCCTGCATTGCGGCAGATTCTTTACTGTCTGAGCCACAAGGGAAGCCTCTTTTATATGATACCACATCTTTATCCATTCATCTATCAGCAAAAACTCAGATTAATAATACTGTAATGACAGGGAGGTTGCAGAGATCTTTTTGAGTTAATGTTTTTATTTCCTTAGGACAAATACCCATGAATAGAATTGCTAGATCATTCAGTAGTTCTAGTTTTAATTTTTTGAGAAAGCTCCATACTGTTTTCCATACTGGCTACACCAGTTTACATTCCCACCAAAAGTGCACAAGGGTCCCTCTCCTCCACATCCTCACCAGTGTTTGTTATTTTTTGTCTTTTTGATAAAGCCATTCTCACAAGTCTGAGGTAGTATCTTATTGTGGTTTTGATGTGCATCTCCCTGATGATTAGTGATGTTGAGCATCTTTACATGTGCCTGTTGGCCATCTGTATGTCTTTGGGAAAGTGTCTATTCTGGTCTTTTGTCCATTCTTAATTGGATTTTATTTTGCTATTGATCTGTATGAGTTCCTTATTTATTTTCAGTATTAACCTTTGATCATATATATGATTGACAAATGCCTTCTCCCATTCCATAGGCTGCCTTTTCATTTTGTTGATGGTCTCCTTCACTGGGAAGACACTTAGTTTGATGTAGTTCCACTTATTTATTTTGCTTATGCTCTACTTGCTTATGGTTGTTATTGTTCAGTCACTCAGTCATGTCCAACTTTTTGCGACCCCATGGACTACAGCACGCCAGACTATCCTGTTCTTCACTGTCTCCGGGAGTTTGCTCAAACTAATGTCCATTGACTCAATGGTGCCATCCAACCATCTCATCCTCTGACACCCTCTTCTCCTCCTGCCCTCAGTATCTCCCAACATCAGGGTCTTTTCCAATGAGCTGGCTCTTTGCATCAAGTGGCCAAAGTATTGCAGCTTCATGATCAGTCCTTTCAGTGAATATTCAGGGTTGATTTCCTATAGGATTGACTGGGTTTGAGCTCCTTGCTGTCCAAGGGACTCTCAAGAGTCTTCTCCAACACCACAGTTCAAAAGCATCAATTCTTTGGCGCTCAGCTTTCTTCACAGTCCAACTCTCACATCCATAGATGACCACTGGAAAAACCATAGCCTTGACTAGATGGATCTTTGCTGGCAAAGTAATGTCTCTGCTTTTTAATATGCTATCTAGGTTGATCATAACTTTCCTTCCAAGGAGTAAGCATCTTTTAATTTCATGGCTGCAATCACCATCTGCAGTGATTCTGGAGCCCCAAAAAATAAAGTCTGACACAGTTTCCACTGTTTCCCCATCTATTTCCCATGAAGTGATGGGACCAGATGCGATGATCTTCATTTTCTGAATGTTGAGCTTTAAGCCAACTTTTTCACTCTCCTCTTTCACTTTCATCAAGAAGCTTTTTAGTTCCTCTTCACTTTCTGCCATAAGGGTGGTGTCATCTGCATATCTGAGGTTATTGATATTTCTCCCAGCAATCTTGATTCCAGCTTGTGCTTCTTCCAGCCCAGCATTTCTCATGATGTACTCTGCATATAAGTTAAATAAGAAGGGTGCTAGCCCTTCTCAAATATAAGATCTTGAATCTCTTGAATTTCTTCCAGTTTTAGGAATAAAACATTAACTTCGTGGAATCCCTCTAGATTTACAATTTGAAATTATTCATATTAAATATATGGCATATAAAAATAGAATTATATAATACTATTTTTAAATGAAAACTAAGATCATGGCATCTGGTCCCATCACTTCATGGCAAATAGATGGGGAAACAGTGTCAGACTATTTTTGGGGGCTCAAAAATCACTGCAGATGTTGATTGCAGCCATGAAATTAAAAGATGCTTACTCTTTGGAAGGAAAGTTATGACCAACCTAGATAGCATATTAAAAAGCAGAGACATTACTTTGTCAGCAAAGGTCCATCTAGTCAAGGCTATGGTTTTTCCAGTGGTTATCTATGGATGTGAGAGTTAGACTGTGAAGAAGGATGAGTGCTGAAGAATTGATGCTTTTGAACTGTGGTGTTGGAGAAGACGCCTGAGAGTCCCTTGGACTGCAAGGAGATCCAATCAGTCCATCCTAAAGGAGATCAGTCCTGGGTGTTCATTGAAAGGACTGATGTTGAAGCTGAGACTCCAATACTTTGGCTACTTCATGCAAAGAGTTGACTCATTGGAAAAGACCCTGATTCTGGGAAGGATTGGGGGCAGGAGGAGAAGGGGATGACAGAGGATGAGATGGCTGGCTGGAATCACTGACTCGATGGACATGAGTTTGGGTGAACTTTGGGAGTTGGTGTTGGTGATGGACAGGGAGGCCTGGCGTGCTGTGGTTCATGGGGTCGCACACTGACAGACTGAACTGAATTGAAAGAAACAAAAACAAAGTAGAACTTACAACAGACCTGCTGCTGCTGCTAAGTCGCTTCAGTCGTGTCCGACTCTGTGCGACCCCATAGACGGCAGCCCAACAGGCCCCGACGTCCCTGGGATTCTCCAGGCAAGAACACTAGAGTGGGTTGCCATTTCCTCCTCCAATAGACCTAGCAAGACCAATATGAATAGCTCTACCTAAAGGCAGAGTTATGTAAATTCAATTTATAGGCCTTGAATAGCTTCCCCAATACTGGCCTTTGAAAAGCTCTACACTGATATTTTCAAGAAACTAGCAGCACACTTCACCTTGGAAAAGTAATACTATAAAGACACTGCCATTAGTGATTTTATGTACTTCTACATACCCTTCTTGAATTTGAAATAATGGATAAGTTCAGGTAATAATTTTTGTTCTCTTTCAAATTTTATGACTAAAATATTGAGTTGTGTTTTATGACCTACATTTATTATATTCTGTAGAGTCAGCCAGCAGCTTTAGGCAAAGAATACCTTTGCAGTCAGAAATAAGACTTGGGGAAGAAATCAGAGGTTTAAAATGGGTAATCATATATTCTGGAAGCGGAGGAATTTTCCAAAGATTTTGAAAAACAACCAAATATTGCATACTGTGTAATATATGAGCAATAATTTTCCAACTCTCTATACAGTTTCTTTTTCTTTTGTGGCCAGGATAATTATCTATTCATGTATGGGCCAGGATTGTTGCTATAAAACTTAATTTGTTCCAGAGCAGTTTAGGTAGTTTTTTTGGAGGAAAAGTTTGTTTAACAAATTGCACACTGACAATGGTACGGAATTTTTAGTTATGAGGAATTCTGACAAGGTTGCAGGAATTATCCAGTCTCAGTTTTCAGTCTCAAGAGTCACATTGAAAGAATGAAATTTAAACACTGTAGATTTAAACATGGTAGATTCAAAAACAAGTAAGCCTACCTAATATTTGCATGACAGGACAAAACACTGAAACTTTGGATCTTTTTCTCTTTAAATTAGGTTCTTACTCTAATGGACCAGATAAAATCTGTTAATATAACTTGTTTCAAAACAATGAGAACATGGCTTCTATAGGAGAAAGAGATGGAAAGGACAGGGTTCTGACCTGGATTATGATCCTCTTGTGCTCCTAGTTTTCTAGAAGGTTCTAGACCTATCACAATACTTTGATAAGCTTTGCTTTATTTACCAATATGTGAAGCAAATATTTAACCTGGCGGTGATAAGATAGTATATTTGTAAATAAAAGCATTTTAAAAATAATGTAAGTTATCATTTATTAGGGAAAAGCACAAGTCAGGCACACTGAGTTTTCACCCTAGTATTAACATCACAGGCTGCTGCTGCTTAGTCGCTTCAGTGGTGTCTGACTCTGTGAGACCCTATGGACTGTAGCCCACCAGGCTCCTCTGTCTATGGGATTCTCCAGGCAAAAGTCCTGGAGTGGGTTGCCATGCCCTCCTGCAGGGGATCTTTCTGACCCAGGGATCAAAGCTGGTTCTCCTGCATTGCAGGCAGATTATTTACCATCTGAGCCACCAGGGAAGCTCACAGACTAGCTAGATTGTAAATTCGGTTTATTTTATGGCTTTTAATATCAGAGCCCACCTAAAAAAATTTCTGCACAGGGGCTGTCCTTAAGCAGTAGTTGTGGCTAAACAGATCTACTCTGTTTGAGCACTCACTGGCTATTATTGACAGTGGTGACTAAAATCTGGTTAAAGTATCTCAAAAATTATGCAGTATGTCATAAATTACATTACTAAGGCTTCTGAGAAATAATTTACTTTTTTAGAATTTAGGTCAAGAGCAAAAGCAAAATTATCAGTTATGCATAAACTCAATTTTTTTCCCTTCAAGAACTTAGAATAAATGTGCTATGGATTTTCTCTGAAGAGGTTTGTAGTTATTATGTTTGTTTTACTTGTTTTTTTACATAGGGAATCTTACTGGCCTTTAAAATGCAACTTAGCAATGTAACTGATGTATTTTTTGCCACCAATAAAACCAATACATATGACAAAATGAATGCATACTCATTTCAGCCTCTAAGATTTGTTTTTAAATTATTCTGTTTGCAGCCAGGAGAAAAACATGAGATCATTTCTTTCCCTCTGCCAAAGACAAGATGACTTCCCCAACCCACGTGGGCAGTTGAGCTATCACCGTAGCATGCTCGAGTCTCCGGACTAGTGCCCTGCCACCTGTGGGGATGCGCTAGGACACAAGATGGGGCAAGACTCAGTAGGCAAGGCATCTCTGGTTTACAAGAAAACTGTGGTCATTTAGCTACGTGTGCCTGCCGCATCTGCCCACCGGACAGGGAAAGAAGGAAAGGTGCTCTGTGGAGAGTACACGGTTGTTCCCATCCACTCTCTCCCACTTCATACACTGTATTCCTCTCCCCACGTGCTTTCCAAGTGCAGGATCACAGATACCCTTCCACGCGCGCGCACACACACACACCGTCTCTCTCCCAGACGCCAGCCGGGACTCGCCTCTCGCGCACCCCAACCTCCCTGTGGCTGGCTCCACGGCCTCTCCCCATCACCCGCACTCCACGTGGGCGTAACCCGGCGCCAGGCGGCCAGGCTGCCCAAGGAGCCCTTCGCCCGATCAGGAGCTCGAGGGAGGGCGCGGCCCAGGGGTCGGACGGACAAAGCGGGCGTCCAATCGAGCCCGGTACTGCCTCCCCGAAGGGAGGGAACGGCGGCTCTGACCGGCCCAATGAGCGGGGAGCCCGAGTGGGACTTCCTCCCGGAATCCCGTTGGCCAAAATAGCGGGGCCGTGGGTGACACGTAAGTTGGGTGGGAGGCGGCGGCCGCCGAGGTTCGGCAGTCCCGTCAGTGACACCGGCCCGCGGTACCCCCCCAAACTCGGCCGGGATAGCCGGTCGCCCACCCAGCTACTCACCCCCGCGAGCCGCACGCCGAGAGGCTGCCTGGAGTCCTGCTCCCTTTGTTGGGGCCGCACCCCCTCCTTTTGGTGGCCACAGTCGCGCAGTGGGAGCCACCGCGAGGGGGCGGGGAGCGGCCGGGGCGGGACTCCGAGCGCCGCCGGGTGCAGCCGGGCCAAAAAGTGGGCAGGAGGGAGAGAGGCAGGCGGCGTCTGGGGACCGGCGCGAGGACAGACCGCCGGAAAGTATGCGGAGGGCCCCCTCCCGGGCCCGGGCACTCGCGGAGACTCAGCCTCGCAAAAGTTTGGCGGCGGCGGCGGCCGCCTCGGCGGCGTCGATGGCTGCGCGCCCCGCGGCGCGCGGGGGCTGAGCGGGCGCCACTTCCCCTCCGGCCCGGCTTTTGTGTCTCGCGTCTCCTCCTCATGCTGCGTTCGGCCACCTCCTTCGGCGGCTGCTGTTGAGGCGCTTGCTTGGGCCGAGGGGAGGAAGGCACGGCGGCGGCGCGGACGGCCGCGGCGCGGGGCCCAGGCGGGACTATGGGAAACGGGATGTGCTCCCGAAAGCAGAAGCGGATCTTCCAGACGCTGCTGCTGCTAACCGTGGTGTTCGGCTTTCTCTATGGCGCGATGCTCTACTACGAGCTGCAGACGCAGCTGCGGAAAGCCGAGGCGGTGGCGCTCAAGTACCAGCAGCACCAGGAGTCCCTTTCCGCCCAGTTACAAGGTACGGTTAACGGGATGCGCGCGGCCAGTGGCCAAGTTTGCCCCGCGCCTCCCGCCCTGGCTGGAAAAGTGGCTTTGGCGAGCCGTTGGCCCTGCGGGCGCTGCCACCTCTGACCTTCAGGGACAGCAGAGGCAGCCCCTCCGGGCCTCCGGATCCCGGAGTGTCAGAGGAGATGACACCTCTTCACCGTCCGGCTTCCTCCGGCGGTTACATTTGAAATTGGCAGCACAACCCATGTCCCACTGGGCGATGGGATGGGCGGGTGCACGCTGAGTCTCTTACCCCAGCACTTGTCATTTGTCAAAAGTCCCAGCAGCCATCTAGGCAGACAGACCAGGATCCCTGCCTCCGCTCTGCAGCGCATCCGGAGGAGCTTGGTTTTCTGGTTTCTAGGTATTTGCTTTTCAGCTGACTTTGTCAGTAGCCTAAGAAATGGGCAGTTTGGCCGAGACTTCTCAAACTCTGCTGTTTTTCCCCCAAGGAAATTAAGCCTGACCCAGTGGTCCGAACTAATGCCCTAGTTGAATGTAGCCTACACTTGCTAGTATCTTATTTCTGCTAACTCGGTAGTGTGACTTTAGAGGTGTTCAATGTGTTGGGGAAAGTCCACACTACTGTTCAACATCCTGCAGGTATGTTTTTGGAAAATTTTTTTAAAAAGGTTGAATTGTTTTCCTAATTAACTTTTAGTTTATCCCAGAAGGGGGGTGGTTGGGTGTAGGTGTGTGTGTGTGTGTCTGTGTGTGTGTGTTACAGTTAGCCTTGAGAAGCTCAAGAGGAGAAACCTGGTTTTTCACTTCGCCAAATACACAGCAAGCACAATGTGAGCAAGACCTGCAGAATGACTTAAGCTCCTATACTTCTATTTTAGAATCCCATTTAATGTAAATTTCAGGCACATAAAAGATGCGCGACTGCAAATTCAGAACCAGGTGGCCTTGTTAAGAGCAGCGTCATCCTGTACATATTTTTTGAAAGCTTTTTCTTCTACTCTTGGTTGGTTTTCAACACTCATGCAGCCCTCTCCCTAACCAGAACAAGTAATAATAGTAAAGGGCTGTGAGTAGTGAAATGTTGACAGTCTTTGCTGATAATGCAAATAGAGCTTATTTCACATCACTAGGAAGATACAAGCTGCATGGCTGGTTTCTGTCACTGTGTATTTATACAAATATAAAACAGATGTCTTTTCAGGACTTAGCTATTTTGAATGTTCTCTCTAGTTAAAAAAAAAAAAATAAGAAAATGATCCACAGCTGATTCTTGGTCTTATTTGTTTTTCCCAGTTTAGAAGTAAAGGAAGTATTTTTAGCTTACTGAAGCTGTGTCACCACAGGCAATGAAAATATGTGAGCTGAGTTTGTTTCAAAAGGAAAATCTGTTTTGATTCAGCCTTAGGTTAAAAAGTTTTTTTCTGTAAAATGTGTTGAAATTTACCCATGAATTACTGTTGGTTTGTACAGTAAGGATATTTATTTATTTACTTAGAAGACACTAGTGCTTTCCTGGTGAAGTTCGGTGCAGCTAGACCTAGGGAAGTATTTGCATTTAGGAGTACAGTGGCAGGACTGCGTTCTCACACTTGTGATAGGAAGGGTGGATGGTGGATGGTGGAAGGTTGGTGCCTTGTTCTTTTAGTTCAGGAGACTCGAGAGCAGGTGCTGTCCATAGTTCACCAAAACACCCTCAGCACTGCACAGTGTCTGACCCTGAGGGAGGGTCAATGTATTTATTTATTCACTCAACAAACAAAAATTAACTGTGGCAAGAAAACTAGTTCCAAGCACTTTTGTTTGCTTTCTTAGATTTCATTTCCCTGTCTGCTTTTTTGAAAAAGCCCAAGTAACAAGAGTGAAATATTTAACCCAAGCACCACATTTGCCTTAATTCCCAGCAGTGGAACTCATTGACTGAGGAGGTCCCAATATCTGAGTCGTAGCCTTTATTTGCAGTATTCTATTTAGAAGATCAGGCTCAGTGTCTTTTCTCCTTTTATTTGTGGGGAAGAGGGGTAGTACTTGGTATCCAAGACCATTATAGTGCATAGCAGTTGCTTTGCTGCAGGAGATGAAAAAAAAAATGTTGTAGCCAGTTTGAATGAGTGACCTTACAGTCCATTTCTTAATTTACCCTTTTGCTATTTCCTTTTGAATTGTGGTGCTGCAGCAATTCAATATGATTGTGTGTGAAGAATTATTTCCCACTCAGATTACAGTTTCTTCTTCTGTAGTTTTTCTTTTTTCACACTTCTATTCTGTGGCATTTTATTTTTAATTTCACATCTGCAGGCCATTTAATGAAGATTTTTTGATGGCAGGCAGCTTTTCTTCCCTTTTCCAATGACAGATGACATTTTACTTGGCAGTGCTATGTATGACCAGCATAGATTTGTTTTTAGGACATTAGACTTGTTTAGCTATGTGAGATCTCTTGACCTGGTTTGGATTAAAATCAGTTAATTATGAGTGGCAAAAAAAAAAAAAAATGCTGGTTGAAAAACTTTTAGTTTGGCCATGTAATCTGAAGGTGTCATTTGTTAAATGAACATATTTGGGTCATCTTCAGTTTAATAATGGGTTGTACACTAGACATTATTCTAAAAGTAGGTTAAGTCTAACTCCCAGTGCATTTTGGAGTCAAACAGTCTCATAAGTAGGAAATGGTGGGGGTGATGTGGTGAAAGTTCAAGACTTAGCAATGCCCCCTCCACTAAAAACAAATGTCTGTGTCTGCCAGCCTAGCCTCTCTGTCTTCCACCCATAATATTCCTTAATTATATTGAGGAGAAGAGCAGAGGTTACCTCTGGTGGCAGAGGCAGTAGTAACAACCTTTGATTAGCTCAGTGTTTAGGTAACTTAAAAATTAAGAAAAAAAAACTTTTCCGGCCACCCACCATTTTCTGTCTATAAGGCGTATCTGAGCTTTGACTGCCCATTAGAATCACCTGGGCAGCTCCCAGGCCTATTAAGTCACAATCTGTGGGGGTGGAAACCTACTGGCAGTCTCCCCAGGTGATTGCAGTGCGCAGCCAAGGTTGAGAACCACAGCTCTGTAGTCTTGAGACTGAGCTGATTCACACATTGACTTCACTGGCTTGGCTGAAAAGACATTTGACTTTTTTTTTCTTTTAACCCAAGCATGTGATTCAAATTCTAGCCCTGCAAATTTTTGTGTGATCTTGGGCCTCATTTTTCTTATTTATATAATGGAGATTAGAATGGCCTATTTCATAAAATACTATAAGGATAAAATAATTAATACCTATGAAGCTTCTGGGCTTCCCTGGTGGCTCAGTGGTAAAGAATCCATCTGCCAACACAGATCCCTGGGTCACAAAGATCCCTCAGAGGCAGAAAAGGCAACCCACTCCAGTATCCTTGCCTGGGAAATCCCATGGACCAAGGAGCCTGGGGGGCTACAGTCCATAGAGTTACAAAAGAGTCAGACACGACTTAGCAACTAAACAACAGCAAATGAAGCTTCTAGCACATACCTAGCACATAGTAGGTACTGTTCATTCACGATTAGTTTTTGTTATCATTATGGTTTCTTTCTGTTCAAGAGATTTGACCTCTTTTTCTTCCCACGGTTGCCATGGGTAAAATTTTGAAATTCACAGAATTTGTTTTTATAATTAGCTCCTTTTTTGTACCTAAATGCACATCAAAGAAAATAGGTAGACTGGCGTAAACCCAAGTACTTTACTCTGGAGAAGGGACCCTCCCTGATAATTTAAAGTTAGAATTCAAGTCTGGTTACTAATTAACTGTATATTATGTCAGATTAGGAGAGGGAGTGATAGCCAGAGATAGGAGTAACCTTGTGCAATAAGATCTGGGAGAGGGATGTGTTGCTGCTAAGTCGCTTCAGTCATGTCCGACTCTCTGCGACCCCAGAGACGGCAGTCCACCAGGCTGCCCCGTCCCTGGGATTCTCCAGGCAAGAACACTGGAGTGGGTTGCCATTTCCTTCTCCAATGCAGGAAAGTGAAAAGTGAAAGGGAAGTCTCTCAGTCGTGTCCGACTCTTAGCGACCCCATGGACTGCAGCCCACCAGGCTCCTCCATCCATGGGATTTTCCAGGCAAGAGTACCGGAGTGGGATGCCATTGCCTTCTCCGGGGAGAGGGATGAACTATGTAAAAAAAAAATTTTTTTAAGTAGGGTCAAACAGTCGCTAGTTCTTAAAACACTGTATTACATTATTGCAGTGCTCTTGGTCTTCCCAGTGATGACCAGAAACCATCAAGAAAAGGTTCATATGTTGTCTTCTATTCAGATCAATGTGTGACAGTTATTTAAAATAAACAGGTTTGGTGCTTAAGGCTGACATGGTTATTTAAGTTAGTTGCCCTTTGCATGGTGTTCCCCTGAGACACGGGATGACCCATTTACCTGAGCATGAAAGCGTACTGTTTCTGGCTACTTTTTTTTGACCTCCCCTGAATCTGCTTTAAAGAATAAAAAAGTGTCCTTCAGCTAAGGGCCAGATTTTTTGTGTGTGTTGGTTCTTCTTTCTGTTGTTCTTTCATCTCCAGTGCCAGGTGCTTGGCATGATAGGTGCTCAATAAATAGTAGGTCTATACCTATGTGGTATTGGCTCTCTGCTGATGAATATGCTTATATAAGGTGGGCAGTGAAATGTAGTGGATGTGGGCTGAGGAGTCAGAGTGCTTGGATTTGATGTCTTGCTATATTTTTCTTTTTTTAATCAGCTGGTGATCTTGGATTCACCTTCCCAGGTGGCAGCACACTGTTAAAGAATCTGCCTGCCAGTGCAGGAGATGCAGGAGACGTGGGTTCCATCCCTCAGTCAGGAAGATCCCCTGGAGTAGGAAATGGCAACCCACTCCAGTATTCTTGCCTGGGAAATCCCATGGACAGAGCAGTCTTGTGGGCTATAGTCTATGGGGTCGCAAAAGAGACACAACTTGACGACTAAACAGCAAACAGATATTGTCTATTAAATGGACATTTTCACTGAAGTACATACATCTTGCAGTTAAAAGGTGAAATTTATCAGGCTGTTTTTGTTTAATTCTGTTCTATTTAAAAAATGGAATAGAAATGACAACTTTTTAAGTTCAGTCAGTTTTATTTGTATATAAAATCCTGCCTTAAAATTCATTCCCTGAATAAAAGATAAAACTTTGGAAAATATGACTCAATTAAGACTTCTGTTGAATATATGTGACATGTACGGATATGTTTGGTTCTGCACCTTATACCTGCCTTGGTCATCCCTGTAATGGAACTCGCCAATATTGGTTGACTAGGGAAGAGAATCGCCCGTTATCTGTGAGCCTTTGTTTTGCTGTAACTTTTTATTTTGTATTGGGGTAAAGCTAATGCCTAGTGTGCTGCAGTCCGTGGGGTGGCAAAGTCAGACATGACTGAGTGAACAACAGCAGCGAAGCATCTGATTAACAATGTTTTGACAGCTTCAGGTGAACAGCAAAGGGCCTCAGCTACACATACGCATGTATCACTCTCCCTTAAATTCCCCTCCTGTCCAGGCTTCCAGGTAACATCGAGCAGAGTTCCATGTGCTATACCGTAGGTCCTTGTTGATTATCCATTTTAAATACAGCACTGTGTACACGACCTTTGGAAACTCCCTAACTATCTCTTCCCCACCATTCCTTCCCCCCACAACCCCATGCACCACCGGCAGCAGTAAGTTTGTTCTCTGTCTGTGAGTCTCTTTCTATTTTATAAATAAGTTCATTTGTATCGTTTCTTTTTAGATTCCATGTATAAGGGGTGAGTGAGCCTTTTAAGTCTCAAGTATGTTGTACAGTTGACTACATCCACATAGATTGGAAACCTTACCTTGAGCTTTTAAAATTCCTTTTGCCTCACCAAGAGTGTGGACATAAGACTAGGTTTTAGAGACTTAAGGAATGGGTGAATTGGGAGTTTGAGAATGAAGACTGAAGCTGAGAGTACCAAAGTGCAGAGAGGATTTGAGAGGAACCAGAAGATGGAAGAGAGAAAGAGAGGGAAGGGGACTAACATCAGTTGATGACATTTCAGAACATTGGAGAAGATTCCTGCCCACACCTCCATGTCCTAAAAAGAAAAGAATAGGGAATAGTGAAGGGGGTGTGGGTTTGGCATCAGATATTGTTTGAATACAACTCCGGTGTTTACCAATGGAGTGATCTTGAGCACACAGGTAACCTCTGTTCACACAGGTGAACTTTGGTTTCTTCATAGTGCCCTGAGGTTAGCAATGTCTATTTTGCACACTTGCATGGACTAGAAATAATACATTGAATGTGACTGGCATGAATCCCAGCGTGTGTTACTATGACATTTACTAGGAAACCAGGACTTGCTGTTATAGTATTAGCATTGGCTGCTTTTCATTTCATTTGCCCACCGTATTACATCTGGAAGGTAACAGTTATTAGCTGTGGTCTAATGGCTCTTTTTGGAGCCATATGCTCAACTTGGCTGAAACTTTTATTTGATTTAAGACGCTCTCACTCTGTCTTTTGTACCGTTTTGACCCTTTTTTGGTAAGAAAGGACCTGAGAATGCTGTACATGGTAGCAACTAAGTGTTGCTGTTTTTCATTTTGACAACTCAGTGTTCTTATTTTATCACTGAGGACAAAATGTTTTTGCTACTCTTGCCAGTCAGTGGTTTGTGGGTTTTGTAGCTTTGTTTGGAAGTGAAAGTTATGCATAATATAACTGTACTTTAAAATAAAAATGGCCAACTGTATTTTGTCTTTCAAGCCATTAAAGCGAATTTATTTTGACAGAAATTTGGAAATTTCCCCCCAAAAATTAAATTATGTGAAGTACGTACCATTTCTTTCTCCCACATTCAGGGGCTATGCTAAACATGATACTTGCATTTTCTCACTAGCACTGAACCAAGCACTGTGGTGTGAAGGAGCAATCTGAGGCTCAGAGGGTTAATTAACTTTCCAGCATCAAGGTCGAATCTAATGAATCTGAATTTGGAACCCTAATGTGACTTTGTAGCCTGGGTTCTTTCCACAGTACTACATTGCCCTCAAAATTACTTTAGTGTCTCATGGTGATATTAATGGTTTGGAGAAAGTGGGTTAGGTGGGTCGTGTGAGGATTTAAGATAAAATTTAGAATCAGAAGTAACAAGTCTGATTATTTGATACAGCATCTCCAGAGTATAGGGCATTTGGTGCAGTTACAGAGCGTGATTTTAGTTGATTCTTGAGTTGATTTTAGGTGGTCTGCACATGCTGCTTGAAATAACATAGAATCACATGAGAAATGGCTGTTTTTTTGAATTCCCTTTCAGTGTTTTCTTGACAAATCAAGGAGCAACTCTCAGTTTGATTCTAGAAGCTCTCGTTGATATAGCTGCTCATTTGTTTTTCTTAAAGAGAGCAGACTTCAGGCAACCAAACAGCCTAATAGCTAGACTTTAATAATCGTTTTCTTGTTTTATTGCATTTAAATTTTACAATTACTGCCCATTGATGCCATGTAAGTCAGATTTTTCATTTACAAGGTAGTAATGTAAAGTTTCCCTTATAGAAGTTTATTATAGGGGAAAAAGTGAACATTTGGCATCTCATAGTACCTGTACAGGTTTTGCATGCATGAAATAATGATAATTATTTCCTAAATAATAATTATTCCTAAATAATATTTAGGAATAGATCAAATCACTTTGTGATACCGACACTGAATTTTACAGTTAAGAAAACAGTTTGGAAGAGGAAGAGTCACTAAGTATGTGTCTCAGGCTGAGCCCAGAGTCCACATACACTGACTTCCAGAGCCACATAGCATTCCTCCAGGGCTGCACCCTGCAGCCCCTGGAAACCAGCAGCACCCTCATTGCAGTTTGAGCTGAAATGGGTGTTGCTATTTTTAAACAATGCTCTGTAGTTCTGAATGGCACACTTGTGTTCTTTGTTTTTATTGGCTTATGGGTGCTTTTCCAGAGGACATGCCAGCCATTGCCCTACGCTAATAAGCCTCACTAAATAGACTCATAGCCTGGAGGGATGCAGGCATGAAATAAATTGCTTGTTATAATAGTGTGACATTTTAAAAAATATTGGTTTAGCTATTTTTCATATATAAAATGTCATAATATGATAGGTAATGAATAGAAAGATGTGCTGTCACTCTGAAGGATGAGGCATTTAGAACATTTGAATGACACCATTTCCTTTCCTTTGAGAATAAGTGAATTTAAGAAAAATATATTATCATTTTAGGAGAGTCAAACATTTCATTTCCTATTTCACATCTCATTTAAAGCCTCTTTTTTAAGTGGAATGTTTAAAAAAACAAAAAATCTACAACTCAAGCTATGTAAGAGAACTTTGACATTGCTTATATGCTCTAGACAATAGTTGCTGCTGCTGCTGCTACTAATTCACTTCAGTCATGTCCAACTCTGTGCGAGCCCATAGACAGCAGCCCACCAGGCTCCCGTGTCCCTGGGATTCTCCAGGCAAGAACACTGGATCGGGTTGCCATTTCCTTCTCCAATGCAGGAAAGTGAAAAGTGAAAGTGAAGTCGCTCAGTCGTGTCTGACTCCTAGCGACCCCATGGACTGCAGCCCGCCAGGCTCCTCTGTCCATGGGATTTTCCAGGCAAGAGTACTGGAGTGGGTTGCCATTGCCTTCTCTGAGACAATAGCTATGATACTATAAAATATTCTAAATATAGATTAAAAATGGGAAGTTGATAAATTGGTTATTTAGTTTGATTAGTGTAGAACAGTTTATTAAGCTTTACGTTAGTGAGATTTAGTATTATAAATCTATACTTCCTATGTCATTGACCTCTCAACCTCATAACAAATATTTAGAGGAAATTTTAAAAAGGATTTTATATCCTTTATAGAGATTTTTTTTTTTCTGAAAAACATGTTAAATGGTACTGATGTCGAACATCACTTTTATTAGAAAATGAAAAAAAAAAAATCCTCCTTATAGGTAAGTGTCAGCTCAAAATCCAGAAGTCATCTTATCTGGGTGTGGGTACGACTCCTTGGAAATAGTTCCTCAAATATAACTTCTCAAGTTTAGTTCCTCTTCATTGATGGATCTGTGAAACTAAACCTCAGCTCAAGCAACATACAACAGTGGAGCAGGCATAAGATACCTACATCTTCTTATTCAAAAAAAGCACAAAGTACAAGGTATGTAGGAGTTGCTGGTCCATGTAAATTCTGAAATCCAGTTAGGCAGATGTTCTTCAACTAGGTTCAGGCCTGGGAATAATCCTTCATGGTTCTTGATTCTACCCTGTGGAGTATTGAGTTATCCTTCCTATTCATGAAGGGGTGGTATGTGTTTACAGCTGAGTTTTCTCGGCCTGTTTCTTGCCTGTACAAAGTTGGGGATTGATGGTGTTTTTTCATTTAGGACCCTCTCCATTCCTTCCAGTCAAAACTGGCAGTGTTTCTTCTGATAAAATCCTCTCAAACTTTTGTGGGTCTCCCATGAAGCTTATTGAGGTTTACTCTTGTTAGTCAAAAAGCACACCCATCTTAGAGATGATTCCTTCTCTACCTTGGGTTCCTGCAAAAACAAGGGAGAGACAGTGCCCTTTAACTTAGCAAAACCCTGTTGAGAGAACGTGTGTTAGGTGAGCTTGATTAAGGAAACTCGCACCTAAGAGGACCTGTGAGTCACACCCTTAAAAGTTGTAGGAGGTCTTATAGCCTGATTGAATAATATTCTGACATGCCACATTTCCCAGGGCTTACCAAAAGGATTTCAGAAGCTACAACCTTGACCTCACTTCACACTTTTTTTCAGACAGTTCCCTAGAAATGATCTTTGGTTGGAAACAATTTCTTGATTTTAGCGTTACTAAGAAGGCAATGGCACCCCACTCCAGTACTCTTGCCTGGAAAATTCCATGGATGGAGGAGCCTGGTGGGCTGCAGTCCATGGGGTCGCTAAGAGTCAGACACGACTGAGCGACTTCACTTTCACTTTTCACTTTCCTGCATTGGAGAAGGAAATGGCAACCCACTCCACTATTCTTGCCTGGAGAATCCCAGGGACAGCGGAGCCTGGTGGGCTGCCGTCTATGGGGTCGCACAGAATCGGACAGGACTGAAGTGACTTAGCAGTAGAGTATCTTCAAAACCTTCAAGTCTTGTCTTTTTTTCGTTTAGTGATCCCTCCCCCAATTTATCTTCTCACAGGTTTCCCTAAACAGCAAGAAGAAACCAGGTAGCCTCTTCAGTACTTTGCTGGGAAATCTCCTCAGCTAAATCACACAGTTCATTTGGTGCTTTTAAAACATCTCATCTAACTGCACAAATCTGCAGGTCACGTAACTACATGTTCAGTGTCAGTATTGTTAAACCTTCTGCCACTACGTAATTTCTAGTTTCCAATAAGATTTTCTTCACTTTCATTCATGCCCTTATTAGAAATCTCTTCAAAGTCCGAAGTTCTGTTAACAGTGTGTTCGAGAGTTTACACTTTGACTCGTGGTCTTCTTAGGCCCACTACACAGTTCCATAGCCACTACCACCATTTAGATTTCTGTCATGGCAGCACTCTGCTTCCAAAATCTGGATTAGTTATCCTGCTGAATAGCAAATTACCCCCAGACTGAGTTGATTTTGAACAACAAATACTATCACAGCTTTTGCTGGAAAGGAATTGACTTAGCTGAGTGATTCAAGATCTCTCAGGATGTTGGAGTCAAACTTCTGATCAGGGTTGTGTGCACTGTGCTGTGCTTAGTCACTCAGTCATGTCTGCCTCTTTATGATCCCTTGGACTGTAGCTCACCAATCTTCTCTGTCCATGGAATTCTCCAGACAAGAATACTGCAGTGGTTTGCCATGCCTCATTCAGGGTATCTTCCCAAGCCAGGGATCAAACCCACGTCTTCCGCATTGTAGGCGGATTCTTTACCATCTGAGCCACCAGAGAATCAGGGTTGTAGTTATCCCAAAATTTGACCAGGACTGGAGAATCTGCCTCAGAATTCACTAATGTGGTTGCTGGCAGGCCTCAGAAGATCCAATTCTAGTCTTACTCTTCCAGGGCTTTCCATAGGAATTTCCATAGTTCCAACCTGGAGCTTTCAACAGAGTAGCTGGCTTCCCTCAGGGCAAGAGATCGAAGGGCAACAGCCAGGGAGAGAGTGTGTATGAACCCAAGGTGAATATGAAAGTATTTTAAATAACCTAATCTTGAAGGTATAACTCACGACTTCCTGCCCTATTCTGTTCATTACTGTTGAGTCACCAAATTTAGCCTGTGCTCAAGGGTAAGAATAACAGAATGCAAGGATCATCTGGGGCCATCTTAGTAGCTGCCTCCCACAATGTAAGAATGTCATTGTCATTGTTGGAAATATCCTTACCAAAGTCATCTTTGAGTACTTGCTGTGTACCAGGTACTGTACTAAATTATATTCTTGGATTACCCAGTGTAATTGTAATTTTGTAAAAAATGCTTTACTGTATATTAAAATGTGATTTACCATTTAATTTGACATAGTAAAAAATGACATTTGAAATCATGGCACCTCAGAGGGAAATTATCTGGTCTTTAAACTATCTGACCAGGAAGAATTCAAATTAAAAGAGATTTCCAGGTAACTCTCTGAAGTATAAACCTAACTAGGAGCTGTTAGGGGAAATCTCAAAGTTGAAGCCATCCTGTCCTTAGGGAGTTTCAAAATCCATTGACAATTTGTGAAAATTTCACATTTCTGCAAAAGACTGTATTTCATTGGTTAGTAGATAGGAATGCAGTAGAATGTGTTTGTCCATATGGTATTTTCACTTGCTTCTGAATGTGTTCCTTTTGACTTTATATAGCCTGCAGCCCTTGTGAAGACCTTATTATTTGATAGTCAGAAGATACATATTTTTAATGGAGTTCAACTGGTTTTATAAAGAGAGGTATCTTTGATTTAAAAAAAGAGCATTAGTTGCATGAATAGTAATTTCAACTTGTTCATTCATTCCTATTTTGAAAGTCAAGTTTTATATATTATAATACATGAGATATTCTTTTGTGCTATTGATAAAATTAAAAAACAGAGCATATAGGCATATTATGAAAACATCATTAAATGTTATGAACAATTGAAATTTCAAATTCATACTGTGGCCTCACTCTTCCAAACATACTTTAGTAATTAAAGATACTTGAGTTGAATATTTCTATTTTCCATTTTACTTCCATTGTACTTTCCTAAACACATTTCTATAGGAGGTGGGATCATCAGGAAGTGGATAGAGAATACTTTGTCCAAATGTTTGAAGTCATGCTTCACTTAAAAATCAAGGGGAGCTTCCATTCTTGTAAGTGAGAAGTTGCCGTTCAATATCTAGCCATCAGTGATGATCTTCCTGCCTCTACTGCTATCTATGTGGGTACCAGTTTGCTGCCATGATCCTCACTGTTAGGCTAGGTTGCTGTGGGCCTCATGTCTTAGTGATACCCTCATAGATTGAAGTCCCTTGAGACATATGGTCTTCGTTCTGTGTCCGAACACATAGAAAATTCCCTATGTGTTCTATAGAGTACAGTGTAGTTCTTAGGGAGACTTAATGGTCTGCATGTTGTGTTTTTCTTATTTACCTTTTGCTACTCAGGTTGGTTAGGGTCCATATGGATTAAGCCAGAGGATGCTCTTTTCTGTTGATACCACCCAAGGAAACAGTAGCTACTAACCCAGTTAGCTAGAATGATGGTATTTATGAGTACATGTGAGGCCCTGTTTTTAGCCTCCAAGAAGTCTTCATCTGAGGGTCCAACAGTAGCAATACTTTGAGCAGAGGCTGAGCTTTTAAAGAAAGACTGCTTAGTTTTTAGGGTAGGCCTCCAGCTGGTCTCAAAACTGCTTCCTACCAGGCGACAACTCAGTCCTGAGACTATGTTGTGTGTCTTGTCTGTGACCCCCTCTTCCTCAAGGGTGGCGTTTTCAATTTAGGATCAGTGAGAGGTCCATGAACTTTCTAAAAATTTATGTCAATTTTGTATATGTGCCTTTTTCCAAGACAGAAGTCATAGCTTTTATCAGATCCTCAAAGCATCAGTGACCTGAAAAAGGTTAAGAACTACTGCTTTAGGGCAAATTCCTCCTTCTGAGGTTTTTTTTAAGTCCATCTTGGAATTTTACCTCCTCTGGCTCTGCCTCATGAATCCTCTGGAAAGTGGCCCTGTTTGTAATGGGGTTGTCAAAGCTCAATGCTGTTCCTCTAAAGCCCAAATCCCTACCACCCCCCTTAAGTGTAAGAATCCTGATTAGAGATTTAAATGACATTTCATAAATTGCATTCCTACAATCTACTAGTAATTGCTTGTTGCTGTTTAGTCTTTACGTTGTGTCCAACTCTTTTTGTGACCCCAGGAACTGTACCCCATTAGGCTCCTCTGTCCATGGGATTTCCCAAGCAAGAATATTGGAGTAGGTTGCCATTTCCTTCTCCAGAGGATCTTCCCAACCCAGGGATCGAACCTGTGTCTTCTGCATTGGCAGGAAGATTCTTTACCACTGACTCACCTGCAAAACCCATTAGTAATTGCTTAGTAAATAATAAAAGAATGTCTTGTTATCACGTGAGAAATTTAGGCTTTTCAGATTGCTTTATATTCATGATATTTAAAGCAACATGCAACAATTATTTTCATTTTAAATTTGGGGAAACAGAAATCACACAGCAAGACAGTGACACACTTGGGATTAATGCTCAAATTACTTGAATCCTAATTCAAGGCTTTTACTAATCCTCAGTTTCCAAATCTACATCACCCTGGAACTCTTAATAAAAGGAGGTTTTGACAGTATCTATTCACAAAATAGAGTTTCTGACTTTGGCTGCTCAGAATTAAGAATAGCCCCAGATGGTGACTCAGCTTGACTTGAGAACTTGTCTCTTTGGGGCCCACCTGCCATCCCCCATCACTTCCCATCTCTGGGTCCACGGAAGGTACTGCTGGCTGCTCATGCTCCCACTTCCTGCTCCACTCTGCAGCTTTCCACTTACTCAGTGGCATGTTTCCCTTGCTCCTTTCTGCATCACAAGTGCCCGGAGGATGGAGGCAGGCTCCATAGGATTGGATCCCAGGGTAATAAGAGTGATAGTCACCGTGGTGAACTTGGCTCCCCCACACTTCTCATCTCTCTCTGGCACATTGTCCTTGGTCCAAAATTAGGGGCTTAAACAATCCCTTACCTTTGGATGGTTCTTTCTCAGACTCCTCTGCAACTTGGGGTATAGACGGGGGTAAACTAAAGGAGATCAGTCCTGGGTGTTCTTTGGAAGGACTGATGCTAAAGCTGAAACTCCAATACTTTGGCCACCTCATGCGAAGAGTTGACTCATTGGAAAAGACCCTGATGCTGGGAGGGATTGGGGGCAGGAGGAGAAGGGAACGACAGAGGATGAGATGGCTGGATGGCATCACCGACTCGATGTACATGAGTTTGGGTGAACTCCGGGAGTTGGTGATGGACAGGGAGGCCTGGCGTGCTGCAGTTCATGGGGTCTTAAAGAGTCAGACACGACTGAGTGAGTGAACTGAACTGAAGCCCACACCCAGATCCTGCTATGGAACTTTCACCACAGGCTCTGTACAGGGGGGCTTTGAAGTTCTCCGGTCAACTGGTTCTCCAGCTGTGTTTTTTAGCTTCCAGATGTAGAAGCCAAATCACTCCTAAATAAGTCACAGATTGGAAAAGCAGGAAAGAATGCTTGTAGAAACCAGGTTGCAAAGAGAAACATATGGATATGTTTTGGTTTGGCCCACACAGTGCCCAGAAAAATTTCAAGGTAGTTGCCTACATGGAAAAAAGAAAGATGTTTTATGTAAACATCTAGATTTCAGACTGTTTGAGAAGTCATAGGATCTCTTGACCCTGGTCTGTATTCTTGTGTGGCTTGCACTTTGAGTGGGGCATGCGGGCTTCAGTTGGCAAAATTTCCACTGGAATTCTTCCTCTCGAATAACTTATTTCGTTTATCAATGAAAAAGGCAAGCCTCAGAGAGATCAAATGACCTGACAACTGTGCCATCCTGTGTGGTAGCCACTGGTGCTGTGTGGAAAAAGCACTGAAAGTGTGTGACTGAGTGGAATTTCATATTTTAATTTATTTAAACTTAAAATTTAAAGCTGAAGCACTGTGAAATATTTTTTAGTTAAGCACAGCTTTATCGTTTTGGTGGTACTATATTTCGATTAACTCTTGGGTCATGTTAGATATTATTGAATTATTAGATATTAATAATTATTAGATATTATTGCAATGCATGTATACTTTGTACTTTTTAAAATGTGGCTGCAGAACTCTAAAGATTGAAAATGTGGTTCATATGTATTTCTGTTGGATGGTGTTGACCTGACAGAGGTCACACAGCTTGTTGGTGGAAAATCTGGAATGTGTCAGCTAATACCCACGGTTCTAACCATATTTTTTCTTTATTATCAATACTTTATAAAGTGTTGCCCAAATTTTCTTCTAATTCTCAAAACCTTTTCATTGTACCAGACAATCTCACAAACTCCTCTAGGAGTTTATTTTTCCTCCTTCTTGCATGGCATATGTACAGAGGTGACTTTATGCAAATAAAAATTTAACTTTGTGTGTTATAGTGGTCATATAATAAAGGTAATTTTAAAGATAATACAGTTAATGTTCATGATATATAAAGGCTAAAATTATTTTCTCATTTTAAGTGATACTGACCATTAGTTGTCTCTGAATTATTTAAGAAAATAATTTTTAACATATTCAAAATAACATTGTATTTTATTTTGTCACAAATGTATATTAGTCTAAAATTAGTTGCATATTGTATCTCATTGTATAACCAGCAACCTGATCAAAATGCAACACCACCAGCATCCCAGAAGTTTCCTTGAGCCCCTTGCAGTCATGAACTGTTCCTCACTCCCTAAGGATAATTGCTATGAATTGATTTTGCCTGTTTTTATATTTTACATCAATGAAATCAAACAAATGAATCAAACAGTTCTTTTTCTTAACATTGTGAGATTCATCCAAGCTATTACATGTAGTTATAGATTGCGCACTTCTTTTAGTATGCCATCTTATAAGTCTATCACAATTTATCCATTCTGTGATTGATAAGCATTTGAGTAATAGGTCTGCTGCTATGAATGCTCTAGTTCCTTTTGACTTTTTTTTTTAAGAGTTAGTAACTACTTAATGTCCTCAATGACTATAGCTTAAAGTCTATTTTGAGTGCATTTGCCAAGTTGTTATTTTATTATTTCTCCTCTATTCAGATCAGATCAGTCGCTCAGTCGTGTCCAACTCTTTGCAACCCCATGAATCTCAGCACGCCAGGCCTCCCTGTCCATCACCCAACTCCCGGAGTTCACCCAGATTCATGTCCGTCGAGTCAGTGATGCCATCCAGCCATCTCATCCTCTGTTGTCCCCTTCTCCTCCTGCCCCCAATCCCTCCCAGCATCAGTCTTTTCCAGTGAGTCAACTCTTTGCACGAGTTGGCCAAAGTACTGGAGTTTCAGCTTTAGCATCATTCCTTCCAAAGAAATCCCAGGGCTGATCTCCTTCAGAATGGACTGGTTGGATCTCCTTGCAGTCCAAGGGACTCTCAAGAGTCTTTTCCAACACCACAGTTCAAAAGCGTCAATTCTTCGGTGCTCAGCCTTCTTCACAGTCCAACTCTCACATCCATACATGACCACAGGAAAAACCATAGCCTTGACTGTGTTAGTGCTAATTTAATATCCTTATGCATCCTATCTGTATGCACTGGACTATTACCACTACAAATTAAAAAATATGACCAAAAATAAAAGCAACTAAAACTTAACATTCAAAATGCAAGCATTGGTGTCATTGTTCAGCCAAGGATAAGGATAAGCTGCCTAGGGATCTGTCCAGATGTGAGCTGGCTTATCTTTTCTCTGTTCACCATCATTTCTGCTCTTCTGATACATTCTTTTTCCATTTGTACTGTGTAAAAGGGTCATTTTAAAGTAATTTATTTAAAAACATAAAATTACATCAGGCCCGATTCTTCCTTTTTGCTAATTTCCTGAAACACGTTCACAATCCCTTGATTTGGGAACATTGCCTCTCACTAGAAGTGTCTAGAGGATAGCTAAGCATTTGAGAGGAGTGTTATAGAGTTAACTCAGATATCTGGTGTGTGGTTGAACTAGCGTTAAGAATATTTCTAGACTAGAATGTCATTTTAAAATTCTGAGATGCTAGCTTAAGTGAACAATAATGAAAATAAGAATTATTTGTAGTGACATGCTCAGCAATTTATTACTACACAGTTTTCACACTAGAGTTTGCTTTATTACATATAAATGGCTAAAAAGGCAATGATGTTCTTGGAATTGATTCATGAACATTCATTAATGTTACGTTTATAACTTGTCATAATAGAACTTGTGTTGTGCTATGCTACAGTTTGTCTTTGTACAAATTATGATAGAAAAAAATTAATAAGATATTTATGTTAACCAAAATCCAACCTAGTTTTTTAAAAGAATAGATTTCTAAATCACTGAGGAGTATATCCTCCTAGCCACAGAAGTAACAGATATTTCCTATCTTGTGATTCAGGCAGGCCCTAGAAGTATTAGTATTCAAAAGTAATAAGCTTGTGTGTACTAAACTCTTCTGTAATTTCAGATTTTTAGTGATTTATACTGGCTCCCGTCCCCAACACTACTTAGTTTACACCTGTGAAGTTTCAAAGGGAAGCTATTCAGAAACTGCTCAAAAAACCATATGGGTGGTTCTGGAATCTTATCAGGTATTTAGGGAAATACCTTCAGTTCACTTAGAGAATTGCTTAGTAGAGACATCTGAGATTAAAAAATTGTAACTTGGGTTTCTTAAAATATAGCCCATTCAATATATTATAGTTTATCTCTGAAAATTAGACTACATAGAACAAATGTCTTTCCATGACATTTTCTTTAATTTTTTTTAGTTGAAAAGATTTATGATTCTGTTTTCTGAAACAGAAGATAGTCAAGGAAAATTACTTTTATGAATTTAGGATAGGTAATCCAAACAGGTGTGATTTGATGCAACTAATGTTACATGAGTAGCCATATAAAGATACTGAACATCAGTATTTTTTTATTTTCTAACAGTTTAAAAGACTCTTACTTAAAAGAGCAGACATATTCATGCTTACTGCTTGTCTGTGATTTGAACATTGTGGCCTGGACTTGACCCGGCCTGATTTATCTGAACGTAAGGGGTAGACAAACTTGGAAATGGCTCACTCCTTTTGTCACCTCATTGGCCAAGCAAGATGCATGGTCTGTCGCAACAGTGATGGACTGGGGGGCGGAAGAGTTCTCTGCCCACAACAGTAAGCACTACTCTGTGGTTGGCAGGGTGTGGGTATATAATTACAGTATAGAAGGTTAAAGAATTCGGAGTGATGATCCCATCTACCAGAGTCAATTTCAAAATTGGTACAGTGTGAGATAAAAGAAGAAAGCTTCTTTCATTTGAAGAAACATTTTATGGTGATTTGACATAGACTTTTTCAAAAATTAACACTGATTAACATAAAGAATCAGACATAACTTAGCAACTAAACAACAACAAAAAACATGGTTTTAATCATTTGGTTTTCTAGGCAAAAGGTATGAGTTCATAATGAAAAGACATGTAGCAGAAATTATAAACAAAAGGCAATAGGTAAATATGTTCCTTTTTTCTTCAGTCAACAAACTTTTCTGAAGCACCTGCTGTCCACAGACTTTCTCAGAGGATTTAATTTTATAGGTGCTGTCATTAAGAGATAGAACGTAAATGAAGTATCCTTTAAAGCTGAAGGCTTATCTGTTAGGTTTTTATGACTGCTCTTTCAGTGACATAGAATTAGTAGACCTTCTCTGCTGAAGTATTTCAGTGTTTAATATGGTGATTTTAGCAGCAAAAGCAGATGTGATAAAATACAGGATTCAGTCTTACATACTAGTTTATAAGCGGTTTTTTAAAAAGCTAGAACAATTTAGAACATGGACCCATGGATAAGTTTGGGCATTTAAAATTCTTTGTAGACTTCTTGTAGATATTCAAATAATGCTTGGCTTTTAAAAAAATATTCATTATATATCCACGGAGATTCTTTTCTTTAAAAATATTAAATGAAAAATTATGTCACTAGTATTTATTTGAAGGTTCTAGCACCTACTGTGGCAACTATATCTTTTTATACCCAAGGCTTTATATTTTTATACCCAAGGCTTTGGGGGGAAAACTACAGAAAATTGAGAGAAATAGATAGCCTTTTTGTCAGTCTTGCTGTTTTTCTTTCTATACTTTTAATAGATATATCTAATTTTAAGCATTTTTCAAGTTGCATATTTTCTTAATTTTTAAATAATTTTTATTTAGTTAGTTGTCTCTGTCTGTGCTGGGTCTTCCTTGCTGTGCAGGCTGTCCTCCAGTGAGTTGGGGCTGCTCTAGTCACAGCATGTGGACCTCTTGTTGCGGTGACTCCTCTTGCAGTGGTTGCAGCACATGGGCGCAATAGCTGTGGCTTTGGGGCCCTGGAGCACGCGCTCTGCAGTTGCAGCACGTGGGCTTAGTTGCTCCACAGTGTGTGGGATCTTCAGACCAGGGATTGAACTAGTGTCCCCTGCTTTGCCAGGCAGACTCTTAACCAGTGAACCACCAGGGAAGCCCTGCGTATTTACTAATTCCTTCCATTTAATGTGAGGTTGTGTATGATTGTATGTATGTGTGTGTATATGTCTAATCACTTACGAATGATACTCAGTTCAGTTCAGTTCAGTCGCTCAGTCGTGTCTGACTTGATACTGGTCTTTAGTTATATAATCCTAGTAGCAGTTTATTTATATTTTTACTTTTTAAAGCTTGATTTCTCATGTTTCAGCTTGAGAATATTAGAATTTTTTGCTAAAAAAGGGAAGCTGAAGGCTGGTCCCTCGGTACACAAATAATGGCCTTAATTTGGAAATGGTTAATTTCCTGTGAGTCGTCCTGACATGCTTTTTGTGCTTACACTAGAAAAAGCAGTAAGAAGAGGTAGTTTTGTTTTTTTTTTTTTTTTTCCGACAAGTTTATTTCTGTACTTTTTATGAACAATGCCTGCTCAGAAAGTTTTCAGAGTAGGAACATGTCGATTCTTGTTAAGCGCCGGTTAGTGAAACTAATACTCTATGAAACCAGTGAATAATTGGCCAGTTACCGTGTATTTATTCTTTAACTTAAAGAAATACTTCTTGTTATTAACTTTGTTCCTTTGGGACTACGTTAATGTGGAAAGAAAATCTGGCTTTAGTTTTCCTTCATCTCTTTTTATTTATTTTTTAACTCTGCTAATTGCTTAAGTACTAAAAAAAAAAAAAAAAAAGTCTGATTGGCATCAATTGGAACAGACACCAAAAAGAACATTTCTGAGTAATTATTTTGTAAAGAGAAGAGTCTTACCAGGCCCCATAGCATTTTAACTGCAAGAAATTACAGTTTTTTAACTATCATACCCAGAATTATGTCTTGAACTTTGAATTGTGTCTCATTCGATTATATCTAATTTCCCCTCTTTCTAGGTCTGTTCTGGTGTTATCCAGGTCACTCAAAACACCTACTGGCATGGTGTGGACTACATGGATTATTTTTTATAGTTGTGTTAACCCTACTTTCAAAATACATATCCTGCCTCTTACTAATCTGTACTATTTCTAACGTCCTAGTCTGATTCACTGTCCTCTCTTGATTGGGCTGATTGCAGTAGGCTTCTACCTGGTTTTCTTGCTTCCACCCTGACCTCCCACATGGTAGCTCAGTAGTTTATAAAGATTATTCTTTGTAAAATATAAGTTAGGTAATGTTATTTTCCATTTCTCTGTAGAGGAACTTTTCTATTACCACTTAGTTGTACCAACAAGTTCCGACCACATGGGCCTTTTAGCTGTTGCAGTGACCCTCCAAGCTCACAGCCTTCTCAGAGTCTTTAAACCTGCTATTCTGTCTTATCTGGTTGCTTCTTCCCTGAGAATCTCTTCATCATTGACTGACATTTTTTATTCAGGCCTCAGCTTTGATGTCAGCTCCTACAAAGGCAGCTGTGTTGGCTTTGTTTACTCCATAACAAATTATCCCCAAACTTACTACTTTCATGTAACAAACACATGTAACCATTAACTATTCCACACATTTTCCTGAGGGTCACGAATTGCTGGACCCAGACAGTTGGCTGGGCTGCAGTTGACTCAGGAGGAAGCTGCTGGCAGGCTTCAGCTTCTCACTATTGGTGAGATACCTCCATTTTCGCAAGGGAATGCCCTTCCATAGATTGCCCAAGTGTCCTCCTGATGTGGCATCCCCCACACAGTGAGGGATCTAACAGAGGAAGAGCCCAACACAGAAGCCAGTCTTTTGTAACCTCATCCACTTGTATTGGATGCTATTAGTCACATCCCTGGTACAGTGTTGGAGCAGAGTACACAAGGGTATGATTACCAGGAGGTTGGGGGTGTCATAGGGAGCCATCTGGAAGGCTGGCTACTATAGCAGCCCATGAGAATTGCATTGGTTACTTTTGAGAAGCCTGCGTGTTTCATTTTTTTTAACCTCTGAGCAGTGTTTAAAAGTCATAGCTGGGTCTCTTCCTTGATAAGGGAATAGCTGAACAGTGATGAGAGTTCATCCACTCAAGTACTTTCTCTCTCATTATTTACACTAATGACCTCTGAAATCCCATATTGTGTCTCCTTGTTAATTGTATCTTGTCTGTCTGTCTTCCTTTATGAGAGTATGAGACCCTTGAATTCAAAAAACTGACATTTCATGTCCAGTGTTTTATAATCCTTGGGCTTAGAACAATGCCTGAAATATAGTAGATCATTATTTGATAAGTGATAAATTTTATTTGATAAATATAGTAGATCATTATTTGAAAAAAAAAAGTTTCCCTTTTTGAGCCCTGAAAGTTTTATTTTAACCATTTCATATGGGAAGTTGTTTTTACATGTATCACTGTTTCTAAAATTTGGTGTACTGAACATAAATTTCATCAGTTTATTATTTTCTGAGTTACCTTATGTAGAAGGCACTGTGCTAGATGCTCTGAAGTTACAAACCAAATAAGACATGGTCTTTAGCCACCCAGGAGTCCTTTTAGTGATGAAGGGCAGACTCTGGTGTGTGCCATATGAGAACAAGTAAAGTAAAAGAGGAGGAGATGGCAGGGTGGGAGGCAGGGTGAAAATTGGGAGAGGCTTCACAATAGAAGGTCTTCTTTATGTCTTAGGGTCAGCATGTTATTTTGTGCTATATAATATTGTGTTTCTTTTAGCATGCTCAGAATGTAAGAAGGAAAGAAACTGTATTTTCTGAACAACACAAAGTCAGGAAGCTTGTTCTACAGAAGTAGAAATGGTAAATTATTTAGTTACGTATATTTTAAAGTTATATATTGTTAAAGATCACCATGCTGAATTGACTAAAAATACAGGAAATTTAATTTCATAATATATGGTTGTTATCGCATATAGACAGTTGCCCATACTTCAGCCTTCAATCAGTGTACCTTTGGGATTAGTTCTCTGAGTAATAATTATGTTTATAGCATTCTTCAGTGTTACCAGTTTGTTAGGGTAGTCCTTCTGTCTCCATCTCCTTAAAGTTGCTTCATCTAATTTTGCTGTGGCTTGAATGCCCAATTACCGCACTAGATAGAATTATGTATGTGAAAGTGAAAGTCACTCAGTCATGTCCGACTCTGAGCCCCATGGACTGTATAGTCCATGGAATTCTCCAGGCCAGAATACTGAAGTGGGTAGCCTTTCCCTTCTCCAGGGGATCTTCCCGACCCAGGAATTGAACCAGGGTCTCCTGCTTTGCAGGTGGAAACTGTACCAGCTGAGCTACCAAGGAAGCCCAAGAGTACTGGAGTTGGTAGCCTGTCTTTTCTCCACTGGATCTTCCCAGTCCAGGAATCAAACTGGGATCTCCTGCATTGCATGTGGATTCTTTACCAACTGAGATACCAGGGAAGTCCCAGAATTATGTATAATAATAAATGAGACTCCAAAAAGAGTTTTTGAGTAATTACGTTTTAAGGGAGGATTTATTTTTAGTTTAGCTCTCTCTGGCTCATGATTTTCATCTTTCTCATACTCACCTGTGTTTTAACAACTTCTCTTATTTACTAGGTGTTGTTTTACTTAGGTTTGCTGTTGAACTTTGTGTTTCTGATCAATGTATCATAGTTGGCTTTGAAGTCAGACTGACTCATGAGTCTGCCAAATTTTAGTTTTATATCCGTAAACAAGTTGTTGAATCTTTCTGAGCCTTATTTTAAAATATATCTGACAGTATTGATGTAAAGAGTAAATATGTTCAAGGCCTAGAATGTTACCTGGCATGAATTTCCTTCCGCCCTCTCTTCCTTCCCCAGTTATCCCACCAGGTGGACTGGGCTTTACCCTCCACCACCTGGTGCCTGGAGACAAATGCTTCAGTGAGCAGCATCCATATGTGTGACACTTGGACAAGGATGTCCTAGTTTATCCCTGGTGTTGGGCTGGACTCGGAAGACCAATCCTGCGGATACCTTTCTTTCCTAAGATTGTCAGCACAATTTGGGGAGCAATCCAAGATTGAGTTTCATGGCAGACTGGTACCAGTAACTTGGCCCGATGGAAAATGCACAGTCCAAGATTGACTTTCTAGGTATCCTTTAGAGATTTGATCCTCTGAAGCAGGTATAACTGCTACATGGTATTTCACTCCCTGCCTGGGATTTATAACAGTGGAATTCAGGGGCAGCTCAGCCCTTGAGAAGAAGAAGGCCGTGGGGAAGATGTATCAATCCTTGTGCATACTTAGAGTTAACAAAACATTCAGAGCAAGGAATTTTTTAATTAAAGTAAGTTTTACAACATCCATATAATTACTTACATATTTTCCACTCCCTCACATATTTTCTTGGGTTACCCACCCTTGTGACTCATTCAGTAGCAAAATCAGTGAAATCAGCATTCCCTTCTAGTCATCAAGCAAAACAGGTCACCTCTGTACCTGCTGGATTGTCTGGTGTCCCCCTGGAGCATCTCATTTCAGTTTAGGTCTCTTCCTGCTGCCATATTTCCTTGTTTTCCTCCTGGGTGGTTTCCACTGACCCGTCGGGAACTTCTCACCATGCCAGTTTCTTTACTTCTGTTGCTCTCTTTTGTCTGTTGCACTTCTTGTGTTTATTCATCATTCATGCCTTGAGAGTCATGCCAAGATTCAGCCCTTGTTTTGAATTCAACTAAAATTCATTGAGTATCTATTTTGTACCCTACATGGAAATAGGCTGTATTACTTACATTATGGAATAAAAGAATAAGGTTCAGAAAGGTTTTGTGTTCAGAGTGACAAAAGTAGTATATGAGAGAAGGAATCTGAATGAAAATCTGCCCACTTTAAATTCAGTTTTCTTTCCACTTTAGCGCAACTCCCATTTCCTCTAGGTGTGCCAGGGTTTTGGGAACCTCTGATGACATGAACTGGAAGGCTTCATTAGGTCATGCTTAAGTTTGTGCCACTGGGCATCATCCTTCTGCTGATGCAAGAGGCTGCTGGAAGCAGTATGTGGCAGATACGCCCCAGGTACCAATCTTTGGGTCCACCTGGAGTCCATACTGCCAGCTCCTGGCCTATAGGATGGAGAAAATGCTGTTATTTCACTGTTGATTTTTTTATTTTAAAGGACTGGTCTTAAAAGTAGATTTAATAATTTAGGGAAAGAAACCTCCACTCATTAAGAGGAGCAAACTTATTAAAAGCAAAGAAGTGAGGGGAACTCCCTAACTTCAGTTTTTTTCACAATATGATTTTATTCTTTCGTCAGAAAGGTGTTACATTGAATAAATAGGTTTTCCCTTTTAAGTTATAAGGCTGTATGCTTCTGTCTAGGCAGGCCATAGAAATTGTTTTTCTTTTAAAATTACTTCTTTAATAACCCTAATGAAAATGAAGGTGGTTTCCATGAGTTGAAAATTAGGCCATTATTTGATTAATTATATCATTGGTGATGAGAGTATTAAAAATAATTCATTTGCGGGGATTTCCTGGCAGTCCAGTGATTAGGATGCCTCGCTTCCACTGTAGGGTGCACACAAGTTCAATCCCTGGTCAGGAAACTAAGATCCTGCATCTTACAAGCCTTGCAGAGTGGCCCCCCAAAAAATTCTTTTTGGGTTTTACAACAGTTTAGAGATTCTGTGAATCTGTATTTGACGAGGTGGATGATTATGTCCAAGACTTTAAGATACAGTGTGAACAGCAAACTTAAGAAGATGAGGAAACTATTCACTTTCTGCAAATTTGAAATGACTGTAGCCTGGGGTTCAAATTTGAACTCCATAATTAAACACTTGGATAAGCTTTGATTGGTTACCTAGCCACTCAGCCTGTTTGATTGCCTATTCAAATAGAGTTTATATTTACTCTCTGAAGTTAATGAGGCTAATGAAAACATCAGTTCTTTATCTAATACATATCAGACATTTTGAAAAAAGGTAGCCAACTCCACCTCCATTTTAATTAGTTGAGCAGTTACAACTTCTAGAAAAACAAATTTCCAGGTGGTACAGTGGTAAAGAATCCACCAGCAGTGCAGGAGGTGCAAGAGACACAGGTTCAATCCCTGGGTCTGAAAGATTCCCTGGAGGAGGGCATGGCAACCTGCTCCAGTGTTCTTGCCTGAAAAATTCCTTTGTAGGCTAACAAAGGAGCCTGGCAGCCCTATAGTCCATGGGGTCTCAAAGAGTTGGAGATGACTGAGCACATACACAAAATACACACAGAGAAAAACAAAATATTTGCCTTATTAATGGTAAGGTAGTATCTACGGTTTTTCCAGTAGTCATGTATGGATATGAGAATGGACTATAAGGAAAGCTGAGTGCCGAAGAATTGATGCTTTTGAACTGTGGTGTTGGAGAAGACTCTTGAGAGTCCCTTGGACTGCAAGGAGATGAAACCCATCCGTCCTAAAGGAGACCAGTCCTGGGTGTTCTTTGGAAGGACTGATGCTAAAGCTGAAGCTCCGATACTTTGGCCACCTGATGCGAAGAGCTGACTCATTGGAAAAGACCCTGATGCTGGGAAAGATTGAGGGCAGGAAGAGAAGGGGACGACAGAGGAGGAGATGGTTGGATGGCATCACCGACTCAGTGGACACGAGTTTGGGTAAACTCTGGGAGTTGGTGATGGACAGGGAGGCCTGGCACGCTGCGGTTCATGGGGTCGCAAAGAGTCGGACACGACTGAGCAACTGAACTGAACTGAAGTAACTTCATCTTTCTATACAAAGGCTTCATATTTGAAAACTAACTACATTACATCAAAGTTTTTATATAACTCCAACTTAGAAAATAAAAATAGGATATAAAGCTCTAATGACACCCTTTTAAAATCTCCATTAGGGAGAGTAAGTTTAGCATATTAAAAGACATGATTTTTTTTTAACAGGCATTTTTATTTCTCTCACGAAGCATATTTTGTTCAATGTTAATTGTTAATTCATTTTACTCAGTGATTATAAACATCAAAACAGTAAAAATTAAGTGAAATAGGAAATGGCATATTCTGGTACATTCAGTTGTCAGTGTTAAATAGGAAAAGTATCACTTTCTCCACCCATATGTTTTCTGGTCTGTATATTTAAACCATTCTGTTGAATTTGAGATTATATTGAAAACTGTATGCCAAGTGTTTTTCTGATAAAAGAAAGAGAAATCAGTTAAATTACTTTTTATTTCCTGTTATATTATTGAAAGACATTCCAAACTGTACTAATTGCTTTACTTAAGTGCTAAGAATGGTCATCATTAGAAACAATAGTCTCCTCTAGTGCTGGAAATGTAGATCAGATATGAAGAAGATTCGGCTAACTGTATACTGTCTGTTGGACACAGCAATCAGCTTGTCAATAGATTTTCCCTTTATTTTAGAAAATGAGTACACACACAAAAAAACCTCCATTTAGTCAAGGTATGGTAAAATTAGCATCAACATAATTATTTTGATATAAATTTACGAGTAGTTTGTGTTCGTGTAGAAATTTGAAAAGTGCAGAAAAATTTCAAGAGACAAAAAGTCACTCATAATAACAACCAGGGCTAGCTCTAAAATTTTAGTGTTGCAGCAGCAGCAGTCTTTATATAGAATTAAAGGCAATTTTTACTAGTTTAAGATTTTTTAGACCTGTTTAAGTTGATGTTTTACTTTATTTGTATTTCCACTTTAAGTTTTAGAGAAATCATTTTAAAGTGGATGAGAAGAATAGAAATGAAGCTTCCCTTATGGCTTAAAAAAAATCTGCCATTCACTTAATCAACATTGCAGTATCTTATTGGGGAAACAGAAAAAAATAACAGATTATTTTTTAAAGTTTTTTTATCCTGCAAGAGACTTATGTATAAATATATAAAATAGTAAATCATATACCTGCTTTCAGAATTTAGGGAAAAGTTTCTCTGAAAAATAGAACCATTCAGAAGTCAAATTGTAAGAGATTTTTATTTTCACTTTATTGTCTGACTTGGAGTATTGAAAGAAAAATTTTAGTCACAAAATCACAAAATTTAAATCACAAAAATTTAGTAATTTTTGTTGATTTGCTTTCAGGGTTTTCCACTGCAATAAGGAATGTAAGCCTAACTGATAAATGCATTCATGAATTATCAATATTTGCTTTATCTTACATAGGTTAATTTCTTTTTTTTCTTCTTTTTTAACTGAAGGATAATTGCTTTACAGAATTTTGTTATTTTCTGTCAAATCTCAACATGAATTAGCCATAGGTATACATATATCCCTTTCCTTCCTCTCCCACCTCCCTCCCCATCCCACTCCTCTAGGTTGATAAATTCTTTTAACTCAGAATGATAAATTAAGCTTATAACACCTTTTATTTCTTAGCTATGAAGTTAAATTATAAAATTACTTCTATATATTCCTAGTGAAACACCAGGCCAGAAAATATTAATATGTTCTTGTTAGATTTCATCTATGTTCTTTTCAAATTCATGAAATTCCAAAAGGAAAGGTAATGGAAATACTCCCTTTGTAAACCTCAGATAAATATCATGTATATTTTGTGTATTGATAGTGTAGAATTTTCCTTTCTGCTTTATAGGAATGTTGTTTTTTTTTTTTTTTACTTTACAATATTGTATTGGTTTTTAAAATGAGTCCTGGCCTTTTTTTTCCCCCTCAAATGCCTGTGCTGTTTTCTCTCATGCATTTAGTACAAGAATGATTTACTAAGTTGACAGTACATTGGCAGCTGTGTTTAGATCAGAGGGTTTTATTTTTTTGTTTTTTGGGCTTTTTTTTTTTTTAATCGCGTGTGTGTGTGCATGTGTGTGTTAACGTCAGAAGAAAAACTGTAATAACTAGTGCTATTTTTTTTTATTTGCTTACATATACTGCTATTTATTTAGGTAACCATCTAACGTATATTTCTAGGTTTATTGTTTTGAATCAGGAACTGCAGTTCCTAATTCATAAATTTGTAGTGTTGAAGGGATAGGATACTTGTAAGTACTGTAGTTTTTATTTTATCATGGAGTAAGTAACAAAGTAGCACAAAATTATCTTCATTAAAAGTAGAACTCAAAAGTGAGTTCCTTAAAATGTTTAAAAATTTACCTAGTGAGTTCCCAAGATTCTAAAGCAAAGATGAAAGAACCAAGCGTGAATATTAACTAAAATTTGTCCCAGTTCTATGATAACTCATATTCAGCAATAATTAATAAAACCATTTCTTTTATCTACATACTTAGATTCATACAGCTTTATGGCACGGTGGCAGGTATGTTGTATCAACAACTTAAAGGTAAACTTAAAGGTAATAATTTCCTTTCTCACAGTGTCTTGAATGACAGTCACAAAGTTACCATAATAAATGAATTTCTTTTCTTATGAAGTACCTCTACAGAAATTTAGAACAGTGAGACAAGACCACACTAATTCACTAAAAAGCTTAAACCTTCTTAAGTAAATACCTTTTTCAGTACTATACATGTAAGATGAGCTAATGGCTAAAGAAAGGTCACTGGATCGTCTAATGAATAAATAGGAGTAGTTTCTAATTAGCACCTTGTTCCACCACAAATTACTTGTGAATTGGGAGTAAAAGCCTCTTTGTATATAAATTATAAAGGAGTATAAAAGCATAGTCTATGATGATTGCTACCAAAGTGAGTTTTAAAGGACACTTTTTCCCCCTGAATAGATGAGCACTCATCTGCAAATGTATTTAACCTCTTAGTGACAGGTTTATCTACAAGGCAATAAAGAATAGAACTGGGATCTTTAGTGGAATAACTGTTTACTCTTTCAGAGAAATTCTGATTTACACTTTGTCAGTAGGGAAATAGCATCACATCAGAGGTGAAGTGTCTAGTATGCTAACGAATCTTGTTTTAAGCTATGGTTATAATTAGTTTTGGAGAAGGCAGTGGCACCCCACTCCAGTACTCTTGCCTGGAAAATCCCATGGATGGAGGAGCCTGGTAGGCTGCAGTCCATGGGGTCGCTAATTCAGACATGACTGAGCAACTTCACTTTCACCTTTCGCTTTCATGCATTGGAGAAGGAAATGGCAACCCACTCCAGTGTTCTTGCCTGTAGAGTCCCAGGGACGGGGGAGCCTGGTGGGCTGCCATCTATGGGGTTGCACAGAATCGGACACGACTAAAGTGACTTAGTAATAGCATAATTAGTTTTATTCTACATTTGAAAATCAAGCTGTAGTATAATAATAAATGTCAACTACTCATGTCCAAATTACTGTAAATATTGAATTGTTAGAATCTGGAACTATTGAGGTTATTCTTTGCCCGAACTTCCTGTTTTCACCCACCTCCCAATTACTTGCAGCTATCAAAATAATTTTAATCATTTTCAGATACTTTGCAGAAGAAAAGGGAGTTAAGCCCTTCAGCCAAAAAAGATGTTGCCCCTCCTCTTGTCTTCATTTATAGCCCTGCTGGGCCCCCCTATTCTAGTCAGGCCAGCATTCTTTCTGAGCATCACTTTTCTGCTATAAGATCTTAAACATTTATTCAGGTCATTCCACGGTGCTGATTCTGTGTTCTTGCCTGTTAAGTCACATCAGAGAAGCAGAGAATTTTAGAGTTGGAGGAAGCCTGAGAAATCAGTTGCTAAGCCAGGTTTATTTTACCAGTGATGAAATGTATGACGTTAGATAAATACTTTTCAGATTAAAAATTAAACCCAAATCTCTGGACTTCTAGCCTTTGACCTGCTCCATTATGGAATGTTGCCTGCAGATATGCTCAAGTAGACATACGCAGACATCTGCCTACTCTGAATAACACTTGACATGTGCATTTTCCCACCTCTGTGTCCAGGCTTTTCACCAACTATGCTTGGGTATTAGTCCCTGGTATGCGGAAAAGTCATGAAGAGAGCAACCTGAAACATTTATCAGGCAGGGGAAAAAAGGAGGCAAGCATGCTCCTTAGACCTGTTTACAGTGGAAGTAGTAACTGTGTAGTAGTAACTGTGTGGAAGTAAATGCACTTTACTGCTTTTATTATTCTTTCAGTATCAAAATTCATTGAGTATCAGAGAAGGATAATGTGCTTGTAGTTTTTTAGAGTCGTACCTATAGAAAAGGAGAGCCCCACTATAGGACACTCTAAGTGTGACACAGGGTCTTAGTTTATACATAATAATTTTCAACTAATTGAAAATCATAAGTGACAGATAAATCGAAAATAGTGTAATTTTTGTCAGAAACCATTCCATGAAAAATCAGAGCCATTCCCAGTATTCTGCTAAATTGAATCTTTCCTCTCATATTCACATTTATTTTATTGAGAATATTCAAGTTCAATTTGAAATGATGAATGTACTGTTGATGCCTCCTTTGCTTTAAATATGTGTATTGAGAATTTTAGCATTGGAAGGACCTTGGTGACTCAGATGTCCCAACTACTTCATTTTATTGCTCAGGAAACAGAATTCAAAATGTGAAGATTCTTAAATGTGACAACAGAACTGATTCGTGTATGGTAGCATGGGGCTCAGGAACCTTGGCTCAGGCTAGTGTTATTTTCCCTAAATTCCTTGAAAATGTTCTCATTAAATTGTCTCTTGGCTCCATCTGTTTCTCTGCCCATTTGTCCCTTTTTTCCTTCTTCCTCTTTTTTAATTCTTCCAGGTTAATTCATATCAGTCCTGCTTAAGTAATTTTCAGTGGATTTAATATGCCTACTATGAAATGGGTTGAAAAGAGAAACTGAAATTCTCACTTTAATTAGAATGCTGGTATCATCAAAGTTTTTTTCTTTTTCTTTTAGCATCTGCTTATTCACCTTTCTACTGTCAGATCTGGACTGTCAGTTGATTTTACTGTACTTTCAAAAATCCCCATGTACTTTGTTAATTTAAACAATATAGATATTAGATATATTATCTCTACCTCTCACAGAAAAATTTTAGAGGTTGCCAATGAATTTTTATGTTTATATTGGTATAAGTCAACTGTATCAAATTTAGCTGGACTCACATAAATCTATCTTGGTATGTAACCAATTACATGTTTTGTAGGTAAATTTTATGAAATAATTGATATGAAGAGTACATTGTAAACATAACCTGCTAGTTTTCTTCATTCAGTCATTTCATAAACCATCAGCAGGTATCCAGACTCAAGGCTAGGTAACACTGCACAGATTTGATTCTCTCATGAGTAATTCTCCAAATTAATAGGAATGACAAATCCATACATAAAGTATTATAATAAGACCATGGATAGAGATTTGCTTAGATCCCTGTGAGAGAGTAGGCGTGGGGCATCCAGATGACCTGCAGAAGCCTCTGGGGACCACGGTGAAGGTGGACACTGATCTCACATGCCAGATGTCGTGTAGGTGACTGCGTTTACCTGATGGAGTCCAGTATAATGGAAGTATTTCAAGGCCTACTCACCAGAATTTCACAAAACCCTCTGTGTCCTCCTCATGTCGTGTTGTGATCAAAAGTCTCTTGCTATCACGCTGAAATCCAGATGTTCTGATATGTACTATACCCTTTCTTAAAGGCTGAAAAGAGGATGTTTTTATTTGACCTTTGGGGGTCTCAACCAGTGAACTTATCCTTCTCCTGAAGGGCTTTTATGTGCTGTGCAGTGAGTAGAGATTAAATTCTTACCCTCACCCTACATCAGACAGTGCCCAGGATCTTAGCACAATGTATGTGTGTGTATGTTAGTCGCTCAGCCATGTCCGACTCTTTGCAGCCACGCCAGGCTCCCTGTCCATGGGGGTTCTCCAGACAAGAATATTGGAATGGGTTGCCCTCAGTACAGTAGATATTCTTATTTAGAGTTGCATATGATCTTCCTAGCAAACCGTCAGGAAAATATTCATTGCTCTATAGCAAATATGAGAAAAGAAAAGAAATTATACCTGATTATATTCTTATCTTAGAGGAGAGCTTAAAATGTCAAAAAATGGGGAAAGAATACAGGTTATCACTAATAATTCCAGTCAAACTGGTGAAGCAGGTTTTAGACATCTGGTGTTGATCTTGTCCCCACAGTGTCTTATCTTCTTAAGTTCCCTCAGTGGTAACTGGGATAAGCAGTTTGTTGTGGAACAAAAAATGTCAGGAAAAGTAAGAGGTGACTGTGGAGGGTTGGCTGGGAGTTTCCCTCATAGGGGTCCTTGTGTTGCATCTTCTTAGACTTGTGATAGTGATGTAAATGTTCCCACCATTAACCTTCTGGCTATCAGCCACTTGGTTATTCTTAAAACTTTTTTTTTTTTTTTTTTATTCTTAAAACTTTTGGTACAATTATTTGGTACTGTTATTCCTTGGTTATTCTTAAAACTTTTTGGTACTATTCTGGTGTCCATATCAGGCGTTAAACATGTCCACCATGGGATGCATGATACCCTGCCCCCCTCCTACAACTGCTGCTGTCTTCCTTGGTCTTGGACCCTCCTTTTGCACAGAAGCATAAGGCAGAAATCTTTGCATCCTTGGATCCACTTTCATAATGCATTTTGAGTCAGTCACTCAGGCATTTTGCATTTATTTCTTAAATATATTTTGCTTCTGTGCATTCATCTCCCTGTCAGTGATTACTGAATATACTTGAATATTATAAAGTGAAATTCCCTTCACCCTGCAAAATTACTCCGCAGAAAAGAGGGGATCTCGTTGTCCTGGTGTGAGTACAAAGCCTCTGCTATTTCTGGGAGCTTTCCCAATTGCTTTATTTTAAACAGCAGAGCGCTGTGTGAGGAAGATGCATGGCCCAAAATGACCTTGTTTAGTGCGGCCAGATATTTATGGCGGCCACCTGACAAAATCTTTTTTTTTTAAAGGATGTGGCAGTGTTAAAGATAGTGTGGGTATTTATTCCCAGGAATGTGATCTCACAATTATAAATGCAAAATGTCTTTATACATAAGCCTTTTTACTACCCCCACCTGGCAAAAACAAAACGGAAAACCTTCACCCCTAAAATGTTCAGGAACTAGGGCTCCTGAAAGCATGAATCTGCACCTACAAGACAAATGGAGATGTCAGCTATCCTAATTTTTACCAAATATCTGTGACTTAGGACTTTGCCAGTGACAGCATCAGATGGAAAATTTCACAAATGCTATACCTCTAGTGAAGATGAGTATGCTCTAGAAAACTGTCAGAGGACTGAAATACTGACCTGAGGTGATGCAGATACAGATGCCGGACATGCCTGTGAAGAATTTGAATCAAACTGCTGGGGTGACACAGAGGGGGAAAGTGATCTATCTGAATGTTTTCTATTTCACTATTAATTTCACTTATAATATGTAACTCAAAATAGGACTTCCCTCTTGGCTCAGTGGTAAAGAATCTACCTGACAATGCAGGAGATATAAGAAACACGGATTTGATCCCTGAGTCAGGAAGATCCCCTGGTGAAGGAAGTAACAACCCATTCCAGTACTCTTGCCTAGAGAATCACATGGATAGAGGACTCTGATGTGCTACAGTCCATGGGGTTGCAAGAGACTTGGATACAACTGAGTGACTAAACAACAACAACTGAAAATAATAAGTCCATGATCTTAGATAAATATACATTCAGAAAAGTACATGAATTCTAAATATATAGCTCAGTGAATTTTCACAAAGCAGACAGTGTGGAATCAGACCAGGAATCAGAATGTTGCCAGCACCCAAAAATGTGCTCTCCTGCCCTCTTCCGGGAACCACCTGCTCGTCTCCCACTGCACAGGCAAGGTTGAACTGGTCCTGCCTTCTCTCAGCATAGACTGCACGTGCGTGCTCAGTCGCTTTAGTCATGTCTAACTCTTTGCAATCCTGTGGATGGTAGCCCACCAGGATCCTCTGTCCATGGAATTCTCCAAGCAAGAATATTTGAGTGGGCTGCCATTTCCTTTCCCAGGGGATCTTCCTGATCCAGTGATTGAACCTACATCTCCTGCAACTCCTGCATTGGCAGGCAGGTTCTTTACCTTCTAAGCCAATTATCAAGACTCTTCCCAGGAAATCCTGACTCAGTAGATTCTAGTTGGGCCCCAGGAATCTGTGTGATGAACAAGCACTGCAGGTTCCTCTGACTTTCGGGGAAGTCTGAGGAATACTACAAACATTATTTTTGTGTTTGCCCCAGTGCTTTCGCATGTTCTATCTTCTGTCTGTCTGCTGCTCTCCTGTAGATAAGAAACATCCTTCCTCCATTGGAAGGAAACATCCACACAAATGTTGTCTCTGGGAATCTAGAGTGACCCCTGCAGGCCCAGTAAATCACTCAGTAGTCACTAAAGTCTTATTCCTGGTCTTCCTCATAACCCTAGTCCATGGTGACTTTCCTCATCTCAGCTGATTACAGGCACTGGTTTTACCTTGAGTTTAAATGCAGAACTGGCTGAGGCTTCTGCATCATCCTATTCTGTCATTACACTCGGGCCTCGATGACTGCAAAAGCCTGCTACTAACTAGCTTTCCCACTTGCATCTTGCATGCATGTGGTCAGAGTGATCATTATTTTAAAAACTAAGTGAACATCACACATTACTGCTCAAAATTCTCCACTCGCTCCCTGCTTCTCTCAGAGTAAAAGCCAAGTCTTCACAAGGTTCTGTAAGACCCATTGCCATGTGGCCCCTTCACCTTCACCCTTTAACCTTCTAGATCTCACTCTGCCTCAGCTATTCTGGCCTCCCTGCTTTTCTTAGATACACTTTCGCTGTAGGACTTTTGTACTTCCGGTTCCTTATATCTGAAACACTTACCCTGAGGAGTCTAGAGTGCCAGCTCCACTTTTTTTCAAGTCTTGGCTTCTTCTGTATGAGGCCTATCTTGACCACCATATTTAAAAGTGAAACTTGGAAAAAAAAAAAAAAAAAGTAAAACTTGATCCATTCTTCCCACAGCTCCAGTCTCTTTTACCCTTTCTATTTCTTCCGGTGGCATTCACTAACTTCTTATATACCATTGACTGTGTCATCAGTTTTATCTCTCTGCAGAATATGAGCAGAGAGAATGGTAGAAAATACCATATTGTGCTCAGGATATATTCCCAAAGTAGTAAATGCTCAGTGAATATTTGTTTGATTTGTTGAATGAAATAGGATGCAATAGATAAGAGATGTTACGTAGTGTCTCTTAATAAGCCATATTTTCATGAAGACTTTCCCAAGAAATGTTGCAGACTTTCACATTTGAAGTAAAGACTTGACACTGGGAGTTTAGATGATTTTGAGGGTGCTTATGTACTGCTGCATTAATTTGAAGAAGCCAGTTGCAGCCCAGCTCACCCTTTCTGAGTTGTGGGTGTGCTGCTAGATACAGGTTTTTACAAGGGGGTTACTTGAGTTCTGGATTTTCCCTCTTTGTTGGCATTACTTGAAGTGTCCATAGAGGCAGGTTTCCATGAAGAAGCTACATAACTTAAGAAAATTAAATAATGTCTTTCATGTTTGGTCCAAGCACATAGATTTTGAAAGTTTATGCATAAATTCTTAGGTTCATTAAAAAACCAATTTGCTTTTGCATATTTTAGCCCATCCGAAGAGCATTCTTATATGCCCTTAAATCAGTTTTGGGATACCAGAAACCTAATCATCTCTGTCATGCATTATTTCCTGAAGTGTCGTGATGCAGTCCATCTGAAATCTGATTTCTAGATACGAATATTACTTTAGAGGGTCTATCTTTATTCATCTGATTTTAGAATAACTTCTGTTATTGTGAGTTCTTAAGTTTCTAATATATATGCATATGAAGTGTTATTCGCTCAGTCATATCTGACTGTCTTGCAACCCCATGTAGCCCACCAGGTTCCTCTGTCCATGGAATTTTCCAGGCAAGAACACTGGAGTGGGTTGCCATTTCCTTCTCCAGGGGATATTCCAGATCCAGGGATAGAATCCTGCATTGCCGGTGAATTCTTTACTGTCTGAACCACCAGAGAAGTCAATATTTGCTCATAGGTACTTATTTAGGCCTTTGAGAATGTAACTTTTACATTTTTCATGGGACGGAAGGATAATTTTTCTTTTAGCTTACAAAGAGATTAGGTGTAAACCTCTGCTGGCTCAGCAGGTTATTCTGTCATCCTGGCTCACCTAGCCTTTAGAAAGAATGAAAGTGAAGCCTCTCAGTTGTGTCTGACTCTTTGCAATCCCATAGACTGTAGGTTGCTAGGCTCCTCCATCCATGGAATTTTCCAGGCAACAGTACTGGAGTGGGTTGCCATTTCCTTCTCCAGGGGATCTTTCCAACCCAGGGACTGAACCCAGGTATCCCGCATTGCAGGCAGACTCCTTACCTTCTGAGCCACAAGGGACGTCTAGCCTTTGGTTGTCTCTGATTGTCTTCTTACTGCTTTACCTTTCTTAACCTCCTCTCCCAATCCAAATTTATTGATTAGAGACTTTTTATAAGAGTAAATCTTACACTTTGGTGTCTCCCAAGGTGCCTGGAATACTGCTGGGCTATGATAGCTCTGGGCATCCAAGAGAAGAATTAGTTCAGGAAAAGTGAGTAGGTTTCCTCTAATAATAAGAATGATTATTAGTAGCTCACCACTTGAAAGAATGCCAAGGAGAAGACTTGTGTGAAGACATATGTCTTAAATCAGCTAATACATGTTTGAAAAAAGGCAAATCTCAGTTAAATAGTATCATGAGGGAAAGCTTGGGTATAGTTTTATCCAAAATAGGAAAGGCAGTAAAGCACCAATTCAAATCATGGTTAAAATTTCCATTTAAACAACTTCACAAACTGTATGCGTTAGCAAACTTAAAAATAGACACTTGTGTGAACTATTATAGGAAGTTTATTGTGCAGTTAAAAAAAGTATAGCAATTGCCATGCAGTAGAAAAATACCTAATCAGACTGTCCTTTTTTCCTCTTGGCTTTCTGAAAGCGTCTGTATTTCAGGGCTATGATTTAACTAACGCTAATCTTAGGAGCCTATATGTATATTTATTCTGTTACCTGTCTGTTCTCTGGGATGTGTGAGTACCAGTGAGCCTAAAAATATGGAAATTCAGTTAAAAATACTGGGACTTAAAGGATAGCAGGCAAATGAGGAAGAGAATGACCTATAATCTAAATACATTCAATCATTTCACAAGTATTATTGAATCCTGCTAGATATTAGGAGTTGGGGGGTTGGAACTGAAGTGGTAGTAAGGGTTGGGGATATAGAAGAGAAGGAAAGGGAAGCAGCCAATCCCAGCCTTCATGGCGTATATAGTTCATTCATTTAGTCATTCATTTGTTCATTCGTTACCTATTCAGTGCCTGTAATTCACTGTAACAGGGATAAATCAAACCAGACATTTTTTGTCCTGTCTGAACTTATATTCTGGTGAGATGGCAAGGCAATAAATAAAGCAAAAAATACAGTAGAAAGAGTTAAAGAGTATGGAGAAAAATGAAGTGGGGGAGGACCCTAGAAGCGTTGAGGGTGAGAAGCAGGTTGCAAACTTAGGTTGTCCAGGAAAGTTGTTGGTGAGAAGGTGTCTTTTTAGTGAAGATCTGAGGGAGGTGAGGGAGATAGTCACGAGAGAAGGAGCAGTGGGGGCACCGGAAAGAGGGAGTGTGAGATGCTGAGGTGAAAGCTCGCTGGTGTGTTCAGGGAATAATGAGGCTGCTGTGGCTGGAGCAGAGGATGGACGATGGGGTGAAGCCTCATGAGGCTTTGGGCTTCATTCAAGGCGTGACAGGGAGCCACTGGAAAGTGTTGCCCCCAGGCCTGCAATACAAAGGTGTAATTTGGCAAAGGGAACTAACCACAGGACAGGGTTCTTTAATAATTCAATTCACACATACACTGTCGAGCAGACTGGAGATGTGGGATTGTACTGGAAGAAGTAAAACTGGAATGGGGTGAAAAGCCAAATCTGGACTTAACTGTTTAGGGGTTAGAGGTCCTAGTGGAGTCATGGGGAGGGAGCAGAGCTTGAGGAGACCTCGAGGAAAGATCGGGGCGGAGACACTGAAGGAGAGCCTTACGGGCACTGGAGTGGGGATCCTATGTGATCCTCAAAACGGTGATAATTGTCCCCCTTCTTTTGTCTTTGTACTTGTTTTATGTGGGTTGTTTTCTAGGGAGATATTTGATATTCTTTCTCAGACTTCATATGAAATGAAATGAAAGAGGGAAGGAAAGAAGGAAAAAAGATGATGTTGACTTTGTGTTAATTACTAACTTGTTCAGCAGAGGAGGGCAAGTTGGGTGGTTCCACCCCACTTCTGACTAATTAGAACCACAGTCAAAACTGTTCTTAAAGATAAATAACAATGATTTTAGGCCTAAAAATTCCAAATAAAATGAAACCTCAAAAGTATTGTGTTCTGAGAACTATGATGATTTTAGTTGATTTTCCTATTATGTCATTTGTCTTGCTATCCTAAAGATCTTCAGCCACAATTATCAAAGCATAGACTTGTTCATTTTAACTTTTGTCACCTGTAAAATGATAAAGACACTCACAAATCAGTGTTTTCACAAGTTGAACAGTGTGCCTGTCCTACCAAGACTCAGTTGTTTGTTTGTTTTTTAAATAAAGATAAAATTTTGTGTTATCATCAGGACTGAACGAAATTTCACAGAAATTCCAAAGAAACATTGCCCTCTTGGCTTAAGGTGTTAAAACGCTTAGCAGTGTTTTCTGTTTAATTTTAAAGTGTTGCTTTCTAATTCTGAATGGAAGCAGTTTACCCTAAAGTGTTATAGATGGTATGTTTTACCCTTAAGTGGATATACACGGGCTTCCCAGGTGGCTCAGAGGTAACGAATCCACCTGCAATGCAGGAGACACAGGAGATATGGGTTCGATCCTTGGGTTGGGAAGATCCCCTGGAGAAGGAAATGGCAACCCACTCCAGTATTCTTGCCTGGGAAATCCCGTAGACAGAGGACAGCTAATGTCTTTGTGCCTTTCGAATGGAAGTCAGTTAAAATGGAAAATTGCTGTAGGAAGCTGGTGTGTTTTTAAACTCTTGAGTGTGTTGAGAGAGGTATGAAAACTCTTTCCATTCTTGACTGCATGGAAAATATTAAACTCCTTGTCAGTAAGCAGAGGAGATGATGAGTATTGTGGGTTTTCATCTTTTTCATATGAGTTCTTGTGATTCACATCCTGTCCTGGTTACAGTATTGGTCTGCATTAGCGATCTTGAATGCCAAGACTGAACCATTATTTTTAAAATTATTTTTCCTGGAACCTGTTTGGTGCTTTGAGCGTATTCATTATATAAGTTTTTTGCTGCAAAAGTTCTAACAGTATGATTTCATCTTGACTGATGACCTCGACTTCAGAGTATAAATAGAAAAATAGAGATAAGTGACAAGGATTCATTAGCAATCCTCCTTCTAAGCAAAACAGTAAACCTACCTAGATAAATCACCAGCCGCAAAGCCTGGAGAATGTGTGTTAAAGAATTAAAGGTAGTGTGGGTATATGTGTGTGTTTAATTGATACAAACATTTTCTAGAAGAACTGTAAGAATACAAAGATTCCATCTGGTCTGTTTTGCTGCCCTTCAAGTTTTATTAAAATAGGCTTATAGGTTTTACTAAACTATTAGAAAGTATATTCACAACCCTCTCTCCTTTTTTAAGGGAAATTTTTTTTAAGTAACAAGAAACTGAGACCAATATTTTATTGCTGTTTCAAGTCTCTTCTCTCAATACATATGTTTATGTGTGTGTAAGTATAATTGCTTTGTTATTATTAGACTTTAATTGTAGGGTTGAAAGATCTCAGGGAATCACCTGATTCATTTTCTGGCACTTTTAAGCTATCACAGACAGATGAAAAAATATTTTAGTATTTTCTAGCATTTGCTCTGTGCCCTGCAGTGTTTGAAGCAGTTGATGTAAATTAACTCATTTAGCCCTGACATCCACCCAAAGGGATGGGCCCTGTTGTTATTCCCATGTGCCATATAAGGAAACTGAAGTGCAAAGAAGTTCAGCATCTTGCCCTGTAAGGACTGGATCATGAACTTGAACCCAGACACCAGAGTGTGTGCTTTTGATCGTTACATTCCCACCTTCCTCTTCTCTCTTTCTACTGGAAGTTCCATTTTTAAGGGTTAATTTTTACTCTCACTTTCCTTTACCTAACATGGTTTTCTCAGCCTGTAATGTTCCTTTTGTTTTCCTTTTTCTGAGCACTTCTCCAATCTTCCGTCAGTCACTACTGTTCCATTCTCTCACCTTCCTCCTCAGAGATATTCTGCAACTCTCAAACCATTTCTGAATTCTTAGGTTATGTATCAGGACTAGAAGCTGGCGCTTTAATAATGGCTTGACCAATTCTGAGTAAGTTAATATTAATAGTACAGTTACATCATGGTTTCTACACATACCCTGTATTCCTGTTTACCACATCTTTTTTCTGCTGCAATTTGCAAAAATACATTTTTCTTTTCTTAGGTTTTGCTATGAATGATGCCATTTTATGCATTCATGATCATGCCTCAGATTTCCCAAGACCTTTGATTGTGGACTATAATCCACAGATATATTCGCCTCTTTGTGGACATTGTATAGCATCTCTTTAGGTTATTTATGAAAGTTTCTAATTTTCATGTATCCTAGAATCTTCTAGCTGTTGAGACAAGCTAGAATTTACACATCAAATGTGTAAATTCCCATTCTGCACATAATTGTCAGACAGCTGTGTGATTAAGTTTGGTCGATGAGTACTTTGTACCAGCTGTTTGCATGTTATCCTCCTGACTGAATCGCAGGGAAGAGAGTAAAGCACAGAACCATGTTGCCCCCGTCCCCCAGTTCTCCTCATCCTATCCACCAACTCCCTGTGGACCCTCCACGCCAATGAAGATGCATTTCTGCAGATGCAGATGTGTTTTCTGCTTCCTAAACCAAAGATAAGCATTACATGATGACCAAGTACCACATAATGTTGAGTGATGCTGCTGTATTTTATTGTCAAGAATTTCACAGGATTATAATTTGTAAATGCAGCGTTTTCCCCACATTCTTACCTTCCCATGGTAATAGTTAATATTTAGAGTCTGAGGTGTCTGGGGATGATGATTAACAGTTCCCTCACAGATGTTTTCTTGACTGTGCTGCTGCTGCTGGGTTTTTTGTTGTTTTTATCTTGGGTGTTGCTAGCCTGCATTGTCTCCCCCTAGAGGTCCTGACCTCCATTCGGGAGCCCCTGCACTCAGGACCCCTGCTGCCACTTGGCTTCCTTTAGAGCAGGATCTTGACTACATTGCCTGTTTACCTTTCTTTGAAAGTGATGCACATGCTTGCTGAAGTTGTCCATGATACGTCCCGTTAGTGCACTCATTTAGCATAATAAAGGTATACTTAAGCCCTATTACCTGGCATGTTTATGTTCCTGTGAGCCACTGCCCAGACTGTGGGGACTTTGGCCAGTGGATTGGAGATGAGGGCGTGTTTTTTCTACCAGCTGGGAGCTTAGATGTTCTCATGGCATCCTGTTCTCACCTGTGTATATCATGACAACATTGTAATTTATGTTTCCCTGTAGGCTTCCCCCACCTGACTGAAAATTTCAGAGACTATGAGCACAAGGTTCTGGGCTTGGCTTGGTGAGGTTCCACAGCGCTAATCTTTGTTTTCTGTGCCTCATTCCAAATGTCATTTAAGATGGTAGCATCAGTACCAATCCAAGGAAACTCTTGGTTTAATAGACTTTTAGAAATTGGCCAAGAAATGTATATACTATACACCTGTATGTTTGAAAAACAATGTTGGAACCAGCCTTTTGGAAAACAGCCGCCTTTGGCCCAGTCCCATCACCTCTGCACTTTGTCCCTGTGCTGTCCTTCAGGAGCGCCTTTCTCCTGCGGTGCCCCCACCCACCTGATTGTTCTTCACTCTCAAAGCCAGCCAGGAGTCCCCCCTCGCTCCTCTTCCTTCCAGAGCTCACCCCCCTCTTTCACTGGGCTTAAATATACTTTTATTATGCCAAATGCAGTTAGCTCTGATTATTTAAAATTACTGAATCTATCTCCTGTGTTAGACTAGAGCTTCTTGAGGCCAAGGCCCATATCTATTCACTTTGTGTTTCTACTCGTATCCCAGTGCTGGGTAAAGTGGAGTTGGATGAGATCCCTTTATACTAACAGCACTGGAGGAGAGGGAAGGATCATGTGGTGAAGAAAATAGGGACCCAAGTGGAGAAAGGAAATGGGGCAGGGAGTTATTTGGGTGACTCTTGGGAGGCTGAGACGAGAGGGAAGATGAGTTTGGGGCAGGCCAGAGGAGACAACACCAGGCCAGTCTGGGTGGTGGCAGGCATTTTAACACTTGTGGACTGAGATGTAGAGGAGTAGGGGCTGTGGGAGTAGTAGATGGAGCCCTGGCAATAGCAGTTTTACATGGGAGGCAAGATGCGAGATGCAGTGTTGGGAGAAGGAGTAGGACCTTGGAGATGACGGCCATATTGGAAGAAGGACAGCCATAGCTGGCACCTGGCAGGGGGTGGGGGACTGGCAGTGGGGAAAGGTGGGGAGGAGGTTCAGGGAGGGGATTGCTGTGACCGTGGCAACTTTGGGTGGCCAGCAGTTTGGGGCAGTTGTACACACTTTGCCAACAAAGGTCCATCTAGTTGAAGCTATGGTTTTTCCAGTAGTCAGGTATGGGTGTGAGAGTTGGACTATAAAGAAAACTGAGCACCGAAGAATTGATGCTTTTGAACTGTGGTGTTGGAGATGACTCTTGAGAGTTCCTTGGACTACAAGGAAGTCAAACCAGTCAATCCTAAAGGAAATCAGTCCTGAATATTCATCGAAAGGACTGATGCTGAAGCTCCAATACTTTGGCCACCTGATGCGAAGAACTGACTCATTGGAAAAGACCCTGATACTGGGAAAGATTGAAGGCGAGAGGAGAAGGGGATGACAGAGGATGAGATGGTTGGATGGCATCACCTACTTGATGGGCATGAGTTTGGGTGGACTCCAGGATTTGAAGATGGACAGGGAAGCCTGGTGTGCTGTGGTTCATGGGATCACAAAGAGTCAGACACGACTCAGTGACTGAACTGAACTGACACACTTCATGGGATCACAAAGAGTCAGACATGACTCAGTAACTGAACCCACACACTGAAGGGTCAGTCAGTGATTGAAGATTGAATTGTATCTTAGGTAGCTGTGAGGAGCTGGAGGTGGTAAAAAGAACCCAGTGGCAAGCTTGGCTGAGCCTGCCAGGGAGTGAGGTCATCTGTGACCATAATGCTGAGCAAACAGGATTAAAGGGCACATCAGAAACTTGCTTTATCCTCTTCTCCTCTCCCCTGTTCCAACCACTACCCTGTGGGCTTGAGTTGTCTGTCCCTGCATGAAATCTAAGACAGACTTCACTATACTTTGTATCAGCTTCTCTCAGATTAAAAAAAATTTTTTTTTCCTCAATAACTTTTATCGATAAATACAGTCTTGGTTTAGTAATATCTGGCCTAGTCCAGTATAATAATACTTTTTTTTTTCATTAAAGGTAAAACCTCTCTTGCAGCTCCTGTTTCCTGGAGATGTGCAGCCTGTAGTGAGGGAGGAAGTACCCAGGGGCTTCTCTCTGTTTTTCCCCTAAATCATTATCACTCCCTGCTCCCCTCACCAGATAACTCCCACTTCTTCAGAATAGACGGTGGAGGTGGGCTTGGTAAAGTGCAGGAAGGTCCTGTGGCATGACATCAGCTTGCCTAGGGTTTCCTGCCATGGCAGATGTCAATCCTGTGGGCTTCCCAGGTGGCTCAGCGGTAAAGAACCTGCCTGCCCAGCCAGAGATGCAAGTTCAAGCCCAGGTCGGGAAGATCCCCTGGAGTAGGAAACGGCAACCCACTCGTTTTCTTGCCTGAAAAATTCCATGGACAGAAGAGCCTGGCAGACTATAGTCCACAGTGTAGCAGAGTCAGACACAGCTGAACATGCAGGCATGGCACAGGTTATAGGCTCTTCAGTGGGGACAGTCTCCCTCCTTCGTCTCTGTGGCCCTCTCACCTATATTTTCTCTGACATGGGGAATACACCTCCTTTTTCAGCAAACCTTAGTATGCTGTTGCGTTTTCCACACACACCCTCTGCTCAGCTCATTCAGCTGCTGTTCTGTGCTCAGTCCTGTCCAACTCAGTGACGCAGTGGTCTATGGCCCACCAGCCTCCTCTGTCCCTGGAATTTTCCAGACAAAAATACTGGAGCGGGTGCCATTTCCTACTCCAGGGGATCTTCCCAACCCAGGAGTGGAATCCGTGTCAGGCAGCTCTAATGCACTGTCAGCTCACGTTGACTTGGCAGCACTTATGGGATCTCTGGGTGTAAATATTCTCCTAGTGCCTGAAAGTGAGGTGGGAGCTGGACACACAGATGGGGGTAAATGCCGTGCAGATGGTGGCTGAAATGTGGAGAGTGGACACGCTCGTCCAACGGGAGACAGGGAACCCCACAGAGACTCACATTCCAGAAGCGGGAGAACAAGGAACTGGCCAAGAAGGTGGAAGCCTCTTGCACAGTGTTGTTTCTACAGAGGGGCAGACCGTATAGGAGTCAGCTGAGTACTACGTCTATTATTGTTTCCATCTTTTACCCAGGTTAAAGGTGTGCATTTTCATTTTAATTGTGAAAGGACTCTAAACTATCTTCTTCCTGTTTTGAAAATTGATGTTGATTTTACTTTAGAATTTCTGATTTATTGAAGATAAGTTTTCAACGTTTTTTTTTTCCAGTTGTGTATGAACACAGATCAAGATTGGAGAAATCCTTGCAAAAGGAAAGACTTGAACATAAGAAAGCAAAGGAAGGTAAATAAATAATGTAATTCGTGTTTTACGTTTTTTATGCTCTTCTTTGAAGTATTATGTATTTGCTTTACTGTTTTTTTCCTTAGAAATTCTTCAAATCACCCGAAGTCCGTCAAGCAATATGCTATACATTGTGCAAGAAAATAATTCCTGCTCAAGATTGGATTTAGAATTTTTCATTTAGTTTGTGCCTCTTTGGGGTCATTCATATATTAGTTATATGCATTACTTTAGAAATAGCACACAGTTTTTCGTTTGAATATCGTATATCTATTAACATCTGTTAACAGACATCTGGGAAAGTAATACCATGCAGTCCAGAATATGACAAACTTTATGTATACATATATATATATGCATTTATAGCATAATCGATTTCAATCTCATTGCATGACATCTTTTAAGTTATAGACCTGTTTTTCTCTTGTGCTAAAGACTTTATTGGCATAGCCGATTGGTTTGTTTTGAAAAATAAACATTTAGCACAGGTGTCAAATAAAAATCAATGCTGTTGATTTTTATCAGAATTTTTCTATAAAGCATGGACTTTGTATAGCTTGTGATTTGGAGTTACCTGCATTCTTATTTTCATTTATTCAACTTTTTGGTTAAATATTAGATTGAAGTGGTGTTTTGTCTGATTACTTTGGTATGGGGTAGAAGAAGGGAGAACAGAGGAGGACAGTGTGAGCTGGAATGTTTTACTGGGAAGTTTTAAGATTATTAAAATGCTCTGATAGGGTTTGGATTTTCCTTGTCTTCAAATGCAGGGTGATTTTGTAGAGCCATCTAGTGGATAATAAAGCTTTAAGAGCATTAAAGATGGTTTCCATGGCTTGAGTTCCTTTTCAGGTCCTGAATGATTTTAGTGTGCCATCTAGTGGCTGGCAATAAATCATCTCTGTCCTTAGGTGCACTGCATGGTTTTGGTTTTTTTCTCCTTCATTTCAAGGTGAGTTCATCACCAAGTCCACACTCTAAATGCACTTTTAGTCAGTTGACTATAGTGTGTATTTTGTTGATGCAAGATTCCCAACTTTAAGGTATGGAGGAAAACTTTTCAAGCATTAAAAGACAAAATAAAGTATATCATCAAGTAGATTGTTTAGGTCTGAGTAAAATGTGCCCTTGTTTTTTTAGATGTTTAAAAATGCCACAGTGAATTAACTTATACTAATAGAGTTAATTAATGTAATTATGTTCTCCATTTTGTATTTTCTAGATTTTCTGGTTTATAAATTAGAAGCACAAGAAACACTGAATAAGGGAAGGGTAAGTTGTTTTTTTCTCCCTTAGTTTTTTATTTCACAAAACTTGACGGGGGGGAAATAAAGTCTCCAAACATTTTACTCTGTTGATCATTAGGACTGAAATACATCTCCCTCCATCCTTTCCTTCCTTCCTTCCCCAAAAAAATTCTAAGAGGAAGACCTTAAAAATTGTTCCTTTAAAACCTACCTTCCTTTGCTTATCACATTATTGGCAATAGTGATAAATTGAAAATATCCTTAATATTCACAATAAAGAGATTCCTTTATTTATTCATCCGTAGTCTCTCTTTTCTATAGAATGTGATATTTAGTTTGATTTGCCTTTGCACCATGTTACTGTCACTTGCAGAGACATTACTGTGTAATGTCTAACACAATACCTGGTCTAGAGTTCACATGTTCAAATGTTCAAAAACATCTGTAAAATGAATAGATAAATAAATGATATTGACATTTTAAAAAAGTTTTTAAGTCCAAATTAACTAGGGAAAAACACTTTTTTCTCTTACTCTAAGAAAAACATACAAGTATTGGTTGACAAAAGCATTGGTGTTGTGGGGCATTAAAACTAAGAAGAGTCGGTTCCTTGAATAACTAGGAGGTTACTGGCTTTTCACTCTTATCTTGCATTTTTAAAACCTAGTCAAAATCGTGTGTGTTCTGTTGTGCATTTTGTCATGTAATATATTACAAATTAAAGTGGTAAAGTGATAAAAATAAAGTGTTAAAGCAAAAATGTGGTCCATTTTAGAAGTTGCAAGAACATGAAAGAAATAAATGAAGCTGTGCTTATACTGCCGATGGTGTAAAGTAAGAGGCGGTGCACGTAAGACAGAAAAACACAGCAGCCTGGGGAGAGAAAACTGGCAGGTGTGGTTTGTACACTGACCCGCTGTGGCTGCCCAGGACTGGACATGTGTGAGCTCCAAATGTGAAGATGCTCCACTGGTACATAAGAACACACTGCTGGAGCACGGAGTTCAGCTGGACACTAAAGCTCAGGGTTCTGTCCTGGCTCTGCTACTAAAGGAGATATTTGCCCTAGGCCTGTTCCTTAGCCTTTCTGTTTCTCTCTGTGAGCTGGCGCTGTAGTAAAGAATCTGCCTGCAATACAGGAGATGCAAGAGACGTGGATTCAATCCCTGGGTGGGGAAGATCTCCTGGAGGAAGAAATGGCAACCCACTCCAGTGTTCTTGCCCTAAAAATTCCATGGACAGAGGAGCCTGGAGGGCTGTAGTCACTGGGATCACAGAGTCAGACATGACTGAGTACACACACACAGTCAGACATGACTGAGTACACACACACGGTCAGACATGACTGAGTATACACACGCACGCACAATGTATGTAGAATTTCTTACCCATGGAAACTCAAGGAAGAAAAGTGGCTTTTCTCTCCCTTTCTGGAACCCATTCTAAGCTTATAAGGCCTGGTCTCTGCTGGTTTCTCTCCTGTTCCTCTTGGAGCACCAGGCACAAGGTACCAGCCATATGCGGTGCTGTGTCTCAGGACAAGCTCTCCTCTGCCTCTGGCCTCAGTTTTTCTTCTGAATATGAGAGTGGAAGTAAATCACCTCCAAGAGCCCTTTCAAACTGTGGTTTTATAATTCCATGCCCTGCTTTTTCACCATTAAAGTCTAGCAAACTTAGAGGAATGTAAAACTTCATTTCTACTATGAAGTAAAGAGAGGACCTAAGAAGCATCCTGGCTCCAGCTTAGAATTCATTTTTACTTACACACGTGAACAAGTGAAAACCTTTCATTAAGAGTTTTAAGTTCTGTTTAACAAAAGAGCCAAATGTGTTATCTTTTTGTTAATTATTTGCTTTTCAATTTACAGCAAGATTCTAATAGCAGGTACAGTGCATTGAATGTCCAACATCAGATGCTGAAGGTGAGTAATTTAGACATATTCTTCATGAATGAATGAAGGGGTTAACTAAGTAACTTATGTGATTAAGGAAAGTTTACAGAAAATTGATTTGTACCATAATATGGTATAATAAAGTCATTTTTGGCTAAAGGTGATATATAATTATAATGCTCCATTATGTTTATCACCTGATTACAAAGGACATATTTAACTCATTATTCATTTTCTTATAAATCAGGGTCTCTGGTCACTTAATTTTTGAGTTTGTTCTTTGTCCTTTAAGGATTTTCATTTGTTTTTATCTACTTTCTCAGAGTGGTTTTTCTTGAAATTTTTTTTTTTTGTAATCTTAGACACAGTGGAGGCAGTAGAAGTATTAGAATGCTGTCTTCCTGTTACTAATGTGTCATAAGTGGCCCACTTACACAGGAGCACAATTGATATTTAAAGATATTCCTTCCTTGGTTCTTGGATAAAACTCATTGTTGTGTGTCAGGAAGACTGAAGAAAAGAGAGAGAGAGATGCACTGTTTGTGTCAGGCCAGAAGAGATGAGCAGCGGTTATTATGCCAGCCACACAGCAGGAACTCTATGCCGTTGTCTCCAACAACCAGTGCCCAGCTTTTTGTTTGGTGTTCTTTGCTCCTGTATCAGTAGGGTGTATGCCTTTTATTGAAACCAGAATCTTTACTATTCTCAGGAAAGCAATACATGAATTAAAGTAGACCACCCATTCACATTAAGCATTTGGAGACTATAGAATTTATCTAGGTTGTGATTACAGTATTATAATCTTGAGTAGTATAAGAATCATTTTTACAAATAATTGATTTCTTTTACATCCCCCAAAGGGAAAAAAGTCTTTTTTTTCCCCTTCTTTAAACTGGGTTACCAGAAAGGCTGATAATCAAAGAAGGGAAATAAAAAACATTGCTGGGAAAACATCAGATTGAAAGGCAGTCTAGAGGCTCCATGGAGGGGTAATTTTTCCATTAGCTTTACCTAGTTTCCACAGTAACTTGAGTCCCTGGGAATTTCCCCAGATCCCTTCCTTTTCCATCACTCTTGTAAACTTCCAACTTCTTGTTGTTCACATTAATGTTAAAAATTAAGGGAAAAATTATTTTGGCCACGATCCCAAACTATTCATTTGAAATGGAAAGGAAATGGAAAAGAGCTGCACAGATTTAAAGCAGTCAGGAAAATGAAGCCTACTTCATCTGTGCTTACTTTCTTACAAGAGAAATGCTGTGCTATCGAGAGACAGACTGATTTAGAGAATGCGTTAGTGCAAATTCTCTGTGCCCAACGCACAGTGAGGCCAAACAAACCAAACCATCAAAGTTTGGAGCAGAGCAAGGTTTATTGCAGAGCCATGAAAGAGATTGGTAGCTCATGCCCTAAAAAGCCCCCAGGCTCCCCCAAGGGTTTGGCAGAGCATTTTTAAAAGCCAGGTGAGGGAGGGGGGTTGCAGGGTCTGTGATCAGCTTTTGCACAAGTGTCTGATTGGTTGACAGTGAGGTAGCAGGGTGGTGTCACAGGAGTTAGCATTGTCAGTCCTTAGGCTCCAGGAGGCCTGAGGCTGTATGCTCAGAGTCATCAAGCAGTTAACATCTTCCATTTGGAAGGCAGGGGGATGGTTTCACATCTACAAAACAACTCAGGAAATGGGCATCAAATACTGTTATCTAGGTACTTCAGAGAGGAGCTAAAGCAGAGGATACAGGTTAGGCCTGTCCCAGGAAAGCCCCATGTGGCCCTGCTCAGTTACAAATGTATATCCCTGCTCAAATTTTCATCTTTGCAGAGTCAACACGAGGAGCTAAAGAAGCAACACAGCGACTTGGAAGAGGAACACCGCAGACAAGGAGAAGACTTCAGTAGGACATTTAATGACCACAAGCAGAGATACCTGCAGCTGCAGCAGGAGAAAGAACAAGAGCTTTCTAAGCTAAAAGGTATTTGGAAACCTAATGAGCCAGTGTGCGTGGAAATGAATACTCATATTAATGTTTGAATGGAACAATAGACTCTTGTTTGCTTGGTGATTTATTTACATCACATGTAGTATTTTACCAGCTACTTCTTTATGATATTTCACACTGATCTCTCTGGTTTGTTTAGGGAAACAGTAAAGAACACTTAGTGTTTCTCAATGGGATATATTGGTCTTGTTGGGCAAGACAGTTCTTTTTGTGCATTGTGAGACATTTAGCATCTCTGACCCCACCCACAGAATGCCACTAGTGCTCCCCAGTCACCGTGATAGGTTTCCAGATCTCCACTGGGGCACAAAGACTCTGTTGATCACTTATGGTCACTTCAAAAAGTTCAGGCTCTGAAGTCTGCCTGCCCTGGTGAATCAATGACTAGTTTTATGACCATTGGCAAGTTGTATAAATCTCCACAGACTCAATTGTCCTCATCTGTAAAAGTGGGATATTCATTAAAAGTATTAACCTTATAGAGTTGGTATGAGGATTAAATTATGCAAAGCACCTAATACAATTACTCGTACATGGTAAACCTTCAATATATGCTAACCACCATAAATATCAGTACCAGGTATTTTCATAGTAATATGAAATGAAATACATCACTTCTGAGTACATATGAGTTCTGAAAAAGGGCAACAGCATATTCTACAGTCACCTATTCGGTCCTGAATAAGTTTGAAGTGTGAGCTTTGGTTTAAAAAGGTACATGGTGCTTACATAAACAAAGATGAAATCAGAGTAAGGTCTTCTATAATCTAGTTAATTGTACTGTGCCTAACAATTTCCTGGTTTTATGTAAAACGTCGTCATAGAAATCTGCTGTGTGATAGGTCTTTTGGACTTTCTGCACTTTTCTTTTGCTATGCTTTGTCTCTCAGTATTCCAAAATAATAGGTTAATAATGGTATTCCAAAATAATAGGAATACATTGTAAGTATTTTCTAGGTGCCAGACCTTGGCATACTTCACATACTTTAGTTCATTTAATTTTAGTGAGAGGCTTAAAAGGCATGTTATCTTATGTCTACTCTATATTTACGCCTTTCTTTGAAACTCAGTCCACGTGTAGTAAAATTTTATCAAGAAATCAGAACTGTGGAAAATAGGAGGACACTGGTATGTGAGTTCTGCATACTCAGACAATTCAAGCCTGATGGCTGGTCTGAACATCCTGGGATCCAGAACAAAAGGAGAAGTACAGTCAGTTCTGGGACTCTTGTCATCAGAAGAGAGAATCTCCCAATATCTTGGAGGGTGAGAGAGAGACTGAGACAGAAACACGGAGAGAGAGAGAGAGCAGTATTTTTGGTACCAGTTAATATTTGGAAGCAAGGTCTGATGCTGTAAAGAGCAATATTGCATAGGAACCTGGAATGTTAGGTCCATGAATCAAGGCAAATTGGAAGTGGTCAAACAGGAGATGGCAAGAGTGAATGTCGACATTCTAGGAATCAGTGAACTCAAATGGACTGGAATGGGTGAATTTAACTCAGATGACCATTATATCTACTACTGTGGGCAGGAATCCCTTAGAAGAAATGGAGTAGCCATCCTGGTCAACAGAAACGTCTGAAATGCAGTACTTGGATGCAATCTCAAAAACGACAGAATGATCTCTGTTTATTTCCAAGGCAAACCACTCAATATCACAATAATCCAAATCTATGCCCCAAACAATAACGCTGAAGAAGCTGAAGTTGAATGGTTCTATGAAGACCTACAAGACCTTCTAGACAACACCCCAAAAAGATACCCTTTTCATTATAGGGAACTGGAATGCAAAAGTAGGAAGCCAAGAAATACCTGGAATAACAGGCAAATTTGGCCTTGGAATAAGGAATGAAGCTGGGCAAAGGCTAATAGAGTTTGGCCAAGAGAATGCACTGATCATAGCAAACACCTTCTTCCAAAATATAGGCGAAGACTCTACACATGGACATCACCAGATGGTCAACACTGAAATCAGATTGATTATATTCTTTGCAGCCAAAGATGGAGAAGCTCTATACAGTCAGCAAAAACAAGACTGGGAGCTGACTGTGGCTCAGATCATGAACTCCTTATTGCCAAATTCAGACTGAAATTGAAGAAAGTAGGGAAAACCACTAGACCATTCAGGTATGACCTAAATCAAATCCCTTATGATTATACAGTGGAAGTGAGAAATAGATTTAAGGGCCTAGATCTGATAGATGGAGTGCCTGATGAACTATGGATGGAGCTTCGTAACATTGTACAGGAGACAGGGATCAAGACCATCCCCATGGAAAAGAAATGCAAAAAAGCAAAATGGCTGTCTGGGAGGCCTTACAAATAGCTGTGAAAAAAGAAAAGTGAAAAGCAAAGGAGAAAAGGAAATATATAAGCATCTGAATGCAGAGTTCCAAAAAATAGCAAGAAGAGATAAGAAAGCCTTCCTTAGCGATCAATGCAAAGAAATAGAGGAAAACAACAGAATGGGAGAGACTAGAGATCTCTTCAAGAAAATTAGAGATACCAAGGGGACATTTCATGTAAAGATGGGCTCAATAAAGGACAGAAATGGTATGGACCTAACAGAAGCAGAAGATATTAAGAAGAGGTGGCAAGAATACACAGAAGAACTGTACAAAAAAGATCTTCACGACCCAAATAATCATGATGGTGTGATCACTCACCTAGAGCCAGACATCCTGGAATGTCAAGTCAAGTGGGCCTTAGAAAGCATCACTACGAACAAAGCTAATGGAGGTGATGGAATTCCAGTTGAGCTATTTGAAATCCTGAAAGATGATGCTGTGAAAGTGCTGCACTCAATATGCCAGCAAATTTGGAAAACTCAGCAGTGGCCACAGGACTGGGAAGGGTCAGTTTTCATTCCAATCCCAAAGAAAGGCAATGCCAAAGAATGCTCAAACTACCACACAGTTGCACTCATCTCACACACTAGGAAAGTAATGCTCAAAATTCTCCAAGCCAGGCTTCAGCAATATGTGAACCGTGAACTTCCAGATGATCAAGCTGGTTTTCAAAAAGGCAGAGGAACCAGAGATCAAATTGCCAACATCCGCTGGATCATGGAAAAAGCAAGAGAGTTCCAGAAAAACATCTATTTCTGCTTTATTGACTATGCCAAAGCCTTTGACTGTGTGGATCACAATAAACTGTGAAAAATTCTGAAAGAAATGAGAATACCAGACCACCTGACCTGCCTCTTGAGAAACCTATATGCAGGTTAGGAAGCAACAGTTAAAACTGGACATGGAACAACAGACTGGTTCCAAATAGGAAAAGGAGTACATCAAGGTTGTATATTGTCACCCTGCTTATTTAACTTCTATGTAGAGTACATCATGAGAAACGCTGGGCTGGAAGAAGCATAAGCTGGAATCAAGATTGCTGGGAGAAATATCAATAACTTCAGATATGCAGATGACACCACCCTTATGGCAGAAAGTGAAGAGAAACTAAAAAGCCTCTGTGAAAGAGGAGAGTGAAAAAGTTGGCTTAAAGCTCAACATTCAGAAAACGAAGATCATGGCATCTGGTCCCATCACTTCATGGGAAATAGATGGGGAAACAGTGGAAACAGTGTCAGACTTTATTTTTTTGGACTCCAAAATCACTGCAGATGGTGATTGCAGCCATGAAATTAAAAGACACTTACTCCTTGGAAGAAAAGTTATGACCAACGTAGATAGCATATTGAAAAGCAGCGACATTACTTTGCCAACGAAGGTCCGTCTAGTCAAGGCTATGGTTTTTCCTGTGGTCATGTATGGATGTGAGAGTTGGACTGTGAAGAAAGCTGAGTGCCGAATAATTGATGCTTTTGAACTGTGGTGTTGGAGAAGACTCTTGAGAGTCCCTTGGACTGCAAGGAGATCCAACCAGTCCACCCTAAAGGAGATCAGTCCCGGGTGTTCTTTGGAAGGAGTGATGCTAAAGCTGAAACTCCAGTACTTTGGCCACCTCATGCGAAGAGTTAACTCATTGGGAAAGACTCTGATGCTGGGAGGGATTGGGGGCAGGAGGAGAAGGGGACGACAGAGGATGAGATGGCTGGATGGCATCACTGACTCGATGGACCTGAGTCTGAGTGAGCTCCGGGAGTTGGTGATGGACAGGGAGGCCTGGTGTGCTGCAATTCATTGGGTCGCAAAGAGTCGGACACAACTGAGCGACTGAACTGAACTGACTATTTGGAAGACATCTCATAGAAATTTTAAACAACTTAATATGGAAGTGCCTTTGATGACACTTCTAAGTGATTTTCACATCGGCAGTTTTGTTTGATCATGGTCCCTGACAGTAAATTGTGATAGACGAGGCTCTGTCATGGCAAACCATGTTGTGTGTAGTCCAAGTGATCTTTGGTAGATTAATGTGACATGAGGAGGGAGTTTAGAATTTAGAATATGGATAACGAGTTGATACCATGTAAGCTTAGATGATTCTCATCATTATGGTTATAAGAAGAGCTGACACTCAATAAATGTTTGCCATGTGTCAGTACTGGGTGAAACTCTTCATGCAGGTATCTTCTTTAAGCCTTATAACAACCTGGCAGGTAGGCATTATATTTAACCCAGTTCAACAAATGAAGAAATTGAGGCCTGCAAAAGTTAAGTAACTTACGGTCACACAGCAAAGGCACAGGAGACACTGTCCTTAAGGTTATAAACTGAATTCCTTTAAAAGTCAGCCGTGTATTTCAACTGCATGTGTGCGTGTGTAGACTGAAGGCCCATCCAGCCTGTGACACACTTGGGGTCCTCTTGGATTGCTGCTGGTGTCCCGTTTGATGTTTGAGAAAATCTGCTGTTACAAATAGGTGGACAACCACTAGCGACATTCTCACCTTCTTCTTGATCTCTTTCCAAATGTGTCATAAAGCCAGTGCCCAGGGATCAAGCAGGGACTCTTAACGGAGTGAAAGCGGGCAGAGAATATGAGGCGGCGTGGTGACCGGCAGTTTTCTGCAGTGCTCACTGCCACCCTGGAGACAGTAAAGTTTTGCCTGCAGGGAGTGGCTGCCACTCTGGGGACAGTTTGCCCAGCACCGTGCAGGCCCACGCCTGCTGCTGTCCCAGCATCGTTCTAAAACAGCACCCCTTTCACTGTCGACAATATCTCCCATTGGAAAATGAATCATATGGTCACCCAGCTGCCATTTAACTTCTGCTGAGAATTGGCCTGATGTTGCCAGAATCTTATGAGACCCAGCTTCTTGATTTTTACTTGGTGACAGCCCTTCAAATGTGGAAGACACTGTATGTTGGCTAACACCTGCAGGGGCCAAAAAAAAAAAGTCTGTGTGTTGGCCCAGGGGCTACCAGTTCATAACAGATAATCTCCAGATACAGAAAATGTGGGGAAATTACCAAGAGGCTGTTCCGCGAATTGTAGGGCTTGTGGCTGGGGAGGTTTTAAGACTTCACTGTGATCACTGCAGTCTCACATTGTAACTGTGCAAAGAATTGTCCAGTAGCTATTGGAGGAAGAGTTTAGACCAGTCAAGAACTCGATTGTGGGAGAAAGAAAATACATTTAGAATTTTTGAGCAGATGAGGTGTCTGTCTCTTGTTTCTTGAGTTGCTTTTGTAACTGAAATCCCTTTGAAGGACTGTGGAAATTATTCATGGCTATGAGAGAGGCAGTTTGTGCTTTTTGATAGCTTCATTTTTAATTTATGGTGAGACTAAAATCTTAGATGACCCCTACCCATTACATTTCATTCCTAGGGGTTTGCTTATTAACAAAAATATTTCATTTTTAGCTCAGGAGTAATTAAAAATCCTTAACTTCTATGCCAGATAGCTTGTTTAAGCATATTTAAACCACTGAGCCAGATTGTATTGGGTTGTCCAACTGAATCTATGCCACATCCCAAAATGGTGCTAAGTTTTGTTGATTTGGAGTATTGTACTGTCAAAGTTCAAAACGATCTTTGAAAAAGTTATGTGAGGCTTTAGATAGGAAAATAATAGAATCAAGAGCCTGAAAGGCCCAGGGCTTTATGCATGATTTTCCTTTTTCTAAAATAGAAACCGTGTACAATCTGAGAGAAGAGAACAGACAGCTGAGGAGAGCGCATCAGGACATGCACACACAGCTGCAAGATGTCAAGGTAAAACAGCAACAACAACAACCTAAAAACCCCAGCATTTGATTGATTTGTGTTTGCCTGCTTTACTTTGTAGTGACTTAAAAGTTGTTCACTACTTGACCTGCTTTACAATCCACACTGTTGTTTTGGGCTTTTGTGGAAAGTGAACCTGCCCATTACTTCTTGTGCATTGTAAGCTAAAGAATGATCTGGAAATCTCAGCGTTTGCATTAGCACTGGAATGATTCTTTTGCCACGTGGTTGAATCTTAATAAGCTTTTTATTTGAAAAGGTTTATTAATAACTAAAGGTATTTTTCTTCCTGTTTTGATTTCCTTGTAAGTGATTATGATTTTTGGGTAACACATTTTAGATTGTGGATTACCACCTTAACCATGGTCTTCCCTCTGCAAAGATTTTTGAACTTATCAAATGCTACAACAACAAACAAGCCAGCAAGTGAGCAGTGTTTGGGTGGCCATACCACTACCTGCCCAAGAGGAGTTTGTCCCAGAATGTCAAAACTCAACATGTAAAATTCTTTTTTGTGTAGCAACAGCATAAGAATTTACTCTCCGAGCATGAGCAACTTGTAGTGACTTTGGAAGACCACAAGAGTGCACTAGCTGCTGCACAGGTTAGAAGGGTAGCAGCCTCTCTGGGTTCTTTTTAAGTCTGCTTAACATTTCTGAATTCCTCTGTGCATGCAGTCTCTTAAAGGCCAGTCTTCGCTGAGTTCCTTAGGACAGAGCTTTCCTTATCCTGAAGATCATGCATGCTTTCAAAACTCAATCAAGAGAATATTAAGTAAAGCTTTGATTTTTTTTCCTTTTCTTTTTTTTTTTCTGCACTGGCAGTGTGGTTCATATGACTTTTTCTACCCTCCACCAACTCCTACATGCAGTAGTCTAATACTTGTCTAAGTCAGAGAATTCATCCCACATATGTGGTTTTTTCCACTATATAGACCTATGTAGACTCTTGCTATACTATCTGCAGGATTTTATATGCTAAGTACCTAAATAAATCATTGTAAAACTCTATATTTTACTCCTCCTTCCCTTGCTCCCGGCTTTACGCCTGCATACACTCCTTTTGGGCCTAGGCTTATGTGTTGTTAGGTCAAATTACAGGAAATAAGAAATCTCAGGTAAATAGAGAAGGAAAACCAGAGTCGTAAGTTTCATTTGTTCAAAGCCTACAGCAGTCCTCGCACAAGGCAGGCCCTCAGTAGATAATGTATTAAATGAACAAATACAGATGTTACAGAGCTTAGTGAAGTAATGTCACACTGACTGTTTTACAGCTTTATCATTGAAACAAATAGGAATGGCTAGTTTAGTCACTGTATATTCTTAATCACTGGTCTTCACTTTTCTTCTCTTGGAAGAATTAAAAGAAAAGAGCAAAGGAAAACCAACTATTTGTTCTTACCAGGAGACTGTGCATTATTTTTTGTCTTTATAAAATTTTTTAAAAGAATCGTATGCCAGGCCCTGATCTGTTTCAGAGACTGTAACATCAGGGTCTGTAGGACCCCTTTTCAAGGCAGTCATTGATTATCCCCCTACAAAACTGTAGCTGTGTGGTAATTTTTTACATGTTTATCAATTAAATTAGCTTTAGAGGATATTATTACATTCAAAATCTTTATAAAATTTCTGCCAAGCATTGTTACATGAGACTACTTTTCATACTGAAAAATATGACAGACCAATTTGAATACTCTACGTACTATAATAACAATAAATATTAAATTAAGCAACGACTTGAAAATTCAGAAAAATGTGAGTAAAGTAGTTCATTTAATGACCAAAACCAAATTCTGTTGTAAGCTCACTGAGGAATATTACTCACAAGATTTTGTAATAGAAACAAGTTTTTAAATTTAATGTACATATATTTTTCTATTTCTTTGAATATCTTCTTGGTTCTTTTGGATGAGGTCGTCAAGTTTCTCCTGTTCTTTTACTCCCCAGTTGAAACTTTGCCCAGATCTGCTTAGAAAACAACTGCTATTTCAGGCATATACGTTTCTCATGTAAATCATCTTATGAGATTCTGTCTTGACAATCTGATTTTTAAATGTAATTAAGTGGGGAGAAACCAGGACCTGAGTGGAATTTGAGAGCTTAGAATTTGTCAGGGATTATCATAATAACTTTATATACAGAATTTTATTTAATATTCACAACCTACTGAGTTATATAATAACTGTATTTTTTTTTATAACTAAATAAGGTCAAAAGGAGTAGAGAAGCTGGCCCAATATCAGTGCCCAGAACCACCTTGAAGCTGGGATTTGTGGAGATTCTCTGTATTACAGTTATGTGGGCCTTGCCCCACACCTACTGAATACTGATTTCTAGGGTGGGCATCCAGGAGCCTGCATTTTTAACATGATCATTCCATAATTTAACATGATTCTTCATGCATGCTCATGTTTGAGGACCATAGTATTTCTCCCTTCAAAGGTTACATACGTAGGAGGAGGAGAAAGAAGAAAAGGTAGAATATTTATCTTATTAAAAGCATCGCTGTATAGATGTCATTTTTTTCCCCTTTGACCTCCAAAGTCAGTTTGCAAATGTTTTGATAGGTTTCTGGCTAAGGGCCACTGTTAGCCATATGGCACACGTTTGTACAAATGATAAAGAAGCACGCCCCTGAGACACATTTAGCAGGCAGACTTCTCTTTGTGAATTAGAGAGGCAGGAAGCAGGTGGGTGAGTGCCGTGCAGGTGTGCAACTGTGGCCAAGGGAGCAAGACTCACCAGCCTCCTCTCTGCTCTGCTGGGCACAGTGAAGGGGCACCCTGCCTGGGAAGTGTGTTCAGAAGAGAGCTCTGGGTTCTTTGTATGTGCTTATGGAAATGTGTGTTTACACAGATAGCACTTCTGTTTTAGGATAACAGTGCTGGGACATATGATAAGCTAAGTATAAGCAGTCTATTGGTTTTCTTAACATATTTATTTTTTCCATCTTTATAGCTTCTGGTATTTAAAGTATCACACACCACACACACACACCCACACCTACACACACACATCCTACCACATATACACACAGATAACACACACATAAGTATATTCTCGTCCTATACCTGCATTAGTGCCTTTGTTATTTTAGAAGAAAAGGATATTCAGAATCAAAGAATGAGAATAAAAACCAGCCTCCTTTATGCCTATGCTACTGTTTTCCAAAACTGCAGAGCACAATACAGGGAGCTTTTTGGAGAGGTAGGGACCTTATGTGACCACAGATTGACTGGGAAAGAGGATGGCCTGAGTGATTTTACATATATAATCAGTTACTTATTTGAAGCCCATGGTTCTTTCTTTTCTGCTGTAAAGTGTTACTCAGACCATACTGGTAAAAGATATCTGCACTTAGATTTATATAAATGTGGAATTTTAAAATAGATTTTAATGTCCTAAAACTGATTGCATAGCTGTCTTTTAATAATGATATTTATACTAGAGAGTTATTTATAAAAATTCTGACTTAGTTTAATGTAGCATGGAAAACTAACATCTGTCTTAGATATTTTTTCTCTGTTCCCTTTAACTCTAATTCTAATTTGCATGTGATTAAAAATGGTTGAGCATGTCCAAGTAAGTATAGCTAATGCATGGAAACAGTCTGCATATTTTTCCTCTTGCATTTAGGTATAATATTTTTATCTAGTCCTCCACTGAACCATCTATGAATGATATCCTTTTCCCTCCTCAAATTGTGCAATTTGCATCCAATTGTGCAATTTGTAATGCAGACTCAAGTTGCAGAATATAAACAACTGAAAGATACACTGAATAGGATTCCAAGCTTTCGAAAAGCAGAACAAACAGAACAGCAAAATATCACCCAGGTGGCACATTCTCCACAAGGTGACAGCACAGCAAGAGACAAGTCGCCTGGAGAGCCTCGGGAGGTAAGAGTTGGGAACTGGCCTGTGGGCGAGTCATTTTCTCTGTCAAGCTGTTCTCAGGTGAACTGCTCTAAATATGGTCAGCTCTTCCTGCGGAACATTGATTCTCAAATTTTAGCAAATATCAAGAGTTCCCCATTAGGGCTGTTAAAACAGGAAGAGCTGTTTTCAGCCCACAGGTTGGGCTTCCCAGGTGGCTCAGCAGTAAAGAATCCACCTGCTAAAGCAGGAGACTCAGGTTCAATCCCTGGGTCGAGAAGATCTCCTAGAAGAGGAAATGGCAACCCACTCCAGTATTCTTGCCTGGAGAATCCCATGGACAGAGGAGCCTCGTGGGCTAGTCCATGGGGTCACAAAGAGTCAGACATGACTGAGCAACTGAACAACAAGCCTATAGGTTCAGCTAATTTGGGATGAAACCTGAGGATCTGCATTTCTCTTTCAGCTGGCCTGGTGATGTACACTTTGAGAACTGCTGTCCTGTTTTCTGACAAACACTAAACTAGTTTTATTTCTTCATATGGGTCTATTTGGTTGAAAGAAGCTATCATGTCTGAGTATTTTAAGGTTTTTTTGGGGGGGGATTGGGGTAGAGTAAGAAGGTTAAATGATTGTGAGGATATTATATGATAATCACCCCACTCAAGTACTAAGTTGATAATATATTTGAACTTGATACTGTACTAGGTCATATAGCATATGTCAAAGTTTTTTAACCAGGTCTTGTATTTTAAGACCTTCATGAAACTGCAAGAGAGTAAGGTCTAAAAACAGAATCCACTCTTTTGTATTCCCGTTCTTTATAAAATTAAGTCTTGTTGTTTAAGAATGTTTCCTAAGTGGAGCATCCCAAATGGTGTCACCCATATGATTAGTTCTTACCGAGTTGCTTTTGTAATCAGATCTTTCCCCTGACAAACACACTGTAAACAATGAGTGTTTAAGAAGACTCCCCAGCTCGTCTTCTCATCATCTTATAGGAATAATTAAGTTGGTATAAGTGGACTTCACTTGAATCTTCAGTCTGAGCAAAGCATTCCTTCACGGACAGCTTCTGTGTCCTGGATACTTACTCTTTGTCTGGGTCTTACATTGCTCTGAACTTCAGAAAACACAGTCAGTGCCCTGATGTGGGAACTGGTTCTATTCTCCATCCAAGTTCAACTGGATTGATCTTTTAATGACTCTGACTTTTTTTTAGTTTTTCTATCTATGAAATGGAGGTAATAGTTACTTGCCCTAACCTTTCTCACAGGGATGCTGTGGAGATAAATGACAGGTGTTTGAAAGCACTTAGAATCCTTCAGAGAGATATTTCCTATAAAGCCAGCCAGCGTGCTTGCTAAGTTGCCTCAGTCATGTCTGACCCTTTGTAACCCCATGGACTGTACCCTGCCAAGCTCCTCTGTCCATGGGATTCTCCGGGCAAGAATACTGGAGTGGGTTGCCATTTCCTTCTCCAGGGGATCTTCCCAACCCAGGGATTGAACCTATATCTCTTGATTCTCCTGCATTGGCAGGCAGTTTCTTTACCACTCTAAAGCCAGTTCAGTTCAGTTGCTCAGTCATGTCTGACTCTTTGCGACCCCATGGACTGCAGCATGCCAGGCTTCCCTGTCCATCACCAACTCCCGGAGCTTAACTCAAACTCATGTTCATTGAGTTGGTGATGCCCTCCAACCATCTCATCCTCTGTTGTCCCCTTCTTCTCCCGCCTTCAGTCTTTCCCAGCATCAGGGTCTTTTCCATTGAGTCAGTTCTTCACATCAGTTGGCCAAAGTATTGGAGTTTCAGCTTCAGCATCAGTCCTTCCAATGCATATTCAGGACTGATTTCCTTTAGGATGGACTGGTTGGATCTGGTTGCAGTCCAAGGGACTCTCAGGAGTCTTCTCCAACACCACAGTTTAAAAGCATCAATTCTTCGGCAGTCAGCTTTCTTTATAGTCCAACTCTCACATCCATACATGACTACTGGAAAAATCATAGCTTTGACTAGATGAACCTTTGTTGGCAAAGTAATATCTCTGCTTTTTAATATGCTGTCTAGCTTGGTCATAACTTTTCTTCCAAGGAGCAAGCGTCTTTTAATTTCATGGCTTCAGTCACCAACTGCAATGGTTCTGAACCCCCCAAAAATAAAGTCTGTCACTGTTTGCATTGTTTCCCCGTCTATTTCCCATGAAGTGATGGGACCAGATGCCATGATCTCAATTTTCTGAATGTTGAGTTTTAAGCCAACTTTTTCACTCTCCTCTTTCACTTTCATCAAGAGGCTCTTTAGTTCTTTGCTTTCTGCCATAAGTGTGATGTCATCTGCACATCTGAGGTTATTGATATTTCTCCCAGCAATCTTGATTCCAGCTTGTGCTTCATCCAGTCCAGCATTTCTCATGATGCACTCTGCATATAAGTTAAATAAGCAGGGTGACAATATACAGCCTTGATGTACTCCTTTCCCAATTTGGAACCAGTCTGTTGTTCCATGTCCAGTTCTAACTGTTGCTTCTTGACCTTCTTACAGGTTTCTCAAGAGGCAGGTCAGGTGGTCTAGTATTCCCATCTCTTTAAGAATTTTCCATACTTTGTTGTGATCCACATAGTCAAAGGCTTTGGCATAGTCAACAAAGCAGAAATAGATGTTTTTCTGGAACTTCTTGCTTTTTCGATGATCCAGCAGATGTTGGCGATTTGATCTCTGGTTCTTCTGCATTTTCTAAAACCAGCTTCAACATCTGGAAGTTCACAGTTCCCATACTGGTGAAGCCTGGCTTGGAGAATTTTGAGCATTACTTTGCTAGCCTGACAGTAAAGCCAGGGTACTATCAATTCACACTTTCCAGGTATGCAAGGACTTGATAAGATGTGTACCTCCAGAAGCTGTCCTCAAGTGTCTGAGAAAAGACTTTTTCCCTTGGTTTATTTATTTATACAGTCCAGTTTCTCAGTTATGTTTCTGCTAATTCAAGAAGAGAGCTTCACATTTATTTCAATTATGGGACAGTCTGACCAAACAAAATATTTTTCCTGATAAAGAAAAATCAGGAGGATTTGGCAGGAGGAAGAGCAGTGACACATTTCCCTATTGATGTTGTGTTTACTTCATTCTGCCCCTTTTTTCTAAGAAATGAAGACCATATAGAAATCTCTGACGCTTTCAGAGAAAACTGATTTAAGTTCACCAATTTTAGAAGAGGAGTTCTCTGTAGAAAAAAACCTATCTTTTTTTTTTCTTCAGAGTTTTCTGTATTAATAATATAAAATATTCACAGACTTTCTCTGGTGTACAAAGAAATATTACTTTTAATACATTAAAATGTTTTATTGTACCTGATTTAATGGACACTATTTTACATGGATGTCCATTAGTAATGGCATTCTTTTTTTATATTAGGTAACAAAAATCAAAGCTAACTCATCCTCAATTTGATCTTATCCTTTTCTTTTCAAATAATTATTGAAGACAAAATTTACATCAAAGAAAATTGCGTAAGTATTCAATCACTTGAAGTATGAGGATTTTGCCTTTTTATTCTGAGAGAACAGGAGTTAGACTGCTTTTGAGGGCAGAGTCTACTGAGATGTGGTCACTTACAGGCTTTACTTTTAGGTTACTTACGGTATGCTTCCCGTGATGAAATTTTGCTTATGTTATCTCTATTTTATAGGTGAGATTACACAATGAGAAGAGTTAAGTGACTCCATTGCAGCCATACTTTTCAGTCAGGACTCTATATTTCTAGACTCCAGGATTTTGCTTATGTTATAACCCTGTATGGTAATAAAGAAATTCTGTCACTACTTTCAAACTAGAGGAGTGTCATTTCCAGTGATGTGCTTGACCTAGGTGTCTCGAAATAGTGAAGTGTGGCAGAACCATGAAGCAGCCCCTGGAAGAACAGAGGAAACAAAACCTTACCCTTCCACCCAGAAGGAGGCAGAACTTCAGGCTCCCGCAGAACTGACCCGGCAAGAAGCAGGACCCAAGGAGCCGGAGGAGCGACAGGTGGAGGAGGAGCACAGGCGGGCCCTGGAGGAGGAGGCCATGGAGCAGGTCGGGCGGCCTGAGCACCTCGAGGAGGAGCACGACCCATCACCCGAGGAGCAGGATCGGGAGTGGACGGAACAGCGTGAACGAAAGGAAGCCAGACTTGCCGCAGGGGAGGTTCACGCTGAGGTATGAGGTTGCCCAACCAGTCGGCTGGGGTAGAGGTTGTGGCTTTGTTTCTACATAATGTTGACCTATGAACAAGGAGAGTTTGAACCTCGCAGGGCCACTTCTGTAAGGATTTTTCTAGTAAACACTAGAAAATCCGTGTTTGGTTGAATCTGAACATGGGAAACTGAGACAGAAGGGCCCCCACAGGGAGGCTGTGGAGGATCCGTACATACAGAGGGCTGACTAAAAGTTATATGAAGATTCTCACTGTGCTGCGGGTCCATGCCCCTAACCCCTACATTGTTCAAGGGTCAACTGCATCAAGGGAAAAGCCCATGTGTAACAATCTCTAAAATAAAATGGGGGTGATTTCACTAAATCTTCCATGTACTTATTTAAATGTTCTGTTGTGACATTAGTAGCACAGCTGCCTTACTCCAGAAAGGTGACTGGGGAAAAGAGAAGGTGCTGTAGGTGTTTATTTGTCAAGAATGCACAGTAGGGTGGGGGTAGGAGGGAGGCTCAACAGGGAGGGGATATGTGTATATTAAAACTGACTCATGTTGTTGTACAGCAGAAATCAAAACATTGTAAAGCAGTTATCCTCCAATTAAAGTTTTTTAAAAAAGGAAGAGAAAAGAGAAAAGAGTGCACAGTAAGGGAGACTTGGGCACATCCCTTTAACAGACTAGGAAACTAGATGGTCACCTCATCCTGCACTTTCTCAGTCTGTGCTCAAGGCCCATGGGCATCTTGATGCCAAGAAGTGACTCATTTTCTGTGATCAAGGGTGCTTGTCTCCCTGTTCACTTACTGTTAAATCCTGTGTTGGCTTTCACATATTCAAATTCAGGGTGGTTAGTAAGTCATCAAAAGCTGAGGGTTTGCCACTGGGTGAGTGTGTTTAACCAGTGTCTGCTCAAGCTGAGCATTCCCCTCTGCAAATGAGCACTGCCCTCTCACTCCACTCCCCTTTCACTCCATTCCCCTCTCACTCCACTGAGCGCTCCCTTCTCCATATGAGCACTCCCCTCTCACTCCACACCCCTCTTACTCCACTGAGCACACCCCTCTCACATAAGTAAGACTCATGAAAACATTATTATTATAAATGATACTTTAAAAGAACTGAGAGCAACACTGAAGCAGCCAGATATTTTTATTACACAGCCTCTAAGGTAATACTGACAACAATCTACCTGGCTCTTACATGAATGCTGATCATCCTTTATTTACATCTCTGAAGCTCTGTTTGCTCTCAAACTTTTCAAGACTTCAAGCTGCTAGAGGATTGGCTGAGCAGGTGTAAAGGCACCTGTAGGTTTACTCTTAGACTGTTGCACACTTAGTGTGAAGAAGCCTCTCCCAGTCTTGCATCCATAAGCTTTCCTCCAAAATAATTCCCTACTAGGTTTAATTTCCCTCAACCACGCACCCTCTTTCCTTTGGTGAGAGTTGTACGTGCTTGTATTAGTTGGGGGATGGAGGAGAGAGTGGTAGATTGCTTAATGGAAGCAGACTTTAAGAATTCCTGGATCAGATTTTCCTTTAATCTGAAAATCCTCTCCTCATCCATTTTTTATTTCTTTGAAGGAAAGTGATTCTGCCTCTCCACCCTAACCTGAAATTTGACCTTTTTTGGCTCTGCTTAGCCTGAGATTGGTGTATGCTTTGCTGGAATTAATTAGCTTCCCAAAGTCTTCAGGTCTTCATGGAAAAGCCTTAGCCTCAACTTCAGCTCAGACATTGCCCCAATTAGTCTGAGGTTATTAAGTGCCCACTTATACCAAAGTCTTTTGAGCATACATTTAATTAAAGCTGAAACATTTCTTCTGTTGTGTCCTTTTCCATTTGAGAGGGAGCACATTAAAAATATCTGCATTAATGCCAACAGCAGGGGAAGGTCAAAGGAAGCCAAGCTTCTTGCTAAAAGAAGCCAAGGGTGATTCAGAGAGAGTAGGGAACTAGCAGTGGAGTCCGGCAGTGGGTGGTGTTGGACCTAACATACAAGACAGTTGATCTGACAGAGAGGTATTAATAAACCAGCCCTGCCTTCTGCCCGTGTCATGAGAAATGGGTGAAGGGCAGACCCAGGGCACCCGACTGCTCTTGCTCACTGTTCCCCAGGTGCATCCTTCAGCCAAGCCAGTCACCAGACTCCAGTCGCCGTATGAGGAGCAGCTGGAACAGCAGAGGCTGGCGGTGCAGCGGGCGGAGGAGGCCCAGCGGCTGAGGGAGGAGCAGGAGGCCCTGCACCAGCAGCGGCTGCAGGGACACTTGCTACGGCAGCACCAGCAGCAGCAGCTCCTCGCCAGGGAGACAGCCCGACAGCGGCAGGATGGGCTCCAGGAGGGCCGGCTGCAGCGCCCCGAGCAGCCACGGTAGCCTTCTGACCGACCTGGATAGCTTGGCCTCCAGTGTCCACAGGCAGATTAAAGACAGCTCCTCGTAGTCCTTCCCTGTGAACTGGAGGGGCTCCTCTTGCTCATGGGAGCTGAGGCTGAACTGAAAATCAAATTCTAAATATTTAACTTCCAAAATAAGCAACATTTTTTTTTTCTGCCTGAAAGTAACAGTTTACATCTCCAATTAACCTGTCAGGTGTTGTGCTAGCTTCATTTTAGTTTTTGAAAAGCATTTTATCTTTTATAAGGTATCCTTTGAAAGTGTACCTGGAATCCTTATTAAACCTAATTGGATACATTTAGGAAATATATTTATGGCTTTTAAAAGAATTTTGAAAAATTCATTGGTAACTCTCTTTAAAGATAAACGACTTATGTCAAACTGTGCTACTAGTGTCCCGGAGTTGATGACTGTTTGTTTCCTTGCAGGCAGCAAGCTCGTTACGATGCTGTGGATAATGATATCGTTCAGGGAGCGGAGGACCAGGGCATCCAGGAAGAGGAAGGAGGTGGTGAGCCTCTTAGATGATGAATGTTTTAATAAAACTGCTGGGTAATATATAATGTCAACTCAGAGACATATGCATACCTGTGTACAGGTTTCTCCTGCTCTCTGAGAGTGTTCCTTTGAAACTGTTTGTAAGCTGAAATGGTGTAGATCGAAGAAACAATTACCATAGGACACATCTTGCTAACGGATACACAAAATAAATTGAGATAAAGCACAGATGCTCACCAGCACATTCAGAGCTCTGGGGGTGTGAGGTTGAGATGCTGAATGTAGGTCCTGGAAAGGAGGTGGGTGGTGCCATTCTTGCTTCTCTGCTCAGGTGTGTGCTGCCTCCATACCTGCTTTCTCTCTCTACAAATGAAACACTAAATGGCTATTTTTGCTTTCACCTATTTTCATAAAATTGAACATCCTCTTCCGATTTCTTTCAGTTAGCCAAAACAGGTACTAATATAGATCTTTCATAAAAGCGAAATGGCATAAAACAAACTTTCAAAAAGTGGAGGGTACCTATATGTACAGAGATTTGTGCACCATATGTCTTTTGTTGTCACTGATATGTTTTCCTTTATCCTCCCAAAAAGTTCACATTGATGGCCTGAATCAACCCAAGATAATCTGTTTGCTCTCTGCCATTTTAAAGTAGAGAGGAAATAGTGCTTTACTCTTCTTACATGGAAGGCTTGCTTGCATGCTCTGTCGTGTCTGACTCTGCAACTCCATGAAGTGTAGCCCACCAGGCTCCTCTGTCCATGGGATTCTCGAGGCAAGAATGCTGGAGTGGGTTGCCATTTCCTACTCCAGGGGATCTTCCCACACAGGGTTCAAACTCTCATCTTCTGTGTCTCCTGCATTGGCAAGCAGATTGTTTAGCTGAGCCAGATTGTTTACCGCTGTGCCGCCACCTGGGAAACCCCTAAACTTCTTGTACGTTAATACTTATTTTTATTTCTAGCACATTGTCGTAGGAATATTAGGCTTTAGGAAACCTCTACATTTTCTTCTTACCTTGGAGACATATAGATTATTACCTTGAAAGTTTTTCAAATTAAGTCACTAGTAGCTTTCATTCGTGGTACACATCTATATGTCACTTAACAAATACTGCCTACTGTGATAGCAGAACTAGAGAATAACCGTCTCTCTGGCAACGCTAACACTTAGCTGTGTATCCTTTCCTTAAAGAATCTAATGGAAGGTGATTACCGAACTCCCTCTATAGCCTATTCTGATATTTTATAGCTCTGATAGTCAAGAAATTGTTTTCCTTATGTGCCCCCATGCAACACTTGAAGCTTTTTTGTTCCATTATCAGTAAAGACTAGAGAACCATTTGTTCTCCCTTTTATTTAATGGATCCCTTGGTGCACTTGAAACATAATAGTAAGTTACCTGTATCTTTATTTTCTACAGGCTAAATACTCTCCATGTATTTAACCTTTCCTCTGATATCTGTGTGTGTGTTCTTGTCTAAATTCTCTGTATTGAAATTTTTTTTTCAAAAAGTAACAAGTAAATGTGTGAGTATAAATATGTGATGTTTGTGGTATCATCACTACCACCTCAGAGAACACAAGATGGGCTGAATTTGGTTTTGAGCTTCACAAATGGGGTTACCATTTCTTTCATTTCCTGAAATAGCATCCGTTTCTTCTTTTGGTACCTTGCTATTTTCTCTGACATTACCAAAATTTTGTCAATAATTTTAGTGATGTTCAATTGATTGGGCTTTATTTTATGGAGAAAGTTTCTATCATTGTTTTTGGCATAATGGGGTAAAATTCAGCTTCTGTTGTAAACATGTGTTTTAGAGAGTTAGAATATGTCAGTTATCCACATTGTCTCTGTAGATATAGGGACTGGGAAAAAGATAACTTTCAGAAAAGCTGAGACGTGTACTTTATGTTGAGCTAACCTAAAAGAAGAGAGTGAGTGATGTGGTCTGTAGGAAGGCCCACCAGTAGCTTGGCTTGGCTTGGCTTTAAAAGGGAAGAATCCTGTCTGGTTCACTGGGGCTGATAAGGGTTCCTTTGATTTGCTAGCCTATGAGAGAGATAACCAGCACCAAGACGAGGCAGAAGAAGACCCAGAGAATGGACATGAGCTGCAAGAACAAGGGCCCCATGAAGCTGACCCAGAATCCGAGGGAGATGTAAGTGTCCTCTCATCCGGTCATGACCCTTGGGAACTCACAAGGCAGAAAGGAAATATAAAGGTTTACCTGACTCTGTAACTCCAGCTCCACGTGGTTTACATAATTATATGGTAACTGTTAACTGTCAACCATGGGGTGTTTGTGTGATGAGAATGGGTTAAAGGTTGCTCAGGGAAAACATCCAGGGAGTTGCCCTCTGGGGACTTTAGTAAAATTAAAATAGAAGAGCAAAAAGAGGCACTGTAGTATGTAGTAATTCTGAAAGATGAAAAAGAAAACACAACAAAGCAAATGTGGGAATTAGAGAGAGAACCCAAGAAAGGAGGTCAGCCACCATGGAGCACGCTGAGCAGTCTGCTCGGTTGTGAATGTGTGTCCTGCGACTGTGTAATCTCTCAGCAGTCCGGTGACTATTTCAGTAAACACACAGCTAAGAATGTGAGGTTTGAGAAATGAAAAGCATTTCCCAGATACCATATTGCCATAGAAAAATTAGAGTATTAACAAGTAGAGATATAATAACCAAAGCTATTCTTTTCATTTACGCAAGAAAGGACCAAGTCTCCCAGTTCAGTTGGGTGGTATGGGACCTTGACCTTGCCTGTAAGTGTGTCTTTGCACTTAGGCGTAGATGATTTTGACAACTTACTGTAGCTCTCCTGTCATCTTTTGCTAGCAAATCAACCACCACATTTATAGAATGTGGTCCTCTGGGTCCTGCTGTCCTCTGGGCCCTGTTTATGTTGGTCCAATGGACTGAGAGGAGGAGGATTGATACTCTTTCTTGATAAGCACTGACAAAGTCTTCCCGAGCTGCTTGAAGCAACCTCGATGGAAACGGCTTTCCCCTATGACTTGCACGGAGAGGTGGTAGGATATATCTACCCACTAGCTCCTCAATCAGCAGTTCTCCAAGTATGCTCCAGGGAACCCTAGCCCTGAAATATTGTCAGGAAAGGATAAGAGCTATAGATAACAGGAGAGTATGAGAGAGCCAGAGGATGTGTAGGAGCAAGAGTGTCCACGAGAGAGCAAGAGAGTGAGTATGCAAGAGCCTGAGAGCGATGGAGGGCACAGGGGAAGGGTGGGTATTCCAGTTCCTGACTTTTGGGAAATGCTGTCTGTCTTGATTGGCTACCTGACTGCATAATCCTTCACTCTCCTTTCATCGGTTGATTTGCTCTAGATAACACGTTGGGAAATGTTGGCCTTTCTACTGTGCCTTCCCTTAATTAGAAATTATTAGCCTGCTTGTCTCTCTGTCTCACCTGTTTTATTTATTTATTTTTTAATTAGGAACATTTTTGTCCAGCTTCACTGAGGTTTAATGAATCATCCTTTTTTTTTTAATATCTAACAACTGTGCCTATTAAACCTTTTTTATTACTTGGCTAGAGTTAGAGCTAATCTGTATATTTTTATAAACTTTTGCAAAGGACATTCAGTACTTTTTGCCCTGAAGAAAACATGTTACATTTCCCCTATATTTCCACACAGTTTATTGATAACACACAAAAGGAAATCCATATGACAAGATTGTGGAGTAACTGGAGTTTAGTGTGAAGGTTATGATTTGTCACTCTGTATCCCCAAGAAAAGTGTCACTTTGTTCTTGAACAAAGTATTTAGCCAGGGAGGTACAGATAATACATCAGCTGAGACTGCAGTGAGCTCTTGAACATGTTCAAGGCTTTGAAGTGAATTGAAGTAGAATTTTGTGGTCTGGAGACTAAATCTCACTCAGGCTTCCCTGTCTTTGGGAAGCATTTGCTGCTTCAGTGAAGTGTCCTGTTGATGACCCCAGTGTGATCAGGGACGCTTCTACAAGCATCATCATTTCCGCCCAGCTCACACTCTAAAAATCTGAATCTTTATGAGGGTGTATATGATTTTGAAAGGTGCTTTGCGATCATAAGTGGGACATCCAGATAATTCTAAAGTTGATAATATGAAGGGCATTTGTTGAACACAATAACCGAGAACTACTTGAGAGGTAGGATGGGTTGGGGGAGGTATTTTTCAAAATATTTATATCACCAGAAGTTAAGCCCATTCCCTCTTATTTTGTGTCTTATCAGTGCAGCATCTCTTAGCTTCACATCTCTTAGCTTCTTAGATCCACACTAGAATGTGATGGCCTGCTCTTGAATTAGCCTCCTCTTGTCTCCTCACAGGCCCTCTTCTTGGGTCCCTGCTGGTGTGGGCTTCGTCTCTCCTCAACTGCTTTTCACCCGCTTACATCAGCTGGTTTGCAAAGAATAACTGGTCTGTAAAAATTGACGAACTGGTGAAAGCAGTTACCATTTGCCTATCTAAATCTCTAATTTTAATGATTCATCCTATTTGGTCCTTTGGCTTTCATTAACTGTTTTTCTTGTCATCTAGTTATGCTCATATTACTTATGGCATTGGAGCTTTGAGAACTGTGTTGGAATCACTTGCAGGAAAGAAGTGCTCTTTGAACTTCTTTCTGATGCATCCATCTCTGACAAAGCAGAGGCTTTATCTTTGGACAGCAGGATGGGTATCTGTGAGTCTTGGTAAGGACAGACCTGAGCAGTCTGGTAAAGGACAATTTAATTCTCTGTCAGCCTGTGGCCTTTCAAATGAAATTAAACTTGATCCTGGATTTTGAAGTGGTGCTTGCTTTTCATTAAAATTTTACAGAGGGCAGCTGTAGAGGATATAAACCCAGCAGATGACCCTAATAATCAAGGCGAGGATGAATTTGAAGAAGCCGGGCAAGTGAGGGAAGAAAACTTGCCAGATGAAAATGAAGAGCAAAAACAAAGTCACCAAAAGCAACAGAATGCAGAAATGGAGGAACATTTGGTGGTAAGTGGGTGCCATGATGGAGGGTGGTTTTAACCTGGGGATTTTATTATTTTTTTAATTAATGAATTTATTTTATTTGGAGGTGAATTACTTTACAATATTGTGGTAGTTTTTGCCATACATCAACATAAACCAGCCAAGGCTGTACATGTGTTCCGCCATCCTGAACCCACTCCCTCCCGACGTCCCTCCCCACCCTATCCCTCTGGGTTGTCCCAGAGCACTGGCTTTGAGTGCCCTGCTTCATGCATCAAACTTGCACTGATCATCTATTTTACATATGGTAATATACATGTTTCAATACTATTTCCTCAAATCATCCCATCCTTGCCTTTTGCCACAGAATCCAAAAGTCTGTTCTTTACATCTATGTCTCTTTTGCTGTCTTACATATAGGGTCGTTGTTACCATCTTTCTAAATTCCATACATGTGCGTTAATACACTTTTTGGTGTTTTTCTTTCTGACTTACTTCACTCTGTATCATAGGCTCCAGTTTCATCCACCTCATTAGAACTGACTCAAATGTGTTCTTTTTAACAGCTGAGTAATATTCCATCGTGTATATGTAGCACAACTTTCTTATCCATTCGTCTGCCAATGGACATCTAGGTTGCTTCATGTCCTAGCTATTGCAAACTGTGCTGCAGTGAACATTGGGGTACATGTGTCTCTTTCAGTTCTGCTTTCCTCGGTGTGTATGCCCAGCAGTGGGATTGCTGGGTTGTATTAACCTGGGGATTTTATAAATGCCTAAAGTGAAAGTGTTAGTCTCTCAGTCATGTCTGAACCTTTGCGACCCCATGGACTATAGCCCACCAGGCTCCTCTGTCCATGGGATTCTCCAGGCAAGAATACTGGAGTGGGTTGCCAATCCCTTCTCCAGAGGATCTTCTCAACCCCGTGATCAAACCCAAGTCTCCTGCATTGTAGGCTGATTCTTTACCATCTGAGCCACCAGGGAAGCCCTATAAATGCCAGGTTTTATGTAAAAGGTTTTAGTTATGACCTGTGTGGACAGGAAGTTTACCTCACATGCAATGTGTGCACTCAGAAGGAGTGGGTCATGGGCTTCCTGGGCTTTGTTGGGAGTGATTAGTCATCATTTCCTGCCCACTGAGGCATTGAAATGCACTGTTCATGGTGGCCTGTCTGTTCTTTGTCCCAGATGACTGGAAAATGCATCTCCAGTGTTCAGTAACCTGAACCTCTCCTTTTGTTTCAACAGATGGCAGGAAACCCAGACCAGCAGGAGGACAACGTGGATGAGCAGTACCAGGAAGAAGGGGAAGAGGAGGTAGGAAGGGGGAGGGCAGGAGGCCAGACTGCTTGGGGTCTCACACTCACCTGAAAAAACCTCTCCGAATGGGCTTTCATAGAAAGGTTTAGAGAGCCGTAGGCTAGATAAGGAAGGATGGTTTCGAGGAGAAATGGACCATAGCCGTGGAGACATTTGTTTGGAAGATAATAAAAACAGGATGATAGAATTCTCTTCTCTTGTTTTCCCTAGAAATTTTGAATTAAGAAGACACTTGACCTTCCAGGAATGGCATACCTAGGTTTATGTGATCTTTGTAAAAATATTTTCTCCTGTCTCTTTCCCTCACAAGAAAGAAGAACAAAGCTCTGCCCCTTGAGAGTCTGGACAAACCTCAGAGACTTTCTCTGTAGACATGGCCACTGCTCCTGCCTCATAGCGACACCCCATGGTATCTAGCAGAACACACTTAACACTCTCCAGACATGTAAAACATTTTCACTTTTAGCCTCTTCCCTTCTAAAAATTTAGTATCTTAAATTTAACAAAGAAGAAAAGGAAAAATAGGTAAGGAGCTCAGTTGAGTAAAATGCATTTGGGTAGAATTCCTTAGCATTTCATTTTAGTTAACTTTTTATTGCAAACCCCTCGCATATTACTGTAAATTAGCTTCGTGGAGCATCTACCATGTGTAGTTGTGTGTAGTGTGTAGTGTTGTGTGTAGTGCCACAATTGTGTAGTTGATTGATTAATGCTGTTGGTTGAGCTGGTTAGTCTCAGAAGGGTACTGTATGGACCACTGGAGCTCAGAACACAGGAATATGAAATGGATGAGGCCCAGGCCCCAGGCTCCGTGTCTCTCTGGACCAGAAAATGGTCTAGCAAATTAAAGCCCTAGTTCAGAGGCGCTTCTCAACCAGGCCTTTGCAAATGTGTGACTCTGGCCCTACGGGGAGCGGCAGGAGAGGATGGACAAGTGGCAGCCTGAACCTACCTGAGAGCCTGCTAAGAGGCCCGTGTTCTGCCTCATGGGCAGGGCTCCCTCGGCTAAGGCTGCTGCCTCGTCTGGTTGCATTTGTCAGCTTTTCAGAGCTGATGCTGAAGTTTGTCTTTATACCAGGAAAACAGAGAAGAACATCGTTCTTTGCAGACATTGGCAACATATACCTGTAGTTTTACATGCAATCTACCTGCCTTGATCCTCTTATTCTCTTTCCTTTTTCTCATCCTGCTGTTCATCCTGCTCAAACCCCTGAGCCATATCATCAGAAGAGAGTGTTAGAGAACCTGGCAGCCTTGAATATGAAGACATATGGCAAGAGAAAGATATTCATCTGGACCTCTCTTGTAACAGGATGTCTGGACTAATATTACTTGTTTCATTATGTCCGCTGTCAGGGATCTTTTAGGGATTAAAAGAGAAGAGGCTCACCTTGACTTCTTTTTAAAAATTCAGAAGGGTAAACATAAAATTTTAATCAGTATTTACTGATTAATTTTTTTTTTTTTACTTCTGTATTCTATCAGTTAATGTGGGATCCAAGAGGGATCAAAGATAGAAAAGAAAGGCAGAGAGGTGGGAGGGAAGGAGGATGGTGACAGGCAGAGGCCCCCCCAGTGCCCAGCCCAGAACTCCGAGCTCGGCACCTCTGTCCCCACTCTCTGACCCTGGCAGACTCAGGTCATCACACCTTTTCCTTTAGTGTGGCTACCATGTGAGCTCTCAGCAGAAGCCCAGCCTGCCTCTCCTTCCCTGGGTACCTTTCCCCTCTGCCCTCTAAGTGTCCTTTGTTCAGGCTGGATTTTATTTTTTTGGCAGTTCCTGAGGTGCTTAGTTATTGGATTTTCCCACCTCTTTCCACTGTTCTCAGTTCTTCCCTTGCTGAGGGAGAATTTCCATATACCAGTCAAGACCTAGTAATAGAGACGAAGTTCTCAGCGGAGTGCAGCAAAATGAGAAAAAGAGGGTTGCTGTATGTGAGAATACATAGCGTGTTGTCTATGAGTGCTGTGTATGTGAGCACTCAAAACTGTAAAATGCAGGGTAATGTGCATCGTTCTTCTCTTCCTTAAGCCTCAGAGGCTTCCAGCTGACCCCTGAGATGTAAGGCCCATTGCCACCATTGGCTCCCCTCCTTCCAGTCCACCATCAACCTGCCTTCTTATCACATTTGCCTCTAGGGAGGAATTGCATCTTGCCAGGTTGTACCTGTTCAGAGGCACAGCCCATCAGACTTGTGACTTGAACTTTGAGGGTACAGAAACCCAAAACAAGTGTGATGTTAGGAAATCTGCCTTCTCCCTGCTTTCTTTTATCGTAGTGCAACAGTGTTTTCCTTCTAAGATCTAAAAACGACTGTTAACAAGCATTGATTGTTTTTGCTTTGGGATCCTTAGAAAGACATTCCTATGATAAGACATTCCTATGAAAAGCCATCCGTGTGTTGCATACTTTACAGATTTTTTTAATCTCCTTATGAGCAAATGAGACAAACTGTGACATTGCCAAAAAGTGCTGTGTGTACTTTAAAATGATTTAAATGTTTAAAAATATAGAGAGCTTAAATGACTACTGTGAAAAACCCAAGTGCTCTGTTTCCCCAATCTGAGTAAAACCAGATTGAACACTCACATAAGAACAGGTACAGGGTTTCCTGGCTGCCTTTTAGTGGCATGTTGGCCTGGGAATCACCACATCAAGAAACTGTCCAGATGGCAGAAACTCTATTAAACATTAGCCAGCAAGCAGCGGTGTCCATCACAGATTGAAGCTCTTTCCGTGATCATGTCCCATCCATCTCTCTGGATTTTAGGCTTCTTGGTTACTTAAGGGCATCCTTCTAGTTCCTGGCTCACCTCCTAAGATCTTTGATGCATCAGAGAAAGGCGTGAATACATATGGGGACTGGGTAGCTAGCCAAGTCCATTCAGATTCAAGAGATCTGTTTTGTTTTGTTTTTGCTATTTATTAGACTTTGCCACATCACATAGGGACTTTTTCTAAAATGCCTAAATCATTAGATCTTAGTAATGAGTAATTTGAGTTACTTTGTCAACAAAGGTCTGTCTAGTCAAGGCTATGGTTTTTCCAGTGGTCATGTATGGATGTGAGAGTTGAACTATAAAGAAAGCTGAGCACCAAAGAATTGATGCTTTTGAACTGTGGTGTTGGAGAAGACTCTTGAGAATCCCTTGGACTGCAAGGAGATCCAACCAGTCCATCCTAAAGGAGATCAGTCCTGGATGTTCATTGGTAGGACTGATGTTGAAGCTGAAACTCCAGTACTTTGGCCATCTGATGTGAAGAGCTGACTCATTTGAAAAGACCCTGATGCTGGGAAAGATTGAGGGCAGGAGAAGGGGACGACAGAGGATGAGATGGCTCGATGGCATCACCTACTCAATGGACATGGGTTTGAGTGGACTCCGGGAGTTGGTGATGGCCAGGAGGCCTGGTGTGCTGCAGTTCATGGGGTCGTAAAGAGTCGGACACAACTGAGTGACTGAACTGAACTGAATTGAATGAGTAATAAGCAATGGTTCAGGGAGATATTTAAGAAAATGTTTCCATCAGGTTTAGCAGGATAATAAAGAGGGTCAAGTGTGGAAGACATAACTGGCATGTCCACATTGTAAAAAAGTAACATTTGGCAGTTATTAGTCTAAACATATTTTAAAATGACAAACTCCATATCATTTTGTCCCATTTCAGTAATGCCTTTAAGATGAGTTTAAATTACTCTTGCCCCCAAATGTAAAGAATATATTACTAGAATATTAGAAAAGTTATATTCATAAATTTGAAAAATTATAAAATTTTCATTTGTGCAATACCTAAATTAAAGAGTAATTTAAATCAATGGTTTCCACCTCAGTTTATATTGTCAGTTGATCCACAACCTAAATTTTCTACAGTAGGTTCCAAGAGAGGCAAGAACTCATGAAACAGTATTTATCTCTCTAGCCAGAGACATTCATTGTCACTCAAGTGGCTCTCAGGCTTTGCTGTGGATAAGAATCCCCTTGGAAAGTGTGTAAAACATACAGATCCCTGGATCAGACCTTACTCTTGGAGCTTCTGTTCCTGTGTGGGACCTAGGAACCGGAGTTTTTCCACAAGCTTGCAGGAATGCTGATGTTTCAGGAATACACTGTTTAAAGAAGTCTGAACCTCTTAAGACTTCTTTGCAAAATGATGTATGTCTAGGTGCCTACTTACTAAAGACTTTCTCATCAAAGTCTTAAAGCGGTCCTTGACCCCCACCATACCACACACACAAACAGAAAATTAAAAATCACTGATTTTTATCTAACCCCTTTCTTTGACAGATAAGAAAGAACTTCAAAGAGGTTACATAAATTTTCAGAGGTCACACAGCTTGTTATTGTTAGAACCATGATTAGACCCTACCCAGGTCTGCTTTTAAAAGCTATCATAATTAAGTATACCAAGCATAGTAACTGGGCTTCCCAGGTAGCTCAGTGGTAAAGAATCTGCCCGCCAGTGCAGGAGATGCAACAGACATGCCTTCGATTCCTGGGTTGGGAAGATCTGTAGAAGGAAATGGCAACCCACTCCAGTATTATTGCCTGGAAAATTCCATGGACAGTGGAGCCTGACGGGCTCCAGTCCGTGGGGTCACAAAGAGTAGGACACAACTGAGCATGCACACATATGCACATTACATTAAAGCATAGTAACTAACTAGTTGATACAGGCAAGTTTTTCTTTTTAGAAATTAGTGTATACAGAAGGAATGATGGAATTAGAAAGTCACCATTTTGTAACCCCTAATTAAAACAGTTGATTTAGGAGCAGTCATCAGTGGATGACATCATCAGATTAATGGAGGTCAGGGGATTTTACCATGGAGGGATCAGGCTGTAGCTGTCTGAGCTCACTGACCAACTTTAGCTTCACTAAAAGTAGAGCAGACAGTATATGCTTCCTGATGTAATGGAAATATGAAGTCTACAGCATCATCTCTGAAAAATATTTACTTTGCAAATTGAATCTGAATTCATTCAAGCCTTTAAGCTAACTAACTTCCTTTTGTAAGAAATGTGGAGGCTAAAGAAATAACTGACACCTCAAAGAAGCAAAGAAATCCAGAGTCTGGGTCATTTTACTGGACAATAATATAGCATTAAGGAAAAAAGAAGGAAGTGGAATTGGTGTTGGATATGACTTTTGTTTAGATTAGGACAAGCCAGATGTAAATAGACATATTTAAGACAATTGAGAAAATGTAAGTAAGGACTAGACATTAGATGATGCCATGGAATTATTTATTAGATGTGATAATGGCATTATGGTTATATAAGAAAAGTGCAATGTGTCTAGAGATGGGTAGGGCTGAAATTACATGATATCTAGAATTTTTAAGAATAATTCATCAGAAAATAAAGTGATAGGTGATGCAGGCATGGCAACATTGAGATGACCTTTGAGCCTTGGTGATGGCTATTAGGGAGTTTATTGAATCATTGTTTTTCTGTGTGCTTGAAACTTTTCATAGTAAAAACAAATGACCTTATTGTTTATACAGCTTGGAGAGTTGCAGAGCCAAGGATTTAATCTAGCTGTCTCTGACTCCATGGTCTGTATTGGGTTGGCAGGCTACAGGCCTGGGTCTATTTTATAAGTGAAGCCTTACTGGAACAAAAGCCATGCCTTTTTGTGTACATGTCGTCTAAGGCCACTGCTGCGCTAGACTTGGGTAATTGCTACAGAGACTTGATGGCCAAGAAAGCCTGGATATTTACTATCTGGCCCTTTATAGCAAACATGTGCTAACCCTGATTTATTCTTTTCACTGTACCACAGTCTCAAGGCAGTTGCCTCCCAGCCCCAACTACAGTATTTACTGTTCACTAGTGTATTTTCATTATAAAGGCCATATAAGACATGTCTTTTCACTGAAATCAACTGGGACACTTTAGCAATTTTCAATTAGTGAGACCTTAGTACAGTCGGCAGTAAGTGCTTCACTGTTTCCACTGTAATGTCCTGGGGAGTGTTGTCATTCCGTGACTAAGGGCCGAAGAGATGTCATTGGCCACTGCTACAGCCTACGGTGAGGCAGAAGTGTCTTCTTTATAGCTCGCTCTACCAGGACACGTAAATACAAAATATCCTCTATATCTGTCCCCACAATGTATTTATTTGATTCCAGTGTGGTATAGGGGCTGTGAGTCCAGCCAACAATGGACTGGTTAGACAAGACTCATGAAGGCTGGCATCTTTGAAGGTTCATCTTTGTAGACTCTTAACAGGTCAGGGTCCCTCCAGAGTGAGTCTGATGGGTGCCGTTCATTCTGCTGAACCTGGGCTATGGACACCTTGATGCAGCCCTTAATTTGTTGTTCCTTAATTATAACACCAGTGTACTTTCTTTTTCTTGCCCATTTCTGGGATATTTAACACATATATACTGCCCCCCACACACACACACAAATTAGGTAATTTTGTGTTACTCAAGACTTACTCTTATGCCATTGTCATAGTTAAGTTATAAAATATATCACCCTCTATTTTCATAGATGTGATTATTAAATAGAGATTTAATGATCAAAAATATTTGAATTCTTTCTCTGATTTGCATTTTGAGATAATCAGAATCAATGACACATAATAGTAATAGCATACATGAAAGAGAACTACTTAAAACAGAAATGTGTTAGAATACAAAGACATGCAGGGATTTGAGGTAGCTTAATAACTATTCTATGAAGAAACTGAAATGATTATGTTCTGTGTTCTAGATATTTTAGCCAAAAAAGTTTATTCTTAATTATAGAAATGTATGTATACAGGTTTTTCTCTGTTCTCTATTACACCAGAGTGTAGGTGGTGGTGCCTGATTTCTGTGACTTGTAAATATCTGTAAGAGCAGATATTTTTTTGCATTGATTCATTCATTGATTCATTTATTCAACAATATTTATTAAGCAGTTGCAGCATGCCAAGCATGCCTCTAGGAATTGAAGGCAGTTAGTTGAGTAAGACTGATGGTTCCTGTTCTTCACAAGAACTTACATTCTGTCAGAACTTTCAGACTTTCACAGTTCTCTCTTTTGGAAAAGAGGAGTTTTTTAACTTTATAAGGTGAATTTCTTCAGGTGTTATACTTGGAGTGTTAACCCTTATTCAAACAAATCAGAAACTCAACACACAAAAGTCCTAGATTCTGAATAACACTAATTTTTTTAGTAAGTATGTTACACATTTATTCATGGCTAATAGACAAGTCAAATCTTTGTCTTTTCAGATTTATTTTTAGTTTAGTTTTGTCTTTACTGATTCGAATGAACTTTTTGGAAATCACAATATGTTGCTTCAAGTGTTGAAATGATCCAAGTGTCCACTTGATGTCTCTGGTTTGTTTTAGGTTCAGGAAGATTTGACTGAGGAGAAGAAAAGGGAATTGGAGCATAACGCTGAAGAGACCTATGGTGAAAATGATGAAAATGTATGTGTAGGATGTACATGTTTCTGTTGCACATGTGTGCCTCTGTGCACGTGAGGAGGAGACGCCTATGTGTGGTTGGAAAGATCCCAGTGGGCACATCTAAGGTGCCATGGAGTGTAACATTGGGAATTAGGAAATTGTGACAGTGTGAAGATTAGAAAAGACAGTAGCACTCTTGCCTATTGGAATATTTTCTTCACTTGTTTTCTTTCTGTTTTTTGTTTTTTTTTTTTTAAGAGGGAATTATTTATGCCACTAACTCAGTGTCCTGTTTCTCAGTTTTCCTTTTTTTCTTTTAACTTTAAGGCCGATGAGAAAAATAATGAAGGAGAAGAGCAAGAAGTTCGAGATGACAACCACCCCAAAGGCCGAGAGGAGCATTATGAGGAGGAGGATGACGAGGAGGAGGATGGGGCTGCTGCCGCTGAGAAGTCACGGCAAAGAGCTGAAATGTAGCCATGCCCGATTTCACAGGCAGAGCTCAGCTGTCGGATTCTTTTCAAGCTGCTCAAAAATAAATCTGCCTACTGAACTCTAGGATATTTAATTACAAAAATTAAAAATGTAGACCTTTTTTAACTTTTGTATTAGAAATGCTCATACATTTATATGAATATATTTTGATAACCTAGGTTAGAGCTTCTTTTTATATTCAAGCAAGACCTGAACGAGAAGAAAAATGATATAGCAGACATTAGGCTCTGAATCTCATTTTTCGCAGATTATGTGGTGTTGGAAAAGACCTTGATTTTGTATATGTTTCAACTTGTTCCTTCTCTGTCTTCCAGTTTCCAAGTGTTCTGCTGTCTGCCTTTGATGAAATGCAGAATTTCAAGATAGGGAATACTGAAAAATGCTATACACATTTTAAGGAGAATGGCCAATTTACTAATTGGTGCCTTTCCAAGGTTCTTATGTATAGTTCTGATAGAATTTTCACCTGTCTGTGTATCTCTGGGATAAGATTCATAGACAGTGACATACAATTAGAAAGACATTTTTGTTATAAAGACACTGTTTTTCAGGCTTCTCGGATCAATTAGAGAAATGTTTGATTTTACTTAAAATCACAGGTCTTCCTCTTGAATTAAATTTAAAAGTGAGATAGTACTAAAACTTACATGGCACTCTTCTGGACTTAGCTATTTCAGGATTCAAACAAGGTATGACACATCAGCATATTAACCTTTTTAAAGGACTGACAACGTTGTTTAATAACGAATTTGGTGTGTATGGGTGGCATTTTCCACATGAGCACCCCTTCTTTTTTTCGGTAGTCACCCAGTGATAGCCTTGTTTTAGTATCTAATTCTTGACAGTAATACACATTTCCCTGTAAACTCTGTGCCTCAACACTTAATCACTGATGACAAGCATGAATATGAAGAAGTACCAAACCGTACAACTGAACAATATATTGTTCAAAAACTATATGGTGAAGTACAGAAGGTGATATGATTGACCCTCATGACTTTTCTGTTTGCTGGGATTAGGTCTGCATTATATCCATGGATACACGTTTAATGATGATGAATTATACAAATCCCTTAAAATTAAAAATCAAAAATTTCCCATGGGATAGAGACATATTTCAGTCTCAAGTATAAAAATTTTTAACTAAATAGAATTAGGTTATATCATTCATTCATATGTGTGTGGTTTTATAATAGTACTTTTCAAATTAAAACTGATTTCAATTTGTACTATTATTGTATGAATGTAATTTTATTTTTTAATAACCACACTCATGTATGGTTTTTTATTATCCCATATGAGTGATTATGTATGTATGCATAGGAATGCTTTGTTCAAATGTATTTTGGATTTTCAGTAATCATGAATCAAATCTTACCTTTATGTATAAAAACCCTTTATGTAATGTAAAATGTATAATATTGTACATAATATTCAGAATACAATTATTTTGGTAAATTAGTTTGTATTTTTAATGTCCCAGTTGCAGTATTTAATTATTTGAAACACATTGAAACTTGGTAATAGTCAATAAAATGAAAAGGAGCAAGTGGTAAATCTTCTAAAAGTATGTGATTTTTTATTAGTTTCTGATCTTACAACACTTTTCAGTTCTTTTTCATAAAAGGAAAAATTTTAAGAGTTACCAGTGTATAGTAATGAATTATAAAGTGCTTTTCCAAATCTATTCCTGTTTTGCTGTCTCTTTCTCTGCTTGGATTGGCACATGAGTTTTTCTCCCCCTTTTTCTAAAGAAAGAGCTAAGAATGTTTATTTTATTTGAGCCAGTTCTGGAGGAAGAAAAAAGGAGTGTGAGACAGTGTCATGTGCACACGCACAAAATAAACAAAAACTATTGTGTCTTCCCTGGAAAAGCAAAGCAATCACAAACCATTCTGCTCTGTATAGCACCAAGTTACAGACCTGTTTTAGCCAGTGTTTGGAGGAGAACTAATCAGCCAGAGCTGATCTATATTAATGAGATGAGCAGAAATAAAATGTCATTTGTATTTGCCTTGCCAATTAATCTGTGACTTGGTATCAGTGACATAAGAAGAAGGTGGGGGAGGGTGTGGAGGCACATGGAGCGCAAAAAGAGCTATATTAATACTAGTACAAATGGAATAACTGGATATTTAAGAGTGACTGAGTTAGATCTAGGAATAAGAGTATAATCGGAGCCACGTGGAGGTCACAGTGACTCACTGTGATAAAGGAAAACGATGGACACACTGTCTTCTTACTGTGAGAAATGGGAGAACAGGGTCTACTTTATCCCCACAGTGCTCTTTTAAGGCTTATGGAATTCCCTTCTTACAACAGAAGAATTTTGGTTTCCTGAAGCATGTGAGATTGTTTAAACTGCTTTGAGTTCTTTATTTTGCTTTTAGTTCTCATTACATCATTTTGGTACATTGTCCTGTGGCAGGTTGCACAGCATTAAAAAAAAAAGTCAATTTCTGCTCTTGAATTTTCTATTGGCTTCCTTTGTACTGTCTGTTCCTAGTTTTCTTCTAACCATCCTGGCTACTCTTTTCCAACCTTTTTCTTTCCCCCTCTGATTTCTCTTCTGTCGGCCCCTAGCATATCAGTGCTCTTCAGCTTTTGTCCTGGACTCTACTCTATCCAGTGCACTTCTCTCTCATGTCTTGAATATGTCTCCCAATTTATCTCCTCACCCTAGCTCTCTGTGACCCATCCTACCTTAAACTTATGATTTTCAAGGCTGAATTTGTCTTCTTGCCTTCCTGAAACCTACTTCTCTTTCTAGGCTCTGCATCTCAGTTCATAAAGTTTCCCAAAACAGAAGCAAAGTTTGTCCTTGATTCTGTCTTCTCTCCCTATGGATGTTACCAGTATATCATTTGCCCATTTCTTTTCAACCCTGCTGTCCTGGTTCAGGCCTTTGTTATCTTTTACGTGGACTACCGTAATAGTCCCCTAACTTTTCTCCTTGTTTACCCTTTCCTGTCCCTAAAGTCTGTGTCAGTGTGATCTTTCCAAAGATAACACACTATTCCATTATAAAATTAATAAATTGCTGTTGCACATAGAAAAAGTTCCAAACTCCTTAACATGACTGACATATTTCTTCATAACCCATCTTAACCCTTTCAGCCTTGTAATTTATACTCTAATTCTGTATCATAATAAGTATGACTCATCTTTGTCAAACACTAATGTCTTAGTAACTGACCTTGACTCCTACCCTTGGGTGGGAAGTTGATTTGACAAGAGCCGATACTACTACCCCACATCTCGGAACAAAGTGCTTGATCCAAAATGGGCACATGATTCATGACACACCAATTCAATTCCTTCCCTGGGATTTTTTTGTTGGAGGGCAATTCTCCACGGTGCTTCTATACATCTTGTGAGTTTTTATCCTGAACAATCTTTTCAAGGGTATTTGCCTATCAAACAGCCAGCTGCTAGAGATAGTATCTCCCACTAGGTCAGAGGGCATGTTTGTTCCTGGCTGGAATAAAAAAGATAATGTCTCCCCGCAGGGTGAAATTTGGGCAGATTTACTAGCAGTCCTTCTATAAGATGGAGAATTTCTTAAGATCGGAGATCCTTAGGAGTGACACAAGCAATGTGGGTGCATCCTCTGACCTGGGGTGCTCCACATCCACCTCATAACACTAGGGGACCAAGGAGGAACTGATGTGAACACGAAGTTCACGTTGCCTTCTGTGCCATGAGAAATAATTGTTTTTAAGCGAGCAGTCTAGAGTCTTGTACTAGCATCCATGGAACTGTGGCAGGCTAACTCATTAGCTCGTAAGGTGAATCTCAGACTCTGCACGATTACTGCCATTTTTGCAGGCTGGACCAAATGGAAAAGAGCATCTCTCTTTCCTTCCAATAGCAAAGCTACCACTTGTAAATTCACATCAGCTGATGTCTGTTTTCTCACTTGTGTGGAGAAAATAGTCTACAGAGGTAGAGAACAAACCTAACCTGCAAAGACAAGCAAAAGGCAGAGGGAGGGAAGAAAAGAGCTGTGACAATTTTTCAGTCCCTGTATCCTGCCATCCCTGATATTGGGCAGGTCCACCCACAGATTGATTAATGAGCCAATAAATTCTACTTTTTCAGTTGAGCTAGTTGGAAATGGATTTCTGTCACTTGCCACCTGAAGATTCCTGACTAATACTTGACTAACGTTCAGTTCCTTTAAATCATTGTGCTCTCTTGTAGCATGATAAATTTTCTCCCCCCCAAACACTGTTCAATCAGTTTGCTTTCCTCTCTTTACCTGGCTCATTGCTTAAGTCTCACCTTAATACCAATTCTGAGACGTGTCCAGCTCTCATCCCAATATTCATTCTAGGTTGAATATATTTCTCTGTTCCCCTATAGCATCCTGTGTTTCATATCATGGTACCTCCCACAGAATATGGAAATACACTATCAAGAAGTCTGTGCATTCCTTGACATAAATGTTCTGTGAAGGTGGACACCTTATTTCCCTCGTTCCCTCAACCCAAGCACTAAGATCTTCAATATATATTTACTAAATGAAATCTCAAAATCCTTACCCATAAAATGAGAATATTGATTATTTCAAGATCATACAAGTAAATGGCAGAGCTAGGAAGTCTTTCCCAGTGAATCTGATTCCAATGTTAATTCTACATACAGCCAGGGTTGTATCGATCTTTATCCAGTGCCTCATTCTGAGTTTCATATATTAAGAAGGCGTGTTTTAAATTTTGCAAAAATAAATGTAACAGTAGTAAAAAGCAAGAAGTCACAGCCATAGGGTCTTGAGGAAGAACCAAAAAGTTTCAATTACTTGACCTGAGAAAGATATGGTCAAAGGAAGATGTAACACTGTATGTCTGTCTTCTATGAAGCATCAATTGTAACATGAAGAATAAATAATGTCCTGAGAAATGAGTGGATGAAGCTGTGAAACCTAGAGTCATTTTCAAATCAGAATATATTAAATAATTTCAATTTATAACAGCCATGCCTAAGCCAAAAAACAGATGCAATATCCTCTTCGAATTTCCTTGGGTCTTGTCACTAACTATCGTAGGAGGCCCAGCTGGTATGATGGAGTCGGCTATGTATCCATCCACTGGTTGACCTTTTGTCTTCACACCATTCCTTTTGTTCTTCATCTGCAGAAAGGCTTAACAACTGCTAGAGTAGGCTCCAAACCAATCATTGGACTTCATCTTCTGTCTCTATACTAATTCTCTACTTCTGATTTCTATACTGAGGCTAGATAGGAGAAATGTTCTCTTGGCTGCTCTAGTGATGACAGAAATCATCCATGTGGAGCTTCCAGAAGTCACGCTCCTTGATGACATGGGAAAAAACTCAGTTGAAGCAGAAGAAATGAAGTCAAAACAGAGAGGGATAGGATTGGGGCAGGAGTGGAGGAGCAGAGGGAAGGTGAAAACAGGAGAGAGACAGAATCACAAAGAAAGAGAATGGTGCTCAGATTCCCAGGTTCTGACTTTAATTTTATTTTCCAAGGTTTCTGTCCCTTTTGTCCCATTGAACTAGTTTAAGATTCGTTTTTATCAATTATATACTGAAGAATATTGACTGACTTCCACATTGTATTTTTATTTATGTAACGAGAGGAAATACTCTCATTAACTTCTAGTCATATCACCCTAAATGTAGCAAGTTTTAATAAATAATGGCCCTGCTTTTTGCCAGTCTCTTGATCATCATGTTTTTCTCTTGGATCTGTCTTTAAGCCCAGGGAATTCATCACAAAAGTGTTGGTATTATTGTAATGAAGTTAAGAATACTTATATATTCTCAACTTTAGTCTATATCAAAGACTGGTAAACTTTATCTGTAAAGGGCCAAATAGTAAATCTTTTGACCCTGTGGGCCATAAGTGAAGTGAAGTCATTCAGTCGTGCCCAACTCTTTGCAACCCCATGCATAGTAGCCTGCACCAAGCTCCTCAGTCTATGGGATTTTCCAGGCAAGAGTACTGGAGTGGTTTGCCATTTCCTTCTCCAGGGGATCTTCCCAACCCAGGGAACGAACCCAAGTTTCTCACATTGTAGACAGACGCTTTACTGCCTGAACCTCTTTTGAAACTACTTAACTCTGCCACTATACTGTGAAAACAGCCAGGGGCAATGTGTAAAGGAATGAGCATGGCTGTGTTCCAATAAAACTTTATTTACATAAACAGACAGCAAGCCAGATTCAGCCCACAGATGATAGCTATCTAGTTTAAATGACCCAAATGTTTGCTGTAAAAATAATTATGTCAACAGAAAATAGAGCATTTTAAGATCTTCAGGTATCAAGGCCTTCCAGTTCTTTCCTACAATCCTTCCTTCTATTTTGAGTTGGCAATCACCCAACATTATCCTAGCTGCTGCATTTGTACACTGTTTTAAGTAACTGGAAATGAAATGCTTTCGTCCTTTACCATCTCGGCTGACCTTGTTCTCACAATTCCCTGTATGTTTCTAATGGAGCTTGAAATTAAACATCATTTCTGTTTATCTGTTAACACATGCATAGCATTCCCTGTAAAGTACATGTCTTTTAAAGACATTGGAAAACGGGGGTTTGAATATGATGGGATGACTTCTTTGGTCTGGTATATTCTTTCTCCTTCTAAAGACTGAAGGTAGGGAAACCAGCTTCCATGGCTGCCCATTAAAGTATTAAAAATCATGCAATTTGTGATCTCAACTCACAGTTTTTTGAGTGCTGTAGGTGTCTGATTGCTGTTCAGCTGATGAATCCTAATAGAAATAGACATTTTCTTTCATAAAAGTAATGCACCTTTTATGTTTCCTTAAACCTATACAGTATGTTGAAAAGCAGAGACAACAAAGGTTGGTGTAGTCAAGGGTATGGTCTTCCTAGGGGTCATGTATGGTTGTGAGAGCTGGACCATAAAGAATGCAGAACACCAAAGAATTGATGCCTTGAGACTGTGGTGCTGGGGAAAGCAAGGAGGTCACACCAGTCAATCTTCAGAGAAATCAACACTGATACTTGTTGGAACAACTGATGCTGAAGCTGAAGTTCCAGAATTTTGGTCATCTGATGTGAACAGCTGACTGAGTCCCTGATGCTGGGAAGACTGAGGGCACAAGGAGAAGAGGGCATCAGAGGGTGAGATGGCTAGATGGTATCACCAATGCAATGGACATGAACTTGGGCAAACTTCGGGAGATGGTGGGGGACAAGGAGGCCTGGCATTCTGCAGTCTATGGGGTTGCAAAGAACAGGACATGACTGGGTGACTGAACAACAACGGCCATATCCAATTATCTTCTGAGGTGGTTTTAAGATTTGGCCACAAAAGATTATCTTTGATAATCTTCCTTCAAGAGGTGGAGTCTAATTTCCCTTCCTTTGAGTGTGAGCTGGACTTAGTTACTGGCTTCTAACAAAATTAAAAGGGGTGATGGTGTGACTCAGAAATTAGGTCAAAAAGACAATGTAGCTTCCTCTTGCGCTGTCTCTTGGAAGCCAGCTACCATGTCATGATGGTATTCAAACAGCCTTATGTTAAGACCTGCATCCATGTGGCAAGAAATTGAGGCCTCTGGGCAATAGCCAGCGAGGAACTGAGGCCTCCCGCCAACAGACACATGAGCGAGTTTAGAGCGGACCATTTGGCCCCATTAAGCCTTCAGACTACAGCTTGACTGTAACCTTCATTAGAAACCCTGACCCAGAACTGCCTATATAAGTCATTCCTAGATGCCTATCCCACAGGAACTATGAGATAATAAATGTGTATTGTTTAGGTTTTAGAGTAACTGGTTACACAACTGAAGCTAACTACTACATCTTCTAAGAATGCTTATGGCTCTAAGTGGAGAGGCCAGGGGTGGAGGTGATGCGGAGCAGCACGGTGTAACTGAGCATCCAGCCAGTTGCCAGGGCTAGATGTGCAGGTGAGGGAAAATGAAGTTCAGCTTAATTAGCTGAAAAATCTAAGCCAATTTATTTGTCCAAAATTATTAGGTTATTTGTGCCAGATATCAGTAGGCTCTTTACAGTGGTTCTCAGCCTTGGCTACACATCTGAGGAATTTCAAAAGTAGTGATAACCTGGATCCCACTCCCAGAGACTCTGAATTACTTGTACTAGGCTATAGTCTAGGCATCAGGATTTAAAATTTTCCCCAGGTGTTTCTAATGTACAGCTAAGACTGAGAACTACTGCTTTATAAGTTAGAAGCTTGAAAGAGTTGTGTTTTCCCCCAATATTGCTCTGTACATGCCTGCTAAGTTGCTTTAGTCATGTCTGACCCTTTGTGACAGTATGGACTGTAGCTCGTCAGGCTCCTCTGTCCATGGAATTCTCCAGGCAAGAATACTGAAGTGGGTTGCCATTCCCTTCTCCAGGAAATCCTCCTGACCCAGGGATCAAACCCATGTCTCTAATGTCTCCTGCATTGGCAGGCAGCTTCTTTACCACTAGAGCCATCTGGGAAGCCCAAAATATATCTTCCCAACCCAGGGATGGAACCCAGGTATCCTACATTGCAGGTGGATTCTTTATTGTCTGAGCCACCAGGGAAATCTAAGACTACTGGAGTGGATAGCCATTCCCTTCTCCAGGAGATCTTCCCAATCCAGGGATCGAACTCGGGTTTCCAGCAATATAAATGGATTCTTTACCATCTGAGCTACTCTGAGTGAGTGAAGTTGCTCAGTCGTGTCCAACTCTTTGCGACCCCATGAACTGTAGCCTACAATGCTCCTCTGTCCATGGGATTTTCCAGGCAAGAGTACTGGAGTGGGTTGCCATTTCCTTCTCCAGAGGATCTTCCCAACCCAGGGATCAAACCTGGGTCTCTCGCTCTATTAGATGGTAAATTACAATGAAAGCAAGTCTCAGACTAAATTTGCAAAGCAAACGTTTACAGGTAAGCAGAAACAGACTACAAACTTTTAGGAAGTCTCAGATATCTATCCTTTTAGGCACTGTAGACAGACATGAGGCTTAAAGGATTTGCTGATGATCCTGTAATATTCTACAGACAGAATTTGGCTAAATGTCTGGTCAGATCCTGCCTGACAATCTTCCTTTATGCAGCCCATAGCCTTCTGCAATGGATGCTGGGCTCCCCCAGTGCCCAGACTATTTTGTGGGCAGGGAAGGTGCCTGTGCAAGACTACTTCCAGCGCATACTCATGTTTTGAGCAGCATTCATTTCTACAATGAAAAAGGAAAGTCTTTAATATCCATGGTCCTATATAACTAAATACACTGAGCTGAAGTGAGTAGAAGATCTTTCAACAGCAGCCTCTGGACTTGGGCCCAGGTGAGAGCACCAGCTTTTCAGCCTGGAAGCACATTCAAGCCACTAAAGAAACTTAAAAAAATAATTTCCAATACCAACCCATCTAATTTAATCAGAAACTCTGAGGGCAGAGCCTAGGCATTGGTACTTTTAAAAAATCTCTCACCAAATCAAGATTGGCAGGGAGATATGACTCATAAGGGGTATAATACATACAAGGGAGTGTTTTGGGTGGTGAAAATCTTCTATATTTTAATTGTGAGAGCTTCATATGAATCTTTACATGTATAACACATAAAACTGTACAACAGCAACAAAGGAAAAGGTCAACCTCATTGTATGATAATTGTAAAAACAAAATATTATACCTATTAAATTCTTTATAAAAGTCTCAGAGTCTAACGTATAGGCAGGGTTGGAAGTCACTGATTAGATTCTTTCAAGGGCGGATCTACCATTTCTGAGATGTACATTCATAGTTAGGGTACTGCCAGCACATATCCACATATATAAGCTCACCACATAGTCTATGCAGAAGTATTTTAAAGTGAATTATAAATATTGTAATAGTAAGGCTTAGCTATCTTTTGTAGATTCACACTGAGGAATTTTAGAATATTACAGTGGGGCATTGCACAAGTGAATAGCTCTATTAATCTCTTGCTTGTGGAGAAAAATACTTGCAATGCAATTGCTTTGCCTCAAAACAATGTTTCTTAAACCCATAAACTGGGATTTTTATAGAATAACAAAAAATTCCCAAAGGAGAGGAATTTGGCAGTTTAATTAGTTTCATTTCTGAGTAATAAAATGCAGTTTATATCATAAAACAGTGTACATGAATATGTGTGTTTATATTAGATAAATGAAACAAAAGTTTTAAGAAACACCTCACATCTCTTCTAATGCTAAGTCGCTTCAGTCGTGTCTGATTCTTTCTGACCCAATGGACCATAGCCTGCCAGGCTTCTCTGTCCAGGGATTCTCCAGACAAGAATACTGGACTGGGTTGCCATATCCTCTTCTAGGGGATCTTCCCAACCCAGGGATCAAACCCATGTCTCTGGCATCTCCTGCATTGGTAGGCAGGGTCTTTACTACTGGCACCACCTGGGAAGCCCATGTCTCTTCTAGTTCTTTTTATCAGTATTTCATGACAGTGTTGGTCATGACTCAGTATCTTGCTATAATGGTGAAAGAATCATAGTTAAAACACTTGGGGAGAATATAACCAGATACTTAATGCTTATAATTGCCATGCAGCAAGAAGACAGATGGGAATTTGACCACAGCATGCACCACTCTCAAGCTTTCTGGAGTTGGACAAGTTTCTTGATCTCTGTATTTCCACTTCCCACTCATAAAATGGGAATGATCACAGAAAACTTCATGCTATGGTTGGGATCACTGAGTCCTCATCTGAGGAATCCAATGCCTGAGTTTCTACCCCTCTACCTGTAAGACTCACTAAGACAGAGACAGTACATGGAAGCCCTAAACTATTTCTGAGTTTAGAGGCCAGAAGACTATACCTAAATTTATGATCTTTTGCTTTGAATGATGTAATGTGGTAGCTAAGTCTTATCAGAGCTTTCAATATATGAACCATCCAAGGATCTGAAAAACAGTATGAATCCTTTAATCATCAGTAATTTGAGATACTCTGTCTGGAGGAAAAAGAATAAATTAATCAATTGTCTGGCCAAAGAGAATTGAGTGTTGATCCAGGTTGATCTGTCCCATCCACATTCTTACTTTAAAATAACCAATACATCACTTTTATGAATTTGGCTTATGGAAAACCAACAGTATATGAGGAAAAATGAGACAATTATCCTAGGGAAATGAAAAGGTGAGCAAGCAGTCTCAATGGAAGGGCATGGCCACACAAACAGTTTGAGTTGAATTCCTCAACATTCAGTCACTTCCAAGGCATCCCAGAGCATCTGGGGACATGGGTGACTAAGCAGAGTTTATTCACATGTTCACCAGGGCACTTCCTAAAGCTTCAGAGACATGGAAAAACACTATATGTATAGAAATATAAAGCATGCAAAATGTAAGTGAATACTAAGAAATAAATCACAAGGCAATACATCTACAGCTTCTCATTTCTGTTATTTTGGGCACAGGCTGCCAGGGTGGAGGGAGTAGATGGTGGTTGTCTCAGCCAACCAGTCCTGCTTTTAATCCACACCTTGGGCAATGGAACCTAATGCCCTAACATATGCTGTTCAACCTAATGTGTGTTCAAGTCAAGACCAGAAATTTCTCCAAGACAAGGAGGAAAACATCGCCACCCTGATAAAAATTTCGCAGCTAAATTAGGGTATGGGTTCTTTACACACAATACATTGAAATCTCCAGGTCAGTGTTTAGATTGTGAAAGTTATCAAACATATTGCTAATCTTGAGAGAAAAGCAGGTGTTGAGTCACAATTCTGGGAATCACCCCCCGACCCACAAGGTAAAATCTGAAACTAGCCCCTGTACACAGAAGGGCAGGGAGCAATGGAAGAAAGATGCCAACCACTCCAGATTGACAGGTGGCAGCTTTGATGAGCAAGGAAACTTATATCATAGGAGGCTTATCTTCCATGACTGCACGGTAAGTAGATCTCCACACCCGCCTGCCAGAAACTTAACGGTTTATACAGAGGCCTTAACTGGGTTCAGTCACATTTTTCAGTCCAGATGGTCTCAACACCACACTGCTTTCTCAAAGCTGCCTCCTGGAAACCAGCTCCTCCTGTGGGAACGATGTGTAGAAGGTACACTCCGAGGAGCCACCCATTTCTGGTCCAGCTTCCAGGTCAAACATCACCACACCCTCCCTATGACTTCTTCCAGCAGCTGGAGCGAGAGTTTATTTGAAGTGCCACAAAATTACTAAGGTGGCTAAAGAGCACAGTGTAGTTCAGTCATTCAGTCGTGTCCGCCTCTTTGCAACCCCATGAACCGCAGCATACCAGGCCTCCCCGTCCATCACCAACTCCCGGAGTTTACCCAAACTCATGTCCATTGAGTCAGTGATGCCATCTAACCATCTCATCCTCTGTCATCCCCTTCTCCTCCTGCCTTCAATCTTTCCCAACATCAGGGTCTTTTCAAGTGAGTCAACCCTTCGCATCAGGTGGCCAAAATATTGGAGTTTCAGCTTCAAAATCAGTCCTTCCAATGAACACCCGGGACTGATTTCCTTTAGGATGGACTAGTCGGATCTCCTTGCAATCCAAGGGATTCTCAAGAGTCTTCTCCAACACCACAGTTCAAAAGTATCGATTCTTCGGCGCTCAGCTTTCTTTTTTTTTTGTTTACTTTTTAATTTTATTTATAGTCCAACTCTCACAACCATACATGACTACTGGAAAAACCACAAACCATGCTTAATAAGAATGAAACTGAATTGGGAGGAAAATTAGCATTTTATAGCATACATTTTAGAAAGGGAAGAAAGTTCAGTGTTGACCCTGAAGATGATAAATTGTATCTGCCAGGGAACAGGCAGGAAAGGACTGCAAAATGATATCTTGGCTTCTCATTTTGAAAAGGCACCTGGGGGGCTTCCCTGGTGACCCAGTGGTTGGGGGCGGTCTGCCTGCCAGTTCAGGGGACACCTGTTCAATCCCTGTTCAGGGAGGACCCCACAGACCTCCAGGTAACTAGGCTTTTGTGCCACAGCTACTGAGCCCACACACTGAAACCACTGAAGCCTTTGTGCCTAGAATTGGTGCTTTGCAACAAGAGAAGCCACTTCAATGAGAAGCTCCGTGCACCAGAAGAAAGAGTAACCCCTGATATCCATAACTAGTGAAAAGCCTGTGGGTAGCAGCAAAGACCCAGCACAGCCAAAAATAAATAGAAAGAAAATGCACTTGAATTTAACATGAATGTACACACCTGACTTTTGTATTCTGTTATTCAGTTACACCACAGGACAGCCCATTACAGAGGCATCTGTGTCCAAATCTCACAGGCTTTCTGTAACTTGAATGAACTATACCAGGTACTCTTCATTTGTTCTTTTTCATTCTTATTTTCTTCTTATTCTTTTTTTTTGCTAATTAAATTACTAATATTTGAAATGTCCTTAACTGAACAGGAGGACTTGAAGGCTTCATGTCCTCAGTGAGGCATGAGTGGTTTAGTACAGGGTTCTGTCTGGATGAAGTGGACTATCCACCTCCTAAATTTCAGGTAACCATATGTGTGTCACTGAATATTGGTGACCTGGAGTTGAGATGCTGCTGGGTGAAGAGCCAGAGAATGCTGGTGCCTCAAGGCTAGAGAAGGAGAAAGAGAGGGCTGACCAATTTGCCTGAAGCCTACTCTCCTTGTTTGCCTTTAGCTGTGAGTAGAATTTAAAAAAAAAAAAACTGACTTTAAGTTCAAAGATTCTGACCCTTTGCAAAGTCTAGGAGTAGTACTTTTATCCAAATAGATTGCTGAACCTGATTTCTTAAATGGGTTAATAATTTTGTCCCACACCCCTGCTTTGGAGTGGGTTTTAACAACCCTTGGGAGCCTCTTCTATTCTGCTTGATTATAGTGCCTTGGCTGCAATGTCAAAGCTAGTGGAACAGAGACCATGATTCCAATTCCTTTCTTCTGCTTTTTACTCCTTCTGCGCCACATCTTTAATATTCTTGGTTTTGAGGACAGACATCTGAACTAATAAATACCTGTGCATATGCACGTACCACAGTGGGGACATATATGGGTTTTGATCCTTTTGACATTTCCCCATTCTCAGCTCTTGAATTGTTCTCAGCTCCTGAATTAACCCATGCTTCCTCTTCATAGGCAAGCTTGGCTGTGGGCTCCTTCCTCTCCACCCTACCACCTATTCTCCTTACCTGGTAGCCTGGTAGAGCCAAGATCCTGTGAGCCAGCTTTCAGTGTGAAGGATCACCTGGCCATTGACTACTGGTCTGCTTTCTTGACCTTTTATTATATTTTTAAATGTGATATCATAAGAGTAACAAATAAGACAAAATTTAAATTAATCCAAGAACTGACTTCTGAAAGGATTGTTAATGTCATACTTTCTTGCTTTTAGGTAGTTTAGGAAAACAAACATCCTATGGTCAGAGATCAGTACTAATTTTTTTACACATTTTTATATAATGTCTATGTTCTAGAGAGTTTCCTTATTTAGTATAGAATTCTCAATGGCCATTTAAGATGGCCATAGACATTAGTAATATATACGATAAACCTTCCCAGTGTAGCATTAATTTTGTGTATATCCAAGAGTCTGTTCTGACCATACAGTCTTTTTTGCGCATGTGGTAAGTTGCTTCAGTCGTGTCCAACTCTTTGTAACCATATGGACTGTAAACTGCCGGGCTCCTCTGTTCATAGAATTCTTCTGAAGAGGTTTTTTAGCAGTCCCATTCATATATAGAATTGATGAATTAAGAGAAACTGCATTTACTTTAGTATATTCCCCAGTTAACAGTTTTTTTTTTTTTTTGGAACATGTATCACTATTTTGCCTTTAAAAAAATCTTATTGCTGTGAATTACAAATCTGTAAATGGTGATTGTTTGGTTCTACTTATTTTGAGGTTTATTAGCATGGTTGCACATTCTAGTTTTTTGAGATGCTTTTCGGTTCAGTGTTATACACCTAACATTCATCCATATTGATTTAGATAATTGTTCTTCATTTCGGAGAAGGCAATGGCATCCCACTCCAGTACTCTTACCTTTATAAAAAACCAGGAAGGAAAGGTCATCATTTTGAAAACTTGGGTAGGTCTGACTGGCTTTTGACTGTAGGTTCTATAGAATGAATTGTACAGTATGAGAAGCCCCAAATTTTTTCTGTTAGGCAGGAATGAAACAATCTATTGTTAGTATTAATAGTGAAAATATAGTACTCAATCAAATCACTGCATAGCAACAAATAATTAACTGGCAGAAATTAAGCTTATTCAAAAACTTAAATAAGATATTTAAATACTGCTTTAAAAAGTCATCATTTTAGATAAATAAAGACCATGTATGTCTACAACAGAAATAAAAACTGACATTTATGAAATAGTTTTTCTTGCTCGTGTCTCAACAATTGAGGCAACAGCAAATTTCTATCTAATCATGAGCAAATACTAAAATGTAATGTAGTGTCTACATTAGTTACTTCAGGCTGTTGTAACCAATTACCACAAACTAAGTGGCTTAAAACAACAGAAATCTATTCTCTCACCGTTTTGGAGGCTAAAAGTTGGAAATCAAGGTGTCTGCAAGGTTGGTTCTTTTTTTAGGGTCTGACGGAGAATCTGGTCTGTTCTTCCCGCCAGGCTTCTCCCTCTGGCAGTCCTTGGCCTTCCTTAGCTTATGGATGCATCAGTACACAATCGACCTCTTCATTATATCGTGTTTTCCCTGTATCGTCTCTGCCTCCTTCTTATAAGGATAAATCTAATCTATTATTATAGTATGACTTCATCTTGTCTATTTATATCTGCAAAGACTATTTGCGAATGACCAAATAAGATCATATTCTGAGAGTCTAGGTAAATATGAATTTGGAGAAGGGGGACATGATTCAATTATTCAGCCCAGTACAATGTTCTAGCTACTGTAAAGGAAAAATCGGAAGCTTAAAAAAAGTGATTCAGAATATATATTTGGTACTTATGTATTAAATACTTGCAGTGGCAGTTAAATAATTTTACTTGGGAAAGACGTTGTTTAGTTTTTATTGAATTTTATCAAACTAAAGAATTAGGAAGTAACTTAATAATACTTACTATTTTTAGGAAATATTGGCATAGTCTTTATTAGAAAGAGTCAATGATTATATACTATGCTCAAAGTAAGTCTTTGTGGTATATTGGTTTTTTCATTTATCTGAAACATGATTACTATTGATTAACATATTTATTGTATCTTTTCTTGATTGCTTGCAGTATATAAAGAAGGATATGCTGCTGCTAAGTCTCTTCAGTCATGTCTGATTCTGTGCGGCCCCATAGACGACAGCCCACCAGGCTCCTCTGTCCCTGGGATTCTCCAGGCAAGAATACTAGAGTGGGTTGCCATTTCCTTCGCCAATGCATGCATGCAGGCTAAGTCGCTTCAGCTATATCCGACTCTGTGCGACCCCGTGGACAGCAGCCCACCAGACTCCTCTGTCCATGAGATTCTCCAGGCAAGAATACTGGAGTGGGTCACTGTGTCCTTCTTAAAAAGAAGGACATGAGATATTGGCAAAAGGAAAGCAAAACAGATATACTACTTTTCTTCAAAAGCTTTTAAATAAAGATGTGCTATATTATTGGAAAAAGAAATGGCAACCCACTCTGGTATTCTTGCCTCAGAAATCCCATGGATAGAGGAGCCTGGTGGGCTACAGTCCATTGGGTCACAAAAGAGTCAGACACAGTTGAGCAACTAATCATATACTGTATTATAAAGAGAGCAGGGCGGTGTGGTGAGGACATCACAGGCTGCTACTGACTAGCCATGTGAGTAAATTTCTCTGCATCTCAGTTTCCTTATTTGTAAAGGCAGTAATATGTGTTATATGCCGCCAAAGATTATTAGGATGATTAAATGAGTAAATGCGTGAAGAGTGTTTAGAACCATGAATGGACCCAGGAGGTCTTATATGTGTTAGCTATTGTTACAAGAAAAGCTAGTATGTATAAATATATTTTTAAAATTTTTATTTATTATTTCGTATTTGTGCTGGGTCTTTGGTGCTGCACAAGGGCTTTCTCTAGCTGTGGTGAACAGGCTTCTCATTGCAGTGGCTTCTCTTGTTGCAGAGCATGAGCTCTAGGGCGTGGGGGCTTCAGTATTTTCAGCACACAGGCTCAGTAGTTGTAGCTCGCAGGCTCTAAAGAGCAGGCTAAGTTGCTGTGGCACAAGGGCTTAGTTGCCCTGCAACATGTGGAATCTTCCCAGACTAGGGATCGAACTTGTGTCCCATGCATTGGCAGGCAGATTCTTTACCACTTAGCCACCAGGGAAATCCTAGTATATATAAATATTTAAGGATAATATGGGGCCTTTTTTGGTCTTTTGGGGCCCAGATAGTCTCCAAAATAATGATTTCCAGAGAACCCTGAATAACTTGGTAGTAATAAACAAATTATTTGTGACAGTAGTTTATTTTCTTATTGGTAATAATTGTTTGTCTATTTCAATGTAATGTGTGGTTTTTGCTTGAATAGTATAATAATTCATTCTGGACTTTGCTGTTAAAAGTAAATCAGAAAAGTCAGTAAATGAAAAAACTTAAAATATTTGATGAATTTTTTTTTATCATGTGAATTTATTGCACTCTGTGAGGTCTTCTGATGATGGTCATGATAAAAGTCTAGACTTCCTTTTTTTCACCCCATTAAAAAAAAAAAAAAAAAACAACGCTGGTTCAAGTGAAATAGGCAGGTTACTTTGAGCATGCTCTGGTCATGGTTTTTGTCTCTAGAGAGGCATCTTCTGCTGCTGTCGATTTCTCAGACCAACTGTACATCCTGAGACATCTACTGAAACAGACAAAAATGTACTAGACTAGAGAAATTGAATTATCCTTATTTAATGTTTTCTTCCCCAACTTGGCCAAGGCTAAGTAGGTGACCTGAAATGAAATCTGAGTGACCACAAATCCTCTATGAGTGTAACTCCACCACTGGCTATTGGGCAGTGCATGTTTTGTTGCATTGACCAGCAATATTTAAGGGGAGAATAAGTTGTAAGCAGTGGGAGGAAGTGAGTGGAGGTGGTTAAGGCATGTAAAACCTGATGCTATAGCGTCATCCACTCAGTGTGTTTATTAAGGTTTAGGGAAACCTGTGATGAGCCTGGTTCTGCCACTCCCTGGGTCATGAAGGACCAGATATTCTGTAGTTACAATTTAACAATGTCTTCAAACTGAAAAAGGTAGGATGCATGCTGCATCCTGCTTAAATGTTTCATTTCTTTCTATTACACCTACCTCCTGCAAGTGCTTTTTAGAGTTGCTATGAAGAAAAGGACAGGACTAAATTGTCCAATATTGTCCCAGGCAAACATGGATGTATGGTCACCCAACTATGTCATCTTAGATCCTATTTAGGGTGATAAGAAATACTTGTTTAGGAAGGAGATAATATATAGCATTTCCAAAAATTATGTTGGAACACATTAAGGGTCTAAGTGGACCACTGTCTGAAATGTTTTATGAAACAAAACATGTTTGTGAAATGGTTTCAAATCTGTAATTAGAAATAATGAATTTTCCATTCCCATCCTCATTCAGATTTAAAAAGAAACTACATGAAAGCCAAAGGAGGAAAGTATAACTTCTATATCAATTTGAATGCCTATGGATAATGTTAAATTCTTTAATGAGGACATTAACTGGGTAATACAAATCTTTGGGATTAAAGGTTTCTAAGGATGGCTGATAACCCATTAACTTTTTAATAATGTTATAATACCTCAGGAGGAAATTAAGTCTGTCCCTAAAGATCATTAAAACAGTCTGCCTATTTTGTCTACATTTTCATCATGGTGACTTTTGATTCTAAGAGTCTTTTATGGTTGTTTCAGAAAAATGGTTTATTGTTAGGTCCCATTCATTTATGGGCATGAGATCATTTAAGTGCAGATTTCCCTGTTGCTGGAAGTATCCCTCTTATAATTCTAGCAAATGTTCCCAATTTTATAAAATGATAATGAGAGTTTAATGACTCTCTTCCCCCTAGAGGAAAAATGGTTTCTAACACATTAGAGATACAAGGACTTCGCTTTCTCTGGAAAGACAAAAACCAAAATTGACCCCATTCTCAAACTTTAATCCTCCAGTGGTTAGTTGGATATTATTCTTTGCATGTTTCAGTCTGTTCCAAGCTCACTGAATAAAAACTAACAGGAAGAAAGAAAGAGAAGAGAATCATGATTTAAAGCATGAAGAAGTAGGACACAGCAGTTCAAAAGAAAATTACTGTCTTTTAAACAATAGAATCATATGAATATACGTACCTGTGCTGTTTGCCATACATAGAGTATGGGTTTGAAACAGGGTAGACAAGGGAAGGTCGTGAGGTGGTGAGAGGCGGAGCCTGGGGAAAGGTACAGATTGCTTGAGCAGAGTAAAAGTTCCAGGAGAAGCTCAGCTGCTTTAGAATAACAGCTGGAATGCAATAGACATCTAACAAATAGGTCAATATTCAGTGAGTATTTGTTGAATGAATTGATAACTCATAGTAGTAATCAGATCTTCTCTTAGCATTTTGCAAGTGCTAACACACTGAATAAGAAATGCTGTTTGGATATAGACATATAAATGATCATTTAGAACAATTTTTTTTTAATCATAAAACAAAAAAGAAGAAAAAATGTGCATATTTTTCCTTTTCTTTTGAGTAAATCATGGAGATTCAGATTCTAATATTAGAAATGATAATATTTGCTCTTCCTTCCTCACCTGTCTGTTTGAGGATCAAGTGAGAGAGGTGATAAGGATATATTATACAAACATATTGGATTATTATTCTGAGAGAATATCAGTGATTTCCTTTAGAAGATTTTCTCTCATTCCCAAGTGGTCAAATCTCTACCTATGGAGAAGGTGCAATGCAGAGATGCGTGGCAGCCACGTGTGTATGTGTTGTTAGTAGAGCGGCACGGATCAGTGGGTCTGAACTTCTCAGTGTGCATTAGATTCACCTGGACAACGTTTGGCCTTCCCTGAGAGCTCAGTCAGACAACTTTTACAACATGCCTGTGTCTGTATCTTGCTTCAAGAAATTCTGATTTAATTAGTCTGAATAGGTCCCAGGCATTGGAATGTTTTTAAAGCTCCCTAGATAATTCTCTATGTAGGTAGAGTTGAGAATTACTATTGCAGACCAGAGTTAGGGGGTGTGGAGAGACATAAGGGGGAGGGATGCAGAGCCTACAATTTTTCCTATATTAATTCAGCAAATACTTTCTGAATATCTACTATGTGCCAGACCCTATTTTAGGCATTTGGCACATATTGATGATTAACATAGGCAAAATCTCTTCCTTCCTTTTGTGTCTATTCTAGTTTGGAAAAGCAGACAATACATCTCATTTATTTGAAGACACATATATTTTCCCTAATTTAATGTTTCTAAAATTATCAAGCAGTTTACAGCATATGATAGCTTTGCAATGTATAGTTATTAGACACTATTTCCCTCAGTGGTAAATGGAATAATAATATATCTTAAAATCTTTCAGCTCTCAAAGTCAATAGAATATAGTACTATAATATAATTTCAGGTAAAGTCAAGAAAAAATCCTCTTCATAATCAACAAAACATTATCACATAATTTAAAAGTTTAAAATCTCAACTAATGAAGTAATTACAGTTGAATTACTCATCTAGATAAATACTTTGACTTCTTCATTGATGTTTTACTTCCCTGGACCAGCAATGTAATCCTTCAGGAGACTGTACATATTTTACTGAGCAAATATTATACACTTTTTCAATATATATTATCTGTTTGGGGACACAATTCTCCTTAGTTTCTCATGTTTCTTGATAAGTGAAGCACAAACTGTCCTTTGTTTCAATGATCTTTTCAAGGATTTTTGCATAGTACTCACCTTTGAAAGATAGAGGTAGTGTTTCCCTCCAGAACAAAGGGCAGGCATGCTTACTTCCCAGTCTAATAAAGTTAACAGCTTCCTCCAAAATGAAGGACAGGCATCTTATTGCCCATTATAAAAGATCCAGATTCCCCAAACTCAGAGCTTCTCTCCTGTAACACATCCAGCTGCATATTCAGATATCATCTCACCCCCTTTGCATGGCCCTTTGGGCTTAGGGAACCAGCACCAAAGATGTTGATACTCTGACCACTACTACTATTGCTGTGAGTAATAAACTGTTCTTTGTCTCTGACCCAGAAGTCTTGAGCCTTCTACAGTCTTTCATGAACTTGGGATTGGCCAGCTTGTTACCATGCGAGTAAGGTAAAATCTCAGACATTTCGTAGTTCTCATAAATCAGTATCCTTTTCAAATAGCCTTTTGGAGTTTTCTATTTAGGAATAAAGAGAGCTATGGAGATAATTAATGGAATATAGTATATTAAAGGGCAAGGTAGGTTGCAACCAACACATATATTTCCAAATGTATGCAAAGAAATCAAAGATACTTGGTCAGCAGATGGAAGGGAGTTTCACCAATAAAACAATCATGATCCTTTGCCTAGTTTTCAGAAGCGAGTCAGTTTTCAAACTTAGAGACCACTTAATGATGAAACAAAGGTCAAGTTCCTCGGAGAAAGGTTATCTGAAAGGTACATGATGAGGATTCCCTTGTGGTTTCACAGAAGGACCTACAAAGTAGTAATGTAGAATTCCCCTGTTGTAGTGAGAGTGATTGAGGTCAGATAATAAATGGAATCTTGGCCCGGGTCCTACTCATAGAGGTCCACAGAACCACCAGTGGCCATTTTCTCATTCCTAAATGAATAGTTGTTATAGGCATACTCAGCAGTTGGAAGATCCTCCATATAGATTCCCCAGTCTGTGGAGTAAGAATTATCATAAAAGAAAAGCCTTTAAAACTTAAAACTGCTCCCCGATCGCCTACCAAAACAGTCACAACAATTTTGAGCTCCAAAGGAAATGGTAGAGTATATTGCGGCCTTTAAACTAAAGGATACAGAATTAGTGATCCTCATCATATTCTAATGAAACCAGATAAATTCTGAAGGATGAGCATAAACTGTGCCAGGTATTATCCTTGTCAGAGGAGAATATCTGACCCAAGGTATACAGAATTAATCTGGTGAATTCATCATTTTCCACTTAGGAAGAGAGTCAGAAATAGTTTTTACTCATGATAAACTAGAATACTATTTAGGGTCTTGTTCCAGAGTTATGCTAACTTTTCTATTCTGTCATACAGAATAAAAAACCTGGACTATTGAAATGAAGTGCGGAATATCATGTTGGTCCATCACAGCAAATGATATGTTAATTGGACCAGAGAAACAAGAATTGGTAAATAAAGGCCAGAAAGAGAGGAAATAAACCCTCCCTTTGATGAAGGTTCAGGATCTTGTCCTCATCAGTATAGATTATAGGACTCTAGTGGTCTGGGGCAAGAATGTACTCTCAGACATAAAGAACAGATTGTCACATGTTGCACCTCCCATGACCTAGAAGAGAGGGTGATGCTTGGTAGGCAGTTTCAGCTTCTGCAGTATATTTCAGCAGTATATTCCAGGGTTGGAAAATGAATCTAACTAATTTACCAAGCAACAGAAAGACTTCGAGTGCTGAGTGAAACGTGACGTAGGAAAGGTTTCTGCAGCAGACCCAGGCAAGGGGGCTGCTGCAGGAGCTGCTCACCCCAGAGCCTCTTTAGTACAAAGGGACCGTCTGCGGGAAAAGACAGTGGGTTTCGAGGACTCTTTTCTAAGGAAACCCTACTTTAAAAACAAAAATGAATAGGAAGAATAAAGAAAATGACTAGGAGAAGAAAGAACAATAGAAGGGAGAGGATCCCATACTTAGGATCTCTCTCTAATATATATATGTGCATATATTATATATGTATACATATATATATATGTATATATATATAGGGCATTTCAGAATATCCTCTCAGAAATAAAGAACAAATTGTTACATGTTGCATCTCCCACCACTTAAGAGAAATGGCAATGCTTGGTAGGCAGCTAAAGCTATATATATATGTGTGTGTGTGTGTGTGCAAGCCTGTGGCTCCTCACCATGGCTTTGCCAGAGCTATCCTTTCACAAAGTAAAATTTGCAGTATCACTTTAATATGAACACATGACAAAATTTTCAGAGATGTGAGCTGCTTCTTGGTCCTGATAAATTGTTGTTATTGTTGTTCAGTCACTAAGCCATGTCCAACTCTTTGCAACCCCATGGACTGCAGTATGCCAGACTTCCCTGTTCTTCACTATCTCTTGAAGTTTGTTCAAATTCATGTCCATTGAGTCAGTGATGTTGTGTAACTGTCTCATCATCTGCTGCCCCCTTCTTAGTGTGTCAATTTAAATATAGTTGAGAGAAGGGAAGAAAGAGTTATAGTAGTTTTACTATGTAAGTTTTCATAGGATGTCTCACAAAAGTAAATTAACCTATTGTGTTTTTCACAATAGTAGTTTCATTATAAAAAATCAAAAATAGTTCCTATGCCAAGGATGGGAGAATGGTTAAGCAAATTGCTGCACCTTCAGACTTTGGTATACTATGTAATAATTAACAATAGTGTTTAGAAACAATGCTTATGTCATAATAAATATATATATTTTCTATATACATATTTATATATGTATCTATATACTGTATAGTAGTAGGTACATAATAAATTATTAATATCATCAACATATACATGATAATAACAAAAATAAAAATATCAATCATTTATTCATTCTACAGAGTTTATTGAGAACATAATGTCTAGGGACAATATCCATGATAGTCGAATTTTTCTTCTTTATTTCCATCTTCTCAAAGCCAAGAATAGTGCCTGGCTCATTTTGAGCAGCTCAGTAATATTTATTAAATAATTACATTCAATCTTTCTGACAGTATAAGAGATAGTTTTAATTGTCCATAATTTTCTTTAAAATACTTGATCCTATACAGTGGACTGCAAGTATGTATTTTAATTTTTATTTCTAATCCAAAGTCATTTGGTCAACAATTAAATATTCAGATAGAAAAAACATTCCAGAGGTGATTGGGAGTATTTGAAAACATTGATCAAGTATGCCAGGTTTCATGTATCACTGTTACTTTTTTATTAGAGAGTTCACTAATTAGCAGAAGAAATGCTAGTGGTTATTTCTTATGGGTGAAATGAGTGGTGTTCTAACTGTGTTGATCAGTTAGAAATACTTTATATTCACCTGAAAATTTGCCTGAATAGTGTATTAAACCTGGGAAGCCTACATCTCTGGAATGGTGTTTTAGATATCATATGTTCCCATGAGAAGGACAATTGAGCCTCATCTTAGAAAAGTGTTAGCATCTTTGGCTTGGAGTGTAACTTCCAAGAAAACTGCTGGGAGGTTACCTAAAGAGATGAAGAATTGGTGTTACCTGGTTGTCATGAAATGTTCATATTTGACAAAAATCAGTCTGAGCTTTGCTTTCATTGCTACAGATCCCCCAACAGCCAAAATGTTGGAGAGGAATTCTAATTATGGTAGATCACCAATATTACCAAAAAGAGCCTGACAGTTGTGAGGACATGCATTCAGTGAGGTCAGATCACAACAGACAAATGTCAGTATTATCCCCATTTAAAGATGATGGGGCTTCTCTGGTAGCTCAGCTGGTAAAGAAGCCATCTGCAATGCAGGAGACCTCGGTTTGATTACTGGGTCAGGAAGATTCCCCTGGAGAAGGGTCAGGCTACACACTTCAGTATTCTTGGACTTCACTGGTGACTCAGTAAAAAGTCTGCCTGCAATGCAGGAGACATGGGTTTGATCTTTGGGTTGGGAAGATCCCCTGGAGAAGGGAAAGGCTACCCACTTCAGTATTCTGGCCTGGAGAACTGCATGAACTTGACCATATAGTCCATAGGGTTGCGAAGAGTGGGACATGACTGAGTGACATTCACTTTCACTTTCACTTATAGATGAGAACTTAGGACAGAGAAATACATGATTTGTCAAGGTAACAAAAATAAGTGAGAGGCAGAGCTCATGGAGATGGAGGTTTAAATAGCATTCTAATGTCCCTCTCCGTACTTGTACTTAAAGCTAATGGGGGGAAGATAACACCAAACCAAAATTATGCATTAAAAAGAAAAAAGAATTATACCAAAAATATTACTAGTAATGGTCTTACAGGCAATTATTTTTCTTGCTACTTTTCTGTATTATACAAAATTTTTTAAAAATTAAAAAAAAAAAAACTCTAAACTTCATTTGATTTCTTTAAAAAAAAAATTTCTGGCTGAAGCAAACTGTCCTATCAATGTTTCTCAAAATAGGACTTGTAGAGAAAAAAATAAATTCATAGGCCAAATAAATTTTTTCTTGTTTCATAGCCCTAAAATATACTTATGCTGTTAACGGAATTTTTGAAATTCACAGAACACCCCAAGCAATGTATTATTTTTTCTATTGTTGAGTATTTTTTATTTTTCTAAAATTCGTTTCTTAAAAACAGAACATTGACCTTATTGACTCAAATATAGTGTTACTCATTATTTTGAACATCAGAAGACAATGTTGAAAAAGAATAGAAATAAATCAAACCTCTAATTCTACTTTAAATTTCTTTGGGCATAGTTTATGTGAATATAATAATAAAATGCATTGCAAATCTTTCTAAGGACACCCCGGATGAAAGAGAGGGTTATATTTATGTTTTCTGTTGTTGTTAATAATGTGAGAGCTCTAGTATGTTTCACTTAAATGCTGTTTGAGTTTTCTAAGCTGATGAATTGGAACATTATAAATATGTATGTGACTGACAAGGCAGGTGAATAATGCCAGTATAGTGACAATCATTTCCAAAATTGTTTTCAGTAGAGCAGTTGCTCACTGAGTTTTGAATTAAATAACTTTCCAATGTGTGAGATATTTTTAAATGTAGGCTTTTGGTTATGCAAAGAAAAATTTGCAGCAGCGCATGTGTGGGACCTTTTGAAGAGGGCACCATTATCTTCATTACTTCCACCATAGTTTGGCCTCAGGTCAAATAACAGGGAGGGAACACAGCCCTGCCCATCAACAGAAAATTGGATTAAAGACTTACTGAGCATACTCCTTGAAAGAAAATTCATGACCAACCTAGACAGCAAATTAAAAAGCAGAGACATTACTTTGCAAACAAAGGTTCATCTAGTCAAGACTATGGTTTTTCCAGTAGTCATGTATGGATGTGAGTGTTGGACTGTAAAGAAAGCTGAGCGCTGAAGAATTGATGCTTTTGAACTGTGGTGTTGGAGAAGACTCTGGAACATCCCTTGGATAGCAAGGAGATCAAACCAGTCCATCCTGAAGGAGATCAGTCCTGAATATTCAATGGAAGGAATGATGTTGAAGCTGAAACTCCAATACTTGGCCACCTGATGCAAAGAGCTGACTCATTGGAAAAGACCCTGATGCTGGGAAAGATTGAAGGCAGGAGGAGAAGGGGATGACAGAGGATGAGATGGTTGGATGGCATCACCGACTCAATGGACATGGGTTTGGGTGGACTCTGGGAGTTGGTGATGGACAGGGAGGCCTGGTGTGCTGTGGTTCATGGGGTTGCAAAGAGTCGGACACGACTGAGTGACTGAACTGAAATGAACTGAACTGAGCATGGCTCCACCCATCAGAACAAAACACAGTTTCCCCCTCAGTCAGTCTCTCCCATCAGGAAGCTTCCATAAGCCTTATCCATCTGAAGGCAGACAGAATGAAAACCACAATCACAGAAAATTAACCAATCTGATCACACAGAACACAGCCTTGTCTAACTCAATGAAACTATAAGCCATGCCATGTAGGGCACCAAAGGTGGATGGGTGCAGAGTTCTGACAAAATGAAGTCCACTGGAGAAGGGAATGGCAAACCACTTCAGTATTCTTGCCTTGAGAACCCCATGTACAGTATGAAAAGCAAAAAGATAGGACACTGAAAGATAAACTCCCCAGGTTAGTTGGTGCCCAATATGCTACTGGAAATAGGTGGGAAAATAACCCCAGAAAGAATGAAGACACAAAGCCAAAGCAAAAATAACATGCACTTGTGGATGTGACTGGTGATGGAAGTAAAGTCTGATGCTGTAAAGAGCAATATAGCATAGGAACCTTGAATGTTAGGTCCATGAATCAAAGCAAATTTGAAGTGGTCAAACAGGAGATGGCAAGAGTGAACATCAATATTTTAGGAATCAGTGAACTAAAATGGACTGGAATGGATGAATTTAACTCAGATGACCATTATATCTACTACTGTGGGCAGGAATCCCTTAGAAGAAATGGAGTAGCCATCATAGTCAACAAAAAGTCCGAAATGCAGTACTTGGATGCAGTCTTAAAAATGACAGAATGACCTCTGTTAGTTTCCAAGGCAAACCGTTCAATATCACAGTAATCCAAGTCTTTGTCCTGTCCAGTAATGCTGAAGAAGCTGATGTTGAACAGTTCTATGAAGACCTACAAGACCTTCTAGAACTAACACCCCCAAAAGATGTCCTTTTCATTATAGGGGAGTGGAATGCAAAAGTAGGAACCCAAGAAATACCTGGAGTAACAGGCGAATTTGGTCTTGGAGTACGGAATGAAGCAGGGCAAAGGCTAATAGTTTTGCCAAGAGAACACACTAGACGCAGCAAACACCCTCTTCCAACAACACAAAAGAAGACTCTACGCAAGGACATCACCAAATGGTCAATACCGAAATCAGATGGATTATATTCTTTGCAGCCAAAGATGGAAAAGCTCTATACAGTCAGCAAAAACAAGATAAGGAGCTGACTGTGGCTCCGATCATGTACTCCTTATTGCCAAATTCAGACTTAAATTGAAGAAAGTAGGGAAAACCACTAGACTATTCAGGTATGACCTAAATCAAATCCCTTATGATTATACAGTAGAAGTGACAAATAGACTCAAAGGATTAGATCTAATAGACAGAGTGCCCAGTGAACAGAGGTTCATGATATTGTATGGACAGAGGTTCATGATATTGTACAGAAGGCAGGGATCAAGACCATCTCCAAGAAAAAGAAATGCAAAAAGGCAAAATGGTTGTCTGAGGAGGCCTTACAAGTAGCTGGGAAAAGAAGAAAAGTAAAAGGCAAAGGAGAAAAGGAAAGATATACCTATTTGAATGCAGAGTTCCAAATAATAGCAAGGAAAGATAAGAAAGCCTTCCTCAGTGATCAATGCAAAGAATGGGAAAGACTAGAGATCTCTTCAAGAAAATTAGAGATACCAAGGGAATATTTAATGCAAAAAAGGGCACAATAAAAGACAGCTATGGTATAGACCTAACAGAAGCAGAAGATATTAAGAATAGGTGGCAAGAATACACAGAAAAACCAATACAAAAAAAGATCTTCATGACCCAGATAACCACTATGGTGTGATCACTCATCCAGAGCCAGACATCCTGGAATGTGAAGTCAAGTGGGCCTTAGGAAGCATCACTATGAACAAAGCTAGTGGAAGTGATGGAATTCCAGTTGAGCTATTTCAAATCCTAAAAGATGATGCTGTGAAAGTGCTACACTCAATATGTCAGCAAGTTTGGAAAACAGCAGTGGCCAAAGGACTGGAAAAAATCAGTTTTCATTCCAATCCCAAAGAAAGGCAATGCCAAAGAATGCTCAAACTACCGCACAATTGCACTCATCTCACACGCTAGTAAAGTAATGCTCAAAATCTTCAAGCCAGGCTTCAACAATACATGAACCATGAACTTCCAGGTGTTCAAGCTGGTTTTAGAAAAGGCAGAGGAACCAGAGATCATATTGCAAACATCCGCTGGATCATCTAAAAGAGAGTTCCAGAAAAACATCTATTTCTGCTTTATTGACAATGCCAAAGCCTTTGACTGTGTGAATCACAACAAACTGTGGAAAATTCTTAAAGAGATGCGAATACCAGACCACCTGACCTGCCTCCTGAGAAATCTGTATGCAGATCAGGAAGCAACAGTTAGAACTATACATCAAAAAACAGACAGGTTCCAAATCGGGACAGGAGTATGTCAAGGCTGTATATTGTCACCCTGCTTATTTAACTTATATGCAGAGTACATCATGAGAAATCCTGGACTGGATGAAGCACAAGCTGGAATCAAGATTGCCAGGAGAAATATCAATAACCTCAGATATGACGATGACACCACCTTTATGGCGGAAAGTGAAGAAGAACTAAAGAGCCTCTTGATGAAAGTGAAAGAGGAGAGTGAAAAAGCTGGGTTAAAACAACACTCAGAAAACTAAGATCATGGCATCTGGTCCCATCACTTCAAAGCAAACAGATGGGGAAACAATGGAAACAGTGACAGACTTTATTGTTGGGGGCTCCAAAATCACTGCAGATGGTGACTGCAGCCATGGAATTAAAAGACGCTTGCTCCTTGGAAGAAAAGTTATGACCAACATAGATAGCGTATTGAAAAGCAGAGACATTACTTTGCAAACAAAGGTCCATATAGTCAAAGCTATGGTTTTTCCAGTGGTGATGTATGGATGTGAGAGTTGTAGTATAAAGAAAGCTGAGCACTGAAGAATTGATGCTTTTGAACCGTGGTGTTGGAGAAGACTCTTGAGAGTCCCTTGGACTGCAAGGAGATCCAACCAGTCCATCCTAAAGGAAATCAGTCCTGAATATTCCTTGGAAGGACTGATGCTGAAGCTGAAACTCGAATGTTTTGGCCACCTGATGCGGAGAATCAACTCATTTGAAAAAACCCTGATGCTGGGAAAGATTGAAAGTGGGAGAAGAAGGGGATGACAGGATGAGCTGGCTGGATAGCATCACCAACTCAATGGCCATGAGTTTAAACAAGCTCAGGGAGATCGTGAAGGACAGGGAAGCCTGGCTTGCTGTAGTCCATGCAGTTGCAAAGAGTAGGACACGACTGAGCGACAGTACTGAACTGAACTGAAGAAAAAAATGTAAGCCAATGCAATAGTAGAATTTTGTTCATAAAGTAAGGGATGGCTGGAATAACCACCTTTTTTTTCCTGATACTTCTTTCTCTGCTTATGTGGTTGGTTGGTATGTGCTCTGTCATACCTGATTCTTCGTGACCCTGTGGACACTAGCCCACCAGGCTCCTCTGTCCATGGAATTTCCAGGCAAGAATTCTGGAGCAGGTTGCCATTTCCTACTCCAGGGGATTTTCTCAACCTAGAGATCAAACACACGTCTATTCAATAGAGTTTTTCCTGCACTGGAAGGTGGATTCTTTACCACTGCGCCATGTGGGAAGTCCTTCTCTATTTATATATGTGTATAATTATTTATGTTTACATACATATGCTTTAACCACACTTTTCTGTTACTTTGATTTATTTCAGTAAGCATACTGTCTAATGTTTGAGACATTCCAGTCTTGGTAACAAAAAACAACAACAATAAAAATGTTACAATAATAATTGCTAGAAGTGCACTATGTTGCCTCAATAATGTCATTTAGACTATTTCTATTTCTTCAACACAGAAGAAAAAACCAATACATTGATTATGTTATTACCTAATATATTAATAGATGCATGAAGACCTATTTTTTTTTTTTTTTTTGTGGTGGTGGTGGTTATAAAATATGGAAGAACTCATTTGAAACAAAGAAGTGAATAAAATTGCCTTTGGAGAAGGGAAGAGCTACCCACTCCAGTATTCTGGCCTGGAGAATTCCAAGGACTGTATAGTCCATGGGGTCACAAAGCGTCAGACACGACTGAGCAACTTTCACTTTCACTTTAGCACTATCAGGGAAGGAGACTGTATTGCCTTGGTAGGGGTGCAGCTGGCTGATGGGAGCGTACCTCTGGATAAGATGGGTCACTGAAGTCTCTACCATTACTTAAGATTCCTAAGATTTTAAAGCTGCCACTTCTAAAATATAAGAATATAAACCTGGGGAAATAATAAACCATTCTTTGGCCTGTTAGAGTAAAGAATATCTACAGAACTGTCTGGGATGCTAATACGTTCTCACAGTTTCATTGCACTGTTCCCTTGAAGCCCTTCCATATAAAGCAAACATTTTACTCTGAATATAGTCATAGAGCACTTGGGGTTCATTCAAATCCTGCTTAATTTCTAGCCAACCTAAAAAATAAAAAGAAATTTTATACCATAAGTGAAAATTACACTAATTTTTTGCTTAAATGCTATAGAATAAAGGCACTTCATATTTTAGATGTAAATTTATCTGATTAGTTTTTAAACTAACAATAGCAAAATTGTTTTCTGTCTTATTAAAGTTGGAAGACCTTTAAATTATAACTAATTTTTATCTTGGGTCCTCTTTTAGGAGAACTAATTACTTTTCAATGTTTTGTAAATTTCTTTAGCTTGTTTTTAAGATAGCTTTTTGTGTGCATATTGCATTGTTTTTAAAGATTAATCTCCAGTTCCCCAAACATGTCTTAGACTATACTGTGTCATAATTAATTTTTACATATTTCTTTCCAAGTATATTGTTAAATTGCTTGAAGGGAGAGATGACTTCTGAATGTTTAAATCTTTTATAATACCAATAATAGAGTCCTGTACCTAGCTGGACTTCAACAAGTACTTTCTAAATTTAAGTGAATTTATAGATTTAAAAAGAAAGAAAATAAGAAGGAGAGAGAAGGAGAGAGATTTTGAAAGGGAGGAGAGGAAGGAAGGTGGAAGGAAGGGAGGGAGGGAGAGAGATTGAGAGAGAGGATTTGAGAAGGATGGGCAGAGAGAAAGGTTGGAGAGAGGCACAGAAAGGCAACCAAGATATTAATTGGTGGGAAAATGCCCTTTTAGAAAAGGTCAAAGGAACTTGGATTATTTTCTTGTTAAAGAAATAACCTTGTTGTAGGTTTCACATGTAAAAAATCAAGATGGGTAGAAGGCAAAATTGATCTGAAATGATGAAGAATTTTTTGACCAGAAAAATTGTTAGAATGATAGCACAAAATAATTGAAATGGCAGCAATCTCTGTGCTTTTGACTTTTATTAGCCTATAGAGAAAAATTCAACCAGATGCAAGAAATATTGCTTCCAGTATGAAGAGAGAACAGGGAGGATTCACAGAGGAGACAATTAAAATGATCTTGAGGAATTTTATTGATTTGGACCCTCAAAGTGGAAAGGGAAGGAGAAAGCCTGAAGCAGAAAGTTCAGCATGAGCTAAGGCCCAGGACTGTGGTGGTATGAGGGGTGTTGAGTAGGGTACATGTTGAGTCATGATTAGAACCTGTGTCCAAATATTAATTCTCTTCTGTAATTTCAAACCTTGCTCTTGCACTCGTTCTTGCTCAGCACTCGTTTTTACTAAGTCTAGCAGTGTCAGAGTATGAAGTTAACGGAGATTTTTGTACAGATTTTCTAAACTGAGAGAAGGGATGGAACGGGAAAGTCAAGTGACAGAACCTCCCAGGATTGTCAGTATTTGTAGAGAACTTCTGGTTCTCCTCTCTCCTTTCAAAATTGTGCCCGTTAAAGCTCAGAGAGGTTAGGCAACTTGGACAAAGCAAACAGCTGGTTAGTGCCAAACCCCCATTAGTCTGGCCTGGGCTCTAGGGAGGAAGAGTCCAGATTGTAGAGGCAGACCGCCGAGTTCAGACTGTCTCCATTACTCATTACTGTGCAAACTAGGGAATTTCACTGAAAGATCGAGATGAAAATATTTGCCTCATGGGTTTGTTTGTGATGAAACACTGTAGTGGTTATCATAGTGTCTAAGAATATGATGAATTTCTGTGCCTTGGTACCTGCTCTAGACTGAATGTTTATGCCCCAGGTCCCCTACCATGTAAGGACACAAGGAAAAGATCCCCAGCTGTGAACCAAGAAGCCAGCTCTTACTAGACACCAAATCTGCCTCCACCTTGATCTTGGACTTCCCAGCCTCTCAAACTCTGAGAAATAAATGTTTGCAGTTTAAGCTATCCAGTCTCTGCTGTTATTATAGAAGCTGGAACTGACTAAGACAATACCCTCATATATAATGAGAGGATAACAGGACCTACCAACAGAACTGGTATAAGGATTAAATTGGTTAATTCCTTAAAAAACCATTAATCCATGGAAAAATTTTAGGACAGTACCTGATACATCGTTATTGCTCAATAGATGTTAGTTGTCACAATCATCTTTACTGGAGCCAGATCTAAGGGTTTGAATCCTCCTCCCATCCCTTCTTATCTGTGTGACCTTGGAGAACATCTCTGTGACAGATTACTCATCTGAGAAAAGTTAATAACAGTACTTGCTTAATAGGGTTATAGTGATGATTAAACAAACAAGTATAGCAAAGAACCTTCTGGAGTATGCTTGGTACATGCTAACCACACTATAAAACAGAGCTGGTATTAATTGTCTGAGAACCCCCCAAAAAGATTCCCTTGTGGTTGTTATTTAATATCTAAAGTGATATAATTTCTTTGAATCTACAAAAACTGTAGAATGAAAAGTTTAGAAGGGTTTTGATATAAATATTGAAATGAACTAAGGAGAAACACTTAACACACAAAGATCTAAGTAAAGAGTGATGCAAATCCCAACTATTGACCATATGTAAAGACATGGAATTTTTTGAAACATTAAACTGAAGCAAGTAAGTGCTTATTCTGAGGAATTAATAATTGCTTCTCTTTGCCCTGAGGCTCTTCTCTCATTAAAACTGAAGCAATAGTAGCTTCAGGGGAAGGTAGCAATTCCAAAATAATTGCTTAGCCTGAAGCAATTTTTTAATACATACACACACACACACACACACACACACACACACATATATATATATATATAGTTATTATACACACTTGTTTAGGAAAAAGGTTTATTTTTAAAATTAAATAAATGTTTTTGAAGATTAAAAAGTATATTTATAGATTTTACAGTCACATGGTTCAAAAGTAAACAAGTATAAAAGACTATCTGGTGAAAATTTCCCCATCTAATGAAGATTATTCTACTTCTTCTCTGCAGTGTCAATCAATACTAATGGTTTTGGTGTAACCTTCTACATATATCTTGGAGATTTTACAAATTAATGTATATGAAAAGTCACTTTGTTATTTTTCATACTTTCATTGGAGAAGGCAATGGCACCCCACTCCAGTACTCTTGCCTGGAAAATCCCATGGACAGAGGAGCCTGGTAGGCTGCAGTCCATGGGGTTGCTGAGAGTAGGACACGACTGAGCGACTTCACTTTCACTTTTCACTTTCATGTATTGGAGAAGGAAATGGCAATCCATTCCAGTGTTCTTGCCTGGAGAATCCCAGGGACGGGGGAGCCTGGTGGGCTGCTGTCTATGGGGTCACACAGAGTCGGACACGACTGAAGTGACTTAGCATAGCATAGCATACTTTCATTATATTCTGTTGCATGATTTACCATAATTTTTACTTAGCTAGTCTCATATTGATAGTCATTTACTATCTTTCATGATTACAGTCACATAGTGAGTAACTTCATTAAAAAGTCATTTTCTGATAGCATTATTGTATCTATAGTATAAATTCCTAATTACCATTTAAGGCCATGTGTTTTAAAAATTTGTAAAATATTACCAAATTATTTTCTATATTTGATATGCCAACTGGAAATGTATGGAAAATCTTCAAACTAGATTTTCTGAAGTATACATAAAACATCTGTTTTTGGCTTCACCAACTTGGTTTGAAATTCAGGAAAGGGGACAATGAGATTATCATTCAAACAAATGTTCAGTCTTGTGCTCACTGTCTGGCCATTGCTGGGGGAGGTGACGAACATCAGAGCCATCTGAGCCATCTGAGCCACCAGAGAAGTCCTGGGAAGTAGGCTGAGATGCAAAACTAGCAATAATAAAGGCAGGAGAAAAGTCCAGTAAAAACCAGTTACCATTCTCAGACCAGAGGAAGCTAGGGAAGGGTTGCCAGACACTTGATGACAGCTACTCCAGGAGACCAGGGACCTCTCCAGCATGCCTGTCTATAGGAAAATGACTTCTTCCTGTCACTGGCAGCTGCCTCTCGTTGCTGTTGGAACCAGGCTACATATGGAGCACTAGCCAGAGAGTGCCTGGTCTGCAGAACAAGACAAGTGAGATGGGTATGAGGATGTGTGTTGCATAAACAAGATCTGCATCACTGTGATCTTCGTGTTGAAGAGTTCCAGATCTATGTGTATCTACATATCAGATCTGCATTTCCAACGTCCTACTAGATGGAGAAAATGACTTCTCACAGTGTGGAGGCAACAGCTCTTTTGAAGTGACACTATTTTTAGTGATTTTTTTTTCTCTAAAAGCTAGCCTCGTCTTATTTTTAGCATTTTTGGATGAGGTCTCTGAAGACATGTTCTCACCACCCCGTTTCTGAGTTTTCATTTTGAACAGGTTCCCCTGAGGTGTGATCTTTCCCCTGAATGCCAGTATCTTGGTTACTGTGCTTTAGCTGGAAATAAATGAAAGGATGAACATTTTTTTAAAAAATCTGAATTCTGAACCAGTGCATGAAACACAGGATGATTAACCATTTAATGTTCTCCTCCCCCACGAAACTCACACTTATTTATTTCTTGTGGATTTTCTGTGAAGTTGGATTTACAGACTGGAGTTTCCTTGAGAGTATGTAGAACAGTGGATCCCACTGGGTTTGACCACTTTTCTAGAATATTCTGTTCATAGTCTCTGGGCTTTCCAGGTGGCACTAGCGGAAAAGAACCCACCTGCCACTGAAGGAGCCATAAAGATGCAGGTTCAATCCCTGGGTCAGGAAGAGCCCCTGGAGAAGGGCATGGCAGCCCACTCCAGTATTTTTTCCTGGAGAATCCCATGGACAGAGGAGCCTGGTCGGCTACAGTCCATAGGGTTGCAAAGAGTGGGACACAACTGAAGCGACTAAGCATGTGCACACGTAGTCTCTTTCTACTAGTAATTTCCTTATTTAATGTGTAACAGCTTCTTCAGTTTTCTTTTCACTATTTTCTCTTCATTCACATATGTTCAAACATTTCTTATATCCATTGTTTACTGCTATGCTGTCATATCAGATAAGAGTGTCTGCCTATATGTGAAAGTGAAAGTTGCTCCGTTGTGTCCAACTCTTTGTGACCCTATGGACTATACAGTACATGGAATTCTCCAAGCCAGAACATTGGAATGGGTAGCCTTTCCCTTCTCCAGGGGATCTTCCCAAGCCAGGGATCAAACTCAGGTCTCTCGCATTATAGGCAGATTCCTTACAAAGTGAGCTATCAGGGAAGCCCCCCTCTGCCTATACACACACACACACACACACACACACACACACAGAGACAGAACTCTGAGATGTTGTGGGTTTGGTTCTAGGCACTAAAATAAAGCAAATATCTCAATAAAGCAAGTCACACAAATATTTTGATTTCCCAATGCACATAAAAATTATCTTTATATCATACTGTATTCTATTAAGCATGTAGTAATATTATGTCTAAAAAACAATGTACATGCCTTAATTAAAAAATACTGCTGAAAAATATTAGCCATTATATGAGGCTTCATTGAATTATAGTAGTAACATCAGTGATCATTAATCACATACCAGCATAATATATAATAAAATGTTCAAGAATTAGCAAAATATAACACAGACTCTAACTATGCAAATGATGTTGGAGAAATAGCTCAATGCAGGGTTGCTACAACCTTCACTTCATAAAAACCACAATAAAGTGAAGCTGAGTAAAGTGTGGTATGTCTGATATATATGTAACAACCACAGCAGAGTCTATTCTCATTCATGTTACATATCCCATGTCAGTCGGTAGAGACCTCTGTCTCGACTTCATCATTCAGCAACCCAGGCTATGGCATTGGTTGTAGGAAGGAGACAACTGGAGGCCATTGCTGGGCTCTTATGCCTCAGCCTGTACACGACACAGCAGCTGTTCACAGCTCAGTAGTCAGATCTAGGTCATGGCTTCACTGTTAGTGCAAGAGGGCTGGGACATGGGATGAATACTTGTGGAGCAGCGGTGTTTATGTCTCAGCTCATGTCAGAGAGAAAGGAGGAAATCAGTATCCTAGGCATGCCTTTCAGCTCCATCCTCTCTGTCACACACCTGCACAAGCATAGACTCAGAGACCATAGGGTATCAGATCTGGACAGCACCGCCCTCAACTTGGAGATGGGGGAAGTGAAATGGAGAGAGGGTTGAGGACTGGATCCGGCTCTGCTGATTGCCCCCTGCTAGGCTGCCTCTGCCAGCTGCTTTCCAATGTAGCAGATTCTCCTTGGTCTCTCCTGGTTTGTTCACTGGCTCCCTCTCCCTTGTAATTTTTATTTCATTATGCTCTTTCCCTCATTCTGCCTCACTGCACATTTTAACTGTGACCTTTATGAAGAGTACCATGAGCATGTATCTGAGCCTCATATGTGCATTTTCAGCTTCCTGTTTCTGAACTTCTTTTGGCTCAGATGCTCCAGATTAACTTTTATAAGCACATTTTTACACATAGAAGGCAAGAAACGAATACACACTGTAGTAAAAGGAATCCTGTGAGAGACATGTGTAAAGGGGACCTTTGTCCTCAGGGCTGGACTATAGGTTTCCAGAGTCAATGCAACAAAAAGAGGTTTCATTTAAGCCTATATACGCAGGTGCCTTTATTTATTTATTTTTTTGCAAGTGCCTTTAGACACAAGAAATGCAGTAGCTTGTACTAGCTGATGCTATGAATCTTGTTAATTCCTTTTTCAATTTTAAAAGATACTGTAGATTTCCAAAGTACCTAATATGGTAGAATCAGAGGCTTGGGGGACACAACCTAAAGGCTGCTGGTGGCTATGAAATATTGACTTCTCCCTCTTTGAATTTCACCTTATTTCATTTAAAGAAAACATCGTGTATCTTTTCTTTGGTTGCCTGTCTAGCTTTTGAAAAGCTTATTCTAACTCCACTCACATTTTGCCTGCCTGAGGTCTTCAAGTTAAATAATACTTTATGGAAGTGCAGTCTTTCTCTCTCTCTCTCTCTCTTTTATTTTTCTTCACTAACATGCATGCACTCCAGTCTTGACTGTTTAGCAAACCTTGTAAAGAATTATTTAAGGTTTGAGATATTAGGAATGGTGCATTAATTATTTCATTTTCAAGAAACAAGCCTTTTGAAAGAATGTAACATGATTAATTTCCACTTCTCATTATTTTTTAAAGCTTCTCTCTAAAATGCTCTTTTCTTCCTAGGCATAGAAGTTTGTTGTTTAAAGCTACAAGGGTGAGTGATTTTATTTTCACTATGAGACTGCTCCTGCAAAAGCCAGATATTGATTCTTTTGTTGGATGTACAGTAAAATCATTTAAAGAAACTTGTTCCTTCTTTTTTATAAAGATGAGCATTTTAAATGTGTGTTCCTGCTCTTTCTGATAAACCTCTGCCTAACTTAGATTCTCTACATCATTTTGTATTTTTTTGTGTGTATGTGGCAATAACGAGATAGAAAAGGCATATGGAGAAGTGAATACAAAAAAGATTTCTCTTATGTCGAATCTTATAAATGCTTTACCTAAGGGTTTGAGTGAAGCCATTTTGCACAAAGCCCTACCAGTGAGAATAAAGAAGTTGCAAAAGAGATTTTTAGTCAGAGAAAGCTTTTTACTTAATGAAACAGTAGCATCTTGTATCTATCCTGTAATTATCAAAAAATAATAGAAAACAGTATTTCTCTCCAACACAAAAGAGCACCTTTATATGATTATATGATAGGATGACTCTCTATTTTAATTATAAATGTTTACTTCAGACACTACTGAAGGGAGCGCAGATTGGAACATTTATGGAAGATGATTTGGCTTCTCCATCAAAATCTAAAATATACATGCCTATAGTTGCAATGTCTTGGGTTAGATAAAAATCATGGTAAACCCGTAGAGAAGATGATTTGGTGGCATAAAGAGTGGAAACACCGTACACACTCCCCAGTATGATTCCAATGTGTTTTGTTGAGTGAAAAATCAATGGGCAGAACAGCATGTAAGAAATGTTACTATTTGTGTTACAAAAGGAGAAATAAGTAAGTTTATAAATTTATCACATGTAGTATATTGTTGATATGTCCAAAATATGTTTGGGAAGATATCCCAATAATTCCAAATAATATTAGTTGTTAGTGGGGAGCAAAATTGAAGAGATAGATTGCTATGATTTGAAATCCTTTGGTTATTGGGAAGGAGAAATAAGGAGGAAAAGGGTAACCAAGATTTTGAGCCTGAGTTGGATGTAAAGGTAGGAGGAAGGAAGCAGAGTAAAAGAGGAAAGGTGGTGAGTACATTTAGGGCCCAGGATGGTTGTGGGGCTGTGGCATATCTAGGCAACTTGGAATGTGTGGCTGCGACTCCGAAGAGAGGATAAAGGAGGGGATGGACATTTGAAAGCCATCCATGTAGATATTACCCTGAGGTAATAATTACATCAGAGGAGTTCTCCCAGAGAATGCATTTTGGAAAAAGCGTGAATATTTTCAGATTCCTGGGATCTTTAATATGCAAGTATAACTTGGAGTTTCTCTGCCTTGTTTCTAATATGAATGACTAATAAAGTCTGAATATTTATTCTCCAGCTTTCCAATTTAAGCAGAAAGAGAAGTAATTATTTTAGAGTGCTTGTAGCTTGCAACATGATTAGAAATTTCATAGCACATTTATGAGATGTGGATGTTTTGTTTTGAGAAATGCAGGAAGCAAGTCAGACAGAATAAATATTGCTATAAATAAATGCATACAATAGGCAACCCCAAAGCATTCTGATTTGGGGAATCAAACCATCAAGCATCTAATGCTTTTGGCAGGAAGAGAGGCGGCGAAGGCCAAATGAGAATTGGAAAGAACAGATGGCTGTCCTCAGGTGATAAATATTTAACACGAGCTATAGCAGGCATTTCTCAGTAGGTTGACAAGATCTTAATGACCTAAAATTTATTTTAGCGTTCTCTGCTTCAATGAAAGTGAACACCCACCTCCTCAGGCAGCGTATTGTGATGGATAAGCCTTTGAGTATAAAATATTGACCTGAGCCGTATTGACAAGACAGAAAAGGGCTACAGGGCAGAAGCTACCAAACTTTATCTGTTTATGAAGCCCTTAGTGTCTCAATATTTTTTTTCCCACAGCATCCTTAGGCCAAAATAAGAACCTGATAGTTCAGTACTTTAAGTACCTAGATCCAAACAACTTCTTAAGTGTTTATGCCCTAGCAATTTAGCAGCCATTTAAAAAAGTATTACACATAAATTAAAAGAAAAATTATTTTAAATCATTCTTGAATAACCACAGTTATCTCCTTAAATGATCTGTGCCTCTGTTGGGCACTACACAACTTCTTGAAACTTGGAATCAGACTGCATCCCTCACTATCCTCACTTCCTGCTCCTGATTAATTTTTGTGCACTGCTCACTACAGAAAACCCAGTTTCTAAAAGAGGTCATCCAAAGGAATGTCACGTGGTTTGAAAATTACCTCTAGCTTATCATTCATGGGCTCTCTGACAGATGCTCCGTATCAGTATGTTTCCATTAAAAATGTAAAAATTCCACAACTCCCCTATAAATTCTCTGCCATCTGGAGATGGCATACAGTTAAGCAACTGCAGCTTTAGGAAATTAGGAGGTAGTCAAAAATCAGTGTGGGATCAGGGAACAGAACACTTAGCTCATCTCTTTGGATAATCAAGCAGTTTCCTCATTGTGAGAAACTAAGATTCATTGAGTTCATAAGAGGCATCATAATTTGTTTACAGTTATGCATCAACATGAGTTTACATAACCCCCTTTCAAAAGAATACAATAAGTTTTCAAGATAAAGCAATAACCTCTTATCCTAAGATCCCATGAGAAAATAAGATCAGATTATGGTCAATGCGTCTGTGGGCAGAATTCAGGGCTCGTGTAGGTTGGACAATGTGTGATTTGTTCCTCAGAGTATTTTTGAGCTGTGCCTCTGGGGCTTTGTTAAAGGACACAGTGTCAGATGTATTATCTACTAGAGGGGCCAGGAAATGACTCTGCATCTAATCACTCCTGAACATGGAGATATTTTATTAGGTGAATGAAATATTAGGCTCCTACATCACCTTAATTGTGTTCCAAATTGGATCCCAAAATTAAATCCTTGTTTCCTGTCTATTATTGCTTAACTTGCTTTTTAAAAATTGCTATGACAACAAATTCATTGTAAGCTATAATTTATCAACTGTCTAACATAATCATTAGATAGAACAACAGGATTACCTCTAGCTTCTAGAACAATCATGAAGAAAAGTCACTTCCCTTTCCTCGTTTTCCCTGGAATCAACCTGATTCTAGAATGTATCATCTTTGAAAGGAAGAAGAGGAGGAAGCAATTACTTATTTTTTCAAGTTTCTGCCTATTCTATACTATGCACTTTTGCTACCTTGGTGAATTCAGAATCCATAAGAACAGTCTCTCTTTACTGGTTAGGAAAAACTTAGAATTAGCAAGTGCTTGAATGGGAATTCAAACACCATCATCCATGTTCTTTTTACTATGTGCTTTCTTTCTTTTTCTAGGACACTTGGACAATGCCACCAAACAGTGCAAAGCTGTGCCTGATCTGTGAGCCTCCAATCTGCTGTCACAAGCCCAGGATCGAGCCAGTTAGGTCCAGGTAGGTTCACAGGTTGGTAAAGTCCCAACAGCCAATGTACGGAAGTTGCTCTTTTTGTATTCCCTATGATCCCTATGTTGAAATCACAAGAGTACCAATGCTTAAAACCTTTACCAAAGAATCCAAAGAAATATGGGCCCAGGAAAGACTAGTGTGGTACTAGGAGAGGCCTTAGTGATCTCTTAATTCAGTTTTATGATATTATAGATGAGAAAACGAGGACCAGGGTAGTTAAGCTACCTCAAGTTAGTGAGGATCTGGGTTTTAGAATCCAAGTCACCTGACATCAAATCTAGAGTTCTTTATACCATGTCTTTGCCCATCATGAGATTCTTTTCAAACACAATAATATAGGCTTATTATAGAAAAAAAGAAAATACAAATATGTAGTAGGTAATAAAAATAGAATTTACCTACATTCCTCCACTCAAGATAACCACTTATGTTAGGACTTCTTTCTACATATATATGTTCATTTAAGTGGCCAGAAGGGGTCTGGTCTCCAGGCCAGAATACTAGAATGGGTAGCCTTTTCCTTCTCCAGGGGATCTTCCTAACCCAGGGAATGAACCCAGGTCTCCCACATGGCAGGCAGATTCTTTACCAGGTGAGCCACAAGGGAAGCCCAAGAATGCTGGAATGGGTAGCCTATCCCTTCTCCAGCAGATCTTCCTGATCTAGGAACCAAACCAGGGTCTCCTGCATTGCAGGCAGATTCTTTACCAACTGAGCTATCAGGGAAGTCCCCATTATAGAAAAAAAGAAAATATATAGTGGGTAATAAAAATAGAATTTACCCAAATTCCTCCCATTCAAGATAACGGCTTCTGTTAAGACTTCTTTGTATACATATATGCTCATTTAGGTGCCTAAGATGGTAAAGAATCCACCTGCAATGTGGGAGACCTGGGTTTAATCCCTGGCTTGGGAAGATCTCCTGGATGAGGGCATGGCAACCCATTCCAGTTTCCTTGCCTGGAAAATCCCTATAGATAGAGGACCTGGTGGGCTATAGTCCTTGGTGTCACAAAGAGTAGGACATGACTGAGCAACTAAACACACACACATATTTTTAAAATATAATTGTACTATGTATAATAGCTTGTAATCATTTTAACTTAACATTTTATAAATACCTATATATGAATACAAAATATATACCAATATCATAATCTTTTATATCAGCATAGTACAATATACAAAAACCTCTTTTTTGTGGAAGTTTAGGTTCTTTCTAATTCATTGCCATTATAATAATACTTCTATAAAACTTATAATGTAAGAGGTATATATACATCTCTGTCAATCTATCAGTCTATCTCTATATCTATCTACTGAATGATTAATTTCTCGAGATATATTCCTAGAAGTTCAACTCCAAGAACAAAGCATATGTGTTAGATTTCTCCAGAGAAACAGATCCAATAGGATTTATTATGTAGAAAGAAGTAGTTTATAAAAAATTGGCTCATAAGATTATGAAGGCTCAGAATTCTCAAAATTTGCAGGTTAATTCTGCAAACGGAAGACCCAACACAGCCACATTTGTGTTTCCAATCAGAATGCCAGCAGGATCACGACCTAGGAAGAGTCAATATTTCAAGTCTGAAGGCAGGAAAAAAACTGTCCACCAAGTTGAAAGGCCATCAAACAGGAGGAATTCTCTCTTACTCAGGGAAGGATAAGCCTTTTTGTTCTATCCAAGCTGCACATAAAATTATCAGAGTAGGTGAACAGTTTTTAAATTTCTGATTTGTATTTCCAAGTTGGCCTCAGAAATTCTGTCCTATTTCGGAAGGCAAACTCCAGCAGTGGAGAATGTCCGCTGTTCCCCATCCTTGCCAACACTAGTCTTATCAATCTTTTGAAATCCTTGTCAATCCTAGTTATTCATGAATTCTGTATTTGTGAATTTGCTAACTCATTAAAGTCTATTTGCAATTCCAAAGTCAGTACTCAGGGCACTTTCCTGGTTGTTTGTGGACATGTGCAGAGTGGTGAAAAATTTGAATCACATATGGGCAAACAAGGCCATCTCCTGCACTCTTGTTTCAACTTTCATACTGTGAACAAGTGTCTTTTTCACAGTTAATTTAGTGCCACAATTTTCACATTTTGTGCTTTTGTTGGTAATTTTGCTGTTTAAATGGTCCCCTAGTATATGCTAAAGTGCTGTTTACTGTTCCCATGTGTAAGAAGCTGTGATGTGCCTTCTGGAAAAAATACACGTGTTAGATAAGCTTCATTCAGGCCTGAGTTATAGTGCTGTTGGCTGGGAGTTCAGTGTTCATGAATCAAGGTATGATGTATCCAGAGAAGGGGAGAGGAAATTCACTGATCTGTATGTGAGGCTTCTTTGGAAAGTGCAGAAATAACATCCACAGTTCGAGATGAAGCTATGGGACAGTTAAATTTGTGGATTAGTGATATGATGACCGATTAAAAAACTGTAGTAGATAGAATTGTTGTGAGTTGAAAGCCAAAGAAATTTATGGTCATGTTACCCAGCATCAGGATAATGTTCTCAGCTAATGTTTTACTATAAAGAAACACTGCCTATGGTTAAACAAAATTATATGCCTATCAGTTGAAGAAAATGTTGTGACCAAAAGCTTGCAAGAACCTGTTCTATTTCTCCTGGGAGCAATGGCTCCGTATACATTTTTTCAGTGATCACAGACTTTATAACCATGAACTGTGATTTCCTCTTATTTTAATATGCAACTTTTATTGTAGCTGAAATTGGCCTTTTTATGTTTACTTGTTGTTGTTGTTATTTAGTTGCTAAGTCATGTCTGACTCTTTTGCGTCCCTATGAACTGTAGCCTGCCAAGGTCCTCTGTCCATGGGATTTTCCAGACAAGAATACTGGAGTGGATCGCCATTTCCTTCTTCCCTGGATCTTCCTGACCCAGGGACTGAACTGGCCTCTCCTGCACTGCAGGCAGATTCTTTACCCCTGAGCCATCAAGGAAGCCCTTTATGTTTAATGAGCATATATATTTCTTCTTTGTCAAGACACAGTATAACATAGTAGTTAAGAAAGAGTATAATGTCTGAAACAATATCCTGGCTCCACACTAAATTGATACCAAGAAATTTGGGTTCTACAGTGTTTTCTTCCATACATATATGATTGCTATTACTTTCTGAGCTTTTCTTTTCACTTATATAAAATGAAGTTATGAATTTCTCCAATTCTAAGGTTTTGGGTTTCATATGCCAAAGGCTTTGACTGTGTGGATCACAAGAAACTGTGGGAAATTCTGAAAGAGATGGGAATACCAGACCACCTGATCTGCCTCTTGAGAAATTTGTATGCAGGTCAGGAAGCAACAGTTAGAACTGGACATGGAAAAACAGACTGGTTCCAAATAGGAAAAGGAGTACGTCAAGGCTGTATATTGTCACCCTGTTTATTTAACTTCTATGCAGAGTATAGCATGAGAAACACTGGACTGGAAGAAACACAAGCTAGAATCAAGATTGCCGGGAGAAATATCAATAACCTCAGATATGCAGATGACACCACCCTTATGGCAGAAAGTGAAGAGGAACTCAAAATCCTCTTGATGAAAGTGAAAGAGGAGAGTGAAAAAGTTGGCTTAAAGCTCAACATTCAGAAAATGAAGATCATGGCATCTAGTTCCATCACTTCATGGGAAATAGATGGGGAAACAGTGGAAACAGTGTCAGACTTTATTTTTCTGGGCTCCAAAATCACCGCAGATGGTGACTGAAATTAAAAGAATTAATTTTAATTCTTTTAAATTAAAAGAATTTAATTTAATTTAATTTTTGAATAGTATATTCAAAAGCAGAGGCATTACTTTGCCAACAAAGTTCCGTCTAGTTAAGGCTATGGTTTTTCCAGTGGTCATGTATGGATGTGAGAGTTGGACTGTGAGGAAGGCTGAGTGCCAAAGAATTGATGCTTTTGAACTGTGGTGTTGGAGAAGACTCTTGAGAGTCCCTTGGACTGCAAGGAGATCCAACCAGTCCATTCTGAAGATCAGCCCTGGGATTTCTTTGGAAGGAATGATGCTAAAGCTGAAACTCCAGTACTTTGGCCACCTCATGCGAAGAGTTGACTCATTGGAAAAGACTCTGATGCTGGGAGGGACTGGGGGCAAGAGGAGAAGGGGACAACAAAGGATGAGATGGCTGGATGGCATCACTGATTCGATGGACGTGAGTCTGAGTGAACTCTGGGTGTTGGTGATGGACAGGGAGGCCTGGCGTGCTGTGATTCATGGGGTCGCAGAGTTGGACACGACTGAGCGACTGATCTAATCTGATCTGAATCTAAAGATGTCATGTTCTAGATCTACTCTAAATTTACCTCCACAATGTGCATTTGGGAATCAATGACTACTGTAATGTTTCTAGAAGCAGAGCATAATTATTGGGATAGTATCTACATTCTTTAATTCTACTTTGAATATTTGATGTGTTGAAGAATTTTAGAGTGATACTACTTCCAAGGAGTTGTTATATATATATATATATATATATGATTGTTGACTCAAATTAGTTGTTTTATATGTATATATATATGATTGTTGACTCAAATTAGTAAACAAAATCTGGATTATCATTTTATCAAATAAAAATTATAGAATAATTATAATATCTGCATTGTTATTTATTGTCACTGTCTCTGTGCATAATTACACTGGAGACAAATATGTTTACTTCTTAATATGGTTCACTATCACAAATTGCTGTAATGAGTGAAGTAATTTATAATAATTTTAGCTAAAGAAAAATACAGTCACCAAAGTTTATACTTAAGATGCTCAGTCTCAAATTAGAAAACAGTAGAAATCCATTCTTATGACAGATTTTGTAACTATTCCTCAAGATACCAAGGTTTTTATCTGATCTACAACTTTCCATGTATAATCGGTTTCTTACTCCTACTCAGCAACCTGTTTTAACTTGCTTTCTTGTAATCAGTCCCAGAATCTATACTCACTATCTTTGTGTATGTTGTAATTGGATATATCTTGTCTATGCCAAAGCCTTTGACTGTGTGGATCACAATAAACTGTGGAAAATTCTGAAAGAAATGGGAATACCAGACTACCTGATCTGCCTCTTGAGAAACCTGTATGCAGGTCAGGAAGCAACAGTTAGAACTGGACATGGAACAACAGACTGGTTCCAAATAGGAAAAGGAGTACATCAAGGCTGTATATTGTCACCCTACTTATTTAACTTATGTGCAGAGTACATCATGAGAAACACTGGGCTGGAGGAAGCACAAGCTGGAATCAAGATTGCTGGGAGAAATATCAATAACCTCAGATATGCAGATAACACCACCCTTATGGCAGAAAGTGAAGAGGAACTAAAAAGGCTCTTGATAAAAGTGAAAGAAGAGAGTGAAAAAGTTGGCTTAAAGCTCAACATTTAGAAAATGAAGATCATGGCATCTGGTCCCATCACTTCATGGCAAATAGATGGGAAACAGTGAAAATAGTGTCAGACTTTATTTTTTGGGCTCCAAAATCACTGCAGATGGTGATTACAGCCATGAAATTAAAAGACACTTATTCCTTGGAAGGAAAGTTATAACCAACCTAGACAGCATATTAAAAAGCAGAGACATTACTTCGTCAACAAAGGTCTGTCTAGTCAAGGCTATGGTTTTTCCAGTGGTCATGTATGTATGTGAGAGTTGGACTCTAAATAAAGCTGAGCGCTGAAGAATTGATGCTTTTGAACTGTGGTGTTGGAGAAGACTCTTGAGAGTCCCTTGGACTGCAAGGAGATCCAACCAGTCCATTCTAAAGGAGATCAGTCCTGGGTGTTCATTGGAAGGACTGATGTTGAAGCTGAAACTCCAATACTTTGGCCACCTGATGGGAAGAGCTGACTCACTGGAAAAGACCCTGATGCTGGGAAAGATTGAGGGCAGGAGGAGAAGAGGATGGTGGATGATGGGATAGTTGGATGGCATCACTGACTCAATGGACATGGGTTTGGATGGACTCTGGGGGTTGGTAATGGACAATGAGGCCTGGCATGCTGCAGTTCATGGGGTTGCAGAGTCAGACACGACTGACTGAGTGAACTGAACTGAACTGAACTAGGGTACATAATAACTTTCCAGAAGTTGCTGATACAGAATTATACGATTTTCTTAATTTCTTTTCAAAATTTTCAATGATGCTTATAATCAAACGGTCAGATATTAATAATGAAGAAAATTATATATTCTAGGAAATTCAGTTCAGTTCAGTCGCTCAGTTGTGTCTGACGCTTTGCAACCCCATGATCTGCAGCATGCCAGGCCTCCCTGTCCATTACCAACACCCTGAGTCCACCCAAACCCATGTCCATTGAGTCAGTGATGCCATCCAACCATCCCATCCTCTATTGTCCCCTTCTCCTCCTGCCCTCAATCTTTCCCAGCATCAGGGTCTTTTCCAATGAGTCAGCTCTTTGCATCAGGTGGCCAAAGTATTGGAGTTTCAGCTTCAACATCAGTCCTTTCAATGAATGCCCAGGACTGATCTCCTTTAGAATGGACTGGTAGGATCTCCTTGCAGTCCAAGGGACACTCAACAGTCTTCTTCAACACCACTGTTCAAAAGCATCAATTCTTCGGCACTCAGCTTTCTTTATAGTCCAACTCTCACATCCATACATGACCACTGGAAAAACCATAGCTTTAACTAGATGGACCTTTGTTGGCAAAGTAATGTCTCTGTTTTTTAATATGCTGTCTAGGTTGGTCGCCGGGAGGAGCTACCCCACGTCCGAGGCCAGGGGCGGCGGCTGGGAGGACCTACCCCATGTGCAAGGCCAGGGGCAGTGGCCGGAAGGAGCAACCCCACCTCCAAGAAGCAGTGGCTGTGTGGGCGCCAGGAGGGCCTTATGGAACTATTCCACATTCAAGGTCAGAAGGGGCGGCAGTGAGGAGATACCCCTCATCCAAGGTAAGGAGCAGTGGCTGCACTTTGCTGGAGCAGCCGTGAAGAGATACCCCACACCCAAGGTAAGAGAAACCCAAGTAAGACGGTAGGTATTGCAAGAGGGCATCAGAAGGCAGACACACTGAAACCATATTCATAGAAAACTAGTCAATCTAATCACACTAGGACCACAGCCTTGTCTAACTCAATGAAACTAAGCCATGCCCGTGGGGCCACCCAAGAGGTGCGGATCATGGTGGAGAGGTCTGACAGAATGTGATCCACTGGAGGAGGGAATGGCAAACCACTTCGGTATTCTTGCCTTGAGAACTCCATGAACAGTATGAAAAGGCAAAATGATAGGATACTGAAAGAGGAACTCCCCAGGTCAGTAGGTGCCCAATATGCTACTGGAGATCAGTGGAGAAATAACTCCAGAAAGAATGAAGGGATGGAGCCAAAGCAAAAACAATACCCAGCTGTGGATGTGACTGGTGATAGAAGCAAGGTCCGATGCTGTAAAGAGCAATATTACATAGGAACCTGGAATGTCAGGTCCATGAATCGAGGCAAATTGAAAGTGGTTAAACAAGAGATGGCAAGAGTGAATGTCAACATTCTAGGAATCAGCTAACTGAAATGGACTGGAATGGGTGAATTTAACTCAGATGACCACTATATCTACTACTGCGGGCAGGAATCCCTCAGAAGAAATGGAGTAGCCATCATGGTCAACAAAACAGTTTGAAATGCATTCTTGGATGCAATCTCAAAAACGACAGAATGATCTCTGTTCGTTTCCAAGGCAAACCATTCAATATCACAGTTATCCAAGTTTATGCCCCAACCAGTAACGCTGAAGAAGCTGAAGTTGAACGGTTCTATGAAGATCTCCAAGACCTTTTAGAACTAACGCCCAAAAATGATGTCCTTTTCATCACAGGGGACTGGAATGCAAAAGTAGGAAGTCAAGAAACACCTGGAGTAACAGGCAAATTTGGCCTTGGAATACGGAATGAAGCAGGGCAAAGACTAAGAGACTTTTGCCAAGAGAATGCACTGGTCATAGCAAACACCCTCTTCCAAAACACAGGAGAAGACTCTACACGTGGACATCACCAGATGGCCAACACCAAAATCAGACTGATTATATTCTTTGCAGCCAAAGATGGAAACGCTCTATACAGTCAGCAAAAACAAGACCGGGAGCTGACTGTGGCTCAGATCATGAACTCCTTATTGCCAAATTCAGACTGAAATTGAAGAAAGTAGGGAAAACCACTAGACCATTCAGGTATGACCTAAATCAAATCCCTTATGATTATACAGTGGAAGTGAGAAATAGATTTAAGGGCCTAGATCTGATAGATAGAGTGCCTGATGAACTATGGATGGAGGTTCATGACAGAAGCATCAGTTCTTCAGTGCTCAGCTTTCTTTATAGTCCAACTCTCACATCCATACACGACCACGGGAAAAACCCTAGCCTTGACTAGACAGACCTTTGTTGGCAAAGTAATGTCTCTGCTTTTGAATATGCTAACTAGGTTGGTTATAATTTTCCTTCCAAGGAGTAAGCGTCTTTTAATTTCATGGCTGCAATCACCATCTGCAGTGATTTTGGAGCCCAACAAAATAAAGTCTGACACTGTTTCCACTGTTCCCCATCTATTTGCCATGAAGTGATGGGACCAGATGCCATGATCTTCGTTTTCTGAATGTTGAGTTTTAAGCCAACTTTTTTACTCTCCACTTTCACTTTAATCAAGAGCCGTTTTAGTTCCTCTTCACTTTCTGCCATAAGGGTGGTGCCATCTACATATCTGAGGTTATTGATATTTCTCCCAGCAATCTTGATTCCAGCTTGTGCTTCCTCCAGCCTAGCGTTTCTCATAATGTACTCTGCATATAAGTTAAATAAGCAGGGTGACAATATACAGCCTTGACATACTCCTTTTCTTATTTGGAACCAGTCTGTTGTTCCATGTCCAGTTCTAACTGTTGCTTCCTGACCTGCATACAAATTTCTCAAGAGGCAGGTCAGGTGGTCTGGTATTCCCATCTCTTTCAAAGTTTTCCACAGTTTCTTGTGATCCACCCAGTCAAAGGCTTTGGCATAGTCAATAAAGCAGAAATAGATGTTTTTCTGGAACTCTCTTGCTTTTTCCATGATCCAGCAGATGTTGGCAATTTGATCTCTGGGTTCTCTGCCTTTTCTAAAACCAGCTTGAACATCTGGAAGTTCACGGTTCATGTATTGCTAAAGCCTGGCTTGGAGAATTTTGAGCTTTTCTTTGCTAGCATGTAAGATGAGTGCAATTGTGCAGTAGTTTGAGCATTCTTTGGCATTGCCTTTCTTTGGGATTGGAATGAAAACTGACCTTTTCCAGTCCTGTAGCCACTGCTGAATTTTACAAATTTGCTGGCATATTGAGTGCAGCACTTTCACAGCATCATCTCTCAGGATTTGAAATAGCTCGACTGGAATTCCATCACCTCCACTAGCTTTGTTCGTAGTGATGCTGTCTAAGGCCCATTTGACTTCACATTCCAGGATGTCTGGCTTAGGTGAGTGATCACACCATTGTGATTATCTGGGTCATGAAGATCTTTTTTGTATAGTTCTTCTGTGTATTCTTGCCACCACTTCTTAATATCTTCTGCTTCTGTTCGGTCCATACCATTTCTGTCCTTTATGGAGCCCATCTTTGCATGAAATGTTCCCTTGATATCTCCAATTTTTTTGAAGAGATCTCTAGTCTTTCCCATTCTATTTCTTCTATTTCTTTGCATTGATTGTGAGGAAGGCTTTCTTCTCTCTCCTTTTATTCTTTGGAACTCTGCATTCAAATGGGTATATCTTTCCTTTTCCCCTTTGCTTTTCACTTCTTTTCTTTTCACAGCTATTTGTAAGGCCTCCTCAGACAGCCATTTTGCTTTTTGCATTTCTTTTTCATTTTTATCCAGGTGTACCAAAAATTCATCATTTATGCATTTCTGGTGTCTTTTGAATACCTTCTCTGTATTTTGATAATTTCCCACAGTTTGAGTTTTGGTTCGCTGTTGGAGAATCTATTTTTAGACATGTTTGCCCCAGGCTAAGGGCATAGAATCTACATTCTGTGATTACAGAATCTATACTCTGGAAGATAAGCAAAAATAAGCCACCTGAGAATGTAAATTTCCTTTTTTTTTTTTTCTGGAATAGTAGCTTGGATATGTGGCTTTTGGCAATAGGAGTCTCTTTATTGGCCAAATCTGTGTGTGCCTGGATGCTTAACCTCTACACTGTTTCACTAACCCTGTTTAATGAATCTATGTGTTCCTTAATATCCTTTAACAAATGATTTTTCTACTTAGATTAAGCAGAATGTTTTTTGTTACTTGCAAGTTAATTAAAATATGTTAGATTTTATAAAAACACTATGCACATAGTTTTTAAAAATAAAAGGATTATAATAAACATGAGCCATCTCTCCATTTTTTTTTCCAATCCTATTACCTAGAAACATTCATTTTCAACAACTGAGTTGATTGGTCTGTTATTTTCCCCTTCTCCACATATAAATTATATGTGTATATAACTATTTATCATAGCTAGATATTCTTGGGTTGGCCAAAATGTTCATTCAGGTTTTCCATAAAGTGTATGGAGAAGCCTGAATGAACTTTTTGGCCAAAATTGATTATGGATTTCTCTTTTTATGTTCACCTCTCTTGCTTTCCTGCATCTTCTCCATATCATTATAAAATATTTGCTTAAGTCACTGGTCGGTGTTCACTATGTAGATATGTTTATTAATAAGCCAAGTAGTATACTATCATTTTATTTTTGTATATCCTTTCTTTTTTCCTGGAGTCTATAATTGCCTTGCTCCCTCATTTTGTTTGATTTGTTTGTTCAATATATCTTTTCAAATTCTCTGTCATCTCACTCAAATACTCATTACTACAGTTTTTCAAATGTTCAAATAAATCTGATATTTTGGAGATCTTAACCTCACTGTTTTAGCCTGTGCTGGTTGCTTTCCAGCCTTTGGGATGGCTGTCCAGGTGAGACTCTATTTTGTAGCTTTCTTGCATTGGATCCTCTATTTTCTAGGCACCAGTCTGCCTCTTTTTTGTTTTAGTGCCCCATTTTGCTAGAGCATATCTTATAGTATCTTCCTGAAAGTGAATATATGGGATTTTGAGTCCCTGCACACTTTTGCAAATTTTCTGTCACTGCTCACACTTTATGATTTGGCTATAAAATTGAATATTTTTCCCACAGCATTTTTCTATGAGCAGCACTTCTCTTTTTAAGAAGAAGGAATCAATTTTCTCAATTGTTTTTTAACTGTGATTTAATGCAAATTAATTGTTAACTCATGGTTATTACTGAAGTGAGTATAACTGTCATTTGCAATTTTAGGTAAGAATTTTCATATCTGAATGTATTTTGCCGCCTTTGAAAGGACCTAAGTAGTTTACAGTGTCAATATTGTTAAATATTTTGCAAATCATCAAAATAATGTGAACAATGTTAATTTATAGCCCTTTGGCTGTCTTCTTCCAGACCTAGGAAAATTTCGTGAAGTATTAATATATGAGGAATTGGACTTGTAACTTGGTATCTGTTGCCAGTTAAGAGGATTAGAGCTCTGTTTTGGATATTGTCATTTCTAGCAAAATCTGCTAGATAAATACTGAGATTCATAGATGTTAGAATGACTTTTTGTGCTTCTCTTTGCAGGAAAACTGACTTCTCCCATTAATCCAAAGTCTTTTCTAAATGAAAAGTCCAAGAACATTAACTTCAAGATTTAAAAATTAAAATTAAAAACTGTTCAATAAAATATAACAGGTAGTTTCTATGAAAGTAAGCTTTGATCTTGAAGAAAATTCAGGATAAGCATCTCTGTGAAAATAACAATCCTTAACTCTGTTTTATCTTCATATACTACTGTATTACTCAGTATTCTGATAAATCCTTATGCAGCACTGTGCACAGAGGAGGCACTTGCTAAAAGACGGCATACAGAACAAATGAAATAATGAGAAACAGAGTAAATGTTTAAGTAGAAAGTTCAGAGTTCTTTTTTTTCTATTTTTTTGCAGTGAAACTCATGTAACAATGTAAATTCTATGCTGATAGTAAATTAGGAACTTTCAGTATCTAAAGATTGCACTGTCTCCTCCTCCTTTTTTCCCTCAACATCTTACCCAGGCACTGAATTATATATCTTGTCACAATCTCTGCCACTTGGTTGTGAACTTTAGGAGAATTAAGTCTGTGATTAATTCATCTTAGCATTTACCTTAGCAGCTACCGTTCTAATCTGCACACAGATGGTGTTCAATCAATGTCTATAGAGTTGAGTCATTAGTGAGCCTCTGGGTGACTATCTACCAGGTTCAATAACATGATAGTACCTTTCCAATAAAGAAATGAAAAAATAGAAGTTGTGTAGTAAAACATACTAAGGTAAACGATGGGACAATATCATACAGAGAGCACAGACAAATATAAGCTCACATCTTCTAAGAATTCAGGTAAAATTTTCACCATAGCTTAAAGCCTTTGAGATCTTTGGCAGACGCTTTTAAATAATACAAAGAAGATATTGATTTTAACCAGTGAGGGAGTTGATTAGCGCCCTGCTTTTGTTGGGATTAAAACAATTCCATTTAAAGAATGTTCTTTCACAAAAGTCTTTTTTAAAAACATATAGGCCTTTTGAAGCCTATTCATGCAAATATTTGATGTTAAGAGGCATTAGAAAGTTGAAAATTAACTTTTTCTTCGTGAAAAAATTTAAAAAATGAATGGTAGAATCTGAGTAAATGTAAATATGTTAATTTGAGGAGCAAGTTAGAAACCAGAATGCTAAATCATGACCTGTGTCTTAGACCTCTGTATCTGGGAATTTAATTCATCTGGGAAACTTCCTTGAGCTCTGCCAGCTCTCTCATCATCTCACTGTGTTTGCTGTAATAAAAGTATTGCTCATTATAATTTCTTATAATAGCACTGCTAAGAGGCATCATTAAATTCACCTCTATAAGTAGTAGTTGTTGTTCAGTCGCTAAGCCATGTCCAACTCTTTGCAGGCCCCTGGACTGACTGTAGCATGCCAGGCTTCCCTGTCCTTCACCATCTTCCAGAGTTTGCTTAAACTCATGTTCATAGAATCAGTGGTCCCATCCAAGCTTCTCATACTCTGTCACCCTCCTCTTCCTGCCCTCAATCTTTCCCAGCATCACAGTCTTTTCCAGTAAGTGGGCTCTTCACATCAGGTGGTGAAAGTATCAGAACTTGAGCTTCCACAACAGTCTTTCCAAGAAAGTCCTTCCAATATCCAGGACTGATTTCCTTTAGAATTGATTGGTTTGATCTCCTTGCTGTCCAAGGGACTCTCAAGAGTCTTCTCCAGCACCACACCTGCTCAAATTGCCACCTTTTCTTGCTTACCTCTTCTATCAATCTCCTTGGATGCTAAGCAAAATGCAGACTCCTTGAGGGCAGAACTTGCTTACACTGGTGTTAGTCGCTCAGTCATGTCTGATTCTTTGCAACCCCATGGACCGTAGCCCTCCATGCTCCTCTGTCCAAGGAATTTCCTAGGCAAGAATACTGGAGTGGGTTGCCATTTCCTTCTCCAGAGGATCTTCCCAACTCAGAGATCAAACCTAGGTATTTTACATTGCAGGCAGATTCTTTACCAGCTGTGCTGCCAAGGAAGCCCTGCTGCTGCTGCTGCTAAGTCACTTCACTCATGTCCAACTCTGTGCGACCCCATAGACGGCAGCCCACCAGGCTCCCCCATCTCTGGGATTCTCCAAGCAAGAACACTGGAGTGGGTTGCCATTGCCTTCTCCACAGGGAAGCCCTACATAAGCCTAAAATCATGCTAAGTACACAGGACATTAAGAAGTATTATTGAATGATGATTAAAATGGGACCTTTTCCTATTCCTTTTTCTATTCTGTTTGATTACTCATAAATTGCTGTTGTATAAATCAGAAGTTCAGGGATTATGAATTTTGTTAGCTTCTGAACTGTTTAGGAGACTGGATATTGTTCCCAGATCAATTACTTCAGCTAGAGGACAGAAGCAATGACAAAGGGTCCTGCTACATTAGTTAGTGGTTTGTTTTCCCTTCACACAGGCATGTTTGTACCCTGACATAAACTGCATCCTGTTTCCAAGCAGATGAGATCCAAATGTATGTGAGTGATTCAGAACAATTAGTCTGCAAGTCTGAATAAGCAGCTCCAGTTTCAGACTGTAGGTTAATAATGTAATTTTTGTAGAAGGATAAAACTTTACCAAAGCTGTGGTCACTGTTACCGAGTAATAGGTTAAAGTTCAAAGTGGGCTGCCATTTCCTTCCCTAGGAGATCTTCCTGACCCAGGGATTGAATGTGGGTCTCCTGCATTGCAGGCAGATTCTTTACCATCTGAGCTACCAGAGAGATACACGTTGTGGTAAGACCATTTAATAATTTTAGTATTTAATACTATTTAAGAACTGGACATGGAACAACAGACTGGTTCCAAATAGGGAAAGGAGTACATTAAGGCTGTATATTGTCACCCTGCTTATTTAACTTATATGCAGAGTACATCATGAGAAACGCTAAGCTGGAGGAAGCACAAGCTGGAATCAAGATTGCTGGGAGAAATCAATAAATTCAGATATGCAGATGACACCACCCTTATGGCAGAAAGTGAAGAGGAACTAAAAAGCCTCTTGATGAAAGTTAAAGAGGAGAGTGAAAAAGTTGGCTTAAAGCTCAACATTCAGAAAACTAAGATCATGGCATCCAGTCCCATCACTTCATGGGAAATAGATGGGGAAACAGTGGAAACAGTGGCAGATTTTATTTTGGGGGGCTCCAAAATCACTGCAGATGGTGATTGCAGCCATGAAATTAAAAGATGCTTATTCCTTAGAAGGAAAGTTATGACCAACCTAGTTAGCATATTAAAAAGCAGAGACATTACTTTGTCAACAAAGGCCATCTAGTCAAGGTTATGGTTGTTCCAGTAGTCATGTATGGATGTGAGAGTTGGACCATGAAGAAAGCTGGGTGCTGAAGAACTGATGCTTTTGAACTGTGGTGTTGGAGAAGACTCTTGAGAGTCCCTTGGACTGCAAGGAGATCCAACTCATCCATTCTAAAGGAGATCAGTCCTGAGTATTCCTTGGAAGGACTGATGTTGAAGCTGAAACTCCAAAACTTTGGCCACCTCATGCGAAGAGTTGACTCACTGGAAAAGACCCTGATGCTGGGAAGGACTGGGTGCAGGAGGAGAAGGGGACGACAGAGGATGAAATGACTGGATGGCATCACCGACTCGATGGACACGAGTTTGGGTAAACTCTGGGAGTTGGTGATGGACAGGGAGGCCTGGCGTGCTGCAGATCATGGGGTCACAAAGCGTTGGACACAACTGAGCAACTAACTGAACAATAAAAATATGCACATCAAATTTATATTTTTCCTGTATTTGGAGATTATATTCTCAAATATCTATCCATGCCTATCAAGTTTATTAAATCTTCACTAAATTTATTAAAATAGTGCTTAAGCTATTTTGAGTCTTTTAATGTGAAAAATCAACTTCCTCAGCTATTTTAGCATATGGAAACATTCCTTATATCATCATTCAGATACCAGGATTTAGTCTGGATTTTACTTTTTGATGCACCATTCTGTTTAACTAGTATGTTGAATGTGACGTGCATATAAATAATCAAGTTACAAATTATATATAAGTAAAAAAGCTTTGTAAGTTAACATTCCTTTGATGAAAAGCAAAGGTGTTTGATAAAAATTATGAAAAAACTTTCTTCCAAAAATTAGTAATGTTTCAAGAATGATTAAAGTAAGAACATTGTTAGTATTCAGAATATAAAAGGCAATGTGAAATAATTCTAATGAATCAGAGTGGATTTATGTCTAAGATGAGGAAAATTGAATGACTTTAAATGAAAAATTTTAAATTAATTTTTAGCTAGAAATGTCAGTTATCAAAAGTTGTTTATCAAAGGCAAATATTTAATATCTCTTGAATGATTTTCTCAGAATTAGTCAATCTCAGAACAGTCATGCAGGTTAATGACAGCTTCACTTTGCTTGGAAGGTATGTTCCAATTTCATTTCTCTAGTGTTTTTAATTTTGTAGAAGTTTATTGCAGATCCATGGATCTGCTTGTGACCTGTGGCATCCTCTATTGATCTGATTATTCAATGGTGCACTTCTGTTAATTCTAGAGATCTTAAAATACTGACATAGTTTTAAATTTGATAAAAATTGAGATCAAGGAGTGTATGCAGCCCCTGGTCAGTGATAAGAAGGATAATTCCATAGAAATCTTGGTAATAAATATTATGAAACATAAATGAAAGTTATGGAGTGTTTTAGGTAAATTCAGCCTAGCCTAATATTATATGGGTTAGCAATAGCTCTGCTTCATTGTTGAAGACAAATACCCACTGGGAATAAATGCTATTTTGCTTTGTAAATGCACAGGTGCACGTTCACAGTCCCTTGATTTTAGAATATAAATGTTAGCCACACTGAGCATTAGCCCACAACTGGGATTAGGTGACACAAAACTCTTCAGTCCATTTTACAAATGTGACTCTATTCAGGTAGTTGGGCTTGTGTGTGTCATGAATATCACATTGGGGCTGTTAGTTGCCAGAAGTATTTCAGTTTTACAGTTAATGTGTAAAGTTTTAAATGCCTTATTCAGGGGACTTTTATTTATAAGAGTGCTCTTTGCTGTCTGCATCATTTCCCACCCATCATCAAAACTTGACAGGTAGCCTTATGATGAATACTTTGAAGGACTGAGAAAGTTATCTTTCACTAGGAAATGTCATCATTGAGATGAATCAGATTTTAAATAAAAGCCAAAGCTTTAATATGAATGATGTTAGAAATACTATTCATATTCTGGGTATGCCAAAATACCTTGGTTGGCACATTAATGAATAAATTAAGTTTGTTATGGGTTTACTAGAGAAGATTCTGATTTCTTTTTTGAGATTTTGCTTTACCTGATCTCAATAATGATAGCAGTAGTAATGAAAATGAGAGCTAAGTTAAATTAAGTAGATACTATATGAAAGGCTGCTGTGGTCGTATGATTATTTATTTGACAAAAACACATGTTTTTGTGTAGATAGTGATATTATTTTCATTTTATATGTGAGGAAGTAGATATTCTGTGTATTAGTCTCCTATTGCTTTATAATACATCACCAAAATCTAGCAGCTTACAACACCACCCATGTATTAGCTCACGGTCTGTAGAAAAGAACTCCAGGCATGGCATGATTTGGTTCTCTGCTCAGGATCTCACAACGCTAAAATCAAGGTGTTATCTGGACTGCTTTCTCATCCAAAGCCTCTGAGGAAAAATCCACTTCCACTCTCATTAAGGCTATTGGCAGAATCCAGCTCCTTGAGAAAGTAGAACTAACTGAAGTACCAGTTTCCTTGCTGGCTGTCGGCTGAGCTGGGGTCACTCTCAATCCCTGCAGGCCGCCCATATGCCTTGCCATCTTTAAAGATGGCCCCTCCATCTTTAAAGCAGGCAATGGGAATGTCTTGTGTCAAATCTTAGACTTCTTTCTCTCTAACTTCAAGACCCATATGTCAAAGGCTCAGGTGGTCAGATCAGGTCCATCCTTTTTTAAAATTAACTAATTTTCTTAAAGCTAACAAAGACATATGACATACTCAAATCATGGGAGTGTCTCTCCTGTCTTTATGGTTCATACCCACACTCAAAGGGTGGGGGGTGCATTATACAAGGATTGAGTCATTGCAGTATTGTAGGAGGTACCTACTACACCCTGAAAGCATAAATAACTTTCCAAGGTAACCAGCTAAAAACTGGTGGCACCAAGACCCGAACTCATGGCTGTCTAACTCTAGAGCTTTGCCGATTTTTCCATGTAGGGCCTGATTATGGAATTTAAAGCTACTGATCAGTGGGGAATGTCTGGCCGTTATACTGCTGCTGAATGGTGCCCCTTGGAGTTCTGGAGTTAGTGGTCCTGACTAGATGATATTATCTCTTGCCTCACTCTAAACCCATGGTGGTGGTTTAGTCGCTAAGTTAGGTCTGAGTCTTGTGACCCCATGGACTGGAGCCCGCCAGGGTCCTCTGTCTGTGGGATTTCCCAAGCAAAAATACTAGAGTGAGTTGCCATTTCCTTTTCCAGAGTATCTTCCTGACCCAGAGATCAAACTCGGGTCTAATACACTGCAGGTGGTCTCCTGCATTGCAAGCAGTTTCTTTACCAACTGAGCCACAGGGATGCCCCTTCTAAACCCATATCTGTTTTACAATTTAAAAAATTTATCACCATGCATTTAGTTTAAAAAGTGGGAGGGCACCATAACGTCTATTTTTATTCTATTTAAAAATAAATCTAACTTTCAGAAAATCCACAAAACTTAGAAATCCCATATACCTATCACCAAAGTTCCATAATTGTTAATGTTTTGCCACATTTACCTTATCAGTCTGGCTCTACACATGTGTATTTTTTATTAACAACTCTAATGAGATATAATTCACACGCCTTAAAGTCCATCTGTTAGAAGTCAGCAATTCAATGATTTTTAGTGTATTACAGAATGGTGTGATTTTAGAACACTTCTATTGTCAATAAAAGAAACCTCATATTCATTATCAGTCATTCTCCTTTTCCCACGTAGTCCCATCCAAACTCTAATCTTTTTGTCTCTAAAAAGTTGCTGATTCTAGCCATTTCATATAGACGGAATGCACTGCTGCTGACTAATTTATCATGGCATTGGTTCATGGGCAAAACTAAACCAAAAGTAGTCCAAGTCCCAGTTTAACAACAAATATAATTTTAAAATCTTTTAAAAATGTTGTTTTTAAATCCTTTGGTATATAATTCCTAAGACTTCAGAGTTTCTAGAGTTGACATATTAAGAATTTACCTGTTTACCCTGACTTCAATAAATTGTAAATATTTTCAAAGTTTTAGTATATTGTATGTATATATGTTTTAATTTAGTTGGTTTTTCTCAGGATTCGATAGCCTTTATTTTTCTTAGATGTAATTTGAATTGATTAAAGTTTTCTTTCTTATTTTCTCATTAACTATATATGCCATGTAATTACTTTAAATATATAATCGAAATACAGGCTCAAAAATGTAGTCTTTAATGACTGGCTTCTTTCATTTAACATTTTTGAGGTTTATCCATGTTTTAGTACTTACTCATAATTAATTCCTTTTAATGGCCAATAGTATTCTATTTTTACATTTTGCTTATCCATTCCTTAGCTGGGTTGTCTCTACTCTTTGTCATTATGAATAATGCTGCTGTGAACATATTTATACAAGTTTTCTATGGACATATATTTTCATTTGGGGGGTTAGATATCTAGAGATGGAATTTCTGAGTCATATGGCAACTCTTTTTAACCTTTTGAGGAGCTGACAATCTGTTTTCTGAAGCAGCTGTACCATTTTACATTTCAACCAAGCAATGTATGAGGATACCAATTTCTCCAGATCCTGGTCAACACTTAGTATTATCTGTCTCTTTATTTATAGTTTTTCTAGAGTGTGTAAAGTGGCATTTCAGTGTGGTTTGATTTGCATTTCCCTAATGACTAATAATACTGAGCATCTTTTCCTGTTCTTATTGATCATTTGTATATTTTTGTAGAATTCTCTATTCAAATATTTTGCTTATTTTTAAATCAAGTTGTATTTGAACTGTAAGTTCTTTGTATATCCAAGAACATTTTATGTATCAATAGTATTCTTTGAAGCACAACATTTAAAAATTTTTTTTGAAGTCCAGTTTATCTATTTTTTTTCTTGATGCCTTGTGCTTTAGGTTTAGAGAAACGTTATCTAATTCAAGGTTACAAACATTTACACCTTCAAGGAGTATTACAGTTTAGTTCTTACATTTAGGCCTTTGATACATTTTGAGTTAATTTTCATAATGTGAGGTAGAAGTCCAACTTCATTCTTCTGCATATTGATATTTGTTGTCACAGCAGTAGATGTTGAAGAAGATTATTTTTTTCCCAATTAATTTCTTGGCATTGTTGATGAAAATCAATTTCCATAAATTTTAGGATTTATTTCTGGACTCTATATACTATTCCATTGACCTGTATGTCTCTGTTTGTATGTCATTACCACATTTTCTTGATTATTGTAGTTTTGTAGTAAGTTTTCAAATTGGAAAGTGTGAATCCTTCAACTTTATTCTTGTTTTTCAAGGTTATGTTGGCTATTCTGAGTCCCTTGTATTTCCATGTGAATTTTAAAATCAGTTTGTCAATTTCCACAAAAAAGCTGCCAGGTGGGATTTTGAAAGGGATTGCATTTAACCTGTAGATAATTTAGAGCATTTTGTCATCTTAACATTATGTCTTTCAATTCATGAACATGGGTGTCTTCCCTATTCAAGAGTGTTTTGTAGCCTTCAATATGTCTTACATTTCTTTTGTTATATCTATTCCTAAATATTTTATTGTCTTTTATACACTATTATAAATGAAATTGTTTTCTTAAACTCATATTCAGATTATTCATTGCTAATATATAGAAATCGGAGAAGGCAATGGCATCCCACTCCAGTACTTATGCCTGGAAAATCCCATGGATGGAGGAGCCTGGTAGGCTGCAGTCCATGGGGTCGCTAGAGTCGGACACGACTGAGCGACTTCACTTTCACTTTTCACTTTCATGCATTGGAGAAGGAAATGGCAACCCACTCCAGTGTTCTTGCCTGGAGAATCCCAGGGACGGGGGAGCCTGGTGGGCTGCCGTCTCTGGGGTCACACAGAGTCGGACACGACTGAAGCAACTTGGCAGCAGCAGCAGCAATATATAGATATGCAATTGATTTTTGTACATTGACCTTGTATAACTGTAATTTTGTTGAATTCATATAGTAGCTTTAATAGGTTTTAGTGAATTTCTTAGGACTTCTACATAAAAGTTTATTTCATATGCAAATAGTTTTACTTTTTAGTTTCTATCTGGAAAAGCCTAATTTACCTGACTAGAAATTCCAATAATACTTTTATATCTAACATTTTTTTCCCTTCTGATCCAGATTCAACCCAGGATTATGTACTGTATTTATCTATAACAGTTCATCAGTTCACCCCCGATCTGATAATTTTCTTCAATGTTTTTTTTTTCTTTTGTTGCCTTGAGGAGTCCAGGCTAGCAATTTGAAAGAATGTTCCTCAATCTGGACTGATCTGATGTTTCTAATGATCAGATTTAAGTAATGATTTTAGGTAAGAAAGCCACAGAAATGGTTCTGTGTTCTCAGTGAGGCACATGATGTTGCTTTGCCCAATGGACAAAATTATTTTAATTTCTAATATTTTGAATAGAGTGTTATCCACTCTAAAGTTAATAAATAAGTATATACCTCCTGTCATTCAATAAATTTTCATCCACCTAGCTATAATCCATTAATGATTCATTCCTGAATATATTATTGCTATGATAGTTGCTAAATGCTGCTCACTGCAGATCTTGGGGCTTCTCAGCTTCCATAATCACATGAGCTAATTCCTTATAGTACACATATATAGAATCATTTGAGAAACCTATATGCAGGTCAGGAAGCAACAGATAGAACTGCACATGGAACAACAGACTGGTTCCAAATTGGGAAAGGAGTATGTCAAGGCTGTATATTGTCACCCTGCTTATTTAACTTATATGCAGAGTACATCGTGAGAAACGCTGGGCTGGAAGAAGCACAAGCTGGAATCAAGATTGCCGGGAGAAATATCAATAACCTCAGACATGCAGATGACACCACCCTTATGGCAGAAAGTGAAGAGGAACTAAAAAGCTTCTTGATGAAAGTGAAAGAGGAGAGTGAAAAAGTTGGCTTAAAGCTCAACATTCAGAACACGAAGATCATGGCATCTGGTCCCATCACTTCACGGCAAACAGATGGGGAAACAGTGGAAACAGTGTCAGACTTTATTTTTGGGGGCTCCAAAATCACTGCAGATGGTGACTGCAGCCATGAAATTAAAAGACACTTACTCCTTGGAAGAAAAATCATGACCAATCTAGACAGCATATTGAAAAGCAGAGACATTACCTTGCCAACAAAGGTCCATCTAGTCAAGGCTATGGTTTTTCCAGTGGTCATGTATGGATGTGAGAGTTGGACTGTGAAGAAAGCTGAGCACTGAAGAATTGATGCTTTTGAACTGTGGTGTTGGAGAAGACTCTTGAGAGTCCCTTGGACTGCAAGGAGATCCAACCAGCCCATTCTAAAGGAGATCAGCCCTGGGATTTCTTTGGAAGGAATGATGCTAAAGCTGAAACTCCAGTACTTTGGCCACCTCATGCGAAGAGTTGATTCATTGGAAAAGACTCTGATGCTGGGAGGGATTGGGGGCAGGAGGAAAAGGGGACGACAGAGGATGAGATGGCTGGATGGCGTCACCGACTCGATCGATGGACGTGAGTCTGGGTGAACTCCGGGAGTTGGTGATGGACAGGGAGGCCTGGCGTGCTGCGATTCATGGGGTCGCAAAGAGTTGGACACGACTGAGAGACTGAACTGAACTGAACTGATACTTATATATGCCCTATTGGTTCTATTTCTCTGAAGAAGCTTGACTTATACAAATTTATTCAATGTTTTCCTGACCCAGGGATCAAACTCCTGTCTCTTGCACTGGCAGGTGCATTAATCGCCACTGAGCTAAGATCTACTGCCAATATTCTGCGTGACTTAACTATGAAAAGGGCTAGAGGGTAGTATAGACTAAACATCTGTGTCCTCCAAAATTCACATTGAAGCACTAGTCCTCAGTGTGACTGTACTTAGAGATAAGACTTTAATGGAGGTAATTAAGGTTAAATGGGGCCATGGTCTTCCCAGGTGTCTCAAGTGACAAAGAATCTGCCTGCCAACGCAGAATCCACAGGAGACGCGGGTTCATTCTCTGGGTTGGGAAGATCCCCTACAGGAGGAAATGGCAACACACTCCAGTATTCTTGCTGGGATAATCCCATGGACATAGGAGCCTGGTGGGCTCCATGGGGTCACTACGAGTAGAATACAACTGAGTATGCACACAGATGCACAGAGCCGTAAATGTGGGGCCCTGATACAGTAGGATGAGAGTCTTTGTTAAAAAAGACACTGGGAGCTTCCCAGATGGCTCAGCGGTAAAGAACTCACCTGCCAAGCAGGAGACATGTGTTTGATCCCTGGGTTGGGAAGATCCCCTGGAGAAGGAAATGGCAACCCACTCTGGTATCCTTGCATGGGAAATCTCACGGACAGAGGAACCTGGTGGGCTACAGTCCATGGGGTTGCAGAGTTAGACACGACTTAGTGACTGAACAGCAGTAGCAAGAAAAGACACCAGAGAGCTCTCTCTCTACCATGTAAGGATATAGTGAGAAAGTGATTGTAAGCCAGGGAAGAACTCTCACCAGAAACCAGTCCTACCAGAACTTGATCTTGAACTTCTGCTCTACAGAACCGTAAGATAATAAATTTCTGTTATCTATATTATTGTTATATATTGTTATATATATTGTTATATATATATTCTGTTATCTATATTATTGTGTTATGGCAACCCAAGCAGACTAATACAGAATATCTCTCTTTCTCTTAATACCTATTTGTTTTTTTAATTTGGCCACTTGATACATGGGATTTTAGTTCCCTGACCAGGGATTGAACCCATGCCCCCTGCATTGGAAGCTTGGAATCTTAACCACTGGATCACCAGGGAAGTCCCAATACCTGTTTTTAATATGATGCTTGCATGCCTCCTATGTCTCCTTAGCTATATCTGATGCTCTTGAAATTATTGACTTGTGTCTGCAAGACTGAACCTTGAGTTTTCTGCCAAGGAAAGGAAGGTGTACATGCCTGGATATGCTGGGTGTGGGAATGGATGCAGAGGGTTAACAAATTTAAAAATTCCTCCTGTTTCAAGCCCTACTCTGTACCCTTCCCTTCAGAATGACAGCATCAATTTGTGCTTGTCTCATGTTTTGCAGTTTGAATTATCTTGTTGCTAGGAGAAAAAATTACTATCTTTTCTACTGCTGTTTCCTGTCTTGCTCCCCTTTTCTTGGAAATACGTCTCCTTTTAAAAATTTTCTAATTGTGGTTTTCTGTCATTTTCTGACAGTCATGTTAATGAAGTCTGTTGTAGGGACTGGACTCCAAAAGATCATGGGCTTGATCAGTTCTACCAGCTCCCTCAGTCCTACAGAGCCATTTACTGAGACCCAACAGCCAGAGCTTGCAGCATGGGCAGTTTTCAGGAACTCAGGAAGTGGTCAAACTTACATCAGAACTTCTATTCCAGGGAAGGGAAGGAGGAAACCTGTGTCCCATGATAAAGCCAATATTTAGACACCAAAATCTTATGGGAATTAGTTGGCCAGACAATGTTAAGCAACAAAAAGAATAAAAAAAAAGGACTCCCATCTGACTCTTGAGATATCATATGTGCACCCCTCCAACTCTCCTCTTCCCCAGTGACAGAGGAAACAACTCAGAGAAGGTGAAGGGGGACATGTGGGAAGAGTAGATTATACCTCTTATTTAAGCTCCAAGAGAAATAGCCTACAAAGGGGAAAAGGAAAGAGGTATGAAATTAGATAATGAGGCTGAATTTTACAAATAATTGGTATTGATTCTTTAAATGCCAATATGAGACTATTTAAATAATAAAAAGGGACTAAAAGATTATGGAATCAGGACAAAATATATTCAAGAGAGCCACCATCCAGCAGGAAATGGGTGCCTACATGGTTCCATTGAAGGCAATTATTTTTAAATATTATGTTTATACACAAATAACTTGAGATTAATAAACATATACTAATAAGCACTATATATTTATACTCTGGAGTTTACATGTATTCAGATCAAGAAAAGAGAACAAAGTAAATTACAGTTTTGAATACTTGGGTCAAAAGAGTTGGGTCAGGAATAGACTGGCTTAGGCCAGATGTCTACCCATAAACCAATTAAATGGGGTGGGAAGATGTGGAGAGAGGGCAGGGCATGTAGTAGAAATATCACTCTGTCACCGTTTTTATTTTTTAATTTTACTTTTCACTGGTTCTTAATTATGGCATGTGAACTCTTAGACGTGGCATGTGGGATCCAGTTCCCTGACCAGGGATTGAACCTGGGGCCCCTGCACTGGGAGCAAGGAGTCTTAGTCACTGACCACCAGAGAAGTCACATCTAGTACCATTTTAAAACATAGTTCTCAGAGTAGGTGAAACAGGACCTGGGAAGACATCTTCATATTTTTGAGGATGTTAAAGCTAAGTGTCCATCTACTTTTTGGCATCGATTGCATCAGAGTTAAAGAATCAAGTTCACCAGAAGCCAACATACTTTATTTCTCTGTGCAAAGTGATTGTGCCATCAAGCAAAAATAGCAGCCATTTGCTCCAGGAAATTACAGTTACTGTAAGCTAAGATGGTGAACCAACTACAATAACTGACTCATAAAGACTAATATTTTACTCATCAGTACTTTGAAGTCCTCACATTATTTTGCCTTCCAATCCAAACCTATCATGTCATGAACTTTGGCCAAACCCAATCAGTCCTTCTCCTGGACAAAACCTACCTAAACTCACCCAAACAAAACCCTTCAGATACTTTCCACTGGCTTCCCCCTTCTAAGGACACTATTAAGTTTCTGTCGTGGTGATGCATGTATACATGTATACTCAGTCACTAAGTCGTGTCTGACTTTTTGGGACCCCATGGACTGTAGCCCACCAGGCTCTCGTCCATGAGACTTCCCAGGCAAGAATACTGGAGTGGGTTGCTTCTCCAGGGGATCTTCCCCACCCAGGGATCAAACCCACATTTCCTGCATTGGCAGATGGATTCTTTACCATGGAGCCACCTATGAAGATGATACTCTCTCTTATTGCAGTAAATCTGATAAAAATAAACTTTGCTGTAGCAACTGGTTCTTCTGGGGGATTTTTCAAATGTCAACAACTGACACTGAGAGCTATGATTTCTGCTATTTCTCCTGTTTCAAATTAACTTCCATATTTTATTACCATTTTATTCCCTGAGGAGTTATATGTGGTTTATATTTGCAAAGCAAAAAATATTTTTTTGCAAAGAAGCTTATTGAAAAGATTAATTGGTGACAAATTAATTTCTGAAGAGAAGACATCATGAAATATATTAGTCTGAACCTAAACATCAGACAATAGTCAAGTCTACTCAAAATGTTAATCATCTTTTCAGTTGAAATATAGGTTGAATAGTCAGAAAATAACAACTAGACAGTTGACGATTAAAGATTCACCCATGAGAATTTTTACAGCATTAATATCCATAGTTAAAAAATTAGTAGTCAAGATCAGTGCTAATACAGCCACTTTTGTGTAACTTCCCATTTAAATAATTTCTGAGTACATTTTTCCTGGTGTATTTTTCTATTCCTCCCAATCATTGACTTCCCTCCTGGTAAATATTAGTAAATGGTAAAGTGTCTGCAACTTAAAAATTTTGACCTTGGCCCTTTTTGTTTTTTTCGTGTTCTAATGCTCCTATAGCAATACTGAATACAACATTCAGTACTGTGTCACTGCCACTATTATAACATCATCTTATTTTCACTAAACATAAAGGCATAGTCATGACCATATATTAAAATCCAGTGCCAAATGAGAACAAATCAGGTTGGCTTCGGCTGGAGTTCATATTGGGCAAAATCTCATGTGCAAATTGTCCTTGTGCATATCCATCAGAGAGAGCTAATAGTATTGTATCTCCTTCATGTAGGCCTTTATCAATAAGAAGAACAGGAAACTGTGTGGAGATTGGTTTTCAAAACATCTTTCCAAAGCATTAACTAAACCACAAAATTTCATTCTGTCTTTCTAACTATAGCTGTGTTGTAATAGAATCATACGTTATTACACTAAGTATCACTGATACACAGGGAGCAGAAGATGTTTAGCAAAAACTTTTTTAAACATCAATTTTCAGTGTTTGGTTGGGCCAATTAGTCAAGTTATTTTTTCAGCCACAGTTACCTCAATTGCTATATGTGAAGAACAATACATGGTTCTTATAAGGATTAGAGAAAATGTTTTACAACCATGCCTGTGTGTTAGTTGGTCAGTCATGTCTGACTCTTTGCGGCCCCCTGGACTGTAGCTCGCCGCCAAGCTCCTCTGTCCATGAAATTTTCCAGGCAAGAATACTGGAGTGGGTGCCATTCCCTTCCAGGGAACTTCCCAACCCAGGGATTGAACCTGGGTCTCCTGCATTGCAGGCAGATTCTTTACGATCTGAGTCATCAGGGAAGCCCATAACCATGACTAGCTTTCAATAAATGGTAGTTGTTGGTAATTTATTCAATATAGAAATGAAGCAAAATAAAATTCAATATACAGGCACACAAAGACTAGAAGAGGTTTAACACATTTGCCAGTGAAGAATTTGAGAAATGTGTTATAAACCTGGAATAGTTAACTTATCACAGAAGGAACATCTATAATGAAGAGGCAAAAAGCAAGATTTTAGCAGCTTTTGCAAGCCAGAGAGGAGGCTGACCTGTCTCACACGTCTTGAGCATCATTCAGTGAGATTCTTTGCTGGCAACTTTGAGAGTCAGATTTTTTCTTGTGTAACAGAAAGGAGACATCAAGTTTGACATTTTTATTTTGATGTTTAAATATTATCATATATTTTTTGAATGGCTCATGGGAACGAAATAAAGCAAATTCTAGAAATGTAATTTTTAGATTTTAGTCACATAGAATGCATAACAGAAACTTTGCAGAAAAGTCTTTTCAAATTGAGAACTTTGTGGAATTAATGGCCTCTAATGGAATCAACTTTTCAGATACATCATGACTCACACAATTGAATTTTTTTAACTGAGACGGCAAGACCTTGACCACATTTGTCTTCAAACCTCAGGGAGGCCAAATAAGTCTGCTATTGATTTGTTCAAGGAAGTGGTAGTTCAGATTCAAACATCATGTGTGGAGTTGGGCTGCCATTTTGATCTGCAGCTATGTACACTGCTGGAGCTAAAACATGACCAGGCATGTCTGGAGGACAAGCAGCACGACTTCACCCGGAGTCTATTTTTATTAGGAATGAAGTGCCTCTAAGGAGAGAAATCACCCTCTTCCCCTGGAATAACTGGATTCTATAGGGTGGGACAACTTTGCTAGATACTGGAGGTTCTTATAGACAGTGGAAAACCAACACCTCTGAACTAGGGAATATACTTCTTAATGTCTCCAGAATTCAGGGAGTTGTCTGTTTTAATTAGTGCTGTATCCCTAGAGCCTACACAGGGAATGGACTCATGATAGGAACTCATAAATATTTGTCAAATTTGTTGAATGACTGTGATCTCATTTATTATCTCAGGCAGATTGCTTGATAAGACAGGGTGTAATCGTTAATTTTATGTGTTAATTTCACTGTGCCACTAGAGTGCCCAGATACCTGACTAAACGTTTTTCTAGGTGTGTCCCTGTATCTTGATGAGATTAACATTTTAATCAGTAGACTGAGTAAAGCAGATTGCTGCCCTCAATGTGATTGGCCTTGTCCAGTTTGTTCCAGGCCTGAATATAATAAAAAGGGCTGAGCGGGAGAGAATTTACTCTCTGCTGCAAGCTGGGACGTTGGCCTTCACCCTGCTTTTGGACTTGGACTCCAACTGGAGCTATATCATTGGTTCTCCTGGCACTTCAGCTTGCTAACTGCAGATTATGGAGTTCTTGCCTCCAAAATTACATGAGCCAATTTCTTACAATAAAGCCTGTATGTGAATATATACATATTTATATGGGATTTCCATATGTATATGGGTTTCCCTTGGTGGCTCAAGCGGTAAAGAATACACCTTCAATGCAGGAGACCTGGGTTCGATCCCTAGGTTGGGAAGAGCCCCTGGAGAAGGGATGGCTATCCACTCCAGTATTCTTGCCTGGAGAATCCCATGGACAGAGGAGCCTGGCAGGCTACAGTCCATGGGGTCACAAAGAGTTGGATGCGACTGAGCAACTCTTTCACTTTAATATATATGTATTTATAAAAATTGGTTCAGTTCAGTTTCTCTGGAAAAACCACTCTCATAGGCATGGGTTATATATAGATTATGCAAACAGCTACTGTAGAGAAATCCTGTTTTGGTTCTAGGCATTTTCACAATAAGAATCTAGGTATTTTCACAATAAGAATCTTTGCTCAAGTAGTTTCCTACAGTTTCTCTGTACAAGGCAACTTTGACATAAAATGTACATTAACAAAAATAAAAGAGGGACATTAAAAAGAACATAATGATACATAAAAGAATAAAAGTTTTCAATGTCTGTGAAAAATGAAAATGCAAACAATATTTCAATATATGTAAAATGTCTGTAGATTCATGGTTACAGTTGTATTAAGGAATATTATAGAGAAAACAATGATACTTTCTCAAAGTCAGTCATTAAGGATTTAGTCTCTAAAGTCAGGATAAATTTGTAATAATAACAAAAATATTAAAAATGTTATTTTTGTAATATTAAAAAAAATCTACTGTAAGATTCTTTAGATTTACCCATAAATCTGAAGTCAAAAGAATAGAGAAAAGCGAAAATGAAAGTCGCTTAGTCGTGTCTGACTCTTTGGGATGCCAGGGGCTATACAATCCATGGAATTCTCCAGGCCAGAATATTGGAGTGGGTAGCCTTTCCCTTCTCTAGCGGATCTTCCCAACCCAGGGATCAAAACCGGGTCTCCCACATTGCAGGCAGATTCTTTACCAGATAAGCCACAAGGGAAGAGAAAGATACTGTTATTTCTTATCAATATATGCAATGTCTGTAACTGGAAGTACGTATCTGGACTACATTTAAATGTTCTATCACAAGCCTAGTCCTTATATTTCACCAAACTCTCCAAGCCTGAATCCATGCCAAATACTAGAATTCTGTCTGCATCAGAATCATGATAGAGCTTGAGTCTTCGCTTGCCTCCAATTTATAATATTGCATGATGAATTTGGTAAAGATGGCATTAAAAGACAAGCTGCTGTTGAATTGTTGTGGCTGAAATAATGGATAATTAATGCTCTTGAATACTGTTGTGAATTACCACTGACATCTTTTATATTTGCATAGCTTGGTAAACTTTGGTTTTTGAGGATGGGAAGGATTACTATGGTCACCGAAGGATCTGCGAACTAATGTGTTATCATGTTTTAGTATAATACGCGATCTGGCTTTACACTCTATTTCACACCTCCAGCAAGTTTATTTATCTCTGTATTTTTTTCCAAGTCCATATACATAGTTCTTATCATCTACTATTTTAAGATTGCCATATGTCCTTGTCACTGTATAGACCATTATGAGGCCTACGATTTGTATAACATAAAAATAAGAGTGCCCCGTCAATGGAAAAATTAAATCAAAATGTCAGCCATTTGAAACCAAACTGTCAACTGTTATTTTATCTTTAATGAGAAAATTGCCTTTCAGCCAATTAGTTCCACAGCAAAACTGCCTCTGGCAAAAATCTGTACTGCAAAAATACTGGATATGTGTCCTTTCCTATTGTAGAATTCCTTGAAGTCGAAAAAAACAGAATTCAAAAAATTATAGTGCAATTTCATGGAAATAAACAGTTTTAGAAGATATTCTCAGATTTTGTTGACTATGAACTATGCTTTGAGATACTGTAGCTGTTCTAATATACAAATTATATTGAGCATCACTCTGTTCTAAGAAGTAACTATTGAGTGAACAGAAATTATACTCACCCAGATGATACATTATTATCACTGATATTTGAGAGCCACTTCCCTCTGTGGAAGCGTATTTTCTTTCTGACACTAATGATATTGATGCTCTTTGGAGGGGCATTTATATATTAAGTGGTGATGTAGTCCCTTGGTCAACATTGAGATGTATCCTTACGGGGCTTCCCTGGTTGCTCAGCTGGTAAAGAATATACCTGCAATTCAGGAGACCCTGGTTTGATTCCTGGGTTGGGAAGATCCCATGGGGGAAGGCATGGCAACCCTCCAGTATTCTTGACTGGAGAATCCCCATGGACAGAGCAGGCTGGTGGGCTACAGTCCATGGGGGTCACAAAGAGTTGGACATGACTGGGCAACTAAGCACAGCACTGACTGAGCAGTCCCTGCATTGAGTAAAGTGTTTTTTTCCTCTTCTATTTTCAGAAAGAATTGGTGAAGGATTGGCATAATCCTTCCTTAACTATTTAATAGAATTCACCTGTAAAGCCATCTAGACCTGGGATTTTCTTTGTGAGAAAAACTGTAAGTTACTATTTTAATTTCTTGTTAAGGCTTGCTCTGATACACTATTTCTTCTTGACTATATTTTGATAATTTGTGTCTCTCTAACAAATTTACCCATTTCATCTAAATTGTCTAGTTTAGTGCATACAGTTGCTCGTTTCCTTACATTATTTTTTATTTTTTTTTAATTGAAGGATAATTGCTTTACAGAATTTTGTTGTTTTCTGTCAAACATCAACATGAATCAGTCATAGGTTCCAAATAGGAAAAGAGTACGTCAAGTCTGTATATTGTCACCCTGCTTATTTAACTTCTATGCAGAGTACATCATGAGAAACGCCGGGCTGGAGGAAGGACAAACTGGAATCAAGATTGCCGGGAGAAATATCAACAATCTCAGATATGCAGATGACACCACCCTTACGGCAGAAAGTGAAGAAAAACTAAAGAGCCTCTTGATGAAAGTGAAAGAGGAGAGTGGAAAAGTTGGCTTAAAGCTCAACATTCAGAAAACGAAGATCATGGCAGCAAGTCCCATCACTTCATGGAGTGGAAAATAGATGGAGAGACAGTGGGAACAGTGGCTGACTTTATTTTTGGGGGATCCAAAATCATTGCAGATGGTGATTGCAGCCATGAAATTAAAAGACACTTACTCCTTGGAAGGAAAGTTATGAACCTAGGCAGCATCTTAAAAAGCAGAGACTACTTTGTCAACAAAGGTCCATCTAATCAAGGCTATGGTTTTTCCAGTGGTCATGTACGGATGTGAGACTTGGACTATAAAGAAAGCTGAGCACCAAATTGATGCTTTTGAACTGTGGTGTTGGAGAAGACTCTTGAGAGCCTCTTGGATTGCAAGGAGATCCAACCAGTCCATTCTAAAGGAGATCAGTCCCGGGTGTTCACTGGAAGGACTGATGTTGAAACTGAAACTTTAATACTTTGGCCACCTGATGCAAAGAGCTGACTCATTTGAAAATACCCTGATGCTGGGAAAGATTGAGGGCAGGAGGAGAAGGGGACGACAGAGGATGAGATGGTTGGATGGCATCACTGACTCAATGGACATGGGTTTAAGTAAACTCTGGGAGTTGGTGATAGACAGGGAGGCCTGGCGTGCTGCAGTTCATGGGGTCGCAAAGAGTCAGACACGACTGAGAGACTAAACTGAACTGATACATATATCCCCTCCCTTTTGAACCTCCCTCCCATCTCACTCCCCATCCCACCCCTCTAGGTTGATACATAGCCCATGTTTGAGTTTCCTGAGACATACAGCAAATTCCTGTTGGCTATCTATTTTACATATGGTAATGTAAGTTTCCATGTTATTCTTTCCATACATCTCACACTCTCCTCCCCTCTCCCCATGTCTATTAAGTCTATTCTCTATGTCTGTTTCTCCATTGCTGCCCTGTAAATAAATTCTTCAGTACCATTTTTCTAGATTCCATATACATGTGTTAGAATATGATATTTATCTTTCTCTTTCTAAACTACTTCACTCTGTGTAATAGGTTCTAGGTTCATCCACCTCATTAGAACTGATTCAAATGTGTTCCTTTTTATGGCTGAGTAATATTCCATTGTATATATGTACCACAACTTCTTTATCCACTTATCTGTTGATGGGCATCTAGGTTGCTTCCATGTTCTAGCTGTTGTAAATAGTGCTGCAATGAACAATGGGATACATGTGTCTTTTTCAATTTTGGTTTCCTCAGGGTATATGCCTAGGAGTGGGATTGTGGGTCATATGGTGCTTTTATTCCTAGTTTGTTAAGGAATCTCCATACCATCTTCCATAGTGGCTGTATCAATTTACATCCCTATCAACAGTGCAAGAGCATTCATTTTTCTCCACACCCTCTCTAGAATTTATTGTTTGTGGACTTTTTGATGATGGCCATTCTGACTGGTGTGAGGTGATATCTCATTGTAGTTTTGATTTGCATTTCTCTAATAGTGAGCGATGTTGAGCATTTTTTCATGTGTTTGTTAGCCATCTGTATGTCTTCTTTGGAGAAATGTCTGTTTAGGTCTATTTCCCATTTTTTAATTGGGTTGTTTTTCTGGTATTGACTTGTATGAGCTGCTTGTATAATTTGGAAATTAATCCTTTGTCAGTTGTTTCATTTGCTATTATTCTTTTCCATTCTGAGGGTTGTCTTTTCACCTTGCTTACAGTTTCCTTTGCTGTGCAAAAGCTTTTAAATTCAGTTAGGTCCCACTTGTTTACTTTTGTTTTTATTTCCATTACTCGAGGAGGAGGGTCATAGAGGATCTTGCTTTGATTTATGTCATCGAGTGTTCTGCCTGTGTTTTCCTCTAAGAGTTTTATAGTTTCTGGACTTACATTCAGGTCTTTAATCCATTTTGAGTTTATCTCTGTGTATGGTGTTAGCAAGTGTTCTAATTTCATTTGTTTACAAATAGCTGTCCAGTTTTCCAAGCACCATTTATTGAAGAGGCTGTCTTTGCCCCATTGTGTATTCTTGCCTCCTTTGTCAAAATAAGGTTCCCACAGGTGCATGGGTTTGTTCCTGGGCTTTCTATCTTGTTCCATTGGTTTATATTTCTGTTTTTGTGCCAGTACCATACTGTCCTGATGACTGTAGCTTTGTAGTATAATCTGAAGTCAGGAATGCTGATTCCTCCAGCTCCATTCTTTTTTCTCAAGACTTCTTTGGCTATTTGGGGTCTTTTGTGTTTCCATATGAACTGTGAAATTTTTTGTTCTGGTTCTCTGAAAAATGCCATTGGTAATTTGATAGGAATCACATTGAATCTGTAGATTGCATTTGACATTATAGTCATTTTCACAATATTGATTATTCCTACCCAGGAACATGGAATATCTCTTCATCTGTCTATGTCACCTATGATTTCTTTCATTCAGTTCAGTTCAGTCGCCCAGTCGTGTCTGACTCTTTGGAACCCCATGAATTGCAGCATGCCAGGCCTCACTATCCATCACCAACTCTTGGAGTTCACTCAAACTCATGTCCATCAAGTTGGTGATGCCATCCAGCCATCTCATCCTCTGTCGTCCCCTTCTCCTCCTGCCCCCAATCCCTCCCAGCATCAGAGTCTTTTCCAATGAGTAAACTCTTCACATGAAGTGGCCAAAGTACTGGAGTTTCAGCTTTAGCATCCTTCCTTCCAAAGAACACCCAGGACAGATCTTCTTTAGAATGGACTGGTTGGATCTCCTTGCAGTCCAAGGGAATCTCAAGAGTCTTCTCCAACACCACAGTTCAAAAGCATCAATTCTTCAGCACTCAGCTTTCTTTATAGTCCAACTCTCACATCCATACATGACCACAGGAAAAACCATAGCCTTGACTAGATGGACCTTTGTTGGCAAAGTAATGTCTCTGCTTTTCAATATGCTATCTAGGTTGGTCATAACTTTCCTTCCAAGGAGTATCTTTTAATTCCATGGCTGCAATTATCATCTGCAGTGATTTTGGAGCCCAAAAAAATAAAGTCTGACACTGTTTCCACTGTTTCCCCATCTATTTGCCATGAAGTGATGGGACTGGCTGCCATGATCTTCATTTTCTGAATGTTGGGCTTTAAGCCAGCTTTTTAACTCTCCTCTTTCACTTTCATCAAGAGGCTCTTTAGTTCCTCTTCCCTTTCTGCCATACGGGTGGTGTCATCTGCATATCTGAGGTTATTGATATTTCTCCCGGCAATCTTGATTCCAGCTTGTGCTTCTTTCAGCCCAGCGTTTCTCATGATGTACTCTGCATAGAAGTTAAGTAAGCAGGGTGACAATATACAGCCTTGACATACTCCTTTCCCAATTTGGAACCAGTCTTTTGTTCCGTGTCCAGTTCTAACTGTTGCTTCTTGACCTTCTTATAGGTTTATCAAGAGATAGGTCAGGTGGTCTGGTATACTCATCTCTTTAAGAATTTTCCACAGTTTATGGTGATCCACACAGTCAAAGGCTTTGACGTAGTCAATAAAGCAGAAATAGATGTTTTTCTGTCATTCTCTTGCTTTTTGATGATCCAGCAGATGTTGGAAATTTGATCTCTGGTTCCTCTGCCTTTTCTAAAACCAGCTTGAACATCTGGAAGTTCACCACTCACATATTGCTGAAGCCTGGCTTGGAGAATTTTGAGCATTAGTTTACTAGCATGTAAGATGAGTGCAATTGTGTGGTAGTTTTAGCATTCATTGGCATTGCCTTTCTTTGGGATTGGAATGAAAACTGACTTTTTCCAGTCCTGTGGCCACTGCTGAGTTTTCCAAATTTGCTGGCATATTGAGTGCAGCACTTTCACAGCATCATCTTTTAGGATTTGAAATAGCCCAACTGGAATGCCATCACCTCCACTAGCTTTGTTCATAGTAATGCTTTCTAAGGCCCACTTAACTTCACATTCCAGGATGTCTGGCTCTAGGTGAGTGATCATACCATCATGATTATCTTGGTTGTGAAGATCTTTTTTGTACAGTTCTTTTGTGTATTCTTGCCACCTCTTAATATCTTCTGCTTCTGTTAGGTCCATACCATTTCTGTTCTTTATTGAGCCCATCTTTGCATGAAATGTTCCCTTGGTATCTCTAATTTTCTTGAAGAGATCTCTAGTCTTTCCCATTCTGTTGTTTTCCTCTATTTCTTTGCATTGATCACTGAGGAAGGCTTTCTTTCTTTCTTTCTTTTTTTTTTTATTATGTGTGTTTTTTTTATTTATTTTATTTTATTTTTAAACTTTACATAATTGTATTAGTTTTGCCAAATATCAATTATCTGTCTTTGCTATTCTTTGGAACTCTGCATTCAGATGTTTATATCTTTCCTTTTCTCCTTTGCTTTTCACTTCTCTTCTTTTCACAGCTATTTGTAAGGCCTCCTCAGACAGCCATTTTGCTTTTTTGCATTTCTTTTCCATGGGGATGGTCTTGATCCCTGTCTCCTGTACAATGTCATAAACCACAGTCTATAGTTCATCAGGCACTTGTCTGTCAAATCTAGTCCCTTAAATCTATTTCTCACTTCCACTGTATAATCCTGAATGGTCTAGTAGTTTTCCCTACTTTCTTAAATTTAAGCCTGAATTTGGCAATAAGGAGTTCATGATCTGAGCCACAGTCAGCTCCCAGTCTTGTTTTTGCTGACTGTATAGAGCTTCTCCATCTTTGGCTGCAAAGAATAAAATAAGTCTGATTTCGGTGTTGACCGTCTGATGATATCCATTTGTAGAGTCTTCTCTTGTGTTGTTGGAATTACTGTCTTATAATTTTCTGTGTACAGTTATTTTGTCTCCTTAGGTAAATTTATTCCTATATATTGTATTCTTTTTTGTTGCAATGATGTATGGGATTGTTTGATTCCTTAATTTCTCTTTCTGATTTTTCATTGTTAGTATATAGAAACAGAAGTGATTTCTGTGTATTTATTTTGTATCTTGCAACTTTGCTAAATTCACTGATTAGCTCTAGTAATTTTCTGATAGTGTCTTTAGGGTTTTATATGTACAGTATGTCATCTGCAAACAGTGAGAGCTTTATGTCTTCTTTTCTTATCTGGATTCTTTTTATTTCTTTTTCTTCTCTGATTGCTGTAGCAAGGACTTCCAGAACTATGTTGAATAATAGTGGTGAAAGTAGACATGCTTGTCTTGTTCCTGATCTTCAGGGGAATGCTTTCAGTTTTTCACCATTGAGAATAATGTTTGCTGTAGGCTTATCGTATATGGCCTTTACTATGTTGAGGTAGGTTCTTTTTATGACCATTTTTTGAAGAGTTTTAATCATAAATGGGTGCTGAATTTTGTCAAAGGCTTTTTCTATTGAGATTATCATATGGCTTTAATCTTTCAATTTGTTAATACAGTGTATCACGTTGTTTGATTTGTCCTTACAATATTTTTAATTTTTGTAGGTCTCCAGTGATGTCCTTTCATTCATTCCTGATTTTGGTAATTTATGTCTTCTCACTTTTATTCTTGAAAAATCTAGCTAAAGCTTTATCAATTTTGTGAAATATTTCAAAGAACCAACTTTTTGGTTTCTTTCTTTCTCTTTATTGTTTTCTATCTTGCATATCATTGATTTCTGCTCTGATCTTGATTATTTCTTTTGTTCTATCTGCCTTGTGTTTAACTTACCCTCATTTTACTAGCTTCTTGAGATGCTTAAGTTATTGATTTTGGATCTTTCTTCCTTTTTAGTAAATGAACTTATTGTAATAAATTTCCCTTTAGCACTGCTTTAGTTGCTTCCCCCCCAAAAAATTGAGAAATATTACTGAGAAACACAGTTAATGAAATTAAATACCTACATTTGTGACTACTTACCAAAGGAAAGAAAAAAGGGGAATAAAAATACAAGATTTATTTGAATAATTTGTTCCTTTGGTTTAGTAACATTACTGTTCAATAAGAGAGGAGGAATTAGTGAGATGTATTCTCACACATCAGCAGATACTAACACTGCGATCATGGAAAAAGCAAGAGAGTTCCAGAAAAACATCTATTTCTGCTTTATTGACTATGCCAAAGCCTTTGACTGTGTGAATCACAATAAACTGTGGAAAATTCTGAAAGAGATGGGAATACCAGACCGCCTGACCTGCCTCTTGAGAAATCTGTATGCAGGTCAGGAAGCAACAGTTAGAACTGGACATGGAAAAACAGACTGGTTCCAAATAGGAATAGGAGTGTGTCAAGGCTGTATATTGTCACCCTGCTTATTTAACTTATATGCAGAGTACATCATGAGAAACGCTGGACTGGAAGAAGCACAAGCTGGAATCAAGATTGCTGGGAGAAATATCAATAACCTCAGATATGCAGATGACACCGCCCTTATGGCAGAAAGTGAAGAGGAACTAAAGAGCCTCTTGATGAAAGTGAAAGACGAGAGTGAAAAAGTTGGCTTAAAGCTCAACATTCAGAAAACGAAAATCATGGCATCCGGTCCCATCACTTCATGGGAAATAGATGGAGAAACAGTGGAAACAGTGTCAGACTGTATTTTTTTGGGCTCCAAAATCATTGCAGATGGTGATTGCAGCCATGAAATTAAAAGACGCTTACTCCTTGGAAGGAAAGTTATGACCAACCTAGATAGCATATTCAAAAGCAGGGACATTACTTTGCCAACAAAGGTCCATCTAGTCAAGGCTATGGTTTTTCCTGTGGTCATGTATGGATGTGAGAGTTGGACTGTGAAGAAGGCTGAGCCCCGAAGAATTGATGCTTTTGAACTGTGGTGTTGGAGAAGACTCTTGAGATTCCCTTGGACTGCAAGGAGATCCAACCAGTCCATTCTAAAGGAGATCAGCCCTGGGATTTCTTTGGAAAGAATGATGCTAAAGCTGAAACTCCAGTACTTTGGCCACCTCATGCGAAGAGTTGGCTCATTGAAAAGACTCTGATGCTGGGAGGGATTGGGGGCAGGAGGAGAAGGGGATGACAGAGGATGAGATGGCTGGATGGCATCACTGACTCGATGGACGTGAGTCTGAGTGAACTCCAGGAATTGGTGATGGATAGGGAGGCCTGGTGTGCTGTGATTCATGGGGTCACAAAGAGTCAGACACAACTGAGTGACTGAACTGAACTGAACTGAACTAGAGGCACATTTCCTTCCAGGACGTTGGCTGGAGCTGTCATTGTCCCAAAGTAGCAGTTCTGTCAGAGCCAAGTCCTTTAAAAACCAATTACAGAGTGTAAATATCGTTGCTTTTTAGGAAGCCTTCCATCATTCACTCCTGTCAACAATACAGATTGTGGGTTTTGTGTCTACTAATAATGACAGTTGGTTGACCAGACTGGAAGAAGAATGAATTTAATACAACACCAAGAAAGAACAGGAATTAAATAGTGAAGCTTTCTTTCATCATGTGATTACTTCACTTTGAATCCATGCAGCTGGATTTTGCTGGGAAAACAAAAAACCTGTTTATAGTCACCAGAATGACCTTTTAAAATATATGTCAAATCATGTCACTCCTCCATGCACATGCCTCCAATCATTCCTATCTCACTCGGAATGAAAGCCAGAAACTACACTGGCTTACAAGGCCCTGCATGATTTGACCTTCACTGCCTCTTGGGTTTCATCTTTGATTTCTCTTGCCTTATTAATTCTGCTTCAGTCACAGTGTCCTTTTCCCATTTCCTCCAACATGGCAAACATCTGCCCAAATACAGGATTTCTACGTGCTATTCCTTGTGCCTGGAATACTTTCCCTCCACATATCCGTGCTGCACACCTCCTTCAGGGCTTTGTTCAGATGTCTCCTTTTAAGTGACTCCTTTCCTGATTACCCCTCTAAAATTTAAGCCTATACTCAACAATCCAAGTTTCCCTTTAGAGCTTTATTTTTCTCCTTAGGACTTATGACTCTGTAAGACCCCACAGGGCTTCCCAGCTGGCACCAGTGGTACAGAACCTGCCTGCCAATGCAAGAGACATAAGAAATACACATCCAGTCCCTGGTATGGGAAGATCACCTGGAGAAGGGCATAGCAACCCACTCCAGTATTCTTGCTTGGAGAATCCCAGGGACAGAGGAGCCTGGCAGGCTACCGTCCATGGGGTCGCAAAGAATCAGACATGACTGAAGCAACTTAGCATGCAAGATACTACAGGTTGTGCCTACCTTATTTATTGTCTAAATGGCTAAAAGTTCCATGGGGCACAGCAGCTATTGTCTCTTTTGTTCCCAGCTGTATCCACGGCACCTAAAACAGTTCCTAAACATAGAAGAAATTTGGTTTATTTTGGTGAATGAGCAAATAATTGAATGAATGTCATGAAGATCTGTCTAGGAGTTGAGTGTGTTGAGATCACTTGTCACATAGCCAATAGCATTAAAAAGGTTTTCTGAATCTCTTGAATATGAAATTTGTCTGCTAGCTGTTATTATATAGATATTATGGTAGATATTAATTTGCAGATTCGATAGCTCTTCTTTTCTCTAAGTCACATTTCTGCTCTGAGCCCCTATCTGGCCCAAATAGTAGGAAATATTATTCATCACTGACCTCCTCTCTCCTTTGCCAGGATGTGTAAAGGTCCTGGGAATCTAATGAGGTCCGGAAAATTTGGCAAACAGTCTCTGGTTTCTTCTCCTGATAGACTTACATGCTGCCTTGGAGGCAATCTGCTGGGCTTCCTCTCTGCCAAGCTCTGACAGCACAGACTTTGCCAAGTTTAGAGCCTTGATGTCTTGGATCTTGTCTCCCTGGGTTCATTGTTAAATCATGCATCCTGCAGTTTCGCTACCTTCCATGGTAGCTGTGAGGAAGTGAGGCATGTGCTAATTCTCACAAAACCCTTAAATACCTTCCTCTTTGAAATCCAGGGCTGCTGGCACCTTTCCCTCTCCTCTCTGAAGGAGTCTTGTGTGATCTTTCTTTAAAACCCTTTAAGAAGGTAATGTTGTTTTTCTCATCAAGATGAGAAAAGGAGATACTGATGTGTGTTCTGGGAAGTTGCTTAGTCATGTCCAGCTCTTTGTGATCCCATGAACTGTAGCCTGACAGGCTCCTCCATGGAATTCTCCAGGCAAGAATACCAGAGTGGGTTGCCATTTTCTCCTCCAAGGGATCTTCCAGACCCAGGGATCGAACCTACCTCTCCCACGTCTTCCTACATTGGCAGGCGGATTCTTTACCACTAAGCCACTGGAGACCTAACCTCATCTCAGAACTTTTCTTTAGTAAAACAAAAGATATCATTTATTACAAAAGCGTTTTTTAAATGGAGAATCTGGAGATACTGAAACAGTCAGATTTTCTATTTAAAGAACCCCTTTGCAATAAATGCTATCCTTAGCTTTACTAAAGAAAAGTTCTGAGGTGAGGTTAGGGGCATTGCTAAGGTTTAACTGAAAATCACACTAGGACACACTTCTGGAAATAGAAGAGGACACTAGGGTTTCAATGGCTAAATAAATCTGATTCATACAGAGATTTATTTATAATAAAACATAATGAAAGGTAATAATACAAACAACAGATTTAAAATAAGTCTTTCAACTCTCTTTCCTTATAGATAGGTAGGTAGGTAGGTAGATAGATAATTATGTTAAGTGACAAAGTGGGTTCTGCATTCAGTACCAGTGTGCAAGCTGTTGATTATTGGCTTGTAACAACATAATACAAAGAAAACATAGAAAAATGGGAGTAAGAATATAGAAACCATTATAGCAGTTGGCATACAATGGTAACCAAGTTGATGATAGCAAACGCATCTTGTTTAATAGCATATAGATCAGTACAGATGCTGCTAAAGCTGGGTGGTAATTTGCTTTTGGTTCAGCTGCATACAGTCATGGGTAATATCTTAAAGAGAGTTTGTCAGTCATAACCCCAAAGTGTATAGAAATCTGAGAACAAGTAAGCATTAGATACTTCAGAGAGTTTTTAGTCATTTTACATTTTGATTCAGAATTTTAAGTTTATAGTTTAACATTGTTAGCAAAATTTGATATCAGATTTATATTGTTTATACTTAACCCTAATTTACAGATGGCCTTTTTCTGAGCCTAGTTCACAGAATTTTCTCTCTTTTTCTTTGTCAAGAGAAAAGACTTTTTTTTCTGAATGTTGAAGTAAAATATGTGATTACTAAGAAAGGAAGACGGAAAAAACTGTCACTTTCTTTAATTGGAAAAATGATAACTTATATATGGTGTTTAATTTTGTGGCCATTATTAACAGAGAAGTACTAAAACTTCAGTGAAAAGGTACTGGCTAAAGAAATAATGAAATCATAAACATTTAAGCAAGATTTGCATTCGTGGTGTAAAGAAATATATTTAAATCTAAAGGAATTCTTTGTAAGAAAAAATAATGAAATGAAAAGCTGAAAGAAGTATTGGTATATAGTCTATATGTTCAGTCTTTCACACATAAACATTATATTTCACGTATGAATGTTAGTGCTGTATGGGTTATCTACAGTGTAGATTACATATATTTGCTGAGGCTTAGGCAGAAGACTCGGAGAAGGCAATGGCATCCCACTCTAGTACTCTTGCCTGGAAAATCCCATGGATGGAGGAGCCTGGTAGGCTATAGTCCATGGAGTCGCTAAGAGTCGGACACGACTGAGCAACTTCCCTTTCACTTTTCACTTTCATGCATTGGAGAAGGAAATGGCAACCCACTCCAGTGTTCTTGCCTGGAGAATCCCAGGGACAGGGGAGGCTGGTGGGCTTCCGTCTATGGGGTCGCACAGATTGAACACGACTGAAGCGACTCAGCAGCAGCAGCAGCAGCAGGCAGAAGACTGTAGTAAAAGATTTTTGCTTGGAAGTTTTTTGTATGACTCTGCCACAAAGAAGATAGCTGAACCACTTTCCAGTGACACCACAGCCTATTCAGGAATGAATGAAAGATAAAGGAAGCAAGTTATAACAGATAAAGCTAGCAAAGTTCTTTTCACTACAAGTTGGCAAATGAACAGATATTGCCAACATGGCGATTCTTTTATATATATATATAATTTATATGTAAATGTATATTATATAATAAATATATGAATATATTTATCACATAGAAATATATATGTATGCATATAAATATATATGTATATATATAAATATATACATATGATGTGAACATCATGGTGATTATTCTGTCAGCAAATATGGGTAAGAGTTTAATTTTAGTTTGAGAATAAATTCTGATAACGTAGTTGCAATGACATGAGAATAATCTGGAGTAGTTGTTCAGATTAAGGAGTTTGTGGTAGAATGTAAATCAATTCTGTTTCACACATCATTAAAGTCTTACCTCAAGGAGAAAAAAGTCAGCTAAACTAAACAGCAAGCTAATTAGTAAAAACTGTGAATAACACAAGGGCAAATATCTTAAATTCTAGAAGACTCCTTGTATTTTATGATATAAGGAAACTCACTGTAAACAACTATATATGCTCCATGGTTACCCACGGGCAAAGTTCTGCCAAGAAAGCTTGAGTTATGGAATAAACTCAATGCTTTACAATGTAGGAAACCAGATTTGGTCTCAGCTTTTTATAGATCATCAACAAGATACCAATAAGATACTATTTATTTGTCTACTATCTGAGATATTTTACATGATATTAGATTTTCCATGCGAGGAACAAGTGCAACATGTTTTCCAATGGAAGATGAGACCCAAGCCCCAAATGGAAACTAGAAGCTGAGAACAACAGTTTCCATAGATTGTTAAGGCATGTCTTGTAATTGAACAATTTTCTATGAAGTATGTGATGACCTTGATGAAGCACATCATCTAAATGAAATTTCCATAGGTTATAGAGATGAAAAATGAGGAATGGAGTGTGTTTGTTTTAGGATATGGGTATATATCTACCACATAAGAAATTGTTGTTGTTTAGTCGCTAAGTCATGTTCAACTCTTTTGCAAGCCCATGGACTGAAGCCCACCATGCTCCTCTGTCCATGGTCTTTCCCAGGCAACAGTATTGGAGTGGGTTGCCATTTTCTTCTCCAGGGATTAAACCTGCATCTCCTGCACTGGCAGGCAGATTCTTTACCACCAAGCCACCAGGAAAGTCTCATAAGAAATTACTCTTGTTCTATTCACCTTGGCCTTTGTTCTTTCTTGGTTGGTTCCCCACTGCTTAATTTCTAGAAATATTAAAATAGCATAAAGAATGTGTCATTTAATATTGATTACATTTCTTTGCTAAAAAAGAAAAGAAACCTAAACTTTTTTTTGGTATATTAAATTATTTTTCCTCTCTGTCATATATGCCACAATTGTCCCTAATGATGATGATGGTGGTGGTAATTGGGGTATTGATGGTACTACTGTAGATGACTATAATTTTAAAATCTAAAATATGTGTCTCTTTTGTTCTCTTCATGGAATAGCAAATTTTACATTTGAGTGCACCACTTAACTCTGTCACCAAAAAGTGATGCATTTAGTCTTTTGAGATATCTTGGTATAATGCAACAGCAGCTTTAAAAATGGCATTTTAGTGGAGAATAGTGCACGTATAGGGTGCTGGATCCCACCTTAATGATCCATATTACATCACGAAAACTGGTGTTTAAAGATTTTGAAGCGAATCTTAGTTCTATTTTTGTTCAGTCCAAGAGATTAGAGAATAAGAAGATCTATTCCCCCACATTTAATCTTGAGTCCCTGGGTTGGGAAGATCCCCTGGAGAAGAAAGTAGCAACTCATGCCAGTGTTCTTGCCTGGGAAATCCCATGGACAGAGGAGCCTGGTGGGCTACAGTCCACGGGGTCACAAAAGAGTCAGACACAACAGAGCAATTGAATACACACATATACAACACCAACCACATACATGCACCTCTCTCTCTGCTTCCCTAGTCACCCTAATGTGAAATATATCTCTCCAGATACTGTACTTTTATAAGTTTGAAAGACTTCTGCTATTGAGATTATATATCAGCAGGGAATGGCTTTACATGTATTGGGATGCTGCTGCTGCGGCTTCTAAGTCGCTTCAGTCATGTCCGACTCTGTGCGACCCCATAGATGGCAGCCCACCAGGCTCTCCCATCCCTGGGATTCTCCAGGCAAGAACACTGGAGTGGGTTGCCTGTTCCTTCTCCAATGCATAAAAGCAAAAAGTGAAAGTGAAGTCATTCAGTCACATCCTACTCTTAGCGATCCCATAGACTGAAGCCCACCAGGCTCCTTGGTCCATGGGGTTTTCCAGGTGAAAGTATTGGAGTGGGGTGCTATTGCCTTCTCCAGTATTGAGATAAGAAGGATGAGTTTTAAGTCTAGGCCCCAGGTGAAAGTAATCTTGCCTTCCAGGCAGCATGTGATCAGCTTTTTACTAGGTCTGTTGTGAAATCCATTGTGAGTGATGAAAATGCATGTTGGGCTCCTGAAGAATGTCTATAAAATTGGGCCCTGGTAGATCTGTACTGAAAGCTGTGAAGACTGGAGGTGATGCAGCAAAACCATAGGCTTGGGGGTTGTAAGACCTGGGATTGAGCCAGCAATCGCACTTACTAGCTGGGTTATATCAAGGAAGTCACTCTAACCTCTCAGTCTCAGTTTCCTGAGCCATGTAATGGAAATAATATTACCTCATGGACAAATTGTGAAGATTACATATGCCATATATGAATAAACGTTTTACACAGTGTGCACAGATACATTGCTTCATAGTAATAGGTACTCTCAATTTCTCTCATGAGTTCATTTTGTACTTTATGCCTAAGGCTGTGCACCAGTAGTAGCTATCGACGAGACATGGACTTCCTTGAACTTTGTATAATTTTCTAGACTTTTCTTAGCATTTCTAGTCCTTTTGAATCTCTCTTTTGGGTTACCCCAAAAGACTTTTCAAACTCAGTTTGAATGCCTTCGGATGAATCTGCCTTTCCTCTACTCAAGCATCTGCTCTTGCTGTGAGCTAGTTGCTTATGTACACAGCTCCAGGCTGCCTGGCTCAGGCATTCCTCAGGCTTCTCCTCTTGGTCCTGATCTGTACTTGACCTCTGGTATCTCTGGATAATCTAGTCTCCCATCCACTTTCCTACCCAGTATCAGAGTCTAATTTACCTTTCTTTCCAGTTGATTAGATTATATTCTTCACTTTCTTCTCTTGGAGAAGACGAATAAAGTTGCCCAGTGGGGAAGTTTTTAGGTCTCTACTGAGAGCATGCCTATGGACTTTCCACACAGACCCACCTCATGACTACTTCACCCTCACTTCCGGTCTGTTGCAGTTTTCTCTGGGACAGACTACACTGTTGAATCTGGTCTATCAGGCCAGGGTCTTTCCTTATTTATAGGGATTATTCTTTCAGGAATTCCAATGGGGTTCTCCCTAGTCTAGACTCTCCTGTTCCTCAATAGAAACTAGGTTCAGGTTGTCTTCTTTAAGTTTTCTGGGCTACATGCAAATCAGATGATGTGGTTAGATACTGGTGGGTATTCCAATAAGCTCCTTAGACCAAAGTACCAGAACCTCACCTAAAACCCCCATTCACTAAAAATAATTTGAGTGAGAAGAATGGACTTGTTTGGCAAGTAAAAAGAATGTCCTCATTCATGCTCACTCAGTCATGTCCAACTTTTTGCTACACTATTGAATGGTAGCCTAACCAGGCTCCTCTGTCTGTGGGATTTCCCAGGCAAGAATATTTTAGTAGGTTGCCATTCCCTTCTCCAGGGGGGTCCTCTTGACCTGGGGATCGAACCTGCATCTCCTGTATTGCAGGAGGATTCTTTATCGCTGAGCCACCAGCGAAGTCCAAACATTACATACGACTAGCTGGACAGTACCAGAATATATAACTCCTCAAACAAGAAATTCCTGTAATATTAATACAGGTCCTGATAGATTGACTCTGTCATTTAAAAAAAAATGTCATTCTATTTTTTGTCACCATTAGCAATTTTGTCTTTCAAGTCTGTTTTGTCTGATATTAGTGTTGCCATTCCAGTTCTCTTTTGGTTACTGCTTTCATATTACATCTTTTTCTATACTTTTACTTTCTACCTATTTGTGTCTTTGAATCTAAAGTGTGTCTCATATAGACACATATAGTTGGATCATTTAAAAAATAATTTATTTGTAATTAATGATAAGGTAGAATAGTAAGACATGGCCAATAAACATTTATTATTCATCCCATTTAAAAAAGCTACTGTCATCTCCAACTTCTGATGCAGATCCAGCCAATGACAAAATAAAATATTTAAATTCCCAACTAGTAATTTCCTTATTTTCCCATTTAAACACTTGAAATTTTTATTTGATCAGCCGGTCCAATTGAGGTCTGACTCTCTTGCATCTTTTCCCAAGTAAATGTTTTCTCAATAATTTCATCTGAATCTTTGCATGACAGTGAGGTGAATTCTTCTTTACTGGTACAGAAGAACTTTAAAAGGAAGCTTTATATCTATTTAGATAGAAATCCACCTGCATATATATAACATATCTTAGAGTGAAAATACAACATTTATTGCATATTAACTAAATACTGTTCCCTGCATTAAACTTTGAGTCTGAACTGTAACATCTCTTTCTGACAATACATTAGGAAACCTTAGCTATGTAACAAAGATATCCCAACAGGGACAGCTGTTGGGATATGGAAAAGGCAGGAAAGGTAAAGACAAGAGAAATTATGTTCATCTTTCAAATTGGAGAAGTGAAAGGCAATGATTAAACAATAAACAGAAGTTTGAATTTAGAAAAAGATATCCTAGCATAAACTAATTTTTTATTGACTAATCAAGAGAAATAAAACAGAATTAAAAAGAAAGAATCTACCATGCAGTTCAGTGTAATTTAATGCACCATTTGAAATTCCTTGTACACAATCCACATTTTCAAAATACTTAACTAATGAGAGCAGGACAATTCCTTTACATATTTTGAGACACATGCTTTCAAGATAAAAAGTACTTGATACATTTGAATCAGTTCTAATGAGGTGGATGAAACTGGAGCCTATTATACAGAGTGAAGTAAGCCAGAAAGAAAAACACCAATACAGTATACTAATGCATATATATGGAATTTAGAAAGATGGTAATGATAACCCCGTATGCAAGACAGCAAAAGAGACACAGATGTATAAAACAGTCTTTTGGACTCTGTGGGAGAGGGAGAGTGTGGGATGATGTGGGAGAATGACATTGAAACATGTATAATATCATATATGAAATGAATTGCCAGTCCAGGTTCGATGCATGATACAGGATGCTTGGGGCTGGTGCACTGGGGTGACCCAGAGGGATGGGATGGGAAGGGAGGTGGGAGGGGGGTTCAGGATGGGGAACACGTGTATACCCATGGCAGATTCATGTTGATGTATGGCAAAACCAATACAATATTGTAAAGTAATTAGCCTCCAATTAAAATAAATAAATTTATAATTAAAAAAATAATAATAAATAAATAAATACAACATAAAAAAAAGAAAACAAGATTAAAAAAAAAAGTACTTGAGGCTTATCTCGTTGAATTTCCCTGAGGAACAGAGGGTGTGGCACTGCACAGAGCAGTGCTTCTAAATTGGTGTTGGTCCCTAAATAATGCCACAGTCTACAACAGGGAAAGACCATTGTAGTGAAAAGAGCATTGAGTTCTTTTAGCTGTTATATGTTGTGTGTGTGTTAGTCGCTCGCTCAGTCATGTCCAACTCTTTGGGACCCCATGGGCTATAGCCTGCCAGGCTCCTCTGTCCACGGAATTCTCCAGGCAAGAATACTGAAGTGGGTTGCCATTCCCTTCTCCAGGGGATCTTCCTGACCCAGGGATCAAACCTGAGTCTCCCTCATTGCGGGCAGATTCTTTACCGTCTGAGCCACCGGGGAAGCCCTGTTGTATGTTACTTCAGAGCAAAGTAGAAACCTTGTTTGTGTGACTACACTCTTTTTGTGATACTCCAACCAGTCACTGAAGGAGGCCACCCTTTTAGTTATCACAGTGATGGATTTATAGAATGTTAGTGTTGGACAGTTCACTGAAGACCTTGAAACTCAGTTCCACATTTTGCATATGAGTAAACTGGACCCAGATAGATGAAGTGCATCCCTCCAGGTCTCAGAGCTGGTTCTTGGCAAAACAGGCATTGGAACCCAGTCCTTGAGCCTTTGCTTAATATCAGTTCCCACCTCTGGTTGTACATTAGAATCACCTAACAGGCTTAGTAAAAATCGTATCAGCTGAACTTTATAGACCTGATCAAAATCTCTGGGGAATGAAGTTAGGGCGTTAATAGTTTTGAAGGTCCAGATAATTCCAGTGTAAAGCCAACGCTGAGAGTCACATTTACGCAACTCTTGCAGAGTGAGAATATTTACAAATATTAGCTCATGGATCAAAAATTTTCTTCATAAATTATTTTGCTTTGCCTCTGTTAGCATAAATAATGAAGCAGCTATTGCTTTAGGGTGGGAAGATGAAAACCAAGGATAAAAAAAATGTGATTCCCCCCCCCCAAAAAAAAAAAAAAAAATCAGTTCCCACCTCTGGTTGTACATTATAATCACCTAACAGGCTTAGTAAAAATCGTAACAGCTGAACTTTATAGACCTGATCAAAATCTCTGGGGAATGAAATTAGGGCATTAATAGTTTTGAAGGTCCAGATAATTCCAGTGTAAAGCCAACGCTGAGAGTCACATTTACGCAACTCTTGCAGAGTGAGAATATTTACAAATATTAGCTCATGGATCAAAAATTTTCTTCATAAATTATTTTGCTTTGCCTCTGTTAGCATAAATAATGAAGCAGCTATTGCTTTAGGGTGGGAAGATGAAAACCAAGGATAAAAAAAATGTGATTCACCTTGATTTTCAAGATGAACTTCAGAAAGTATATAGAAAAAAGAATAGTTTTGAAAACTTGCCTTTCAATGATAAGAACTAGACACTTGAGCAAGAAAAGAGTTTCTTGAATTTCAAAATAACCTTAAGTATCAAAAGTTAGATGCTGGTGGACTCAGGCATGGTGTATAAGGAAACCGCAGGAGAGAAAGTTAGGGATATGGTGAAGTCATTTCCAACCACACAGAAATTAGAATAAAAGCAGAAATGATGGTCACTTACCTGGGTTGGCGGGTAGAAGTCTCAGAGAGAATAGGAAGCACACAAGAGATAGACATCATAGGCTGGTTATCTACTGTATTAGGATTCTTCAGAGGAACAGAACTAATAGGGCATGCGTGTGTTTATTTATTTATAACATATTTATGTACTTATTATCAAGGAATTGGATCACACAATTATAGAGGCTGGCAAGTCTAAAATCTGCAGGGTAAAATGGCAGGCTGGAGACCCAGGGAACAGCCAATGTTGCAGCTCCAGTCAGACGCCCACCCACTGGTAGAATTTTGGGAGATGAGGGGGTGGGTGGTTACAGTGCGGGTGAGAGATGGGAGTAGCGGAAGTGGTCTTTTGTTACATTCAAGCCTTCAGCTGATTGGATGAGGCCACCCACAGTATAGCCAGCAATCTGCTTAACTCAAAATACATTGATTTAAATATCAATTTCATCCAAAAAATTAAAATTAAAAAATGCTTCACAGAAACATCTAAAATATGTTTGGCCAAATAAAATACCTAGGCACCATGACCCAGTCAAATTGACGCTGGGTACCATGATCTCATCAAGTTGACACATAAAATTAACCATCACACTTGATACATGTCCAGTTATGCTTAGACCACATCTACCTCCTCTCTCCTTTCCACTTTGCCCAGTCAAGACTCAGGGGGGAATAATATCTGCTCCCAGTGGATTTGAAGGCCCAAATGCAAAAAAAAAAAAAAAAAAATCCTGAGAGTTTGTAGACTGAACAGCCAAAATGAGGATCCTGAAATCCCTAAACCTTATCTACTGCTAGAATTACATTTGAAAAATAGGATAGGGTAGAGCTTTCCTGGTGGCTCAGTGGTGAAGAATCTACCTGCCAATGCAGGGGCCATAGGTTCAATCCCTGGTCTGAGATGATCCCACATGCTGTGGGGCAACTGCACACATATGCCACAACAACTGAGCCTGCATTGCAACTAGTGAAGCCCAAGTGCCTAGAGCCTGTACTCTGTAACAAGAGAAGCCACCACAATGAGAAGCCCACACACTGCAACTAGAGAGTGGCCCCCGCAGCAGTGAAGACCCAGTGCAGCCAAAAATAAATAAATGAATAAAATGGGATGGCGTAGAAGTTACACAGGTGATTTGAAAAATCTTAGCATAGTCTTGCATATTGTGGCTGCTAAGTAAATGTTCAGTTCAGTTCAGTCACTCAGTTCTGTCCGACTCTTTGTGACCCCATGAATTGCAGCACGCCAGGCCTCCTGTCCATTACCAACTCCCAGAATTCACTCAAACTCATGTCCATCGAGTCAATGATACCATCCAGCCATCTCATCCTCTGTTGTCCCCTTCTCCTCCTGCCCCCGATCCCTCCCAGCATCAGAGTCTTTCCCAATGAGTCAACTCTTCGCATGAGGTGGCCAAAGTACTGGAGTTTCAGCTTTAGCATCATTCCTTCCAAGGAACACCCAAGACTAATCTCTTTTAGAATGGACTGGTTGGATCTCCTTGCAGTCCAAGGGACTCTCAAGAGTCTTCTCCAACACCACAGTTCAAAAGCATCAATTCTTCAGCACTCAGCTTTCTTCACAGTCCAACTCTCACATCCATACATGACCACAGGAAAAACCATAGCCTTGACTAGATGGACCTTTGTTGGCAAAGTAATGTCTCTGCTTTTGAATATGCTATCTAGGTTGGTCATAACTTTCCTTCCAAGGAGTAAGCGTCTTTTAATTTCGTGGCTGCAATCACCATCTGCAGTGATTTTGGAGCCCCAAAAAATAAAGTCTGACACTGTTTCCCCATCTATTTTCCATGAAGTGATGGGACCAGATGCCATGATCTTAGTTTTCTGAATGTTGAGCTTTAAGCCAACTTTTTCACTCTCCTCTTTCACTTTCATCAAGAGGCTCTTTAGTTCCTCTTCACTTTCTGCCATAAGGGTGGTGTCATCTGCATATCTGAGGTTATTGATATTTCTCCCGGCAATCTTGATTCCAGCTTGTGCTTCTTCCAGCCCAGCATTTCTCATGATGTACTCTCCATATAAGTTAAATAAGCAGGGTGACAATACACGGCCTTGATGTACTCCTCTTCCTATTTAGAACCAGTCTGTTGTTCCATGTCCAGTTCTAACTGTTGCTTCCTGACCTGCATACAGATTTCTCAAGAGGCAGGTCAGGTGCTCTGGTATTCCCATCTCTTTCAGAATTTTCCAGTTTCTTGTGATTCACACTGTCAAAGGCTTTAGCATAGTCAATAAAGCAGAAATAGATGTTTTTCTGGAACTCTTTTGCTTTTTCCATGATCCAGCAGATATTGGCAATTTGATCCCTGGTTCCTCTGCCTTTTCTAAAAACCAGCTTGAACATCTGGAAGTTCATAGTTCACGTATTGCTGAAGCCTGGCTTGGAGAATTTTGAGCATTACTTTACTAGCGTGTGAGATGAGTGCAATTGTGCAGTAGTTTGAGCATTCTTTGGCATTGCCTTTCTTTGGGATTGGAATGAAAACTGACCTTTTCCAGTCCTGTGGCCACTGCTGAGTTTTCCAAATTTGCTGGCATATTGAGTGCAGCACTTTCACTGCATCGTCTTTCAGGATTTGAAATAGCTCAATTGGAATTCCATCACCTCCACTACTAAAAATATTATAAAATATCAGATTTTTATCTAGTGAAACACACACTGTTACAACTTTTAAATCAAAGCTAGATTACGTGTGCTCTTTTGTGTAGGTTACATAACTGTGGCGAATTAAGTGTGGGAGGAGCCAGGCCAAAGATGTGCATAAACCCTCACCTAAAATTTAGAGTATTAGAATAACAATGCACGATAAAATTCATTTGCTTTTCATAAATTTACTTCCTCTCACCAATGAGCCATTTTCTATGTTTATCCATGGTAATTTACTGAGAGAAAAGACACACAGCTTTTTAAAAATGTGTTTTAGACAGATAATGGTCTTAAAAGCAGGGGAAATATATCCAGTCATTGAACAGGTGTGTGCTTGCAAAAGGGAAATAAATGAACCTTTTAAAACACAATTTTTCACCAAAATGAGTTTTACTTCTAAAAAATGATGGCAATATACCCTACAGATACTTAATATAAATTCATCTGAGAGGCATCCTTGATCTTTTTACCCAGTGATCAATTGCTTTGTCTTTATTTTTAGTTTAGAAAGCCAAAGAGAGAAGCCATAATTCTTTGGAATAATACAGACCAATATTCAGCTATTTGCTTGAATTTTATAGCTCTGTGTGAGATAAATGTACATTCATTTTGGTTCCTTATTTTAATCCTTAATTTACACAACAAAGCTTTGCCATGTTATTAGCTTTCTGTGTTATACAATAGGCAGAGAATAGCATTAACTCTCTCTGACCAGATTGGCAATAGGTTGAGAATGTGTAAGAGTTGGATCAATAAAACATAATCAAGGTATTATTTTCTTTGTTTATAGGTTTTACTTAGGTAAAATTCTATTCAATGTTTAATATAAAATCTATCAGCATATTTGTATGTATATATGTAAACACATGAGGCTTCCCAGGTGGCTCAGTGGCAAAGCATCCGCCTGCAATGCAAGAGACACAGGAGATGTGGGTTTGATCCCTGAATTGGGAAGATCCCCTGGAGGAGGAAATGGCAACCCACTCTAGTATTCTCACCTGGAGAATTCCATGGACAGAGGAGTCTCGCAGGCTGCAGTCCATGGGATCTCAAAGAGTCTAACACAACTGAGTGACAGCACACACACACGCACACACATGCACACACATGCAAACACATACTCTAATATTCAGAGTAGAGTAAGATTTATTTAAATGGCATTTTGGCCATGGGACTCAGGAATGCTAGAATCCTACCTCCCACAATTTTCAGGAAGGTGATAAATGAAAAGAGCAATAACTAGTTAAACAAAAGGACATCTTATTATAACTTAAGTCTCTGCCCCAAAGACCATTGGCAAAGTCTAGTAAATTACACACACTGTGATTTAGTAGAATTTACACCCCAGCTAGATATGTGAGGGGGTGCCATCTTGCTGAGCCCAGATTTGACATTAGGAAATGACCATTCTTATAGAACAAAAGCAGACAAAAGAACACTGGCTCTATTTGCCCAGCAATGACCATACCTGGACCACCAGACTGGCATACGTATCTCCCAGACCAAGGCAAAGTCTCCTGCAAGCAGGACAGTGACAGGCGAAGTATGTGTATGTGTTTGTTTGAGAGAGAGAAAGAAGGGGGAGAGGCAGGGAGGGAGGAAAGGGAGAAGAAAGATGGTGCCCTTACCATGTTCCAAATACAGAAAAGGGTGAATTAGGAAAATAAAAGCCACCTCATAAGCTCCACCCATAAAAAATGCGATGGAGTCAGTAATCAGTGTCTAGGCAGTTCAGCCCTCTTTCCTTGAGCTGAAGGAAAAGGGACAGCAGAACTGCTGGCTTGAGGTCTGATTTGGTTAGGGGAAGGAGTGAGAAAATGGACAGAAAAGAAGCTGGAGCAATGCCAAGGCTCTCCTTTGTCCCACAAGAGTCCTTGTCTCAGTGAGATTTTTGGTGTTCATAAAATATTTTGTCAGCCTTATAATGTATTTTTTTATATATAACTTTTTTTCAACCCTAGAGATTTAACCTCAAGGAGAATATACTCAGATTTCACATTCATCCACTTAATACTCATTAAGAACAAAATTTTGTTTTGGAGGGGTATAAAGAATTAAGATGAATCCAGTTCTTGAAGCAACTTGCATTTTAGACATTATCAAAATAGCTAGACTATACAATATAAAATGAAAATTACTTCAAAATATTTATAGCTCAAGGACACTGAGAATTTAGAGAAACATTTTTTTTAATTAGCAGTAATATATTTCACAATGATAATTATAATGTAATGTATTTTGGAGGTGGCTCAGATGATAAAGAAGCCTCCTGCAATGTGGGAGATCTGGCCTTGATTCCAAGGGTTGGGAAGATCCCACTCCAGTATTCCTGCTTGGAAAATCCCCATGGACAGAGGAGCCTGCCTGGCTGCAGTCCATAGAGTCGCAAAGCAACAGAGGGGTGAAGCACAGCACAGCACAGCACAACCTTTTAGAAATTCTGAACAGAACTGATAGAATATGTCTTTTAAAGAGAAAAAAGCAGCTAAGCAAATATACACCTGCACAATTCAAATATTGATGCATCTGCTCCAAAGCTCTAAAACCAATTAGAAATTTTGTTTCATGACTGCAATTAGCCTTTAAAAAGATGAGCATCTATTAACATAGTTTGGTAGTATAATGACAAGCAATTAGTTATAATTGTCCTATTCTGGAAAGAAATAATAATTGGAAGCAGATGACTTCTAAAGGAATTGAAGAGTGAGCTTGCTCACTTAATTTTTTAAAAGTTGACATAGGGAATTCATTAAATTCTTTTCTAACTTTGGGGATTTCTAGTTAGCTTTTCTGCCCTTCCTTCATCATCCTCACCCCATTAATTAGTTTAATCATTTACATTTTCCTTGTAATATAAGAGAAAATATCAGGGTACTTTTAAGAACCTGGAAGCTGAAGAAAATTCCCCACAAGATGAAATTAATTACACTTATATGAAAGATTTGAACAGTTAGTTGGAAATGGCAAAAGGCAGACATCAGTTCAATACCAGGATGAACTTCCCAGAGATTCAGATGGATCAAAAATAGTTTCTTCAATGTTTTTAATCCTTCAATTTGCTCAAATGTAAGCTGGAAAGCCTTATACTGGATAATATAGAGTTGATCCAAGCACTCACTGGATGCTGTTGAGAAGCTGGACTAGTTGATATGTAAGATTTCTTCGTACATGAATGAGCTTCTCTCCCTGAAATAATTTTCTAATGAAGGAGTTATTTGCACTGTGCTGTCTCTCAGAAAGTCATAGTTGTGAATAGTATCTACACAATTAATTCCTGCCACTATTTTGAACTAAAGTCATTAAGAAAATCATGAACCTACACACGTGTTTCATTCACGGGAAGAATGAAACTGGGACACAAACACAGACGTGAAATAGTAAATGATTTTAGGATATCCTTTTATGCCGATCACTCTGTGTATTGAAGAAGAACTGAATATTAGAACTGTTGAAGGATGAATGTACCTAAAATTTTTATAGTAGGAACTTTATATGGTTCTGTTGAGTTAAATAGAATATGGCCAGAAAATCTTTGGCACCTATGTACAAAATTCCTACAAAAATAGCTCTGTTGCTGATTTTTTTTTTTTAATCCCTGCATATTTCCTAATAACGTATGCCTGCTAGTATGTTTAAGCTATGGGAGTGAGTTGTTCAGATCTCTGGGGATTATAGAATATACAAGGAAGTATTTTACACAGGTCAAGTGAATAGATTTATCTGAAATAATAGCAATACCACCATTGGACATATAATATCATTGCTGATAGCTATTAGAACTGCTGGCACCACAATGAATAAATAGCCTCAATTTGGGATTTAGCTTTTATTGAGTCCATTGCCCTTGGTCCAGTTGGTTCCCTCTGGTGTAGGTAAGCATCACCAACTTGAGTCAATGTGCTCTGGCCACACTGACCATAGGACCTATACCTCTTAAGATCAGAAAATCAGATTGCTATTCAATACAAGCTTTCTCTTAGAAATAGTGTAACACATATTTTGAGACCCTAATTACATTGCATTTAGCCATTATTCTTCATAGCTATCTACCACCCAGCACCTCTTATGAAACCCATGATTTTCCTTGTAATTAGACTGTTTTTGCTTGCAGATAATAACTTAATTCAAAGTAATTTAAATAATAAAACAATTTGCTGGCTGTCATAACTCCCCAGCTTTTCATGTCTTCATAATTAGAGAGTCATTTCCTAGGCAGGTTGATAGGAAGTCTAGGGGTCCCCAAGGAGAGAGGGGTCTGGAATTCTCAAGGAGGAACAAAGGACAAACTTTTTTTTCCATCTACATTCCATAAGATTATATAACAATAATGTATCCTGCCTGAGGACAATCTCTGGATTAAACCTTCTGGCTAATTCTGTTATCTTAAAATGTAAATTATGGGAGTAGGTCTGGTGAGGTCTTTACAACCTCCAGACATCTTTGGATTCATTGGAGAGTATATAACTCCATTGCTAACACTAGAAAGCAGGTACTCTTTCTACCCCCTCTGATGTCTATGTCACAAGCTTTATCTCCTTTATACTTAAATAAAACTTTATTACACAAAAGCTCTGAGCGATCAAGCCTTGTCTCTGGCCCCAGATTGAATTCTTCTCCTCCGGAGGCCAAGGATCCCTGCATCTTTGCGTGATTCAGCAACAACCTTTCAATAATTTATGTCTATTTCCAGCACTATTGCCCTAATTAAAGCTTTTTTAATACATTTTACTGAAAGTATTACAATTGTATCCTACTTGGTAGTTATACCACCCCATTTATGGTTTCTGATGGTAGGCTGCTGCTGCTGCTGCTGCTGCTGCTAAGTCGCTTCAGTTGTGTCCGACTCTGTGCAACCCCATAGACGGCAGCCCACCAGGCTCCCCCGTCCCTGGGATTCTCCAGGCAAAAACACTGGAGTGGGTTGCCATTTCCTTCTCCAATGCATGAAAGTGAAAATTGAAAGTGAAATCGCTCAGTCATGTCCAACTCTTCGCGACCCCATGGACTGCAGCCTACCAGGCTCCTCCATCCATGGGATTTTCCAGGCAAGAGTACTGGAGTGGGGTGCCATTGCCTTCTCTTTATTCAACATTTTACATGCCAATTCTGCTATTTTGGTTGGCAATACCAAATATCAAACACTTTATTGTATTGAATAAGTAAAGTTTCTGTCTGTAAATTTGAGAAGGTGAAGGAATTCCAGTTGAGCTATTTCAAATCCTAAAAGAGGATACTGTTAAAGTGCTGCACTCAATATGCCAGCAAATTTGGAAAACTCAGAAGTGGCCACAGGACTGGAAAAAGGCAGTTTTCATTCCGATCCCAAAGAAAGGCAATGACAAAGAATGTTCAAATTATCGCACAGTTGGACTCATCTCACATGCTACCAAAGTAATTCTCAAAATTCTCCAAGCCAGGCTTCAACAGTATGTGAACGGTGAACTTCCAGATGTTCAAGCTGGTTTTAGAAAAGGCAGAGGAACCAGAGATCAAATTGCCAACCTCCTCTGGATCATCAAAAAAGCAAAAGAGTTCCAGAAAAACATTTACTTCTGCTTTATTGATTATGCAAAAGCCTTTGTATTGATCACAATAAATTGTGAAAAATTCTGAAAGAGTTGGGGATACCTGACCACCTGACCTGCCTCCTGAGAAATCTGTATGCAGGTCAAGAAGCAACAGTTAGAACTGGACATGAAACAACAGACTGGTTCCAAATCGGGAAAGGAGTACATCAAGGCTGTATATTGTCACCCTCCTTATTTAACTTCTATGTAGAGTACATCATGAGAAAGGCTGGGCTTGATGAAGCCCAAGCTGGAATCAAGATTGCCAGGAAAAATATGAATAACCTCAGATATGCAGATGACACCACCCTTATGGCAGAAAATGAAGATGAACTAAAGAACCTTTTGATGAAAGTGAAAGAAGAGAGTGAAAAAGTTGGCTTAAAGCTCAACATTCAGAAAACAAAGATCATGGCATCTGGTCCCATCAATTCATAGCAAAAAGATGGGGAAACAATGGAAACAGTGACAGACTTTAGTTTTTTGATCTCCAAAAATACTGCGGATGGTGACTGCAACCATGAAATTAAAAGATGCTTGCTCCTTGGAAGAAAAGTTATGACCAACCTAGATAACATATTAAAAAGCAGAGACATTACTTTACCAACAGAAGCCCATCTAGTGAAACCTTTGGTTTTTCCAGTAGTCATGTATGGATGTGATAGTTGGACTATAAAGAAAGCTGAGCACCAAAGAATTGATGCTTTTGAACTGTGGTGTTGGAGAAGACTCTTGAGAGTCCCTTGGACTGCAAGGAGATACAACCAGTCCATCCTAAAGTAGATCAGTCCTGGATGTTCATTGGAAGGACTGATGCTGAAGCTGAAACTCCAATATTTGGGCCACCTGATGGGAAGAACAGACTCATTGGAAGAGACCCTGATGCTTGGAAACATTGAAGGCAGGAGGAGAAGGGGATGACAGAGGATGAGATGATTGGATGACATCACTGAGTAGATGGACAGAGTTTGAGCAAGCTCTGGGAGTTGGTGATGGACTAGGAAGCCTGGAGTGCTGAAGTCCATGGGGTTGCTAAGAGTCAGACAAAACTGAGGGACTGAACTGAATTGAAATTTGAGGAGGTTTGTTAGTTGGGAAAGGCTAGGTTATGGTGTATCATCAAATGGAATCTTATAGGTTAATGACATGTGTTCACCCTCTCTTGCTGTGCATCCTTTGTAGGTTGACTGCAGCTCTGCCTCACACCATATTCACACAAGGACCTAGACCGATGGAGTAGCCATTATCTGGAAATTTGCCTGCTAATGTAAGTGCAAGAAAAGAAAGTGTGACAAAGCACAAACTCATTTTCAAAGTTTCTGCCTATAAGTGACTTGCGTCAGACTCATTTACATTTCACTGGCCAAATCAATTTGCTTGACACATTTGACTTCAAAGAGTAGGGGCAAGTATACACCTCTTCTGGGGAGGGCAGCGAATACTGATAAAGAGTAAAGCAATCAACCACATGAGGGACTTCCCTGGTGGTCCACTGGTTAAGACTTCACCTTTCAATGCAAGGAGTGCAAGTTTAATCCCTGTTCAGGGAGTTGAGATCCCACAAGCCTAGCAGCCAAAACCAAAACAAAAAACAGAAACACGTTATCAAAAAAAAAAAAAACAAACTCATAAAGAAAACCAACCATATGACCTTAAAATTTAGAGCAGAGGTCAGTAAATGATAACCTATCATATACTTTCTTAAACAAAAGTTTTATTGGGACACAGTCACACCCATTAATTTACATGTGGTCTATGGCTGCTTTTGCACTAAAAATGGCAGAGTTGAGTGGTTAGTACAGAGACCATATAGCCAATAAAACCTACAGTATTTACTCTCTGGGCCTTTACTGAAAGTATTTTCCCACACTGAGTTAGAGAGGCAGAAGGTTACATGTGTAAACACCTAAAATGAAATGTGTCCCAGTTTCTTATTTACTTCATGAGTAAAGTCCCTGTTTTTTTTGAAAGCAGGCAAAATCTAATTTTTTTTTTAAATCAAATAGAAGCAGTAATGAGAAAATATGCCATAAGACCAATATTTTTTTAAAGTACTTTTTACAGAGAAAACAGATCTGATTGAAATGATGAGGGAAGAGTTTTGGAGGAAATACTATTCAAAATGAGCATTGAAAGGAGAAAGGTGTTCTCAGGGGTGCTTTCAAAGGAAAAGTATTGCAGAAATCGAAAAACTTGAACAAGAAAAGTTTAGGATACGTTCAAGGAATAGTGAATCCTTGATTATGATTAAATACTAGGATTTGTGATGCTAGAATTTGGGAAGATGAAGCTGTTGCTAGAAATACAAAAGTACCATCTTGAATTTTAAAATTAGAACCAAATTATTAGAAGAGACAGCAAAAGTGTTGAAAGGTGTTCAGGGTTTGAATCTTGGGTTTGCCCTGTGACCTACCTTTATCATCAATCTTAAACAAATTACTTAACCCCTCTGAGCTTCAGATACTCCTGCCTATAAAATAATAACCACAACCTCACAGTTTTTTGAGGACTTAAAGATGAATGTACAGTTTCTGTCCTATGTCTGATGCATAATAGATATTCAAAAGTTACAGCTATTTTTATTAATATTTTACTCTTTTTTAAACCACTGTCAATATACTTCTCTGTTTTTTCTAGCCAGGCCCATTCCTAACTTAGATACAGTTTCTAGGTTTTGTATCCCTTTTCATGCTGTGTTATCTGACTGGAAGAACCTGCTACTACCTGGGAAGGTCTACGATTCTTCAATATCCATCTCAGATGGCTTCCTGTAATTTAAAATGAAATCTCTTCCTTTCACTTACTCATATAATAGCTATTCATAACACAGTTCTTTGAATTTAAGGTCTTTGTGTGCAATCTTCAATCATTCATAAGATCCTTGAGGGAAGGGCCTGTGTCTTGGTCTTGTTAGAATCTTTGTTATATAATTTTACAAGCAGAAGTTAGTTGGCAGAATGATTCAGAAAGCATGTTATTTATTTCCTGCTAGGATCTCTAGATAATCAATAAACCATCTTAGGAAAACCTTAATTCTGCAACTCCATTGATCTTTATCAATAAAAAAAATATAGTCATAAGTTGTTTTGGGTGTTGACCTTTCTGTAAATTTTGAAAGCAATGAAAGTGAATTGTGTTCTTTCTTATTAGCACATAGGGAAGGCAGTCTCAAAATTGTATTTGTGAAATTCTCTAAAAAGAAGCTTTACCATTATTGTTTATTTTCTAAGTACTCCATGAATAGCATATGGCTTAGGACCTCCCTAAAGTTCTGCTGTGTGAAAATCACTAATAAATGACAGAATATTTAAAATGAAGAATCCAGTGCATGTGATTTAAAATTGTACAAGGTGCTTCTAATCGTCCCTTTTCCTTCTGATAGGTTCAGATATTTAAAGCAGTACATTCTAAGTAAGGAGCTTATAGTCTTAGGGGTGGACCAGAAGAGTCCCTGGAGCATGGGAAAACTGTAGAGCCCTTATTTATGTTAAATTTTTATGGCCATCATTTAAAAATCTTTAATTCTATGTTTTTAAATAGATGTTATATATTCATTTTAGTATTTTATGTATACAACTTCTAAAAATATTAAACAGTAAATTAATAAAATAAAATTATTTAAATTATTTAAAATCTATGTGCTCAAAATTTATTTACTGATAAGGCATAGAATTTTAAAAACTGGAGAAAACGGGATAAAAGAAAAGCAATAGATATATAAATATATAATATGTGTGTGTGTATATATATATATATATATATATATAACAAGTCATAATACTTAGTCATACATTTCTTGTTTATTCATTTTTAAAAACAATGGTGGTGGCTTGTTTCTATACAGATTTCATTAGGATACAATACATATTTTTGAAAAAATATTGGTTTCTGGTGGTGGAGTATCTTCTGGTAGCTTCAGGATCCCATCCAGCATTTTTAAGTTTGGCAAACAGGAGAACACTCTAAAGCAAAAGTTAAAGAAAAAAAAGTAACTGTACCGAACAAAAGAATTGTATTTCACTTACTCTGTAAATGAGTGGACTTTGCCTATTGTTAAAAGGAAGATGAGTGGCTATCACTTTATTCTGTTTTCCTTATCTTTGCAATGACATTAAGGTAAAATACAATTTGTGTTGATTGAGCTGATGACCCTGTCATAGATTGCCTCTCTGGAAGCTGCTAGATCGTTCAGCAGATTCTAAGTATTGAGCAGAGGAGTGAAACTGCATACACTCTGTTTTCATAAGAGAACATCATTCCAGTTTTTACAATGTCCTATGAAGAAAAAAAAAATCAATGAGTGGATTTAGCTAACTAACCATGAGAGAAAGAATGAGATCATGAGATATGTATACATTATAAAATTGGAAGCTGTTTTTTAAAGTAAAGCAAGTCTGAGTTGTCTAGTGATAGTTAAGGAAGAATTCTGGATGAGAGTTATAAGAGGGGGTGGGAAACAATTTTGTGCTGAGTTATTTTCTCTTGACAGAGGAGCTCACATTTCAAATTTAGACAGTCACTTCCAGCTTCAGGAGGTGGTCTTTCATGTCAACCCAGTTAAACAGTAGCCATATGCCTAGCAGCTTTATAAAGCAGCGTTTTCTTTCGAGTGGACAGCTTTCCTGACTGGGGAGTTCTGGTGGCTCAGGCCAGAGGAAATGGAAGACAGTGGCGTTGGCCCAGGATGAAAGATGCTGAACCTTTCAGGAGACATGCCATGCCGACTAATGATGGTGCCAACCTCCTGGAATACTCCCATTGGCTGCATGATTTTCTTAGCTCTAAATGCTTTCTGCACATTATCTCATCCTCAAAACAATCCTGTCAAGTTAGTTTTTACCCCCTATTTTAAGTAACTTATCCAAGATCATAAAGCCTGTAGGTGATGGACTAAAGATTAAAATCTGTCTTCTGGCTCCAGTTTTCAGACTTGGCAGGAACTCCTAGTCCCCCCCTTTCTTTTTTTAAAGTCAAACTATTGGTGAACTAAGATAATCCTGACTTCTGAAGAATGGTAAAAGAATTTGCCTGTGGGTGTCCCAAGAAGTGGGCTGCCCTCTACCTCCTGGGACTTACACCATTAGCTCTATCATTAAGTCCTTTCTCTTTTGAACTGTGCTGTCTTCTTATTGGAGGATCTGAAACAAAGGAGGAAGGGAAGACAGTCACAATTCTAGGTGTCAGTGATCAAGAAAAGCTTATACTTAAATATTCTGATCGTGATGTAAAGGGTCACTGAAAGTCTGGCCTAAATCCTCAACACAAATGTACCCAGTGACAAAATGAATGCCGCTGTAATCCTCATGTGGATTTTTGGCTAGATAATTAAACCTAAATTTGGATGAACTTGAGACTTCAGCTTAGTGCTTCAGTAGGAGTGAATACTTAAATCCTTCTCTCATGCTTTAAAATGACCACATCTTTCTGTTTAAAGCAACCCTGCACTACCTTGGTCAATACAACCTGGCTTTTTGTAGACTTGATTGTCAGTATGTATGCACCTTGGACTCAATCCAATCGAATTAATACTAAACAAATAGAAGAACCTCATTATATCCTTCTTTTCCACATAAATTCTATACCACCTCATGAATTCTGAAGACAGCTTTATAGTGAGACTTCAGGGCATATCAGATTTCAGACAGTTAATCTAACACTATTGTTATAAGGCATTCTTTGAAGAGAGGCAAGTGACTGAGTTGGGACCAAAGTGTTTTCTAAAATCCCACATATTAATTAACCAAACTGAAATACAATACTAATAAATATTTTTAAGACAGACATGTGCTATTTTATGAATGACATTGAAATGTCTAACTAAAACTCCTCTGACTGTAGGAAATAGAATTAATTTTAAGCTTCAAAACATTATTTTGGTTAAATATTAGTTCAATATTAAAGCAACTGTGCCACCAGATTTTGCTTATATAATATCAATTTGAGAATTTATTGTCACAGAATATGAAATTTTGCTTTCAGACTATAGTCAAAGGGAAAACAATTGCAGTAATGAGATTTACGTAGTAACAACAGAGATTAGAATTTTTATTTTGACAATTCTCATTGCACATCATGGACTGAAGAGTCTGATATTATACAGGCCTCTAGAATATAGTTGCTATTATGGGAAAATGCCAGTATGAGAAAGGAAAGTGGTGAGAGAACTATATTTTGTGGAAATTGGATGTGGAGGAAGGACTATAATCACAGACCAGAATGGAGCCTAGAAATGATCTAACCCTTTGTGAGACAGATTCAGAGTGAGAGATGAGATGACTTGTGGTCATCTGGGGGCAAATATAGGTCTAGAACTCAGTTGCTTGTTTCTACCATTTTAATTTCCATAAGTATACTAACAGTGTGGGCTGCCAGGTGGCTCAGTGGTAAAGAATCTGCCTGCATTGCAGAAAATGCAGAAGACATGGTTTCAGTCCCTGGGTCAGGAAGATCCCCTGGAGGAGGGCATGGTGACCCACTTCAGTTTTCTTGCCTCAAGAATCCCATGGACAAAGGAGTCTGACAGGCTACAGTCCACAGGGTCTCAAAGACTCAGGCACAACTGAAGCAGCTGAGCACACACACGTACTAATAGTGGTGCTGGGAATTAGCTGCAGATAAATGGATGGACATATTACTTGGTGCACACTCAAGGTTGTTTAGATTCCATTATTATCACCATTAAGAATGTTCCTAATATTGACAAAGAAATAAAAATGGTTTATTCTTGGAAGGTTTCCAGCTCTTTCAACCACCAGAGGAGATCGAATCAATTACTTTTTTTGTATTCACTTAATTAATGGTGCCCTTGTGGCCCAAAGATATGAAAATAAAACCAGAGAATAAACAGTTTATAAGATGGTCACTTGGGCCTTGATGAGAACCTACATTTAGAAATTTTATAAAAGACATCTGCTGAATATCATGAGAGAAAATGCATAGGATTTGCAAGTCTAAAATTAAATATCTAAGTTTATGTATAGTCCCATTACAGGAGGAGCCTAAAATTTGCACAGCATTGTAAATTAACTGACAGAAGAGTATATTAAAAATTAAACACACACACAAGATCAGTTCAAATCAGTTCAAATCTCACTTTAGGTGAGATTAGAAGCATGAATTGTTCAACACGCAGTAGATAAGCTAAATACCTGCTGAGCAAATTTAAGCAAGATGGGAACAATGGTTAAAAGTATAACATTCAATGAAGTAGAAAAGATGACTTAAAGCATTTGGGACCTCACCGTTTTCGGTAGTTTTGGTGAAATTCACAAGGGTTCCTCTTGAGCATAAGGGATTCCAGTGGCGTGCACCGTAAGCTGGACAGCCCAGTCAGAGTCTCAATATGGTTGTCAGCCAAGGATAAATGCTGTATCTGAGGGATCTTTGGCAATTGCTTGAAAGATGTGAGATGGTTTTTGTTCATATTTAAAACTCTGCAACTGTATATAAAATATAAACATCCTGTCATTTGTCTCCTAAAGAGGATGGTGAACTACCAAATACTGCAAAGCACTAGCATGCCTCACCTAGACTATGACACCTCAAAGGTGTGACAGGGACATTTTCTACAAATATGGTGGGAAAGAAAAACAAAATATGTATATTAAAATATTAAGAGAAAATAAACAGGGCAGATAAGACTGAAAGCTTGTCTAAGGCAAGACTATGTTTTCTTTTCACTGTGTTTGGTTCTTGGTGACTTCTCAATAAGCCCTGGATGAAAGAGTAAAGGGCTGCTTGAAATCTCAGCAATATAAAAGTTCACTCAAAGCTTCTGAAGAGTATTGCCCCTAAGTAGTGAGATTATAATTGTTTTCCTTTCTTTCTACTTTTCTGTACTTAAATTCAATATTGAGAAAATAGTATTTAAAAAATTTTTTAAAGTCCTTTTTTTTAATGCAAAAGAAAGCTAAAATTACCCTTGGGAACAGAAATATGTGTTAGGCATTGAGGTTGAATACATTTTCCTGACAGAATATAATGCTTCTTAATATTTTGCCTTAAAACCATAATTGTATAAAACCATGCCATTAAAGAAAATAATTCCAAATCCATCACTGACGCCTTGCCTTACAGAAAAATTCCTTTATGCATAAGCTGGGATTTAATACTCTGAGGGAAACACAGGGTATTTATTTATAAACCTCATGGCCCACAAAGACACTTGGTAAATAATTATCGCTGAAGGCCTGGCGTGCTGCGATTCATGGGGTCGCAAAGAGTCGGACACGACTGAGCGACTGAACTGAACAGTAAACATGGTGCTAAACAGAGAGATGACAGTCACACAGCAGCATGACAAATTAAATTCACTTTGAACCGCCCCGCACATTTCATTGTAATTTTTCACATCCATTATTTTCATTTCCCTTGTTTCCTTCCATTTTCCATAGGGATATTTTGCAGTCTTAACCATATCTTTGATAACTTCAGGTTTCCACTCTTTCCTAGGTGTGTGCCATGTAAACAGTTGTATCTGACTGTTCTTGCTTGGAGAATCTCAGGAACGGGGGAGCCTGGCGGGCTGCCGTCTATGGGTTGCACAGAGTCGGACACGACTGAAGTGACTTAGCAGCAGCAGTAGATGTTTTTCTGGAACTCTCTTGCTTTTTCGATGACCCAATGGATGTTGGCAATTTGCTCTCTGCTCCTCTGACTTTTCTGAATCCAGCTTGCACATCTGGAAGTTCATGGTTCACGTACTGCTGAAGCCTGGCTTGGAGAATTTTGAGCATTACTTTGCTAGCGTGTGAGATAAGTGCAATTGTGCAGTAGTTTGAGCATTCTTTGGCATTGCCTTTCTTTGGGATTGGAATTAAAACTGACCCTTTCCAGTCCTGTGGCCACTGCTGAGTTTTCCAGATTTGCTGGCATATTGAGTGCAGCACTTTCACAGCATCATCTTTTAGGATTTGAAATAGCTTAACTGGAATTTCATCCCCTCCACTCACTTTGTACATAGTAATGCCTCCAAAGGCCCACTTGACTTCACATTCCAGGATGTCTGGCTCTGGGTGAGTGATCATACCATCATGATTATCTGGGCCATGAAGATCTTTTTTGTATTAGTTCTTCTGTGTATTCTTGCCACCTCTTCTTAATATCTTCTTCTGTTAGGTCCATACCATTTTTGTCCTTTATCGAGCCCATCTTTGCATGAAATATTCACTTGGTATCTCTAATTTTCTTGAAGAGATCTCTAGTTTTTCCCATTCTATTGTTTCCCTCCATTTCTTTGCATTGATCTTTGAGGAAGGCTTTCTTATCTCTCCTTGCTATTCTTTGGAACTCTGCATTCAAATAGGTATATCTTCCATTTCTCCTTTGCTTTTTTTGCTTCTCTTCTTTTCATGGCTATTTGTAAGGCCTTCTCAGACAACCATTTTGCCTTTTTGCATTTATTTTTCTTGGGGATGGTCTTGATCCCTGCCTCCTGTACAATGTCATGAACCTGCATCCATAGTTCATCAGGCACTCTGTCTATCGGATCTAATCCCTTGAATCTATTTGTCACTTCCACTATAATCATAAGGGATTTGATTTCGGTCATACCTGAATGGTCTAGTGGTTTTCCCTACTTTCTTCAATTTCAGTCTGAATTTGGCAATAAGGAGTTTATGGTCTGAGCCATAGTCAGCTCCCAGTCTTGTTTTTGCTGACAGTATAGAGCTTCTCCATCTTTGGCTTCAAAGAATATAATCAATCTGATTTCGGTATTGACCATCTGGTGATGTCCACGTGTAGAGTCTTCTTTTGTGTTGTTGGAAGAGGGTGTTTGATATGACCAGTGCATTCTCTTGACAAAACTCTACTAGCCTTTGCCCTGCTTCATTCTGTACTCCAAGGCCAAATCAGCCTCTCATATTCACCATCGCACAGATCCTCAGTCAATTGGATAATGTTAGGGGACATGACTGACAAACCAAGTGTGATTTTTCTCCTGGGGCAACAGAGAAGGAGGCTATGAATATACATGCATCAATTTTTTACTCTCTTGATACATTGATTTGACAGTTGTAGAGTCTGAATTGCAATTATATAATTTACATTATACATTGTATTTCTGAAGAAAGAAAGGCCAAAAGAATACATCTAAAGAATACTAAAACTGGGTCTTCTTTTCTTTAATGATAAGAGTTTCCTTTTTTCTCTCTTTTTTATATAAGATAGGAAAAATTTGGAAGTTTACTGATTTGGATCAAGTCAAATTCACATACCCCAAATTAATGGTCTTCTAGCGTAGTGTTTCTAAAGTATGCTATGTGACTATTAATATTTTTTCTTGTACATTTATTTAAATAAGTATTACAAAATATAACCAATACATCCTTATTTTGTCCCTAGAAGAGAGGCTAAGGGGAAAAATAGAACAAATTAACATCAAGTAACTGATGCTGGGAAAAATTGAGGGCAAGAGGAGAGTGGCGTGACAGAGGATGAGATGGTTGGATGGTATCACTGTCTCAGTGGACAGGAGTTTGAGCAAACTCAGGGAGTTAGTGAAAGACAGAAAAACCTGGCATGTTGTAATTCGTGTGGTCACAGAGTCGGACATGACTTAGTGACTGAACAACAAACTGAATGAATTAAAATGGCAGTGATATTAAGATTCCTCTGAAAACTTTTATTTTGGTATTTTTAAATTTGTCATTTGAAAAGAACATAAGTAAAATCAAATGTTACACAAGTCTGTCTAAAGTTGGGTAGGGACTTTGAAAATGACTGAAGATCTTCAGGGATCATTGCATATTCTGCCACTTCCTCTGTCTGCTGGCCCGTTTCGCTCCCATGTTAACTGTGATGAGCTCTTTTCGTTGCCCCGCCTCAGCCCCGGCTCAGAGATGTAACTTAACTCGCTCGAGGATTTACCTTTCCTTCTTGTTGCTGCTTAATATTTCCTAATTCTTTTCTGGGAAGTTCTGTCTGCCCCTCTGATGGCTACCACAGCTTGCTCTAGCTATACACCTGCTTGGTGAAGCAAAGGGCAGCTCCCCACAGAGTTCTCAAGCAATCCTGAGCAAGGAGGCAGATTATCTTTAATATTATCTTTAGTGTCCTTGGGACATCAAAGAGTCCACATAAATTAAAATTTCTTTTATGTCTGTCACTGTTCTCATTGACAACTCCTACCCCTCTATTAGAATGTAAAGAATTTTATCTTAAATCAAATAAGAGATTAAATTGAAAATAAATAAAATGTTCTCAGTTAAAAAAAAATTTCTTTTTTAAAGCAAGTGAACCTGAAGTCAAGACTCTTGTTAACTACCTATAGAGTCTTTCCCTGTAAATGGTCAATAAACATGACTAAAAATCACTATCTTACAATGATAATGTGTATATAATATGATTGTATTTCCAGTTCACTACACAAGGAACATAGCAAGCTTTTCTGCCGATATGTCCTATGATTATTAATTATTCCCCTAAGAACTGATAATAACAATATTAATTTGAAAAGGAATAGATTTTTCCTGCTAAATTGTGACAGTTTGATTTATAAATTTCCCTTTTTGCCTTGCTCAGACATCGCTTAGCACTCTCACTTTCTTTTTTTTTTTTTCATTTTTATTTTATTTTTTTTAAATTTTATTTTATTTTTAAAATTTACATAATTGTATTAGTTTTGCCAAATATCAAAATGAATCAAAAAGCACTTTCACTTTCAAGGCCTGACCACATGAAGGGAGCCACAATAGGTAAAGACATTGATCACATGTACCCATATAATAAAGACTTGACTTTAACTTAGAAACTGGACATGCTAAGGAGAAGGTACCTTGGCAATCTTAAGGCACTTAAATCCACCAGTGAATTGTCCACTAACCAGAGGGTTTCAACTCGAATTAGTCTTCTAAGAATCCTGTTAAAATTTTCAACTTGATAAGGGTCCCCCAAATCCTGAAATGAAAGGTTCAAATTCTGAAGGGAAAAACAAATAAAAAGAAAAAGCAAGTGCTTTGTCAACTTTTAAAAATAGTTTTTAATTTTAACTGTTATATATTTAAGTCAGCAGTTTTTACTGTTTTGTTTTTTGGTCTTCTAAAATATTCACACATCCAAATACTCACAATTATTGCAGAGATTTTCAAGATAGGAAAGGAGGATGAAGATATTGACTGGATTGTTTAGAATTAAACACCAGGTGGGAGGTGGCAGATAGAGATGGAAAGATCCTTAGACTTTGAAATTTTTCTGATATGAAAAGTAGAGGGGGTAAAGCACTGTTTGGGTTTATATGATTAGTTATCTTTGAATGTGAAAGTCACTCAGTTGTGTCTGACTCTGTGACCCCCATGGACTATACAGTCCATGAAATCTCCAGGCCAGAATACTGGAGTGGGTAGCCATTCCTTTCTCCAGGGGATCTTCCCAACCCAGGGATCGCACCCAGGTCTTTAGCCTCCTTGGAAATACTCAGAAATTTCATTTATAAAAATTTCAGAGTTAGATGCCATCATTCAAAAGATGGAAAATGTGATTTCATTTTAAAATAACCAGGGGTATATACATATATGAGGTGTGACATTGAAGAAGGTAGTGGCACCCCACTCCAGTACTGTTGCCTGGAAAATCCCATGGATGGAGGAGCCTGGTAGGCTGCAGTCCATGGGGTCGAGAAGAGTCGGACACGACTGAGCGACTTCACTTTCACTTTTCACTTTCCACTTTCATGCATTGGAGAAGGAAATGGCAACCCACTCCAGTGTTCTTGCCTGGAGAATCCCAGGGACGGCAGAGTCTGGTGGGCTGCTGTCTATGGGGTTGCACAGTGTTGGACACGACTGAAGCAACTTAGCAGCAGCAGCTGCAGTGTGACATATTTCTGAGATAGTGGATATTTTATTGTTACTTTTAACATGAGTCAACTTTGATGTCAAAGAGATTAAAACCACTCTTAGTGGTAGCATTGCTCTTGTAAACTCTATTTCTAAAAGTCAAGTTTACTTTTTTTGTTTCCAAAATTTTGCCGTAAATTTCTGTGACTAGAAATTATTGCATAAGATGACATTCCTTTTTTTAAATTGAAGCAAAATAATTTACCATTTTTAAAGAAATACAGATATCTCTATCTAAAAAAGGTCTTGATATATTCAGATATTAAACATTATGAAATTTGATACTTTAAGTTCTATTTTCCCAGAATATTAAAGGTCTTCATTCTAAACAAAACTAAAGAAATATTGAGATTATATCTATCATTCCCACATTAAACATCACCTTCTCAAATAGGCTGCTTTTCCCAATAAGTTTTTCTGTAATAGATTAGGCTTCATTTAGCCATTCGCTTGCAGTACAATTATCTAAAGGCCAATAAAACTTTCTATGAGAAATTTTTAGCAAGGTACCATTGGCCTTTGCAATATATCTACGGTTTAAATGACAGCTATAAAGAACAAATGCTTGTATACACTGGAATAATTACTTTTAAAAGAATCCTGGGAGTGGAGGTTAAAGTTTTAGGTGTGTTGTTTAAAATTTTCAAATAAATAAGTAGGTGCACTATATAAATTTTAAAGAGTGGAATGTATCCATTATAGGTGACTAATTAAAATTAATTTTAGAAAGAAAAGAAAACACTGTACTGGGAAACAATATTCTACTTTCCTAGCTTCCCTTAATAAGTTGTGTGACCTCGGGCAAATAGTTTCTTTTTCTAAAAGCTCCTTTCCTTTTTGAAAGGAAAGTGTTTGGACCAGACCCAATCTGAAGCTCCTTCCCAACCCCTAATTCTAGAATTCTATGACATACAAGATTCATCTGTGAAACAGAAGAGGCATTGGGAGATCCCAATAAGTCTCATTTCTGGAAGATTTCCTAAAATCCTCACATGCAATTTGATCACTTTGAAAAACCTCAAAAATATTGGCATCTTACTCTGTTATAAAGAAGTTCATTATTCTTTTATTGCTACCAATGTTTATTTTTCACAGTTAAGTCTTCAGTCCTCTGCTTAGCCATGACTTGAAAGCTTGAGTGATGGCAACCTCACAGGTGGGTAATGGTTGAGAGCTAACTATGGGAACTGTTTCAATGCTAGTGGCTCAGCCAGCTGAGTTATTTTCAGCACCAAGAAACCACATCTCAAATCCTTCACTGCTGAAAGTTTGATTTGTTCCACGATAGCTCTGTTCGGACCCCAGTGGCTGCCCTAGATCATTAAAACTTTTAGCTTTTGCCACATCATTCAGAGTCCAGACTACATCATAAACTCATTGATAAGGATTATCATTCAACACTTGACTTTTTTATTATCAAAAATACAATTTCATTCTCCGTTCTTTTAAACTTTTTCCAAAGTTCAGCAATATCAATATAAAATGATTAGAAAATAAGTAGCATGTCTTGATGAAGATAAAGGGTGGGGAAAAGAGATGGATCACCAGTCACAACTATTTTCAGAGAAATTTCTAGAGATGTGCTTAAATGTGTTTTGATGTTTATTCTGGCAATTGATCTTTCTAAAAAATGCCATAATTTAGTCAACGAAGGACATATACTGTTTTTTTTTTTTAAGCTCTCACCATGCAGTCCTCCCAGTTTTCCTGCAGCCACGTTTCCCATTTGTTTTTCTCAAGGACTCTTTTCTGTGAAGGCAAAGTACATTCCTCCTCTCTGAAGAGCAGCTCTTCGGCAGAGGGTCCTGAGCAGAAATCACAAGGTGAGATCTTGGAAGTAGGTTCCGGAAAACAGGACCAACACCCTCGCTGGATGCTTGACTGGTTGTTTTAAACTTCCACTTGATATTAGGACTGAGGGAGATAGAATTGAACTCTTATGCCCCAATAGTGTGAGCATTAACAAAATGTGATGTATGTGACTAAATACACTTCTGCCTGCCTAATCAGGCTGGGGGAGAGATGGGGACAGAAGAGGAGCCAGGACTTGACCACTATGAACACTTTCTAATTGTTTAAAATTATTTTCCCTGAAATTTGCTGAATAACTCTCATGTCTTCCAAACAAAATACAGTGAAACCTCTAATGTGAAAACACTAAATCAGATGCCCAGGTATGACAATAATAGGTTAATCAAGAAATGATTATTAAATATTTAAATCCCCCAGTTCCTGTGTTTCTCTTCCTGCTGCCAGAAACCTTGAGGCCATCTCTGATGAGCTTACTTCCTAGGCCTTCCCATCACCAGATGAGTTATACAAGAGAAAGGAAATAGCAAACAAATCAGCAATTTTATTTCTTTTTCATCTGTTTTACTTTTTTTCAGTTTACAGTAAAGTGAATACAGTTACCAGAAAAAAATAGGGCTGTAGATTATTTTAATTTAAATTTTTCACAATCTGCTACCGATGGTCTAGTTTTCTGCAGAGGATCAAAAGTCAGCTTTAACTTAAATTCTCACATATAGATTTCTTTTTAAATGCAATTTAGCACAGTACTATGACAAATATTGTGAGGTTCAGAGAAAATTTGATGACTTTCTAGAGTAATTAAAAGGGAGGAATGACCTCTATTAACTGTAGGGAAAAGTCAACATGTGGAGTTAACTTTTAATCTTACATCAATTACTTCTAGCTCAAGCAAGTGAGAAAAATCACCAGTATAGTGGCTTTAATCTTCATGTAATTTTCTGTTTAGGGATCATGAAGTCACTCTTGACTTTCTCTTTTGTCTCTTAACTCAATAAACCACCTAATCTTACCAGTTTTCCCCTTGAGAATCTGTCCCTTCCTTTTCAATGTCCAGGCACTCACATCTTCCTATCTGAACTGTAAGTACTTTCTGTTAGATCTCCTGCTTTGTAATCTTCTCTTCTTCAGCATAAATGACACAAATTGCTACCCAGCTCTCCTAAAAACAGCGTTTACCATGGGACTGATATTTTCAAAACCTTTCAGAAGTTTCTTATTGCTTATCAAATAAAGATGGAAAAGCCTAGTTCATCAGGCAATGTTTTCTACAATCTTATCCAGGTCCCCATTTCCAAACTCATTTCCTGCTATTTTCCAGCCTTATTGTCCTCTAAATCAGGTTTGCACATAACTTCCAGGGTTGGGGAAAGGGTATTTTATTTTCAGTCTGGAGTTAAGTAGCAGGTAATTGTCTGACTCCAGATGATTAATTTGACTTTTCTGAGCTGTTCAGTTTTCCACGTCTGCGAAAATATGGGGAAGTCTAGCATCAAGGGCCCATCAAAGGCTGAATTTGGTGAGAAATTATGTTTGAAGTCCACAATGTTTTATAAAGATTTTATAAATTTCTAATTTATAAAATTATTTCTAATACTTTTAGACCAACATAGGTTTTCTTATTGTCATAGACCCTGACACTCCTATCATGCTGCCACAGGCACACTTCACTCTCTCCTGATGCCAATCAAGCCCCTGAAAGCTACCCTAAACTTTGTTGTTTAGTCCCTGAGTCATGTCTGACTCTTTTGAGACCCCATGGACTGTAGCCCACTAGGCTCCTCTGTCCATGGGATTTCCCAGGCAAGAATACTGAAGTGGGTTGTCATTTCCTTCTCCAGGGGATCTTCTCCACCCAGGGATCAATCCCACATCTGCATTGGCAGGCAGAGTCTTTACTGCCGAGCCACCGGGTTTGATTTTAATTTGCTCCCAACTCTAACATCTTGTATTCTAAGAGTCAGACCTGGCACCATTTGTACCCACTTCTCCTCACTCCATTTTTTCTGGAATGCATGGTTTCAAAGGTGAAAAGAACACAGAAACGATATTGAAGGTTCAAGAACAAACTTTGCTTTTTGTGGCAAGTCTGTCTGGACTCTGATGGGTGATAATGAGTCCATTTGAGATGGATTTATGGAAGGCAATAAGAGCAAGAGGCCAATGCTTCATTATTTTGACAAAAACATCAGTTCTTTCATCAGACACAGGTGGAAGCCAAGAATCTAACCTGCGCTTTCAGGCATTTCTCTCATAACAAGCTGTAATGTTGCCACTCAGGAAATTACATAGCCGGAAGGTGGTAGTATCCCAGCTACTTTACAAATTAAATATCCTTGTACTAGGAAATCTCCTTCTTCATTGATTAGGATGATTGGAATTAAAACTTATAGAACTGGAAAAACTGGACCAGTCAACTCATTGACTGAGGAGACCTCAGGTTTTATTGTCTTTATGTATACCCTCTCCCCCACACCAAATTTGGTAGCTTTCTTTGTGCAATAGCTATACCAGAGTTATTAAACTCTGCCCTGTATTTTTTGTTTGATATCTATTGATCTTCTGCTCTTTCAATTATTTCTTTTTAAAGCAGCTTGCAAAGATTTCTTTGAAGTTAGAAGCCAAAGGTCACTTCCACTGTGAGGAGATGTATTAAATTGGATTCTTTTTATTAAAAAAAACCCTCAGACCTGCTTGGTAATTGAAGATATATCTCAGCAGCTGAGAACTGAAATCTGGAATATCTGACAGCCCAGAGATGTTGGCTTTCACCTGCCATCTCTGAGCTTGTTCTTTGTCCCTTCATCGGATTTCTAACTCCTAACAGCAGTGACTGAATTAACTTGCTGGAGGATTTTCAAACAGGAAGAATCAATTCTTTTTTTTTTTTTAATGTTATTTTATTTTTAAACTTTACAGTATTGTGTTAGTTTTGCCAAATATCGAAATGAATCCGCCACAGGTAATTCTGCCAACAATATGCTCTTTGGCTTCATTTAATTGGGAGGAGGTAAGTCAGTCTCTATCTGGCAATCAAAGCCCTGGGAAATTGCTGTTTATCACACACCAGCTAACCTTTCTTTTCTTGGGAACTCTTCCTGAATGTACAACTGGGGCAACTAAGATCAACTGCAGTAATTTTGATGGGTGTTTCAGGATCTAATCTAGAAAGAGGGGGCATTCTTAGAATGCTTTTGAAATGTACTTGTTCTCCATCTCACACAAAAAAACACTTAAGCAAAATTTAGGGCAATGAACAAGGGACATCTGTTTTCTTCATGGCTTGAGTTGATGGGATTTTTCACTGGTTCCTATCCCCTAGATCATGTTCCATTCCTTTTACGACCAGTCACTTGTGAGAGATTGGGTGTTGTTAATGGCCTAATGGAAGCAAAATGTGCCTTATCTCTGGAGAGCGATGCTATCCTCTGCATGAATGACCACTGGGATCTTCATGAGGGCTGATTTTGCTGAGTGATGACCTCAGCACATGACTTGCCTGCTTAGATCAGAGAAGGAGGGAGACAGCTGGACTCTTTACACATGCTCCTTTTCAGTTTACTCCTAGATTTTTATTCTCCTGTCATCTCCTCCAGTTTCTTCAGTTTTGCAGTTCTCTCTAAATCTCAACTCTCCACCTGTCACTCCAAATGCAATTTATTTTGCCTCATGGTGGCTGCCACAATTATCAACAACCTCCTCCAACATACACCTGCATAAATGCCAATACGCTTACATTCTGTTCCCAGTGTTTCACTTCCTATTCAAATGTATTCCTTTCCTGCCTCTCTCCAAGCCCCCTCAACCAGTTTTTCCCATAGTAGGGATCTCAGATCACCTGCAACAGAATCGCCTATAATAATTTTAATAAATTCAGATTCCAGGGCCCCACTGCATACTAACTACATCAGATGCTTCAGGCATAGGGCCTGGGAATCCGTGTTTTCCACACACTTCCAGGTAACTTGTGCACACACTGAAGTTTAAGAGCTTACTAAACTCTGCCTTCTTTAGCTCCTTATGTAACCCTTTCTCTTTCTTTTGTTGATGAACTCTGTACCTGTGACATACATGGCCTCATGGCCTCTGATCTCCTTCCTTCCTTCCTAATTCCCCATAATTTATTTTTTATTGTTTTTTTTTTATTACAATTTCTTTAAAGTAGGTCTTTATTGGTTATTTACTTTAAATATAGAAGTGTGTACATGTCACTAATTTCCCATAATTTGTTGCTCCTAGAAAAATATTCTAAGGTCTCCAAAGGAAAGTATAATTTACCTCTAATAGTACTATCTAATAACATTTTATTATTATAAAATATATTAATATAATATATAATTAAATTATTACATACAATAATGTTTTATTATATAAGCAGTGAATGCTTAGCTGCAAATAGATATGGTAGAGTTAAACCATAAGAGCATATTTAACTCACAGTTTTATAAAAAGATGTTATTTTAATCACCTTTGTCATTTGAGTTTGAGTGAACGAAGAAAAGCATTAGTGGGTAAAGTAATGCAATTGAGAGGTGGAAATGGGCAGATGAATATACCTATAGCAACTTTGCTTATATCAATATTACAATTGTATGATAGACAATGTATCTGCAAGTCTACAAATACAGATGTAAATTAGCCAAGATACTTGATATTTTGTAAAGACCAAATGCTCACTGCAGCAGGAATTATGTCTAATATTATTTCATCCACTTAAGAAGGATGCAAAAAGATAACAGTCTCTGTTCCTATAGAACTTATAATCTATTGCAGCTATTTCTAGAAATAAAACATTATGTATATCGAGGGCTTCAGATTAAAAATCCTTCATACTGTTATACCGGCACACTTATAAAATCTGACAGTATGAAAGAGGAATAATAAAGCCTTGGTTATTTTACCAAGTTTAAAATGTTTAGTGAAAATGCATAATGAGACTACTGGTTTATTTAGATTCTCTTTTAATGCTTTTTTAATCAATGTAGGATTAACCAGCTTAAAGTCATCCACTGAAGTAACAGTGTTATTCATGATCATAAAACTCCAACAAAGATCATTGGTTAAATAAATTTAATAATATCCTTATGATGGAAAGATATGCAACTTCTAAACAATTTGTTTAGAGTAATGTTTATAACATGGAGGAAAGAAAGGCTCACAATATCAGGTGAAAAAACTCAAAAAATACAGATGTCCACATTATTTTGTAAGGAAATATATACATGCTTTTCAAAAAAAAGACTAAATGGAAAGAAAAGTCACAGTGACTATTTCTGGATAATTGAATTACAGGTTCTTCTGTTTCTGTTTTCTAATATAGAACATTATTATTTATATGATCAGCTATAAGATTATGTTTTTAGGGCTTCTTTGGTGGTCAGTGGTTGAGTCTGCCTTGCAATGCAGGGAACACTGATTTGATCCCTGGTCTAGGAAGATCCCACATGCCACTGAGCAGTTGAGCCCATGCACCACAACAGCTGAGCCCGCATTCTAAAGCCTGAGAGCAGCAACTACTGAGTCCACACACTGAAGCTACTGAAGCCCTTGCACCCCAGAGCCCACACAGAAGCCCAATGAGAAGCATGTGCACTGCAATGAAGAGTAGTCCCCCCTCACAGCAAGTAGAGAAAGCCCACACACAGGAACAAAGACCCACCACAGCCCAAAAGTAAAATAAACAAATGAATAAATCTTAAAGGAAAAAGAGTATGCTTTTAAAGGTGGTTTCACTATATTAACAACTATATGGTCTTGAAAAAGGAAATTTTTCTACCTCTGGGTCATACAGGTTTTTATCCCCAAGTAATGTCTTGTTATCTTCAAAAAACATCTACTAAGAGCATGTACAAAAAGATCACACACTTCTGTTCCTTTACCTTCTCTTACTCGTGGGCAACGCAGTTGACTTCCTTGGATGTCATTTTGTTCTACTTTGTGCCAAGTGAGGTACTTAAAAGAATCTGATGGAAGCTTTAAAGTAAGAGAGAAGAGAAATATCATCTGGCGATAAATAGTTCACTTACTTTATGTGTACAAGTAATGTGAAACCATCCAAACATTAAGCTAAATTGAACTCCAGGTACCTAATGATGTGCTTATTGATGTTATGTTCGTCCAATCTAAATTATTTATTTTTATTCAGTTTTGCATCTTCCAACACCTGCAATTGATTTATGTTTGCTGACAAATGATAGCACAAATAAATATATGCACCCATTCATGAATCCACTTTACATCACCTCTAATAATCTGTCCTCTGCTATTTATTGAATAGCTCATGAGGAATCTCATTCTATTTTAGAATAGTTGTAATTGTTAAAGGTTCTTCATTATATGGACCTGAAGTAATCCCTCTGAGTTAGTCCAGTTACAAAAGCTCTGCCTTTTGAGGCTACCCAGAAGAATCCCTTCGCATGTGACTACTATTTTAAGTGTATAGTAATAGTTGTCATCCTCTTTATCATTTAGTTATTACTTATAGATCATGGTTTACAAATTATTGACTATTCAGGAGAAGCGTGGTTTTCCTTGGGAAGAGTTCCATTTTATTGACATTATTCCTAAAATGTGTGGCCAATATTGAATGAAATATTTCGGGTCTCTGCTCATCTTTCTTGTTCTGGACAATGTATTGTTGACCAGAATATGTGTCAAGATCACATCTGGGGCAATTTTATGCTGTTTGTTACTACTGAAGCTGTAGCCAATCAAAATTCCTAGTATCTTACATGACTTTTGATAGTTTCAAGGTTAGCACAAACTAAAAGGCATATTACTCAGCAAAGAACATGTTAAATACATACACCATAGATTGATTCTTCTGTTAGCCGTGTTATACCTGTACAGGCAAATCAAGGGTATTTGATTTGAAGAAGCGCCAGTACAGTATTTGGAACAACTACATTCATCTCACAGAACAGTATTTTGCATAATTTTTCTTTGCTTGAGGCTGTGTGACTAACATAAAGAACATTTTCATCATGAAAAAAGCTTATGAGGCACTGGATTAAACCAAGCTAAGCATTTATCTTTACTACAGGACTGCTCTGAACCTTTAGTATCTTAAGATATATTGTGAGTCTGTACTACAAAGTATTTTCCTAGAGTTTTAAACCATAGAACCTTTCATTCTTAGCGTAGCACATGGAACTAGCCCATCCTATAAAGCAAAATTTGGGGCAAGCTGCCTCAAAATAAATTGGGAAGAGGTGGGTTTTTAATAATCATTTAACTTTGATCTTTTACCTTCATTACTTACTTACTGAATGACCTTAGTTGGTCCATGAATATTTAAACACATTCATTTTATTTATTTATTACTTATTTTTAATAATTTTTATTGGAGTATAGTTGATTTACAATGTGTTAGTTTCAGGTGTATAGCAAAGTGAATCAGTTATACATATATCCACTCTTTTTTAGATTCATTTCTGATATAGGCCATTACAGAGTATTGAGTACAGTTCTTTGTGCTATACTGTTATTACTGTTGTTGAGTAGCTCAGTCACGTCCAACTCTTGCGACCCCATAGACTGTAGCCTGCCAGGCTCCTCTGTCCACAGGATTTCCCAGGCAAAAATACTGGAGTGAGTTGCCATTTCTTTTTCCAGGGGATCTTCCCGACTCAGGGATCAAACCTGGGTCTCCTGCATTGCAGGTAGATTCTTTACTGTCTGAGCCACCAGAGAAACCCCATTTTTTATAGTAGTGTGTATATGTCAGTCTCAATCTCCCAGTTTATCCCCCCACTTTCCGGCACTGGTGACTGTAAGTTTGTTTTCTACATCTGACATGGTTTTATTTTGGAACTGTATGACTGTGTTACCTGTTAAAGACATTTAAAAGATTTACAGCCATCAGTGATTGGTTGCACAGCTATGTAATCCATCATAATGGCAGACTGTGCAAGCTGCACAGGGAGGGAAATGGGGTGGCCACTGAATGAAGAACCAAGTGGCATCAGTGTTTCGGAAGTCTCTGGGAGGTTGAACAAATGTGCTTGAAGATAGTTGAGAGGAATGTCTGAGACTATTTTTTTTTCAAATAATAAAACACACTTTCCTTTTTAATAGCCATTCAAAAATGTACAACAGTTGAAATTGTATTTGAACTCTCTTTCTAGGGCTTCTGAGTAACCTTCCTAGATTTAATCATTATCATTACCATTTGGGTCCAGGGTATCTCTAGCCCAGGATATGGAGAGCTGTACCATGAAGCATCTTCCCTACCTTCTGCTGCTGAGTATCAGTGAGAGTTGATAGATGGCAATATTGGTGCTCAGATTTAAGAAAATTCTTCAAGGTCATATAGGTAGGTAGTTATTGAACTGGAACAGAAACCTAGCTCTGGCTGGCTAAAAAATGGTAGCTGTTTTCTCTCTGAAGCTATTAAAGAACAGTAACAGGGGCTCCTGGGTGTTGCAGTGTTGTGAGTGGTGAATGCACCCCTACCTTCTTCCCTGTTTCTCCTCCCCTTCCTTCTCTCTGAAGCAGATGTTTTTTCCCCTCTCTAAGTGATGTATTTTCTTTCATTGTGGCACTCATTTTCCAGGGAAGTTAGGTCGATGAAAATTGTTGAGTAAAATGGCCAGACCTGGTTAATTCCAAGCCTCACATTCTTTTCATTGAAACATGAATATTGTGGAAGAAAAGACTTGGGATCTGATTTTTTTTGTTACAGGGAAATTCAGTCCATTTACTTTCATAGGATAACTAATATGTTTGGTCTGATTTCTACCATCTTATTTTATATTTTTTGTTTTTTTCTTCTTATTCCCTTATTACTTCTAAAAAGTTTAACAAGTTAAATCCTCCACCAGTACTTAAAATTATGTTGGTAATTGCATTCATATTTAAATTAAGTGTAACTAAATTTCTGTATCACTTTATCCTGTAACTAAATTTCTGTATCACTTTATCATGTAACTAAATTTCTGTATCAATTTATCAAAGTTAAATAATAACTATTTTTATCCTACTCTTCCAAAGTGAGACCTTTAGCATGGTTTTATGCTTATTTTTGCTGATATACTTCCTCAAGTCATTTTACCAGAAGGCGAATGCAGGTGGTTATCTTTCCACATCTGAAAATTTCCTTTACCTTCACATAAGAGTGATCTTATTGGTCAGTTGTAGAAATTTAACTTAGAATACTGTCCCTTGTCTCATTACTTTGTAATGATTATTCTTCTGTCTTAAGTGTTCAGAATTGTGGCTTTGAGAAGGCTGTCTGTTTCTCTCTCTTTTGCTGGGAATGCCTTCTATTTGGAAGTTTATAAGATTTTCTCTTTGTCTTTGGGGCTCAGAAATTTCATCAGTATATGCCCAGGGAATCATCTTATGACTCATGAAGTTGCTCAGTCGTGTCTGACTCTTTGCGACCCCGTGGACTGTAGCCCATCAGGCTCTTCCATCCATGGGATTCTCCAGGCAAGAATACTGGAGTGGGTTGCCATTTCCTTCTCCCGGGTAAACATATTCATTTTAAAAATAACAAAGTTCTCTAACTTGATTAACAGCAACATTAAAAAGTTAATTAATGCTTGAGAAATTCTTTGGGACAATCTGGGGATTCGCTAACATACTTTCAAGTAATTCACTTATTCTTCAGAACTATTTTTAAAAAACTAAGAAACACAAACACATTTTAGATTATTGAAAAATGTAGTCTGTCTTTGGCTGTTCGGTTTACATGTTTGTGGAAGCATCTTTCCCAATCTGTTATGTGCTTTTGGAATTTTTTTTTGCTTGTTACTGTCATAGAATAAAAAAATTTTTTAAGTTAAATTTCCTGTAGTTGCCACATCCAATTGCCTTTTTGTGCTGTTTCCTGAGACTCTAGCTGGGGAAAAAATGAATTTAAGCTAAAGCTATATTGAAAATAAAGTTTCCGTTTTTCAACTGATATCTAATTTTGGGTAAAAAAACTGTGTTTTTTAAAGGAGTTATGTGGTTGATTTGGGGGTTTCTAGCATCACAGGAAAATGAGCCATTGCATTTCTTTGTTTATATCTATGAAAGGCTGTCAACATATTGCAGTTGTGTGACCATGCTTTCTTCTTAAAGGACTGGTGAATATTCCTATGTCTTACCCTGTTCTTCTTCCTTTTTTGATTTTGATGAACCAAGTGATTAACCCATTGGTTCAATAAATATTTTTGAAACTAGAATGCTTCATTTCAACTCACTAATTTATTGAAAATAAATATGGTGCCCCTGCTATGTGGCAGGCACTATCTCAGACACTAAAGATACAAAGTTAAAAAAATATGGTATTTGTGCTTGAAAAACTCATTTTCTGTAATTTGAGAGGCAAACATAGAAATCACTTATTTTCATCCAAGGAACAATTGGAAAATTTTTGAATGAAGGAAAGGAGGGACAAAACTTTGTGATTCCACTTAGATGGGTTGAAGAACAATCTTAGAAATGGTGAGTTTAGGAAGAAATTTTTTTATCTTGTGGACAAAGGATATTCCATAAAGAAAGGAGATAATTTTTAGACTAGAGACAGAATTTGAACTCAGTGGGGAAAGGAAGGGACACCATTGTTATGTCTCTGGTCATTATCTTTTCTATTCATCTCTATCTCTTTTGTTTTCCTTCCTCCACCCCAGAGTCTTTCCTTTCTGAGTTGGGACTGAGAGTAGCAATTTTCATTTTCTCCCCAGTTACAAGGATAGGTTTAAGACATGTGTGTGTGTTTGCTAAGTTGCTTTGGTCAAGTCCAGCTTTTTGTGGCCTTACTGACTGTAGCCTGCCAGATTCCTCAGTCCACGGGATTTCCCAATCAAGAATACTGAAGTGGATTGCCATGCCCTTCTCCAGGGGATCTTCCCTACCCAGGGATCGAACCTACATCTTTTATGCTCCTGCCTTGGCTAGCAGGTTCTTTACTACTAGTGCCACCTTGGAAGACATGTATACACTTATTAAAAAGTGTAAAATGTTAAGTAAAATGCAGGTTAAACTTATGACTAAGTAAAGAACTAATTAAAAAATTCTTACCAGGGATGATATTCCAGAATCAGAACGAGAATATAGTGTTCTGTTCCTGGAGAGAGCCCACAGAGTGTGTATCTCACTCAGATAGGAGCTGTAGGATGAATTAGATGGACAAGTCTTCTGATCGCTTGTGTTTTGACCTGAGGAGCTGAGCAAAAGAAAATGCTTAAGAGGTTTAAGAGGGAGGGGATATATGAATACTTATGCCTGATTCACATTTTTGCATGGAAGAAACCAATACAACATTGTAAAGCAATTATCCTCCAATTAAACATTTTAAAAAATGCTTAAAGTTTTTAAATGTAAACATCTTTGTATAAAACAATAGCCACAAATTATAAGCACCAGCTTTTCCATTTATAAGAGAGATAAATGATACCCTAGGAATTCTGTCATAGTCCTAAACACATTTTTTATGGCTGACAGTCACTTAAGGCAAATTCTCCTCCAGGTAAGACTGTCTACAGAGACTGCACATCTTAGAAAAGTAAATCTAATGGTTCACACGAAGACATGCTCATAGGATGTGAACAAGGAAATCAGCCCTAATTTTGGAATACCATTCCTGGTACAGATTTGGCTTAGGCCAAATAAGCTTTAAACTCCCTACTGGTTTTCCCACTGATCTGGGTCTTCCATTTGCCATGAAATTTCCCCAAAACCTATTATATTTCCTCAAATTGGTGGCAAACATATTAAAAATTCAGGTTCTTTAATCAATTTTACTCACTTTGAAATACTGCTCAAATAGTTCACTTAAAAACAGTCCTATTCTCTCTGTATTCCCACTGTTATGCCACTGAGATATAAAATGTCTTTTTGCTTTCCTGCATTTATTATTTACTGTTATTCTTGCACTTTTCCCTTTCTCCTCAGGAGTGGTTATGTTTCTCTTTCTGTAATTGGTACTGTATATTACTTTAGGTCAATTTAAAAATGATATCCGAGTATGCTTTTCCATGTTAAATAAAACTAGAAACTGTATCTATCTCTGGCCTCTTTTTACACTTGATGGATTATTTTTCAGGCTCTGAGAATCTTAAGAGACAGCATTCTATATTTTATGGCACAGTTATTATGAAGGTCTGTAGCAATTTTGCTTACAAGAAACTGACACATCTCTTGTATATTGAAGTTGCCTTCATGAAGTATAATGTAGAAATGTCTTTCATTTTTCATGTATTAACTGATGTGTTAGAGTAGACGAGCATAGCCATTACATCATATTCTAAAAATAGTGCTACTATGCCATTAAGTAAATAAAACTGTGCCTTGTTATCAAGGAAAAAATTATCCCTCCATCAGAAAATATATACCTCTCCAATATTCCCCAACTGAGCAATTCTTTAATAACCTGGACATGGTTTTCCTGACATTACCAAAGAATACTTTGCCATGGTAACAAATTAACAAACATTAGAAAAACATTACAGTGTGCAAAATGTATTACTCCTGAAGCGGGTAAATCCTGCTATCTCTAACCAGAGTTTTGCCAACAATCAGGGAGAATAAAATAATGCAAAATGGAATAGTATTTCAGGGGATGAACAGAGGATAAACATTTAACTGACTTTTGGTTCTCTTGTCTTCATGAAAATATGCTAGCCATTTCCTGCCAAAATAAAACCAGGAAAATAAGGATAATGACATGACTGACTCTTCTGTGATTCTGAACTTTAGTCATGGTTACACAGGGATGAGGGCCTGACGAAACATGGGGCACTGGAGAAGGGAATGGCAAACCATGTCAGTATTATTGCCTTAAGAACCCTATAAACAGTATGAAAAATCTGGCTTAAAACTCAACATTCAAAAAACTAAGATCATGGCATCCAGTTGTATCACTTCATGGCAAATAGATGGGGAAAACATGGAAACTGTGTCAGATTTCATTTTCTTGGGCTTCAAAATCAATGCTTACACTGACTGCTGTCACGCAATTAAAAGACGCTTGCCCCTTAGAAGAATAGCTATGGGAAACCTAGACAGTGTATTAAAAAGCAGAGACATTACTTTGCTGACAAAGGTCCGTATAGTCAAAGCTTTGGTTTTTCTAGTAGTCATGTATGGATGTGAGAGTTGGACCATAAAAAGGCTGAGCACTGAAGAACTGACGCTTCCAAACTGTGGTGTTGGAGAAGACTCTTGAGAATCCCTTGGACTGCAAGGAGATCCAACCAGTCTGTCCTAAAGGAAATCAACCTTGAATAGTCATTGGAAGGACTGATACTGAAGCTGATGATCCAATACTTTGGCCACCTGATGCAAAGAGTTGACTCATTGGAAAGGACTCTGATGCTGGGAAAGATTGAAGGCAGAAGGAGAAGGGGACAACAGAGGATGAGATGGTTGGATGGCATCACTGACTCAATGAACATGAGTTTGAGCAAACTCAGGGAGATAGTGAAGGACAGGGAAGCCCATGGGGTCGTGCTGCGGTCCATAGGGTCACCAAGAGCCAGACACAACTTCACAACTGAACAACAGCACAGTGATGAGAAGCAGACCCAATAGGAAAATCTGGAAGTGTCTCTCTCTCTCTTGTTTTTAAACCTAAAGTGTGAGAAATGGTCTTATTTTGTTTAAAGGAGAGCACACAGGGAACCATAAATTCACAAAGCCAAAATGTCTGATAAGAAAGATCCAGTTGATTGGGTTTTCACTGTGCTTTGGTTGGGCAGTGCTGCAAGACCACGTACAACAGCTTCAAGGGAAAATCACATTTACAAGTAACTGAAAATCATCTCATTATCTTAATTTACATTAGATTATTTGAGAGTTTAAACTGGAAGAACTATTTGTGCAATTATCTTGACTGCTACTAGACATTTACGAATAACAGAAAGTAATTAAAACTTTGGTAACAGAAATAAATAGGCAAATAACATCCGCACTCTTTCTTTCTCTTTCACTGGCTTTTTTCCTGCCAGAATGGAATGAAATAAATTTGGTCTAGAGTTTCAGCTAAGGACAGATTATCTGAGAAGATTCTAACCAGTAGATAACTAGTCTGACTCTCTTTCAGTGTGATTACTTTCTGTGGGTCTCTCTCATACTCGTATATTCCTCCTGGACATACACCAGAGGGCAGTGGTGAAGAGCAGTGTGCTGACATCGTGAAGTAAAACCTTTGGGGAATTCTGAAGCTCTTCTTTGTTCCATTACTTCTATCACAAGTTCCATATAGAAGTTTACTTTGGTCCAGTTTGGGGGGAAAAATATCAGCAAACAAAGATAATTTGTGATCCTTTAGTTTAAAAAAAGAAAAGGTAGAGCATCTTCCAGGTTATCTAACTAATCCAAACTTCTACCCCATCTGCCTTCATGCACACGTCACTGACGTTCAGAGTGCAAAACCATGAGTCCTGGGAATGTAAAACTGTTACTGCTATGACCTTGGGTCACTTAGCACCTCTGGTGGATCCTTACCTTTAATATTCAGAAGATGATGCGGACTCTGCCTGAGTTAAAAGCTTTTTTGGTTTGGTTTTGTGTTTTTTTGGCAACAATATTAACAGGATGACAACTATTACTAATATAATGATTTTATAATTGACATTTATTAATCATATGCTACGGAGAAGGCAATGGGACCCCACTCCAGTACTCTTGCCTGGAAAATCCCATGGACGGAGGAGCCTGGTAGGCTGCAGTCCACGGGTCGCTAAGAGTCGGACACGACTGAGCGACTTCACTTTCACTTTTCACTTTCATGCATTGGAGAAGGAAATGGCAACCCCCTCCAGTGTTCTTGCCTGGAGAATCCCAGGGACGGGGGAGCCTGGTGGGCTGCCATCTATGGGGTCACACAGAGTCGGACACGACTGAAGTGACTTAGTATTAGCATTAGCAATCATATGCTATGTGCTAGGCATTACACTAAGAACTTTACAGAGATTAACTCATTTAATCATTGTTGTTGTTCAGCCACCAAGTTGTGTCCAACTGTTTGCAACTCCATGGACTGCAGCACATCAGGACTCCTTATCCTTTGCTATCTCCCAGAGTTTGCTCAAATTCATGTCCATTGAGTCAGTGATGCCATCCAACCATCTCATCCTTTGCCACCCTCTTCTCCTTTTGCTTTTAATCTTTCCCAGCATTAAGGTCTTTCCCAATGAGTCAGCTCTTCATATCAGGTGGCCAAAGTATTTAATCATTAAAATCACCGAAGTGCGTAACATTGTTATTTTGATTTTAGTGATGAGGAAGCAGAGACCCAAAAAGGTGACATAACTTGTCCAAGTCAAACAAGTAAATGATCAAGTGTTTTTAATTACTACAATTCAAATAAGATTCAGACAAGTTACTGTGATTCTTTAAATAACTGTAAATCTGTATCATTTATTCAGATGCAGGTGTTATTAGGGAAGATCATTAGTATTGATTTTTCCTATTCTGATTGCTTCACTTAACTACAGATAAATAATTCAGTAGTTAATAAAACATGTAAATCTGAGCACTGACTCTTTACTGAAAATAAATGGTAAGCCTTTAGTAGTAGAACCTATGAGAACATCATTCCAGGTGATATCAAGCTGTTTTAAAAACCCTCTCATGTCTTCCCTCCCCAAGGAAAATAAAACCAGGCTTATAGTTTAGTTAGTATTTTGGTTTACTCATTTTTAATCTTTCTGCCTGCATTGAACAAACAATTATCATAAATTGCAACTCTAAACCTTATGAAAGAGAAATTAATTTTATTAATGCTGTAATATAATGTTGCCATGACTAAAACAGTACAGCATTTGTCAGGAGTGATTTATGATGTCTTTAAAATAAGTGGTATTATCTGAATTGGCCATCTGTTCTTGGTTTCAAAAAGTGTAGAATGGCCAACAAGAGGGAATCTGGTGAGCTGAGACTGCAGGACAAAAAACAACAATAATATAAGTTATCAATTCATGAGCCCCTTTCATTGGAAGATTGCATTGTTGTTTACAATCAGGAATTGATAAGCCTCATAAATTGTCGGCTGCAAAGGGATGCTATCTGTTTAATTAAAATGTCAAGTTGGAGATTATGTAGCTTTGCAAGGAGAGGAAAAGAGGAAGTGGCAGATGGCCGAGTTTCTAAGGTGAAGCGAAGGAGGCGGTATTGAACACACACCATCCAGAAGGCCAGGGGGCTGCTTCAGACAGTCAGCGTGGTCAAGATGGCATTGCTTACAACTCCATTTCTAAATGTTCCATTTATATTTAGTGCTGCATCATGAGAGCTTTGTATTTAGAAGAAAAAGAAAAAGCTCAATTGTATTTTTCAGTTATCAAAGGACGCTCCCCAAGTCCTCAGATGCTTTCTTTCTCCCCCGACATTATTGAGCGAGGTTCTCAGATCTAGTGGGATCTTGCTAAACCCATGCACTTAGGTTATCAGCTAGAGGAAACTTACCATGAACTCTAGAGCATTAAATTTGGCTGAAAGAAGATATCAATCCAATCTCTGATTACTCTGACAATTCTTCTTATCTTTTAAAATCCAGAAACCCTGTCCTTTCTATGCCTATGTATAAGTTAATTCATTTGTAAAACAGGTGATGATTGTGCTATCTACATGTTAGGGATGGTGATGAGATATTGTAAAACACCGAGAATGGAGGTTTCATGAAATCAAGAAGTCTTTTGCAATTATAACATGTTAGTGTCTGAAATAGCAAATTTGGTATACCATGTTATTGCATTCAAATTTCTGATGGCTCTAAATTAAGTTCCTAGAACTAAATTCATAAATTAAGTAATCATATAGCAATGAATGTTCTAAAATACTCATGTGTTTTACAAATATCCCTAAAATTTTAGTGCCTAAGGCCCAGAATTTTAACAGATATATCTGAAATTATTTAGATTGTTGATTCTAAAAACATAGAGGAACAAATTATAATTTTGAAAAATATACAACAAAAATTGTCATTTCTTTATTTCTATCTTAATGGTCAGATTTTAATTTTATGTAACCTTGTATTCTAATGAATTTTTCCTGTTCCTGTTCCTCTAGCCCCATGTGCATTCCTATAAACACAAATAGGCCCCCATATTAAGGTGCAACAAGAGTAAAAGGACAAATGTATCAAAATTCTTTAGAGGAAAAGCTTGTAAACTTCAGTACCTATTAATGGGCTCATTGATATTTTTAGAAACACAAAGTTATATTAAAATCCTAGGAACAATGAAGATAAACTGAGATACCTCTATGTTTTCTTTATAAAATTATATTTAGAAATTTTTAGAATGTTATTGTAACCACATATATATCTGCTATTTAGAAGGTTCCCAGTACTTGAGGAATGTTTTACTACTACCCATATTGTCACAGTTTTGAAAATTCAGCCACATGTAACACTGAAAGGGAGAAGAATATATACACTAAAGGACAATATGTGATTAGGTAGTTTTGTTAACAGAGAAAAAACTAGAAAATTTCAAATGAAATTAACAGTATGTTAGGAAGATAGTATGATCAAGGCTTATTTCATGATGTGCAGAAATGTGATCGAACAAATACTGGCACTAAGAAAACGTTTTTTTTCCTTTTGTCTCCTTCCTTCCCTCCCTCCCACTCTTTCCCCACTCCTTCAAAATTTGAAGATTAAAGTTTAAATTAGCAGCCTGGTTATCACTTTTACCCTGTCTCTGAAATAATTTTATAAAATGTACTGCTACTGCTGCTGCTAAGTCACTTCAGTCGTGTCCGACTCTGTGCGACCCCGTAGACGGCAGCCCACCAGGCTCCCCCATCCCTGGGATTCTCCAGGCAAGAACACTGGAGCGGGTTGCCATTTCCTTCTCCAATGATGAAAGTGAAAAGTGAAAGCAAAGCCGCTCAGTAGTGTTCAACTTGCAGCGACTCTAGGGACTGCAGCACCAGGCTCCGCCATCCATGGGATTTTCCAGGCAAGAGTACTGGAGTGGGGTGCATTGCCTTCTCCGAAAATGTACTAGCTTAAAAATAATAATATTGATCATAAATATCATTTTTTTTTACAGAATTCATGAGTAAACTTCCTCTTGGTACAGTGTATTCAAGGGTGTTAGCAAGTAGGAAAAATAAATTTATAACTGGTCACAAAATTTCTACACATTTAAAAACTATTGATTCACCTGCCCATTTCTAATTATTTCAGTTTTTGACATTAAAATCAACATAACATCTACATACTGCTGAGATGAGATGTTCAGAGTTTGCTAACTAAAAGAAAACTTCTGTAATATAACTGCTTCAGCCTTTAAATCCCTGCTTAAGCATGATTCCTATCTTAACTATAGGCAGTAAATTTAGGGAGCTATAAATAAATTTCACACAATCATGAAAGCACGATGTATTTCATCCTGTGAAGGTGCAAATCTCACTTTTTTAAGGATGAGAGCCAATTTAAACTCATATAAGGACAAAACATTCAAGTCCTTAAGAGACCTAATCATATATTGTCTAATTATCAGCATGCTTTGAGAAACATTTATGAAACAGCTATAAAATTTAGGAATGAGGAAACAAGTATTGGATTTTGGCCTCTAATTTAATCTGATTTATGACTTTATTGATCTAGTAAAAGTCCTGTTTTCTGGTAGTTATTTCATTTAAATGTAACTCATAGATGAAACTAATATTAACTATAATTAGTGGGTATTACCCCACTCCAGTACTGTTGCCTGGAAAATCCCATGGACGGAGGCGCCTGGTAGGCTGCAATCCATGGGGTCGTGAAGAGTCGGGCATAACTAAGTGACTTCACTTTTCACTTTCATGCACTGGAGAAGGAAATGGCAACCCACTCCAGTGTTCTTGCCTGGAGAATCCCAGGGATGGGGGAGCCTGGTGGGCTGCCGTCTGTGGGGTTGCACAGAGTCGGACACGATTGAAGCAACTTAGCAGCAGCAGCGGCGGCAGTGGATATTAACTAATAGATATTTCCTTCTGGCTGTCCTATCTGACCTTCCCCCTGAAGTTCACACACGCTCTCTTAACATGCTGTGTGTAGCTATAAATGTACCACTACTAGACAGTAAGTCCAGCTCTCTGTTACAGCAGTTTAGATAGATTACCTGAATTGCATTTGTAGCCAGTTGCCTGCATATAGGAGAGGCGGTGGCTCATTTCTCTAAGCAACAGTCATCAGTAACCCAGATTTCATTATTTTACATTTTTAAATGAAATTTAATCCAGGAACACACAAACCTCTGGTTGTCTGTTTTCTCTCAAGGAATGAATAAGACCACTTACAACATTTCATTTGCTTACCTTTCAGACATGTCTTGTTGGTGCATAAAGTTCCTCTGGCCTTCCTAAACCTATTTTTCTGAAGACATTTTTCATCCCATTCCCAGAAGAGCTGTCCAGCAAGAATCAACAGCCTCCTTTTGGGGTCTTCCATGTATTCACCGTGACCAAGGAAACAAGCTGTTACCTAGCAACCTGGCCCTTTAGGAGGTATTGTTACCAATCTCTTAGTGCTCATCAAAGGAATTCCTGTGCTCCTGGAGCAGCTAATGGTGAATGTTGTTTCCAGGGAGTTTTCTAAACTGTGGTATAACTGAACCTTGACTACAGAAACATAAATTATAGCAGAGGGAGCAAATGGCCCTGGCATCCCTGAAAAGTGTGCTGTCTTCAGCTCTATTATTTCTTGAATTGTCTGCATCTGGCTTGGGTTTAGTTGAAGTGGTACTCATGCAATGTATCCCTCAGTATTTGGTTTCATACTCCTCTTCTGTAGTTTCAGAACAAGCAGAAGGAGCAAAAGGGAAGTTATCTAATTCCAGCTTGAAACTTGCTCAGATAAAACACCTTGGACCTGAAGGTAGGGAATTCTGCCTTGTTCAGCACAAGGAAAGAAAAAGTATTTCAAAGCAAATGTTTACAACCTGTCACAGAAAAAGGAGATCATATCATATTGTATTCTCATTTACTGATTCAAGACGTCTGCTTATAGTACCTGCTATGTGTGTAGATAGCACTGTGAATTTTTAACTTCAGGAGCTGATAAAAGTTCTCTCAGCCTGCTCCTTGCATGCCTTCTTTCCTCCAAATAGAAAATGTGAGCTGTGCTTTTGAGGACTGAGAACTTGTTGTTTGCCAGAAGCACAGTAAACACTTTGATAGTCTCTACTGATTCAGAGAACAAGACATTCAGGAAACCATTTTATTCAAAACCTCATTTCAAAACAAGATGTTTGGCATGTCCTGGAAAAAAGCATTATGTCTCCATTTCTTTTTCCATGCAGTGGCAATCCATCCATAGGTAAAAATTTTCAGGAACCTTAGAGATCTGCTTCATATCAAAAGAGTGTAAACACATTCTCTACATTACGTTTCTGTTAGAATTTATATTACAAAAATGTTTCAGGCTGAAACTTAACATAAAAACTTTTTATGCTAAAAAATATCATTTGATATATTTGGTAAAGACCCACAATTGATTTGTTTCTGTCCAAGTTAGTATAATTAAGAAAAGCTATCAAATATCTATAATAATTAGATCTCAAATTTTCTGACTATTTTTCCCATGATGAGTAGAGATGCCAAATGGCAGACATTTCTTTACCCTCGTCATTTCTAAGCATCCTCAGAATTTCCCCAAGTCCAAAAATTGTAAACCAGTATTATCCCAAGATGAATTAATTAAATTATAAACTGGTCTTAATTAATCTTTTTAGCTTTTAGCCCCCCAAAACACACCATAGTTTCACTACCTCTGGCAAAAGCTATTCATACTCAAAGTTTTCATTCTGACTTTGCCAGAATCCTCAGATCCAATGTCTTCCCCAGTCTCCCAGTTGATCCTCACACTTTCTTCTCTATCTTCTAACTTCCAAGATCTCTGCTCCCATCCTTACTTCCACAAAGCAAACAGAAAGAAATTTCCTCAGGGTCCCATCATCCATTCATCCACTTACTCTCATCTTCCTGCCTATTTCTCATGCTTTCTCCTCATTTACAGGTATGACATCAGCACTTCTATTTTCATTTGTGGACTAGAGCCTATCCCTTCATCTCTACTCAAGACCATTGGTCCAGAAATTCTTCTGCATCATCAATTTCTCCTCTTCACTGCATCATTCCCACAAATGTATAAACATGCTGTGATTTTCCCCATTTAAAGCAGAAACCAAACAAAAATGCCCTGGATCCATTTTTCAATCCAGCTTCATCCCATTGCTTCACATCCATTACAGTGTGGGGAAAGCTTTACAAATGTTGTCTATGCTTGCTGCATCCAGTTCTCTTCCCATCCCTCTTGAACTCATTCAGGTGTTGTTTTCACTCTACTACTTCACTAGAACTACATTTGGCAAGGCCACTAATGACCTTCAAGTCACTAAATTCAGTGGTTGGTTCCTAGTTCTCATTTCCTTGATCTAGCCACTGTATTTGAAACATCGAGTTACTCTCTTCCCTGAAGTACTTTCTTCATTTGGCTTCTAGGACCCCACACTCCACTGGTTTTCTTTCTACTTTATAATCTCTTTTGCTGTTCCCTACTCATCCAACTAATGTCTTAATACTAATGTGTCCAAATCTCAGTCTTTAGACTTCTTTCTCTCTTAACTCACTCCATTAATGATCCTATCCAGTCTCATGGTTTTAAAAACAATTTCTATGCTAATGACTCCAATATTTATAACTCCATCCTAGACCCCCCTTCTCTCTCTTGAATTCCAGGCCTATATATTTACCTGCCTACTTGACATTCCCCTGGATGTTTCACAGTCGCCTCCATTTTAATATTCCCAAAATAAACTTCTAAATCTCCTATCCAGATCAACCCCTTTTATATCCTTCATTTACACAAACCCAAAATCATGGAATCATCCTTAACTACTCTTTTCTTTCAAATATTGCATCCAATCCCTGATGAAATCCTTTCAGCTCTAACTCAAAATATATTTAGAATCTGGCCACTTCCCATCTACTCCATGGCTACCACAGACCTCATATTTCTTTTTTTTTAACTTTGTATTTTGTATTGCAATATAGCCAATTCACAGTGTTGTGATAGTTTCTGGTGGACAGCAAAAGGACTCAGCCATACAGATACATGTATCCATTTTTCCCCACACTCCCCATCCAGGCTGCCACATAACATCAAGCAAAGTTCCCTGTGCTACTTATGGTACCATAAGACTCCATATTTCTCATTTATTTATTGAACTATAGAAACTATAGTAATGAGCACTAGCAATATTGTGTTAGTTTGGGTGTGAAGCAAGGATATTCAGAATATATATTTAGATTCTTTTCCATGATAGGTTATTATAAGATATTGAATATAGTCCCCTGTGCTACACAATGGGTCCTTGTTGTTTATCAACTTTATACAGTGGTGTGTATTTGTTAATCCCTAACTATTTATTTCTACCCTACTTTCTCCTTTGGTAACCATAAACTTGTTTCTAAGTTTGAATCTAGTTCTCGTTTGTAAATAAACTCATTGTATCATATTTTTAGTTTCCATATATAAGTGATATCACGTCATATCTGTCTTTCTCTGCTTGACTTTCTTCACTTAGTATGATAATCTCTAGGTCCATCCATATTGCCTCAATAGCGTTTCATTATTTTTATGGCCGAGTAATATTCCAATGTACATATATAGCACATCTTCTTAAACTAGTCATCTGTTCATGGGCACTTAGATTGCTTCCATGTCTTGGCTATTGTAAATAGTGCTTCTGTGAACACTGATGTGAGACCCCCATATTTCTTAACAGTCGTATTGCAACAGACACTTCACTAGTCTCCTGTTGCAAACAATGCCCCCCCACATTCTCTCCTCAAACACAACATGCAGAGTGATTCTGTTAGTCATTCTCCGTATCAAACACTCAAACGGTTATCTATGTCACAAAGAAAGGACCAGCATGCTTACTAGGAACTACAAGGCACTGATATATCTGGCATTAAAAAAAGTAATATCTCAAAATTAAAACTACTTTTGAACTGTCCTCAAAACAATCAAGATTCAAGTTGACTAAGGTTCTTTGACAACTACCTGGAAGCCCAGGTGGATACCTGATGTTAGACAATTAACTCTTTGAAAACATCCTTCTCCTTTTCTCTCTTATGGGCATCCCAGGTGGCGCTTTTGGTAACGAATCTGCCTGCCAATGCAGCAAACACAAGAGACTCGTGTTCGATCCTTAGGTGGGGAAGATCCCCTGGAGTAGGAAGTGACAACCCACTCCAACATTCTTGTCTGAAAAATCCTATGGACAGAGGAACCCGGCAGACTACAGTCCAAAGAGTTGCAAAGAGCTATACACGACTGAGTGACTAAGTATGCACACTACTTTTCTCTTAAGTTTCAGGACCAGTTAAAATAAGAAGTGTTCCAAATGTGGAATGTGAGCTATTAAAAAAAGGCTACCATTTACAAGTGTTTCTCTGTATAATGGAGTGTTTTCTCAATATTGTGAAATAAAAACAAAAGGTAGAGTTTGTGGGTAGCTTCAGACAGTGGTAGCAGACTAGTTACCAGATCCCTAAGAGGTCCTCTTAACATGCAGCACACACACACTAGGTCCTCTGAGAAGTATACCAAACAAAAGGAAGGGAAGAGTGTGTCTACACAAAAACTCAGCAGACCTTGAGAACAGAGAGTACTAAAACTTCAAAATAACTATGAATTAAAAAAAAAAAATATGAATCTTTTTTTCATCTCATGTGTGTCTCATTTGTCAGTCCTAGCCTCACTCCACAGCAGTATTTCAAGGAAAGCAAAAGCTGAGCAAGAAAAACTGTGGAAAGGACAGAAAAAGATGGAGTCCAATGTAGATCTAAAACTATCACAAGAAAAGATTAAGTCCAGCCTAACCAGGATGTGTTATGAAAATATCCACACAAATCAGAGGAAGGATTATTAGGGAAGAGACTTCAGAGTATGCCAGATGAAAAAGCCCAGGCATGATGTGAAGGGGACATCTTTGAAATAAGTAACTTCTGGGAGAGAAAAATGTGAAAAAAGAAGTGAGAACTTCCCTTTGGCAATTAGGAGGTGGAGACAAAGATAAAAGGGAAAACTTAAGGTCTTATAAAACAAAATAGCATCACTAGATGGAAGGACTCACAATTCACCCTGTGTCAGGTAATATCTCCCCCAGAGATGTCCATATCTGAATACCCAGAGCCTGGGAATGTGTTACCTTACTTACAAAAAGGGAAGTAAGATAACAGATGGAATTAAGGTTGCTAATTAGCTGACTTCAAGACAGGGAAGAGTCTCTGGTTTCTCCAGGTGGATCCAATGTAATCACAAATGCCCTTAAACATAAGAGGAAGTAAAGAAAATTGGTGTCAGAGAAAGACAGCTAGCCATTCCTGGCTTTGCAGATGTAAAGAGGCCATGGGCCAAATAAGGAGGCCATGTAACACAAAAGCATTATCCATAAAAGAGAAAAAAATTGATATACTAACCTTCATCAAAATTAAGACCTTATGCTCTTCAAAAGATACTTGTAAGAGAAAGAAATGGCAAGCAACTTGGAAAAATTATTTGCGAATACATATAATATATCCAGAATATATAAAAAACTCTCAAATTCAATAGTAAGGAGAAAGGGAAAGGAACTAAAAAAGTGGGCAAAATATTTGAAAGGAAGTTTAAGTAGAGTACATATGTGGATGATGAATTAGCATATGAAAAGCATCAGTCATTAAGGGAATGCAAACTGAAACAACAAGATACCATTACACATCTATTAGAATGGTTAAAATTAAAAATAAAAAACTGCAAACAAACAAAATTTCTAGCCAAAAGAAGTGAATGGACTAAAAATTACGATATATTCATACCGGGGAATTACATAGCAATAAAAATGAATTAACTAATGAAATGTAATCTATAGTAACAGAAAGCAGATCTGTTTGTTTGGAAATTGGGCAGGGAATATGCCCACCATTCATCAGAGCAAGAATAGGATTACAGCCTTGCAGGTGGTCCTACCCCAAGCCTCCTGCACTGCCCAGCCATGGTCAACCTCATCATTTTCTTCAATATCACCATCAACAACAAGCCTTTGGGCCACATCTCCTTTTAGCTATTTGCAGACAAAGTTCCAAAGACAACAGAAAACTTTCATGCTCTGAGAACTGGGGAGAAAGGATTTGGTTACACAGATTCCTCCTTTCACAGAATAATTCCAGGATTTATATGCCAAGGTGGTGACTTCAGAGGCCATAATAGCACTGGTAGCAGTGCCATCTCTGGGGAGAAATTCATGGTGAGAATTTCATCCTGAAGCATACAGGTCCTGTAATCTTATCCATGGCAAATGTTGACCCTAACAAAAATGATTCCCAGTTTTTCATCTGCCAGGCTGAGACTGAGTGGTTGGATGGCAAGCATGTGGTCTTTGGCAAGGTGAAAGAGGGCAAGAATACTGTGGAAGCCATGAAGAGCCTTGAAATGGAAAACCCAGAAATATCACCATTGCTGACTTTTCTGGACAAACCCAGCAAATTTGACTTGTGTTTTATCTTTAAGAAAAAAAATAATGGGATTATGAAGGTGTACTTAAAAACATTTTTGGATGATGGACACGTATGTTATATTGATTGTGATGGTTTCACAGGTATATACATATGTCAAAGCTTATCAAATTGTTTTCTTCAAATCTGTGCAGTTTATTATATGTCAATCACACACATACACAGAGAGAGACAGGGAAAGAGTGTGTGTGTGTGTGTGTGTGTGTGTGTGTGTGTGTGCATGTGTGTGTGTGTATGAGAGAAAGACAGAGCCACAGAGAGGAAGAAGGATAAAAGGAGGAGAAGTGAGAGAAGGAAAAAGGAAATAGAATGAGAAGTAAAATGCTGTGGAGGTATAATAAAACTATAACAGCCACTTATAAGCTCAATCTCAAATTTCTGTGCTCATGGAAATAGCCCTATTTTCCTCACTGATTATCTTTATCAGTAATGTATATTTGAACTTCAAAATGAGCTTAAATGAACAGCCTACTGCTCTAATCTCTTTTATACACGTGAGTTCCACTAAGTGGTTATTTCTTTACAGGGATGCATTGCCTACAGATATTGAAAAAATACTGTTTTGCTTTATTTTTGACACTCAGAAAGCCCTTCTAAAATGAACCTGAATATTTACTAGGAGTACTGCTGATGCATTTTGACTTATTGTATTTTATCATGAAATGGTGATTTGCTAGGCAGGCAAGGTGATCCATCTAAGCCCCCACATCCCCTTCAACACTTTAGGCAGAGTTGTGCTTGTATCTATTTTATAAATGGATTTCTGCGTAAGATTTAGATTGATAAAAAGCTGGTTAATAATTGGCAATTTCCATGGAAATGGAAACCAGGGAATAGTGGAAAAATGAACTCAGAGCATGATGCCAGGAAGGGCAGGCCAGTTTGCAAAACTGCAGCAGGGGAAAGCAGAGGGACACTGAGGAAGTGAAGGGTGAGATGAAGAGCGTAGGTTTGGAGATGGCGCCCTATAATGAGTACTATCAAACAAGATTACTCGGGGATAGTCTTCACCTCTACCAAATTCTTCCAGACATATACAAATGAGTAACTAGCCTTCCTCTGCTCTTTCTCCATAATGATCTTTTTGCCTTATACTAAGTAACTAATACCCATAGTACTTTCCCTGTGTATATCATTCACTACTTGATATCTCTCATGCCAAACACAGTGACTAGAATATCATAAGCATGAAATAAGTTCTGGTTAAATGAATGAGCAACAGTGCAGGGTCTAGAGCCATCCTTCTGAATCAGAAGATGGAGGGAGTCCACAGCTGAGAAGTGGTCACTAAGCTGCAGAATATTTCACTGTGTTAACTACTGAGAAAAGTTTGTGTGTTTACAAAGGCATAGATTAAAGAAAACATTTCAAGAGCCTTCTTTCAGTAGAAATGCACTTTAGTCCCCAACAGATTGATCTAGAATCTTCAGAAAAACAAGTGCATATTTTCCTATGAGAGTGTGAAGAATAACTGATAGGCAAATAAGGGAAAAACTGAGAAAAATTCCATGGCATTTCTAACGCAGATGTATGGATTCTGCCTCACATTCCATTCTTTGGGGAGAAAATAACCATGAGAAAAAGTGTTCATTTCCTTCCTGTAAGGTTAAATTGGAGACAAATCAAGGTTTTGCCCTTTCTTTTTCCTGCGATGTGAACAGTTCTGTGCTCCGTGTAGCAGAATTTTGAGGACCTGGCTAGGGTCTTGTACCTAACAGGTACTCAATCATGAGGTGACACCAGAGAATTGGGAGTTCTTTGAGAGATGACTTTATTAATTAGAAGAGAAAAAGATCTTACCTTCAGAGAAGCAGAACAAGGACTTGAGCAGCACCCATTAAAAGGCAGACTAAGAGAGTTCTAAACTTAAGCTGGAAGAAATTATTATTAGGCAAAAATGATTAATAGAATGTATGAGATGGGTCAGGTTTCTGGCATTTTAAATCTTTTTAAATATCCTTGCTACATGAGAAATCTTCTATATGTATATTTGCATGTGCTGTGTTATGTTCAGTTGCTCAGTCATGTCCAACTCTGTGTTACCTTGTAGACGATAGCCTGCCAGGCTCCTCTGTCCATGGGATTTCCCAGGCAAGAATACTGGAGTGGGTTGCCATGCCCTCCTCCAGGGGATCTTCCCAACCCAAGGATCGAACCAGCATCTCCTGCATCTCCTTAACTGCCGGTGGATTCTTTACCTCTGAGCCACTGGGAAACCCCTTTGCATGTGTATGTTTATGTATAATATAAATTTTTAATCTAAAGTTGAATTCACTTAAAAGTAGCTCATGCTGCAAAGTCATAAAGTAGTACTTTCCATTTTGAGTCTTTTCTAAATACACACAAAAAATTAGTTAATTGGCAATGAATTAACAGTTTTTTATATAAAATAACCAAAAACAGCAAAAATACTATATACATTCATCATTTCTAAAATTAAAAGATTGCATAATCCATGTAAGAAAAATACTATCTTAAAAAATATTTCATTAAATTAACAAACTATCTCTGTTTTAAAAAAAAAAAAAACAACTCTATTATGTTTTCTTTATTTTCCCTGTTTGCCCTTGGCTTTGCTGATACTAACTGTGGTCCGTCTTTGGGTCTCTGGCAGTCACTGCTCTGGAGTCAATTCTAAGAAGGAAGCAGGCTGCTGGACTGTGCATAATGGAGTAGGAACATTTTATTGATATTTATTTAGCAGATTTATCATCCTGAAACTCACAGATGGACATAGGGCATGTCATGCTAATATAACTCATGTGTTATGGTATGATAACATCATTTGTACACAAGGGGTTTATGTGAAATATGAAGAAAGTCTTGCTTGCTTTCAGATAAATAATGGGATGAGTTAGCTAAACTCTGGAGACCTAAATTTTGAGTACAGGATGGTTCTGATAAAAGAAGTAAGAAAATAAACTAAATAGTATTCTATTTGGAGTTGCCTCACATCTGATGTTATATTACTGCTGATTCTTAGAATATTAAAATTTTTCTTATATATATATCATCTTTTCTTACTTAATACATGCTAACCAATAGGTTATGAAAATTATATTCTCTACAATAGAAGCGGCAACCAGCCAAATCCCAATGAAACTCATTTTAAAAATTGTTCATTTGCAAAAATATATATGCCAAGAATTCTACTTTGTTTTGCCAGTGTCCAGTAAAATGAGTAATATTTCCCAGTCATAAAGAGTTGCTCTTTTAGGGGTGTGCATGCTAAGTTACTTACAACTCATTTTAACCCTTAGACTATAGCTTGCCAGCCTCCTCTGTCCATGGAATTCTCCAGGCAAGAACACTGGAGTGGGTTGCCATGCCCTCCTCCAGCTTTTTTAGAAGAAGAAGATTAATAGAATTGGGAAAGACTAGACATTTCTTCTGGTAAATCCCATGGGCGGAGGAGCCTGGTAAGCTGCAGTCCTTGGGGTCGCTGAGTCGGACACGACTGAACGACTTGACTTTCACTTTTCACTTTCATGCATTGGAGAAGGAAATGGAAACCCACTCCAGTGTTCTTGCCTGGAGAATCCCAGGGACGGGGGAGCCTGGTGGGCTGCCGTCTATGGGGTTGCACAGAGTCGGACACGACTGAAGCGACTTAGCAGCAGCAGCAGACATTTCTTCAAGAAAATTGAAGATATCAAAGGAACATTTCATGCAAGGATGGACATGATAAAGGACAGGAATGGTAAGGCCCTGACAGAGGCAGGAGAAATTAAGGAGAGGTGGCAAGAATACACAGAAGAACTATTTTTAAAAGGTGTCAATGACCCAGGTAACCGTGATGGTGTGGTCACTAGATGTCACTAGAGCCAGACATCCTGGAGTGTGAAGTCAAGTGGGCATTAGGCAGCATTACTATGAATAGAGCTAGTGGAGGTGATGGGATTCTAGTTGAGCTATTTAAAATCCCAAAAGATGATGCTGTTAAAGTGCTGCACTCATATTTCACCAAGTCTGGAAAACTCAGTAGTGGCCACAGGACTGGTAAAGGTCAATTTTTATTCCAATCTCAATGAAGGGCAATGTCAAAAATGTTCAAACTACTGTACAATTGCACTCATTTACCATGCTAGAAAGGTTAATTTTGAATTTTTGCTGGATCTGCTTCTGTGACTTTAACTCTCATCTTGCCACTTCTGTAAGATAAATAATGGCCTGCCTCAGAGAGATAACCTGAACTGCCCACCTGTGAAGGACTGTAAGAAAATGAAACTAACACAGTCCCCCGCCTGAGGCTTGCCATACTAGGGGACATTTGCAAGGATTGAATAGTTTTTTTTACTTTGTTTCCTCACCTCCACTGCCCATCTCTGATCCATAAAGGAATCTGGAAATCAGGCCCTGATAAGATGGTTATTTTGAGGCACTAGCCTGCCATCTTCTCAGTCAACTTGCTCCGAATAAAGTCCCTTCCTGATCCCAACACTTCGTCTTGGATTCATTGACTTATCCTGTGGCAAGCAGAGCAAGCTTAGACTCAGTAAAACTAACACGTGAAATGAGTGCAATTGTATGATTGTTTGAACATTCTTTAGCATTGCATTTCTTTGAAATTGGAATGAAAACTGATCTTTCCCAGTCCCATGACCAAGTGCTGAGTTTTCCAAATTTGCTGACATATTGAGTGCAGCACTTTAGCGGCAGCATCTTTTAAACTTTGCAATAGTTCACCTGGAATTCCATAACCTCTGTCTATATTTCTTCAAGCACTCTGTCTACCAGATCTAATCCCTTGAATCTATGTATCTTCTCCACTGTATAATCTTAAGGGGTTTGTATAATCTTAGGTCACTGTATAATCTTAGGTCATACCTGAATGGCATAAATCTGGAATATTAAAATTATATGCAAAGAGAAGTGAAACTAACTTCTTCTTCCATAATAAGTGAGGGGAGACCGTTGGACCTCTGTGGAACAGAATTTGAGTATCATTGTCTATAGATAAAAATTATTCCGCATTGTATCAGTTATTTATAAAGCACAGAGTTAATAGCTCCCATCAAATTGAAATTAGATAAGACAAGAAGGTGTGTTCTAGATAAAGGCCAGGCAACCTCCTGACCTCTGGTCAAATTTGTCCTACAGTTACTTTTGATAGGACCTGTAGGTAAGAACCCTTTTTACATTTTTAAAGGGTTGTAAAAACAAACCAAAAACCAAGCAATAGCAACAAAGAAGAATATGCTACAGAAGTATATGCGGCCCTTATAGAAATAGCTTGTTGATCCAACTTGTTGACCTTTGCTCTATTGCAGAGGCCAGCAAAACATGCCATCCATCCAGATGGTTGCATTAGTTTTATAAGTTAGGTTTTATTGAAACATAGACATACACACACATGCATTTTTAAAAATTTACTCTCTATGGCTATTTTAGTATTACAGTGGCAGAATTTAAGTTATAACAGAGCAAAGCCAAAACACTGACTGTATGATCCTTGTTAAGAAAAGTTTGGCTTTACCTCCTTAGACAATACATGGTTCTCCAATAAAACACGGAGTTATTCCTCCTGGGAAGATCTTTTGCTTTTCCTGTTTCTATTTTTTCTTCTCTTTCCTTTACTTGGTTTACCCCATTTTTTCTTCCTGTCATCCATAATTCTTTTTCATATGTTTCCTCCTCTTTAACTCTTTCTTTCTCCATTAAATAGCTATAATGTGGAACCAAAATATAAAATTTTTAAAGTAATTTATGAAATGAATTTTTAGATGTCTTATTAAATCTAAAATAAGAAGAGACCTTTTTCTCACCACATCCAATGCCCTAAGAGTCTCAAGTTAAGTGAAAGTTACTTTTCACTGTGATATATACCTATGTCTATGGGTCAGTGATTCTTAAAAGGACCCCTTACTTGAGAAACAAGAATGGGCGGGTCCAGTTAGTTGCCTTCCCTTTTCCAGCCAAAACAAGGAACACTTATTGATGTTTCAGTGAGAAAGTGACTTAATAACATCTTTTTTGAATGGCTCTTTACTCCCACTGGTATGTACACAAGGCAGTGTGAAGTTGAGATTGACTAATCATGGTATAATTTCTGCATTTTAAAATATAAATATATAAATATAATATAGATTATATCATAAATATACAGTGTAATGTCAGCGTTTTTTAAAACCACTATTCCCAAGCAGTGAAAGATTTACAAGGAAAAGTTTTCTGTCCCTGTTTCCTCTGCTGATTCTTTTTTGTTTCCCTAATCCCCTCTAGATCTCCTTTATTTCATCACTTTACTTCTGTTAATGTCTTAAGTGTCATTTTTTCAAACCATTACCCTTGATCTTCTTTTATTTGTGCATTCTATGTCTGAAAACTCACATTTACTCTTATTTTAACTACCAGCTAATGATTCCCAGTCCGTATCTTTAACTGAGAAGAATAACTAAGGGAAACAGTGAGAGACATTATTTTCTTGGACTCCAAAAATCACTGCAGACAGTAACTGCAGCCATGAAATTAAAAAACACTTGCTTCTTGGAAGAAAAGCTGTGACAAATCTAGACAGCATATTAAAGAGCAAAGACATCACTTTGCAGACAAAGGTCCATCTACAGATGTAAGAGTTGAACCATAAAGAAGACTGAGTGCCAAAGAGTTGATGCTTTCAAACTGTGGTGTTGGAGAAGACTCTTGAGAGTCCCTTGGACTGCAGGGAGATCAAACCAGTCAATCCTAGAGGAAATCAGTTCTGAACATTCCGTACTCATGCTGCAGCTGAAGCTCCAATACCTTGGCCACTTGACATGAAGAGCCGATTCATTAGAAAATACCCTGATGCTGGGAAAGATTGAAGGCAAGAGGAGAAGGGGATGACAGAGGATGAGGTGATTGGATGGCATCACCAACTCAATGGACATGAATTTGAGCAAACTCTGAGAGATGGTGAAAGACAGGGATGCCTGGCATGCTGCAGTCCATGGTATCGCAAAGAGCTGGAGACAACCGAGGGACTGAGCAACAACAACAACAATAGATGTTGCATGTATATATGCATAATACTTATATTAAATGGTCATCTCTAGTTCAGTGTTATTGGGTTGAGCTCAATACACCCCATAAACTTTTATTTATGCATTCTTCCTCATCAACATTAACTTAAGAAACAACCCAAACTCAATTTACCCACACTTTCAATTGATCTTAAATTTTTATTTTTATTGCAAGGGGATGTCTGCAACTTACATTGGAATACATTGAAAAAGGAACAACAGGTGAATGTACTGAGAGATGGATAGATGAATAGATGGATAGATGGAGAGATGGATAGATGAATATGATAAAGAAGGTATAATGAAATGTTAATTGTAGAATTAGGTGATGGGTATATGAGAAGGGAAAGGCCAGGCAGAAAGGGAAAGACAAATTGCAGAGTTCCAGAGAATAACAAGGAGAGATAAGAAGACTTTCTTAAATAAACAAAGCAAAGAAATAGAGGAAAACAACAGAATGGAAAGACTAGAGATCTGTTCAAGAAAATTAGAGAGATGAAGGGGACATTTCATGCAAGGGTGGGCACAATAAAGGACAGAAATGGTAAGGACATAACAGAAGCAGAAAAGATTAAGAAGAGGCAGCAAGAATACACAGAAGAACTATACAAGAAAAGTCATAATATGTCAACAAATTTGGAAAACTCAGCAGTGACCACAAGACTGGAAGAAGTCAGTTTTCATTCCAATCTCAAAGAAAGACAATGCCAAAAAATGTTCAAATTACTGTACGATTGCACTCATTTCACATGCTTGCAAACTAATGCTCAAAATCCTTCAAGCTAGGCTTTACCAGTAGGTAAACTGAGAACTTTCAGATGTAAAATCTGGTTTTAGAAAAGGCGGAGGAACCAGAAATCTAATTGCCAACATTCACTGGGTCATGGAGAAAGCAAGAGAGTTCCAGAAAAACATCTACTTCTGCTTCACTGACTATGCTAAAGCCTTTGACTGTATGGATCACAACAAACTGTAGAAAATTCATGAAGAGATGGAAGTACCTGACCACCTTACCTGTCTCCTGAAAAACCTGTATGCAATTCAAGAAACAACAGCTAGAAGTGAACATGTAACCATAGACTGGCTTCAGATTCAGAAAGGAGTATGAAAAGGCTCTATATTGTCACTCTGCTTATTTAACATTTGTAGAGCACATCATGTGAAATATCAGGCTGGATGAATCACAAGCTGGAATCAAGATTGCCAGGAGAAATATCAACAGCCTCAGACATGCAGATGATACCACTCTGATGGCAGAAAGTGAAGAGGAACCAAAGAGATTCTTAATGAAGGTGAAACAAGATTGGGTGAAAAAACTGGCTTGAAACTCAACATTAAAAACAACTAAGGTCTCGGCATCCAGTCCCATCACTTCATGGCATGGCAACTAGGAGGGAAAAAGTGGAAGCAGTGACAGATTTTTCCCACTCTTAGGCTCCAAAATCACTGTGGATGGTGACTGCAGCCATGAAATTTAAAAACGCTTGCTCCTTGGAAGAAAAGCTGTGACAAACCTACACAGCATGTTCAAAAGCAGAGACATCACTTTGCAGACAAAGGTCTGTATAGTCAAAGCTATGGTTTTCCAGTAGTCATGTAGAGATGTGAGAGTTAGACCGTAAAGAAGACTGAGCTGAGCATCCAAGGAAGAATTGATGCTTTCAGACTGTGGTGCTGGAGAAGACTCTTGAGAGTCCCTTGGACTGCAAGGAGATCAAATCAGTCAATCCTGAAAGAAATCAACCCTGAAGATTCATTTTAAGGATTGATGCTGAAGCTGAAGCTCTAATACTTTGGCCACCTGTTGGGAAGAGCTGCCTTATTGGAAAATACACTGATGCTGGTAAAGATTGAAGGCAGAAGAGGGCGGCAGAGGATAAGATGGTTGAATAGCATCACTAACTGAATGGACATGAATATGAGAAAATTCCAGGAGATAATGGAGGACAGAAGAGCCTGGCATGCTAAGTCCATGGGGTCACAAAGAGTCAAATAGGACTTAGCTACTGAGCAACAACAAATACGGGTACTCACTGTAAGATACTAGACATTTTGTAAGTTTTTTTTTTTTTTTGAATCCGTTAGAAAAGTCTTTCAATCTGCCCCAAGAAGTCTTTAGTTTCCACCACTGCTTTACCTTAGACCCTCATCTCTTTCCTAAGCTATCATGTTTGCCCCTAGTGGGTACTCCTAAGGAAATTCCCCTGAAATGCTGCTACTCAAAGAGTGTTTCACAGAGCAGTAATCAGCCAGCACATCACCTGGGAGCTTGTAGTAAATGCAGGTCTCACCAGGCATATTAAATCAGAATTCACAGTTAGGAAGATCCCCAAGCAATTTGTACAAACTTGAAAGTGTTGAGAAGCTCAGCTGTATATGACAACTTTAGCCTCCATCACTCCATTGCCTGAAACCCTTCAGTGGGTTTCATTGTATAGTGTGATATCTGAGAACTTCAGAGTGGTTGCCTATTTAGAACATTTCAAATATTAATATTTCCAAGGCACATGTGTTGTGTCTCATTCTAATTGCCCTTTCTCTAACACTCTCCACATACCTTAACACAACCTACCTCTTTGTCCTTCAAAATAATTTAGTCCACATTGCTTTCTTATTACTCTGGCAATATCTTTATAGTACCCCTATATTTTAACTTTTGGGGGATAAGAAGATATCTGTTACTTTTCCCAATAAGCTGTGAACCTCAAAAAAAAAAAAAACAAACCAGAAAACATGTCTTATTCGTGATTACATTCCAAGTATTAGCACACTTCGTGTTGTGGATGTGAGTTATTTAAAAATGCTTATTGAACTTAACCCAGAAGGAGGTGACTATTCCTGAAGGTGTGGAGAGTTGGTTCAGAAAGAGAGGTGGAAAGGTGAACAAACAAGGAAAACCAAATTTTACTACAGCTACATTCGTTTAACTATATCTACCTATCTATATCTACTTTCCAGATCCTGACTTTATTCATAACAAAATAGCTATTTCATTAACTGTGTATATACTGAATTCAAATGAAAAAGCCATATAAATGTTGTCACCATATATTTACTGAATTTATTAGAACAAGGTTAGTCTTATTAAGATGTAATATTGCTTTTGTTGTACTTAAAGAGATCTCCTAAATGCTTGTTTTCCAAAAGTTATAGCAATTATATTTATCAGTTTTCATGCATAATAGATGAAAATACAATGTCATATTTATCAACAAAGGCAACGAAATGTTATTTAGATATTCATTAGGCAATCAGTCACCCATCAACAAAGCATAATTCAAATCTCATTTTGACGTTTGCCTGTGAGACTATTACAACTAAATAGAAAATTAAGTATTTTGTGTATATACCTTTGTAGTAGGGTAAATCAGAGCTTTAAGAAAAAAAAAAGAGAGAGAGACTAATAATTCTTATCATGGATCATAAAAAGAAATTCTTGCAATTTAAACCCTAATTCCATTCACCCTCCAATAAAAAGCAATTTTAATCTTATTAGTAGAATAATAAAATATATTTTTTAAAAAAGTAAAGTATGTTGGTAGAATTCATCTAATTTTGAAATAATATTTTAGATGCCAATCACAAGAACTAAATAAGCTATTTATTATTTTACACAGAGCTAATAAACTGAGAAATGGAAATTATTTTCCAACCTCCTTCCTTCCACAATGTTTATTGAACGGTTGCATTGAGCAAAACATTGTGCTATGCTAGGTTCCATGGATACAAAGATAAAGCATTCCTTTATTCATTCCAGAAATATTTAGCACCTTCTACATGCCAGACACTGTCCTAAGCCTTGAAGATACAGCAGTGAATGGACAAAGACTTGTGCTTTTAGAGTTTATATTCTAGTGGGTGAGACAGACAAACAAATGGGTAAGGAGTACAATTACAGATAGGTGATCTGAAAAGTATAAGACGGGGTAATGGCAGAGTATATAAGGTTGGGGAGCAGGAGAGGATGCTATTTTAGGTACAATAGCCAGGAAAGACCATTCAGGAGAAGACAATATCTGAACAGAGAACTGAAAGAACTGAAAAAGTGAGCAATTTGAAGAATGGGACAGGAGAGGTATTCCAGGCAGAGAGAACAGCAGACATAGAGACTCTAAGATGAGATTGAACTTGGGGTATTTTCAGCAAGGAGAAAGGTGAAGCTACTGGAACTCAGGGATGCAGGTAGAGGCTGGTAGAACATAGGGTCAGGAGGGGAGACATGATCTGAGGGTCATTTGATGAGTCTGGATTTTATTTAAAATATGCTGGGAAGCCACTCATGAGATTTAAGCAGGGAAAGTTTGTGAAATGATTCTCTTTTTAGAAAGATCACCCCAGCTACCATGTGGAGAAATAATCACAGAGAAACAAATGGAAGCAAATATTGGGCTAAGAGGCCATTACAGCAGTTCAGGAAATAAACAGCAGTGTCTTAGGTGTCTTAAATTTCTTTCCAAAGGTAGACGTGCATGCATGTGTCCTCAGTCATTTCAGACTTGTCCAACTTTTTGCAACCCTATGGGCTGTAGCCCACCAGGCTCCTTTGTCCATGGGATTCTCCAGGGTGAGAATACTGGAGTGGGTTGCTGTACCCTCCACCAGGGGATCTTCCCAACCCAGGGATCAAACTGGTGTCTCCTACCTTGCAGGAGGATTTTTTACCACTGAGCCACCAGGGAAGTCCCATAGGTAGATCAGATCAGATCAGATCAGTCGCTCAGTTGTGTCCGACTCTTTGCGACCCCATGAATCGCAGCACGCCAGGCCTCCCTGTCCATCACCAACTCCCGGAGTTCACTGAGACTCACGTCCATCGAGTCAGTGATGCCATCCAAACAGTGATGCCATCCAGCCATCTCATCCTCTGTCGTCCTCTTCTCCTCCTGCCCCCAATCCCTCCCAGCATCAGAGTCTTTTCCAATGAGTCAACTCTTCGCATGAGGTGGCCAAAGTACTGGAGTTTCAGCTTTAGCATCATTCCTTCCAAAGAAATCCCAGGCTGATCTCAGGTAGATAGAAGTGATTCAATTGGAGATATACTGTAGAGGTAAAGCTGAGAGGTATTGTGTTTGATTTAGATTTAAGGGAACTGGAGGAGAATAATAACAATAATAATAATAAAGACTTCTGTGTTTAAGTGATAAAGTGAATAGTGAATAGTGAGCTAAGATGGTAAGAGGAGGCAGAAGTCTGTGGAGAAATTGAGATGATATAAGAGGCTTCCTTCCTTGGTGGCTCAATTGGTAAAGAATCCGCCTGTAGTGCAGGAGACCTGGGTTCAATCCCTGGGTTGGGAAGATCCCCTGGAGGAAGGAAAGGCTACCCAGTCCAGTATTCTGGCCTGGAGAATTTCATGGACTATATAGTCCATGGGGTTGCAAAGAGTTGGACACAATCGAGCAACTTTCACCCTCACCCTAGACATCAAAGTGGAAAGGCTAAGCAGGCAGTTTGATATGTACAACTGGAGCTCAGAGGACAGGTCAGAGTTTGTAGAACAAATTAAGGAGTAATCCCCACATAGATGACATTTGAAGCCCAGGGGCTGGATGACATCACCTAAGGAAAAAATAAATGAAAGAAGAGGCTTAGCTCTTATGCAAGTCGTAATATCTAGATCCAATGAGGAAGACTGAGAAGGTGCAGCCAATAATATAGGAGGAAACCCAGGAAGCAGATCAAGCTTCTTGGGTGTATAACCCATGCAGCGCACAGCGCTTTGCACTCAGAAGGGCCCCATACTTGATTGCTCAGCTGCCACCAATTCTTACTTATCTTTGATCTTATGTTTTGTAGGTGAAGTTTGATGGGACAATGGAATGTGCAAGTGAGGAGAGAAGATACACACATTATGTATATCGGCCATTCCTTGACACCCCCATTAACATTCCTGATGCTGCATAAGCACAGAGTTCTAGGGGACCCATGTTGCTTGGGTGTTCAGTGAGACTCAAATCAAGGACAGGTAAGCGAATTACACCTACAACAGAGCAAGGGTGGTGCTGGTGCTGACAGCGTCTAGAGGCGGTACTTTCTGTTCAAACCAAAAGTTGCTTTTAGAGCAGAAGAAGGCAATGGTGACCTAAAAAGCATGAACAACCAAAGAACCCTATCCTGTCCTTTCTTACTTATGCTGCTGTTAACATTTGATGGGGTCCTGATGTTCATCGCTTACAAAAGCAATTGTTTTCTCACAAATGGTAGAAAGGAAAGCCTGAGGTAGACTCAGTGTTCCCTGAAAATCATCTCTGTAGATTCTGCTGGGCCATGAAAGTTTTAAAGGAAAGGAAGGAAGTAATTTCAGTTAATCACTGAGATAGGGGGTCAGGGTCATCACCATCCCCCACTGTTGCAGACTTGTGTGTGGGCTTTTCACTCCTCGAAACATTCCTCTAGAAGTTATCTTCTTCACATGGTCACACAATTTGTTAGGAAGATTACTGAAAGGGAAGCTAAGGAAGAGATCTAGTCATCTGTTCATTACTTATTCTTCATTTCTACTTCTTTGATCTACAAAAAGAACCAACAGGTTAGGCAAGGCATTGTGTGATTAAGAGATTTGAAAGGTGTGGTAGAGCCAGAGATGAGTAGAGGATGGTGGTGCTTGGTTTAAAAGTTAGTTACAGTATAGATTTGTTAAAGTGACAAGAAAAGGGGCCTCCTGCTGAGGGCTGTCTACTGCAAAGAGCTGCTTACGTTACTTCTCTGTGTTAGCCAACCATTTACACTGGAAAGGGTAATGTAGAAGGAGCGGGAAAGATAGAAGAACCCATAGAGCCTTTTCCTTTCAGTCCTCCTTTTCTCATCTATTAGCCAAAGTAGAGAGTATTGATAGAATGAATGCATCACAAGAAGTGAAATAAAAATAATCGAATTAGTCCTGTGCAGCACTTCCACTGTTCTGGGAAAAATAAAAAATATATATGCATGCATTGGCTGCAAACTATGAACTGTGTAATTCATATGACTTAAATGCCCTTATATTTTCATTAACTCTGGCATTGCATATTGTAAAACTGAATGGTAAAATTCATGTTGATAATTTAAATTCTAAATTTTTCTTTATTTATGAACAACATTGAAAGGCAAAAAAAAATGATAAGTTGAGGGAGAGACAGTGGAAGAAAGGAAAAAGCTTTTTTATGATTTATGACCTTTAGATATTTTTTCCCTTGCTTTTTGAACAAGGAAGCCCACATTTTCATCTTGCTCTGGGCCCACAAATTATGTGGCTGGTGCCGCAGGAAGAATATGGTGTCCTGGAATCCAAGTGAAGAAAGTGCTTCCAGGAGGGAGGAGTCTGTCAATTATGTCAAGTGCTGCTGAGAACTGAATAAGGTAAGGATGGAAAATCCATCATTACTTTCATCATGCTGCTGCTGCTGCTAAGTTGCTTCAGTCGTGTCCAACTCTGTGTGACCCCAGAGACGGCAGCCCACCAGGCTCCCCCGTCTCTGGGATTCTCCAGGCAAGAACACTGGAGTGGGTTGCCATTTCCTTCTCAGATGCATGAAAGTGAAAAGTGAAAGTGAAGTTGCTCAGTTATGTCCTACTCTTAGCGACCCAATGGACTGTACCCTACCAGGCTCCTCTGCCCATGGGATTTTCCAGGCAAGAGTACTGGAGTGGGGTGCCATTGCTCTCTCCGCTTTCATCATGGAGACTATCCAATTAAAGTCAGTTCTGTCAGAGACGGTAAAATATTGCATGTAATAGTTTGTGTGAGTAGCTAAGTCATGTCTGACTCTTTGTGACCATGTGAACCGCAGCCTGCAAGGCTCCTCTGTCTATGGAATTCTCCAGGCAAGAATACTGAAGTGGTTAGCTATTCCCTTCTCTGAGGATCTTCCTTACCCAGGGATCGAATCCAGGTCTTCTGCATTCCAGGCAGATTCTTTACCATCTGTATGATAGGTTAGCAATAGTAAAAATAAAGGGCAAGATTTATGCACTCATTTTTATCTGTGATGTTTTTATTTAAATAGTCTATTTAATTATGTTTCAAGAATAAATTAGCATTTGTTCAATGATAAAATGGAATCTTCCTAAAAGTGAAACAATTTAAGAAATATAGTTAAATTATTACTGTTTGTATCTTCTGTTGCAGCAGGTTAAAAAATGTTTATTTTTCTTTCTCTTCTTTTTATTTACTTTCTGCTTTCTTCCCCCTTTACTTTGAACATGAGTACACAAAGAAAGTAAATTATTAGATCAAATTTGGCACAAAAAAAATAGTTTGTTAAAAATCTGTGTGATATCAACAACAGAAAATGTAGATGAAATGCAATGACCAAAACCTTTGCCCTCCTCTATGTGCGTGCTCAGTTGCTCAGTTGTATTTGATTCTTTGTGAACCCATGGACTGTAACCCGCCAGGCTCCTCTGTCCATGGAATTTTCCAGCCAAGAATACTTGAGCGGGGTTGCCATTTCCTACTCTAGAGGATTTTTCCTGACCCAGGGATCAAACCACGTTTCCTGTGTCTCCTGCATTGGCAGGAAGATTCTTTACTGCTGGGCCACCTGGGAAGCCACCCCATCCCCATATTATTTACATAAAAATAAAATTTTCTAGTTCATTATGAAATTAAAAGACACTTGCTCCTTGGAAGAAATGTTATGACCAACCTAGACAGCATATTAAAAAGCAGAGACATTATTTTGCCAACAAAGTTCCATCTAGTCAAAGCTTTGGTTTTTCCAGTAGTCATGTATGGATGTGAGAGTTGGACTATAAAGAAAGCTGAGCGCCAAAGAATTGATGCTTTTGAACTGTGGTGTTGGAGAAGATTCTTGAGAGTCCCTTGGACTGCAAGGAGATCCACCCAGTCCATCCTAAGGGAAACCAGTCCTGAATATTCAGTGGAAGGGCTGATGTTAAAGCTGAAACTCCAATACTTGGGCCACCTGATGCAAAGAAAAGACGCTCATTTGAAAAGACCCTGATGCTGGGAATGATTTAAGGTGGGAAGAGAAGGTGACAGAGGATGAGATATTTGGATGGCATTGCCGACTCGATGGACATGAGTTGAGTAAGTTTCAGGAGTAGGTGATGGACAGGGAAGCCTGGCATGCTGCAGTCCATGGGGTCTCAAAGTGTCGGACCTGACTGAGCGACTGAGCTGAACTGAGTTCATTATGTGGTACTTCAAATCAGCCAGTAGATGGCAGATGTTACCATATTCAACAAATCGTTCTCAAAAGGAAACTGGTTATAAGATTACTCAAAATTATGAGTTGCGGAAACATAAAACCCTATTGATTCATCTCTCCACCCTCCCCGCTCTTGATGAACTCCTTCTGGGGGCTTGATTTCTGTGACAGTTTTCCTTGCATAGAGATGGAAGGATTAAAGCTTTCCCCTACATGTGTATAAGACAGATGATTCAGAAAGCAATTCTGGAATCCTATCAACTCCATAAAATATAAAATTAAATCACAAAACTGAGTAACAGATTGCATTTAAATGACTATGAAGATGAATGGCAATGTTGTACTGGAATGTTTTCAACCAAGGCCAAATGGATAACCACATTGATCTTGCATTTTATATCTTACAAAGAAGGACATGACATAAACATCACAAAACAAGCCAATATATTTACTGCTATGCTAAACTAGTTATAGAACCTTTAAAAAAAAAAAAAGCTTTGATAAGGCATTTGTTCTTTTGACCACTGTGTTGTTTATTATTCCTTATATGGCAGTTCCAGTTAAAGAGTAGGTGAGGAGGAAGAAACCAGGGCTGTTAAAATAATGTAATACTGCAGCATTTAATGTTGTCCCCCATATGCAAAAGTTGACTTTTAGAATCTGCTGAAACTGAAGTCACTCAGTCATATCTGACTCTTTGCGACCCCATGTACTGTAGCCTGCCAGGCTCATCCGTCCGTGGGATTTCCCAGGCAAGAGTGCTGGAGTGGGTTGTCATTTCTGTCTCCAGGGGATCTTCCCTATCCAGGGATCATACCAGGGTCTCCCACATTGTAGGCAGATACTTTACCGTCTAAGCCACCATTTAGAATCTGCTAGAGATTATAATCAACCAAATTCCTTTTGTGGGATTTCATATTACTTATGTGTTGACTGATAACTTGAAATATATTTAAGCAAAATGTGAACCTTTGTTAGTTTGTAATTTTCCTAAGGAAACATACTAATATTCCCTTATGATAAGGGATTTTTTTTTTCAGTTTTACAATTCTGTGAACATTTCATTAAAATGGCTGTAACTATCCTGCAGTATTTCATACCAGCCAAGTATTCTTGCCTGGAAAATAATGAAACAAACAAACAAACAAGAATTGATGAACATGGTGGAAAATTTTGGAACCTGAAAATAAAGAATCAGGGTCAGAAAATAAACCATATTCCCTACTAGAATTCTCCATCACTGCTGACTCTTTTCTAATTCCACGGTATACACTCTGTTTTTCTCTCTACCTGCCCCTTCTCACTGTCTCCCCTGGATTCCTCTTCTGCCTGCTTCTTTCATGCTTCGTCTCTCAGCACTTTTCTCATCACTCTTCACTATTGCTCTATACAATCTATACAATTGTAAGGATACAATTCATTCCCCGTGTTTCAGCTGCTGTGAATAACTAGTTTCTCTCCAAATCCTATGAGTCAGCATCACATACATAGAAGTTATATTTAAGCTCTGACATTAGGCTGCCTGGATTCTAATACTAGTTTGACCACTTAATGGTTAGGTGATATTGATAAATTACTTAACCTCATTGTCTCAGTTTCCTGTCCTGGAATTTGAGAATGATAATAACTCTAATATCTTGTGATTAGGTTAGAATGAAGCAATTCATGTAATGCATTTAGCACAGTATCTGGCAAAAAATAAGGACCTAGTAAATATCCCATCTAGAGCTTTTCCTAAGAAAACAGAGCCATCCATATCCACTGGAGGTCCTCACTCTATGTCTTCTTACAGAAGCCTTAAGATGATAGATCTAAATCTTACAGATCAATATACAATCCCTGAATTACAATCCCTGAATCAGTTTTCCCAAAGCTAAGGAAACTGATGTTTAATATTTAATGTTGTAGTGCTTTTCCTCTAAAGTCAAGAAGATACCTACCATATCCATAACATTTAGCATCATATTGCAGATACTAACCAAAGCAGTTAGATGTGAGAAAGCAACTACTGGATTATGACAAGGAAACAAGTAGGTAAAACTTTATTAAGAGAAGATGTGATTATATATCTGGAAAATTCAAGAGGATCCATGGAAAAAATACAATAATCAGTAAGAGAATTTGAATAAAATAATAGGTTATAAATGTGTGTGTGTGTGTGTTTGTCTGTGTGTGTGTTAGTTATTTAGTCGTGTCTGACTCTTTGCAGCCCCATGGACTGTAACCCACCAGGTTCCTCTGTCTATGGAGTTCTCCAGGCAAGAATATGGAAGTGGGCTACCATTCCCTCCTCCAGGGGATTTTTCCAGCTCATTGATCGAACCTGGGTCTCCTGCACTGAAGGTAGATTCTTTACTGTCTGAGCCACCAGGGAAGCCCCAGTTTATAAAGTAAGGATACAAAAATTAATAGGATATATATGTATGTATGTATGTTTATAAACATATATATGCATAAACAAAAATAGAAAGTGTAATTAAAGACTCCATTTATGATAGAAAATAAAGAAAAGAGAAAAATAATAACATAAACTTAACAAGAAATGTCCAAAACTTAAATAAGCAAAACTGGGGATTGTTTTTGGAAAAAAACTGGATCTTAATGAATGGAAAAACATATCGATTCTGGGAGAGAAAGAGGCAACATCATAAAGATGTCAATTCTCCCTGACTTAAAGACTGGGAGAAAAACCTGTGTCAGATTTTTTTCTTTTTTCTTGTCTGCACCACTTGGCATGTGGGATCTTAGTTCCTGATTAGGGATCGAACCAGCACCGCCTGCATTGGTAGCAGAGTCTTAGCCACTGGACTGCCAGGGAAGTCCCATATCAGACTTTTTACAGTACTATAAAGCCTCTGTAAGTTAAACAATTTATATTAGCACATGAATAGGCATATAAACCAAAGGGAAAAGTAGAAAATCCAGAAATAGATCCAATTCCATATGGAAATTAATATACATTATAGGTGCCTTCACACATCATTGGGGAAAAGATGGACCTTTAAATAAATGTTGTTTTGATTACTGGGTAGCCATATGGAGAAAAATTAAATTGGATCCATTTCTTACATCATAAGCCAGGATAAATTCCCAACAGATCAGATATTTAAATCAAAGATATAAAAAAACACCATGTAGAAAAAGCTTCAGTGAATTCCTTTATAGTCAGGAGATAAGAAAACATTCCTAAATATTACTCAAAATCTAGAAGCAATGAGAAAAAAGATTGACAGATTTTTATCTTGTAAAAGTTAAATTTTTTTTCATTATAAAAATATAGCATACCATTCACAAAATTTAAAAAATACAAGTAGCAGCCTGGGAAAAATATTTGCAAAATATACAGTGAAAGGTATACTGATATATAGAGATGAAAAAGGCCAAGAAGTGGTCTACAGAAAATTCATAGAAAAAGATATATAAACTGCTCTTAACAGTATGAAAAGTTGTCCAACCTTACACATGAGTTGATATAATTGTTTACTGTGTGATGAGTTTGCACATGTTCATTACATCCATGTATGTCCAAATTTGATTCTGTCATTCATTTGACTGAGAACTTCAGATGGCTTCTCATAGCCTGTAGGATGAAGTCCGCTTCGTAGCATGGCATTTAAGACTTTTTAGACAGAGTTCTGCCTAATTGTTTAGCCAAATCCCTTACCATTGTTGTTGTCCTTGTTAAGTCGCTTCAGTCGTATCTGACTCTTGGTGACCCTAGAGTCACCAAGACAGCCAGCCAGGCTTCTTTGTCCATGGGCTTCTCCAGGCAAGAATACTGCAGTGGGTTGCTATTTCCTTCTCCCTTACCATTATCCAACTCTAAAACATTATGCTGTAGTTGCATCAAAGGTTTTGTTATTCCCCAAACATGACATGTATCTTTTTCATATGTCCATGACCTAGCAACTTGTTATTTCCTCTGTCCATAGTCCCCTTTTCTCTGTTCTCTGCTTGGTAAAATTCTACTGTTCTTTAAAATACACTCAAGAGTTCAAGTGTTGAACTTGCTTGCTCCTTTGAGTGCCCTTGACACTTTCCACAGATGTTTATTAAAGCTGTTCTGGGATTTCCTGGGTGGTCCATTGGTCGGAACTCCACACTTCCAACATCGGGCACTCCAGTTCAATCCTTGGTCAGGGAACTAAGATCCCACGTGCTGTCCAGCTCGGCCAAAAAGTTAAAAAGAGACAAAACCTTTCTTACACAGTTCTGTTGCTGCTCCTGCTAATTCGCTTCAGTCGTGTCCGACTCTCTGCAACCCCATGGACTGCAGCCTACCAGGCTTCTCCATCCATGGGATTCTCCAGGCAAGAACACTGGAGCGGGTTGCCATTTCCTTCTCCAACACAGTTCTGTAGTAACTGGTTTTTATGTATGCTTCTGCCATGGACACAGGGTACTTTCTTGCCTCAGTTTCTTTAGTATTTTAAGTGCTTAGCACAATGCCTGGCCCTAAAAAGGCATGGAATAAGTTTGTTGAATAATATGATTTTTATGCTGTTGCCAAAAAGACTTCAACATTTCCTATATAAACCTTTCAAGACAGATGTCAAGGGGAATAGAAGCTAGAAAATAGATGTCTTGCAGATTTTGTTTACTTAGCACCCTGAGTTTTGGCTATTAGTCAGGACTTTTAGTTAAATGACAAAAACTTAGCTTGAACTTGCTCTGCAAGTGGGCAAATTATTTGCTCTGAAAGGCAAAAAGGCAAAGCTTGGAAAGTAGATTTAGCCTCAGGGACACTGGGTTTCTCTCTCTCTCTCTCACATACACACACACACACACACACACACACACACACTTCTTTCCACTTCTGATTGATGTCTTCATCATCTTAGGCCTGTGACCTCCACAAGGCAAGAACTGGTAGCAGAAAGCTCTGGGCTTGTATTCTGAAGGCTTGTTAACTAACAAGAAACAAAGCTATTTCCTGCCAGATTCTGTTAGAAAAATTCTATGCAGGTACTCAGATTGGCCCGAGTCCTATTGATACATTTGTCCCTTAGCTAATTTCCATGACTAGAAAGGTGACATATGTGATTGATCCCCGTCTGGCACCCGTGCCCATCCTGGGGTGGAGATGGGGGAAGAATAATGTGATTAGCAGCCCCCATGAGGACCATATTTTGGAAAGGGAGAGGAGAAGCTCCCCAAGACAACAAAGATCTTGTCTGGACATAGTAATACAAAGAAATGACTCTCCAACATGCATGTGAAGAAAATAGTAAGATCAAATGTTGAAAGGATGTTATATAATTTTATAATTAAATTTTTCTTCTTCCTGATAAATAAATATTGTAGCTCAAATGCATGATAAAATATATCCATCAAAAGAAACAGCTGACCACGAATCTTATTTGAATGCTTTCATCTTTGGGTTCCTATTTCTAATTATTTTTTAAATAAGGACTCACCTAAAGAGTAAAATTCCCTAACCTAAACTTTCTAAGTTTGATACATACATTTTATTATCTTATTCTTTGTCAACCATATTCTCTTGTTCTTTCTTTCACTGAGCACATTTCCTGCAAAATCAAGTACAGTATTCAAAAATAAGAGAAAATTGAAGATTAAAAAAATGTTCTTGTCTGTGAATGTTACCACTCAAAGATGTTTCGAGAGTAGAAAATTATGGAGCAAGCACTTCCATGATATTCACTCTTAACCAAGTTTTCTGATAGCACTTGTGAAGGTATTATAGCATCACAGTGCTCTATATCCAGGAAATTGGGTTGTCTGGCCAAGTATCATCACCCAACTCTGGAAACTACAGTTAAAAAATGTGATCTCATGCTGGTGTGACAGCCCCAACAAGCAACTTTCTCTTGGACTTATTTGGTCCACATACATTTGATTGCCCATAATGGGTAAAAGAACTATCCCAGGAATAGTGGGTGGACAAAAGAAAACCCTCAAAAAGTTAACCCTCCTTAGGAAGAGAAGTGTGCAAAACTGCTGAGTAAGATTTTGAAATAACTTAAGCAAATTAAACCCTTTAATGTAAAGATATATTTATTTTGCCTATCTGTATTTTGTTTATTATGATGAACATACATTTCAAAGATAAAACAAAATGAAAAGTTATTGTAAAATATAAAAGGCTGTGTTCACCATCAAATATGGCATCAAATAATTACAAATCCCATTTCTACCAGTCACCAGCTGTATGAATATGAACAAGTTAATTAATCTCTCTAAGCTTTGGTTTCTTGGGCTATATAATGGAGCTAATAATTCCACCTGCTCAATATTAAATAAGATAAAAGGCAATAAAGTGGTTAATACTGTGTCTGGAATATAGGAGCTGCACAAAACACTATGTTCCTTATTCTTGATATGAATATGAACAAAATCTCATTTGCAAGTTGGAAAAACATTAAGTCTAGGAACAAGTAGTGCCTAACCTAGTTTATTCTTTCCCAATAATTGCTCAAATATGAATTCTCTAGACTCTTCCAACTTTACATCGAACCCTCTCAGAAGCCACTCTGAAGATCTCCGTGTCTTGGGCTACTGTTGCCACATATTTTATTTCTAGTAGCAGACACTGCCTTCAACTTCAGAGAGCCACAGAAACAAGCAAATCTTGCCACCAAGAGAACACAACCTGAGACTATTGGTATCTGCATCTTTTTTTTTTTTTTTTCTAATTGAATCACAATGGGGGGATAAAATGGTGACTTTTCCTTTCTCCTCATTTCTATTACTTTATTTTTCAAAATTATTCAGGTGGAAGTGGTGAATGATGACAGTCTCATCTTTCATCTTCCTTCCATCCTCTCTCCTGCCTCTCAACTCTGGATGGGCTCTTAGTGTTTCTTTCCCACAATGAGAAAGCTAGTTACTGACTTGCATTCTACTCAACTGTCCCTAAAGTTTTCTCACTACCAAACTGGACTTTCTTTTGAGAGGGACTCTTCATTTCTTTCTCTTGTTCAAAATCTTTTTAAACAACAACATCCCAAGAAAGGCATGCAGTTTTATCTTCCTTAGAGGTTATTAGCCAATTGAGACAGACTCTTGACAAATAGATTTTCTCCTGACTTGCTATTTGAATAATCTTAAAGACGAAAGTTAGCATTCTTGTATACAGCAATGCAACTGAAACAAAACAAAATATAATTCTCACTAGCAGAATCCTTGGAAAACAGAATTGATGGCTCTCTAAGTATGGTAGCTACTACTCTTGGTTCTTCTACTAATGAACGTTTAATGTATAACTTACTACTTGTCAGGTAGGGAATAGGCATCATTTAATCCTTTTAGCAACACTAAAACAATCATTGTTATGATTTTTTACCCTTTATAGTTGAGGAAACTGTAGCTGACAGTGGTTAAGTAATTGGACCAAAGCCACCCATTTGGTGAGTGATGGAGTTTGAGACATCCCAATTAAATTGTTAACCTCAATAGATTCTATGATGTACTCAGAGAGGAATATAACCATTGAATTAAACGTTTTAATGTGTGCAAAAGTCCATTCAAAAAGCATGAATTTAGCTCTAAAAGTTGTTTGCATTAAATGAACAATAGTCATTTATCAATGAATTACAGTATATTACTCTTTAAGCTTAATCTGTATGACCTACTGTTCCAAGTTTGAGGGCTTCTCAGACCACTATCGCACTTTAGCACTGGAAAGAAATTTAGAATCTGTCTACTTCAGTGTTTTTTCAACAATACTCTGGAGATGCCCAGTCCCTTGGGGACCATTTTGGAAGAAGGGGCAGGCTTATCAGGCATACCTGGTATTTTCCGGATGCATGGTTACTTGATCCTCTTCATAATAACGATGCATATATTGTTTCAGACCATGGCTGTTCTGTAACTGGTTTATAAGTAACTGGGAGTTTAGAAAATTTGGCAAAGCATCCACCAAACCGATCATCTGAATGTTTACATTTTCAGTCAGTTTTGGTAGAAGTCTGACTTTGGTTGCATCACTTGACAAGGAAAGAAAATATATCATTCTTCATGAGATTTATGTCAAAGATGTACAGACACCATGATTTTCTCAGGTACTTCCAATTTCAAATATTCAGTTCTGGATTTTCCCATATATTAGGAAGTGTCCCCTTCCCCCCCACAATTCTAGTTTATAGAAAATAATCACGGATTGAAGTCAGTCAGGATTATAAAATGAACTAGTCACAAAATTTGTTGCCCCACAAAAGATGTGGAAACACAAACTGGGAGCAATCTGTCTGCATTAAGATTTTTTTTAAACTACTCATGAAAATGCTGAGTGTGTAACATTTATGAGGCATAACTTTATGAATGTGGTACTTCAGTCATAAAGTGTTGTAAAACCACAATAGTGAAAAAGCAGTGTAGTTAAAGTTGAAAAAAAAAAATGACGTAGTACAAAGTGTGTGGTGGGATAATCATTATGTCTGTTATGAGCCATTACTTTGTCTATGGTCAGAAGTTTGAATTAAATCCAAAAGGATTAGTTATAATTTAATGTCCCATGCACCCAGGCAGAAAGAAGTTTTCATTTACTTATGCAGTAAATATACACAGGTATGAATAGATGCATAATCACCAGAGGTTATTGGCTGGAATAAGAGTGTTAGGGACAGCCTGCCTGAGTTCAGATCCTGATTCTGCCTCTTACTAGCTCCTAAGTTAGACAAATGACTTCATTTTTCTGTTCTTTAATTTACCCATCTGTAAATGGGGCTAATAATAGACCCTACATCATATTGCTGATGTAGGGATTAAATAACTTAGAAGAGCACCTGGCGTATATTGTAGTACAAATACTTGGGGCCTGCTCTGTGTCAAGCATTGTCATTTATTCTGGGGACATGAAGGTGAACAAGACAGAGAAGGCCTCTGTTGCAGTCTGCAGTCACATTCTAGTGCAGAAGAGAAAAAATCAGGAAGCATACACCATAAATACATGAGAAAATTGAAGACTCTCTTTAGGACTTCCCCAGTCGTCCAGTGGTCCAGTGGTTAGGAATCTGCCTGCCAATGCAGGAGACACAAGAGCCGCAGGTTCAATCCCTGGTCTGGGAAGATTCCTCATGTTGCAGGGCCACTAAACCCATGCACCACAACTACTGAGCCTGAGCTCTAGAGGGGCTGAGCCACAACTACTGAAGCCCATGGACCCTAGAGCTCGCAATAAGAGAGACCACTGTAATGAGAAACCCACGCACCGCAACTAGAGAGTAGCTACTACTCACTGCAACTGAACAGAAATGCGAATGAGAAGACCATGACACTTCAGAAAGTTCACTTTTAACCCTTTCATGTCCAACCTGAAATAGCCAATGTAAGCTGTGAGAAAGGCACAACCTAAAAGTTGTGAATTAAGTTTTGTTCGGGGATCATACTGAGGATTATAGCCTAGGAGACAGCCTCTCAGATAGCTCTGAAAAACTGCTCCAAAGAAGGAAAAGAGGAGCCAGGATATAAAGGAATTTTTAGCTGGAATAAAACATGTAGTCCAACATCAAAAGATTATTGCTAATCACAAAGCATAGACATTTTAACTAATGAATTTAGTGCTTTTTTATGTATGAAAAGATGCAAGACTATGGGCTTGTGGAAACTGTTCCTTAGCTGCTGCTGCTGCTAAGTCACTTCGGTCGTGTTGGACTCTATGTGACCCCATAGATGGCAGCCCACCAGGGTCCCCTGTACCTGGGATTTTCCAGGCAAGAACACTGGAGTGGGTTGCCATTTCTCCAACGCATGAAAAGTAAAAAGTCAAAGTAAAATCACTCAGTCGTGTCCGACTCTTAGCGACCCCATGGACCACAGCCTACCAGGCTCCTCCATCCATGGGATTTTCCAGGCAAGAGTACTGGAGTGAGGTGCCATTGCCTTCTCCGGTTCCTTAGCTATGCATCCAAATTATTGAGGGCTTCCCTTGTGGCTCAGCTGGTAAAGAATCCATCTCCAGTATTCTGGCCTGGAGAATTCCATGGACTATACAGTCCATGGGGTCGCAAAGAGTTGGACACGACTGAGTGACTTTCACTCACTATCCAAAGTACAGATTCTTACTGTTTTTCTCTGTCCTGAACTCACCTCAGGGTACAACCTTGGGAGGGGTTTCCCAGGTGGCACAGTGGTAAGGAATCCACCTGCCAATGCGAGAGACTCAAGAGATGCAGGAGACACAAGAAATGAGGTTTGGATCCCTGGGTCAGGAAGATTCTCTGGAGGAGGAAATGGCAACCCATTCCAATATTCTTGCCTGGAAAATCCCATGGACAGAGGAGCTTAGCAGGCTGCAATCCACTGGGTCACTAAAAGTTGTGTACACACACACACACACACACACACCCTCGTGGGTGTGTAGGGAGGGTAGGATGGGTAGGGAGGGAGCTGTATGTGCAGTAGCTGAAGGTTTGCTCCTGATAGGCAGGCAGCATTACTTGTTTAGTGAATTGCCAGGCAACAGTCCCTTTCCACAGAGGCAATAAAATATAGTGCAGTTGCTAGTGCAGAGTGGGGGCAACAAATCAGATCGCAATGTCTATTATTGGAAAAATAATTCTTTGTTAGATCGTTTATGCTGGATTTGGGGTGAAACATATTTGCTCATGGGATAGAAGTCTCTAATACTGAAATATTGTTATTCATTTTAAGGATGCATTTTAAGAACTGTTTGCTAAAATAACTCATGAGTATTTTTCTAAAATCTATGGTGAACTGTAAAGACTGGGTCAATGAGAATGGAAGTAGGTTAGCTGGCCCTATTTTAATGTCTACAATATTGAAGCATCAGATGAACAGAGGGAACAGTCAGGAATTTGCTCTTTGTGGACAACCCCTCTGAAGAGGGCACAACCCCTCATCATAGCTTCCTCTTTTATGTAAGCTAGACCTTTAAAGAGGAGCCTTTCTTAAAATTCGTTCTTCCTTTGTTTTTTTCAGCATTGACACATTTTTATAAAGACAATTGTGAGACTGCAGTATGGGAACTGTATCTCAAAATGCAATACTAAGGACCTAGTTTTTTTATGCAGAGATCTTTTGAGTACTCTAGGCTACTTTCACAGCAAATAAAATATTTTTCAGTTATTCGTAATAAAGTAATACAAACAGTTCACTCAAATTATGACTGAAAAATTAGCTAGTATTTATTTTATCACTCTCCATTGTGGCTCAGCTGGTAAAGAATCCACCTGTAATGCGGGAGACCTGGGTTCGATACCTGGGTTGGGAAGATCCCCTGGAGAAGGGAAAGGCTACCCACTCCAGTAGTCTGGCCTGGAGAATTCCATGGACTATAAAGTCCATGGGATCACAAAGAGCTTGACACGACTGATTGACTTTCACATTGTTAAAAAACCAAATTCAGCTGAGTCAACTTGAAGATATAATTGGCTTTATTCAGTGATTCATGAGTTGGGCAGCATCCTGTCTAACAAATAGGAGGGATCTCCAGGGAACTGTATGCAATCGAAGTCTTTTATAGGCAGGAGGGCATGAAAAAGGAAGTTTCTGACAAAGAGTGGACTGTTTCAGGCACGGTTGCCATCCTTTAGGGAAAAGGAAGGAGTCTATCCAGCTGATTGATTAATTCTGATCAGGTAATCCCAGATTAACTGATGAAAGGTTGCATTCTTGGGAGAGGCTGAAAGTGAAGTTAGTTTAGGTCTTAAGCTTTGTTTCCTGTACTGAAGGAAGAGAATCCATCTGGGCCCTGTTATTCCTTTTTTTTTTTTTTAGGCACATGCTAGCTGTATTATTTTATTCTCACAATCCCTATGAACTGGGTATTATCCTGTCAGTTCCTGTGCTGATTTAGCTGAAGCCTGGAAAGACTTCACCAACAAAACGCTTAATCATCATGCTCATCATTGGCATCACATGGTTTTCTGAAGGGGTAGAGTTCAGGGGAAAAAATGAATTAATAAATGTGTATATGATGATTTATTGTAACTAGAATTGTCTTCAATGCAAAGTTTAAAATAGAGCTCCCTAACTTTGTAAAGACACGATTGAGTGGGAAAGGTATTTCTCATTTGGATAAGAGGATACTGCAGTTGTTCATGATGTGGTGAATGAATAGTCACAATGAAAGTGTCCTTATTGACAACCATCACAGTTTGCTGTAATAACTTTTTTTTCATTTTGGATCAGTTGTGCTAGTAAAGGATATTTGTTCCACTTCAAGGACAGATGATGTATTAGCATTCCTGGCTTGCATTGACAGGGAAGGAGCTTTTCAGCTCTGACTGGCAAGTCAGAAACCACCAAGGAGACAGACAAAAATCATAGTTGGAACTTGAGAAAATATTTGTTTTGAATCTCAGTAATGTCTTTCTTTCACATTAGAAATTCAACTATTAAGTTTGAGTTGTTGCTCTTTTTCCTCAAGGCTTGTTGTATCCATCCTTCCTGAAATAACAGCAAAGGGATGCAAGAAAGCAAAGAAGCTCGAGGACAGCCATTGATTACAGTTTTACAAAGTGAAAAACAAAGTGTGGGCTTAGGGAAAAAAGATACTTGAAAAGTTTACATCAATCTTTTTGACCCAGAGTAAGTAATTAGCAATTACTTTTTATTGCCTTTGTTAAAAGTTTTTTTTTTAATTACTTCAAAATTTCCTAAATTGCAAATGTTAAAAACTTGAGTGCAGTTGAATATCATATGTTTCATGCTGGCTATATTTAAGAATAATTTAGGAAAGTATTATCAGAAGACTTGTTAAATTCTCCTATGGGTAAATATGAGTATCTAATCTCTATGGGAACCAGAAATACTTCTGCTTTCTAGTGACAAATCTACAAAATAACATGTTTGAACAATTCTATGCTCTGCAGTCACCGTGGAATACAACTCAAAACACAGTTTTGTCATTTACTAAATATCTGCTTTTAGGAACAAAATAAAGGGTGAGAGTCTAAGTAGCTGATGCTTGGCCACATCCACACCTCAATTCTTTCCAGCATCTTAATGAAAAACAGTTGTCTTGTGACCTGGAAGAAGAGGTGAGTGATGTTAAAACTCAGGCTGGCACTGTAATACTCTGGGTGAAGAGAGGATACTCTGCTATGAAGTAGGAAGTTGTTGAAGGACCTTATATTTATAAAACAGCACACTTCAAAAATACTATTTGAAGTATATGTACTGACAGCGTACATTTGAAAGAGGTTCCATTTTTGTTTTTTTCAGTCCAGTGGAATATTAAGGACCTATCATTTTATAGAAAACCCAATACTTTTTCTCTAAAAAGCAGGATAAAGGAAGCATTTTCCATCTAATATTTGGTGTCTTCTTAATCATTAACCTCTTCTAAAGCTTAAGAGTTCATGTTTACTCTGTAAAGCTGCAAAAAAAGTTTGTGTTTGTCACTAACATTTTAATTTGTTAATAATCTAAAAAATAAAATTTGATTATATCCTAAATGTTAATTTAGTAGAAAGGAAGATATATGTAAAATGAATGATTTACACATGAATAAATAAGAATAAATGCAGAGACTTGGGAAAGTTACCAGAAGTTTCACCACGATGCACCCTGTACATCTTACTTATTAGTATGTGCCTGAATCAACCCTATGTGTAGCTGTAAAAATGAAGAGTGATTACACTTAAAATGTCAAATAAATTGCAATAAGTTTAATGCTGTTTTCTGTTTCTGGAAATTTCTTTCATGTTCCTCCCAACCTCCAGCCTACTGGAAAGAATTCATATCTTACAGCACTAGTTCATAATTTCTCATTTATATCATTTTATTTTGGGAGATTTTAGCAGTGAAATATATTTAAAATTTTACCTCCATGAGGTAAAATCTAGTCTTGATTATAATACGTTGGTTTAGAAAGCTTGTTGGGTTTTAATTTTTTTTAATTTATTTTTGATAGTCGCTTTATAATTTTGTATTTGTTTCTGCCTTACAACAGCATGAACCAGCCATTTTGTTTTGTTTAGGCACTAAGTCGTGTCCACCTCTTCTGTGATCCCATGGACAGACCCCCCACCCTGGCCCCAATTCCACCCCTCTAGGTTGTCACAGAGCACCAAACTGACCTCCCTGTGCTCTATAGTAGCTTCCCATGAGCTAGCTATTTTTACACATGTGGACTTTAATTTTATTTATTTTTTATTTTTTAATTTTATTTTATTTTTAAACTTTACATACTTGTATTAGTTTTGCCAAATATCAAAATGAATCCATCACAGGTTTTAATTACAAGGGTAATATATAACTTTACCAGAAGTGTTGCATAATAGTAGTGATAGCAAACATCCATGTTGCTACTTCAAATGGGAATGAATTTAAAATGTCAGCATTCAAAAAAGTCAATGACTCTTTTGTTTCTCCTTTTCGTTTTGCAAAAGTTAAGGTGCCAGTATCCACATTTTTATGCTCTGTAAGATATCTTCCCTATTTTTCTCATATTTATCCTATTTTAATCTCCTCTTTTTCATTGGAATATGAGTGTGTTATTCATTTCAAATGAGTCAATACTCAGTGAAGGGAGGAAAATGAGAAGTAGGAAATAATAAAGAAGAAAAGAAGCAAAAAATACTGGCAGCCATTCATAAAAAAAATGCCCACAGTATAATCAGTATGGTCAAAGTAGTCCCCACTCCTGTGAAAAACAGCACCAATAAGGTTTTAGATCACAGCCTTCCAGACATTTCCCACGTACTGTATTTATAAATGTATACATAGACTTTCTCTAATTAGACATATTTCTCTATATATTTATGCCTTTTGATGTAGTATATTGCAGGTATTATTTAATGTTAATATATAGTGATCTACACCAGTCCAGGTTTGATGCATGAGACTAGGTGCTCAGGGCTGATGCACTGGGATGACCTTGAGGGATGGGATGGGGAGGGAGATGGGAGAGGGGTTCAGGATGGGGAACACATGTACACCCATGGCTGACTGATGTCAGTGTATGGCAAAAACCACTACAATATTGTAAAGTAATTAGCCTCCAATTAAAATAAAAAGAAATATATATATATATAGTGATCTAAATGGCCATTTTATTAATAAATTGCTGAATATATACAATACATTATTTAACCAGGCCCTTCTTAATAGATGTCTGTACAATTTTTTCAATTACTTTTCTATTGAGAACAATGAATGAACCTACTTTTACATACATTTGGCCCAACCACCTAAATCGTTTCTTAAGTTTTAAATTTAGTTTTTAAATTAAGTTTTTTAAAGTATGAAATTAAAATTTTTAAAAGTGTATGCACCAGGAACTCAGCTCAGTGCTCTGTGAATACTTAGTTGGGTAGGATGGGGGAGCAGAGGGAGGTTTAAGAGGGAGTGGATACATGTATACATATAGCTGATTCACTTTGTTGTACAGTAAAATCTAATGCAACATTGTAAAGCAATTATATACCAAAAAAAAGTACAGATGATCCCCAAGTTATAGTAGTTTAAACTTATTTTTTTATTTTTACGATGGTACAAAAGCTATATGCATTTTGTAGAAACTGTACTTTGAAGTTTTGCATTTTGGTCTTTTTCTGGGTTAGCAGTATGCAGCGTGATAGTCTCTTGTGATGCCTGGCAACAGCGGCAGCCACAGTTCCTAGTGAGCCATGGGATCATGAGGGTAAACAACACCTTACAACCACTCTGTTTTCCATTTTCAGTACAGTATTCGATAACTTACATGAGATACTCAATGCTTCATTATAAAATAGGCTTCATGTTAGACAATTTTACCCCTTTCCCAACTAATTCAAGTGTTTAAGCATGTTTAAAGTAGGCTAGATCATGACATTCAGTAGTTTAGGTGTAAACAAATTTTCAACTTACAGTATTTTCAACTTACGATGGGTTTATGGTGATGTAACCCTATCGTAGTAAGTTGAGAAAGATCTGTATATACATCTCAGTCTTTCTGAAAGTCTATGCTAATTTGCACCTTTACCATTAGTGAAGAGAATTTGTTTATACATATCTTTAGCATCACTAAAATTTATTTATCTTTTTATTACTCCTAGTAGATCTCTTTGTAGAAGTCTGGGAAAGTAGGAAAAGAAGAAAAGAAAAATGTCCACAAAACCATTGTGATCCTTCAGTCTATTTGTTTAGGACTGAATTCATGATGTACATCAGCTTTCAGTTTATATATTTACTATATCCTAGGGAAGTTCTTCAGCCACTTCAAAGTTTAATCTTAATTTCTATTTGTCTACATCCTTTCATATGTGATTTGGACAGGGGCAAGCTATGAATATAATCAAAGAAATTTCTCTTCCCTTGATTTGTTTCATAGTTCTTATTTTAATAGCAGGAGATAGTTAAGAAATAATGATTCAGCTATTTTCTACAGACTTCACAGTTCTATATTAAATAAAGAAAATGTGAATTCCTGGGTGGTATGGTATTTGTGAAGTATTTAAGGTCAGTTTTCATGGAAGGCCTGGACACATCCACACCCTAAAGCTCATAGAATACCATGTTTCAGAATCTGCTAGTTTGGTGATTTGCCAAATGAGATTTAAGCATCACTGTGTGAGTTGCAGGTTCATTTAGTGTTAGAATATTTTATAGTAAAGATTAACTGTTGACTAAAATGGCAGCAATGTTTTTTCTGTTAGGCAGAGTAATGAAGGGGAGCCTTGATGGATAAAATCTTGCCTATCTCATGATCTGGATTATGAATGTGAAAGGATACTACTAAAACCAAAAGCATAAAAAAGCAATATGATGTTCTACTTTTTAATTTGTTTACTTAATGAATCATAGTGATGAATTTTCTAATGCTGAACCATGAGATGGATTTTAAAATATAGAGATAAAAAATGGAAAAGATAATATGCATGGAATGTATTTAAGTTATGAGTAGTTACTCCTGAACCAAGGAAAATGCTGTCTGAGAATATTTAGCCAGGATATAAAACATTAAAAATATGAAACTGTTACTAAAAACCAAAGCATTGGCTGTTGGCAAGGGTGGGGATTGGCTCAGAATGAAGGGGTGGGGACAAGTAGAAATGTTTCCTCTGAAAGGGAGTGAGGGGGAAGCAGGGGCAGGAGATGGTGGGCAAATAAAATATTAATTTTTATGTGCTAGGAAAGACATATACAAGGCTGTGATCCATGTGATCATTTTGGTTAGCTTTCCATGATTGTGGTTGAACAGTTCTAAGAAGACCTATAAGACCTCCTAGAACTAACACCCCATGTCCTTTTCATCATGGGGACTGGAATGCAAAAGTAGGAAGTCAAGAGATACCTGGAGTGATGAGCAAGTTTGGCCTTGGAGTACAAAATTAAGCAGGCAAAAGTCAGCAGAGTTTTGCCAAGAGAATGCACTGATCATAGCAAACACCCTCTTGCAACAATATAAGAGAACTCTACATAGGGACATCACCAGATGATCAATACAGAAATCAGATTGATTATATTCTTTGCAGGTGAAGATACATGCGTGGATGCTAAGTTGCTTCAGTCATGTCTGACTCTTTGCAACCCTATGGACAGTAGCACACCAGGCTCTGCTGTCATGGGATTCTCTAGGCAAGAATACTAGAGTGAGTTACCATTTCCTTCTCCAGGGGATCTTCCCAACTCAGGGATCAAACCCACATCTCTTACATCTCATGCTTTATACAGTCAGAGAAAAACAAGACCTGGAGCTGACTGTGACTCAGAACATCACCTTCTTATTGCAAAATTCAGGCTTGGATCTAAGAAAGTAGGGAAAACAACTAGATATTCAGGTATGACCTAAATCAAGTCCTTATGATTATACAGTAGAGGTGACAAATAGATTCAAAGGATTAGATCTGGTAGACAGAGTGCCACCATGCTTATTTAACTTATATGCAGAGTACATCATGAGAAATGCTGGGCTGAAAGAAGCACAAGCTGGAATCAAGATTGCCAGGAGAAATATCAATAACCTCAGATGTGCAGATGACTCCACCCTTATGGCAAAAAGTGAAGAAGAACTAAAGAGCCTCTTAATGAAAGTGAAAAAGGAGAGTGAAAAAGTTGGCTTAAAGCTCAACATTCAGAAAACTAAGATCATGGCATCTGGTCCCATCACTTCATGGGAAATAGATGGGGAAACAGTGGAAACAGTGTCAGACTTTATTTTTCTGGGCTCCAAAATCACTACAGATGGTGACTGCAGCCATGAAATTAAAAGACGCTTACTTCTTGGAAGAAAAGTAATGACCAACCTAGACAGCATATTAAAAAGTAGAGACGTTACCTTGCCAACAAAGGTCCGTCTAATCAAGGCTATGGTTTTTCCAGTGGTCATGTATGGATGTGAGTGTTGGACCATAAAGAAAGCTGAGTGCTGAAGAATTGATGCTTTTGAACTATGGTATTGCAGAAGACTCTTGAGAGTCCCTTGGACAGCAAGGAGATCCAGCCAGTCCATTCTAAAGGAAATCAGTTCTGAATGTTCATTGGAATGACTAATGTTGAAGCTGAAACTCTAATACTTTGGCCACCTGATGCAAAGAGCTGACTCATTTGAAAAGACCCTGATGCTGGGAAAGATTGAGGGCAGGAGGAGAAGGGAACGACAGAGGATGAGATGGTTGGATGGCATCACCGACTCAATGGACATGAGTTTGAGTAAACTCCAGGAGGTATTGATGGATAGGGAGGCCTGGCATGCTGCAGTCCATGTGGTTGCAAAGAGTCAGACACGACTAAGGACTGAGCAACTGAACTGAATTGAACTGAATAACTATGGAGAGAGCAGATGCTGTAATATTGTGTAAAAGGCGATGACCAACACCATCCCCAGAAAAAAGAAGTGCAAAAAGGCAAAGTGGTTGTCTGAGGAGACCTTACAAATACCTGACAAAAGAAGAGAAATAAAAGGCAAAGGAGAAAGGGAAAGATATATCCAACTGAATGCAGAGTTCCAGGGAAGAGCAAACCAAGATTAAAAAAAAAACCCTTCTAAAGTGGACAATGCAAGGAAATAGAGGAAAACAATAGAATGGGAAAAACTAGACTTCTCTTCAAGAAAATTAGAGATACCAAAGGAACATTTCATGCAAAAATGGGCACAATGAAGGACAGAAACAGTGAGGACCTAAGGGAAGCAGAAAATATTAAGAAGAGGTGGCAAGAATGCACAGAAGAGCTCTACAAAAACAGTTCTTAATGACTTAGATAACCACTAAGGTGCGGTTGCTCGTGTGCAGCCAGCCATCCTGGAGTGTGAGGTCAAGTGGGCCTTAGGAAGCATCACTATGAAGAAAGCTAGTGGAGGTAGTGGAATTCTAACTGAGTTGTTTAAAATCCTAAAAGACGATGCTGTTAAAGCAGCAAATTTGGAAAACTCAGCAGTGACCACAGGACTGGAAAAGGTCAGTTTTCATTCCAATCCCAAATAAGGGCAATGCCAAAGAATGTTCAAACTACTGTACAATTTTACTCATTTTACATGGTAGCAATGTAATGATAAAAATCCTTCAAGCTAGGCCACGGCAGTATGTGAATTGAGAACTTCCAGATGCACAAGCTGGATTTAGAAAAGGCAGAGGAACCAGAGATCAAATTGCCAACATTCGCTGGATCATAGAAAAAACAAGAGAATGCCAGAAAAAAAAAAAAAAAATTCTGTTTCTGCTTCATTGACTACACTAAAGCCTTTGTGTGGATCACAACAAACTATGGAAAATTCTTAAAGAGATGGGAATACCAGACCACCTTACCTGCCTCCTGAGAAACTTGTATGCAGGACAAGAAGCAACAATTAGAACCAGACATGGAACAATGGACTGGTTCAAAATTGGGAAAGGAGTATGTCAAGGCTGTATATTGTTACCCTGCACTTGACTTATATACAGAGTACATCACGCAAAATCACTATCTGGTATCAAGATTGCCGGGAGACATATTAATACCCTCACGTATGCAGATGACACCACTCTAATGGCAGAAAGAGAAGAGGAACTAAAGAGCCTCTTGATACAGGTGAAAGAAGATAGTGAAAAAGCTAGCTTAAAACTCAACATTCAAAAAACGAAGATCATGGCATCTGATCCCATCACTCTATGGCAAATAGATGGGGAAAAGTTGGAAACAGTGACAGATCTGATTTTCTTAGGCTCTGAAATCACCATGAATGGTGACTTCAGCCACAAAATTAAAAGATGCTTGTTCCTTGGAAGGAAAGCTATGACAAACCTACACAGCATATTAAAAAGCAGAGACATCACTTTGCTGACAAACGGCCATATAGTGAAAGCTCTGGTTTTTTCAGTAGTCTTGTATAGATGTTAGAGTTGGACCATAAAGAAGGCTGAGCACTGAAGAATTGATGCTTTCAAGTTGTGCTGCTGAAAAAGACTCTTGAGAGTCCCTTGGACTGCAAGGAGATCCAACCAGTCCATCCTAAGGAAATCAACCCTATTCATTGGAAAGACTGATGCTAAAGCTGAAGCTCCAATACTTTGGCCACCTGATGCAAAGAGTTGGCTCATCAGAAAAGACCCTGATGCTGGGAAAGATTGAGGACAGGAGGAGTAGGGGGCGACAGAGGATGGGGTGTTTGGATGGAATCACTGACTCAATGGACATGAGTTTGAGCAAACTCCGACAGATAGTGAAGGACAGGGAAGCCTGGTTTGCTGCAGTCCATGGGGTTGCAAAGAGTCATACACGACTTAGCAATTGAACAACAGACACATAAATTAAAGTATTATTCTTACATTTGTAAGGTAATATTTAGAGGTATGGAGATTCATCAAACACCATTAATTTAATGATTAATGTTTGCCATAAAAAGGCCTAATATGATTAGCAAAAATACATAGAGAGATAAAAATAGAAAAATTAATAAATAGTAGAAGCAGAAAAAATTAATAAATATTAAATATGATGAGACTAAAAGTCTATTAATCTTCACAATAAATTCCCTATCATGAAACAGTGAATATCAAATTGAATTTTAAAATATATACTGATGTATACTGATACATCGGAGAAGGCAATGGCACCCCACTCCAGTACTCTTGACTGGAGAATCCCGTGGACGGAGGAGCCTGGTAGGCTACAGTCCATGGGGTCGCTGAGGGTCAGACACGACTGAGCGACTTCACTTTCACTTTTCACTTTCATGCATTGGAGGAGGAAATGGCAACCCACTCCAGTGTTCTTGTCTGGAGAACCCCAGGGATGGGGTAGCCTGGTGGGCTGCCGTCTATGGGGGTCACACAGAGTCGGACACAACTGAAGTGACTTAGCAGCAGCATACTGATATATACTATCTATCAGAAACATACCTGAAATAAAAATGAAGATAAAAATTGAGAAAAGGATATGCAGATCACAGAGGCAAATACAAATAAAAATGTAAGAAGGGCTGGCAATATTGATATATCAAATGAAGTAAGATATACAAGAGCATTAAATGAGACAAAGGGGTTCTTTTATCATGGTAAAAGCTAAAGTACAAAGCAAAGTTGATATCTTTATTTGCCAGGCACACAGCATCAAAAATACATAAAATAAAATCTTTCACACATACAAAGATAATTTAATCAACTAAAGATATAATGCATTAAAAATAAGTTCAGCAGACTCCTTTTCAAATATTTACAATTACACATACATATATTTAAAACATTCATATTTTACTGAAAGGGAACATGCTTTCTTTTCCCATATTTTAGAGCATATTCAATTGTGAGTCATATACTTCATCTCATAAAGAGCAATAGAAGCTATATATTCTTTAGTCAATCCAGTAAAACTAGGATTCAATGACAAAATCATGAATAAATAACCAAAAGTACTCTTCTAAACACCCATCAGATCAGAGTAGAAATCAGATGCTAATTATGGCAAATTAATTACTCTTCTGAGCATTTCACTTCAAAATCTATAGAATTGTAGCCTTGAACATTTTTACAGCAACAAAGAAAGCCTACAATTTAACAATTAAGAATTCAACTTAAGGAAGGAGAAGAAGACTAAATTCTGTTACTCTAAGAGTTGAACTATTTTAGGCTTCTGGCTTATCTAGGCTATTTAAGGTCATAGTACACAGAATTCATGGCGATGCAGACCTGGCAAGGATTCAGGCCTATTTCTGATGATTTTTCTGGCACAAGCAGCAGAATGAGTCAGGCTGTTCTGGCTCTGCAGGGCCCAGGGTGGATTCCCCACTAGGACTGCAGAAGAGGCATCTCAGTCCAGTGAGGGGAGTGTTAAGGCATCTCCCCCAGGTTGTTGGCTCCTGAACCACTAGCAGTCTTGGCCTCCTTCTGGGTTCTCCTCAAGGCCTCCTGCAGGCCCTGCAGGTTGGCAGAAAGGGTTCTGAGAGAAGTGGCCTCACCCAAAGGTGGAGCCCAATGTGAGCCAAGAAAGGCAGGATGCTGCTGGTATTGGGAGATGAGGGCTCTTTGGAAGAGCTCCAAGCAGTTTTCCCCCACAAATCATCATCTACTCGCTGGCAGCTGGACACACTCTCAAGGATCTGGGTGGTTCTCAGCAGGCTGCTGGTTCTGTGTTAGGGAGCTGCCGGAGGAAAGGCACTGATGCAGTCGTGCGGGTTGTGCCTTGCAAGTGGCCACCCAGGACCAGCCCTGCTCCACACACACACGGTCCCTCAGTTTGCCCACATCTTTCTTCCCACATGAAGGGTCATTTTCTGATCTGCACAAATGTGTCTTGAAGGGCTGAAGGGAGGCTGTTGTTATTCAGTCACTAAGTCCCGTCCAACTCTTTGTGATCCCATAGCCTACCGCACACGAGGCTCTTCTGTGCCTCACTATCTTACGGAGTTTGATCAAACTCATGTCCATTGAGTCAGTGATATCATCCAACCATCTCATCCTCTGTCTCCTCCTTCTCCTTTGCCTTCAATCTTTCCCAGCATCAGGGTCTTTTCCAATGAATCAGCTCTTTGCATCAGGTGGCCAAAGTACTGGAGCTTCAGCTTCAGCATCAGTCCTTCCAATGAATATTCAGGGTTGATTTCCTTTAGAATTGACTGGTTTGATCTCCCTGAAGTCCAAAGGACTCTCAAGACTCTACTCTGGCACCACAATTTGAAAGCATCAATTCTTAGGCACTCAGCCTTCTTTATGGTCCAACTATCATATCCATACATGACTACTGGGAAACCATAGCTTTGATCATATGGATGTTTGTCAGCTAAGTGATGTCTCTGCTTTTTAATATGCTGTCTAGGTTTGTCATAGCTTTTCTTCCAAGGAGCAAGCATCTTTTAAATTTGTAGGTGCAGTGACCATCCATAGTGATTTTGGAGCTCAAGAAAGTAAAATCTGTCACTGCTTCAACTTTTTCCCCTTCTATTTGCCATGAAGTGATAGAACTGGGTGCCATGGTCTTTGTTTGTTGAATGTTGAGTTTTAAGCCAGCTTTTTTACTCTCCTCTTCACCCTCACCAAGGGGCTCTTCAGTTCCTTTTGAATTTCTGCCACTCAGTGGTTAGAGTGGAACCATCTGCATATCTGAGGTTGTAGCTATTTCTCCCAGCAATCTTGATTCCAGCTTGCGATTCATACAGCCTTGCATCTTGCCTGATGTACAGGTCAGATGCTGCCACATTTCTGGTCCCAGAGAGAAATTTGGGGAGCCCTGAAAATGTTGCAGTGATGAACTGAGGCAAAGATCTAGCTCAACACTCCACCAGGAGGTGGGGACAGAAGGAAGGGACTCAGTTTCTTCTGGAAAGTTGGATTCTGGGAAGCCACAAGGGCAGGGATTTAGTGTTCTCTCCCGTGCTCCACCTTGCTTCCTCTAAAAGAGGACACTGTCATTTATGTCATGATGCTTTGACTGCAGATGTTGTGACACTGTGGCAGCAGGTGACCTCCGCTGTCTAAACTGTGATCCTAGGAGCTGTCGGTCTCCAGCCCCACAAGGAATGAAGCTGGCCTCTCCTTGAACATCACATGCATCTGATGTGACCTGAGCAAGTGCAGAGTTCAGATCAGGCTTGGAGCTTCCCATCACATCAGGGGCTGCCTACACCCCACCCAATGCTACCTTCCACTGATTTAGATGGTTGGCTTTGAAAACAAGGCAGAGCTTTTCCAGTCCTTCATAACCCAACAGATTCAGTGTACCATGCAGGACTCTGGTACTCTGGGTGCTTGCTACCCAGTCCTGAATTCAGGAGCATCAGCAACTTGGGAGACAAGACCTCCAGGCAACCAGTGTGCACATTTGGATTTGAGAAACACTGCCTACCAAGCCATCTCCTTTCTCAGTTAGAGTTGAGGCAAGAAAAAGTATGAAATTGTTTTAAAGTTAATATCTTTGAGTGGTGTGTGTTTCTCCACCTTTTCTCTGGTTTAAGTTGCTGAAAAAGTCTTGAACTAAGGAAAACAGAATTGTAGCCATTTCCTTCTCCAGGGGATCTTCCCAACCCAGGGATCAAACCTGGGTCTCCCACATTACAGGTGGATTCTTTACTCTCTGAGCCACCAGGGAAGCCCCAAGGATTACTGAGAATTGCTGTCAGTATACATGGCTTGTCTCATTCATGCCTGGAGCCCTGAATCTGATTTTAATGTCTAGCTCTCCAGGTCCTCTGGGGCCCTGCTGTTTGAAGAATGTAATGTAAATCCCACTCAGTTGGACAGCAAAGGACTATCTCCTGATGAATTCATCCTTTTCATCCTTATCCTGAACCAGTTAATTCTCATCTCACAAAATCTCAGGGTTTAATATTCTAAATTCATTAGGAAATACCATTTTACATTCACTACTTCTGTTTCCTACATGACAGTCACCCGATAGGTATGTGAACTGTTTATCTCATTTTTTTTCAAACGAAACAATCTCTTGTAAGCAAGCCAAGATTTATCAAAAATGCAGAAATTAACTGCTCATGGAGGGGCATTTTTATTTGTTTTCTTATGTTCCTAGGTTTGTTTTAGACAGCCTATTATATTTCTAAGGTATGATTTTAACAATAACCGCATACACGTTGTCATTTTATTTACGATGAAGTATAGATTGGTAAATAGTTCATTCATTATGAGGAAGATTTCCAAATATCTATTATAACATGTGTTTGGTGAGGCCATTTTTAAAAAGGAGCATAAAAATATATTTTTTTAAACATCGCATTTTCAAATTCCCCAGGGCACTCAACTTTCCCACTGCAATACAGAAGTGAATAAGGTATTCTGTTTAAACCAGCTGAATTCTCATCTCTGTGGAGTTACAAAAAGGAGAAACAAAGCCTTTCTCAAAGAGTTTACAGTCTACAATCATATCTATAAAAGAGAGAAAGTTCAATATTGTTTTATGGTTGGACTGTGTACCTTGAAGGTCAAAGAAGAGAGAATCTGTAGCTTGCTGTAATAATCTGCATACATAACGTGTAACTTGAACATTCCACATAAACAGAGTCAGGGTTTACAGTGAATGTGGGAATGAGAATAAAATATTTGATGTCAGCCAGCATTTGTGTGCAGATTAACTCCAAAACGCCTCTCCCAGGATTTCTAATTTTAAATGCCCTCTTTCTCTTCAAGCTAAAAAATTTCCATGAGGATGTCCTCTGTTCAGTTCAGTTCAGTTCAGTCACTCAGTTGTGTCCAACTCTTTGCAACCCCATGGACTGCAGCATGCCAGGCCTCCTTGTCCATCACCAACTCCTGGAGTTTACTCAAACTCATGTGCACTGAGTCTGTGATGCCATCCAACCATCTCATCCTCTGTCGTCCCCTTCTCCTCTCACCTTCAATCTTTCCCAGCATCAGGGTCTTTTCAAATAAATGAGTCAGGTCTTCGCATCAAGTGGCCAAAGTATTGGAGTTTCAATTCCAGTATCAGTCCTTTCAATAAATATTCAGGACTGATTTCCTTTAGGATGGACTGGTTGGATCTCCTTGCAGTCCAAGGGACTCTCAAGAGTCTTCTCCAACACCACAGGATGTCCTACTCATGACAAATATACTGGTTAGAGACCAGGGTCCACGGCATGGGACTTCGGAGAGAGAGAAAATCGCAGGCTGAATCAGGACACTCATCACATACACAGTGAGACAAGCTAGGATTAAAATTTCAATGGTATAGTAGATCCTCTGATTATCAATGTAATATGTATCCACTGACAAAAGAAAATAGAAAAAAAGAAAAATAATAAAAGAAGCTATTTGATTCTAACATACCAATTGGAGATAATTGCTGTAAGCATTTAGGACTGTATTTACCAGGATTTTGTATGCATTTATAATAAAATATATACACATTATATATACCACCATTGTGTGGTATCCTGCTGTGAATTCCTGGGACTGACAACAGAGGAGAGAGAAGACGGATAAGGAGGCTACAGCTCAATCAGTCTCTTTCAGTTGATACTGCTTTGTCTTGCATTGCTTTTCAATGCTATCATTTTGATGTATGGTGTGACAGGTTACTTTCTTTAGCACCATCAGTGCTAAAGTGATGGTTAATTCAGTATTCACTTATGCTGTCTACACTGTTCTAGGTGAGATTTGACAAATGCACACACTACGCAAAATAGAAATGATACTTTAGAGTTTTTTTCATGGCCTTTGAAAACTGAGTTACTCAGTTATTTCTTAAAAGGTTTCAGATGTCTATATCTGCTTTCATATGAGAAAAATGTCAAGTCTTGCAAGATGTGGTTGTGATGTAATTAACATAAACCTTTTTGCTAAGCTTGTAGATCTCTTAATCCCAAATCACCTGTGTACTGCAGAATGGGACTGTTTGAGAATTGATGTTAAAGACATCATTCTAGGCCCAGTGAAAGAAAAATTTGTGCCAGATATGGGCCTTGACTCATAGAACTCACTGTCTAGAATGGGAGGTACGCCATATGGAATGTACTAATCATGAGCACACGATGAGTATACATTCCAGAAAAATGCAGGGGCGATTTGCCTTCGTGCCTAACTGAGGAATCCCAGTTGCTCTTTTGGATTCTCTTGGGCATCATTCCCCAGTTCCCCGAGGACACCTTCTCTCTGAGTCCTAGTTAGACTAGAGACCCTTTCATGATACTTCTGTTAGGATATGCCTGTCTCTATCTCTATGCCAACTCCATTTTTATTCCTTATATCTCTTTTCTTTTCCAGGTTATGAATAAATTGAAAGCAAGTAGCAAAACAGTTATTTTTGCATCTCTGGGAAATAGCATCTGGCACGTAAAATTATTGAATAAATGCTATTGGGATGTATGAAATCAAGAGAAGTTCAGGAAGGGAACTTGAAGGTATCATTTTGATGTTGAGGTACTAGCAAATTCTTTAAGAAACCAAAATTTGAGAAAGCAGTTATAATATAGAGTGAAATTGAGGAGCTCAGAATGCCATGGCACTGAGGGTATCCATGATCTCATTCACAAGTGGGGTGCCCTGGCTTGCCTCAGTACAGAGTGAAACTTGATGGGTGGTGCAAGAGAAAACAGTTATTTAATTTTCTTAAAGTTGTGATTCAAATTTCAAAGACAAGTTAATTTTAGAAACTAGCCTGCCTTTAAACAAGTCAGTGGGGCCAGAACAATAGCACATCTTTCAGAATTTTTAAAACAAATGGTTTTTTAAAAAATGACAAGTGATTTTTTAAAATAATTGAATGGTCTCTAATATTTAAGAGATTGTCTTTCCCAACTCCTTCTCAACATTACTTTCCCCCTCTACCACCTTTTTTTAAGTTAATTTTTTTGTTTGTTTCATTTATTTATTTACTTGGCTGCGTTGGATCTTAGTTGCAGCATGTGGGATTTTCATGCATCATGTGGGATCTTTCATTGTGGCACACAGACTCTCTAGTTGTGGCTCAAGTATTCAGTAGTAGCTGTGCACGGGCTTAGCTCCTCCAGGCACGTGGGGATCTTAGTTCCTGACTAAGGACTAAACCTCTGTCCCCTGCATTGCAATGCAAATTCTTAGCCCCTGGACCACCAGGGAAGTCCTTCTGCGGTCTGATATATAAAGTGAAAATGTTAGTTGCTCAGTTGTGTCCAACTCTTTGAAACCCCATGGACCATAGCCTGCCGGGCTCCTCTGTCCATGGAATTCTCCAGGCAAAAATACTAGAGTGGGTAGCTATTCCCTTCTCCAGGAGATCTTCCTGACCCAGGAATTGAACCCAGGTCTCTCTCATTACAAATTCTTTACTATCTGATCCACCTTTTAAAACATAAACATATTTGTTACGGGCCTTCAAGAGTAATATAAAGCAGTCCAACTGTTGGAGGCTTTCAGGTGAAGGGAGAAGGTGATATTTGAGGAAGGCATTCATGAAATGCATACACATGATTTATAAGAAAACAATTGAATTTTAATCAGTCTCAGAAACACATTTTGGAACAATTCTGGAAGTGTGGGTGGTAATATATTTGAATATCAAATAGAATGGTTCCAGTTTACCATATGATTTATGTCATATGAATCAAATTTATAAAGATATGCCTGTACTGCCCTTTTATGCTCAAGTTTTTCATAAATTTCCCTTGTAGAAACTCTTTAGGTGTGGGTCATTTTTTCAGTATTATCTTTAGACTTATTATATTCACTTTCAAATTGATATCCACATTTTTTAGATTTAATTTGCATTACAATATTTTATTACAGAGCTAGAAAAAAAAGTCTTAGAGTTAGAAGAGATCTTGTAGCTATATTAACCTAATCCTGAACAAATTGAATAGAAAGACAAGTACTTGTCACAGTACTGTGAAAGAACATACATTTTTAAATCAAATAATCTTGATTGTTGTCTTGGTTCTACTATCTACTTTTTGGATTTTATGTTTTGTAAGAATGAATTAAATCATTACATACTGGAATTAAATGAAAATAGTTGGTTAAATGTTTTAAATATCTTAACTGAGTACCTATTGAATTAAGTATTCCAATAGATTGTAAACTTGCTTAAAGTAGGAATTTTTATCTATTGTCCAGATCTGGAAATAATGCTTGGAAGATAATAGGTATTCTATATAATCTTTTAAAATCAATGAATTTAATAAATTAATAGCTTTGAAGAAATACAATCCTTTTAGCATTAAAACTACACTGAGTATAATTCAGTATTGAATAACTGGAAGTCAATATTATATTGACTTCCACATATCTTGACATCATTAAAGTATTTTGATTTTGAGGTGCCAGAAGGTCATTTAGGGGGTTCTAGTTTTATGGGTTGATGGAAATGGAGCTTATTGAGCTTTAACTTCCTTTAAAATTTTCAGAGACAAGGATCTTACTCTGTATTTATACAGACTTAGGCTTTTTATTAATATAAGTGAAGGTATTCTCCTTGTGATTCATGGGAAAAGACCAAGAAATATGATTTAATTATAGGTAGCAAAATTTTGGCAGCAAACTATCAAATAAATTCTCTCATTAATCTATCCAACCACCCATCTATTCATAATGATTCTGCCCTGGAAGCTGACATGATGGATGAACTAGGAAGTGTATGGTGTAGAGTGGTTCAATAAAGTCTTCCTGTTTAATATTTATTGGGGACCCTCTGTGTGCTAGGCAACCTATAGAATACAGATTAGACCACAGTTCTCACCTTCAAAAATCTAAGACACAAGTATACCTCATAAAGTCTCTGTGGAATGAGGCAAGCTGCCAAACCAAGAAAACAGGAAAAAAAAAAATCTGAAAAGTAATGACTTCAATTTTACCTCTGATTTTTGATTCTTTCTTGCTCTGTCTGAAGAAATAAATCTGAAACAGAACAGATGGGGCATATCCAGCCTGTGTTCGATTACCTGGGCATTGAAGTAGACCCATCCATCTGCAAAGAGCTATATTGAGCTGCCTTCATGGAAGAAAAGCTTGATTTGTGTTTTAAGAGATAATAAATTTCATCAGTTTCTTTCTAAAAGTTGTGATACAAAGTTCAAAGAAAACTTATTCTAGATATTTTTCTCTGTTTAATTGAGCAATAACCTGAGTTACAAAAAAAAATATTTTTTAAAGGATATTTTAAAACAGCTGAGTTTCTATATAATTGATTAATAGGTAAGGACATATTAAGAGGGTGAAATCTCCAAGCCTATGGTAAGGGAAGGTGCCTGCCCCTTCACCCTTCAGAAAACTTGTCTAAAGCACAAACATGTTTGTAACAGAAAGCTGGATTTATTCTATGAGTGATAAAAAACCATTGTTAGGTTTCCTCACAAGATAATCTGTAACAGAGTTGTCTAAAATGGCTCCTGGGCACTGAAATGAGTCTAACCCAAATTTAAATGGTCCTGTAACTATAAAATACACACTAGATTTTGAAGACAGTATCAAAAATGAAAACTATCTAAATTAATATTTTATATTGATCACATGTTGAAATATATTTTGGATAAGCTGGGGTGAAGTATGTTATAAAATTAATTCCAAACTCTTTCTCTTCACCTTTTTAATATGGCTGCTAGAAAAATTTAGAATTGCCTAAGTGGCTTACTTTATACTTCTTTTGGAAAACAATGTTGAATATTGAGTGAAACTTTTCCTATTGCCCTGAAATTGGCTTCTAGGACCTATAGATAAGGACAAGTGCTATCTAGCCCCACATTCCAAAAACAGCAGCCAGAAACTGGGCTAAACAACCCTCTGAATTAGAATGTGGGGAACTCTTTCTTCTACAGTCCCAACTTCAACCAAACAGTACACTCCCAAGGGCACTGTTTGTAGAAAAGGGCTTTCAGCCTCTCCTTCCTACATGCATATTTCATCCACTTTCAAGCCAAGTGATAAGGTTTGAAAGTAGGAGGTGGAAATTAAAGCTTGAAGGTCACTGCAAGAGATGGAGCTGTGTATTTTGCTTCTATTCCTGGCTGAATGTTTGATCAGTTGCAGGATCTTGGCACCACACTGATGGGGCATCAGAATGCAGTGGAGAGTGTGGCGAAAGAATCATTGGGAAAACTTGAAGGTGGCTTTTGGATTGAAACATAGAAACTGGTCTCTCCTTTTAGTCTAGAAATGCATGAAAGCAGGATGCTTGCTGTAATCGTTTGCCTAGAAAAAGAGACTGTTCTGTAATTTTCCTGTAAAGAAAAATCAAAGGGAAGAAGCCATTCCCAAGTCCCATGGCCCTCAGAAAGAATATAAGAGGATCACTTTTATTCTCGTGGCTTCCTATAAAGGGGCATGGAGGCTACAGGAGGGAGCAGAGGCTATAGGTTTACCCAGGCATCCTGGCCAAGGGAGGGGACATTCCATCTCACCAAGAATGCTATACTCCCTCTCTTCATTTTCCCAGTGCTGCTTGTATGCATGTGTGGGAAGGGAGGTGATGATTAAGGGAGGTCAGGGTAAAACCTGTTGCCTGAATCATTGACTGTTCTTTTTATAATGTGAAATACTTAACATTGGTTCTCAGTTATGAACTCTAGTCCCAAGCACACAGCGCTAATCCCAACATTCTACTACAGACTCACTTGTGTCATGGTCCTACTCAAAGGCTATTAATGGTTTCTCACTGTCTGGAAGACAAAATTGTAATTCCTTAGAAGACCATAGTTATAGAATTTGGTCCATACCCAACTTTTTAGCCTCTCATCTGTTAACACCAATCTTTCTGCTTTAACCAGATAGAACCACCAGGAACTGCTCATTTTTGTTTAAAATCATGTTTTCATTCATTCAACAAATGTATATCATCTCTTATGCATCCAAGCACTCTTCTAGGCATTAAGGATGTAGTAGATAAATTAGATATATTTCCTTTCAACACAGAGCTAACAGTCTCTAATAAATAAGATACTTTTGTCTCGGTAAAATTCTGTCCCTGCTTCTTGAATATGTGTCTCTTCCATTGCAGCTTAAATATTACCTCCACTGTGAAGCTTTTCTTCAGATAGGACAAAGGCTGTTTGGCTCTGTAGTTTGTATTTATTATTTGATGGAATCTTCTGTTACTTGATTATCTCCCCACCTAGTCTGAGATCTCATTGACAGGAACTGTGTTCAATCTATCTTTGAATCTGCAACATCTGGCACATTATGTGTGCTTTAAAAATGCATATGCTGAAATGCTTCAACATTATTGTCTTTCATTTAATTCTCTCCTTATTTCTTACTTTTGTATTGAATATTTTCTCAGAGGTTACATAACAGTCAGAGACTTACAAGCCAAGTTTAGTTCAGAACAGTTACACAATCAAAATATGCTTTAAAGAAGTCTATTCCAAGTAGCATTGGTTGAATATTTCTTTCTGCATCTAAACAGTGAAGTCATTCCTGTCTTTTGGGCAAAAGGTAGAGTAATAGCTCCCTGAATATTCTCAAAATTAAGGATAAGCAGCTGCTATCATTTTTAAAACATAAAACTATTTTGACCATCAGAGGCTCATTTCAATGCATACAAAAATAAAGCTAAATATAGTTAACACAGACTTGCATGTTGCTAAGTTATAATCACTGAGTCACTGATTAAGGGTGGCTTACTTCTGGGATTTGTCTTGAAAACAAGATTTTTCACCATTAAAATGGTTATTTTCTTTTCTTTAGTATTTGATAAAAACTAAAAGTAATTCAAGATTTCAAATAGCAATCTGTGACACTGAATATTAGCAGTTGAACTTTATTAATCTACTTTATTAGTGGGACTCAAATAAGTAGTTATGTAGTTGATTAGATCCCCAGATAACCTCAGAATTTATGATACACAAAAACATCAGAATGTCCCAAGCATCTGAAAGTAGCATCAAAGGAATGAGGGTCCCAGCCTCCCAAAAGTGTCTGGCATCTTGTATGGCAGTTGTAGAAGCAGCAGGCAGGATGGGACCACAAGGAGGAAATCTTGTGATAAGGAAGTAGACATCTGTGTATAAAATCTACCAAGTACCAATACAAAGATGGCCAAGTCAGAAGATGACAGCATGGCTGGATTATGACAAAAAGCCAAGTATCCACGCATACCCCAACCCCTCTTTTCTCTGCATGCGTCCTGGTTCTCAGATGCAATTCCAGAAAAATGTCAGGAAATGAATCCTGAAATGAATTAGATTTATTTTTACCACATGGTGCAATGGGCTTGAAGTATAAATCAAGTTGACTTAGAGGGAAAAAAAAATTACATTTCTTGAGTTTAGAAGCTGTTTTGCAAATATGTTGCACAATATTCCTGTGCATTCATGTGTCTTTCTGAAGGATATATTTCTAGAAGTGAAATGCTGGATCAAAAGATACGCATCTTTCACATTTTGGTAGATACTACCGAATCAACTTCTAAAATTACATGCATTTTCTTTCTACTAATGATGTATAAGAATGTCCTTTGTCTGATCCCCTTGCCAATATTTATTAATAGCTTCTAAAGATTCATTTACTTAAAATATCTTCTTTGGTTTCTTTCCACAGAAATATCTCTTTTGGTTTGCTTCCAGAAAAACCTAGCCCAAAGATAATTGCATTTAGCTCAATTTCATTCAAATCCAATGTCATTAATTCATTTTTATCATCTATTTCCTTTGCTTTGAGGACATGTAGAGGTGGAGGACAGGAGGGTAACATTCACGAGGTGGTTACTTTGAATCAAGCACTTTATAAACAGTATTTCTCATCCTAATGACATTGTTTCAGTGGTTTTCAAAGTGTGAGATCTAGAAAAGCAGCATCAGCATCACTTGGGACCTTTGTGGAAATGCATATTCTCAGGCCTTGCCCTGGACCTACTGAATCAGAATCTCTGTGGAGGGCCCAGCACTCTGTTTTCTCTTTTTCAAGCCCTCCAGGTAATGCTAAGGTACCCTACATTTTGAGAACCACTGCATATGCCCATTTCATAGGGGAGGAACTAAAGGACTAAGTAGCTTGTTCAAGGTCATCAGCTATGACTTCAAAGTCAGCACAGTGCTTCCTCCTTGGGTGGAGATAAATGTTAATAGGATTCAAGGTATGAGATGTGCTGTTGGGGAGAAAATATGATAAAGTAAGACAGAGTAGGACTCAGAAAATCCAGCAATAGCAGAAGCCTGTGGATAATCATTATGGCCAGGTGATTACCAGCAGAGTAAACAGGGTTCCAAAACTAGGAGAGGGAGACAGACTTTCCCAATATACCCACTAGGCCTGAAATTGACCCTGTGTCTATGATTCCTTTTATTCTCACAAAATAAGCTGAAAAGGTGGAGAATAGCTAGTACACAAAGCGTAAGCCCATGATTTTTGTGTTAGGATTCTTGTGGTCTTGAAAATATGGCAAAAGAATGGAAAAGTTGGAAGAAAACAAATTTCTCTTGTGCTCAAATTAGAGCGTCTTTGTCAAAGATGATTATTAGTCCCTGAAATGTTTTTGTTTTTTTAAGAAGCAGAAAACATTGCAAGTTGTGGTAAAAAGTTTGGGTCACAGAAGAATATGAAAACTAGAAAGTAAAGGGCTTTCATTTCAGCAGAGGAGAGAGGTCCCCCCCCCCCAGATAATTATAGTAACTTTAATCAGATAATAAGTTAATAGTACAAGTTCTTTTAAAGGAGGATCTTATGGATTTTTTTATTTAAAATTTTTAATTTTTTACTGGGGTATAGCCAATTAACAATGTCATGATAGTTTCAGGTGAATGGTGAAGGGTCTCAGCCATACATCTACATGTATCCATTCTCCCCCAAACCCCCCTGCCATCCAGGCTGGTACATAACATTGAACAGTTATGAGCTATACAATAGGTTTTTGTTGGTTATCCATTTTAGATAAAGCAATATGTACCTAACCTTCCCAAAGTCCTTAACTATCGCTTCCGCAATCATAAGTACATTTTCTAAGTCTGTGAGTCCCTTTGTTTTGTAAGTTCATTTGTATCATTTCTTTTTAGATTCCACATAGAAGAGATGTCATACAATATTTCTTCTTCTCCGGCAGAGGCGAGAGTTTAATGTTGCTCATTGTTAAGAAAATAAGTTCTCTGAGACATCTTCCCTAGCTTTCCTTGTCTGCTCACATAAAAATTTAACTTGAGCTATATACGGGGAATAACTGGCTACTAGTCATTTAATTCAGGAATGTAACCTTGGGAAAGGAGTCTATTGGATAGATTCTTAATTTCAAGAGCCCTTTGAATCTGAAAGTAGGGTAAATATAACTTTGGCTTCCTATGATGTACCCGAGTGTCCATATCAAGATCTCTTGGGTTCATCTCCAAGAATAGCAGTGTTTTTCTTCTTCAAATCTTAAAATAACTAGAAAAATCTTTGATCAACTTGAGAGCAGGAAATGTGGGCAGCAGGGTGTTGTAAGTGATTCTCAAACTTAAGTGTGCATCAGGATCCTCTGGAAGGCTTGTTAAATACAGGTTGCTGTGCTGGACTCCCAGAATTTCTGATTCTTTAGTTGGGGGTGGGACCAAAGAATTTGATTTACAAAGTAAGTTGCTTGGTGAGGCTGATACTTAGAACCACTGGTGTAGGGGAAAAGAGTCTGAATTTGGGAATAAGATCACCTGTGTCCCTCTTTAAGTTGTAGCATCTAACTGCCAAATTCCCTTGGAAAAATCACTGAATGCTCCTGATTTGGGACTTCTCTTTTATAAATTCCGTGGATAAGGAAATGACAACCCACTCCAGTATTCTTACCTGGAGAATTCCATGGACAGAGGAGCCTGCTGGGCTGTAGTTCATACAGAGTTCACAAAGTTCACAAAGAGCTGGACATGACTGATTTTCACTTTCACTTTTTATAAATTAGGCATAATAGTAATAATACCAAGTTAATAAAGTTGTCCAGAATTATTGGGAGGACCAAATGCAGTGATGCAAGAAAATGTTTGTGAATACTGGTTAATAATTCGTGTGTGTTGGTTAACTTTATGTGTCCACTTGACTGGATTAAGGGATGTGCTCAGTCCCTTTTTGACTGGACAAAAGGCAGAAGAAGGGCAAATTCTCTCTCCTTCTTCTTGAGCTAGGATGTTCATCTTCTCTTGTTCTTGGACATCACAGCTCCTGGTTCTGAGGCCTTCAAACACAAATTGTATTATATCATCAGCTTTCCTGGTTCTCCAGTTTGCAGATAACAGACTGTGGGACTTCTCGGGCTCCATGACCACATGAGTCAATTCTTATAATAGATCTCTTTATGTATCTTTATATATCCTATTGGTTTTGTGTCTTTGGTGCACCCTGACAAAAATAGTATTTCTTCCTCTTTATTTTTACAGCTCAAAACAAAAAACTCCTCCATCCACAAATTTATCTCCAGATGGCTCTCCTTTGTTTGTCTCAGTGCTGATGTAAGCCAAAGTAGGTGAGCAGTCTATCACAATGGTAAATCGGAAATTCTATTAGACAATATTGGTGGCCTACCCAATAACCACCTCTTTTCTCTTTTTTGTCTTAGCAGAACATTAATTTTCTTCAAGAATGTGCTCAAGGTAGAAGAATCCATTCCCTAGCCCAGGGGTGTCAATTGATCTAATCTGATCATGGCAACCTTGACTTTTTCTCATTATTTCTCATTATTCTCTTGAATAATGCTAAGAGGGTCAAATTCACACATTCAAAATTTATTTATTCACTGCTAAACACTGTTATTGATGCCAGAAAATAAAGATGAACAAAAATGAAAGGCCTGGGACTTCACTGGTCATCCAGTGGTTGAAACTCTGCACTCCCAGTGCAGGGGTTTGGTTCCATGGATGGGTTCCATCCCTGGTTGGGGAAGTAAGATCCCACATGCTGTGCAGTGCCTTCCAAAACAAACAAACACAAAAAAACAATGGGAGGCCTACTTTGAACAATTAATAACAAATCATTTCTGCCATAAAATAAATTTACTGTATGTAGTAAGGCTATGTTATTGGAATTCTAAACTGTTCTGGGGGAAGCAAGAGGAAAGGGGTATCAAAGAAAATTTCTGTAAGTTATGCTTTAAGAATTAAGGATGATAAGAGCAAAAATATTTCAAACTTGTATGGAGGCTATGATATGAAAAAAAACTTTGAAATACACAGATTGGAGATATCAAATGGGATCAGATTGTAGAAAGTGTGGTGGGTTATGTTGGGAGTTTCAAACTTTAGCCAAAGGGAAAAATGGGAAGTCACTAAAGGGTTTAAGCTTACTCGTAAAAGCAGTTTTGCATTGAGAAAAAATTATTCTGGCTTCCCATGAAGAATGAACTTAAAGGGTACCAAGTGGGCATGGTTGAAGCTCATTAACAGACCCTACAAAAAGAGATGGTCAGAGGGTGGACTAGAGTTGCTCAGTCTGATATGGGAGGCATTAGCCACAGGCGGCTACTGAGCACTTGTGAAATGTGATTTGTCCAAATGACAGTGTGCTGTAAGTATAAAGTACACTTCAGATTCCAAAGAACTAGTAAGGAAAAAAAAGAATGTAAATACTGCATTAACAATATTTTATATTCATTACATGTTAAAATAGTAATACTTCGGATATATTGAGTTAATATATCTTATTAAATTCAATTTCATCAATTTCTTTTTACCTTTTTAACTACTAGAAAATATAAAATTATATGGGTGACTTGCATGTATGGATTACGTTATATTTCATCAGACAGTGTTCATGTGTTGACAATGGAGATGGAAAGAAGTAGACATATTTGAAAAGTGTTTAGGAGACTGGATTGAGTAATTTGATAATTTATTGTGAAAGAGAGGATTATTAAGAATCATATCTCTGTTTATGGAATAAATAATTAGATGGATATATCATTTCTTGAGGCATGAAATAAGGAACTGAACTGCGGAGAATATGAAAGAGGATGTGTTACATTCACTCACACTGAGTTTAGTATTCTCCCTCACAGATATCTGAGCCAGACATAGGAATTTAAGAGTTGGTAAATAAAGCTATGGGAGTGGTTGCATGTAAGAGGAAACTAACAATTTAAAGAAAAGACTGAGAAGCAGCTCCCAGAGGAATAAAAAGCAAACTAGGAGAATGTGTTATCTGAAGAAAAGGAGGGAGGTGTTGAGACAGAAATCACAAAAGGTTGATAGTTTCTGAAATTCAGTGATGGACACATGGTAGCTTATTCTTCTCAAGTTTGGTATAAAATAAATGGTACTGATGAACCTATTTGCAGGGCAGAGACACTGATGTAGGGGATGAACTTGAGGAATCGGAAGGAGAGGGTGGGACAAACTGAGAGAGTAGTATTAACATGCATACACTACCATGTGTAAAACAGATAGCTAGTGAGAAGCTACTTTGTAGCACAAGGAGCTAAGCTCTGTGCTCTGTGATGTCCTAGTGGGGTGGGGTCCGGTAGGTAGGAGGGAAGTTCAGGAGGGAGGAGATACATGTATACATATAGCACAGCAGACACCCACACAACATTGTAAGGAATTATACTCCAATTAAAAAAATTTCTAATACAGCAAAATTAACTCTTCTAGAAACCTAGAAAGATAAGGTCTGAAATATATTCTTTGGAGCAGATTCAGCCTAATCATCCATAAATTTTTATCAGTTAAATTGTACACATTGCTTCCCTGGTGGTTCAGATGGTAAAGAAGAATCTGCCTGCAATGCGAGAGGAAAGTGAAATGAAAGGAAAGTGAAGTCGCTCAGTCGTGTCCGACTCTTTGCGACCCCATGGGCTGTAGCCTACCAGGCTCCTCTGTTCATGGGATTTTCCAGGCAATAGTACTGAAGTAGATTGCCATTTCCTTCTCCGGGGATCTTCTCGACCCAGGGATCGGACCCAGGTCTCCCGCATTGCAATGCGAGAGACCCAGGTTCAATTCCTGGGTCGGGAAGATCTTCTGGAGAAGGGAATGGCTACCCACGCCAGTATTCTTGCCTGGAGAACTCCATGGACAGAGAAGCCTGGCGGGCTACAGTCCGTGGCGCCACAAAGAGTCTGACGTGACTGAGCAACTAACACATACACACAGTACAATTAATGAAAAACCAAACAGTTATAGATTTTAAGGCTCAGGGACACTTGTCCAATGAAGAAATACCTTATGAACATTCTCTCTTCCATGGTCATAGCAGTGTATTCCATGTAATTTGAGAAGAGGTAATGTATGAGTGCAGGTACTCCTTGTATGTGGGCTGGGCGAGAAAGAGGATAAGAATAAGAACTTTCAGATCGTGTCCTATGAATTTTCATTCTGCCCACTGACCCAAAGGAGAAACAAATCACAGAGATGTAAAACTTAGATAATCTCTTAAATGATAATATACAGTAGCTTAAGTCAAGGCTAATATATTCCAGCTTTGTGATTTCCTGTTCCTAACATTTAAGCCAGTATTGTCTATCTTTGTGTTTGGTATATTTTAATTATTTTCGTTATGAGTTCAAATTCCTGGGATTTTGAGTATAATGGTTCTAGGTGTCAGTAACCAGTAGATCATGTTTTAATACTTTTTTCTTCTCTAGGCATGAGTAGGACTAGAATTCTAAGATCAGTGAAAGTAAGAAAAACCAATAATTTAAGTTATATAGATTGCATTAAAAATGTTACCACAGTGAGTTTGTGTTGAAAATTTTAACACAAACTTATTCTTAAAGTTCTTTCAAAACTGTATTAAAAATACACCTTTTTGTGGACTGATATTTTGTCTGAATATGGGAAGAAAATACAAAATTCACAAACAGGAAATATAAAAATTAAGTATTGAAAAAAGTTTAAGTTTGTAGGTTAAGTCTGAATTGTTCAATGAATGCTTTTGAAACAGTTGATCAATTATTTGTAATAATCTATAATAAAATAGATCCTAGCACCATATGTCCAAATATATTAGAATAAACTCCATATGGGTTGAATATCAAAATGAAACAGAAATGTTAACAATTACATAAGTGATCTTATACATATATATATGCAAAAACATAAAGAGAAGTATTTATAGATATAACTTTACAAAATATGGGACATTAAAAACACTCTAAACCAAAATAAAAAGGCAAAACATAATATGGAGGAAATATTTACAACATATGCAAAAATATTGATGTATTTAATACCAAAATCTTACAGAACTATTAAAAAACAGATAAATGTCTAGTTAAGATATAGACAAAAGGCATGAAATACTTTCCAAAATAGTAAAATTCCACTTTATGTAACTATTGGAGATTTAAAAAAAAATAATAGATGCTACTCTGAGAGCATGGGCTGTCACATAGTCTATTGATGTAACTTAATATAATCTTTTTGGAAAGCAATTTTAAAACATGATTAATCCCATAAATTTTACTTATAAGACCATATTCAAGGGTATTATCACAGTTATGAAAAAATATATACATCCAAGAATATTCATTAAAACATTATTTAAAATTATGAAAATTAAAACAGCCTACTTTTTCAGGAAGGGAAGATTGATTAAATAAAGCATGTTATAGACATATAATGAAATGCCATTCAGGAAAGATGTAAGAATAAGTATTTAATATTTTGAAAATATATGTATAATATAACTTTTTAAATTGCAACAAAAAGCATGGTGTCATTTCCCATACATATGACTACAGAATACAGTCACAGTTGTTATTTCTAGACGGTTGACTTATGGTGGTAGCATAATGAAAATTCGTTTCTCCTTTGGCTTGTCAGAAGGTTTTCAAATGTTCTCTTATTTCTATCTTAAATAATTTATAAAATTATGACATAGTTCAAACCTATAGAAAAGTGTGGGGTATAACATAATAACCATCTCAGAACTGGAAACTCAAAGTGCTTTATTGAGTTTATTCCTTCCCTTCCCTTCCCTCCTTCTTTCAGGTTATTTTTCAGAATTAATTAATACTTGCACTTCAAACCATAAGGAAATAAGAGGATTAAACAACTTAAAAATTTAAATTATAGGAAACAACCACTTCTTGACATTGGACTACAGATAGCACTGGGACGCTTGAGGAAAGGCAGATGAGCCCTAAAATCACTCTACTTGCTGGTAACTGTTGGACTGTATGACACATACATTTGATATCTTCCTCCCTTGGATACCCTTGTTTGATCTCATATCTTGTCTTTTTGATCAAAACAGGGTTTTATATTTTTACTATGTACATCCATTTAGCATTATATGGTACTATTTTGTGTGGCTTAAAATTTTATAGAAATTTTGTTCAATGCTATGTTTTTGAGATTTTTTTCATATTCCTCCATGATATATAGTGTTAAATTGTATGAATCTGAAATAATCTATTCATCCATTCCAGTTTTGATGGACCCAGTTCATATTTTATACAAATAAATAGATATTATCTTTTAAAAATCACAAAAGTATTGAGATTATTGAGCACTACTAAAAAATATTACATGATGAAATTCAGATAATACATTGGCTGTGATATCTTGCAGGGATTATCTGATTTTGCCACTAAAATGCAAATATTCTTATATAAATTCCCCTTATATAAAGGTAAATTCTATTTAAACTTATAATGACATAATTTTCTCATTTAAAATTTTAAAAAACCATTTACTCTCTAAAATACTAAAAAGAATGTAGAAGAAAAAGCTATTTTAGCTTCTTTGTAATGGAAGCTTCCTAGGCAGTCACACATCCAGCAGAAAGAGACAGTTTTAGCCTTTTTTAAAGGTCAACTGAATTTTAATGTACAATTTACCATCAAGTTGACATAAAGCTACCTATTTTTCTGAACCTAAGGGTAGGAATAATTCTCACTCCTCTCTTCTTGAGGCCTGGCATATAATAGATGGACAGTAAATATTCGTTAAATAAGTTGATATTGAATCTATTGATTTTGGGCTTTGAGAAAATGTCTGGGAGAGGGCATGTTGTCATCAAAACTTGGAAATTTCAGAAACACTTGGGTGTTTTATAAAAAAGTAGTGTGGGCAGAATATCTCTTTTAAATTGATATTTTCCTAGAAAGTCTGAGACATGATTTTGGTAGATTATAATAGATTCTTGCATGCTTTGCTATCCCTTTCATTCAATATCTGGTAGATGACATTAAAGCTTCAATAAAGAAGTATCAGATGACCCACCTCCCAGAATATTGGAAATAAAAGCAAAAATAAACAAATGGGACCTAATTAACCTTAAAAGCTTCTGCACATCAAAGGAAACTATTAGCAAGGTGAAAAGGCAGCCTTCAGAATGGGAGAAAATAATAGCAAATGAAGCAACTGACAAACAACTAATCTCAAAAATATACAAGCAACTCCTACAGCTCAACTCCAGAAAAATAAATGACCCATTCAAAAAATGGGCCAAAGAACTAAATAGACATTTCTCCAAAGAAGACATACAGATGGCTAACAAACACATGAAAAGATGCTCAACATCACTCATTATCAGAGAAATGCAAATCAAAACCACTATGAGGTACCATTTCACACCAGTCAGAATGGCTGCGATCCAAAAATCTACAAATAATAAATGCTGGAGAGGGTGTGGAGAAAAGGGAACCCTCTTACACTGTTGGTGGGAATGCAAACTAGTACAGCCACTATGGAGAACAGTGTGGAGATTCCTTAAAAAACGGAAATAGAATTGCCTTATGATCCAGCAATCCCACTGCTGGGCATACACACTGAGAAAACCAGAAGGGAAAGAGACACGTGTGCCCCAATGTTCATCGCAGCACTGTTTATAATAGCCAGGACATGGAAGCAACCTAGATGTCCATCAGCAGATGAATGGATAAGAAAGCAGTGGTACACATACACAATGGAGTATTACTCAGCCATGAAAAAGAATACATTTGAATCAGTCCTAATGAGATGGATGAAACTGGAGCCTATTATACAGAGTGAAGTAAGCCAGAAGGAAAAACATCAATACAGTATACTAACGCATATATATGGAATTTAGAAAGATGGTAACAATAACCCGGTGTACGAGACAGCAAAAGAGACACTGATGTATAGAACAGTCTTATGGACTCTGTGGGAGAGGGAGAGGGTGGGAAGATTTGGGAGAATGGCATTGAAACATGTGAAATATCATGTAAGAAACGAGTTGCCAGTCCAGGTTCGATGCACGATACTGGATGCTTGGGGCTAGTGCACTGGGACGACCCAGAGGGATGGTATGGGGAGGGAGGAGGGAGGAGGGTTCAGGATGGGGAACACATGTATACCTGTGGCGGATTCATTTTGATATTTGGCAAAACTAATACAATTATGTAAAGTTTAAAAATAAAATAAAATTAAAAAAAAAACTTAACTGTTAAAAGTAAAAAAAAAAAAAAAAAAGAAGAAGTATCAGATGGCACTATTTTAGAATAGAAATCAGCTCCCATTTAGGGAAATATGGATATGTTTTACATAAATATTATTATTATATTCTACATAGATTTTTATTAGAAATTTCAAAAAATGATGTTATATTAATTCTTTTAAAATGTTAGAGTTTCAGTTTTATCATTGATAATTTCTTTACATTTATTCTTATTTTCTTCAAGACACACTCAGATGTCTCAGCCTTGTTCTCAACAGATAACACACATTTCTCCCCTCTGAACTACCTTATATTTTATTTTCTGTCAACATAGTGATTGTAATGTACAAGTAATTTTTGAAAGATAATCTTGAAACTGATGTCTAACTAATTATGTGGATGGAACCACTCCTTCAAACGTGTTGGTGAAAATTTGCCACAGATAAATTTGTGATGACAAAGCACTATGTTTTATGCATTTAATTTTCATTCATTCATTTGCTCAACAGCATCTTTGAATGCCTAACATGTGGCGAGTTTTTTAATAACTATACCAACTATACTTGGTCGTCCCGAGGCTTGGATTCTGTGGTTCCACAACCAACAACCATCTGGTGCAATGATTCAGAATGCTGGCTCTGAAGAAAGAAGCCCCATGAATGACATTTTAGCTGTGTGATCCTGAGCACAGCATACAATGGTTCGGGCATCAGTTTCCTTATTAATAAATGGAAATGAAAATAGCACCCAGGAGTAAGAGGATGATATGGTGCAATATATAAAGCATAGTGGCCAGCACAGAGAGTGCAAGAGTCAACACAATGGTGAAGTTGATAATAATGGTTAAGTCCAGCAAGAACTGCACTTGTTTGGGTCTCTGTTTCTTCAACTATAAAATGTGGAGTTGAACCAGGTTCTCTTTAAGTGCAAATAATTGATTACATGGGGGCCATGGGCGGGGAAGAACTACAGCAGAAAACATTTGTACTTCCATTCCCTTAGAATAAATTAGGCATCCTGGGAGGCCTTTAAGGGCTAGTTGGAAGTGCAAAACACACAAAGATAAAAATTCTGTTCCTGAGGTGTGCACAGGCTAAGTGTCCATAATGCTTATGTTGCCACATCTGTATCTCATGCCAAGACCTAGCTGTGGTCATACTTTCTTTAAAACAGTGAACTAAAGTGTTCTTGGTCAGGATCATAGCTGAATAGTCACCATTAGAGGAACTCTGATAATACTCTTTTCATACTTGCAAAACTTTTAAGGTCTACCTTGTAAATATGCACAGTCTTAATATCAGATAAATTATTACTTGATAATTATATTTACTAAATGTGTCATGATTTTAGAACTTAAGGAATAGAACTATTTATTTTTAAAAATCAATTTTAAAATATGTTTCAAAGGTCATATTCAGTGATCTATTATTTTCCTATAATTTTATTAAAAATCACTCTATTTTTATCTTTGCCACTTATAATATTTGGGGCAGATCGTTTGTTTTAGGCCATTGCTTTTATTTGTTTTTGCTTGACATTTGGGGTTTTGGGATTTCACCAGTTCTGTTTTGATTTTGAAACTTAAGAATTCAGAGCTGAGTTCTTATATTGATAGCTTGAACTCTGTCTCTTGGTGGAGAAAAGCACACAAAACTACTAATTGCCTGCAATGCTTCCCTCATCTGCTCTGTTATCACTTGGAGCTTCCACTGCATGTTATATTTTCAAAGTATCTTAGCACTGTTTTAATTTGTGTTATGCCTGTGAAATGAGAATGCCATAAATACTCCCAAAGTAGGTTAGTTTATAAAATATCAGTAAACATCTTGATTTTTAAGAGAAAATAAAGACCCAAACTAAAAATCAAAATAACAGGAAAATATATTTAAATAAATGCAGCATGAAAATGAATCTAAAGGAAGTGTTTCTTACAGCAGAAGGCTAATAACAAATGCTATTTTAAAAAATGCTTTAATAGGCTCCTTTTTAGACAATGTTTTTTAAATGTCTTACATTGCATGCAATAAAAGGCACAAATCTAAAGTTTGCATGACCTAATTTTAACAGAGCTTCCCTCTATCACATATCTCTTAAGGCTTTTAACTGCCTTAGTGGACATTTGTCTCTACCTCCTTCTGTAAGAGTGTAAGCTCTCTGAAGGTAAGGTCTGAGCCAAGCTCTCTGGTTTCTCTGTGACCTCACAGAGCCGGAAGGTGCTCAGTGAAAGATGAATAAATTGATAAGTGAATAAATATTCATGAATAGGATATCTTATTATCCTGCCTAGCTGCTTTTCTTGGTGGCTCTGGCCTGATAAGAGATGGGAGGGGAATAAGGGTTGTGAATACCTGTGGCAGCCTTGGCTTGAGGGTGTGGAGGGTGATCTACCAGTCAGGGCTCTTCTTCAGTGCAGGTTGAAGTTTCTGAGAAAGATAACTGGACAAAAGATGTAGTGTCCTGGGGCTGACTGGTTCAGGAAACGAGCTATTTCAAATACCTGGCTCTTAGAGTCAAAAGCAGAGAAGTGGTAAAAATCCTATCAATAGTTATTAGTTGACACAGTAGGCTTGTGCAAGGGGGCTGTACAGGCTGCCAGCATTTGAAAATCCTTCCTGAAAATAGTGTCCTGCATTGTTCAACAGTTTCTTTTACCATCTGAGCCACCAGGGGAACTCTATTCAGTTTCTAATGAAAGCAACCTCATAATGATCAAACATTAATGTAAAATAAATATGTTGATTGGAGACCACATTGGTATCTGGAGTAAGTATACTATGTAGTGTATTATTTTGACAAAATGTCAAGGAAAAGGAAAATGGAAAAAAGTGTAAAGGTATACAGCATGCTTATAAGAATAAATCAGTCATATGTATGCCTAGAAAAGTCACAGTAGGCAAACTGCTATAATAAACAAACTCAAATTTAGTGACTCAACTATACATATTTTAGTTTTTGCTCCTGCACAGGTCAAATGCATCTTCCTGGTCTCATGGCTCTTCTGGACATCTCTTCTACAAGTGGCGGCTCAGGAAACCAAGCTCCATCCCTCTTGGGCTTCTTCCAGCTCTGAAGGCCTGAGCCCCACTAGAGATATTCTGCACCCAGTCAACAGATAAGGGGAGAGAAAGAGCTGGTCAAAATTTAGTTACTTGACTGCACATAACTGGGGCAAGCTGGGATTTGCTGGGTTCGGAGTGTTAGGCAGGAAGTTAGCTACGAGCAAAGAGAGGTGACCCCACTGGCTAAACATTCAATGGCCACCTAATCCTACCAAGCTATTTACCAACCCCACCCCAGATATGCCCCCATCAGTACTCCAAAACAGGGGACTGGAAAAAATCCCCCACTGACTGACTGGCAGGACTTTCCTTACTCTGGTATATGCATACACCTCACACTATCATGTACTTAGGTAATCTTTGGTGGCCATTGTACTCATTAAATATTCATAAATATTCTATGAATGCATGCATCTAAGTATAACAGACTGAATTATGGGAAGGACATGCAGAGTAGAGCCTCTTGTTACATAACCTGCAGCTGTCAATCAAGACTGTCAGTCAATGACCTCCTGGATTATGCAAATAACCTTGCCTTAAAAACTCTGCACTCCAGCTCTCCAGGGCCATTGCCTCCCTTGGCCAGGTCCATCTCTCTCTTGAGGTGTTGATTCTGTTCTCTCTTTTCTTATCTTCAATAAATTCTCTTACAGTGAGTAAGACCTCAGATTCTTCTTTGCCTCCTTAACAAGAACAGAGGCCCATGGGAAGAGGAGTCTCCAGACCCTCCTCTGCTAACACCAGGAGAAAATGAAACAGTGGTGAAAAGTAGTCATTTTTTGTCACAGAGCTAGTCATATCTTATCCTATGAACTGTTGGCTTTGGGGATATCTTTTGACCACCCTCAACCTCCACTCCCCCAAACCCTGGACTCTGGCAGCAACCCATCTATTCTCTGTTTCTGAGTTGAGTTTTTTTAGATTCCACATATAAGTGATATCATATAGTATCTCACTTAGCATAATGCCATCAAGGTCCGTCCATGTTGTAGCAAATGACAGGATTTCCTGGATTTTTATGGCTGAATAATATATCACCTTTTCCTTATCCAGTCATCCATCCATGGGTACTTAAGGTTGTCTGCATGTTTTGGCTATGGTAAACAATGGTACAGTGAATATGGCGGTGCAGATATCTCTTTGAGATAGTGATTTCATTTCCTTTGGATATATGCCCAGAAGTGGACTTGCTGAATCATGTAGTAGTTCTAATTTTAGTTTTTTGAGGAACCTCCATATTGTTTTCCATTGTGGCTGCACAACTTTACATTCCTATGAAGGCACAGCATTCCCTTTTCTCTATATCCTTGCCAATACTTGCTACTTCTTGTCTTTTTGATGACAGCCATTCTAAAAGGTTTTGATTTGCATTTCCCTGAGGATTAGTAGTGTTAACATTTTTTCATGCACCTGTTGGCCATCTGAATATCTTCTCTGGAAAAATATCTACTCTGGTCCTCTGCTTATTTTATAATCAGATGGTTTGGGATTTTTTTTTTTTTTGCTATTGAAGCTTTTTGTTTTGCCAATTGTTTTTAATTTTTAAAAATCTAATTCTCTGAAGAAAATATCTTCTTCTTGACAGTAGCTGACATTTTTATTCTAAGAAAAGCCATAGACAACCTGGATGGGAGGGGAGTTGGGGGGAGAGTGGATCTATGTATTAATATATGTATGACTGAGTCTCTTTGTTCTTCACGTGAAACTGACAAAATTGTTAATGGGCTACGTGTGCTGTGCTTAATCACTCAGCATGTCTGACTTTTTCGACCCCATGGACTGTAGTCCACCAGGCTCCTCTGTCCATGGGATTCTTCAGGCAAGAATACTGGTGTGGGTTGCTATGCCCTTCTCCAGGGGATCTTCCCAACCCAGGGATTGAACTTCAATACCCTGCTTTGCAGGTGGATTCTTTACTGTCTATACCCCAATACAAAATAAAAAGTTAAAAACAAACAAACAAAACACACCTAAAGACTGATAAAACATTTACATTCAATTTTGTAAATACAAATACTAAAAAGATTTTTTTAAGTCAAAAAAAGAAGTAATAGACAGCAGGTGCTAGGTCAGATCAAGGAAGATAGTTGGGGTTGCAGGATGGATATGGAAATAACTCAGACCTAGTTTAGGTTGCCTATACTTAGGTTTATCCCCCATATAGCAAAGAAGCGGTTCAAAAGATGCAAATGCCAGATATGACTAGGTGGGTACTGTACTCCATGGCTCCCTTATAGGGGTTGCCCAGGAATTGGTGATTTTGGTGACATTTTTGGAAAGGGATTGCCCCAATGTTGGAAGACCATAAGAATGAACTTGTTCTTGTTTACTTCCGATCAGGTCATTGTCCAGAAACAGCTCATGTATCTGTTGTTATTATCCAACTGCTAAGTTGTATCTGACTCTTTGCAATCCCGTGGGTGAGAGGACATCAAGCTTCTCTGTCCTTCACTCACTCTCAACCCAGAGTTTGCTCAAATTCATGCCCATTAAGTCAGTGATGCTGTCTAACCATTTCATCCTCTCCCACCCTCTTCTTTTGCTTTCAATCTTTCTGAGCATCAGGGTCTTTGCCAATGAGTCACCTCTTCACATCAGGTGGCCAAAGTATTGGAGTTTCAGCTTCAGCATCAGTCCTGCCAATGAATATTCAGAATTGATTTCCTTTAGGATTGACTAGTTTGATCTTTTTGTAGTAGGGACTCTCAGGAGTCTTCTCCAGCACCACAGTTCCAAAGCATCAATTCTTCGGTCTCAGCCTTCTTTATAGACCAGGTCTCACATCTGCACTGGATGACTACTGGAAAAACCATAGGTTTGACTATATGGACCTTTGTTGACAAAATAATGTCTTTGCTTTTTAATATGCTGTCCATGGCTCTAAATCTACCACTTAGGAACTTTTGTCACCTTGTAATGATATACAAGCTCTGACCACAGAGATCTTTCTGTGCCAGCACTGGAATAATCTTTTTACATGACCCTGAATATCAAGGCCAACGGAGATGTTTATGCCTGAGCTGGGGCTTTCCAAAGGTAAGGTCTAGCTGTGACTATTACAGAGGAGAACTCGTTTTTCTAACTCCAGAGACTAGGTTTAGGGATCAAAACGTGCTTTACTAATAAGGAGAGAACTTCTAGCTGACAAGATAAACTCCTAAGCTTTGCTGTATCTCTATTCTCCATTAATTTTTTTCACCTTTTCCTTTTTTACAGACCAGGAGATCAATAGACAAGCACTTTTTTTTGCACTAAGTTATGTGCAGAAGCAAGCAAGTGTGGAATTCAATATGGTTATGCAGCCACATGAGCATTGCTTCAGAGAACTTCTCTTTAGGAATATTTTCTATCTTCAAGTAAACAATCTCTTACATTTCTTTCACATTAACAATGGTTTGATGAGTTAAGTAAATTTATCAAAGCAGAAAGAAAGCTGAAATGATGCATTTTGGCAGGTTTTTTTTCATCGTAGAGGAAAATAAATCAGCATATCTAGTGAACAAATAGCAGTCATCTAAAGGTCTATGTTGCCTCCTGCTTGAAATTTATATAGACTGGACCTCTTTACTCTGCCTCTTGGGGAACTCACCTTTTCATCTCTGCCCCAGCTGCACGCGGTATGAGCTCCTACCCCAACATCATCTGCTAATAGAGTTGCTTTCTTCAGCTGGATATCAAGAACCTTAAGATTCTGGTGGCTCTGTATCTCATTCATCTTTGTAGCTCTCTGTAGCATGATAAATTAGTAATTAAGTGAATACATATGGAAAAAAACTTCAGTAAAAGAAAAGTGATGACCAAAGTTACTGGTGGAAAGGCTTTCGTATAACTGGTTATGTGTTGCTTTTGTAACTTTTAAAATTAAAGTATAATTATTTACAGTATTTTACTAGTTTCAGGTGTACAGAAGAATTTGTTTTTCAAAACGTTTATCTGATGAGACACTCCTTTTAAAAAAGGGACAACTTTTTAAAAAATGCCCCCAAATCAATATATACAAAACAATCAGTTCCTTGTAACTACAGCATAAAACTTCTGAATGTAGTATCATTTTACATGTTCAGAGCATTAAAAGGACTTGCTTTAATAAGTGACAGGTTGTTTTATTAGTAAAATAACCAACTAAACTCACTTTTCCCCATGAGCTTGTCACTATAGTTGAAACAGAGGTTCATAGACGCCCTTTTAATCTGTGTGCTTTGACTGTAGGATGTGAATCAAAAGATTTTCTACAGGGAAGTTAACAAGAATGAGTAGTTCATTTATGGTTTTTGTCTCAAATATATTACCAAGAGAGATTTTTTTCCTTTTTTTTTTCTTTAATGGCCTACACTGTGTTTTTCTCACAATTTTATCTCCATCAAAAGCATCATAGAACTGGTATAGAGAACTTTCAGTGGATCTTAAACCTGAAGTTTTTATTTCCAATCAGTCCAAAGTATTATTCTACTTGAAATCTGAATCAGAAATAGGCTAGATAGAATTTTGTCATAAAAATGAAGATGATTTTATTTCAAAAGAATGAAAGATTCATATTCTATTCTATGAAAGTTGTCATTGAATACCAGAGGCTCATTCCAAGGTGTATTTTTTAAGAGTTGTGTATAGATTTGAAAAGATAGATTGTAACATTACCAAGTGCTTTGTGCCTATTTTGAGTGTTTTCTCACCTAACTTCTTTTAATGTTGAAATAAAAGCAGTTACTACCCTTATTGGTTTATTAGGATTACAGTGACATCTTGTGGCATGTCATTTTCCCTTTTAAAACTTGCCCAGGTCAAAATCTAAGATTTTAGTTCTTGCTAAAGAGTTTTAGTTTTATTAATGGAATAGATATTAATGAAAAAACTCAGTAACTACTATTTGAAATACAAGTCAGATGAATAAAATGCAATCCAGTTTATTTGGTTCAAGTAAATACTTCTGGATAATTTCAATTAGAAAAATATTTTCTTTCGAAAATACCAAGATCTAGCATTCATTTAAAATTTTATTCCATTGGCATCATTATGACACAGGAAAGGCCCTAGAAATTGATCCATGCAGACAATGAAATTAAAAATTAAAATTCCATTGCTAATGAAGTATTGTGTGATTATAGCTTCTGTGAATTGTCAAGACCAGCTAATTAAAAACAGTCTTATTGGAAGAAAGGTTTTTATTGGAAGGAAAAAAATTTTCAGGACAAAATTAAACCTCTGCCATTTAATCTGATACTTATCAGCTTCCTCATGGACTGCCTCTAATTAGTATGTAGAGTATGTAAGGTTAGAATGTCATTAAACTACATTAAGAGGTGTAAATTAAGAAAAAAAGAAAAACTAGATTCAATATTCCCACCCTCCCATTCTGCCCTCCTCACACATATTCCAGTCATTAACATTCACTTCTGTGTGATGAATGCCAGAAAAATTCTTCTTTCAGATGCTTTTTAATGACCAAGTTCAGTCTACTTTAGATATTGTAGAGTCATTTTGCTGAAAATAATTACCATTTGCAGGTAGCTTGTGCATATTTGCTGTTCTGCTCCCATTTTCCTTTTCTTGCTCACACACTGCCTCCCTCCCCTCTTTTAAAAGTCTGGAACGCAATCTCCTTTGAAAATGATATATAACAACATTTCCACTCACTATGTACTTTAACAAATATGATTCCTTCACACATCTTGCTGTGATTAATATATTTCGTCCAATTCAAGACATCAGTTTTAGGACACTCCTTTGTTTTATGTAAGCTTAGAAGGAAAAACCTGCTTTCAGTTAAACTATGACACATTAAACAGAAGGTGTATTTCAAAATTCATTTGAGACATTAAGTGTATCTTTTAGACTTATTTAAATAACATTTTATTATGGATCATACTTATGTATGTTTTAAAGTGAAAATATGAACAAAATGCAATGTTTTTCAACAGAGTCCAGCTCCAAGTCCCTTCCTATGCGGTGACTGAGGTCTGCGTTTGCCCACACCATTGTCCTCCATGCTATTAAGAGCCGCGGCATGACACAGACATTCCCAGAGTGTAACTTCTGTCTCTAGGACTTTCCCTTAAGCTATTGACACCTGTTTCACAAGTTTTGAAACTGGCACTTTATCTGACAGAAAAATCAATGAAAAGTTTTTAGACAATTCACAGTGCTTCCTCAGACAGTCATTATGATTCTTTCTCAGAGGTTTGTGGACTAAGAAGTCAAGAGTTAGACTGCCATCATGTAACAAGATTGCTGCGTATACAAGCAATACCATCTAAGTCATGGCTGTTACCTTCACCAGCAATTGTAAGACACCATTGATCACTCCATTCTCTGAATGTTAAAATCTGAAAAATGATGTGCCTTAGAAGAGCTGAAATATGGTCATGTAATGCTAACAGCTAGCCTTTTGTGACTGACTGCTATGTGTCAAGTACTTACTGTATTCCTCATACACATTATATCATTTAATCCTCAGATAACCCTACGAAGTAGATGTTACTATTTCAATACACAGATGAAAATCAAACAACTGGTCAAGGACAGACATCTAGTAAGTGGCAGATCTGGTGTTTAAATTTGGTTTTCTCTCTTGCCACACGATCTGTGTTTTTCCATAGGAAACTGGTTATAAATACTTAAGCAGAAAATATTTGAAGCAGGGGTGACTCAATCATATGGAAGAGAATATGCTCTCCACTGGCAATTTTCCTTAAATAACAGACAAAGAGCAATTGTGTGAACAAATATCAGATTTGTATGTTTGTGAATTATCACGAAACTTTCAGAAGAGGGGAGAGATGAAACATTGTCTTCTATTTGAGGAAGACAAAAAACTGCTATATCAGCCAGTAGCTATGATGACTGCTAAAGAAACATTTTCTGGAACATGCCATATGTCACAAATAATTATGCAATTTTCCCCCAAATAGAGAAAGATCTCTGCAATTTTCAACAAGAGGAAAAGTTTATCTATATTTCACTTATAATAAGGCCCAGATTTGGACAAAGGACAGTATGTATCTTATTTGAAATTGGTTTTATTTTCATTAATTAAACACTTTTCTCACAACTCTGTGCATCTTTGTCTCATCAAAATCAGAAGCCAATATATTTAGGATGCACCTTTAGTTTTTAGCTTATTAATGTTAAACTGTATTCTATCTGTAGACTGATTATTTTGTGGAAATATCTCTCCCAGTTTTCATAAGATGGAGTTCTTTACATGAAGTATTTTTATGTTCATGTAGAGAGTTCAGAATTCCCTCAGGAATAACTTAGTTGGCAGACAGGAAACAAAGCAGTGGAGTTAAGCTTCATATTCTCTATGTTTGTTCTCTTAGGACAAAACACAGGGGAAAAGATTCTGATTTTGGTCTTGGCCATCAGTTTTTGGATATGACACCAAAATTACAGGCAATAAAAGCAAAAACAACAAATGGAATTGCATCAAACTAAAAAGCTTCTGTAGAACAAAAGTAACCATCAACAAAATGAAAAGGGAATCTAAAAAATTGGAGAAAATATTATTTGCAAACCATATATGACAAGGGTTTAATATCTAAAGTATATATCCAAAGGAATAAAAATTAGTGTCTTTAAGAGATATCTGTACTCTTGCATTATTGCAGCATTATTCATAAAGGCATAAAATAACCTAAACATCCATTGATGTTTGAATGGATAAAGAAATGTAATATATGTATTCCTGTGTAACGCATATATATATATATACACAAATACATATATATACAAGTGTAATATATGTATTCCTGTGTAATACATATATAAATATACACACACACACACACAGGAATATTATTCAGTCATAAAAAGATGGAAATCCTGCCATTTGCAATAGCATGGATGAATCTGAAGGACACCATGCTAAGTGAAATAAGATAAAGACAAATACTGTATGATCTCATAATGAAAAATCTAAAAATAAAAGATAAATAAAATAAAAAGTAAGAGTATATAGAAAGTGAACAGAATGGTGGTTGCCAGGGTTGAGGGGCTTATTTATAATAACAGGGATAAACCTGGAGGGCCTTGTGCTATGTGAAATAAGTCATAAAAAGAAAGACAAATACTGTATGATATCAATTATATGTGGAACCCTCAAAAAACAGTCAAATTCATAGAAACAGAGAGTAGAATGGTGGTTTTACATGCGGAGGGGTGGGGGAAGTAGGGAGATATTGAGCAAAGGATACAAACTTTTGATTATAAGATGCATAAGTTCTGGAGATCTAATGCACAGCATGCTGACCATAGCTAAGAATACTATATTGTATGCTTGAAATTTGCTAAGAGAATACATCTAAAGCATTCTCACCACACACACACACACACACACACAAGGTAACCATATGAGGTGATATATTTGTTAATCAACTTGGTTGTGTTAATCACAGCATATACGTATATCAAATCATTGTGTTGTAAAGTTTAAATATATACAATTTTGTTTGTCAATTACACCTCAGGGAAGCTGGAAAAATGATTTAAAGTAAAAGCAGAAAATGTATGATTGTTGTTGATTTCCTCCCCCCAGATATGAGACAAATAGAAAAGTTTTCATAAGCTGGCTGTGCACATCGTATGTGTGTGCCTGTGTGTTTGTGTGCTAACACACATTTTAAAGGAAATGAAACTGGCCTATACTTTTTCATTTTTCTCCTCAAAACACTAAAAATATAAGTACCATATGATCCAGTAATTCTACTCCTGTGCATACAGCTTAAGAAAATGAAAACACTAATTTGAAAAGATACATGTACCCCAAGATTCATAGCAGCATTATTTCCAATAGCCAAGATATGGAGGCAGCCTAAATGCCCAACAGCAGATGAATGGATAACAAAGATGTGGCATATGTATATGTATGGAATATTAATCAGCCATAAAAAGAAAGAAATTTTGCCATTTGCAAAACCAAGGATGGACCTAGAGGATATTCTGCTAAGTAAAATAAGAGAAAGACAAATACTGTATGTTATGACATATATGTTGAATCTAAAAAATAAAACAAACGAATGTAATGAAAAAGAAACTGACTTACAGATGTAGAGGAAAAACTAGTGGTTACCAATGGGGAGAAAAAGAGCAGAGGGGCAAGATAAAATAGGGAGGTTAAGAGGTAAAAACTACTATGTACAAATAAACAAGCAACAAAAATATACTGTATAGCACTGGGAATATGGGCAGTATTTCATATTAACTTTAAATGGAGTATAAGCTATAAAAAATTTGAATTATTATGTTGTATACCTGAAAATAATATAATATTGTAAATCAACTACACCCCAATTTAAATAAAAAGAAACTAAAAAAAGATTTATTTTTCAATAGAAAGGAAATATTGAAGAAATTATAAACAAGACAAAACAATAGGAAAACCTTGGTATTATCAAATATTCTATTTTTAAGCACTCCATAAACATGCTAATAATAAGGTAGACTCCATTTTCATTTAAGGGACATCTAAATTGTTTTGAAATATTTTAAGGTAAACATTGACTATGTCAAACCCTTTGACTGTGTGGATCACAATAAGCTGTGGAAAATTCTGAAAGAGATGGGAATACCAGACCACCTGATCTGCCTCTTGAGAAATTTCTATGCAGGTCAGGAAGCAACAGTTAGAACTGGACATGGAACAACAGACTGGTTCCAAATAGGAAAAGGAGTATGTCAAGGCTGTATATTGTCACCCTGCTTATTTAACTTATATGCAGAGTACATCATGAGAAACGCTGGACTGGAAGAAACATAAGCTGGAATCAAGATTGCCGGGAGAAATATCAATAACCTCAGATATGCAGATGACACCACCCTTATGGCAGAAAGTGAAGAGGAACTAAAAAGCCTCTCGATGAAAGTGAAAGAGGAGAGTGAAAAAGTTGGCTTAAAGCTCAACATTCAGAAAACTAAGATCATGGCATCTGGTCCCATCACTTCATGGGAAATAGATGGGGAAACAGTGTCAGACTTTATTTTTTGGGGCTCCAAAATCACTGCAGATGGTGATTACAGCCATGAAATTAAAAGATGCTTACTCCTTGGAAGGAAAGTTACGAGCAACCTAGATAGCATATTCAAAAGTAGAGACATTACTTTACCAACAAAGATCCATCTAGTCAAGGCTATGGATTTTCCCACTGGTCATGTATGGATGTGAAAGTTGGACTGTGAAGAAAGCTGAGCGCCGAAGAATTGATGCTTTTGAACTGTGGTATTGGAGAAGACTCTTGAGAGTCCCTTGGACTGCAAGGAGATCCAACCAGTCCATTCTAAAGGAGATCAGTCCTGGGTGTTCTTTGGAAGGACTGATGCTAAGGCTGAAACTCCAGTACTTTGGCCACCTCATGCGAAGAGCTGACTCATTGGAAAAGACTCTGATGCTGGGAGGGATTGGGGGCAGGAGGAGAAGGGGATGACAGAGGATGAGATGGCTGGATGGCATCACCGACTCGATGGACATGAGTTTGAGTGAACTCTGGGAGTTGGTGATGGACAGGGAGGCCTGGCGTGCTGCGATTCATGGGGTCGCAAAGAGTCTGACAAGACTGAGTGACTGAACTGAACTGAACTGAAGGTAAACATTCAGAATGGTAAAGTTTAATTTTATATCAGCAAATAAAAATTACATTTTGGACTTTATAAAATTCACATGCTTGTCTAATGATGTTTACTGTCCCTTATAGGTAACTCATTTAGTTGACTGATGGCTACACAGGTATAACAATATAGGTAATGCTTAAGAAGTAGTGAAATGGTAATAAAGAACATCACAAACTCAGGATATCAATACTGAATCAACAGCCTGTGTACATTATAAATGAAAACAAGAACGCTGGTCTCCAATAACCTCAGCTTTATGAATAAACTATAAGTCTTATGAATATACAAGTAGTAAAAGATTAAATGTTAAATATTGTGTCCTTGGATACTCATAAATTCTTTTGTGGGCATTGCCTATAAATGTCTTTATATTTTTAAAGACTATATTTCAAGTGTTCTAATATGCGAAGGAAGTCTGCATTTTTCTATAGTGTGTAATAGAAAAAAGAACTCTCAAGTACAATAATTTTCTAATAAATTTACTGCACTCTTAATGTAAACTACAACCCTCTCTCTTGAATCTCTCCAAGTTGCATGAAAATTATAAAATTTTTCTGTTTCAATAGGTAAACCTTGCTCCACTTAAGTCAGGGGGCCTGAGTCAACGGGCCAACAGTAATGGCATGGCCTGGGAACTTGTTAAAAATGTAGAATTTCAGGTCCCACCCAAAAGCTACTAAATGAGAATCTGCATTTTTAATTAGATACCCAAGTGATCACATTACACATAAAAAACCAATTTAGGGTACTTCATTGATTGATCTAATTTTCTATAAATTAACCACATGATCTGATCTGAAACTAGTGAAGCTTTCCAGGGGTTCACTGGTAAAGAATCTGCCTGCCAATACAAAAGGACACAGGACATGTGGGTTCAATCCCTGGGTCAGGAAGATCCCCTGGAGGAGAAAATGGCAACCCACTCCAATATTCTTGCCTGGAGAATCCCCATGGACAGAGGAGCCTTGTGGGCTACAGACGACAGGGTCACAGAGTTGGACATGACTGAACGACTGAGTACTCATGCATGCAAACAAATAATATTTAAGTGTTCCACATGTATCCTTTATTTTAGCAATATTCAAGATTTAGTGTATAACAAAATCACCAAAGGAACTTTTTAAAAATGCAGATTTTCAAGTTTTTCCTCTCAGTTTAGAATTCAGTATGTCAAAGTCAGGCCTGCTTGCTCTAAACCACAGCTCTCCTGAACAGAATTAAAGTTAATAATATCAATCCTTTTAACAGCTCCAAATCATAGCAAGATATCTAACATACAAGAAAGTCACAATCAAACTGTTTCTGTTAAATTTTGAAACATTTAGAACCTTTTCAGAAATTATTAATCAAAGAATCAAACATTTGGCATTAAATGAGTCTGGTTCCATTCATGGAATCTGATGAGATTATTCCTTCCCCCATGCACCCATCCCCCAACAAAGGAATGCCGTTATTTCAGCCACAGGATGACAAAATAATTTACTAGAGAACTTAAGAAATTGATACTGTCCCCACTGGAATTGACAACATTTGTACTAGAAAATAAAAGCAAAACATTACATAAAGGACGTATCTCTCAAGAGGTCTCAAACACAAGTGTATTCCAGAACCATCAGGAACCAATGGGAAAAACAAGGAATGCGATACTCCAATTACAGATCTTTAAGTTCAAAAAAGGAAAACCTCTTACACAGAACAAACAAGAACATCCCTGTGAGCAGCTTTCGGCCTGTGACCTGCTAGTTTCCAGTATCTGTACCAGCAGAGTTTTTCTAGTTTATTCTCCAGTGACATACCAGAGGGCATATTTTTAATTTGCTCATCTGGCTTATTTGGCAACTTGGGGGACCTAAGTTGTAGGTCAGATTTTACTTGCAGCAGCAAAACATGGTGATATACCAGGCTTGTAATCTATATCACCCTTATGAAGCCAAGTGGATCTTTAAAGACATAGTCAATAAGCTATAGCTATAAACTATGGGTTGGCATAGCCCCAATTTTTTCCTAACAATTTTTTTCATGGAGCCACATAAAAGATGTTCAGTTTGTAGATTTTTATTTTAAACTATACACTGTCTTCAGAGAAACAGCAATCAGAGTTTTTGTGGAGTAGCTGTCCACAAAAATACCTCACTAGTTGTTATGTATAAGTGAATAACACTAATCTACTTTGGTGCTTTGTTTCTGCACAATTATGAAAGACTTAAGAAGTCCAGAAGTACCACTGTTTCCAAATTCTATGTAGAGGTATCTCTATACTACAGCTTCTAAAATGAAAAACAGAGCTGTTCACATGTTCACTATGTACTTTTATTTTAAATACTAGCACAACAAACACGATGACATGACAGGACCATTATCTCAATTATACTGATAACATTCCTTGACAAGTTGGCTTATAATTTACATACATTATTTTTCAGGAACTATTTTAAATATTATTTTAAGATATATTGTAAAACACAAGTCTCAAATATATACCAGTTGCAAACATAATGTGCTTAGTTACTGTTTTCTTTGTTACTCAAATAAAATGATTTAAAGTTCCTCAAAATCATGTCCACTGGCATTCATGGTTTCAGGATGCATGACTCGTCCCATGAATAGGATTGTACCTGCATTGGGTAGGGAGTGAACAAAAAAGGAGTTGAAACAAAAGCTATTTATTTTCCTTCTTGCTTACAATTAGCAATGTTCTAAAGATAAGAATGTGAATAAATTATTGTCACTTAAAAAATCATTTGAACATTAGAAATTATCTGATAAAAATGCAGGAATATGTTTTCAGTTAACAAATGATTTCTTTTTGGCCATAAATAAAGTTCTGTTCTCACAACACACTTACCTGTTCTCCTGTTCCTGATAAGAAAGAAAAATGGATGGTCGACAATAACTTGAGGATACAGCACAGCCATCCTGCTAATTGCAATCATTCCTGTAGCACAGAGAGAAAGTAATTACATGTCTGTGGAGATGCAGGGACTAATAAGCAATTTCTCCAAACCATCTATGTTCAGCACAAAGGTAATGATTTATACAAAGCAAGATTTTAAAGACTTTTAAAGAGAGAAAAATTGTAAATGAGCTAATATCTCTATTTGATCTTAAAGAAAAACAAATACGTACACACACATGTACACACACTCAGTTTCCTCCCATCACCCCACCGAAAACAGAGGTTAATTTATTCTGCCTATTACAAATTTTTATTCTCGGCCTCAGACAAATACTTATGGCTTTAATAAAATGACTTAAGGAAAATGGGAAAAAAACAAAAACAAAAAACCAAATACCCTCCTCCAGTTTTCCCCTCCCCCAGTTTCTTTATATTACCAAATCATCATTTATCTGAAATGGGGATTTTACATAGCAAGTCACCAGGCTTCTAGCAAGTGGCCAGAACAGCAGTGATTAAAGAGAAAATACAGCAGGGAGAGATTCAATGATGTTTCCTACAGCTGGGAAACTGAATTCCCTTGAGATCCTTATTGTGGGATAATCATTTTATACTTGCTGCAGGGTGATGTGTTGTCAGGAATAGGCCAAGATTAAATGATGTAAGATTTGAAGCTTTCTCGATGCCTGAGACTACTGTTTCTATTTCCTCCCCCAAACACCATTTTAACTGATGAGATCCTTGTAACGGGTAAATATATGTGGAGGTTAAAAATGTGTACAAACATGATGTGTTACATTTTACTAGAGAAGGGAAAAATCCTCCTAAAATTTGGTGATGGCTGTTGAACATGATATTGAAAAAAAACCAAACAAATAAACGAGAAAAGAAAAATCCTTCTTACTTAACTAAGGAAATCAGAATGTTCAAAATAATTAAGGACATTTACTGTTATTGTTGTTGGTTTTTTTTTTTTGGATGCATGATTTAGGTAAATTTTTTAAAATTTTCATTTAAAATTCTTATTTTATTATTAACTTAAAATTTTGTATTGCATGCTATCATGTATGCTTGTTTGTGCATGCGCTTTTAAAAAAATCAAAGCTCTTCACTGACAAACTTAAGAACTAACTCCCACAAATAATTAAATAGAAAGAAAAATGTTTAACGGGGCAGCAGGGAAATATTTTAAATATCTAAATGGACAGCACAGCAGGAAAATCTATTCTGCATAGCTGACAGTCTCCTCCTGCCTCTCATTAGAGATGGGAGTTATTCTGTATGGGGCACTGAAATGAATGCATGTTTCATACCCTATTTGGAAAATCCTAGCACGTTCATCATTAGCTTGACTTCTAAGTGAGGGCAGCATCAGTTTTATGACTTGGTTCTAAAAATGACTCCCATTCCCCCACCCAAGACTGCTTTAAGAATACAAATCTAGAAAAGGTGAGATTTGGGAAGACCAGAGTTTGGCACCTGAGGCAGCAGCAGCTTCTGAGCCTTCTTCATTGACCTCTATGAAGCACTTGTGAATTGCTTTGGAAAGGAAAATCTCTTTGTTATCTGCCAAAAAAAAGAGAGAGATGACAGAAGCTTTTTTTTTTTTTTTTTGGTATCAGAGATAGGAAAGCACTTTACCCTTTACAGATCTGAAAAACATAAGTGACATAAGGTACTAATATAAAACATATGAGATACTGTTGTAAGATTACTTTTATGATTTGAGAGAACTGTTGAAGATGTATTTCCTGTTTTGTCTTTTATATTATATTCTCTTGCTAACTTTCTCCTCCATTTTATTGGTAATTTTCCCATCGTTTGTTTTGTATATTGCCAGGAAAAGCAAAACGTGGCTCTGTTTTTAATAACAATTTCAAATTAGTTCATAACTCAAGAAAAACTCTTTATCTGTTTCTCGCTAACTTGAAACTTAAAAACATAAAATGAAAATGGGTAGAAATCCACATATAACCTAAATAAGAAATTTAAAAAAAATCTAATCTCTGATTACTGTGATAATATAAATATCCTTGGCAAAGGAAAACAAACTTGACTTCTAGATTGTAGAAAAATGAACATATTAAAAAGTTATTTCCCATGCCAGTTAATTGGTTTATCTCAGGTTTCAAAAACACACTTTATCTTAAAGTCAGGCTAAATAACACTTTTAATATTAGGAGGGCTGTTTTTCCCTTTGAATTGTCTTTCTAGTTATGCTTACTTTTAAGTTGATGGCTGTTGTAGCTTGAATTTCGGAGAAGGCAATGGCACCCCACTCCAGTACTCTTGCCTGGAAAATCCTATGGACAGAGGGGCCTGGTAGGCTGCAGTCCCAGGGGTCGCTAAGAGTGGAACACGACTTAGCGACTTCACTTTCACTTTTCACTTTCATGCATTGGAGAAGAAAATGGCAACCCACTCCAGTGTTCTTGCCTGGAGAATCCCAGGGACGGGGAAGCCTGGTGGGCTGCCGTCTATGGGGTCTCACAGAGTCAGACATGACTGAAGTGACTTGGCAGTAGCAGCTTGAATTTGTTCTCTAAAATGCATATATTGAAGCTCTAACCCCCAAAATTTCATAATAGGACTGTATTTGGAAATTGCTGTTGTTGTTTAGTCGCTAAGTTGTGTCTTATTCTTTGTGACCCCATGGACTGTAGCCCATTGGGCTCCTCTGTCAATGAGATTTCCCAGGCAAGAATACTAGAGTGGGTTGCCATTTCCTTCTCCAGGGGATCTTCCCAACCCGAGGGTCAAACCCACGTTTCCTGCACAATTGTGCAAGCCAACTCCTTAAAATAAATCTCAATCTCTGTGTGTGTGTGTGTAAATGTGTATATAGACACAAATGCACCGAGCCATCTGTGTGTGTGTGTATCCATTCATCCTGTTGGATCTGTTTTATCTGGAGAACCCTGACTAATACAACATGTGAAGACATAGAAGACGGCCATCTATAACTCAAAGAGAGAGCTCTTATAAGAAACCAACCCTGAAGACACCTTAATCTTGGACTTTCAGCCTCCACAACTATGATGAAATAAATGTCTGTTGTTTAAGCCACTCAGTCTGCAGTGCTTTGTTATGGGAGCCCTAGCAAATGATACAATACAACAGCATTCAGTCTTGGGCTTCCAACTTCTCTTCAAGATTAAAACAAAACAACCAGGAGGTACCTCAAATACAGAAAAAAGAAAAAGTAGCACAAGGAAGCAGAGAAAGGATTACTCAAGTTTGTACCTTTTTTTTTTTCATCCCAGGAGGTCTACTTCAAATTTAAGATAATTAGCTTTGTTGCTGATGCCGAGCACCACTCAGTAAAGGCAGAATTGATTTCCCATTAAACTGCTTAGTAGTACTTTCAAAAACACATAATTATCTGATACGGTTAGAAAATGATGTTAGACAACATTTTTGGTACACCTCTTGAAACGCTCCTGCTTGTTCTGAATAAGCCTCAAGACAAACTGGTAGCATCTCTGATCATACTTTTTAAAGATCTATTCCTTCTTCAGCTCATATTTAGCAATAAGATATAAGCCCTGCATTATGAAATAGTCCATCTCACATATTATGATATTTTCTTCTAGAATGCATTTGATAACTAGAAGAAAATTAGAAGGCATAAAGTTTTACATTAAACAAGTATAACTAGCTCTCTCAAATCCAGACAACTAGTCTTTTTTAGCAAATGAAAAGAAAAATATCAATTGCATTAACTAGTAAAAACAATTTAGTTGGCAAAACACTGAAATCCAAGAAAGTAAAATATATTAACTATTTAGTATTTAAATGGTGCTATATTATTTTCGGATTCTGCCGTCCGTTTTTATCAGCCTGCCAGTTAAGGCAGGCTCACACATCAATGGCCCTGAGTGTGAAAGAGGCAGCACCTAGGTAAAGAGTGTCCACAGAAGAGAATTTTTAAAAATCACAAAGAATACTGTGCATAATTTTCTGCATATAAATGTTAATCAACTTTGTGTGCTAAGTCAATTCAGCCACGTCTGACTCTTTGCAACTCTATGAACTGTAGCCTACCAGGCTCCTCCAACCATGGGATTTTTCAGGCAAGAATACTATAGTGGGTTGCCATTCCCTTCCCCAGGGGATCTTCCTGACGCAGGGATTAAACCTGCATCTCTTACATCTCCTGCACTGGCAGGCAGGTTCTTTACCACTAGCACCACCAGGGAAGCTTAATCAACTTTAAGGGATATAAAGTATTTACTATGCACTGTATCTGTTTATAATACACAATTTGGCAAATTCTGATAAATGCGTATATCTATGACCCCACTTCCACAAATAAGATAAAGAATATTTCCACCTCCCCTCAAAGTTTCTTGTGCTCCTTTATGTGGATAACTTTGAAATAGAAGATTTGCCATAAACTGGACAATTTTACAAACATACATAAATCAGAAAGTTGAATCAAGGAAAAATATAGAAAGTCTGAATAGTCCAATAAGCATTAAAATAGCTGAATCAGTAGACAGAATCTTCCCCAGACCTCAAAATTAAAGACTCCAAGCTTAGATGGTTTTCTAGGGAACTTTAACCAAATCTTCTAGGAATAGATAGAATTTTCTGAGATAAAACTATTCCAGACTCTAGAAAGAGAATAAAAGCAATCTAAGTCATCTCTGGGTAGTCTTAACCTTGCTATTAAAATTAAACAAGTTCAGTTCAGTTGCTCAGTTATGTCCGACTCTTTGCGACCCCATGAACCGCAGCACGCCAGGCCTCCCTGTCCATCACCAGCTCCCGGACTCTACCCAAACCCATGTCCATTGAGTCGGTGATGCCATACTCTGTCATCCCCCATCTCCTCCTGCCCTCAATCTTTCCCAGCATCAGGGTCTTTTCCAATGAGTCAGTTCTTCGCATCAGGTGGCCAAAGTATTGGACATCAGTGGCCAAAGTATTCAACATCAGTCCTTCCAATGAACACCCAGGACTGATCTCCTTTAGGATGGACTGGTTGGATCTCCCTGCAGTCCAAGGGACTCTCAAGAGTCTTCTCCAACACCACAGTTCAAAAGCATCAATTCTTTGGCACCCAGCTTTCTTTATAGTCCAACTCTCACATCCATACATGACCACTGGAAAAACCATAGCCTTGACTAGATGGACCTTTGTTGACAAAGTAATGTCTCTGTTTTTTAATATGCTGTCTAGGTTGGGACTGTCTAAAAAAAGAAAATCATAGACCAAACTCACTTATTAACATGGAGGTAAAATTCTTTAAAATCAGAAAATTAAACCTAGAAGCATATACAAATCTTTTTTTAAAATGAGTTTCTGGGGATGTCAGCAGTTAAAACTGCTCTGCCTCCAGTTCCCATCACAAGCTTCCTCTGGGATGACCATCAAACACAAACCAATTTTTGCTACTCCCCTACTTAAACTGTTATCCTCTAACCTGCTAGCCCGCCCTCCCATCTCCCATTCAGTATATCACATACCTACATGCCTGCTCAGGATGCAGTATGAAGGCCTCCGTGAGGTTGACTCTGCCTCTTTCATTTAGCATTCTTCACTCTACACACTGTGTTCCAGATTTTTTGAACTGCAGTGGTTTGAGCATACCACACTTCATCACTTCTGTGTCTTTGTTTCCCTGGAAACTCTCTAAACCCTTGTACAGTCAGACACTAATCTTTTAAGGCTCAGCTTCCAGCCCTACCTGGGCTTTCCTGGTGGCTCAGAAGTAAAGAATTTGCCTGCAATGCAGAAGACCCGGGTTCAATCCTTGGGTCGGGAAGATCCCCTGGAGAAGGGAATGGCCACCCACTCCAGTATTCTTGCCTGGAAAATTTCATGGGCAGAGGAGCCTGGTAGGTGGGCTACAGTCTATAGAGTCGCAAAGAGTCAGACACGACTGAGCAGCTAACACTCACATTTTTCCCAACCCTACCAGGACTTTTCTGCTCTCCTCTGATTCCTACCCCCCATTAAAGTAGAACTAAGCACTTTCCCTCTGAACCCAGGATCTAATTCTATTTAAGCCTTCATAATATATCATATTTATACTGTTATCTCCCTCTTTCAGTGGATTTTCCACCTCCTTCAGGCAAGGATTGTGTCCTTCCTCTTAGCACCCCTGGCTTCTGGCATCTAGTGAGCCTAAGGGGCGAACTAACCTAAGTAGAGGGAGCTTTCTGGTAATGTGTAATTTACCAGTATTTAATTCAACATTTTGTTGTTGTTTAGTCATTAAATCGTATCTGATTCTTTTGCAACCCATGGACTGTGTAGCCTGCTCGGCTGCTCTACCACTGAGCCATCAGAGAAGTCCACAATCCAACATTTAGTAATTGTTGAATGAAAGAAAGAGAAAGTTGCTCAGTCGTGTCCAATTCTTTGTGACCCCATGGACTATATCCCGCCAGGCTCCTCTGTCCATGGGGATTCTCCAGGCAAGACTACTAAAGTGGGTAGCCATTCCCTTCTCCAGGGGATCTTCCCAATCCTGGGATCAAACCCGGTGTCCTGCATTGCAGGCTGATTTTTTACTGTTTGAGCCACTAGGAAAGCCCAAATGAAAGGGGTTAATTATTTCATATATTAATAGTAAGACCGTGGGTATTGTCACTCTACAGGTATTGTCACTCTACAGGCCCCACAATTCTGTTCACAATTATGGCTATAGAGTTTATTCTTATAATAAATAAAACATATGACACTAATTCAGAGTAGATGGAAAACAGTCCCAGAGAGACAGAAAGAATACAAAGACCTCACACACACTAGAAGACTTAGAAAATCTAACTGAGTGGAAGAGCAAAGGGAATGTGACTCAACAACCAATGTTATCATATATATTTCAAAGACAGCAAATAAAGATTGAAACCAATGTCCCAACCCCACCAGAGACAGCAGGCTTCTGCAGTTGTAAACAAGATCTCAGGACACTTAACCTTGAGAGAAATGCCACCTCTTTGGATGTACAAGTAGGAGAGAACATGTAAAAAGTGAGAAATCACATCATGAATACTGAGTTTTTCTTTTGGGACAAACTTCAAGCAGTTACATTGAAATAAAATATAAGCTGTAAGTGGCTTAAGAAAGAGTATGCTGCCAGCACATCACAGAAGGAGATAAGGTCATGCAGGAATACAGGCAAGTTCATAGCTTCTGTGTTTGCCCTCCAATATTGCTCATCCTTGTGTAATTATGTGTCAATCAAGGCCATCTTTCCTACTAGGCCAGACACTTATTCCCTGAGGGCCTGGACCTTCCTGTGCTATTCATCTTCTGTCTCAATCCCCAATTTCAGGCACACTGCCAGCCACTCAGGTATTTGAGGAATCATTATGTGAGGGGAGTTAAAAGAGATTCACACTGATGAGTTTATCTTATTGCTTAGAGAAAAGATAACTGTTCTCTAAAAATGGAAATAAAGAAACCATTGGGAAATAGACACACCAAAAAAAAAAAAAGAAATCCACACACTGTTCCCAAGCAGTCTTCCGGTCACTGCAGACACTGCTGCCAAATAACTGGTCCTTCTTTTCTCTGGGCAGCATGGTGCAAGGCTTTTCACAATGGATGAGATGGGAACAGGGCCAGCAAACCCTAGATCCCCCAGAGAAGAGCTGGGAGATAATACAAGCTTTCCCCAAAAAAGCAGAGCAAAATACTAAGGTATTCATTCAGCCGCAGAGCAAATATTTATCGAGTACCTTGCTTGCATGAGGTGTTGTTCAGGGCACCAGAGGCTCTGAGTGTCTGCGATGGACATATGCTGGCAGGCTAGCCTTCATACGGGAGGATGCCACTACTTCCTTCGTGGCACTGTTCCTAAACAGTCAATTTAAATAGATTGCTGCGTCACCAAGGACAGGCTTAAAATAACAAATGAACGGAGTTCCATAACAGAACCCTGGGCTACCAAAAACGTCTCTGTCTCTGTAATTTAGCTGCTAAAATATTTTGAGCTTCAGGCCCACCCACGACCTTTAGAAAGGTTTTAAGAATCTGAGCTCCTTCAAGGTGGGAATAGTGTTTGCTTGTTTATTTTTCCACATAGATTTTGTGATAGACCAGCAAATATTCATTTATGTATTCACTCATTCACTTAGTCATGTACTGAGCACCTGTGTGCCTGATATTGTTGATGAACTGGGTATGCTGCTGCTGCTGCTGCTAAGTCGCTTCAGTTGTGTCCGACTCTGTGCGACCCCATAAACGGCAGCCCACCAGGCTCCCCCGTCCCTGGGATTCTCCAGGCAAGAATACTGTAGTGGGTTGCCATTTCCTTCTCCAGTGCATGAAAGTGAAAAGTGAAAGTGAAGTCGCTCAGTCGTATCCGACTCTTCGAGACCCCATGGACTGGGTATACTATGATGCACTAAATAGTTCCCTCCTGGGAGGGAAAGCAGACATTAAATGAATGCATGCTCAGTTGCTCAGTTGTGTCCAACTCTTTGCGACTCCATGCAACCCTGCCAGGCTCCTCTGTCCATGGGGTTTCCCAGGAAAGAATACTGGAGTCGGTGGCCATTTCCTACTCGAGGGGATTTTCCTGACCCAGGGATTGAACCCACATCTCCTGCATTATCTACATTAGCAGGCAGATTCATTACACTTTCACTTTACTTTTTACCACTGAGTCACCTCGGAAGTCCAGACATTAAATAACAAGGATGATTTTTAAAAAAGAGAATCAATGAAAGACCACAGTTTCAGGGTATATTAAGTATAAGAAATAAGGTAAAGTGATGGGTTAGCTGTGACTAGGGCAGGTAAGAGGAACTACCTGATATCAGATGTTAAGAAAGGCTTGTCTAAGGAGATTAATTTGAGCTGAGACCTAAAGAATACAGAGGAGTCAGTGCTGGACAGACTTGAAGGCAGAGTTTCCGGTAAAATGGGAGAAAGGCTAGTGCAATGCAGATACAAGCCAGGTGTGTTCAAGGACCCAGAAAAGGCCTGTGTGACTGGAGCATGGGGAGCGAGGAGGGCCAGAGCCTCGAGAGAAGCCCCCAACTTGGAGCAAGGCAGGGCCCAGGATCATCTCCTAAGGGCTTGCTCCCATCCAGCATCTATCCTGCTTCCCACATTGTGTTGGGCTCTGAGGACAGAAAGACATCTGTGACACATTCTGACAGCTTCTGAGGAGCTTCTGGCTTAGTGATAGGTAAGAGAACAAACAATCTAAAGAAAAGTGGAACTCTGATAGCACTTTGCACTATCAGAGTTCAGATGACGGAGAGAAAAACCATCTAGGAAGGGAACGATGTCCAGGAAGCTGCTCAGGGATGGTGACATATGAACTGGTTCTTGAAGAATAAGTAGAAGAGTGAAAGTTGGAGAAGGGGACAAGGCCATTCCCAAGTCAGGAATTATATTTGCAAGGTGAGCGGAGCAGTGGTGATGACCTGAAAGTCCAACTGAAGCCGGGGCTATAGGAGGAGGGAAGGGGCAGGGAATGTGCTCGATCTTAAGAGCTTGGATCATGATGCTAGAGAGCCTGGGGTTCGTTCAGAAGGAACAGGACACGACTGCTCTGATTTTAGCAGATACCTGCGGCAGCAGCTGGAAAGCGTGAATTGGATGAGCAATCAGCTGGGGGCAAGAAGATCAACTTTGTCAGTTGTTGCAACAATCCAGGCAAAAAAGTAGGGGGAGAAGTGGAATTATGGTTTCAGTTGGAACCATAGCTGGAAGAGAAAGGCAGCCCTCTGACTTACAGGCAGAAGAAGAAAGAGAACAAACAAGGGCAGGTTGTAAGAGTCAGTACAGCACAAATCTACATACTTGAGTCTGACCTGAATATGGCTTTTGCTGTGTCTTCTTAATTCCTTTATTTTATTGGGTCCTTTATTAAAGCTCATACTTTGTGCTGAAGGATTTAGTACTCTCTTTCTCTTTCCCCTTACACCTTCCAAGAGGATTATCTATTAATCCAAATGCTGACATTCATTTCCATTACAAAAATAGCCCTACTCTATAACCGGATCCTCACTGCAACTAGATGAGCATTTTAAATACAGCCTGAGAAGAAAATGATTCTCAGCACTCTCTAGGTTCCATGTTTATTATATGAGTCTTTACTATGTTTTATGTTAATGGAATTTAGCGTCAAAAGTAATGGACATCAAACCGAGGTGAAAAAATAAACACCACAGATACAGAGCGTCTCATCTTATTTGTTCTTTCATTCAGACAGTACAAAGCAGAAAGCAACACACATAAGGATCAATTTGGGGGAGCTTAAATTCTGGCAGGGGATACCTAATACATAAATAATTTTAGGAGATTAGACATGATATGTGACATAAGAAAAATAAGAGAATATTGTAGTAGTTAAGGAGTGGTAGCTTCTGGTTGGTATAATCATGGTGACTTATCAAAGTTAGGGATATCTGACCTGAGGCTCAGTTCAAAAGATATTTCAGGTGGGAGAGATTTCATAATGATGGGGTGCTGGGGGGATGTGGGGTGCCGAGCGAGTGTTCAGTTTGGCTGGAGCACAGGCTGTCTGTATGGAATCAGATGGAGCTGAGGCTGGAGGGAGCTGAGGCCTGAATGTCTTGATGAGAAGTGTGGATAGTGCACGGCAGACTGAAGGGACGCTTTGAACAGGAACTGGAATGATCTGAGAGTGAGTTTTAAGGCGATTAATCTTGGCAGTGGTAGATAAGACAGATTAGATGGAAGAGAGATTGGAAACCGTTTAGGAGGCTATTGAAATAGTCTAGGGCAGCAGTAATGAGAGTCTGAAATGAAAGTAGATGCCATGGAACAGAAAATGAAAGAGTGGATTCAAGGGGTCTTAGCAAAGGACTCTCAAGTCACTCAGTTTTTCCAGGAGCAAGAGAATGTGAAGCAGGGTATTTTGTTGTTGCTGTTGTTCACTGCTAAATCACATTGACTATTTTTGAAGAAAGATAAAATTTTCATTACATGATTTTAAAATGTAACAGCATCCCAACAGTACCGAATTGTTTTCTGGGTGCTTTCAAATTTATAAATTCTGCTAATAATGTTATTTTTAAAAGATTTTCTTAGTTTTTAAATGTGTGTGTGTACACCCGGTCATGTCTGATTCTCTGGGCCCCATAGACTGCAGCCTTCCAGGCTTCTTTGTCCATGGAATTTTCCAGGCAAGAATACTGGAGTGAGTTGCCATTTCCTTCTCAAGGGATCTTCCTGACCCAGGAATTAAACCTGCTTCTCTTATATCTCCTACTTTAGCAGGTAGATTCTTTACCAAAGAGTATTAAAGAAGTCATACATACACAAGGTAAATTTCCAAACCAAATACAGTGGCCTATGAAGTGAAAAGCCCTCTCTCACCTACAGCCTCTGTCCTTGAGGCAACCACTGCTATCATTTTCTAAGATAGTCATAATATTCTGCTCATTTAAAAGCTTAAATACATACTTATGAGGAGGTGGTCTAAGATGGTGATGGAGCAAAATCCTGAACTCTGCTTCCACAGACAGCAAATCTACTGCTATGTATGGAACAATGACTGCTAGAAAAGAATGAATAAGCAGCTGACCAATGGGAGGGGTCACAATGAGTCAAAGGGCCTCATGGAGACAGGTAGGAGAGGCAGAGGATCAGTCTCACCAAAAATCCCACACCCTGGTGCAAAGACCCCCAGTAGGGAGGGATTTCTGGTCCAGAGCTACTCACCCAACCCTGCAGAGATGAGATCCCCAAATATCTGGCTTTGGAAACCTAAGGGGCTTATGTCCAGAGGACCCAGGGGCTGGGGAGACTTGAGACATTCCTTTTAAATGACACGGTCTCGCTTGTTCCAGAATTCAGCACAAAGACAGCAGTTAGAGAAGTGGCATGGATGAGTTCTGTGTTTGCTCTCTCCCTGTACCTTGCTTGCACAGGCTCAGCCTTGCTGGTCTTGGGTGTGCCCATTCCCAGAGCTCGTCCCCAATCTTTCTAAAGGCAGGGGTGTGCCCTTCCCCCAGTGTTCTTCACCTGCATCACTAAAGCCAGGGAGTGAGCACAGTCCATTCAGGGAGGCCCCTTAATTGCCTGGTCCTTGTGGCCAGAGGGGTTTGCATTTCTGGCCACCCCCCCAAACTGTAACAACCAGAGAGACAGTTCTGTGAGGCTCCTACCCCCAGGGCACTGCATAGACAGTAAATTAAAACCACCTCAGTCTGCCTGCGAAAAAGGCTCATTGCCTTGTCCTGGAGCTTCAACCTGAGGGACAGGCTGCAGGTGTGTTTCCATGAACAGGTTACAGAGGCGCTCGCAGAGAATGCAGGCAGGAAGACACCCTCCTTCAGCCCTCTCTGGGCCTCACCACAACTTGCTGGTCCCTCCCCAGAAAGAAATTATTCACTCCCCTGAAGCCCTGATTTTTGCAAACTTTCACCCGGGGACACATTGAGATCTGGTCTGGAGATCAGCAGTGTTTGTAATTGTGGGCCCGCAGGGCTGCAGGGACTTGCATACCTTAAAAGCTACAGCCTGGGGCTTCCCTGGTGGCTCAGTGGTGAAGAATCCACCTGCCAGTGCAGGAGACAGGAGTTCGATCCCTGATCCTGGAAGATCCCACGTGCCACGGAGTGACAAATCCCATGAACCACAACTGTTGAGCCTGTGTTCCAGAGCCCGCGAACTACAACTACTGAACTCTGTGCACCCTACAGCCCATTCTCTGCAACAAGAGAAGGCACTGCAATGAGAAGCCCGCCCACCACCACTAGAGACTAGCCCCTGCTCCCTGCAGTAGAAAAAAGCCCGCACGCAGCAGTGAAGACCCAGCACAGACAAAATTAAATAAATAAATAAAATTATTTTTTAAAAAAGAACCACTCTAAAATAAAACATTTTTGTCACTCTTCCCTTAATTAAGTCCAGCTGCTTATGTCTCTCTCCTCACAAGTCTGTGTATCTCTTCAGAGCAGGTCAGGTCAGATCAGATCAGTCGTTCAGTTGTGTCCGACTCTTTGCGATCCCATGAATCGCAGCACGCCAGGCCTCCCTGTCCATCACCAACTCCCGGAGTTCACTGAGACTCACATCCATCGAGTCAGTGATGCCATCCAGCCATCTCATCCTCTGTCGTCCCCTTCTCCTCCTGCCCCCAATCCCTCCCAGCATCAGGGTCTTTTCCAATGAGTCAACTCTTCGCATGAGCTGGCCAAAGTACTGGAGTTTCAGCTTTAGCATCATTCCTTCCAAAGAAATCCCAGGGCTGATCTCCTTCAGAATGGACTGGTTGGATCTCCTTGCAGTCCAAGGGACTCTCAAGAGTCTTCTTCAACACCACAGTTCAAAAGCATCAATTCTTTGGCACTCAGCCTTCTTCATCGTCCAACTCTCACATCCATACATGACCAGTGGAAAAACCATAGCCTTGACTAGATGGACCTTTGTTGGCAAAGTAATGTCTCTGCTTTTGAATATGCTATCTAGGTTGGTCATAACTTTCCTTCCAAGGAGTAAGCATCTTTTAATTTCATGGCTGCAGTCACCATCTGCAGTGATTTTGGAGCCCAGAAAAATAAAGTCTGACACTGTTTCCACTATTTCCCCATCTATTTCCCATGAAGTGATGGGACCGGATGCCATGATCTTAGCTTTCTGAATGTTGAGCTTTAAGCCAACTTTTTCACTCTCCTCTTTCACTTTCATCAAGAGGCTTTTTAGTTCCTCTTCACTTTCTGCCATAAGGGTGGTGTCATCTGCATATCTGAGGTTATTGATATTTCTCCCAGCAATCTTGATTCCAGCTTGTGCTTCTTCCAGTCCAGCGTTTCTCATGATGTACTCTGCATAGAAGTTAAATAAACAGGGTGACAATATACAGCCTTGACATACTCCTTTTCCTATTTGGAACCAGTCTGTTGTTCCATGTCCAGTTCTAACTGTTGCTTCCTGACCTGCATAGAAATTTCTCAAGAGGCAGGTCAGGTGGTCTGGTATTCCCATCTCTTTCAGAATTTTCCACAGTTTATTGTGATCCACACAGTCAAAGGTATAACATCATAATCATTTCTTCCTTTTTATGACTTAGTACTTTGCTCACCCTCTCTGCCTTACTAAGAGTTGTTAAATGAAAGGAATAGATGTGGCACTGAATATAATTAATTTGTATAACTTAAACACCATGAAATTTTCATTAAAGCAGAAAGTAGTAATCAAATACATGTTTATAATTTGCCTAGGTACTTGCGAGGATTACTAAGTGTCATAAACATTTTAATCAGCAAGGTTTTCATGTTATTTGGGGAAAAGAAGTATACATGTGAAAAGGACACCAACCACATAAGACAGAGCATATGGTGTCCCCAAAATGATGCAGGGAATAAATGCTATTGAATTTAGAGGAATGGAGAGGCAAGTTTTATAGTTGTGTCACTAGAAGGTTTCTGAATGAATGATTTATAAGGTAATGTGTATATTTGTGAGAGAGAGAGAGAGGGAAAGAGAAAGAGAATGAAGAATGTATTAGCTGGGGTGGCTGGTATGCCAGGATTTCCAAGACTCTGGCAAAACTGGAAATTTAAGAATCAAGGAATTCTCACTGAAAGCTTGAGAAGTTAACCTTAGATCAGTTATCCTGAAAATCTCAATTGGGTAGCATTTGAGGCCAATCCTGGATTTCTTACTGATATTTTAAGGAGTTAAATGATCCAAGAAATATAGCAGACAAGGTGGCCCCAGATAAACCTATTCTCTCCTTCTCTCCCTTGTTTTATCCTCTAGCAGATGTTTGTGTGTGCCCAATCAATTCAGTCATGTCCAATTATTTGTGACCCTATGTACTGCAGCCCACTAGGCTCCTCTGTCCATGGGATTCTTCAGGCAGGAATACTGGAGTGGGTTGCTATGCCCTTCTCCAGGGGATCGTCCCAATCCAGGGATTGAACCCACATCTCGTACATCTCCTGCAATGCACCAGGGAAGCCTAGCAGATGTCTACTGTGTACCAACTATGTGTCAGCCCTGGGTCAAGTGCTGGGAATGCCTCTGCAAGCAGGATGCTGAGACAAATTCAATGCTGATGGAGGCTTGTTCAAAGAGCAGAGACTTTCCACTATAGACTATACGAACTCCGAAAAAGACTAGTGTGATTTCAAATCTGCACTAATATGTACATTTATGCTCTACTGTCCCTGACAGTAAAGGCAATTAAATATTACCTTATAAACCTTCCAGATATGTGAAAAAATTTAAGCCACACTAATCACAATAATTGATTTGCCATTACAACGATACTCCCTCAGGACTGAAAAGCAGCAAATATTCTGTGTGTGCGAAATAACTGCCTAGATGTTTGGGTGAGACAGTGAGGAATATTTAATCAAACTGAAAATAGAGCCATGGTAAGAAAGCAAAATATAATTATCCAGTTGGAATTTGGCCAGTATAGCAGACAGATTATCTGAATTCCTAAGGAAAGGAGCGTAAGAACTTGAAATTATCCTATGCTCGAACCATGAATATATTTCTGACTCAATTACAATGTACACATTACTTTCTGAATCTCCACCAGTCCTATCTTCTTGACAACCCTACTCAAAAGTTCAGAGCCCTAGGAGCCTGGATGTGAGCCATGAGGACCTTTCCTCAGGGAACATTCACTTCTCTCGTGAGGACAGGAACATCTATATAGTAGACATGTAGAAAAGTTCTATTAGTGTTTTGGGATGTAAGTTGTCTAAATGACGGGTAGAAGTTGTGGTATCGAATACATCAGTATCATCTCATTGCCAGAAGCTGAATGCTGGTTAGAAAACAAGCTTCCCAAGCCAAAACCTGGGAGGATAAAACCTTTTTTCATTGTAGACTCTTGAGAAATTCTTGAAAGCTATGTACCTGCTATCTCTGCCCTGTCTCTCTTTCTTGTACACACACACACACATATATATGCATGCACCCCTATATGCAATTTCGGGGGGGACGCATCCACTTCTCTAAATTCAGTCCATGTTGAGAAGCTATTATTCACACTCCAGGTTGAGAAGCTATTATTCAGTCAGCTTGATTTTTCTATAGGTTGCTGCTTCAGGAGAGAAAAATCTAAATTCTTTCCTATAAACACATGAAAGGCTAAGGATTTTTTTTTTTTTTATCACCTCTACTCTCTCTATAGTTGGAGACTTTGATTCAATAAATTGCATATAAAGAAGCCCTACCTATTCAGTATCTTTTTTCTTGATATATATCTGTCTTTATCTCATCAGAAAAAGGATTATTTCCCATGTTCTATAGAAATAATAGAAAATAATTATCTAATCTAAGACTTATACTCACAAGTGTCTTAGAATTGGCTGCTTTAAAGTATTTCCAAAAGAATTGTACATTTCTAAGTACCTTAACAGTACTATTACTAATACGTTAATATTTTTATCCTGATCAAATTAGGAAATCAAATAATTTAACTGGTTGTTTTCCTGTGGGATATTTAAAATAAATTACTCAACAGCTAATACGCCAAGTATATTTGAAGCTATTTCTTCAAAACCACGGTTTTTTATTGAAGACTTAGGACAATATTTAGGAGAAGGCAATGGCAACCCACTCCTGGTAGGCTGCAGTCCATGGGGTTGTGAAGAGTCGGACACGACTGAACGACTTCACTTTCACTTTTCACTTTTCTGCACTGGAGAAGGAAATGGTAACCCACTCCAGTGTTCTTGCCTGGAGAATCCCCGGGATGGGGGAGTCTGGTGGGCTGCCGTCTATGGGGTCGCACAGAGTCGGACACAGCTGAAGCGACTTAGCAGCAGCAGCAGCAGGACAATATTTACATCATCTCACAGGTATTCTTTTTAAAACATCTAGTTCTCACAGTGGGTACTCAGTTATCCTTTCTGCCTTCTTTCTTTCCTATATGATTTATTATAGTAGTTTAGTTTAGTCGCTACGTCGTATCCGACTCTTGCGACCCCATGGACATGATTTATTATAACCAGATACATTGAGATATTCAATCAACACATCTATTGATTATCTACAAGGCATTTTGTCAGATGTTATGGGGAATTCAAAGATGTATAAGAGAGGTCTTCTGGAGAATATAATCTACTGTCAAAGATAAGACATGAATCAGAATAACAAATTTAGTGTTATGACTGTATTTATAATTTTCTTATAGAAGTTAAATATATTTGCTATATTTATCTGGCAATTGATAAATATATTTTACCTCAGAACTCTGTAATAAACAGAGGCTTCACCATCATCATTATAAAAAAGCTTTTTGGAATATTTTTTTTAATTGATGTTTATTTCCTACCAGACAAGGCTGTCAGATTTGCATTTTTGATGAAAACTTCAGTTACTCCAAGAGCCTTCAAAACATCTTTTAAATCAATTTCCTGTTCCACTGTGAACCTGGAGAACATAGAGCGGAAGAAGTATTTAGTTACAGCATATTGTTACCTGGGACAAGAATAAAATGTTAGATATGTTGATTTTTTAAAAGTCTATTTTATAGAGGATAAATTATGCTAAAACTGGCTTTTGACTGCATGTAGCATTTGGTTATTATTGTAAAAAGAGGGAGTATTAAAAAGAATAACATAACAGAATAGTATTACATTAATAAATAGGGAGTCATGTTGGTCTTAATATGGAATCTCTTCCAAATCAATGCATTGTATCACCAATATTTCCAGTGAAAAATATGGACCAAATATGACTGTATTAATAAACAACCACAGTTTTTAAAAGCAAAGGCTTTTTATTAATTTTTTTATAAAATGTGAAAACAGCTGGTTAGTACTATTTCCTTTTAAAAATATTGTTGCCTTCTAATCAAAACAGATCATAAATATACAAGTTTTTAGGTAATGGGCTGTGTCCTTAAAAAGCTAAGTTTGTAATAGTCACTAAATGTTATACTAGCATCATTTGTGATTTTCTGGTTTTAAGAAGAATGACAAGAGAATGGTTGCTATAAACAGGAGTAATAATCAGGAGAAAACCAACAGATGAGTAAATGTATAGCAAACATATTAAACTAAGTACTAAATGTTGTCTATATCTAACAGTTTAACTTGCACTTAAACATTGTTTACTTTGATACCACAAAAAGCAGATAGTGACTGTGAAAATAAAAAGTGGGATGAGTAGGAAAATATACTGCAGAATATATTCAATGGCTTGAGTGAAATTTTAAAGTGTTTTCTGTGTATGCTTTGTCATTTATTTATTTGTTCATTTACTTATTGGTCACAGATGGAGCTTACTATACAATAGAAACTTTTCCAACAGTATAAAATAGATCAATAAAAACAGATTAATTTAAATATCACTACAGCCCTTTGAGGTAGCTATTATTATCTTCAGTTAATATTAGAGGAAACTGAAGGGCAGAGAAATGAAATAACTTGATTAAGTTGTGACGGTGGTGGTTTAGTTACTAAGTCGTATCTGACTCTTTTAGTCCTGTGGAATGTAGACCACTCAGCTCCTCTGTCCATGGAACTTCCCAGGCAAGAATACTGGTGTGGGTTGCCATTTCCTTCTCCAGGGGATCTTCCTGATCCAGGGATCAAACCAAGGTCTCCTGCATTGCAGATTCTTTACTGCTGAGCCACCAAGGGAGCTCCACCTTGGATCATAGCTAATAAGTGGCAGAGCTGAGATATGATCCAGGTAGTATATATATCCTGATCTGCCTAAAATAGGGACGTGAAGGAAGATATCAGTAAGGAATCCTTTTTACTTCTTAAAACCAGCTTCATTTGTTTCACACTTCTGAGGCTGTTCAGATGAAGATGGTATTTGATAGAGATTGATTTGGGGCAAGTTCCCTAATTTCTGAGCCTTGATTTTGGGATGCGGAAAATGGCAATAATAATGCCTACTTCACAGTATCATTGAGGAGATTAAATAAGGTTTCCAAATGTCTTAGGACAGTGCTATCATGCAGGAGGCATGAAATAAAGGGCAGATACTGTTAAAGTACTTACTATATTGCAGCTATGTGTAACATTCACACTGAGTGTTCACCAAGTCCCAGTGCAGTGCAGTGCTAAGTCGCTTTAGTCATTTCTGATTTTTTGTGACCCTAGATCACCAGACTCTTCTCTCTGTGGGATTTTCCAGGCAAGAACACTGGAGTGGGTTTTCATTTCCTTCTCCAGAGTATCTTCCCTACTTAGGGATCAGATACACATCTCTTACATCTCCTCCATTGGCAGGAGAGTTTTTTACCATTAGTGCTAGTGCCACCATGTCCTGGGCACTGTGCAAATTCTTTTATGCTTAGAATCTCATTTAATCATCCCTGTGATAATCTCACACAGTCCTATGAGATAGGTATTATTATCTCTGTTCCACAGAAGAACAAACTGAAGTTCAACAACACTAAGCTGCTACTAAGTCACTTCAGTCGTGTCCAACTCTGTGCGACCCCATAGATGGTAGCCCACCAGGCTCCTCTGTCCCTGGGATTCTCCAGGCAAGAACACTGGAGTGGGTTGCCATTTCCTTCTCCAACTCATGAAAGTGAAAAGTGAAAGTGAAGTCACTTAGTCGTGCCCGACTTAGTGACCCCATGGACTGCAGCCTACCAAGCAACTTGCCCTAATCACACAGCTAGTAGGTGGCAGAATAAAGATATGAGCTGAGATCTTCCTGACTGAAAAGTCCCCCCACTACTAATCACCATAATTCCAACAATGGCTTCTTTAGAAACAGACAAACAAGCTACAGGAAGATCTTACATTTCACCCACTGGTTTTAAAAATAAAAAGCCACAACACTGCTTTTTTTAAAACCATTAGGCATGGCTGTTTTTGTAAAGGCATTTGATGTAATCTTATATTTGCAACTTTCTATTATATCTGAATAAATTAAAGAGGTATATGGAGGGCAGAAACACTGGAGATTACGTGAAGTAAGTGTTAGAAAAGAACAAACATATATTACATATAAGGACATTTGTAAAAAAAAAATATGTGTAAGAATCAATCAAACCCTTTGTAGAAAAATCTAATAAAAGCATTCATGTTAAAGAACAAAGTCAGATGGCTTATGCACCGGTTTTCTTTTAAGGCATGGAACTGAAGTGCTTTATTAGTAGACAAGCATTTCAAAGTAGCAGGATGGTTTCTCATTACAAAATAGAGAACCACTTATCCTTTGATTTCTAGCACTCTGATCACAAATGAAAAATCTGAGACTACAAAGGTCAGAGTGGAAAGAAACTACAGCCAGTCCATCTGCATTCCAAACAGAGATTTGATTCTGATGTTAGAAAAATCTTTTTATACCTAAACTCTATCAGTAAAAACAGAAAAGTAAAAATATATAATGAAGATGGCAATTTCATTAGAATCAGGTTTTAGAAATCCTACTTAGAGAAAAGTATGTATAAAGATAGATTAACAAAAGATAAATACTAGGACTTAGAAATAAACAATAGTAATAATAGATAATAATTACATGATCGTTACTTTAGGGCAGGCATTATTCCACAGTGCTTTTAAATATTTTACATATATTATGCATATATAAATAATACATATTTTATATAGTAGCCAAATTATATTTTCTAACATGGATAAATTGGAAGACTATTTGGCAATCCCATTTAAATCTTAGAGATGTACGTATGACTTTGTATAAACTTTGTGGTATTTCACTGGATTTGGTAATATCACATAGAGATAGAAATCTTACCCTCTTCTGAACAGATTCTTGTATTTTGGATAAAAATGTAATTTCAATTCAGCATCTGATTCCTGTAGGATTTATTGTTCAGGGGGAAAAAAATAACAATACAAAAGTAATTGCCTCTTCCACTCTCCCCCAACTCCCAAATACCCTATGCCTCTTAAGGAAAGCATTTTAAATCAATTTGTATAAAACCTGATATAATAGAAAGTAAATACCTGTCAGATAGGACCAGAATGTGGGCAAATTCAGAAATACTAAGTTCAATTCTTAGAGTAATGTCTTCATGTGAAAAAAAACAAACAAGCAAGCTATATAAGCCCTTTAAGACAGACACTTGAGTAAAGCTGGAACACAACTATTAGAAAATTTTTACCTTTGCTAAAATTAAAGTCACATAAATCATTACCCTAATCATTACCCTCAATGAACATTTGCTGGGTCCTAAAGCTGTAAAATGGAAGGGTGGATGGTTCCCATTGATTATTACTGACACACTGGCATTTGAAAACAGTCAATCTCTTAAAAAAGGAAACCCAATTTATCTTATGTAGCTATTTAGCCTCCCACTCTATGCATTAGCCATGCAGAAGGAGAATTGGTAGTACTTCTGGCAAAATGGATACATGGTAATTAACTGTGCCTAGTTTAGTAACAGGCATTAATATGAGCAAGCAAGCAAGCTAAACTATTTCATAATTGAAGAGTATCTCTTAGAAAATGAAAATTTAATTTTCTTCTGCTGCCGCATTCAATTTCTCAGTGGACAGGACCTAGAGGCCACATTTTCTAGTGAATACGGTTGAATTACAATATATGATACTTATTAAGCATTCATTTAGAATTCTTTTAAAATACCAAATAACTTTGCATCCTCATAGAATTAAACATTTGAGGAAATGCTACAGCTAATTCATAGAATTTAGTAAAAGATGCATTAATTCTGTACTGAATTTCTGATATCATCAAAAAGAATTCCTTATAAAATACAAGGGAAAATACAAAATTAATGATAAAAGGTCAGTAGATAAGAGTTTAAATCAGATTTAGTTATTTAAAGATTAATATTGAAAAGTAAATGGTTCCTTTAGAGTTAAGATACATTGTTCATATATTAAATGGTTATTGTTCAGTTGTGCCCTACACTTTTGCAACCCCATGGACTATAGCCTGCCAAGTTCCTCTGTCTATGGGATTTCCCAGACAACAATTCTGGAGTGGGTTACCATTTCCTTCTCCAGGGGATCTTCGCAACCCAGTTAATGAACCTATGTCTTCTGCATTGGCAGGCAGATTCTTTACCAATGAGCCATCAGGGAAGCCCTCATGTACTAAATAATAGACGTAAATGATCACCTATTATAAAAACCCTTGGTTTTGTTTGTTAGATATTCATTGACTATCTCTCCTTGAGAACAGAAATCTTTCTACATAAATGTATTATCATGGGAAATTATACAAGTTAAGTACATTAGCCAGAAAGAAAAAAAACTGGGGTTATGATTACCTTAACTTTCATATGTAGACTAAGAAATATATGGCTATATATTATGAATATACAACTTTAAAATAAAGTGCACATATAGTTTTAGCTAAAAATGTATATAGTTTCAAACAGTCTTTCATTAACATAAACAAACATCAGCTAAAGTTTTGGAAAAATAAGTATTAATATAAAATGTGACTTTCAAATGATAATTCCTATTGTTATTAAAGGAATAAATATGAACTAGTTAATGAGTTTTAGTATTCTTGCCTGGAGAATCCCATGGACAGAGGAATCTGATGGGGTGGGGGGCATTGCAAAGAGTTGGACATGACTGAAGAGACACAGCATGCATGCGTGAACAATGAACTTTAGTAATTCAATTTTAATACTAATATCTTATTTATCATCCTTCAGTATTCATATTAATCATGTTTTTAAAATTTTCTAATGAGGTGGATGAAACTGGAGCCTATTATACAGAGTGAAGTAAGCCAGAAGGAAAAACACCAATACAGTATACTAACGCATATATATGGAATTTAGAAAGATGATAACAATAACCCTGTGTACGAGACAGCAAAAGAGACACTGATGTATGGAACAGTCTTATAGACTCTGTGGGAGAGGGAGAGGGTGGGAAGATTTGGGAGAATGGCATTGAAACATGTAAAATATCATGTATGAAATGAGATGCCAGTCCAGGTTCAATGCACAATACTGGATGCTTGGGGCTAGTGCACTGGGATGACCCAGAGGGATGGTATGGGGAGGGAGGAGGGAGGAGGGTTCAGGATGGGGAGCACATGTATACCTGTGATGGATTCATTTTGATATTTGGCAAAACTAATACAATTATGTAAAGTTTAAAAATAAAATAAAATTAAAAAAAAATAAAATAAAATTTTCTTAATATGGAATGAATATTGGAACTGTACTCCACATACACACTTGTACATGCTTATTGGCTGTTTATCTGTGTCTTGTTTTCTAGCCTAGAATTTACACATTATGTTTATAAATTTGTTGTTTGTGTTTACTGGTCTAGCTCCCCTATTAGGTTTTAAGGTATTCAGGGCAGAATAATATCTTCAGTTGGATTTTATTTTTGCAAACACTTATTGTGTTTCTAGGATGGGAGAGAGAACTGACTTTAAAAGAATCGACATAAAAAAAATCAAGACCTACAAAAAATTTAATTCTGCTTGGGGTGGTAATTTGGGACTTCCCAGGTGGCACTAGTGGTAAAGAACCCACCTGCCAATGCAAGAGACAGTAAGAGACGTGGGTTCAATCCTTGGGTCGGGAAGACCCCCTGGAGGAGGGCATGGCAACCCACTCCAGTATTCTGCTTGGACAATCCCATGGACAGAGGAGCCTGGTGACCTACAGTCCACAGGGTCACAGAGAGTTGGACATGACTGAAGTGACTTGGCAAACATGCACAGTAACATAAATGCATTGTCATAACAGGGAGGTGCATACATGAGGCAAAGGGAGGATCATCTGCTCCATCACCTGGTTCTAGAAGAATTGGTGCCAGAGTTGTAACCTGAAGGCCAAGTAAACAATACCTGGCAAAGACTCCAAGAGGGCATTTTAGGTTAATGCAAAAATGTACATAGAGACCTAGAGGCATAAAAGGGCAGGTGACTGTGCTATAAGTACAAGCACACAGACAGTACCTACTACAAAGGATTTGATACGGTGAGTGGTCAGAGAAAGGGTTGAGGAAGTGGATGGTAGTCAGAATATCTAGGCCCTGCATAGCTTTTATTCTTTCAGCCACAGGGAAAATTTTAAGCTTCTTCCTGCTTATTTATGATTGCATTTAACACCTAAAACATGACTTGTTTGCACTTCCAACAAAATAGAAAGTTATTTTCCCCCAGCTATTATCAACTTCAAATATTAATGAACTACCAGAAGACTGTCAATGCAAATGATATTCAGAGACAATCTATTGAAAAATCTTCTAAAATTAAGCTAAGGATATTGACTCATATCTGAAACTTGGTCTTGATAAGTGGTACTGAATAAATAAATGAGTCAGCCTGTGTCTCTGGGCAGAACTGAGTGAAAGAATATTTTTTAAAAAGATGAAGAAGGAGGAGAAGGAAAAGGAGGAAGAGAAGAGCAACACAAGACAAAATTTGAAAGCAGTGACAAGAGTTCCTTTGAGTCAGAAGCCTCATTGATACCCTCTGCCCATGCTTTCAGAGGGAGTTATACAGGAGTCTCTCACCTGGGCAGGTACACTTCCACCTTTTGCTTCTTTACAGAGTTTGCCCACTCTTCAATCAGCTGTGCTTTAACCAATGGCTCCAGTGTGGCCAGTGGAACTTCCTGTCTGGACAATACCAGCATCATACTTATCGCATCTCCCTCATATGGTATTTCCAGGACTTGGTAGATGCCACCAGCTTCATTGGAGCCATCACTAAATTCCCCTAAAAAAGGACAGAAAGGAGAAAAAGGGCCTCCATCAAGGCTTGAATAAAATGTTTATATTTGTTATAACTTTCTTCCAAAGTTATGCATAGAATATAAAAAATTCAGGCATCTGAGAAGAAGACAATTTATTTTAAAGTAGGCCCTGAAATTGTGATTCCTCAGTCCTACCAAATTAATTTTAGGATCTCCAGAACTGTTTCACATGTGTCATAGCATGTTCTCTAGACTTAACATTTTATTTTTAAGGGATATACCTCAAATGAATATATTTTAGGGATATCATTAAAAAAATGAAAAGTCATGATTAGAAAAATAAAGCTCTGGATCCATGTTGGATGTGAATCACATTTACCAATATCCACCTGATTTCTAAGAAGGGAAAAACTGACCATGTAATACCCCATACTCTTGCTCAGTCATGTCCAACTCTTTCTGACTCCATAGATTCTAGCCCGCCAGGCTCCTCTGTCCATAAAATTCTCCAGGCAAGAAAACTGGAATGGGTTGCCATTCACTTCTCCCAAGGATCTTCCCAACCCAGGGATAGTCCACCAGGAAAGCCTACTCTATTATTACCACAGCTAAAAGTTTTGAGGCCAAGGTAGCACAGCCAACATGAAATTTAGAGCATTTATGGTGACTAAAATCTCCAAAGTAGATAATTAGGTAATTGGCTTAGTGTTCCATGAATTTAGCTAAATTGACCAGGCTTTCATTAATAATAATAATAATAAAGTCTTTAAAATAAATAACCCTGCAACTAGTTTTAAAAAATGTAATGTTTTTGTTCTGAATATTTTCATTTAACTGATATCCTTTAGACGCCACATTAAATATTTTGGTTCTCAAATAAATGGATATTTTCCTTTCATATTTTGACTGTTAATTTAATTAACTGTGATTATAATCTGTTACTTTTATAATGTACCTTTGCATAGAATAAAATATTTGTTCTAATATATATTTAGCTTACTTATATTTCTGCTTAAGACAATAAATTATCACAGTTCAGCATGGTATATAGAGAGGATTAGCACCCTAAAATTCTGAAAAGTCCAACAAAATATCCCTGAAAATAATGCCAAAGATGCTGACTTGTATCACAAATTATAGACTCTCAGTAAGTGAAACTATGAATAATTATGCCTGACCATGCATATTTATGGGCTTCCCAAGTGGCACAGTGGTAAAGAATCTGCCCACCAGTGCAGCAGATGCAAGAGATATGGGTTCAATCCCTGGGTCAGGACGATCCCCTGGAGTGGAAATGGCAACCCACTCTAGTATTCTGGCATGGGAAATCCCGTGAACAGAGGAGCCTGGTAGGCTAGAGTTCATGGGGTCTCAAAGAGTCAGACATGACTGAGTGACCGAGCACACACACACACACACACACACACACACACACATACATACATAAGTCTGAAAGCAAAATTTTAAAAGAATGCTTATAGTTCAAAAAGTGATGGGGTGTACAAACCAAGACCTGGGTAGAACATATGGTTCACTGAAAACTACCCCAAAGTGAATGGCTTTCTGGAGGAACTCAGAACATTCTTATACAAGGTCAGATATTTTCACATGAATAAAGTCACTCTGTATGTGTACTCAACTTTATAAACTAAACATATTGGAAAACTGTCACAACATATAATATTCACTCAGGATCTAATCAAAAGTCTTTGAAAATAGGGCCAAGAAAATTGAATTGTAGCCCAAATCAGATTGACAAGAAATCTGAATAACAAATATTTCATGTTTTTTCTTAGAAATTTGTTGATGTGCTCTAAGAAGAGAGAAAAAAAGCCAAAATGTCTTACCATAATAAAATTCTCCTTGTTGGTACATCATTGGAATTTGGACTTCACTTTCATCATCTTTAGTGAAGGAAAAAGTTCTGGTATTTTCAGGTCTGAATTGTGACTTCCAGCTCCCCTTGAAATAGACAGCATTGATGAGGGCCAGATGAGTGACAGCATCAAAATCCCTTGGGGATACCAAATCCTTCAACAGACCTATTCAGGAAAAGACAAATGGATGAAAATTCATATTAAATCAAAAGATGAAAGAATATCAAAAGATTGTCAAACTATCATCTGACAGAGTGATTAAGAACTTTATACCATTGTAATATTTACAATAAAAATTAAAAGTACCTAATGACATTAAAAGACACTTACTCCTTGGAAGGAAAGTTATGACCAACCTAGATAGCATATTCAAAAGCAGAGACATTACTTTGCCAACAAAGGTCCATCTAGTCAAGGCTACGGTTTTTCCAGTGGTCATGTATGGATGTGAGAGTTGGACTGTGAAGAAAGCTGAGGGCTGAAGAACTGATGCTTTTGAACTGTGGTGTTGGAGAAGACTCTTGAGAGTCCCTTGGACTGCAAGGAGATCCAACCGGTCCATCCTAAAGATCAGTCCTGAGTGTTCTTTGGAAGGAATGATGCTAAAGCTGAAACTCCAATACTTTGGTCACCTCATGTGAAGAGTTGACTCACTGGAAAAGACTCTGATGCTGGGAGGGATTGGGGGCAGGAGGAGAAGGGGACGACAGAGGATGAGATGGCTGGATGGCATCACCGACTCGATGGACGTGAGTTTGAGTGAACTCCGGGAGTTAGTGATGGACAGGGAGGCCTGGCATGCTGCGATTCATGGGGTTGCAAAGAGTCTGACATGACTGAGCGACTGAACTGAACTGAACTTTTAAAGGAAAAAATGTTATACACACACACACACACACTTACAGACTAAGGGGATCTAAAACACCCACACCATCTAAAATAACACTAGTAGTATTCTGACATTTTCACAAACTACAGAACCACATACAACAGAATCTCAGGCTTCACTACTTCCTAGTTGCAATGATAAACGTAAAACTCAACACAGAGTGTGCATGTGCTCAGTAGCTCAGTCGTGTCTGACTCTGTGACCCTGTGGACTATAGCCTGCCATGCTCCTCTGTCCATAGAATTTTTCAGACAAAAATACTGGAGTGGGTTGCCATTCCCTTTTCCGGGGAATCTTCCCAACCCATGGATAGAACCTAGTCTCCTGCATTGGCAGGCAGATTCTTTACCACTGAGCTACCTGGAAAGCCCCCCAACACAGAATAAGCATTCAACAAACATTTCTAAGTTTACTCTTGTACAATGTATGTAATTTAAATGTCATCCAATTCAAATGGTTTCCCCATGTACATTGGATATCTTTTTACCAAATGCAACAACTGCTTCTGAGTAAGTGAAAACAGATGTGTAAAAGCCAATTTAACTCATGATATCTTATTTCTCATCATTTAAATGTTCCTATCTAAATCTATTGTGAAAGACATTGGGACTTTGGTGATGGCTGAAATTGTTTAAGGGGAGTTTGGAATTAAACAGCTTTCAATAATTCAGTCTGATGCAGGTGAATTATTATTCGTAACTTACTCTTTGAATGTTAAAACACAATTGTGTTTCTTTTATGTTACATTTTAATCTCATAGTTAGAAACCATAGAGCCAATATTTGCTTGGCACTCTCTCATTTTATTAGTCAGCACTTCTTTTTTTTTTTTTTAAGTCAGCATTTTGGGGATTATGGGACAAAGAGTATGTGATCAGGGTCTTTTGTTGTTGCTGTTCCAGCATTAAATGTATTAAGACTAATATTATTTTTGGAGTCTTGACAACATGAGTTAATTAATTTAATGAACAGCCAAAGTAATCTACTTTCAGTTTGGTCTTATTTTTTTTTAATTCCAATTTCAATTATTTTTTGGTAAAATTGGAAAATAAAATGATAACATATGAAACATTTGGAGAGTTCGAATACATTTGGATAATAAGATTTAGAAGTAAAAATTAAAACAAATGCATCTTTTTCTAATCCCTCTCCATTTATTTGGCTTAAAATGGGCTTCTCTTTTTAAAAGGAATCCTGTATAATTTTTTGATTACCAGTTAAGTTCTGTGGTTTAAAAGTCAACAAATATTTTTAAACTCTCTTATTCTATTTTAATCACACTGTTAAGAGAGTCACCAACTGTCATTCTAAATAGTATCTAACTTATGAAATAGTCAGCTGTAGTAAAATTCCATACAGTAATAAAATTACTGTTCAGATGAAACTCACCAACTGGGGACACACATCTCATATTAATTTATCAGTGCCAATATTCTATATATGTCAAAAGACTTAACATCTTTCTCTAATGTTTATTCATGAACAAGGTTTCTAAAATCAGTTGTAATCTATAAAAAATAATTAGTAGATACTCAACTAAATGCAATCTAACATTCAACATGTAAAAGGAACAAAGGGACAAATAATGTCAGAAGGAAAAGAAAGTTCAAACTAAGCTATTAGAGAAAGAAAGGAGCCAAATAACTTACTGTTTGTGTTATTCTCCACCCACTTATTGATATAGTTGGCCACAGCTACATTTTGACTGAAGTCCACATGATTGACTTCTGCATTAAAGTACTTTTTTATCATTTGCAAAAACTCTTCACTGATATGAAATCCATTTTGCACAAAGAGGGAATTGGCAATTTTCATCACATACTGGCTCTCTTCAGCAGTTACCATGTGAGAAAGATCCTTCAAGAAGGAAAATTCTTCACCTGCAAAATGACAAAGGATGTTTATTAGTGGAACAAACACAGTGAAAGATTCTGAAGAGTGGAAGAGCATGAAAATATAGCAAGGAGGATTAAGAGAACAGGCCCAAAGAAAAAGCACTTGCTTCTTCCCCACACTGACATGGTGTGGAAGTTGCAAGATTTGTGCTATTTCTAGATGTTCAAATTAACTTTTGCAGTTTTATTACTGATATTATTTTTATTTTTTATTGATTATCTATCTATAAAGTAGAGATATTTGGATTGTTTTCTTTCAAAGTACTTAGGTTACTTTAAGTTAGTCTTATAATTATCAGAAATATGAATTAATTTTTATTATCTAGTTTAAAAATCAAAATATTCCTTTAAATTTTACTTTCAGTAAACTTTTTAACTTTATAAATAGAAAATCCAGTCAAAATTGTATTAATTCTCAAGTTTTTAATGAGTTAATTCATATGTATATTGGAAATATTAAATAGAAATTTTACATCATAGCAAAGTGATTACAATATACATTTTGGCTAGAAATTTTCTCCAATACAAGATTTTCATGATAGTATTATACAACATTCCAAAAAAATTCATGGTTTCTAGTTGAATAATGAAGATACAGTTGATTTTAAATAAAAATTTCTGATATTTAGAGAATTTTTTCTTTAAAGCACTCCTAACAGTTGTAATTTCTCATTTATTTATGTGATAATTGATTAATTTATGCCTCTCTCTCTAAATTGGAAACGCCATCAGAGCAAGAACCATGTTTGCCTTTGTTAATCACAGTGAAGTTTATTTAAATAACAATAATAATAATAATAAAGATATCATTTCCTTAGATTAGCTCAGCCAGGGATGCAGCTAAGAAAAAGAACTTTCTTGAGTTTCCTAATGCTTGTCTTCCTCATACCATCTTAGTGAGACCACTTTCTTACCCTGTTTAAATACTGCTGCCTCAGATATAGACAACACAATTGAGTTGAGAACTAAAGTCAAACTATTTTGAGAAATCAAACCTAAGCACACTTACCATTTTTCAGGCTGTCATATCCCATTGAGTGACGGATTTCTTTCAGCGTAGACCCTTGGGCCCCAAGTTCCAACATTCCCATTGCAAGGGTGACACTCAGTGGAGAGAAGAGAATATTTTCATCCTCCCCAGTGGCTCGAAGATGATTATACATATTCACTGACAACTCAGCAATGGTTTCATCAGTGAAAGTGGTCCCTAAAGCCAAACTTTGCAGAACCAGCAAAGAGAAGAGTCCAAGAAAAGCCATGCTGGAATAATCTCAAGCCTGGAGAACAATAATTTACATATTAATTACTACCTCAGAGAAATGGAACCATAAAATAATAATAAAAATAATTTCCTGGAAAAGCTGTAAAGCAAACCAAAATTTTTAAACACATGCAGTGTTATTGTCTCTATAACAAAAGCTCATTAAGGGATTTGTTGGAAGATCCTATTAATCAATTAATAGTCAAATGAGCAAGTAATGCTGCTGATTTCTGAGGATACTCCCCGGAACAAGATAGCCCTGGTCCCATCTTCATGAGGTTAAGTATATATAGATACATATTTAACAATGTGTGGTGAGGCTAATATATCAGTTTTCACAGCCTCATCATATATGAGGCTTCTTTGGTTGCTCAGATGGTAAAGAATCTGCCTGCAATGCAAGAGACCCAGATTTGATCTCAGGGTTGGGAAGACCTCCTGGAGAAGGAAATGGCAACCCACCCCAGTATTGCTGCCTGGAGAATTCCATGGACAGAGGAGCCTGGCTGGCTACAGTCCATGGGGTCACAGAGTCAGACACGACTGAGCGACTACCACTTCCATCATATATATTTTGGTCATGACTTTGAAACAGTTTATTCTAGCTAACACTAAACTATGTAGGCCCAGGACAATCCAAGTGAAAACCAAAAAATATTCACAGGGTTTAAGATCAGTTACTGAAGTTAGGCATTTTCAAATGCCCCTTTACCCCTTTACTACAGTTTGATGGCACAGACAGTAAAAAATCTGCCTGCAATGCAGCAGACCTGGGTTCAGTCCCTGGATTGGGAAGATCCCCTGGAGAAGGGAATGGCTACCCACTCCAGTATTCTTGCCTGGAGAATCCCCATGGACAGAGAACCCTGGAGGGCTACTGGGGCTACTACTCCCCCTGGCAGTCCATGGGGTCACAAAGAATCAGACACGACTGAGCGACTACCATTTTCACATGAAGTTAATACACCACCTGGGTTACCAACTAGAGGGGAGATATCAGACACACACCTGCCAGGAGCCCCAGTTTACTCAGCCCAAGCTGCTGAACCCACAGGAAGTGGTAACCCTGAGAAAAAGCAGATGTGGCAGATCCTGTGTGGTTTTCCTTACACATCAGTTCCTAGGAGGCTGCTGTCCTAGGTGCCTGTCTCTGTGCAGGGAGGAGCCACGCTCCAGCAATACTATCCTTTCATACTCAGGCTTATAGGACTATTTCAGCTCACCAGTAAACTAGTGATTCTATTTAAATAACTATTCAAAATATCAAGCTCATCTGGTCCTTGAACCATTTTCTCTTGGGAAGAGAAAGCAGTGTTACCACCCAGATATCTTAGAATGATATTCCTGCCTCTTGGCAACTAGTGTTCCACATGCCCTCTCTCCCCACAAAGAGCCTAACTGGCACACACTGGAAACAGGATTCCCTCTCTCCTAGTATTCTGACACTTTGTCACTGTAGGCATCTGGAAGCTAAACTATTCAAACAATGAAGTAGCTTCCTTGTTCTTGATACTTTTTAAAAAACAAATTATCATTAAAACAACAAGTAAAGTGGTAGTGAGCAAACATATTTGGAAAATTGTATTTTAATTAGTATGATGCAAAACAGTCCCCATTACTCAGTTAACAGAGTGAATACACATTTAATCTAAGAGCAGCATGCTTCTGACAGGTTTTTGAGTCAGAATGCTTTAACCAGTCCTGTAATATTTCTGATCAATTTCAGAGAACTTTGCCTAGTCACTTTGCAAATCCTTCACATTTTAGGGTTAAGTTTCAGGTATCAGTTTTTTGTCTGAGAAGTTCCAAACTCCCCCACCCCCACATCCATCCCCCCACACACTTCGTGTGTGTGTGTGTGTGTGTGTGTGTGTGCGCTTAGTCACGTCTGACTCTTTGTGACCCCAAGGACTGTAGCCTGCCAGGCTCCTCTGTCCATGGAATTCTCCAGGCAAGAATATTGGAGGGAGTTGCTTTGCCTTCCTCCAGGGGATCTTCCCAAACCAGGGATAAGAACCCGGGTATCCCACATTGCAGGCAGATCCTTTACTGTCTGAGCCACCCGGGAACCTCATGAATACTGGAGTAGGTAGCCTATCCCTTCTCCAGGGTATTGTCCCAGCACAGGAACTGAACCAGAGTCTTCTGCATTGCAGACAGATTCTTTACCAGCTGAGCTACCAGGGAAGCCCACACATTTTGCAATAAGGTTTGAATAATTTTTGCCTGTTTAGGAAGATAACGTTTAGCCGATATGTAAATATGAACTCTCACAACCCATGCGGTGAGGAGGCCGAGAATAGCTACTGGTGGGAGATGAAGTGCACGGTTGCAGAACAGAGTCTGCAGTGGAAACAGCATCCAGACAGAAGCCAGATGCCAGGGCACAGCTGCCCTGTTGGTCCACAGACTTCAGCCACCATAGAGGCTGCTGTGGCATTCTCTTTTCCTCTGTCCTCTCCAGGGAAAATCAAAGTAGAAGATATGAGTTTTCTCTCTAGTTTCAGATGGAACAAATTTAGCATATACTATCGTAAGCTGAAAGAGAACTTAAAACATATCTAGTATTTAATACTGAAGATGTAATGGTATTTAGGGAAAGTCTGAAATCCAAATGGGGTTCAAAAGCTCATGCTCTTCATCATGTCACCGTACTGCTTACTATCTGATGTGCCATCTTCACTTTACCTAGCAAAGACACATTGTTTTCATTTAATGTTATCTAGTATAAGACCAAGAAATTAAAGTCACTATATGGTAGTAGTATCTGTCATTCAGTAACACAACTATTGGGAAATGACTGCGTTTCACATGGAAAAGAAATGCAAAAAAGCAAAATGGCTGTCTGGGGAGGCCTTACAAATAGCTGTGAAAAGAAGAGAAGTGAAAAGCAAAGGAGAAAGGAAAGATATAAGCATCTGAATGCAGAGTTCCAAAGACTAGCAAGGAGAGATAAGAAAGCCTTCCTCAGTGATAAATGCAAAGAAATAGAGGAAAACAACAGAATGGGAAAGACCAGAGATCTCTTCAAGAAAATTAGAGATACCAAGGGGACATTTCATGCAAAGATGGGCTCGATAAAGGACAGAAATGGTATGGACCTAACAGAAGCAGGAGATATTAATAAGAGATGGTAAGAATACACAGAAGAACTGTGCAAAAAAGATCTTCACGACCCAGATAATCACGATGGTGTGATCACTCACCTAGGGCCAGACATCCTGGAATGTGAAGTCAAGTGGGCCTTAGAAAGCATCACTATGAACAAAGCTAGTGGAGGAGATGGAATTCCAGTTGAGCTATTTCAAATCCTGAAAGATGATGCTGTGAAAGTGCTGCACTCAATATGCCAGCAAATTTGGAAAACTCAGCAGTGGCCACAGGACTGGAAAAGGTCAGTTTTCATTCCAATCCCAAAGAAAGGCAATGCCAAAGAATGTTCAAACTACTGCACAATTGCACTCATCTCACACGCTAGTACAGTAATGCTCAAAATTCTCCAAGCCAGGCTTCAGCAATACGTGAACAGTGAACTTCCAGATGTTCAAGCTGGTTTTAGAAAAGGCAGAGGAACCAGAGATCAAATTGCCAACATCCGCTGGATCGTGAAAAAAGGAAGAGAGTTCCAGAAAAACATCTATTTCTGCTTTATTGACTATGCCAAAGCCTTTGACTGTGTGGATCACAATAAACTGTGGAAAATTCTGAAAGAGATGGGAATACCAGACCACCTGACCTGCCTGAGAAAGCTATATGCAGGTCAGGAAGCAACAGTTAGAACTGGACATGGAACAACAGACTGGTTCCAATAAGGAAAAGGAGTACGTGTCTCCTTTTACATATACTCTAGAGGAGTATATGTCGCTAGAAATCTAAAGAATACCCAGGTGTAATGCTGCTTCTCAATTCTTTGCCCGTGGAAGGAGTAGAAGAAGTAACAGTAACCTTATCGCATGATCATTTACTAACACTTATGCACACCCTGAAAGGCTGAGAAATGAGGTAAAATACCGGGTGAAGTTTTACGGTGTGCCAATGTAAAAAAAAAATTTTTTTACAGAAAGATTTTCAGAACATTCAAATCCAGTTTTAAACATGTCTTGATAATGTACAGTCAGAAGTGTAAATACAATTTTGTAACATGATGAAATAGGGTATTGTCACCCTGCTTATTTAACTTATATGCAGAGTACATCATGAGAGACGCTGGGCTGGAAGAAGCACAAGCTGGAATCAAGATTGCCGGGAGAAATATCAATAACCTCAGATTTACAGATGACACCACCCTTATGGCAGAAAGTGAAGAGGAACTAAAAAGCATCTTGATGAAAGTGAAAGAGGAGAGTGAAAAAGTTGGCTTAAAGCTCAACATTCAGAAAACGAGGATCATGGTATCTGATCCCATCACTTCATGGGAAACAGATGGGGAAACAGTGGAAACAGTGTCAGACTTTATTTTTTTGGGCTCCAAAATCACTGCAGATGGTGACTGCAGCCAAGAAATTAAAAGATGCTTACTCCTTGGAAGGAAAGTTATGACCAACCTAGATAGCATATTGAAAAGCAGAGACATTACTTTGCCAACAAAGTCCATCTAGTCAAGGCTATGGTTTTTCCAGTGGTCATGTATGGATGTGACAGTTGGACTGTGAAGAAAGGTGAGCGCTGAAGAGTTGATGCTTTTGAACTGTGGTGTTGGAGAAGACTCTTGAGTCCCTTGGACTGCAAGGAGATCCAACCAGTCCATTCTAAAGGAGATCAGTCCTGGGTATACTTTGGAAGGATTGATGTTGAAGCAGAAACTCCAATACTTTGGCCACCTCATGCGAAGAGTTGACTCATTGGAAAAGACTCTGGTGCTGGGAGGGATTAAGGGCAGAAAGAGAAGGGGACGGCAGAGGATGAGATGGCTGGATGGCATCACTGACTCGGTGAACTTGAGTTTGAGTGAACTCCGGGAGTTGGTGATGGACAGGGAGGCCTGGCGTGCTGCAATTCATGGGGTCACAAAGAGTCGGACACGACTGAGCGACTGAACTGAACATGAGTGTTATATTTTAAGCTAATAAAAAGCCTTCCTTCATATAAAAGCAAAACCCATTGCCAACCAATAAATATTTCAGGAAGTATGGCCAACTCTATTGCATTTGTAGACATTTTTGTTTACTAATGTATATGAGTGTGTGTTTTGGTTGCTCAGTCATGTCCCAGTTCTTTGTGACCCCACAGACTGTAGTCCACCAGGCTCCTCTGTCCGTGGAATTCTCCAGGCAAGAATACTGGAGTGGATAGACATTCCCTTCTCCAGGACTAATGTATGTACCATGAGATAATAGTAATAGCTGACATATGACATATGGCTTATGACAAGTCATGTGCATTCTGTGTCTTGGCTTCCTCATTCATTACATGAAGATATCAATCCCTACTCTGCACACTTATTAAAGAAAGAAATGAGACCATGTGTATGTTTGAAGCACTCATTTTATGCTGAAAGTTATACTAGTAAAGGACACTAGAAAATTATTAGAAAATATGTTTCCTAGGCTTGTATAATTGCTAAGTCAAGCAAGAGATTGTAGAGACAAAATGAGCATTTTATCATTAGTGCTGGCCCACTGAATGCAGCACCATTACCCAGTCATTCAGCCAAGACTGACAGAGGTATCAGGAAGATACCAAAATTTATAAGGACTGGCTCTTGTCTTCAAGGAACTCACATCATTGTGCAACACTGCATGATCTATTACAGTGCTTCTCATCTTTTTAAGAAAAGAGATACTTTTAAGAATCAGGTGAAGGGTAAATCATCTCCTCAAGAAATGCATGCATGGGGAACAGAACATTATATTCCCTGGGCAGGGTATTTGCTGGCCTCACATTAGGAATCCCTGATCTACAGCAGATGGTCCATTTCAGAAAGAAGTGTTCGATGGACCCACAGCTCTGCAACATTGCCTTACTAGGGGAAAGAAATGTCTAAACCTATCATGTCCCATCAAGCTTTTAGAGGATTCCTGGAAAGACCAGCCATATGTTTGTGAGACAGGGCTCTTCCCAGGGGAGTGAGCAGCAGGACACTGATTTACATGTTCTGCTAGAGAATTAGAAATTCTAATAAATTAGAAAATCTCTAGCAGAAGCAAGTGATATCAGGAAACTCCTTAATAAAGATTTAATGAACACTCCTCTGGAAACAGACATCTGATCTATAGTTAAGTGATTTTTCCTTCTTTTGAAGGCAAGATCATGTGCAAGCAAAATGAGCTCTGCTAGCCTGATCCAGCTATTGTGATCCCACCTACTCCACCCTTGGTCCCTGGCCCCCTTCACCTCTGCTGCTTCTGACTCCTGAGTGGTTCCCCCCCACCCCACCTCCTGCCCCGAGGAGAGGGGAAGATTTCCTTTCCCCTTCTATCAAGTAGGTATACTCTCTGGATCTGTTCCTGACCTTCTCCCGTGTAATGCTATTCTTGTTCCTGCTGGTGAATGTCTCAAAACAAAAAAGTACTTTAACTATTGTTCCTATTCATATTATTCCCAAATAAGTAAAATTCTAGCTCTAGCTTTATTTTTATCTTCATTTCCAGTGTGCATTGCAAGTCATTCTTGGGATATTTAGTCTTTGACTCCTGCCAGCATTTCAAATTCAAGGTGGCTCAAATAGGAATCTTTGTCTTATCAATCAAACCCACCCTTTTTAAAAATGTCAGTGTCAAAGTCTTTGATGCTTCCCCATCTCTTTTCCCCTTATGTTCAACCATACTGCATCCCTGACACCTCCTAGCCATCAACCCATGATCACTCCCCTGACCATGGTGGCAGTTCTTCCTTTTAATGTATTCCTAAGGACTCCACCAAGAACCCTCAGCCATTCTCTGAATTCCGGGCTACAGTCCTCCTCATTCCAACAACTGCATATCCTCCTGATGAACTGTCTTGATGTGCTGTTACAAACAGGTATTCCTGTATTTATAAAACCTTGGAATCACCCTTATGCCTGGAGACTAAACTCCCAAATCTTTAGTCTTGAATATAACTCACTTCTGTGCTATGCCAGCATTCCCTTCTATCCATTACTCTCCTTCCTGGATCCTGCATTTCTAGTGAGAATCCCTCTTGCAATACATATCCCAGAATTTCCCTCCTGTTTCTGGTTTGTGTAGTTTTCTTTCTGGAACAACTTTAACCTGGTTCCATATGTTCAAATCCTAACCACTTATCAGGGTTCCTAACCACTTCCTTTTCTTTTATGAATACCCTCCTAGTTCTTCAGTTAAAACATCTATTTCCCCTTTCTCTGAAATCTTGGCACATTTTATCTCTACCTCTCCAACAGCATGTACGCTGCTTCCTTCTATTACAGACAATTCTCTACATGTGTTCTCTCTTCTCCGAGGCTTTTGGAAGGCACAATAGAAGTGCTTTCATCTTTTATATCTTAGGATAATCAGAATAAGCACCTAATGCATCCCACATACTAGGTGCCCAATAAATATCTGTGGAATGAATATAGCATGGGATCTCAAGGTCTACACAGCGGCTTTAGAAGGAACAGCAAGAGTAGTGCGGCTTCTGCGTTCTTGAGGCTGATTTAATTTGAGCCCACAGGTAGTAGCTCATTTCCATTTTTTACTGCCTTTGATAAAGTGTTTCCTTATTGAGTCTGAGACTGTCTTTCCAGCCTGACAGAGTGGCACTGTCACCAATGCTGGCATAGTGCGATGGCTGGACACGGGGTGCATTAACACACAAGTATACCACCTTGAAAAATCACAAAAGGTGATACCCAAATGTTACTGTATTAACATTTGTCTACAAAATGCCAGGGTCCCACCATTAATCATAACAATCCATGCATTCTAAAATGTATTACTCTCACACGGAACATCACTTTGTAGATTATTTTCAAGCTATTGAATAAAATACTTTCTTCGTAAAAACAAGGGGCTACAGTACCAGACTAATAATGGACTGTGTTTTGGTGCTAGGAAAGGCAAAGGCAGCTGAGCTGTGGATAAACCATGTTAATTCTTGCATTTCTCCTCCTATTGCTATTGGTCAGGTAGGTTGTGGACACATGTATGAGTATCTTACTTCAGAAAAAACCTCACTGAAACAGGTTAGAGAACTAAATCATTTTATAACTGAGGTATGAGGAATCACAGAACCCAAAGCTAGAACAATAAAAAAAAGATAGTATTATTTATATTATTTATAGAGAGGTTGATTATTCATATATGTAACATTTCTTTTTTGATAACCTAATTATTTGAAATTTTTAAAAAGTGTTTTCATATTTTGAGTTGAGAAAGCAAGGGAGGTGTTCTTAAGAAGGTGAGATAAATAGCTGAAGAAGGTCCTTTCTCCAGTAAGAAACAGCCATGGGACTTAACTACGGAGAAACGTCTACTGCAAAGAATACTTGAAATTATCACAATACTTTTTTGTTAATCAGCTATATCCTAGTACAAAATAAAAAGTTGTGTTTTTTTTTTTTTTTAAAAGAACACTGTCTTGAAGCCCTCTGGCCTATTAATTCTCAGATTTTTGCATGAAAATTTTTTAATTGAGGGAACTAAATTTAGGTTTGCTATATTTTTACTTTACCAAGTACGTATATTGGGATGGGGCAAAAAAATTCACAACAATAATGAATCACATAAAAGAGCAAACATTTCCAAATGAAAATAAGACAGTCACTTATAGTGTATATACTTAAATTCATGAAGGTTTCTCTTCCCCCATGAGAAGGTATTGAGTGGTTGGAAACCACTACTCTAATTTTGGTTAGTTCTAGCTCACTTGATGAAATTTGGAACAAGAAAGTTGATGTTTCTAGATCTGTGGTTTCTGATTAAGAGACAGGTTTAACCTAGATCTGCAGAAATGAAACTGGGAAATTTTTCAAAGAATTTGTCACATACAGAAAAAAAAAAGAGAGAGAGTCATTACTTGTGAAACAATATATATTTAAACAACCCATAATTTAGCAAGCTTCATCAACTGTAACATGCATGGTGTTCCTTCTTATCCCCAATTTTAACTTTTCTGAAATTGGAATGATTCTTTTAATCAATGTTCAATGAAACCACCTAGTCCTCAGACAGAGAGGCAAGTTGCCATTACCTGTATAAGCATCATAGCCTGGAAAATGTGAACTTTAGGCTATTTGTTTGCCCTTGCTCTCTAAGCTGACTTATTTTGACTGATGTTGGCTCCCATAATTAAATTCTTGCTTCACGTTGGATCTAGAATTGCCCTCAAAAGGACTATAGTATGATGGCAGTCCTAGAAAGAAAGAGAACCACATATACAGAAGAGAATAAAAAGGAGAATGCTGCTGCTGCTGCTGCTAAATCACTTCAGTTGTGTCCGACTCTGTGACCCCATAGATGGCAGCCCACCAGGCTCCCCGTCCCTGGGATTCTCCAAGCAAGAACACTGGAGTGGGTTGCCATTTTCTTCTCCAATGCAAGAAAGTGAAAAGTGAAAAGTGAAAGTGAAGTCACTCAGTCATGTCCGACTCTTAGCGACCCCATGGATTGCAGCCTAACAGGCTCCTCTGTCCATGGGATTTTCCAAGCAAGAGTACTGGAGTGGGGTGCCATTGCCTTCTCCGAGTGAAGGACTAGGACTACTGAAGTGAAGTCGCTCAGTCGTGTTTGACTCTTTGCAATCCTATAAACTGTAATCTGCCAGGCTCCTCTGTTCATGGGATTTTCCAGGCAAGAAACTACAGTGGGTTGCCATTTCCTTCTCCAGGGGACCTTTCTGACCCAGGGATCCTACCTGGGTCTCCCGCACTACAGGAAGACTCTTTACTGTCTGAGCCACCAGAGAAGCCTAAGGACTAATGCTCAGGTGCTAAGCTGTCAAAATCATCCTGATAACTTTCAAAAATAGCTATATACTCATGTGGAGTGTAGGGGTATGGTGACGGACTAATCAAATCATCAAACGGAAATGTAGAGAACACATCACTATTTGAAATGTCTTAGGATTACACTTCAATCACAAAAGCACTAAAAGTTTTTGATCAGAAAATGCATTATGTAAAGTATCATGTCATACGCATGATAAATAATGGCCCAGTGTTAATTCAGAAGGATGACAAGAAGCCTTAGATTTAAACTCTGCTTATTAAGGGAACAATATACTATGGAATGAATAAATATATTCCATTGTGTTATTTTTAAAAAGACATGTACACCTTTTTCCTTTTTAAATATCCCTTCTAAAAAAACAGGTGTTATTAAATTGAGATATATATTAAAACCAAGAGGTCAGAAGCAAGGAAATAAGAGAAACAAAGAGGTTTAATTTTCTAATTGCAACATCTATGAAATTATGATATCAATGATTTCATCTTTTCATCTTTTTCTTTCTTTTGCTTCTCCCTTCAGCTATTCGGCCCACTGGGACACTTTTCGATAGTCTCTTAGATTTTTCTGTAAGAAATATATTTATGTTCTTTTTCCTGTTCTGTTGAATCAAGAGAAAAAAAAAAAAAAGAAAGCCCATCAAATATCTCTCCAACAAGGGGGAAATGGCCAGGCAAATCAAAGGACCAGAGCTAGGGAGAGAGAAAACCTATAGAGATTTAATTTACCATAAAAAATTATAAAAGGCTTGGAAGTGGACTAGGATATTTACTGGGTGTCTTCAGTGAAAAATTATGTATTATCTAGAACATACCCTTCCAAGTTATCTAACTGTGGGTTTGGACCTTTCATTGTCTTTGAACAATTTTACAACTCTCTAAATTACAGAGAATTGATAGTGATGCAAATGATTCTTGTCTATAAAAATGCATAGTGTATATGGATGGTTAGAATGCAACTAATTGCATATTGTCCTGTGGTAGTGACCGGTTTTGCATCAATTAAGCAAATACATTTCAGTAGTCCTGATAGACTTATGTATTCATTTGCTTCCTGGATTTTCTCATGAATTGTTTTTAACATGTTACTGGATCTCTTACTAATTAATGAGCTAAATAAAATCTTTGACATTTGTTCATTTTATATTTGGATGAAAATCAAGATTATAATCTTAAAAAGATTATAAATAAGATTAAAAAATAAAGAAAAAAGGTAATTTTTCTTTATTTTTTAAAATCCTTAAAGTTAGAATTTTTTCTTTCAAAAAATGTTTATTTTCATGGGATACCCCAATAAGCAGAATAGGAAGGAACTGTGATATTAGACTTTAATTACTGACTATTCCTTAATTATTGGTTGAATTAGTATTATACCTGTGGTATCCCAAAGTGATTTCATAGAACTCTGAGTTTCATAGAACTCTGTGGAATTACTGATTATATAGCAGCCAGCACTGAGTCGCTCTCCTATAGTTTTAAAGTTCTTGAGTATTTTGCATGCATCCCAGATGAAGGTTAGGCCTGCAAAAGACAATGGAGATCTGCTCATTTAGGGACTAACTAGTTCGGGTAATGCTGAGAAATAATTAAAGGTACCAAAACTTCCCAGAATTTATAAAGTGCTTTGATACATATTAATATAATTAATATATAGTCCTCAGGCTAATTGGAATGAAGATGAACAGTGACTGAGAAGATTGGCTTTCTCTGATAGCAGCTAAGGCTTCCAAGGAGCTTTTGGGTTTTCTCAGTAATCTCCCTGGGCCACAATATCATCGATCTAGTAAGAAGCAGGGGCCATAAACTTTCAGGAATATTTCACAACAAAGATAACCTCTTGGGAAATTGTTTTGACTCGGTGAATAAATTCTGAATAAATAAATCTCTGGCCAAAACTTTTCCTACTTTAGGCCCTAAGAAATTTCTAAAATTAAAAGCCAAAATATTGTTTACTCTGTATCCTTCAAAAAGTTAGGAAAATGTGGCCCAAAAGAACTCTTGGCAATGATAAAAATATTACCTATGTTTCCTTGTCCAACAAGATAGCCATTTGACACTTGTAATTATTGGGTTCTTGTAATGTGGTTAGTGCAACAGAGGAATAAGAATTTTAATTTAATTGATTTAAATAGTTACATGTAGCTAGTAGTTACTGAAGGACAGGGAAGCCTGGTGTGCTGCAGTCTATGAGGGTGTAAAAAGACAGACACATATTTGAGCCACTGAACAACAACAAGTGGTTACCATATTTGCAAGTGTAGAGCTAGAAGTAGGCGAAACACATTTACTCTCCATAATCTGACCGTGATACAAGTGCTTGAAACAAAAACAGAAAAATCAGCAGGGACCTCACAAAACATGTTTCTTTAAAAATATACTCCCTTTCTTCAGATCTTAACTCATAAGGAGGCTCCATTTGGAATTCAAAAACGTTTGGTTACTGCTGGTGATTACTGAGGAAAACAAAGTCAATATCAACAAAAACTCGTGAGCTGGCAGGTGCTTAGTCCTCCTAGATATATGATTTGGGCTTTCCATAAAATGGTAATGAATAATTCTGTTTGGCACAATTGGGAGAGACTTTGTACTTGCCAACAACCAACTTCCTCTGGAATACTGTCAGGAAAGCTAAACAAGTGACATGCGAGCCCCACAGCAAAATTCAGTGAATAGTTTCAGAGAGATAGGTTAAAAAGTCCTCACCATGATTGATGGTCAATCATGGTCACGCGTGGCCCAAGGCCACTGTGGAACTAAGCCAGACATTAATGGTCTTAGCTTACCCATTAATGTTTTAAGAAATGCTTGTGCTCTCTCTCACTCTCTTCCCTAGCCTGAAGGCTTAGCTGTTTACAAGACTATAGCACATTTCTGCCAGAAACACTTTGCCCAGACCCTCATGTTATAGATGAGGAAACAAAGTCATTTGTATTGAACATCTTGTACACAAACAATATTTAATGAGTTACGATAGATACTTAAAGAAAAAGCCAAAACTTCCAATGTGAATACTGAATTTCATTCACTCGTTCAATAAATACCTGTCCTTGACAGCTACATGTCACACCCTACATTAGTTGCTAGGAATGTAGATGAGAACAGAGAGACACAAGAGAGGCCTTTGTGGTATTTGCCTTCTTGTGTTAGTTCTACATTGTTTAAAGAGATATTCAGTTTTTTTCAGATTTCAGGTTTTTTCTATTCTCAATAAAAAAATATTGGATTTTCTATTTTTTCAATATTAAAATATTGCTTGTGTAATAAAGCTTTTAAAAGTTGAATATGTCTCTAGAAATCTAAATAATACCCAGGTGTAAGGCTGCTTCTCAATTATTTGCCAGTGGAAGGAGTAGAAGAAGTAGCAGTAACCTCATCGCGTGGTCGTTTACTAACACTTAAGTACACTCTGAAAGGCTGAGAAATGAGGTGAAATACCCGGAGAATTTTTACAGTGTGCCAACCTAAAAAAAAAATTTTACAGAAAGATTATCAGAACATTCAAATCCAGTTTTAAACTTGTCTTGATAATGTACAGTCAGAAGTGTAAGTACAATTTTGTAATGTGATGAAAAAGGAAAAGGAGTATGTCAAGGCTGTATATTGTTACCCTGCTTATTTAACTTATATGCAGAGTTCATCCTGAGAAATTCTGGGCTGCAGGAAGCACAAGGTGGAATCAAGATTGCCGGGAGAAATATCAATAACCTCCGATATGCAGATGACACCACCCTTATGGCAGAAAGTGAAGAGGAACTAAAAAGCCTCTCGATGAAGGTGAAAGAGGAGAGTGAAAAGGTTGGCTTAAAACTCAACATTCAGAAAACTAAGATCATGGCATCCAGTCCCATCACTTCATGGGAAATAGATGGGGAAACAGGGGAAACAGTGACAGACTTTATTTTTCTGGGCTCTAAAGTCACTGCAGATGGTGACTGCAGCCATGAAATTAAAAGACACTTACTCCTTGGAAGGAAAGTTATGACCAACCTAGATAGCATATTGAAAAGCAGAGACATTACTTTGCCAACAAAGTCCATCTAGTCAAGGCTATGGTTTTTCCAGTGGTCATGTATGGATGTGAGAGTTGGACTCTAAAGAAAGCTGAAAGCTGAAGAATTGATGCTTTTGAACTGTGGTGTTGGAGAAGACTCTTGAGAGTCCCTTGAACTGCAAGGAGATCCAACCAGTCCATCCTAAAAGAGATCAGTCCTTAGTATTCATTGGAAGGACTGATGTTGAAGCTGAAATTCCAATACTTTGGCCACCTGATGCGAAGAACTGACTCACTGGAAAAGACCCTGATGCTGGGAAAGATTGAGGGCGGGAGGAGAAGGGGACGACAGAGGATGAGATGGTTGGATGGCATCACCGACTCAATGGACATGGGTTTGGGTGGACTCCGGGAGTTGGTGATGGACAGGGAGGCCTGGCTTGCTGCGATTCATGGGGTCGCAAAGAGTCGGACACGACTGAGTGACTGAACTGATCTTCTAACAGAGAACAGTAGTGGTTAGGGCTCTTGATCAGACACACAGAAGAATCTCAGATATTCAGTATATTTGCATGTTTTTAAAATTATATTTGGGTTATAATTACAGTGTTTCCAACTCCCCTTTCTCCCTTCCTTCTTCCTTTCCTTCATTCCCTCCTCCCTCTCTCTTTTCTTTCCTTTTTTCTTTTTTTGATTCTCTGTCTCTCCCCATGATAATGGAGCCCTACAGCTATTGTTAATTTGCTCCCCTAGCTTTACCCTCTCGCCTTATTTTAAGAGATCATGGGTGAGGTTTGGGGACATCTGAACTATCCTGAGGTGAAATGCATAGGTTCTCTTTGCCTCAGGGTCTGTTAAGGCCATACAAGTCTACTTCTTTATCCTGGCTAATAATTATAATATTCCCAAGATCAGCTTGCCCTTTTAGTAATATGGTTTAGGCTCATGGAATTCTGACACCAAATGAATAAGGCAAGATGTTAATATATTAGATCAAGTCTTGTGAAATTACCATTTTTATAAGTGAAAGTGGTTAGGTATCAGCAATTTCATATGCTTCCAACTACACTTTACTGAGCATCTATTGTGTCCCAGGCTAAATATTAAAACATTAACAGATTGTTTTGTTATTTAGTATTTCATACAGTTGTTTCACTGTTTTCAGAGGTCACAATATCTCATATTTTTAATAGGCATCCTCATTAAGAAATCTGGGGAAACAGTTATTATGATTTCCTCTTAGAAGTCTTTTCTCTTTATCTTTTGCTGGAAATGCTAGAAACTGACAGAGGAACACTCCAACCAATACAAAACACTAACCTAAATTAGGTGGCTCTTTCTTTAGAAGAAAAAACACAAAATCCTTGTGGCTCACACCCACTGTACCCTGAGGAAATTGTTATATGCCTTATTTTTTTTTTAAACATCAGTTGTAAAAAGTACTTTTTTTATTTTTTAAATTTTTATTGGAGTATAGTTGATTTATCATGTTGTGTTACTTTCTGCTGTACAACAAAGTGAATCAGTTATACAGACCTATAAGGGAAAACATTCTAAATAAGGGCAGATACATACATTACTTTAAGAAACACCTGGAGTAACAGGCAAATTTGGCCTTGGAATATGGAATGAAGCAGGGCAAAGACTAATAGAATTTTGCCAAAAAAATACACAGGTCATAACAAACACTCTCTTCCAACAACACAAGAGAAGACTCTACACATGGACATCACCAGATGGTCAACATCGAAATCAGATTGATTATATTCTTTGCAGCCAAAGATGGAGAAGCTCTATACAGTCAGCAAAAACAAGACCAGGAGCTGACTGTGGCTCAGACCATGAACTCCTTATTGCCAAATTCAGACTGAAATTGAAGAAAGTAGGGAAAACCACTAGACCATTCAGGTATGACCTAAATAAAATCCCTTATGATTATACAGTGGAAGTGAGAAATAGATTTAAGGGCCTAGATCTGATAGATAGAGTGCCTGATGAACTATGGACTGAGGTTCGTGACATTGTACAGGAGACAGGGATCAAGACCATCCCCATGGAAAAGAAATGCAAAAAAGCAAAATGGCTGTCTGGGGAGGCCTTACAAATAGCTGTGAAAAGAGAAGCGAAAAGCAAAGGAGAAAAGGAAAGATATAAACATCTGAATGCAGAGTTCCAAAGAATAGCAAGAAGAGATAAGAAAGCCTTCTTCAGCAATAAATGCAAAGAAATAGAGGAAAACAACAGAATGGGAAAGACTAGAGATCTCTTCAAGAAAATCAGAGATACCAAAGGAACATTTCATGCAAAGATGGGCTCGATAAAGGAAAGAAATGGTATGGACCTAACAGAAGCAGAAGATATTAAGAAGAGGTGGCAAGAATACACAGAAGAACTGTACAAAAAAGATCTTCATGACCCAGATAATCACAATGATGTGATCACTCACCTAGAGCCAGACATCCTGGAATGTGAAGTCAAGTGGGCCTTAGAAAGCATCACTATGAACGAAGCTAGTGGAGGTGATAGGATTCCAGTTGAGCTATCCCAAATCCTGAAAGATGATGCTGTGAAAGTGCTGCACTCAATATGCTAGCAAATTTGGAAAACTCAGCAGTGGCCACAGGACTGGAAAAGGTCAGTTTTCATCCTAATCCCAAAGAAAGGCAATGCCAAAGTATGCTCAAACTACCGCACAATTGCACTCATCTCACACGCTAGTAAAGTAATGCTCAAAATTCTCCAAGCCAGGCTTCAGCAATATGTGAACCGAGAACTTCCTGATGTTCAAGCTGGTTTTAGAAAAGGCAGAGGAACCAGAGATCAAATTGCCAACATCCGCTGGATCATGGAAAAAGCAAGAGAGTTCCAGAAAAACATCTACTTCTGCTTTATTGACTATGCCAAAGCCTTTGACCGTGTGGATCACAATAAACTGTGGGAAATTCTGAAAGAGATGGGAATACCAGACCACCTGATCTGCCTCTTGAGAAATTTGTATGCAGGTCAGGAAGCAACAGTTAGAACTGGACATGGAACAACAGACTGGTTCCAAATAGGAAAAGGGGTACGTCAAGGTTGTATATTGTCACCCTGTTTATTTAACTTATATGCAGAGTACATCATGGGAAACGCTGGACTGGAAGAAACACAAGCTGGAATCAAGATTGCCGGGAGAAATACCAATAACCTCAGATATGCAGATGACACCACCCTTATGGCAGAAAGTGAAGAGGAACTCAAAAGTCTCTTGATGAAAGTGAAAGAGGAGAGTGAAAAAGTTGGCTTAAAACTCAACATTCAGAAAACGAAGATCATGGCATCTGGTCCCATCACTTCATGGGAAATAGATGGGGAAACAGTGGAAACAGTGTCAGACTTTATTCTTTTTGGGCTCCAAAATCACTGCAGAGGTGACTGCAGCCATGAAATTAATAGATGCTTACTCCTTGGAAGGAAAGTTATAACCAACCTAGATAGCATATTCAAAAGCAGAGACATTACTTTGCCAACAAAGGTCCATCTAGTCAAGCTATGGTTTTTCCTGTTGTCATGTATGGATGTGAGAGTTGGACTGTGAAGAAGGCTGAGCGCTGAAGAATTGATGCTTTTGAACTGTGGTGTTGGAGAAGACTCTTGAGAGTCCCTTGGACTGCAAGGAGATCCAATCAGTCCATTCTGAAGGAGATCAGCCCTGGGATTTCTTTAGAAGGAATGATGCTAAAGCTGAAACTCCAGTACTCTGGCCACCTCATGCGAAGAGTTGACTCATTGGAAAAGACTCTGATGCTGGGAGGGATTGGGGGCAGGAGGAGAAGGGGACGACAGAGGATGAGATAGCTGGATGGCATCACTGACTTGATGGACGTGAGTCTCAGTGAACTCCAGGAGTTGGTGATGGACAGGGAGGCCTGGCATGCTGTGATTCATGGGGTCGCAAAGAGTTGGACCCGACTGAACGACTGATCTGATCTGATCTAATCTGATAGACCGTGGGGAAAGTGAAAGTGAGAAAGAACATGTAAAAATTTTTCACTGCTTTGTTTATACACTTAAAACTTAAAATATAAAATTTTCCTGATATTGACTAATGTTGTATTAATGCTATTTGAAAATATCCACCTGATAACTCTATTTATAAACCTGCCACACACGGTAACAGGGGATTTCTAAAAGTGCTTTGGTTTCCTCTTCCTGTTCATCACTGTGAATGACTGAAAAAGCAACTTGTAATTTTTCTTGCTGAGTGTGGGCAAATAAGTGAAACTGTATGCAGATATATGGGCTATATGAAAGTATCCTGGTTTCACTTCCTGTAATTTTCAGAACAATATTTACAATATAGTAACAGCTTTAGGAAGTGTGTAGAAAGACGAATCAAGGAAATCAGCCAATGAAATGTTGCAAAGGCAAAAACATAAAAATAGAGATGGCTAGGGTACTTCTCCACAAGGCAGAGTTAAATCATTCCAAATGGTAACCAATGTGTCTTATTTTCAGAGATCTGTAGAGATGTATCAATAGATTTAATTCTTTTTTTTTTTTTAATGTCTTCCAAGTTTAATAGTCTTCACTGACAGGAAATTGTCCCTAGCACTCTCCTTGCATGGCAGCTTAAGGCTTTCCCCATCATTGTACAGTTAGATGGAGGGATTTATCTCATGGTTCTGATATTGTGAGAACGAGCACTGACCAGCACCCTCTGATGGTGCAGCTGTCTTCCTCTGGGTTAACAATTGAAGGATCCAGAAGAGTCTGGAGAAATGGAGGCAAGGATATTGGCTTTTCATTGTGTTACCTTGCGTGCGGGCTGCCTCTTACACATCTTAAGATTTATAAAATGTGAAAGTTAGCTGTATCAGAGAAATTTCAGAGAATATTTTTATGACTCTAAGGTATCTGTCAGAGTCTATCTTGCAGATGAGACATCTATAAGTAAATTGGAATAAAATGAAATAGGTCTCTCAACTTAGCTTTTTAAAAATTCAGATAATTGGCCTTGCAGAGAATGACTGAATGGTGGGCAACCTGAGCCTCATAGATTTTAGCCTGTAACAGCGCTATAGAACTATAATTTTAAATATACAGTTTTATAGGCCCAAGGAGAAAAAACAATGAAAGGCAGAGCTCAAGTCAAGAGAAGTGGGTAAGAGGCCACCCAAATAGAATGGGAAACACTGCCTGCTTTCTCATTTCTAGGATTGCTTGAGAGTTTACATATAGCTGCTGGGAGCCTGAAGAGGAGGGCATTGCTAATAAAATTCAAGAACACAATTAGGGATATCTCAGTTTCAAAATAAAAAGGAGAAATGTTCCCATAAAATATATCCTTTGACCTCAGTTTTCTCCCCAGGGACTAATTAATTCATGGAATTCTAGAGCTAAAAAATAACATAATGGACCAGGCATCTGGGCATAATGTAAATTACCACTCATTCTCATAACAAGTTGGAAGTTAAGTGAAGGTAATTCTGTTTTGTAGAATAAGAAACTGAAACCTAGTAAGTTTAAGATATTTTTACAACGTTGATAAGTTTACTAAGAAAGAGAAAAGGCGGCTGAACTTTTGCCTGAGGGCTTCAAACCCCTTGCTAGTTTTATTGTGCCATGCCAAACATGTTGGGCAGGAATTCCCTCAACAACACTGACTGTGTGAATTCTGTGTGCCAAATAATGCTACAACAGGCTTTAAACATAAAGCATCTTAATTTGGATCTTAACCTGTTATATAATACATTATAATACTTAAACTTTTAAAGTAAAAATCATTAAATAGGTAAAGCATTCACAGAGTACAAATTCAAAGGTATATGAAAAGGCATATAATGAAGATTCTCTCTCCCACACTCTCCTGTCCCTCAGTCAGCCAATTTCTCTTGGTGAATCAATGTTATCTTCCAGAAATATCTTATGTATATTCAGTATATATATGTCCCCTTTTCTTACAGAAATAATAGCATAATATCCATACTGATTTGCAACCTCATTTTTTCATTTAGCAATATATCTTGGAAAATATTTCTTACCCTTACATAAGGAAGTCCCTCATTTTAATTTTTTTTAACAATGTTATAGTATTTCACTACATGGGCAAGCCATAATTTACTTAATTAGTCTCCAACCAACGGGAATTTAGATTATTGCAATCTTTTGCTATTACAAATAATGAGACAATGAGTAATTTCAGAAATACATCATTTCGCAGGTGTGCAATTACCTCTGTAGGATAAATTCCTAGAAGTTAAATTGCTAGGTCAAAAGATACAAGTTCTTGCAATTTTGATAAATGGTGCCAAGCTGCTCTCCTTAGAGGTTATATGATTACTAAAAAATCTTAGGAATACACTCAGAAAGAAATAAGGAAGATATACACAAGAAAAATGGAAATGTCGCTGAGAAATAGATTAAAGAAAACACAGAATATTTTGTCTCCTATGTAGTATTCTTCCTAAAATAAGGACAGATGAACATGTTAAACACCAACAACAGGGTATAATCAACAAGATCCAGATGGCAGGAAACTCCACAGGACAAGTGATTGTTTCAACAAATAAAATGTAAAAATAAAGGGCCAGTGAGATGCAGGGAGGCAGATGGTTTAAAAAGATTTCAAAGACATATCAACAAATTGTAATTTTTGGACTTTATCTGAATGCTGGTTGAAGCAAACAAGCTGTAAAAATCATTTATGGCATTGTGAGACAATTAGGGGAAAGACTAGGATAAATGGAAATTGATATCTTATTCTTAAATTCAATATCATAAAGCTGTAAGTTCTTCCTATATTACTCCGTACATTTAGTGCAATTTCAATAAAAAAAAAACTTTAAAAAATTAGACAAGAAAATTTAAAGTTTATGTAGAAAAAAATTAGAAAGCAGGAATAGCAAGAAAAGCTCTGGGGATAAAAGAGTGATCAGATAATAAAATGCACTTAAAAGCTATGATAATACTCTGTGGGAGAAGGTGAGGGTGGGATGATTTGAGAGAATAGTATTGAAACATATATATTACCATATATAAAATAGGTGACCACTGCAAGTTTGATGCATGAAGCAGGGCACTCAAAGCCAGTGCTCTGGAACAACCCAGAGGGATGGGGTGGGAAGGGAGGTGGGAGGGGGGGTTTAGAATGGGGGAACACATGTAAACCCAAGGCTGATTCATGCCGATGTATGGCAAAAACCACCACAATGTTGTAAAGTAATCAGCCTCCAATTAAAATAATTTTTTTAAAAAAAGCTTCAATAATTAGAATGGTGAGAAATATAATTTGGTATATCATAAAATTTAGCATGTCAAATCAGTGGGGTAGCAGAGATTATTCAGTAAGTGGTAACTGGTGTTAGAAAGAGGTGAAGATAAATTTCCAGGGATTAAAAATAAAGAAGATGAGTAGTTTGTATTTTAAATCAAAATAAGTTCCAGATAGATCAAACTTTAAAAGTGAACACTGAAACTTGAAATTTCCAGGGAGAAAGTACGGGGATTTTAAATAATATATTCATAAGTAAAGATATATGTGTATATATATACACACACACATAAATATGTATATATACATAGTTCATATATATATGTATATACATATAAGGCTATGGTTTTTCCTGTGGTCATGTATGGATGTGAGAGTTGGACTGTGAAGAAGGCTGAGTACTGAAGAATTGATGCTTTTGAACTGTGGTGTTGGAGAAGACTCTTGAGAGTCCCTTGGACTGCAAGGAGATCCAACCAGTCCATTCTGAAGGAGATCAGCCCTGGGATTTCTTTGGAGAGAATGATGCTAAAGCTGAAACTCCAGTACTTTGGGCACTCATGCGAAGAGTTGACTCATTGGAGAAGATTGAGGGCAGGAAGAGCAGGGGATGGCAGAGGATGAGATGGCTGGATGGCATCACTGACTTGATGGACGTGAGTCTGGGTGAACTCCGGGAGTTGGTGATGGACAGGGAGGCCTGGCGTGCTGCAATTCATGGGGTTGCAAAGAGTTGGACATGACTGAGCGACTGAACTGAACTGAACAGATATTTATATTGTACTATCTTTATGTATATGCTTTATGTATATATACTATACACACAAATGTATTATACACACAGTGTTGAATGGAGAAGGCCTAAGTGTGACAAAGACACAGGAGCCATTAAAGATTAATAAATTTTACTATATACATACAGATTAAAATTCTGCACAGCAGAAATCATACGGGTAAAGTCAAAACAGAAGGGATAAACTGAAAAATCAGTTTAAATCTTAAAGATAAGGGATAAGTTCTCTACTCTATATAAGACCTCTATCAATCAATAAATCCAACAGAAATCCTACAGAAAAATAGGCAAAGGACAGACATCAAAGGATTTTAATAGCTCTTAAACACATAAAAGATGATCAAACTTTTCTACAATTATTAATTATAGTAAAATTACACTGACGTACCATTAGTTACTTATTGGACTGATAAAAGTAATATTATGGCCTGAACTATGCAGATATAACACAATGGCCTTAAAGTCTAGGACCACTTACTACAGGTACATTTCTTATGAGGATGAGGGTATTAACGTAGTGCCCAATTTTAGATATTCATGAGGATGCCCTTGAACCATCTCAAAAACATTAGCTTATTCTGCTCAGTAGATTCTGGAGGAATATAAATAACAAATAGACAAACTACCATAAGTCATCTGACACAAAATGCTGGGATATTTACCAGGATAAATTTCAATTGTCTTTTTCTAGACATAGTGAAAAACAAATTTTTCCTTGGACACAGCTATCTATGGTATTCAGTTCAGTTCAGTTCAGTCGCTCAGTCGTGTCTGACTCTTTGCGACCCCATGAATTGCAGCACGCCAGGCCTCCCTGTCCATCACCAGCTGCCAGAGTTCACTCAGACTCACGTCCATCGAGTCAGTGATGCCATCCAGCCATCTCATCCTCTGTTGTCCCCTTCTCCTCCTGCCTCCAATCCCTCCCAGCATCAGAGTCTTTTCCAATGAGTCAACTCTTCGCATGATATCTTCGCATAATATCTATGACATTACCATAGGTTAAAAGACAAATAACAGGGAGTTCTCTGATGGCCTAATGGTTAGGATTCTGGGCTTTCATTACCGTGGCCCTGGTTCGGTTCTTGGTCAAGGAACTGAGATGCCACAAGTTGCACAGAGAGGCCAAAAAAATGAGAGACAAATAATAAATTGTCATTGGCGTGCTTTTAACCCACAAGTCAGCTTTTCCGCCTTTTGCTTTTAATTCACAAGTCAGATTTTCCACCTTCAATCATTCTGAATTGAGTAATATCTAACACCTTCTGATTATTTACAAAGGAATAATTTTGTGGGTTTATGACCTTATTGTAGAACATGGCCACATGTCATACATCAAAATTACTTGCCTTAGCATAATTATGTTAACGGAGTGAAATGATGTTCACATTTGAATCTGCATGGCTCAATCATGGCAGCAGTCAGCACCATCTGTTGATTGCTTTCCTTAGTGTCTGTGGCAGGAAGGCTCTCTGAGGTCAATTTTCTTTTCGGTTGTGGCTCTCTTTGCTAGTCCGTACTTCTTAGCCACATAAATGGATGACATTTTAAAACCCTTTGTATTTTTTGCAATAAAGCTACAAGGCAACCAAAGATGTTCTCAGGGGGGTGAGTTATTTTAAGATTGAGACCCTAGTAAGATTAGATAGCATGTGTGTAGCCTCTAAGGATCATTAATATCATTAATATGAGGCAAAGTCTTGGAATAAATGGCTTCTAGGAGAGCATAATTTATTCAAAATGACATGACTTTAAAATGTTTTTATTACCTATTATTAAAAAGAAAGATGATAAAACTCTTTCTCTAAATCAGCACTTCTCAGTGTGTGGTCTGTATCAGAATTTCCTGGGAGATGGTGAAAATGCAGGTTGGAGGCCATATTACCAACCTCTTGAATCATTCTAGACATATACCCCCTGCCTCCTCGCCTGTATTTTTTATGAAATATTTCAGGATGCAATCAAGTATGAAAATCAAGTTGGGAAGATTACCAACTAGCATATGCCTCTCAGGAAAACTGAGCTTTTAGGCAGTGGTGGCAAGAGAGTAACATTGTTACATTTGTTTCTAGGATTATTGAACATATCTAGGTATTAAACATACCTACCTCCTTCCTAGACTCCAAGCTCCACGAGGGCAGGAATCATCTCTGTCTCACTCAGGATTGTCTGAGAACGTAGCCCATTGCTTGACCTAGACTGCCCTCAACATTCACTGAGTGAATGATTTAAGTATATTATGCCCACCTACAGGTGAGCAATCTGAGTCTTGGAAAGGGTAGACAGCCCAAAGCCACTCAGAGGGTGAGCAGAATGTCCTTCCGGGCTGGCTCCAAGCCCAGGCCCTTTCCTTGTCATGGGACGTTCAATTTGGTGGTAGAGGGGATCTATATCAGCTTTGCCTGTTAAACAATCAAATCCTCAAAAAGCCCAATTAATGAGTTTATTTAGAAAACAAAATAAGTTTTATAGTGCTTTGCTGCTGTTACTGCTAAGTCGCTTCAGTCGTGTCTGACTCTGTGCGACCCCAGAGACGGCAGCCCACCAGGCTCCCCCATCCCTGGGATTCTCCAGGCAAGAACACTGGAGTGGGTTGCCATTTCCTTCTCCAATGCATGAAACTGAAGTCGCTCAGTCGTGTCCGACTCTTAGCGACCTCATGGACTGCAGCCTGCCAGGCTCCTCCATCCATGGGATTTTCCAGGCAGGAGTATTGGAGTGGGTTGCCATTGCCTTCTCCTATTAGAATGTTAAAAAAAAATCAACACAGCACAAGAGGATAAGAAGTGAGGGGATGTGAAGAACTATTTCAATTTTAAATAAAATGATGGAAAGTTTTCACTCAACAGGTGATTTTTTTGAACAAAGCCTTAGAGGAAGAAGCAAGCCACTGACACCTGGGGTCAGAGGCCAGGGACCACCAAGATCAAATGCCTGAGGAAGGAGTAGGTCTGTTTAATCCAAAGATCTACAAGAAGCCAACACAGATGGAACAGAGAGGGTAGGGAGGATGAGGTGAAACCTGATCAGAATGAGTTACAGAAGAACCGGAAGAGATGATTCAGAAACAGTAGAAATTGGGCAGCAGCTGGGCAGCAGCGGGGTGGAGAAGTGGTTAGTCAAGAGAGTTTCCTTTGTTTGCTTAAGGTAGGAGGAAACACAGGATGCTTGTTTTCTGGTATTAATGCTCCAGGGGAAGAGGGGGGAATTGATGATTCAGGAGAGAAGGGCATTGCAGGAGCAGAACTGTGAGGTTGAGAAGGTTGAGAACCTGTGCACTGGTAGGGGGTGGCCTTAGAAACACAGACACTTCATCTATAGAAACAGGAGAAAAGACAAAGTATATGGAGGGACTTCCCTGGTAGTCTGGTGATTAAGACTTCATGCTACCAATGCAGGGGGCATGGGTTTGATCCATGGTTGGAAAACTAAAATTCTACATGCTGTGTGGCGCAGCCAAAAAAAAAAGAAAAAGAAAAAAGCAAAGTACATGGGTAGAGAGCTATTAGGTAGGGGCCTGTGGTAGTGAGAGGCTGTGCCAATCTTTTGATAGGTTCTCTTTTTTTCCATGAAATAGGATGCAAAGTCATTAGCTGAGAACAAGTCTGGGAGCATGTGCTAGAGAACCTCCTTAAGGACATCTTTCACTGCATTCTGCTGCTGCTGCTGCTGCTGCTGTTAAGTCACTTCAGTTGTTTTTGACTCTGTGCGATCCCGTAGATGGCAGCCCACCAGGCTCCCCCGTCCCTGGGATTCGCCAGGCAAGAACATTGGAGTGGGTTGTCATTTCCTTCTCCAATGCATGAAAGTGAAAAGTGAAAGTGAAGTCGCTCAGTTGTGTCCAGCTCTTAGTGACCCCATGGACTGCAGCCCACCAGGCTCCTCTGTCCATGGGATTTTCCAGGCAAGAGTACTGGAGTGGGATGCCATGCTTTCTCTGTCACTGCATTCTACTCGTATATAAACATGGTACTTGGGAGTTTCTGCTTAAGCATATGGAAATACCTTATGCACAAACTTTTGCCAACATAGTGTTACTCATCTTTGGTTAGAATTAGCTTGGAAAGTAAACTGTATAAGTAATGAATTTTGAAAAATAAATTAATACAGATTGAAAACCTTCTCATCTGCTCTCATTCATATTGCAAATTTATTGTCTCAAAATTATTTCATGTCCTGAATGTCACTGAGAAATTTAGTAGATAGCTGAGCTGCACCCCAGAAGTGGGTTTCCAACCATAGTTTAATTGGAAGGGTCGTAACTAAGTTTTACCATATGGGGTTGCCAGATGTAATCAGTGCAGTATAAGTGTGAAGAAGACATTATTGAGTGTGTCGAAGCACATTTTATAAGCAGTGAAAGCTATCATTTATGCAACAGAAATCACTCTAATGTCTCATGAAATTAGGACATCAGTAGAATATACAAGTGTTGGAGAGTTAATGCAAAACAAGTAATTTTGGTTGAAAGCTAGCATGCTATTTAAAGACATACATACATTAGATCAGGGCTTCCCTTGTAGTTCAGTTGGTAAAAATTCTGCCTGCAATGTAGGAGACCTGGGTTTGATTCCTGGGTTGGGACGATCCTCTGGAAAAGGAAATGGCAACCCACTCCAGTATTCTTGCCTGGAGAATTCCATGGAGAGAGGAGCCTGGCAGGCTATATAGTCCATGGAGTCACAAGTCAGACACAACTTAGCAACTAAACCACCATCACATAAGTTAGATAATAAAAGTATTACTCACCATTCCTCCGCCTTGTCATATGAATCAAATCTGTAAGGATGACATGGCTTGAAGTTCTTATGCCAACACAACAGATAATATAATTGGAAACTGATATAGTTGGGAATTTAGTTTTATTAACATAGAATCTGGGCAAATTCCTCAGCCATAAAGTAGAGGCCCATAAAGTTTTCAACCTGGGGCCAATGGATGGTTTAACAAATTGATATAGGTATTACTGAATTTTCAGTTGTTATTTGTATTCTTAAAGTCTCAAAGCTCTTGAAACTCGGTAGCTAGTCTTGAACAGATTAAACCTAACAAAACCTATGATAATCCCAAAAGTCTATCATACTAATGTCTGAAGGCAGGCTCAGAACAAAAGATCACAACTGAATACACCATACAAAAGGCACTGCCTTCCCTACTTCTAGGTCAAACTGAACAGAGTCATTGTACAAGCAAAGAGTTCATCGGCCCTAATTGTGCATCAGCAGTAGCTGTTGCACTAGTATTAAATCTTGCTCAAATAGAGATGTATAAATTACATATGCACCAAAACAATGGCACTCCAAGGCTAAATATCCAAGATTACCCATTATGCAGAGACTAATCATCTGGTTTTATTCTCCCTGAACTTGGATACAATTATTTGTAGGACTGTGATAAATGACTGTTAAGAGTTTAATGCCTTAAATCCTCACAATGTGGAATTCATACTCCCTCACATACTAATAAGAGTGCATGTGAAACAGGGAAGGAAAGGCAAACTCAGACAATTTGAACTATGTAATGTGTGGCCAGGTTAGATAAATCCAAGAAAGGCATTCTATTTAAAGGGTTTAGCAGGTTAAGGCTTGTAAAGCAGTCAAGACTATGCACACACACAACTTGGAGCCAAGCTATCAGAACTGAAGAATCTCCCACTGCCAGCTGGAGAATTTCAGCTGGGGGATATGATCAGCCCAGAGACACACTGTGAGAGGACTGGAGGTCACACTTGTTCTCTGGTCAGTTGCTTTCTGCAGCCCTACTGTCAAACCAGTGTGTGATGCTGAGTTCTAAAGCCAGGCGGGTGCATCTTCTCTTGACATTAGTTATCCAGCCACCTTTCTTGGGTACTATTATAACTTTGGAAAGATGATCCCACTGGTGGTACCATACAGAGAAACTGTTGAGGTTGGATCACAGAGATGTACTGCTGCTGCCGCCAAGTCGCTTCAGTCGTGTCTGACTCTGTGCGACCCCATGGACTGCAGCCTACCAGGCTTCTCCGTCCATGGGATTCTCCAGGCAAGAACACTGGAGTGGGCTGCTGTTTCCTTCTCCAATACATGAAAGTGGAAAGTGAAAGTGAAGTCACTCAGTCGTGTCTGACTCTTAGCGACCCCATGGACTGCAGCCTACCAGGCTCCTCCATCCATGGGATTTTCCAGGCAGGAGTACTGGAGTGGGATGCCACTGCCTTCTCCCACAGAGATGTACAGGCAAGACTAATTTAAGCTTGCCAGTGAAGCAGAATGCAAGTAAATTCTACAACAATTTCCAAAGCAAAGTTAAGGTGAAGAAAATGAACTTTACATTTAAACAGCAGTCTGTAAGAACCTTTCACTAGTGAGTGGGCGCTAAATGCTTACAGAGTTGTAAATAAAAGGAACTGTGACTATGCTGGGCTTCAAGGCCAATTCTGTTGCACTCTTGATTTATCCTTAGGGCCAAGTTACCCTCTTTCCTACCCAGAATGATGTCCTTACCTTTTTTTTAACTTGGCTAACTTCTATTTCTTTTCAAAAACTCACCTCATTGAAAGTGGCTTCCAGAAAGTAATTTATATTTTTGTATATATAGTGTTCAGTGCAATGCTTTGACTGGAAAACTCTGAACAGATGTTTCTTGAATAGTAGAGAAAGATAACTATATTTGGGGAACATGAATGAAAAGAAAACTGGACTGAGAAAGAGAAGACCTGAACTTGAACTGTCACCCCCCACCCCTACCCACCACCGCCACTCTGTGGAGATAAAGCTTTTCTTCTTGCTGGGACTCTTGTTTCCAAGTCTACAAAATAGCAATCATAATGCATTCTCCTTCTACTTTGTAAAGTAGCTATGATAAGAAGTGGCTGTGATGAACACATGGCTTTATTATGGGGGAAAGTGAAAGTGTTAGTCGCTTCAGTTCAGTTCAGTTCAGTCGCTCAGTCGTGTCCGACTCTTTGCGACCCCATGAATCACAGCACGCCAGGCCTCCCTGTCCATCACCAACTCCCGGAGTTCACCCAGACTCACATCCATCGAGTCAGTGATGCCATCCAGCCATCTCATCCTCTGTTGTCCCCTTCTCCTCCTGCCCCCCAATCCCTCCCAGCATCAGAGTCTTTTCCAATGAGTCAACTCTTCGAATGAGGCAGCCAAAGTACTGGAGTTTCAGCTTTAGCATCATTCCTTCCAAAGAAATCCCAGGGCTGATCTCCTTCAGAATAGACTGGTTGGATTTCCTTGCAGTCCAAGGGACTCTCAAGAGTCTTCTCCAACACCACAGTTCAAAAGCATCAATTCTTCAGTGCTCAGCCTTCTTCACAGTCCAACTCTCACATCATGTCTAACTCTTTGGGACCCCATGGACTGTAGGCCACCAGGCTCCTCTGTCCATGGAATTCTCCAGGCAAGAATACTGGAGTATGTAGCCATTCCCTTCTCCAGGGGATCTTCCCAACCCAGGGATCAAACCCAGGTCTCCTGCATTGCAGGCAGATTATTGTCAGAGCCACCAGGGGAGCTGTCTATAATGGGTAGCCTTGAGCAAATCACAGAAATGACAGGCATCTATTTCCTGTGTCAAAGGAGGATCATACAAACTTCTCTATTTCTTAACATTTTTAAAAAAGTTTTCAAATGTCAGAAGATGTTAGAGCTTTTTTATTTATTTATTTTTAGGTTCAAATTTTAGTCTTGAAATAATTTCACACTTAGAAAAAGGTTAAGTAAAGTACAAAAAGTATTCCTATATACTCTTCACTTAGTTTCTCCAAATATTAATATCTTACTTATAACTGATACACAATGATCAAAACCAGGAAATTAACACTGACATAATACTACTAACTGATCTATAAATTTCATTCAAATGTTTCCAATTATTCTTTTAATGTCCTTTTCTGGTCCTGGATTCTGTCCAGGTTCCCACGTTGCATTTTGTTGTCATGTCAAATGGCAACCCACTCCAGTGTTCCTGCCTGGAGAATCCCAGGGGCGAGGGAGCCTGGTGGGCTGCCGTCTGTGGGGTCACACAGACTTGGACACGACTGAAGTGACTTAGCCCCTTAGTATCCTCCAATGTTTAAAAAAGTATCTCATGAGTGGATGCATTAAGACTGAAAATATCCTATTTCTCATCATACTTTTGGCCACTAATTTTAACATCCATTGATTATTCTTATCTGAAGCAATGAACACAGTGTTTGCCAAATGGTGATTTTTCTACTTCTATCGTTCTTTCTTCATTCATCAAATGGACTTCTCCTGCAAGCAACAGCTGTCCCTTTTTTCTTCCTTATTAATGTATTTAAGTTATTTATTTGTATGAGTATGGACTTGTGGGTATTTGTTTTTTATGCATTACAGTCCATTACTATCGTTATTTATTTCACAAATTGTCCCAGGTTTGCTATGGCCTTTTAGATGATTCAACTCACAGATCAGTGCCTTGCTTAAAATCAATCCACTTCAAGAAATGCCTGTTTGGAGATGTGGTATAGGAGAAAAAGTGAAAATGTATAGGTGGAGAAGGAAAAATGCCCAGGGTATGAAGGACAAAGGGTACTGAAACCAGATCCTGGCTGCTCCAAGAATGAAAGACAAAAGGCTCATATGGATACAGAAGCTCAGGGTACCAAATACCCCTGGCTTTTATACTCTGGCTGGAGATCTGACCATCTGGCAATTGGCAAGAAGGTTTAAGAAAATATTTATATGCCTGTATCATCTGAACATACAGAGGTCAGCCAGAAGTCATAATTACAAGTTCAATAACTCTATCTCACAGGTATATGCGTGTTTGTGTGCATGTGTATGCCCGTGCACGCTCGAGTGTGAACAGAGGGTAGGGTGCATAGTACAGGGAGAGATTAAGATATCAGCAGATTAGGCTACTGTAATGAGAACTTTTTGAAAACAGATAAAATCGACCTTGAACATGATTTGTATAACACAAATCCCTGTGCAACAGACAGGTGATCATGTTTGTTCATAAAATCACTTATTAATTCATCACACAGACTCACACTCTGAATGTTTAAAATGTTCCTAGCACTGCGCAAACACCACAGATATAAGCAACAATTAAACACTGTCTTTGCTGACCTTGCACTTCTGTGGAACTGAGGTCATTTCAGAAAGCTGGAATGTTCCAGGTGGTCTTAGAGAAAGCTTTGGGCTTCATCAGTAAAATGGGAGAATTGGTCTTTGATCTTTAAGATTCTTTCCAGCATTGAAGTCATTTGATATTGTAATTCGCTAAACTGATTATTTAAAAATTACTGCTTAATGTGCCTTTCTCTCAAAATATCCTAATCAGTAATAGATGCACTCTTCTCTTTAATAAATCCTTTGTAGCTGCTTACTGAGTCTCACAGAGCTGATTCCCTTGAGGTAGAAAATCTCATTTACATACAGTCACCAACTCTATTTTTCACACAGTGGCTTAGACTTCTGACACAATGAAAAGTCAGCTGAGACTCAGAATACACAGTTTTTAAAGTCAGAAGCATATTGTATATTGTATGTTTATTGTATATGTATATGCAATATACAATATACATATTATATGTTGTATACACATGGCATATTGTAGCTATAGCTTTCTTATCTTCTCTTGATGAAGAGAAATCAAATAGCTAATTTAAATAATTTTAGTGGTGGACAGAAATTGCTTTCATGGCTATGACTGTCATATTCATTACAAGGGACACATGCTTATCTGTATCTTCCAAAATAAGAAAGATGCCTTATTTTTTTTATGGTAAGACATACTTATTTGGAAGTTCAGTAAGAAAACAATTTTAGCAAATCAGCAACACATTTAATAGTTAATAATACAGGTGTTAAGTTTACTAACCTAAATCTAAACTATGACAGCAGGACTAGTATCTTAGAGAAAACAGAGAAGAAGAGTAGAAAAACAGACAAAATCCAAGATATTTTAAAAACTACTGATACCACACTATCAAATTTGTATTTTACACTTACTACAGTCCCAAATATGAACAGTGAGTGATACTGGTCTGCATTGCACAAAGTCCCAATACTAATCACAGTCTTCTTATGGTTCCTTCTCTTCCAATCTTTTAGTTTAAAATAGCAAATCTTTTCATAAAGCGTAGCCATATCACAATGGGCTTGAATGAAGGAGTTTTAGAACTATTGTTTCATTTTTATAAAGCAAGAACAGATTTTTCACTTGTATATTGATTTAAAATACTGAATGTACCAGTATACCTTTGGTTACTTGCCTACTCTAAATCAGAAGTAAACGGGTGCTGCAGACAAAAATCTGAACTTATTCTAAAGGGAGGTCAGTTTCGAGTAGTCACTTTAATACCAATACCATCTGCTTTCTTTCAGTTTCTTAATGGAGAAACACTTCAAAACTATCATCCTGAAATGTACCACGGATAAAAATGTACCACTTCCTGCATCCCTACAGATAAGCTTATGAAATGTAGGCCTGGGGTAGTAACTGTAATTCTTCTAGTGTGAGATATGACCCAGTAACCTGTTGGGAGAGTTGAAAGATTAAAAGTGAAGGGGGATTTGGATTGAATGAATATGTTTTTGGGAATACCAGTTGAGACAACAGATTGGGTTCATTGAGTTGTTAGAGGCTGCAGGAAAGGGTTTTTGATGATGTTTGTGAACAGCAGGAAAGGAAGAAAAGTAACTCAGGGAGACCAACTAGATGGTCAGTAAGAGGAAAAAAAGTTTTGGTGGGAGCCCAGGAAGCAAGCAGCTAATGAGGCTGCAGAAGACACGGCCAAGATCAACTTAGCCCTGAACTGAAATGGGATCCCAGACCATCAGTGGAACATTGAGAAATCCCAAAGTGGAAGGAAATGAAAGGATTTAGCTCATTCCATGTGAGAGCACTATAGAGTCAGTCTTTCCTGGTGGCTCAGACGGTAAAGAATATTCCTGTGATGCAGGAGACCTGGGTTTGATCCCTGGGTCAGGAAGCTCCCCTGGACAAGGGAATGGCAACCCACTCCAGTATTCTTGCCTGGAGAATCCCATGGACAGAAGAGCCTGGAGGGCTAAAGTCCATGGAGTCGCAAAGAATCGGACACAACCAAGTGACTAACACACACATAGAATTGCAACTTAAAATGAACTACGCTATCATGAAACAAATGATGAGGATGTGTTCCATGAACTTCTCTTCTTGAAGATAGCTCTACCAGAAGTAGTTTTATTTCTAATGGACAGATCTGGTTAGTGACACTCACAGTGTGTTCCAAAGATTCATAAAATCAGATTTTGCACCATATATTTCCTTAAACCCAGATCCTAAACTTTAATGCTATTTTATGTTGACATTTAAAGTATTCAAATTTGAAGAGCCTCCATATACTACAGAAAGCACAGTTTTATGCTCAAAACTGCAGCCTGTGAAAATATATGCCCCATAGAAGTAGGGCACTTCGAACTGCTTAATATTTCAATTGCATAAAATGCTTGTAAACATTTTACAATTATACACTAGCAGAGGGCTTTAAGAGGCACTTTCATCTGTTCTGATGGCTCAAGTTACTTCTCATAGCCCAGGGTTGGGCTGTAATATGTGGTTCTGTTGGTTGATGAATTCTCACTTCCCTTATTTCTGGGATTTGTGGACATCCTCTGGTGATTCTAACCCTCACCCTTCTCTCCCTCCTGGATTTCATGCCTAATTAACTGATATAAAAATGAACGCAGAGCTCACAAATTCTTAAACTGAAATAACACAAAGGTAAATGTGGCATGACTGAGTCTCTTCCAACTAGTCCTTGGGAATATAAATATTTCCCTTAAAAAAGGGGCCTGAAGTAAGGTTAAGACATGATTTGAGAGGGTTAAGAAATCTGTTGTCCTCTCTCCCCTTTCTTTAAAGAAAAACAAACAAATTATGGGCTAGCAACTGCTTTCAGGATTCAATCCAAAGTAATACAGCCAGAGGAACACTCTATCAAGCACACGTTCTGACATGTTTTACCTACAGAGAGACAGTAGCATTACTATACAACCATTGCATAGTATCTTTTATTTTTTAAAAATACTTTTGCCTAAAATTGACAGCCTTCTAATATGGAGCCTTTATCAGTTATTATTCCAGTGACAACTGGTTCTAGGCAAGATTTAAAATGTGTTTCTCAATTTTTGCTTCAATATACCTGAGGAATATAATATACTTAAAAATACCTATACTCTAGTAAGCAGTGGAGGTGAGGTGTAAGTGTAAGGAGTCTGAAAAATGTTACAGAAATTACGCATGCACCTACCCACTGTTTTAATACTCATGGGGATCCAGGGCTTTTGAGAACTACTTGTGTGATTCGCAAAAAAAAAAAAAAAAAAATTACTATCTGAAAAAGGCATTAGGGTTTCCAATATCTATTGAGTACTTGCCATGTACTAGGGACTTCCTATGGTTTCTTTTATTAACCCTCTCAGAGTGTCACTAGAAAGGAACTCTGCCAAAGAATAAACAAAAGTTTATTTACTCAACAAATATTTATTAAGCATCTGCTATTCACCAGGGACTTTTTAGGTGTTGGGGATACAGCAGTGAACAAAATAGAGAGAGTATATACTTTCAAAATCTTGTATTAAGGGTTAATTTAGGGGCTCAGAAAAGTTAACTCACCCCAAATAAAGATGAGATTTGAGACCACTCCATGTTTCATACAACACACTTTCAGAGGCCCCTCATCACTGCATGCTCTTCTGAACAATCTGGTTTTCTTTGAGCACCAATGTCAAGACAGATTGTTTTGCACTTCAAGCTGATAGCAGTCACTATGAACTGGGCCCTGGACACAAATACACAAGGGGCCTGCCTTATGGAGCTTATATCAAACAAATAAATCACACATATAGATATCTAATTGCAAACTATGTGGATGGGGAAGGTCCCCTGGAGAATAAAATGGCAACCCACTCCAGTATTCTCGCCTGGAAAATCCCATGGACAGAGGAGCCTGGTGGGCTACAGTCCATGGGGTCACAAAGAGTCAGACATGACTTAACAACAATAACAAACTGTGTTACGTACAGTGAAGAAAAGTCGGCAATGTGCTATGTCATAGAATCATGGGGCCCTAGTTTAGATGAGAGAGGACCAGGAAAGGCCTTTCTGAGCAAGTGTCACTTAAGCTGACCATTGATGGATAAGTAAGAGTTAAGAAGAGAAGCAGTATTCCACATGGAGGGAATAACACAAAGGCCTGAGTTCAGGAGAGAGTTTTGTGACTGTGAGGAACTGATAAACATCATTAAACAAAAGGGAGAGAAGTGGCTGGCTTTAAGTAGCTAGGGGTCAGAACATATAGGGCCTTATAGAGGCAGCAAGTATGTTGCATTTTCTCCTAAATGGAGAACAGTTTAAGAAGCTGATGTTTACAGAATGGATTTCAAGGAAGTCTAGAAGTACAAGCCTAAAGACAAATTGGGTGCTTATTGTAACAATCTGAGTGAAAGGAGATAGTGGCTAGATTAAGGTGGCTAAAAAAAAATGGAGATAGAACAGAAGTAGACAGATTCTCAATATTATTATATAAGAGATAGACTGAATAGAAAATAGGTAATGGTAAGGAGAGACGACTCCTTGGTTTCTCCAGTACCAGAGAGCAGGGTGGAGGTGCCCTTCTCCAGGATGCAGGAAGTTGAGCCAAGAACAGACAGAAGTAAAGAAAGAGATCAGAAATTTTGTTTTGAATAGGTAAATCTGAGATGCCCTTGAAACATTCACTCGAAGAGTCAAAGAAGTGTAGTTAGATAAATGAGGTTAGAGTTCAGAGTGGGGCTTCCCAGGTGGCGCAGTGGTAAAGAATCCATCTGCCAAACCAGGAGACCTGGGTTTGATCCTTGGGTCAGGAAAATCTCCTGGAGGAGGAAATGCAACCCACTCCAGTATTCTTGCCTGGGAAATCCCATGGGCAGAGGAACCTGGTGGGCTACAGTCCATGAAGTTGCAAAGAGTCGGACACAACTGAATGATTAAACACAAATGCACACAGAGTTCAGAGTACAGGTCTGGGAGAGAGGGATATTTGGGAGTTGTCAGCACATTTAAGCCTATCAAGACAAATGAGATTTTGGGGGGGGGGGGGTGTGGGGGTGGGTGGGTGTGGTGAACAGCCCGCCAATGGCCAAGCACTGGAAAATTCCAATACTTGTAAGACCTAGGAGGATGAAGTAAAAAAATGACCATCCACGTGAGCACAGGGCCTGGCAGAAAGCAAGGACACAATGCCTGTTTATTACTAGCCAAGAAACAAAGCCATATTTTAGTGTCTAGTGAAAAACACTTTCCCAATTTGAAACAATTGTATAATATCTAGGCTGGAATAGTTGATGTACTACATTAAAATAAGTCAACTGTCTTTTTCTTTTTTGTAGGTCAAAACTGGTCAAATTTTGGCATTTTTATTAAGTTTATTATTATACAAACATAAGTTGGAAGAAAATCCATTATATCAAAGAATACAGTTCTAAAACGTTGCCCTTTCACACATGGAGAGTAATCTTTTGCTAACTCTAGAAGCTTCATTATTAATTTAGATATAAAAGATATTAAAAAAACATACATGGTAATGCTGAATACCACTTAACCAATTAATTTCACCCTGGCAATCAAGCTGACAGCCTGAAAATATCATTGACAACTTATTATCATATTCTGACTACTGACAATCCCCAAACCACTACTCCCTGGGAAATCTACATATCTATCAGGGTAAGCATTTTCAATTTCACACATTTTGAATTTTCTGTCTGAGTTAAGAAAAATCTGACTTCCCAGTTCTTTCTACAGGGAAAAAGAAAACATTAATAGGAAACTAATAGACATGGTTGACAGCTCTATAATTTAATCTTAGTTCGTAGGGACTATGCTTTGAAAGTTTGAGTTACTCTGTATAATCATGGGTCTCTTTCATTTTATCAGACATATTCACCCCCCAAAAGTTAATAATTCAGTATACTTTCAATTTACCTAGGACTTGTGATTTCCCTTGTGGCTCAGCTTGTAAAAGATCTGCCTGCAAGACCAGAGACATGGGTTCAATCCTTGGGTTGTAAAAATCCCCTGGAGAAGGGAAAGGTCACCCACTCCAGTGTTCTGGCCTGGAGAATTCCATGGACTATATGGACACATTCCATGGTGTCGCAAAGAGTCAGACACAACTGAGCAACTTTCATTTTCACACTTTCATGATTTCAAGCTGGGATTGCAAGATGTCAAAGGTGTAAATTGGACCAGTGTAATAGAGAGGAGTGGCATCTGCAGCAAATAAAGAAATTTTTTTCCCCCCCAAAAACATAAACTCTGCAAAAACAATCCAGATGAGGTAAGGTGGCAGGATTTCAGTCTGCCCAGCTGGAAGTTTGACACATATGATTTAAAGTAACTTTGTAGTGGGTTTTTTGGTATTATCACTGAACATCCTCTAGTTTTATGTGAAGTTAGAATTTTAAAATATTGCTTTTACTTTTTAAAGGGTTAAGACCTAACAATCATAAATGTTCTCATTTGTTTAAGAATGAAGGAGACTTCATAGTTGCAGAATGCAAGGTGCATGACACAAATGTTGTGTAGTAACTATGGAAAAGTCTATAGAAATACACAGAGGATGTTGGTCACTTTTGAAGTAATGACTGTAAGCCATGTTTAGGCTAAGAACAACAACAACACAAACTTGATCCTGTGTGGCGATACCTGAGATAACCTACACAACTTTCTGTGCCTCAGTTTCCTCATTTGTGAAATGGGGACTAAAATAGTACTTGTCTCATAGGATTATTACAGAAATTAAGGGGAATCATGTATGTATATAAAGATACTAGCAGAGTGTGTAGGTAGAGGTAAAAACCCAGACTCAGAAAACAATAAAGTACCTGGATTTCCCTCTGCACAACATCCACTGCTTCCTCAAAACCTTTCACTTTACCTTCTCTCACAATAATAGTCCCTACATGACCTGCAAACAAGTATCAGGAACATAGGATTGTAAACCCATTGTTCAATGTGGCCTTTAATATTTCAGTAATTTCTATGTGCAGTCATCTTGTTCTTCTTTTCCCACCCTAAACTGTACTGATAAAATTATACTTCTCAGAGAGCTTCCTAAAACTCAACCAGGACAAGAGAAAGCCAACATCAGGTACAATTAGTCACTTTATATGCACATATCTAAAGTAAATACACCAATATTAACACCATTATTTTTGATACTCAAATAAATAGATACGTAACTATACATAGAAAAAGCAAAATTTTGTTTTTTCTTAACTTCTCTGAAAATGTCATCCTGGCTGGGTGTTTTACCAATAGCTGTTAATTTACTACTTATCCACCGAAATTTCTATTACCATTTGCATGAAACATAGAAAACTCATAGTCTGTTTTTTTCTCAGAAAACTGGAAATGTAACTATTTAACCTCTTTGTCACTCAGCTTACTGTTCTTCGCTCATCCAACTAAGCACCTCTCACCATCCTAGGGCACACGCGTCACAGGTCTTCACTGAGGTTTCAAGACATGTACCTTTCAGATGACTACATTTCTTTAGTTTCACAGTTTTCCCCCCCTCTCATTTTTATGGGAGGGTTTATATTATTGAACCGTTGCCAATTTGTCTAAACACACAAATTAAACAGTAAATTAAACAGCTTATTAAAAGTAAACAGACTCTGAATAAGGGCTTGAGGGGCTAATGAATGCAGAAAGTAATTTTACCGCAAGAAATTTGGCTGGATTAGAAAGCTGGGTTCTAAGGTATGTTTTGGTGAATGAAGTCTGGATCCACTCGATAAATAAGATCTTTCTGTTAAAGGTTTTCTAAAAGTTATTCTAAGAGAGAGAAAGAGGAAAACATTTTTTGAAATATCAGCTGGTACACTATTATATTTAAAGTGAAACTGGGCTTATGATTTTAAGTTGTCAGCCATATCATCAAATGACTGGCTTTACCTGTATAAAGACAGCAATTACTGTAGTTAATGATTCTTAGTGATGGATTATTCATGCTAGTTAGCTAGCTGAACATTATGTTTCTATAATAGTAAAAGCATGATTAATATGTTTTGTGGCAGTTAAGAAGCAGGTGTCAAATCAAAAACTAAAATTTTCCAATTAGGGTGACAGAAAAAGGAAGATGATATGAAAGTAAACTAAAGCAACGACAAAAATTTTAAGACTGAAAAGAAAGGAAATGAGACATATTTTAATTAAAGCTGACTTCCTTAATCTAAAAGCAAGGAGACCCTTTTTTTCATAGGGATGTTTCAATGTCAAGTAAGCCAGTACTTTTTACGAAATGAAGCAAATCGAATGTAGATAAATGAACATAATCCTCTTAAGACAGATTTAAATGCTTCAGCTGATTTATAATTATCACTACATTTTTAGGTCTCTAAACTTTTTTATTGTAGTAAAAAATAATCTATCTTAACATTTTTAAGTGTATACAATCGTTACTTTTTGAACCACTACAATGATTCATTTTCCTCTTATTCCTCAGATTCACAACTTTCTTAGTCATTCTTCCTTAGCCATCTCCCTTACTGCATCCCTGGGGTCATACACTGAAATGCCCACAGAGGCTGGCATGGGAAGTGGGAGCAGGCAAGGTGATAAATGGGACCCAAGGAGTTCAATATAAGAGAAGAGAGAATGGTTGCGGAGAACTGACATTTAAACACACACACACACGTGTGGGCTGACCTCTGACTTGTTTTGAAATCCTTGGCTTGTAGCTAATAAAGGGACAAAACCTGTTGATTCTGTATCCCAGATCTTCTTTGAATCTATATCATCACTGCTATCACCTCTGGGCCACTGTGATCACTTCTGCTTCCTCCCACATTCTACTTTTGTCCTTTCCTTATTCTCAGCTTTACATGTTTATTTACTTGTTTCCCTAGAGTACAGATCTGATAACAAAAGATCTGATAACAAAATGTTTTCTGTGTCACATTGTTTTATGTATTTTAAGGCGACATGACCAGCATGAATAGATTCATGGCTATTAAAGCTTCAGTGTGTATTATATCTTTTCCAATATAAATTGTCTTTACTGACCAGATTAAAGTTTTTGCTTTGAATTCTGTCACCTAACAAATATGTCACTCTGTATTATTAAATTTATTTTTGTCTATTATTGCATTGCCACTCTTTTACTTTAACTGATGCTACTTTGCTTAGCATTGTCTCTAAAAACAAGTTTTTGCTTTTCATCCACCATGGCAGATTCTACCTTTCAATAAGAGAGTAAATCTGTTGATAACTGTAATATATTTGCTTAGCATTTTGTCATGCTTCTTATGTTTTCTTTTTGCATAGATCACATATTTCCTCTGTTCTTAAATACTGTTTTTCTGTGAATATGAAGAATAAAACAACATCTACTGACTCCACAATCTGTAAAATAAGGGATTTAATATTCTTTCTTATACATCCTTCTCTGTGTTTTTGAAGTGATCTGGGGTATTTGACACAGAACATTATTTTTTCTACCATAAGGCATCTTATAAGAATCATTTTTAACATCTGAGTTGTTTAGAAACAAAATAGGAACAGCTTATTTAAATGTCATCCACTTCATCACTTTATAGTTCCAGTCCTGAATCCCTGATTCTGATTAGTTGGCCAGCAAAGTAAGCATTTTTTGTTGTTGTTGTAGCAGTGGTGGTGTGCGTGTGTGTGTGTCTGCCCTTGTATGGCTGAGAAGATCATTCTTTTGCTCTTCACACTGAACCCTAGCTCATCTCGATAAGCAATTTTGAATCGTAAACTTATTTCATTGTAGCTGTATATACATTATTCCATTACCTTCTGTCATTAAATGCCACAGAAGAGAAGTCTGATCACAAGCTAATGTTTTTACTCCCTTTATTTTTATCTGTTTGGAGTACTTTAGGTTCTTTTCTCCCCCTTCATTTTAAAATTAAAAAATAAAACAAGTTTACCAAAGTGTGGCTGGATTTCAGTCTCCATTAATTTTGTCTGGTGTTCTAAGGCCAAATCATATATAATGAGAATATTTCCTTCATTCTTATCTGCTGGTCTGGATTCCTTATAATTTGATCTTCTATAACTCTTATGTTTAAAAACAATCACCTCATATTATATTCACTTACACTTTTTATATGTTCATTTTTAAAGCATACAAGTCAGTAGTTTTTAAAAGCTCTGCAATCATCACTGCTATCTAGTTCTAGAACATTTTACCCCAGAAAGAAACCCTCTAACCATTAGCAGTCACTCTCCATTTCCCCTGTCCCTTAACACTAATCTACTTTTTTTGCCTTTATGGATTTGGCTATGCTGGATATTTTATACAGAATAAAATGTGGCCTGTTGTGTCTGGCTTTGTTTAGAATAGTATTTTCAAGAGTCATCCGTATTGTAGCGTCTATCAGTACTTCATTCTTTTCTGTGGTTAAGTAATATTCCATTGCATTGTTGTACAACTCTTTGCTTATCCATGTATTTATTGAGGGACACTGGGCTGTCTTCATTTTTTGTCTATTACGAATAACAATACTATAAACATTTGTGTAAAAGTTCTTGTATGGAAATATTTTTATTTCAATTCTCTGGGCTTGTGTCCAGAGTGGAACTGCTGGGTCATATGCTAAATATATGGTTAATATTTTGAGGATTAATCAAACCATTTTCAGGCTTCCCAGGTGGTGGTGCTAGTGGTAAAGAACCCACCAGCCAATGCAGGAGACCTAAGAGACATGAGTTTGATCCCTGGATTTGGGAAGATCCCTGGAGGAGGACATGGCAACCCACTCTGATAGCCTTGCCTGGAGAATCCCATGGACAGAGGAGACTGGCAGGCTACAGTCCACAGGGTCGCAATGAGTTGAACATGACTGAAGTGACTTCGCACGCAAACCATTTTCATTGTGGCTGCACCATTTTACAGCCCCACCAAGAATTTCAGATCAGTTCAGTTCAGTCGCTCAGTCGTGTCCAACTCTTTGCGACCCCATGAATCGCAGCACGCCAGGCCTCCCTGTCCATCACCAACTCCCAGAGTTCACTCAAGACTCACGCCCATCGAGTCGGTGATGCCATCCTTTCCTTAGGATGGTTCAATTTTCTCCACATCCTTACTAGTATTTGTTATTGTCTTTTTTATTTTAGCCACCTAGTGGCTGTGAATATATGTCCTATGAATGTCTCTTCTCAAGAAGAGATTTGTTTGATTGGCAAATATTTTCTTCTGTGGCTTATGCCTTCACTTTCTTGATTTTGTCATTTGAAACGCAAAGTTTTAAATTTGATTACTTTTATTTTCTTTTGTCACTTGTGCTTTTAGCATTATACCTAAGAAACCACTGACTAATGCAAGATGATGACAATTTACTCCTTATGTTTTAAGGGTTTTATAGTTTTTAGCTCTTCTGTTTAGGCCTGCAGTCCATTTTGAGTTACATTTACATATGGTGTGAGTTAGCGACCAGTTTCACTCTTTACATGTGGATATCACGGGATTCCCTGATAGTTCAGCTGATAAAGAAAACTGCAATTCAGGAGACCCTGGTTCGATTACTGGGTTGGGGAGAGTCCCTGAGGAAGGGACAGGCTACCCACTCCAGCATTCTTGGGCTTCCCTGGTGGCTCAGATGGTAAAGAATTCGCCTGCAGTGCCGGAGACCTGGGTTTGATCCCTGGGTTGGGAAGATCCCCTGGAGGAGGGCATGGCAACCCACTCGAGTATTCTTGCCTGGAGAATCCCCACGCACAGAGGAGCCTGGAGCCTGGTGGGCTACAGTCCATGGGGTCAGAAAGACTCAGACACGACTGAGAGACTAAGCACAATATATCATTATCTTAGTATCATTTGTTGATGACTATCTGTTCTCTTGTTGCAAATCAACTGACCATAAATATAAGGGTTTTTTCCTGAACTTTCTATTCCACTGGGTCCTTAGCATTTTTAAATGCTTTAAGATCAGTTTATGAATTTTTGCAAAAAAAGCAGCTGATATTTTGATGCATTAAATCTGTAGATTAAACTTGGGGAACGCTGCCATCATAACAATATTAAGTCTTCTAATTCTTCTAACACAAATTACCTTCCAGTTTATGTTTCCTTTATTAAATGTATTCTTAAATATTTAATTCTTTTAGATGCTATTGTAAATGGATTGCTTTTAATTTTGTTTTTGAATGTTCACTAGTGTATAAAAAAATAACAACTGAAATCTTTATTATGCTCTTATGGCTTATAACCTTCCTGAACTTTAACAGTTTGTGTATGTGTGTATTTCTTAGAATTTTCTATATAAAATATAAGTTAATCTATAGAGATAGATTTACTTCTTCCTTTCCAATCTGGATGCATTTAATTACTTTTTCTTGACAACTGCCCTGGCTAAAACCCCTACCACAATGCTGAATAGAAGATGAAAGGAGACATCTCTTCAGACATCCTTCCTGATCTTAAGGAGAAATATTCAGTCTTTCACTATTAAGAAAGATGTTACCTATGGGTTTTTTGCAGATGTCCTTTGTAAGTTGAGGAGGTTCCCTTCTATTCCTAGTTTGTTGAGTGTTTTCACCAAGAAAATGTATTGGATTTTGTCAGATGATTTTCTGTATCTATTCAGATGATCATGTGACTTTTGTTCTACTGATATGGTATATTATACTGCTGATTTTCAGGTTCAACCAACTTTGCATTCTGGAATAGATCACACTTGATTACAGTATATAATTTTCATTTGTTGTCAGATTTGACATAAGGACTTTTGAGTTTACATTCAGAGTTCCTATTTCTTCTTGTTTTGGTAGTTTGTGTTTTTGTACTTATTTGTCTATTTCATCTAGGTCATCTAATTTGTTATCATATTATTGTTCATAGTATTCCTTACTACTATCTTTTATTTTTCCAAGGCTAGTAGTAATGTCTCTTCTTTATTAAATTCACTTAAAAATTTCATTTTCCTCTAAGTTTTAATAAAGTATCTTAATTTCTCTTTAATTGACTCTCATAGCTTCCTACAATATTCAATATGCTAGTCAGTCTTTATTAATTGTATTTTAAAGTCTTGGTTTTACTATTCTGTACATTTGTTCATCTCTTACATCAAGATCCCTGTCTCTACATAACATTTTGTGCAACTCCTGAAAATTTCTTAAGATTAGATGATTTGCTTCCCAGCTTCTTGAACTTTTATTTCAGGGGTAGGGAGTACTTAACTTTAGAGATTCTAATTTCTACTTGAATTAAAAGTTATAATTCACTTAAAATAATAAGTCATAATAAAATAAAATCTAACATTTAATAAAATATTTAATAAGTATGTAACACATGCCAAGTATTATACAATGTACTTTATGTGAAATCTCCCTCTATCAATATAAACATCCTTTAAGCTACAGATTACAAAACCAAATTTTAACCCAGCTTTGTACAACAGCAGAACCCACATTCTTAACCAGTGTCTGACAAACTTTAAAAAGGACCAGATAGGAAATATTTTAAGTTTGTGGGCCATATGATCTTTGCCACAATGACTCAACTCCTCTCTTGTAGCAAGAAAACAGTCTTAGCAATACATAAATGAATGCGCAAAGCTGTTCCAATAAATTTGACTTACAAAAAAAGATAGTATGCCACAGGCCATAGGTTGTGGTCCCCTGCTCTTCACCAGCACACCACACTGGCCTACTTATTTTTCAAAGCCTTCCCTTATTACCACATAGTTCAATTTCTTCTGCTTCTGGACATGTGTCACAGCAACTGTTGTAATGCCATCATCCTAAATCACATGTCCTTGTTTATACAAATATATCTTACAATGTCATCTTTTGTTAAACATATTGACAAAAGATTATGCCAAGGAGTAATGATTTTATGTATTTTGTTGCATCTGTGTAACACCCAACTCGATGCTTCAGATTATAGTAGTTTAGAAATTTACATGACTATATCTAGAGTTTTGCCTCAATAAAACCACTGATCTAAGTTCACATAAAAGAAATATTAAGAACTGGACAATAAAGATGTTGATATGGAAATACAGACAACTGCAATATAGCCAAGAGTCCTATGGTCAACATCTTTGACTATGAGCTCTTTCAGTGTAGAAGAAATACTTGTTTCCATTGTCTTGGTTTCAACTTTTTTCACGCTTTCTTATCAGAAATCATAATTTACAAAACTCTAATAAGTTCTATGATGTATTTTTATAAGAATGAGTAATACTTTAGGTAATAATCAGTGTATAGATGTTGGTAATATTTTTTACATTTTAAAAATGGTAACAACACCATTTTCCAGGATTAAATTTTTTGAGAGTGAGTTCCTGTCTATGAAGCAGTGGCTTTTTTGGCCCTTTTTTTTTTTTTTTTTTGACAGATAGCATTTGTTTTTAAGTTTTGTTTACTATTCAATTGTTCTTTTATTTATACTACATCTATATTTTTCAATTTGACCTATATGAAGATTCTGTGATACTTGGAGGCTTAAAGCAGATTTAAAAATAGAAACATCCTTTCAATGCTACAGAAAATATCTGTAATGAACAGAACAGGACAAGTATTATATGTGATTTGGCTAGATGGTCTTTTAACTAGAGATACCATCAGTCTTTGGGAAATGCCTTTGCCCAGAGACTTCAACTCTGGTAGTCACAGAAACGAAAACTTGGTGTAAGAAGATCAGAGTTTTCTAACCTGGGGAGAAAAACAAACAAAAACCCAAATGAACAAACAGGAAACAATGAGTCAGTTAGAAGATGGAATACATTTTAAAGTTAGTAAAGTTAGTATAGTTTTAATTATCAGACTATGGCTAACACTATTGATTGGTTACCCCAAATTACATTCAAACCATTGTTCCCCTGCTTCATCCACCACAAAGGTCCAAAGTCCTTGATATCTCAACATCCCTTAATGCTAGGGGTAGCTACATGCCATGGGCCACTAAGTCCACAGTGGACATTTGGTAGAGGTCATTGGAAAAGCTTTTATTTCCTTATTAAAAGAGAAAAACTCAATAGGTACAAGCTGTTCCTCAGTCTTCCTGCCCTAAACTAGAATATGATATCTTGATCTGCAGAAGCATCCATCTTGTATCAGGCACAAGAGAAAGCATGAAGACAAAATCCTGACTACATTCAACTAGCCTCTAAACAAAAGGACACAACCACTTTCTTCTAGACTTTTTGTCCTGGAAAAAAAATAAATCCCTATTATTTCATGTCACTGTGCATGAAACTTGCAGCTGAAAGCATTTCTAACTGATACGTACTTACGAACTACTTTTTAAATTGTCAATTAATTTTGGCCACATAATGTAAATGAAATTTGGTTTTTAAGATAACCCTGGACAATAAGACTTCTTTCTCCTTCAAAATGTTTAATTATATATTAATAATTATTAACTAAATCTGTTGTTATACTAAAAAATGAATAGCTATTATTAGGTCTTTATAATTTTGTTACTGACATTTATTTTTAAAAGAGATTTAGAATAGTTAGTAGAGGTTACTTAACTGGGAGGCTGGATGTATCTAAAAGGCATTAATTGCTTCAGTGATTTTAAATTACTTTGTGAAGTACACAACAATTAAATGCTCCAATAACTGATTTAATTCAAGTGAATGGCAAAAATTATACATCATAATACAGTATCTATAGCATACTACTAAAAGGTGAAAAAACAATAAAATTAACTCTTTAAGTTATATAGGATTAAAAGAGCTCAAATAAAACTTAGGTTTCAGAACAAAATTTAGGTTATCAAGAAAAAGACAGAAGCAGTCCAATGGGGGCAAAATATCAGAAGTATCCCAGTGAGCTCTTGGAGGTCCATTCAAAAATGTTAAGATACTAACAGAAAAACAAACTATGGGTTGATAGGTACTCACTGAATTGCTAGACTGTGCTACAGAAATACTTTCTGACACTTGAGTTACTGTTACTGGGAACTTTGGTATATCTGGGAAAAACAATACACTTAGGAAAATGAAGTAATTAAATCAAAGTAAATTCCATCTGCCTTCCTTCCCATACTAAATTATGAGCTGTGGGATCAGAAGGCTTTCCTTTCTTAGCCTAAACCAGAAGAGGGCCTTGAAGCAGTGGCTTGAGCTTGAGGAACCAGGCGCACTTGAGCAGCTGGGCTGTATGGAAGGCCAGCACTGAGCTCTGTCAATGTCTCAGAACTCATCCTCTGCCCATGCTGGCTCAAAGATGACAAATACTTGAATAATTTAAATTTAATAAGTCTGAGTACGGTCTCCCATTGTAACCATTTCACTGAAAATAGAATATTCAAGAGCAGTTAAGTTTTAGTTAAGAGAAGGCCTCATGTTGTATTCACGTACTTTAAGTCTACTTTCAGGCGTTAAGGAAAAAAAAAGTAAAAAATGCGTATATATGTGTATAGTGGGGAATGTTACATAAAAGTACACCTTTAAGTCAGCACAGTTCTAGAGACAACGAGAGACCACACAAATTCCAAACTGCTTTGAATTAATAAATTTATATTTAAAGTATACACACATGCAAAGTTGCCACTAACTAAGCAATGTTTATTCATTCAGAAATCCAGGAAGAGGCAGTGATATTTATATTTAGCTTGATATAAGCAACTGTTGAGGGCAGTGGGCTGAATTTAGTGTAAAAAGAGATGTCTAAGAAAATTTCATTTTTCTAGTTGTACTTGTTTGTGAAAAATGTAGAATGCTTCATTATAGGTTGTCAAAATATAATGACTGTTATTGTTAAACTATGTATAAGGCTGTCAAAGTAAATACCAAGGGAAATGAAACTCAGTCTTAATTCTGAAGATACTATGCATCTGGTGAGGAAGACAGGAACTCAGTAACTCTATACAAGACACTGTGCTGAGCTAAAGAGTAATGCCATCGAAACATGAAGATTAATCAATCATCTAAGTCAAACTCTATATCAGTATGCTAATAAAGGCATATTAAAAAGTAAACAAAAGACAAGTTAAATATCTGCCCTTATTAAATTCACTGCTAAAGAACTATTTACAATTAAGTTCTCCAGGTCTTATAATAATAAAAGGAAAATCACATTTGAATTCTTAATTCTAACACTAATCAGATTGTTTCTGGAAGGTCAAGTACAAAAACAATAAATGCCCAATTCCACATGTGCTTAAACACAATAAATCTGACTTTTTAAAAAAAGAATGATTAGAAAAAATTGAAGAGTAAATTTAATTTTTATAGAATGAAATATGATTTTTAATAGATAAGCTTCAACAAAGGTATCTTATTAAGGTGTATGATGGTGAGCCACAGGTTCCTCTGGTTGTAGAAGGCTGATCTTAAGTGCCACTAGCAGGAGAGCCCTTTTCCTTGCCTATAATTCCTTGTCTCTGCGATGAATTTAGAAATGGGGGCACACAAAGTTGTAGGTAAATCTTTGCAGCCCAGTCGGAATCAAATCGGGCTCAAGTAACACTTTGGTAAAGGCTAAACAGCACAAAGACATTCTCAGAAGGCCTAATGTAGAGTAATTATTCTGTGAGGGCAACTGACTTCTTCATCAAAGTGCAAGATGTCTCAACACATACATTAAAGAAGTATTGGTTCCAAGTTCTTGAAATAGTAAGTGGTTATAGGGCAACTTCTTTCTGCTGGGCATGATGTTGGTGCTAAGAGCAAAAGACAGGAAAGGAGCATAGAGTCTCCAGGAGCTAATAATTGTTACTTAAAACACAGTTAACCAAACTTTAATGACTAAATGCTGACATTAAACATAAGACTGAAAATAAAACAGAAACAAATCTTTACCTCTGTATGACAATTAATCTTGATCCTCAAAGCAGTATTTAACTTTAGAAGATGGCTTTTAAAGGTGGCAGGGGCAGGAAGCAAGGGGTATCTTGCTTTAGTGTCTAGTTCAAGTACTTCTGTTATTTAGGGGAAAACATCAGTTTTTACTTTTTAATATTATATCCAAATAATACTAAGTTTCACATACACATATACACCTGCAGTAGTCTTTCCACTTTGCTTCAATAACCGATGATTATTCAACATGTAATGAATTAATGTCTATTTGGCTTCAGTTAAAATGATAATGTAGGAAAGTACTGTCTCCCACAATGGGTGTAGGCCTCTAGAAATTAATAACTTGGGGGAAAAAAAAGGTCATGAAATCACTTACAGGCATTCAACCAAAAAAGGATCAAATCTCTTTTTTCTCTTGCTAAGGGTATGTGTCTCATACATTTTTCCTCATATTTATCCCCCCTTGTCCTCTATGCCACCTATCCCTGTCCCACATCAAAACCATTTGATCTTGAACCTTTAAATCTTATTCTTTTGTGCTGCATGCAACAGTGAATCCTCCTATTAGAGAGAAATCCATGCTACTCAATTATTTTTACTCAATAGGCTTAGAGTTAGAATGTTATGTAAAAAAAAAGTCCAATATATATTGTAATTTGAAATTAACCAGGTCTTTCAGCTAAAGGACACTAATCCCATGAGCATCTTCCACTTGAGAGACATTCTGCATTCTGCTGATTTTTTTTTCCTTTCTCATCCTATATATACTCTGATAGCCATACGCAAATAGTAAAAATAAAGAGCAGAATAATGTGCTTTTAAACCAAGTAATGCTTCACAGAAAACTATAAACTGTCATATGAGGAACTTCTCACCAGTAACATTTAAGAATTCTGAGATTTAGTGTGAACACCAATTTAAAATGTGTCAAGAGTCCAAGGTAACAAATACTCAAGTGCCACATACTGCCAATGATTTTCTTCCTTATAAAAACATGGTTTTCTTATTCTCAAATGATACAGAAACCCAATCTTTTACACTGACACAATAAAAAAGATCCATATCTTGGAAAAAGGTGAAAAATTCTGTTAATACCACAGACTCATTCATTCATAATGAGAATTCCTTTTTGATGCTTCAAAGCATCAAGACCTATAAATAGTTGGGACTCAAAGTACATCTGAATTTCAACTGTTTTGGTATGTATTTTCTATCTTATTTACTTGATTACTAACTGACTCCCAACCAAACCCTGTCAAAAAGATCTTTTGATAAAGACCCTGAAAGAATTTCAGTGCCAGTATTATTCTTAATTATTATTATTACATGGTAGAAACAACCCAGTGACAGCAAGTATTCAGTTTCACAAAATGAAACAGTAGCAGAGCCTGAGACAGAAACAGACTGATTCAGGATGATCTACTTAATCAGAAATAACAAGGGCAAACACAATCTTTTCCAAACCTAACTACACCCTAGTACCCATTTTTCCACCTAAAATCATTTCCACAGGTCATATCAGCTATATGTAGATTCACAGACTCTCTGGTGATGCAGCAAAGATAAAATCCCTTCCTTAACCATAGTTGCGAAGTTTAGTGGCTACTGTTGCCTTTTCTTCCTTCTAAGCTCTTTGTTGCTTCTAATACTTACTTGATCTACTTGAGTACAATCTAAAAAGACACTGTTTTTCTAACATGTGTCCCCTATATATTTCTCTAATTGTGAGAGTATGGGAGGGGCTTTTGGAGTATATACATTGATTAAGTCACTTAGGCTTATCAGTGGTAGCGCTCAGTAGGATTGAACTTTAAGCTATGAATTTTTTCTAGCCATTTCTTTTCAGAAAAGAATTCTGTGTGTGTTACAGAAATAAAATCCAAAAATCATGAGTGAATCAGCAAACCATGGAAACAAAAAAATAGAAGGCAATTATTCCATTTTACTGACCCCAGTTAAAAAGAAAAAAAAATCCCAAATTAAAGTATTCAGGCAGACTCTGAAATATACAACTGTCACAAAGAAAGCATTTCTGGGCAAAATGTGCTGCAATATGCTACTATGATTAAAAGCTATGTAATCTGGGGGAACCTCTGTAACAAAAAGAAAATGAACTGGGCAAATAGCTTTTTACAACCTTTCTTTTTAAAAAAAGGCTGTAATTCTGTCATAGTTACACAAAGGTAGATGGGACTTTCATCTTTATCTAGAATTAAAAACATATTTCCATCTACAGGTATTTAATTATAGTCAAAGAAACCACACATGGTTTCGTACTGAGAATAAACTATTATTTTATAATACCATTACATGTGTTAAGTCTGAACCCATCATAATGCATACTAAGGGAAATCACTTAGCACATGATCTCTAAACAGAAAAGATCCTTGCACAGCTCTCTTGGTACTTCTGTTTGTTAAAATGTACAAATACTACTAGACACAAATGAGAGAATAAGGGGCAGCAGTGAAGTACAACATACGTTCCCACTGTAGGCTGAGTCCTGGTCTTTGTTCCGATATTCTAGAGCCACTGGCAGGGAAAGCTAAGTATCCCTCTATTATAAAAAGCATTTTTACATGATTGCTGGCAAAAGTTATACTTCTGATAGGTTCAATCATCTTGATTATTTCTGACTGCATTTGATTATTTAATAGAGATCTTGCAATTCTAGAAACCTGCAGTATAACCACCGAAAACGGATCTGTAGCAGGACAATCTGATAAAACAACATAAAGGGCACATAGTGAGGAAAACTGCAAAGTTATTTGACCAGCGAAACAGTTCTGAAGTAATTCTCTATCAATGACAAAATTTTCTGTATTTTACCAGCTACGCACCTACCCAAATATCATCCACCTTGCCCTCAATTAGCAGGGTTTCCTCAATATTAAAATCTCCCAGAACAGTTTAATGGTACAACTCAGATCAAAAACACTAACCACGCCCTTAATGCCCCGAGTCAAGCCACCTTTTGCTGCCTTATCCTCCCTTAAACTCCAAAAACGTATATCTTTCACCTAAAAGGGTTTGCACCAGTTCGCTAACCTTAGTCAGAGACTCTTTTTAGCTGTGCCTTGATAAAATTCCTATTGGAAGACGCTTTCTCCTGGGCAGAGCAGAAGCCCAGGAGAGGCACCCACGCTTACCTCCCACACACCTGCAACCCCTGGCGGGATGCTGGACCTAAGGCTTCGAGGACTGCGCTCCGCTCCTGTTCCTGCTCTCTCTCCCGGGAAACTACAGTCCAGGCTGCGCCTTCGGCTGCTACAGGGACCCAAGCTCCGCCTCCCCCTCCTCTAGTTGGCGAATTCAGCAGCTGTTGCTCCTCCCCCTGCTGTTCCGGCTGCTGTCCTGGCTGAAGGCAGCGGGAAGCTGCTGCTCTGGTACCTAAGCGTTTCCTCGCGCTCCTGCAGCTTCTTTGCCGCTTCCCTCCCCTGGTGACCCCTCTCCCCTCACGCAGTAGCCTGACACCTGGAGCAGCTCCCCGCCCCGTCAGGGCATATCCGCGAGTAGCCTAGGCTCAACCTATCCCTGCCCGACCCGCAGGTCTGAACGATCGGTGTGCCTGGTGCTTGGCCGCTTTCGGGGAAACTGATCCTTCGGCCGGAGCGCATCCCCACATCTCGCTTTCCCTCCACCCTGGCGATTCCCCAGTGACTTCCCCGCCGCCCGCGAGGCTCAGCCGCCTCACTTTAGCCACTTGAAGCTCTTCCCCCACCCTCGTTCCCTCCTTGCCTCCGCTAGCCCGCCCCCACAATGGGTGAGACGCCTGCCGGGCCGACCCTGCATCCTGATTGGCGCAGGTGAGAGCTGACCCCTCCCTTCCTCTTCTTTCTGTGCACCCTCTCTCTTCTTCTCACCTCCTCCCGCAAAGGCAGGGACTCTCTCCTTATTGGCTAAAAGTGTCCCCACCCATAGTCTTCGGTTGCATCGCATAGCCTGACGGGAATTGTAGTCCTGGGTATGCAGGAATTGCCGATGATGCCAGCGAGCGGGACTACGAGTCCCCATAGGCCCCTGCGCGACTCCGGCTGGGCAGGATTCCGGACAACGCCTGGTTCCTCTCGGGTCCTTCCGGCGTCGCCGGAGTGAATTGATCCGGGAGTTGAAGAGGGCTTCAAAGGTGGGAAGTGAAGTCAGTACCTCAGTAACCGGTAAGGTGTGGCTGTTCTGTCCCAGTCCCTGTGGTCCCGCGTGGAGCAGAAGAGGTCTGGGGTCACATGGGGGCCGTGGCTAAGGCACTAGGGCTTGGTTCTGGCAGGCGGAGCGGACAGGGCTGGGAACGGGGCCCTATGGGCGTAAGCGAGGTTACCCTACGCGAGTGGCGTAAAGCGGGTTTGTAAATGCCGCCTGCCCTGCTCGGGCCTGAACGCCTCCAGGAAGTCTCCTGTAGGTGGGGGCGGGAGGGGAAGGGCGAGGTTGGCCTCTGCTGCCCCCGGAGTAGGGAGAGGGCGGATGTGCCTGGGGTGGGGTCCTCTGAAGGTGTGGCTTGGGGCGGGGAGATGAGACTGCTGTTTTCCCCTAGCTTTAGAAGTAGGATAGGGAAGGAGTGGAGGAAGGAAGGGGCACTTGGAGTCGACTCTTAAGGTGACTCGGTTTATGCCCTTTGAGAGAAGAGAACTGTAGAAGGAAGAGTCAAAATGTTGACAGAGATCTACGGATTCAGTTCCAGTTTCATGATGTGGTCCCTCTAAGGAGGTAATTTTGCTCCGAATAGGCAAGTTTAACTTTATAAAGATGTAATTCCTAATATGTATTTACACCTTTGCTGTTTCAAGGAGTATTCCTAGTGGGATGCTAATAAGGAAACTGAGGGGGTAAATGATGTGCACAAGGTCACACACGTAGGGACAGATCTTCTGACTCTAATCCATTTGTAATCCAGCTTCTAAATCTGAGCTGCCGTACCAGAAAGAAAAAGTGGGGAGGTTGGTTGTGTTTTTTGAAGAGGAAGTTGCAAAGTAATGCATTTTAGGTATTTCTAAGAAGCCATCTGTGAATTCCTCAATAAAAGAAGCACTCACTCTAATCTGTTGTTGGAAAAATAAGAATCAATTTCAACTTAGCTGTTTTTTCCTCATATTAGAGGTATATTCAGTAATGAATGGTGCTACCGTTTTAAAGGGTAGTTAATGGGACAGGAGAAAGGTAACAATATGGCTCATCTCTACTCTTGAAAGATACTCCTTTCCCTTTCTACTTTAGGACTGTATTATTATTATTATTCTCAACTGAGAACAATGGGATTGGGATTCTTCCACGAAACTTATTTTACACTTTTTCAAATAATACAGCATCAAGAGACAGTTTAGTGTGCTCATTACTAGAAAAGAAGATACGCTGCATTTCTTGGAGGTAACATGACGTTTTTGTTTTTACTTCCCCTCATTTTCTTTTCGTGTGTGTGTGTAAATAACATCAGGCTTTTGTATATTTTATTTTTCTTACCATCTATGAGTTTTAACTCATCCTTGTTTTATGTTAAAGAATGGAAAAATAGTACATTTATGTTTTGTATTGAGCAGAAAATAGTGTGCTTGTTCCAGTCTTATCCATTGTTGTGACCACATATAATTACAGTGCATAAATATTAGACAGTTCTTTAATAGAGTTTTAGTAGTACATTCATTGACATTTGTTCCTAATAAGTTTATATATAAGAATCAGTTATCTGCTGATCGCAGGTAATCTGTCATGGCTTACTGTTGTATGCATTGACCATTGAAATATGGCGCATTTGAATGTACTCTGCAGTTATTAAAATTACCCACAATATGTCTTAACTTTTGAATGCAAAAACACTTTCTAGGATCAGGAGTTCTATTACATTCCTTTTAAAATAAAAATGACTTTTAAAATAAAAGAGAGGTGTAATACTATAGAATGAAGTAAAATCAAGAATAGTTAGCACCATGAGTAAGAAATGCAGTACACAAGAAAGGAAGACCTAGCTAAGCAAGTGGACAATTATGTGGAGATAACTGACTCAGTGCTGTGTTAGACGGGTGCGGTAGTTAAAGTAAACCATAAACTGATCATGAGTCAGTGATAGTAAAGAAAGAATGTTAATATATTTTCTATATGGCCACATACAGGCATTTGGTTTGTTGGAGGAAGTGAGAAACGAGTTCTAATTTTTGGCATGCATTTGGGAGGTTGTGGAATGAACTTTTGAACCAAAAGTCAGCAAAATTTGGGAATTAGTGAAATTGACATAACACACTTTGGTGCTGCTGCTGCTGCTAAGTCGTTTCAGTCGTGTCCGACTCTATGTGACCCCATAGACGGCAGCCCATCAGGCTCTCCCGTCCCTGGGATTCTCCAGGCAAGAATACTGAAGTGGGTTGCCATTTCCTTCTCCAATGCATGAAAGTGAAGTCGCTCAGTCATGTCCGACTCCTAGCGACCCCATGGACTGCAGCCTACCAGGCTCCTCCGTCCATGGGATTTTCCAGGCAAGAGTACTGGAGTAGATTGCCATTGCCTTCTCCGAATGCACTTGTCTAGTGCATGCTAATTTTTGTCCTTGGTTAGATTGTACCACTAACTTTTCTTCATCTCTGAGGGTCATCGTAGTTTTGGTATTTTGTCTGGTCAGTAACAGAATGGTAAGATAATGTTTTTATTGTGTTTATCATCTTTCAGTCACATGCTGGAGTACTGTGGTGGTATAACTGAGTACCTGTTTACAAAGAGAATAAAGAAAGAAGTTCAGATTGGTTTTAAGTGCAGGATTCTGTAACTAGTAACTGGCGGTACCAAGGCATAATCCAGGTCTTTTAACTATAGATCTTTTTAATACTTTGAGATAAAGACTCAGTTTCCTTATTTATTTTTACATGAGAAAAAGACTTAAAATGACTTAAATATTCAGGTACTATTACCCTGTTACTCTATTCAGTGCTGACAGTTTCTCTTTTGTTTCCTGTGTAGCTTTCCAGCCTTATCTCCAGCCTTTCTTGTTTACTGTGCCTTTCAGTTACTACCTGCATTACTGTGCCTTTCAGTTACTACCTGCATAAGCTCTTTCCTGACTTGGGGGCATTTATACCTGTTTCATCCTCCTGCTTGGACTGCTTCACCTCCCCTTCCCAAGTCTGGCTCTTTTCAACTCCATGGACTGTAGCCCACCACACTCCTCTATCTATGGAGTTCTTCAGGCAAGAATACTGGAATGGGTAGCCATTCCCTTCTCCAGGGGATCTTCCCGTCCTAGGGATTGAACCCGGGTCTCCTGCTTGCCTTGCAGGCAGATTCTACTGTCTGAGCTACCAGGGAGGCCCCAAGTCTGGCCAACTCCTAGTTAATTTTCAAGTCTCAGTTTAGATGTCATTTCTCAGGGAATGTTCCCTGACCTTTGACTCCTCCTTCCTCAAACTAAGTTCCTACTATATATTCACCATACTCTGTACTTTTTTGTAGCATCATCACAATAGGAACTTAATTATTTTTGTGTTTATTTTATAAGTGTCTGTCTCCCTCACTAGACAGTAAGCTTCCTGAGTGGGCCCTTATTTGTCATGTGCCTTACCTCATTACTTACACAGTGCCCAGCACAAAGTTAAGTAGTCAGTAATTATTTGCTGAGTGTATGAATAAATGTAAGTGCTTTCATGCACAGTGCGTCCATACATAGTGCATCCAGCACTCTGCAAGGGGCAGAAATACAAAAATGCATGAAAGAGATGTGTTTCCTACCTTTGGATAAAAAGAGGTTATTGACAGAAGTTGGATACAAATTATAGAAAGATGTTTGTTCTTTCTTGGAGGTCTGTAAAATGGGGCTAGTTTTCTGTGTGGAAATGGCAAAGGAATCATTTTCTATTACAGCAAAATTTCTGTATAACAGTGTTTTTGGAGACCTTATCACTATCCTGCTCTTTATTAATTATAATAAAATATAGATATGCAAGAAACTAACTTTCTGTGAATTCTCTTCTTCCCTGTTAGCTCGTCTGTCTTCAACAAAATTCATGATTTTCCCTTTTCTTTGTTGTTTTTTAACCACAGTAATCTTCCTTTGAATTTTACCTTTAATATAACTTGCCTTAGACAGGGTGACTATAAAACTGAGTGGTGTTTATTTCAAAGGAGCTTATAGTTTGAGCTTCATGAAAATTGTCATATTTCAGTGGGTCTTAAGGTAATATCTTATTTCTTTAAACCTCAGTACTTACAAGAGTAAAAATATTACTTTCGAAACATGAAGACAATTCAGAAATAGATTGTGCTAGGTTTTGGTTCTGAAAACAAATTCTCTGATCCTTCAGAGTACTACTATAATGGTATAGAATAAGTTCAGCAGCTCAGAGTTGCTGTAGCCTTGCATGGCTTCATGAATTTACCAGTTCACTGTCCCACAAAATATTGTCAAAAAGTGCTTGCTCATATTTAGCCCAGTTTTTATTATTAATACAAGTCTTTGGTAAATCCTAAACTTATATTTTTAGGTAAGTCCCTATGTTACTTGAATCAGGGATAATAAAATTCGTATTGACCTAGCATACCAATAAGTGAAGGATAAAACTGAGGTACTGCTTCTTATATCTTGTTCAGTTATTAAGGTTGTTATGATTGGTAACGTGTGCCAAGAATTTTAAGCTAATTCCATGTTAATTTTTTCTCCACAATATAAACTGCAGAAGTGATTTAGAAGTTAAATTGTGTGATTGATGGTGTATATTACTGCATTTGAAATGTTATAGAAAGTTGCAGTGTTATTAGTGATTTATATTTTAGCAGTACAAGCATGCACACACACATGATGTAAAAAGTGAAAGCACCTTTATTGTAGCAGTTAGAAATAATTTATTTGCAGAAAGGTAAACTGTGTAGTTTGGTGGTCCATTTTTGTTTCTATGTAGAATTTAGTTTTCTCATTTTAGCTACACAATTAATTGCATCTTGGATACAATGTAATATTATAATCATATTTTTCAGGGTCACGCTTACGTTTTTTGGTGTGCATAATCTTTCTTTTTAACCACTTAAAAAGTGAAATGGGTCTTCAAACTCAGTGTCACTGTACAGTTGTCTAGAATCAGGTGTTGCTATTTAAAAAAAAAAAAGATTTTTCTTTTTCATCAGCTGGCTTATGAATTATTGGGTAACAGCAGTGGAACATATTAAGTAGTAGTCATTACTGTTTACTCAGGCCAGTCCTTTGGCAATAAGTTTACCAGAAAGAGATAGATTGTATAATAATGATACTTTGATTTATTCATTTATCATATATTTGTTAAATATATATTATGTGTAAAATTGCCTTAAATCTTTGTATGAGCCTGTGATATAGAGGCACTATTATCCCCAGTTTAAGAAAACTAAAGTATAGGGAGGTTAAGTAACTTTCGCAAGGTTACACAACCACTTATTGCTTGGAATTAGGATTTAAATCCATGCTGGTGAAGTTAAGACACTATATTTTTAATCATGGCAGTAAAAATGATGTTAGTTTTTGAGCACCGATGGAGGGCTCAACTTAAAGAGTTCCAGTTACAAAACGTTGTGTCTTAGATACTAAAGTCAAGGTGGCAGGCAAAAATTACTTAAAATTTACTCTAAAAGGAACATTTTGAAAGTTACCACATTGGAAACTGACATAGCATTAACAAATACATTTTTTCTCTAGCAGTGGAATAGAATTACTTTTCCTTTGAGTGCTGCGTCAAGTATTTAACTTGCTATTCAGAGATCTTTCTGGAAAGGAAATATGTACATTATACTACAAGAGTCACAGTGTGGTGAGCCTCTCATTTGGGGGACAGCTGTGGCTCTCAGTCCAGTGGTGGGTAGCAGCAGATCCATGTCTTTATCACTTTCATTCAGGGGCTTATATTTGTGGAATGGAGTTAAAATCACCCAGTATTTCAATAGTTATTTTTCTTTTTGTTTTCTTCAAAAATGAAAAATGTTAAACGTGCCCGTTGAATTTGCATAGGGCAAGTATATGTATAGTATGACACAGGTATGCTCCCCGGAGTTATGTAAAGTGGCAGCTTGACATGTATTTCTTTATTGTCTCTCTTCCCTACAAGACTGCACACCCTCAAGGGCATGGACTATATCTAGCTTTTCATTATCGCATCTCCTACCCTGCTGCTGATTTAGAGTGACTATGAAGATCCCCTGGAGAAGAAAATGACAACCCACTCCAGTATTCTTGCCTGGAGAATCACATGGACAGAGGAGCCTGGTGGGCTACAGTCCACGGGATTGCAAAGAGTTGGACACGACTGAGCGACTACACTTCCTTATGCAGAGTACTGAGCTAGGTACTAGGAAATAGAGAAAGGAATAAAACTTCTGTACAGTGTTTATAATTTAGTGGATAGTAGCGGGGTGGAAAGACCATTATATGGACATTTGGTCTTTCTGATATATTAAGTACTTGAACATGCATCAATTCATTTGATAATTTTGCATCAGAGCCAATAGGAAGGGGGAAAAAATGATAGTTTTTCTGAGTTACCTTCGGGTCCCTGGCACTGAAATATGCCTTTCTGCCTTATTCAGCCATCCTGTCTTCAGGATGAACTGGAAATCTAATGGAGTTTGGAGTTCAGGAAGGACAAAACCCTCAGGTGTTAAACTCTTGCTTCCTTCTTAGACTTCTTATGTTGCTGGAACCAAAGGCATTTGGGAATGGTAAATGAGTCATACCTAGCCTCCAGAGTGCAACTGCTCCCTATAGCAGTTCACATTGTTACAAGGCTGTCTAGTTTAATTCCATAGGATTTCGAATAATGCTGTGGCCTTTTATTCAGGAGTAGACACTTGGCAGATGACTTTATTCGTAATAAAATTGGCATTTTGACAGTACTGTCAAAACTTGAGAGGTTTCTGAGGTCCTCCCTTAATTTTGGTGTCCTTCCTTGAAAAATGAATTACAGTTTTATAAGTGAAGGTCATGGGAAGAATTGTATATACGATACAAACAGATGCCATTCTGTCTCCTTCATTTCTTCTTGTGACTAATAGCATTTTTATTTGAGATCACTTGGAGCTAAAGGTGAAGTTAAATGTCATTATCTAGATAGAATCTTGTCCTTATTCTCACTTACTGTTAAACAAATGAGTCAGAGTCCATTTATTAGGTTGGTGCAAAAGTAATTGCAGTTTCAGTCCGTGAATTTTAAATCATAACTTGGCTAAAATACATCTTTATTAATCAAAATAGGAACCATTACAATCAACACATTTTTGCCAATGAGAAAGAAGTTTGTTTATTCCTGTAGTGTAAAAATCCATGCTTGGGGATTCAACAAACTCTTGGAAAGCATTTTCTGCATCCTTTTGGTTATGGAAGCATTTTGCCTGCAAAAAGTTGGTGAGATGCTTGAAGAAGTGGTAGTTGGTTGACGAGAGGTCAGGTGAACCTGGCGAATGAGGTAAGGCCCAATTCATTCAACTTTTGAAGTGTTGTGCAACGTGTGGTCAGATGTTGTCCTGGATAAGAATTAGGCCGTGTAGACCAGTGCTGGCTGCAAGCATTGCAGTTTTCGGTGCATCTCATCAATTTGCTGAGCATACCTACCAGATGTAGTGGTTTCACTAGGATTCAGAATGTTGTAGTAGATCAGACACTACCAAACAGTAACCAGGACTTTGGTGCAAGTTTGGTTTTGGGATGTATTTTGGAGATTCTTCTCAGTCCAGCACTGAACTTGCATCACCACCAGTTGTCATATAAAATCCACTTTTCATCTCACATAACAATCCAATCGAGAAATAGTTTGTTGTTGTGTAGAATAAGAGAATATACTTCAAAGCAATGTTTTTTTTTTTTGGTTTGCAGTCAGCTCACGAGGCACCCACTTAACTAGCTTTTTCACCTTCCAGTTTGCTTCTAATACCAAGTGATTGTAGAATGGTTGAGATGTTGAGTTCTTCAGCAACTTCTCCTGTAGTTATAAGAGAATCAGCTTCAATGATTGCTCTCGGTTGTTGTCAACTTCTGACGGCTGGCCACTGTGCTCCTCATCTTCAAGGCTCTTACCTCCTTTGCGGAACTTCTTGAACCACCACTGCACTGTGTGCTCGTTAGCAGTTCCTGGGCCAAATGCGTTGTTGATGGTGTGAGTTGTCAGCGCTGCCTTATGACCCTTTTTGAACTCAGATGAGAAAATTGCCCGAATTTGCGTTTTGTCTAACATCATTTCCATAGTCCAAAATAAATATAAAATAAACAGCAAGTAGTAAATGATTAGCAAAAAAACATAAAGTGAGAAATGCACTTTAAAATAATGTATAACATAACCACATTTATTAAGAATATATTCCAATATCAAACAGCAAATTTCAACAGTGCAAAACTGCAATTACATTTGTACCAACCTAATATCTGGGGCTAATAATTTTAGCAACATTTAAGCACCTTGTGGCAGTCTTGTGGTGCAAAGAAATTTGATAAAGAAAATACACATTGCATACTGTAGCGAACCTTAGGCGATAAGGAGTTATTAAGGAAAATGTAAGACTATAAGTGATACAGAGCAGGTAAGCCTGAGCCGTGTGTTACGTGTGTGTGTTAGTTGCTCAGTCGTGTGTGATTCTTTGGGACTTAGCCCTCCAGGCTCCTCTGTCCATGGAATTCTCCAGGCAAGAATACTGGAGTGGGTAGCCGTTCCCTTCTCCAGGGTGTCTTCCCAACCCAGGGACAGAACCTAGGACTACCACATTGCAGGCAGATGCTTTACCATCTGAACCACGAGGGAGCCCACGAGAGCTTAAGTTGAATTTCTAAGGGGTTTTAAAGGAAGGCTTTAGAGTTGTATTAGAGAAATTGAAACTCACAAATACTAATGCAAAAGAATATAGACATGTATCTTAAACACTAAGGCAATTAGGCGTTTAATTCATGAACCACTAGATTAAGAACTTCGTGGGCAAAAGATGAACACATTCAAAGGAACAAATTTGCTTCCTACCCTTCAACAAATGTTTTCATTTAAATTTTGTTCAGACCAGAATTGAACAAAACTTTAGGCATTCAAATAGGGGGAGAAAATAGAATATTGTCACTGCCAAAGAGATGTGTCTTTTCCCCTGAACTTGTGCAGAAATATCTTAGAAGCTCAAATAGCAGTTGCTATTTTTGTTGTTCCCCTTTCCCATCAGAGGTAACAAGCCTTTTGATTCTATTCTCTTTTGGTTTTCCTGTATAGATTATCCCCTCTTACAGATTTTTTTGGGAAGTTCTTTGACCACATCTTGATATCACTCTTCTACCAAGCCTGCTTCTGGGCCACAACTTTCTTTATTAAATTGATCTACATACACTAAGAGAATAAAAATTTTAACACAGACTTAGCAAATAATTTTAAAATGCATTTGATGATCACATTTTTTAAGAATTCCTAAACTGTAATTTGCTTTGGATGACACCTGTAACTTTTTGGGTGGCCCAGGTAATTTATATATGCCTTCATTTTGGCAAGTGGGGAAGGAAAGGTTTTAAAAGGCTATTGTAAGTGTCCTTTTTGACATTGTGATAATCAGTATTAGCCCATCCTTGTGTGTACTGTGCAGGGGCAGGACTAGGATGAGGCAAGCAAAGAGTTTAGTATACAAAATTTTAAGAGGCACTCACTCTGTGTCCTACAAGTAAGAGCTTAATTTTGTGCTCTAGCCATCTGGTTTGCCTCACACTCATTCCAGTCCTGATGCTGTGTCAGATTCATAGAATCTTGGATGAAATATCAGTAACTAATAATATGAATGTTTATTGTATGTCAGATACTGCAATAAGTACATGCATTTTGTACTTATTGCAGTATCTGACATACCTCAGTGTGAATGTGATGTGAATACCTCAGTCAGTATTGCCAGTAAATTTCTCATTGAGTTTAAAAAGAGATTAAATGGTATCACCCATTCAGACTTAAACCTGTTTTAAATCTGAGCACTTACCTACTACTCTGCTATCCATACATATGTAGAAAATGTTAGTTACTTGTCCATTTATGATTTCTGTATTTAGACACTGCTGCTGCTAAGTCGCTTCAGTTGTGTCCGACCCTGTGCGACCCCATAGATGGCAGCCCACCAGGCTCCCCCGTCCCTGGGATTCTCCAGGCAAGAACACCAGAGTGGGTTGCCATTTCTCTCTCCAATGCATGAAAAGTGAAAAGTGAAAGTGAAGTCGCTCAGTCGTGTCCGACTCTTAGTGACCCCAGGGACTGCAGCCCACCAGGCTCCTCCATCCATGGGATTTTCCAGGCAAGAGTACTGGAGTGGAGTGCCATTGCCTTCTCCGATTTAGACACTACTCCCCCCAAATATTCTTACACTGACATGATGCAGTTAACTTTTACAGTACCTGAGTCAGAGGTCTTGGTATTAAGAAATGGAAGATCCACAGACTTGTGCTGCTGTATACCCTAAGGCGACCTTGAATCAGAGCCACGTTCCCATTGGCGTTAGTCTCTAAATATTCTGCCTGGAGTCTGGGGGTCTTGGCTGTCAGCTGAGTGATCCATGGAGGACACAGAGAGCAGGGCAGGTGATCCTAGAAGTAGATCACTTTGGAAGACAGAAGACGTGGCAGGCATGTCCCACACAATGGGTTATAGTAGCTCTATAGAATATATACTTGCAATATGTCACTGTTTAGTTTATTAATGTGAATTTCTGGGGACTTTTATTTCTAAATTGTGAGATTTGGAGATTGGACTTGAAAGTATAGAGGAATATGTGCTAATGGCTGTTTTTGCTTTAAAATTTTATAGTCTTAATGTTTAGGTTTCTTAAATGCATGAGTATGTGACAACAATACAGATAAATTTACTGGTGAGAGATTGAGATCTGAAACTATCTGAATTATGGAAAAAAATCTGGGTCTGGATAATTTTTGCCAGCGCTTACCTTTACATTTGGACCACTTACTTTTGTTCATAATGCTTGTGTAGTGATTGTGCCTAGAGCAGTGGTTCTCAAATTGTGGAGAGAGAAGGCTCCTGTGAGAGAAAGGGCTGGTAAACTGTAGTTATTACCCAGTACATTTATTGGATAAATGAACAGTTTATTGAATCCAAGCAAGTCTGGTTCTAGAGTCACTGTGCTTGTTATTCACCACTCTAATGACAGTGCTAATAATGTTAATTAAGTACAGTAGCCCCCTCACAACTTCCCCCTGCTATGCCTATAGGTTCCAAGACTCCTAGTGGATGTTGGAAACCTCAGATAGTACCAAGCTCTCCATATACTATTATTTTTTTTCCTATACATCCATATCTATGATAGTTTAATTTATAAATAGCAAGAGATTGGCAGCCATAATAAAATAGAGCAATTATAATAATTCAGTGTAATAAAGTTATGCAGTTATGGTCTCAAAATATCTTAGTGTACTGTACTTACCTTCCTGTGATGATACTAGGTGATAAAATGTCTGAGTGATAAGACTAAGTGAGGTGAATGACATGGGCATTGTGATTTAGTGTTAGGATACTATTGACCTTCTTTTGTTTTCTTACTATTGACCTGATGATACATCTGAAGGAGGATCATCAAGCCATGATGATGTGAGTAGTGGCATGTTAGGAGCAGATGATATCTATGATTAGGGGGTCTCAGACTGGAGGGCGTGAGATTACATTATGCTGCTCAGAATGGCAAACAGTTAAAAATTTATGAATTGTTTATTTCTGAAATGTTCCATTTATTATTTTGGACCTTTGTCGACCTTAGGTGAAACTGGTTAAAGTAAGGGGTAAACCACTGTGTAATTCAAACAGCCCTATTCCTATTCACCTTTAGGTGAAGTGTTAAGCCTTTCTTAGAACCTTACAAAGTCGCCTCAGTCGTATCTGACTCTTTGCGACCCCATGGACTGTAGCCTGTCAGGCTCCTCTGTCATGGGATTCTCCAGGCAAGAATACTAGAGTAGGTTGCCATTTCCTCCTCTAGAGAATCTTCCTGACCCAGGGATCGAACCCACGAGTCCTGTGTAGCAGGTAGATTCTTTACCAAATTCATTTTGGTCTAAGTAGGATCTCTTGCGTGCCCTTTTCCTCTGCCTGCCTTTTTCCTAGCATCTTCCTCTAAACTTTTGTCTCTTGTTTGGAAGTGGCTACAACATTTTGACCTGAGAAGGTCCTGAAAGGTAGGTCGTGATATCAAATGCTCACCTTTCCAACTATGTGACTTGGCCAGACTGATCTATTCCTACCTTTAAAAAAATTCAGTTTCTGGGTATGATTTGTGATGCTGGGTGCTTGAGAGAAAGCAAAGTGGTGTTAGTTATTTGAAACCCTGAATCAATCATTCAAGAAGATCTCCTTTATCAGAATTTGTAAATATTTTCTATGATCTCATGAGTTTTTTTTTTTTTTAATTTCCCATGAAATTCCTTTGGAACCCTTAGTAGACACCAGGAATAAAGTTTTACTGTCCTTGAATTTTAAAGTTCCATGGCCTTTTTTAAAATGATACAGTTTTTACCTCCTTTGTACTTTCTGATGAGGAAACAAGGCCAGTGATTAAGTGAAACTTCTGTCAAGTCAGGAGGACCAAAAACCCTTGTCTCAGGTGCTGAGTTAAACTTAATTTTACCTGTGTCTTGGAGACTGTCCTTAGCAGTTTTTTTTTTTTTTTCCTTTCTTCTGACTCTAGCCATTGTTCTTTCCATACCAGTAATATCCAACCTGTCCTGTTCACGAGAATCATCTGGGCTGGCTGCTGAGAATACAGCTTCCTTAACCCTTTCTTGGCGATCATGAGTAACCTTGAGAACTTGTGTTTTTAATAAGCCCTGAAGTGATTGTGACAGCTTAGGTTGTCCAGCATTTGGAAACTGCAGCACTCTTCACTCTTTCTCATAAAGTTTTGCTTTCTCCTGAAAGCTGGGTAACTTTTTGGGTCTTGCTTATGTGTAAAGCAAGGTTAACCAATGTTGGAATGCTTCCCCTTTGAGAATTTTGTGAACTATTAAATTATACACCAGTTGTATCCTTAATAAAATTAAGACATTAGAATTAATAATCTCTGTTTTAGTTTCCTTTGTTTTCCTTTGGCTTTCTGTAAATTTCTTTTGGAATTCTGATTTTATTTGCAGTGGTCTGATGCTTATATTCTCAGTTTACTACAGTAGGAAGAGCTTGGGATAGCCAAAAGAGATAAAAACTGGTAAATGTAACTGGGTCCAGACTTCGTTAATAGAATTATTTAGATTTCTGTGTTTGTTTTTGTTTTGCTAGGCTTAGTATTTGAAAAGTGTTAGCAAGACTGATTCAACTTACAAATTGCCCATCTCTTGTCTGATTAATTTATGAATTCAGCAAACGTTTATTAAGGTCTGCTGTGTACCTGCTAATGCTGACTGGTAATGTCACTATTGGGAAAAAGAAATACACTTATAAATTATAACATGAACTCATGGATTCTATTTACTGCTGGAATTAATAAACTTCTTTTAGCTAAATATTATGGACAGTTTGGAGAGCCAACGAAAATAAATAAAACTTTCCTCCTTTAGGGAGGGAAGTGAAAGGAATTATAAGAATTTGGGATCATGTAAGGGGGCTAGTATTAGATTTGACTATAGAGAAAAGCAAGACAACCTGCTTACAAATATTTTTCAAGTCTAGAATTTCCTTTACTTAGGAAGCTTCTATTTTTCCCTAGAACTGTATGCATCAATTCCAAGAACTTCCATTTGTTCACACATTTATTTGAGAGTAAATAACCTTGGCCCTGCCCCAAAGGGAGAATGTGAGGCTGTTTCAGGAAATGCTAATTCTGAGCCTTGTGATATACCCAGGTGTGGTTCTTTAAATGAACAGACTCCTTTGCTTGGTTGCATAGTGTGTGGCAGAAACTCTTAAGACTAAATTTGGCATTAAAGTGGCATAGAGTTGCACGTTGTTTATTGAACTGTTTCAAATGAAGAAGCATGTAGAAGGATTGACAACAAAATTTTAACTTGAAGTTAAAATTGGCAGAACAGTTTAATATTTAAAAAGCCTTATTGGAATTGTTGATTTTTATTCACATATAAACACTAATGAAACTGTTTGGCCCAGCTTGTGATTGTCTGTTCTGAAAAGTTCAGCTATAAATTGGTTCTTTGGAACAGTTTTCCCATGGGAACAATGTTTTAAAAGCGCGGTTAACTGTGGAGTAACCAGCCACCTGTGTAGCCCATAATGTTGCTATAATACTGTCTTTTTGATGACAAATAGTAGCTGATAGTAAAGTTAGTTTTGGAGGCAAGAAAAACTATGTATATATTTATATATGTATAAGTAAATTAGAGAAAGAGACAGTTATAGAGAGAGACAGTTAATTTAAATAATATCTTAAGAGAAAATTTCCAACATGGTACAGTACCACTTATTAGACAAAACGTTTTTTTAAAAAAATCAATGCCAGTATTTGAAAAGGTAAAATTAAGTGTTTGAGTGAGTTTAGTGGGGTAGATAGGTAGATATCAGCAGGAATTCAGAAAGTGACTCTAGCCACCTTACTAATCCATTCAACTGTGTCTGCCTTTGTATATGCAGGTATAGGCATGTGTTCAAAAGAGTGAAAGACAAAAATGATCCCATTGAGCATACTTCAATGTCTTACCTCCTTTAATTTCTTCCTCCTTTTGACTGAGATCCTTTAAAACTTAAAGTCCTCTCTTGCCAGCTCACCAGTTCAGCCTCTGCTGGTAGTGCCCTCTGTGTACAAGTGACACTGCTCTTTGCGTGTTATACTTGATCTCATCAAGAAATAAAATAAAAAAATTTTTAGGTTATTGTCCATATTCAGAAGCATCTAAAACTTGTGACGTCCTTCTCTTGGAAACACCTGATGCTGGTCCTCTTACCTAGTTCTCCCATAAAAGCATAGCATCCTGTGTGGTTTTCACAATTGTTCATTTTGTCTTTCCTTCCATAGTACAAGGTCTCTGAGGTCTTGTCTTGTTCACTGTTCTGTATTAGTACTAGACCCAATATTGTATGGATAGTCAAATTTTTTTTTAAAGAAATATTTATTAAATAAATGAAAGATTTTTTTTCCTGTCATTCTGTAAAATAGTTCCTCAAGTTCTGTTGTTGACCCTGTACTGTCTTCACTTTCTTTTTTCATAGATAGCTATGCTTTTCATTTACTCTCAATACTGTACATCCGGTATCCATCATTTTCACTTTGATTAGTATCACAGCATTTCAGCCCTTCTTTTTTGTTCCAAGTTTATTATGAAAAGGTATTCACAGTTAAATATAAGTGGAAAGGCAGATTATCAAATGGTTTATTAAGTAGTCAGATAGTAACAGCAGATATTTACTTGCTCTTGTTTATTACTCAGGTTCTATTGATCTGGATGCATTAGGTTTCTTAAGTTTTTTCCTGCCTTCAGCTTCGTTCCTCCTTTCTGTCCTTAATGCTATGACCAAAGAAGTCTATTTAAGTACCAGTTGACTAATCAGATAATGGTTTTGTCTTGTCTTATAGAATAAAATTTAGGAATTGGCCTTTTCTTCCTTTTATTTATTATTTATTTCATTATTTGATTCTGTGAATTCAGGAAGCAGATGTAAGCTCAGAAAGAGGAAAAAATTTCCATGTTTAGAACTACCATAAATAAGACTAAACTTTCAGTTGATGTCAGTTGGTGTTGAGTTCCCCTTCACTGGTAGGAATATGGAGGAATAGTAAGCAGTTCTCAGATGGGACAGTTCATTGGAGTGTGTTTGAAGCTATGAGCAGTAGCCTTTGTAGCTTTCAGAGTGCTTAGGTCTTCCACATTCTGCATCAGGTAATTTTTTAACGATTAGAACCACATCTTTTTCATCCCCCACTGCACATGCATGTAGTAGGTGGTTAACATATATTTATAAAGTAAATGAATAACATCTGGGTACTTTCTTGGGTAGATGGGGTTCTTGGTTTTCACTTGATACTCTGTTTCTTGATTTGGGAGTGTCAGATCTGAATTCATAGACCTCTGCATGTGTGATCTTAGGCAAGTTATTTACCATCTGAGTCTGCTTTTTCATCTGTAAAATTACAATGACAGTTACTATAAGGTAAGTTATTGGGAGGACGAAATGCATGTGAAAATATTTTATAATCTGAAAATGCTTTATAAAAGGTACAAATTATTCAAAATTGATAGCTTCTTTTGTTGAACTTACATATTATGTATCATTTAATATATAAATATGTTAACTACTATTACTCTTTCACTTTATAATTAGGCTCAGTTTTCACCCTAGCAAAGGAATTAAATATAGTTGCTTTCTTTTCAAAAGCAACACATTTCCTCAACTCCTCAAGGCAAAATTTCTCTCTTATATTGTTGAATTCTCAATATTTTATTTCCAAACTTTCAGTACCCATGGATTTTTCTTCCTAGTTTCTGTGTTAACTTTGAACAAAGATTCAAAAAAATGCCACTGGCAAGATTAAATAATATTAAATTATTTAATTAAGAAATTAGATCAATTTTTCCCCCCAAATAGATCACATTTGGTGGAATTTTCCCAATTTAAAAATTTGCTTTAAATCTTTGATGGTTGCCATGTTTTTGTTATTTTTTAGGTGACAAAATCAGTGAAGGATTAGCAAAAAATTGTAATGAAAATGTTAAACACTTGAAGTTTTTATTCTTAATTCTAATATAGTAAATATCTGTTCTTTCTTGCCCTTTAACCAGGTCAGTATATGTTTTGTGCTTTATTCTTTTATCACAAAGAAGAGAAGAAAGACTGCAGTGAATGAAGATTCCTCTGCATTTTAGCACTGCTTTTTCTACTGTAGTTGGCTTTTGAATGAGGATGACAATGGAAGAGATGAAGAATGAAGCTGAGACCACTTCTATGGTTTCTATGCCCCTCTATGCAGTCATGTATCCTGTGTTTAATGAGGTAAGTGAATAAACATTTCTTCACATGACCTGTGGAATTTCTTTATGTCTGCTTCGTTTATTCATTTGTTTGTTTGTTTCCTCATATAACAAGTACTTATATAAATGGACTCCATCTATGTATTAAGCATTGTTCCAGGGCTCGACATAAAACAGTGAGGGAAAAGCCCTGAGCTTTTGCTCTTCCTCTGGAGGTTTCGCTATAGTAGAAGAGAGAGACATTGGACAAAAGAATACAAGTAATTTTATAAATGAAGAATTGTGATGAGTGCTATGAAGTGTAAAAACAAAATGTGTTAAGTAAAGTAGCAGGTGAGACCTATTTTAGGGGCCAGGACAGGCCTCACTGGAATAAGAGACATATGCTAACGTCTGAAAGTGGTAAATAAGGCTTAGTGTGTTGAAGAGTTGGGGATTAGCACCTTTTAGGTAGCCAGAAGAGCAAGCCCGAAAATATCCTAATGAGTTACAGTGAAAGTGAAAAGGTGAAAGTGAAAGTCGCTCAGTCGTGTCCGACTCTTTGCGACCCCGTGAACTGCATATGCACAGTCTGTGGAATTCTCCAGACCCCATGAACTGCATATGCACAGTCCGTGGAATTCTCCAGGCCAGAATACCGGAGGGGTAGCCTTTCCCTTCTCCAGGGGATCTTCCCAAACCAGGGATTGAACCCAGGTCTCCAGTATTGCAAACAGATTCTTTACCAGCTGAGCCACAGGGAAGCCCAAGAATACTGGAGTGGGTAGCCTATCCCTTCTCCAGCGGATCTTCCCCACCCAGGAATGGAACCAGGATCTCCTGCATCACAGACGGATTCTTTACCAACTGAGCTATGAGGGAAGCCCCGAGTTAAAGTTAGAGTGAGCAGTGACAAAGCATAATTTTACTGATAAATGGAAGATACCATTGCTTTGTATCTAGAGAAGATATAATTGCTTTTTTATTTGAGGAATTTTCTAGGACTTAATAATACTGATACATTTTAGTTTTTTTTTTTTTTTAAGTTGATATTTAATAGGCTAAGCTATGTAGAGTTTTTAGAACTGGAAGATCTGTAAGAGATAATTTCTCCCCTCCTTTTAATGGTGAACTGAGGTCCTGATTTTTGAGATTATTTTGCTTTAAAGTTTCTTTCTTTACATAAAAAATTCTGGAGGTAAGTGCTCCAGGACTAATAGTATTATGAGTCAGTATCATCAAAAACTGAGGTTCCTGTCTTCTGTTTCATCATCCTAGTGCTTGCCTTCCCTTGTCAAGGCCACTTCAGCATGTAGGATGGCTGCTGCTGTTTTGTCCTAAGTTGTCTGAAAGGGGTAAAAAAACGAAGCAGGGAGTGGGGATTTATTTCCAGCTGATACAGCTTCCTTAAAGTAACCTTTCTGAAAGTCATACTTGAGACTTCCATTTACATCTCATTGGCAAGAATATAGACTTATGACCACACCTAGCTGGGCAGTTAGGAAATTTAGAAGTTTACTGGAGAGGAAACAAAGAGGAGGCATCTTTTGGAAAACCTGTCCCGATTATCCTGCTACCATGATAGCATTGGAGGCACTCTTCTAGGACTGGCTATACCCATCTCTGGCAGCTGTAGCCAACACTCCAGTCATTAATTCTGCCATTTTGTTCTAACACTTTAGCCAGGCATTGCAAGACTATAGGTATTGTTGGAAGCAGTGCTTCAGTGCTGTTCAGTAAATATTTACTAAATACCAGTCATTTGTTTGTCGAGTCCGCTGCAAGGGTCTGTAGATATGGGGAAGAAAAAGTCAGCATGCTTCTCAAGAGTTTCAGGGAATACAGATGTTTAAGCAAATCAATTATTAACTGTTCAGTTATCCTTGTACCAGGTATGAGGTAAAGAGAGTCACTGAAGATGATGATTAAACTGTCTTGACATTTAGTATTTAAACTTCTCAGGTTCTTCAAGAGCCATCATGACAGTTCCATCCAGAGATGGTCCCTCTTTTCATATTTATGTAGCTAACTCTGTAGGCTATTGGATCAAGTTGTCTGGGGGGCATTTTCTATATTTATCTGGTATTTTGAGTCTTTATGGAAGGTCAATTTGCATTGCTGAACTTCAGTTTAACTCTCTAGTTAATGAAAGAGGAATGAGAAAAGCTTTTTTTCCTAAGAGTTTGAGTGACCTTTTCGTCCATATGGTGAAATCATTTTATGTGATGCTTGACTTTGGAAAACAGTTGTGTAGCGTGTAGGATTTGGGTGAAGTCTTAGGATTAATACTGGTATACCTTTTCTACTTTATTCATGTGTAAGAAGAATTAACTTGAAAGGAAAAGAATTGGCTACGAATGGACCAGTAAATCTCTTCAGAAATCTGAAACTTGAACAACATGTGGGATATAATGGGCCCAAGATTAGAACACGTTGCCAGATGATTCAGAGTTGTTGTTAGAAGTTGTTAGAAATTTGAAAACGAAGTGGCTGGTTGTGTCAGACTGAGAGATACTACATCAAGTTCAGTTCAGTTCAGTTCAGTCGCTCAGTCGCCTCCCTGTCCATCAACAACTCTCAGAGTTCACTCAGACTCACATCCATCGAGTCAGTGATGCCATCCAGCCATCTCATCTTTTGTCGTCCCCTTCTCCTCCTGGACCCAATCCCTCCCAGCATCAGAGTCTTTTCCAATGAGTCAACTCTTCGCGTGAGGTGGCCAAAATACTGGAGCTTCAGCTTTAGCATCATTCCTTCCAAAGAAATCCCAGGGCTGATCTCCTTCAGAATGGACTGGTTGGATCTCCTTGCAGTCCAAGGGACTCTCAAGAGTCTTCTCCAACACCACAGTTCAAAAGCATCAATTCTTTGGCACTCAGCCTTCTTCATAGTCCAACTCTCACATCCATACATGACCACAGGAAAAACCATAGCCTTGACTAGACAGACCTTTGTTGGCAAAGTAATGTCACTGATTTTGAATATGCTGTCTAGTTTGGTCATAACTTTCCTTCCAAGGAGTAAGCGTCTTTTAATTTCATGGCTGCAGTCACCATCTGCAGTGATTTTGGAGCCCAAAAAAAGAAAGTCTGACCCTGTTTCCACTGTTTCCCCATCTATTTCCCATGAAGTGATGGGACTGGATGCCATGATCTTCATTTTCTGAATGTTGAGCTTTAAGCCACCTTTTTCACTCTCCACTTTTACTTTCATCAAGAGGCTTTTTACTTCCTCTTCACTTTCTGCCGTAAGGGTGGTATCATCTGCATATCTGAGGTTATTGATATTTCTCCCAGCAATCTTGATTCCAGCTTGTGTTTCTTCCAGTCCAGCGTTTCTCATGATGTACTCTGCATAGAAGTTAAATAAGCAGGGTGACAATATACAGCCTTGACGTACTCTTTTTCCTATTTGGAACCAGTCTATTGTTCCATGTCCAGTTTTAACTGTTGCTTCCTGACCTGCATACAGAGGCAGGTCAGGTGGTCTTGTATTCCCATCTCTTTCAGAATTTTCCACAGTTTATTGTGATCCATACAGTCAAAGGCTTTGGCATAGTCAATAAAGCAGAAAGAGATGTTTTTCTGGAACTCTTGCTTTTTCCATGACCCAGCGGATTTTGGCAATATGATCTCTGGTTCCTCTGCCTTTTCTAAAACCAGCTTGAACATCAGGAAGTTCACGGTTCACGTATTGCTTAAGCCTGGCTTGGAGAATTTTGAGCATTACTTTACTAGCATGTGAGATGAGTGCAATTGTGTGGTAGTTTGAGCATTCTTTGGCATTGCCTTTCTTTGGGATTGGAATGAAAACTGACCTTTTCCAGTCCTGTGGCCACTGCTGAGTTTTCCAAATTTGCTGGCATATTGAGTGCAGCACTTTCACAGCATCATCTTTCAGGATTTGAAATAGCTCAACTGGAATTCCATTACCTCCACTAGCTTTGTTCGTAGTGATGCTTTCTAAGGCCCACTTGACTTCACGTTCCAGGATGTCTGGCTCTAGGTGAGTGATCACACCATCGTGATTATCTGGGTTGTGAAGATCTTTTTTGTACAGTTCTTCTGTGTATTCTTGCCACCTCTTCTTAATATCTTCTGCTTCTGTTAGGTCCATACCATTTCTGTCCTTTATCGAGCCCATCTTTGCATGAAATGTCCCCTTGGTATCTCTAATTTTCTTGAAGAGATCTCTAGTCTTTCCCATTCTGTTGTTTTCCTCTATTTCTTTGCATTGATCACTGAGGAAGGCTTTCTTATCTCTCCTTGTTAGTCTTTGGAACTCTGCATTATATGCTTATATCTTTCCTTTTCTCCTTTGCTTTTTGCTTCTCTTCTTTTCACAGCTATTTGTAAGGCCTCCCCAGACAGCCATTTTGCTTTTTTGCATTTCTTTTCCATGGGTATGGTCTTGATCCCTGTCTCCTGTACAGTGTCACGAACCTCATTCCATAGTTCATCAGGCACTCTATCAGATCTAGGCCCTTAAATCTAAGATATTTCTCTCTTCCACTGTATAATCATAAGGGATTTGATTTAGGTCATACCTGAATGGTCTAGTGGTTTTCCCTACTTTCTTCAATTTCAGTCTGAATTTGGTAATAAGGAGTTCATGATCTGAGCCACAGTCGGCTCCTGATCTTGTTTTTGCTGACTGTATAGAGCTTCTCTATCTTTGGCTGCAAAGAATATAATCAATCTGATTTCGGTGTTTACCATTCGGTGATGTCCATGTGTAGAGTCTTGTGTTGTTGGAAGAGAGTGTTTGCTATGACCAGTGCATTTTCTTGGCAAAACTCTATTAGTCTTTGCCCTGCTTCATTCCGTATTCCAAGGCCAAATTTGCGTGTTACTCCAGGTGTTTCTTGACTTCCTACTTTTGCATTCCAGTCCCCTATAATGAAAAGGACATCTTTTTTGGGTGTTAGTTCTAAAAGGTCTTGTAGGTCTTCATAGAACAATTCAACTTCAGCTTCTTCAGCGTTACTGCTTGGGGCATAGACTTGGATTACTGTGATATTGAATGGTCTGCCTTGGAAACGAACAGAGATCATTCTATCGTTTTTGAGATTGCATCCAAGTACTGCATTTCGGACTCTTTTGTTGACCATGATGGCTACTCCATTTCTTCTGAGGAATTCCTGCCCGCAGTAGTAGATATAATGGTCATCTGAGTTAAATTCACCCATTCCAGTCCATTTTAGTTTGCTGATTCCTAGAATGTCGACATTCACTCTTGCCATCTCTTGTTTAACCACTTCCAATTTGCCTTGATTCATGGACCTGACATTCCAGATTCCTATGCAATATTGCTCTTCACGGCATCGGACCTTGCTTCTTTCACCAGTCATATCCACAGTTGGGTATTGTTTTTGCTTTGGCTCCATCCCTTCATTCTGAAGTTATTTCTCCACTGATCTCCAGTAGCATATTGGGCCCCTACTGACCTGGGGAGTTTCTCTTTCAGTATCCTATCATTTTGCCTTTTCATACTGTTCATGGGGTTCTCAGGGCAAGAATACTGAAGTGGTTTGCCATTGCCTTCTCCAGTGGACCACATTCTGTCAGATCTCTCCATTATGACCCGCCCATTTTGGGTTGCCCCATGGACATGGCTTAATGTCATTGAGTTAGACAAGGCTGTGGTCCTAGGGTGATTAGATTGACTAGTTTTCTGTGAGTATGGTTTCAGTGTGTCTACCCTCTGATGCCCTCTTGCAACACCTACCATCTTACTTGGGTTTCTCTTCCCTTGGGCGTGGGGTATCTCTTCACGGCTGCTCCAGCAAAGTGCAGCTGCTGCTCCTTACCTTGGACAAGGGTCATCTCCTCACCGCCACCCTTCCTGACCTTCAACGTGGGATAGCTCCTCTAGGCCTCCTGCGCCGGAGCTGCCACTGCTCCTTGGAGGTGGGGTTGGTCCTCCTGGCCGCTGCCCCGGCCTTGGGCGTGGAGTTGGTCTTCCCAGCTGCCGCCCCTGGCCTCGGACTTGGGTAGCTCTTCTCAGGGTCTGATTTCTCATATTGAGTTTATTGATCATGGTATCAATTTTTTTTTAATAAAATATAAGCATTGTTCTCTGGCATTCTAATGTATTATTGTAACATCTTAAATAAGATACCTTTATTTAACTATAGTTCAAACATGGATTTTTCTATAAATCTAGTAATGGGGAAATTAAAATCTAGTTTGGCTCTGCTTTTCTCTGCTTTGCATATTTAAAGATAAAATGGATATCAAATTAATTTTACAAAAAACACCACCACAATAGGGATAAAGTTTTACTCTGAAGGTAAATGATTCACTAAATTTTGTCCACTGTGTTGGGAAGAGTTAAAAAACTTATGCATGCTCACTTTAATGTTACATTCATAAAACTAACAATGGTAGCTTAGAAGCCATTTTGCAGAACCGATTTTTAGATAGTAGGATATCCTTACACCTGGGGAAATGTTAGTACTGTTACTCCAGCTCACAGGGGAAAGTTATTTATGACATTCTGGGAGCAAGATGCTTGCTAAACTTAATGAAGCTATGCGGAAAGTAAGCTGCTTGTTTAGTCAGCTGCTGCACAGTTCAGAGTCCAAGTATATTGCCTGTGTTGTAAATGTACTGTGAAATAGGTCTCCTGGTTGCATTATGGAATAATGAGTTTATAGAAACTTCAGGCCAAGTCTTATATAGATCAGGTTCTCACGTTCTGTGTCCTTTTTTGCTGACTCTTTGTATATGGAGGAGGAAGGATGTATGGTTCGGTTCTTCATTCCAGGAAAAGACATGTTATGTATGTTCTTTCCCGGTGACTTGAAAGAAAACTTTTTAAGGCAAATATAAATATTTTTCCTATTAAAAAAATCAAACCTCAAATTTTAAGTAAATATTTACACTTCTCCACAGTGAAGGCGTGGGCTTCACTTATAATCCCAATATTTAGAAGTGATCATAGTTAATATTTTGGATTTGATTTACTTCTCTGCCATTTACTGTGCTATATAATCTTGTCTTAGTTTTCTGTTCTGCAAAATGAGGATAAAAAATATTTTATTTAATTCTCACAACTCTCGGAAGTAAGTGAATTGATGTAGTGCTTAGAACAGTACCAGACACGTGTAAGTATTAGATCTTATTATTAAGTAGTCTTCCACATAATTTTATATAAAATTGTGATCATACCTGAGAGTGTGCACATTTTTAGGCAATGTTTTAGTGGGATATTCTTACAGTAGTTAGATGGCTCTGCTTATTTTTTTGCTAGACAACTTAGCAATCCCAGAAACTGATTCTTTTAGAGCCAGTTATTGGACTTACTATGTACAGAACAGATGATTGCACTTTGCCTTTGTAAACTCGTAAAATTTAATGAGTGGCCTCTCGATTCTGTCTACTTCTGTTTTTGTTCTGGCTTTTTTTTTTTTTTAACCTAACTCTTCTCATCATCATTTGAATCACAAGAGATGTATGTGGAGTTTTTATTCGTGGCTCAGTTTAACTTTCTTTTAAAGAATATGGTCAGTAATCTTGATGGCATTGAGGGGAGGGTGGGAAAAAGGGAGAAGGTATCAGTGTGGGGGAAATTGGCCTGATTTTGAGGAAGCAGGTTTTATAGACAATTTGGAACCAACTAATTAATTATAATTATTTTGACCTAAAAAAAAAACTTAAAAGGTTTTGTAAGACTGTTTAAAACTTGATACTAAAGTGTTACTGCTACTGCTAAGTCGCTTCAGTCGTGTCCAACTATGTGCAACCCCATAGACGGCAGCCCACCAGGCTCCACAGTCCTTGGGATTCTCCAGGCAAGAACACTGGAGTGGGTTGCCATTTCCTTCTCCAATGTAAGTGTTAAGTGGATATATATTTTTTTAATTTCAGGTTTAAGAAACTGGCTTGAGGGACTCCCTGGCAGTCTAGTGATTAAGACTCCAAGCCACTACTGCAGGGGACTGGGGTTCAGTCTCTAGTCAGGGAACTAAAATCCTGCATGCTGCATAGCGTGATCAGACATTTTTTTTAATGTATTTTTTAAGAAAAAGAAATTGGCTTGATACTAGAAAATAAAGTACAGAAATGAACTGTTATTTCTAGAGGGAGTGATATAATAAAAGCACTCTATGGATTCAAAATTATATAAGCTTTTAAAATATGTTTAGAAGTGATCCAAAAAGTTAAGTTTGAAAAGTTTGCAGTTAGTTAACAGTGGTGGAGAAGGCAATGGCAGCCCACTCCAGTACTCTTGCCTGGAAAATCCCATGGATGGAAGAGCCTGGTGGGCTGCAGTCCATGGGGTTGTGACTGAGCGACTTCCCTTTCACTTTTCACTTTCACGCATTGGAAAAGGAAATGGCAACCCACTCCAGTGTTCTTGCCTGGAGAATCCCAGGGACGGTGGAGCCTGGTGGGCTGCCGTCTGTGGGGTCGCACAGAGTCGGACACGACTGGAGCGACTTAGCAGCAGCAGCAGCAGCAGCAGCAGTAAGTGGATGCAAAAGCTGTGAAGAGTAAGTTACAGGAGGAGCTCACACAACTGAGAAGGAGACAAAATGTGAGGTTGAGGTGAGACCTTAATGTTAAGCTCACCCAGCCTATAGTTTCCCTCCAGTTGCACTTTCGTCTCTAAGTGAGGAGAGGTGTTATGTGCCCTTTTCTCTTACTCTGATTCCCTCTCTCTTAACTTTTTTACTGGCGACATGGAAATCCAACATGGCAGAGATCCAGGAGTGCCTCTCCATGTCCCAGTATCCATTCGTACAAAAATGTCATCATATATCCCTTTCCTTTTTCTTTGGATTTAAAATACGGTATATGCACTGTCAGGCACTGCTGAAAAATGATTCCACTGGCTCCTTAAACATACACCAGTCAAAGACCATTATCCCAAAAGCTAAAAAAATACTGGACCCAGTAGAAAAGTATTGGAAACAAAGTGGATATTATTATCTGTTCCAAACTGACATAACCGTCATTATATCCACAGGGTGCTAGCAACCCTGAAGAAACACTAAGGAGGAGGATTTTAGGAGGTCACATTCTTCAAGGACCAGTTTAGCTCTCATCTTCATACTTTTTACTTCAGCTGACAGTGGTCCCATCAGCTTCTTTGTAGCTACTTACTTAGTCTTCTGGGGTTCCAGGAATATAGTCTGTTTCTTTGTATCTCTCAAACTGACTTCTCTCACATGGTAGAAACTCAGTACATTGTTGGTTCTTAAGCAGTTGAAGAGATTCAGTGATGGGACAGAAGCCAGCCTGTAAAGGGTGAGTACAGGGTGGGTGCGTACAGGGAGCTGAGTGGCTTGTGTATTGGTTTTAGAGCCAGACAGATCTGGTATGAAGCCTGTTTCTGTACTTTTTAGCTCTTTTATGTTGGGAAAATTTATGCAAACTGAGTTTATTCCTCTATAAAATGGAGATGATGATAGATAGAGATTTATTATGAGGGTTAGTTAGAGATACTCTATAAAAATACATAATAAAGTCCATAATATGTGCTTAGTACAGTGGTAGCTGTTACTGGTATATTACTGGAACCTGATACTTTAATGAAAAGTACAGGTAAGGTGAACATGAGTTTATTATGAAATCATCTATCACATGTGAGAGGCCTTAAATAGAAGCCCATTATAATAGGGAAGGTGTAAACATACGGTGCTACTTGAGTATTAGAGGCTGAAATTATAAATATATTAAAAAACAATTTAGGTAAATTTATGGATGAAAGGTTAAGTTTCATTCAAAGTATTTTTTGAATGTATGTAGGTGCCTATATGCCTGGTATTGCCTGGGCATTGTGAATATCTTATGAGTAATAAATCCTGGTGGGATTATTGCAAGATGTGTGGGTAAATACTGTATCCCAAATGACTCCCAGTGGAGTTCTTGTCAGGTGCTTCCCAGATCACTGACTTGATTCAGTATGCTAAGTCTGAGCTTTCTCTCCTTTCTAAGATACACATATGTAAACCTAATCTAGAAATCTAGAGCTGTAGATGTCTATCTTGGCTAATTATATAGTTCCTCACTGACTGGCAGCCCCTTTTACTTGCATTGACCCTTTCATATACCAGTTAGGGCAGTACAGAGTGAGTTAATGCTTGTACTTGAAAGGCACTCATCTGACTCAGACCTTTGACTTGGTGAAAGAGGTCAGTGTGGTGTAAACCCGAACAAGGAAATGGGTTCCTGTCAGGGAGGAAACATTCATTCTGTCTCCCTCTGCCTCCCTTGTACAATAAGAACTTGAGATCAGAAGAACTATATTACTAAATCTTTGTGATTCATTATAATTAAGTGAATTTGGTGGAAGAGGAAATTTTAATTTCTTGGAGGTATACCTTCATTAGTTAATTAATATCTTATTTAGTTGCTTACTTGCTATTTTTGCCTACCTGGATCCCCTTGTGTCTTTCCTTTTACTTACCAGGGCAGTGTTAGATTTTACAAGGTTTGTAGAAGCCAAGTTAAATAAATACTAAATTGAATGGCCCATTGTTTATTTTGGAGATAAATTGTTAATCTTGGCCAGTTTTGATGCTTTTCTTTTTGTTAAGGCAAGTAATTCACAGGGAGATAAGGTTCTTGGCATTTCTGTCTTATTTAGAAAATAAATTAATTTAAACTGTTTGGAGAGTCACTAAATTGTATGTGTGTGTGTAAAACTGTTTTCATTGCCTTAAAGAATTGAAAATAATAGTTACTGCGTAATGAAATCATTATGTGATCTATAACCATAAGGTTTTTTTAGAAATATTATACTTGCATAAAAATCTACAAAGATTACATTGATTTTGAAGGTTTAATATTATCCCAAATAAAAAATATATACATTGAGTTTTATTGAGTTAACTGGCCTAATTCTTAGGAACTAACAAAATCTGATTTTAACTGAAGCTAGTTATTTTAAGCCTGGCAATTAATTCTTCAAAAAATGTAGTAACTTTTATGAAATTGTATACCTTCTTTAGCCCAATGAAAAGCAACTTATACAGTGTTTAATAAGGACATTTATCTTTCAGAATTATAATCCTTATACATTTGATAATAAAAGTTAAAAGCATTTGAGTTAAACTTTCAATTCAGGACTTTTGGTAGCCATTTTTAAAATTCTGATTAAAAAAAAAGAAGACAGATATAAACATCTGTAAAATCCAGATGACCCACAGTCTTCAATTTAAGTAACAAACCTTTTATCAGTACTGTTTTCTAATTAATTAAAAAAAAGACTTACCTTAGTTTAATGCCTAACTGAGGAGATGAAGAAGCAGTTTTAAAAGAGTTAGGTAGTAGGCACTAGAAATAAAAATAAATGAGACCTAATCTAACTTACAAGCTTTTGCACAGCAAAGGGAAACCATAAAAAAATGAAAAGACAACCTACAGAATGGGAGAAAATATTTGCAAATGATGCTACAGACAGGGGCTTAATCTTCAAAATATACAAACAGCTTATACAGTTCAACAACAAAAAGACAACCCAATTGAAAAACTGTCAGAAGATCTTAATAGACAGTTCTCCAAAGAAGACATACAGACAGCCAATAGGCAACATGAAAAGATGTCAACATCACTAATTATTAGAGAAATACAAATCAAAACTACAGTGAGGTGCCACTTAACACCAGTCAGAATGGCCATCATTAAAGTATCTACAAATAAAAATGCTGGAGAGGGTGTGGAGAAAAGGGAACCGCCCTGTACTGCTGGTGGGAATGTAAGTTGTTGTAACCACCATGGAAAACAGTGTAGAGGTTCTTCAAAAAACTAAAAATTGCCATATGATCCAGCAATCCCACTCCTGGGCATATACCTGAACAAAACTATAATGCAAAAAGATGCATGCACCCCTGTGTTTATAGCAGCACCATTCACAGCAGCCAGGTCATGGAGACTGCCTATATGTCCATCAACAGATGAATGGGTAAAGAAGACGTGGTACATATATACGATGGATATATTGTAATCTATATATGCAGTGGATAAACTGTAATGGGAAAGAATATTAAAAATAGAATGTATGTGTATAACTGAGTTACTTTCCTGTACAGCAGAGATTGGCACAATACTGTCAACCAACTGTACTCCAATTAAAAAAATAAAAGAGTAAGGTAGTAAATACAAAAAATCTTAAGTAATACATATTTTCTTTGTTTTGGTCATTTTATAGTCGATACACACATAATTTGCCATCTCTTTTTAACTGAACATTGAAAGTTAATCTTGAATCCTCCCATTTTCAAAAATTTAAGTGAATATGTTTATTTCTACTAGGGACATACACTATTTTGAATTCTGTGCTTATCTTAAATCAGTCTTTAAGGTGATGTGTGCTAAGTCGCTTCAGTTGTGTCCAACTCTTTGCGACCCTGTGGACTTTAGCCCACGAGGCTCCTCTGTCCATGGGATGCTCTAGAAAGAATACTGAAGTGGGTTGCCATGCTTGCCTCCAGGAGATCCTCCTGACTCAGGAATCAAACCCGCATCTCTTAAGTCTCCTGCGTTGGTCGACATGTTCTTTGCCACTAGCGCCACCTAGGAAGCCCCAAAGGAATAAATAAGGGACTAATACACATACCTTAATTTTTCATCCTTTCTAATGAAAATTTTAGATCATCTATTTGAAGAATTATGTTGATTCAGAATCTTTAGCAAGTTATGTTTGTTAATTGATGGGTGTATCAGTGTGATTACTTTAAAATGCAGTATCAGAAATGTATTTTTTCCAGAAAACTGATATTAATGATTTAAAATTTTTATTGCAGCTAGAACGAGTAAATCTGTCCGCAGCTCAGACACTGAGAGCAGCTTTCATTAAGGTGAGGCACAGATAATTTATTATTATGGTGGTTAAAATGTATCTTATAAAGAAATCTAAATACCATGTCATAAATGTCAGTTTATTTTTTTAACCTTTCTTTTTGGGTACCTTTCTCTTTTGTTTTTGTTCTGTTGTTTAGTGAAAACCTTTTCAGTCATCTTGTGCCTGTTTTAGTGCTACACTTTTAAAGCTTAAAACACTTCTAAAAAGTGAGTTGGAACAAGTGCTCTTTCAGTAGCATTCAGCTGTTCATCACTTTGTGCTTTTAAACTGACTTCTTCAGAATGTTTTCTCTTTAGCTTTAGAGTATATTTTAAAATTCTGTTTTATTTGACGTATTCAAAACTTTTATAAAGTTAAACCCAAAGATTTTCTTCATGCTGTTTTTAACTATAGAACATAAGTGTAAAACTGTGTTTTGAATGGGGAAATAAGAGCTCTGTGTTGATCACATCAAGGATATTTTGAGGATCAGCTGAGTCACTCAGGGTGAACTTTTTCATTGTCTTATTGTTTCATTGCCCTGAAGATATTAAGTTGATAATCCCTAGCTTACATGTTGCTGTTGAGCATTTAAAACATAGCAAGTTCAAATTGAGTTGTACTCCAGGTTTATAAGCAACTCAGTAATATGTATTATGTTGATTGCATGTTGAAATGATAATATTTTGGGTGTACTCTTAAAATAACTTGATTTGTTTTTTCTATTTTTTTAATGTGGCTACTAAGAATTTTAAATCAGATAGGCTCCTACCAAATATTTGTATTGGATAGCCCTACTCCACTTACTGAATGCAGCCTTTCATATAAGACTTAATCCATTTCATCCTAAATAGACATCCATCCCAAATCACTTCAGTTATGTCTGACTCTTGTGATACCATGAACTGTAGCCTGCCAGGCTACTCTGTCCATGGGATTCGCCAGGCAAAAATACTGGAGTGGGTTGCCATTTCCTTCTCCAGGGTATCTTCCCGACCCAGGGATTCAACCCACGTTTGATCCTCTTATATCTCCTTCACTGGCAGGCAGGTTCTTTACTACTAGCGCCACCTGGGAAGACCTAAATACGTATCAGGATACCCAAAATTTTGATTTTTATTTACTTTTTGTGTGTTTTCTCCCTTCAGTAGCTAAAACAACTTATATTTCAAGTATTTTAATGTTTAAATCTAGAATAAATTTATAGCTGAGTCTCATTGGAGTTGAAACTGTGAATATTCAGCTTGATTTCTTTTTATGGCAGAGGTTAGCTTATTGATACCTTGCTTACCTGGTAGCATAAATAATGCCGTTAGACATCTATTTCACTACTAGAAATTACATTTTGTGTATTGATCAGTACTATTTTGATGTAATACTCTAAATGCAGTGCCTGTATACACAGGCATACTAATTTTATTTAAATATATCCTGCCAAATCATTGGATTAATGAAGAGAATGAATGAAGTAGCACCGTCCTTAGTGGAGTTTTTTGTTGTTTATTTGTTTTTCGTTTTCTTCTTTGCATTAAGTATCAGTGTGATTTTGAATGGTATATTTGGTTGTCAGGGTGGCATCATAGGGACTATTTTAACCATCTTTGTGGCCAAAGAAGGAAAAATGATCTGTTACACACCACAATATTGATAAGGCAAAAGGGTTTTTGGCTTTTCTGATACCAAGAAGAGAGAGAAACTTCTCCTGTGTGTCCTCATAAGGACGACTCACTCTGAAGTATTTATTATATACCCACTGACAGTCATAAAAGACATAAAATAATGAACATTATTAAGCTTTTCCTTGTAATATCCTTATATATAAGCTGACATTTTAACTCTAAAGTATAATTAAAAAGCAAACTGTTTAAAGTATGTGGTTATGATAAATCTGGTTAAATATGATAGATCTGGATAAATTTTATTCATGGCACTGATTCTTTTTTTTTTTTTTAATTTATTTTAATTGGAGGCTATTTACTTTGCAACGTTGTGGTGGTTTTTGCCATACATTGACGTGAGCCAGCCGTGGGTGTGCTCGTGTTCCCCCCGTCCTGTACCCCCCTCACACCTCCCTCCCCATCCTCTCTCTCTGGGTTGTCCCAGTGCACCAGCTTTGAGTGCCCTATTTCACGCATCGAACTTGGACTGGTCATCTATTTCACATATGGTAATATACATGTTTCAGTGCTATTCTCTCAAATCATTCCACCCTTGCCTTCTCCCACAGAGTCCAAAAGTCTGTTTTTTACATCTGTGTCTCTTTTGCTGTCTTGCATATAGGGTCGTCATTACCATCTTTCTAAATTCCTTATATATGTGTTAATATATTATATTTGTGTTTTTCTTTCTGACTTATTTCACTCTATATAATAGGCTCCAGTTTTATCCGCCTCATTAGAACTGACTCAAATGTGTTCTTTGTAATGCTGAGTAGTACTCCATTCAGGACAGTGTGATCACTCACCTAGAGCCAGACATCCTGAATGCGAAGTCAAGTGGGCCTTAGGAACCATCACTATGAACAAAGCTAGTGGAGGTAATGGAATTCCAGTTGAGCAATTTCAAATCCTAAAAGGTGATGCTGTGAAAGTGCTGCACTCAATATGCCAGCAAATTTCTAAAACTCAGCAGTGGCCACAGGACTGGAAAAGGTCAGTTTTCATTCCAGTCCCAAAGAAAGGCAATGCCAGAGAACGCTCAAACTACCACACGATTGCACTCATCTCATGCTAGCAAAGTAATGCTCACAATTCTCCAAGCCAGGCTTCAAAAGTACATGAACCGCAAACTTCCAGATGTTCAAGCTGGATTTAGAAAAGGCAGAGGAACCAGAGATCAAATTGCCAACATATGTGGGATCATCAGAAAAGTGAAAGAATTCCAGAAAAACATCTACTTCTGCTTTATTGACTATGCCAAAGCCTTTGTGTGGATCACAACACACTGTTGAAAAGTCTTCAGGAGATGAAATACCAGACCACCTGACCTGCCTCGTGAGAAATCTATATGCAGATCAAGAAGCAACAGTTAGAACTGGACATGGAACAACAGACTGGTTCCAGATAGGGAAAGGAGTACGTCAAGGCTGTGTATTGTCACCCTGCTTATTTAACTTACATGCAGAGTACATCATGAGAAATTCTGGACTGGATGAAACAAATTGGAATCAAGATTGCTGGGAGAAATAGCAATAACTTCAGATATACAGATGACACCATCCTTATGGCAGAAAGTGAAGAAGAACTAAAGAGCCTCTTGATGAAAGTGAAAGAGGAGAGTAAAAAAGTTGGCTTAAAGCTCAACATTCAGAAAACTATGATCATGGCATCTGGTCCCATCACTTCATGACAGATAGATGGGGGAGACAGTGGAAACAGTGACACACTTTATTTTGGGGGGCTCCAAAATCACTGCAGATACTGACTGCAGCCATGAAATTAAAAGATGCTTGCTCATTGGAAGAAAAGTTATGACCAACCTAGACAGCATGTTAAAAACAGAGACATCACTTTGCCGGCAAAGGTCCATCTAGTCAGAGCTATGGTTTTTCCAATAATCGTCATGTATGGATGTGAAAGTTGGACTATAAAGAAAGCTGAGTGCTGAAAAATTGATGCTTTTGAACTCTCGTGTTGGAGAAGTCTCTTGAGAGTCACTTGGACTGCAAGGAGATCCAACTAGTCCATCCTAAAGGAAATCAGTTCTGACTATTCATTGGAAGGACTGATGCTGAATCTGAAACTCCAGTACTTTGGCCACCTGATGTGAAGAACTGACTTATTTGAAAAGACCCTGATTCTGGGAAAGATTGAAGGCAAGAGGAGAAGGGGTCGACAGAGGATGAGGTTGTTAGGTGGCATCACCGACTCAATGCACATGAGTTTGAGTCAACTCCAGCAGTTGGTGATGGACAGGGAGGCCTGGCGTGCTGCAGTCCATGACGTCGCAAAGAGTTGGACATGACTGAGTGACTGAACTGAACTGAATATTCCATTGTGTATATGTACCACAAATTTCTTATCCATTCGTCTGCCAATGGACATCCAGGTTGCTTCCATGTCCTAGCTGTTGTAAACAGCATGGCACTGATTTTTAATTAGGGATAGTGAGAGTTATTTGGAAGAAAGTATATTAGTTTTGCATTGATTTATTCTTAATTACTGTATTCTGTTTGGTAAAAATTTCAAATGATTTTAAAGGAGGGCATGCATTAAAAACATTAAGATTTTTGTGATTTTTAAACTTTAATTTACTTGGAAAAAAACCATGCCTAGCCATATGTCTGTATTTATATCCAGTTATATTTTCATGTTTCCACTTCTTGGTTCATAGCACCAGTGATATTTATCAAGCTTTAATACCTATTTTTGTTATTTGGAGAAAAATAATTTTTCCCAAGATACTAGTGATTATTATCTCTTATGATATCAATCCTGCTTTCCCCTCTGGGAGGTTTCTGATAATGTTAAGGATCGTTGATCCCAAGAGAGGGTATTTCTGCCCTTGGCTTTTCATAAAAGTTGGATAGCACAAAGTTTAAGATTGTATTCTGAAGGAAAACTTGAAGGTATAGGTACAGTGTCTGATTTAAGGGTTTTTCAGTTAGAGTCACTGGTTGTGTTTGAGGCCTCTAAGATAAAAAGTAGCATAACTAGGACGTCAGCCAGAAGATGCTAAACTACTGTTCCCAGAGTATGTGCCAAGCTACCTCAGGACCCCACAGAAAACTCAGAGGGGGTCATGAGATATTTTAAACATTTGAAGGAATAGAGTGATTTTAACATTAGCTTGACACTGTGTGAACTACTAGCTTGAGATAGTTTGCAGTTTCAACATCTTCAGCTGGGCTGCATTCCTTTCAGTGATGTCATATCTTTGTGAAACTGCTGTTGATAGAAAGCAAGTTCACAAGAAAATCAATGTATAATAGGAAATGAATAACATTTGAGAAATCGTACAGTGCCCAACAGGTTCTCACATCTCATTAATAAAATAAATCATGGTTATTTAAGAATAAATAAAATATTTTTCTTTCAATTCATGTGATTTTTAAAGGCTATTGAGTTGTTGGGACGTAAGTACTTACTAAAGTTGTATGAACTTTATTTACTGCACAGCAGTGTTAGGTATTTCGGTATTTCTTCTGGCACTGAGAACACTGAACTAAGAAAGAGTAGGGATGTCTGTGAGGACTCTAATGCTGCAGCTATGGCATGTGAGGGCTCCAGACGAACTGGGTACTGAAAGCGTTCTTCTCAGACTTGCAGAAGCGTTTTATTTTTTCCGTACTTTATTATAACTTAACCAAAGAAGTTGTATTTTTCTGTTGACATTCTCTGGAAGCACATAGAAAATCCCCCACTTTCTAAGATAATTCATTGTGTAGGTAGATTTAATGTTACTCAGAGAAAATAAACCACTCTTACCAAATACTGGCTTGTTTCACTCTTACCAAATAACTATGTTATTTTGTGGCAGTTTACCAAATTAATAATGTTGACACCATCTTAAGCCTTTTTTGTACAGCTTATCTTTCAACAACTCTTTTTATTAAAATAGATTCTTAAATACATTCATGAGAGGGAAAATTAAACAGATTTTAAAGAAGAAATCAGTAGGACATACTTTATTATCTGTCTAAATGACTTTCCTGTAAGCATTTGACAACAGTTAAAATGATCCCAGGATTGAACTAAATGTGTGTGTTTTCTTTTCTGCTTTCATTCCACAACCTTTCAGTTTTTGGTACTTGAAATCTAATAAGAAGCAAGATGTTATAATGTAAAGAGCTGAAGAAAGCTAAAACTGCAGTGGTTCCAGAACTGAGGAGGCAGAGGCTAAACATAACTTGGTCCGTCAGGAGGCAAATAAATTGCCATTTGATAGATCATATTTACTATGTAGTACCAGGGCAAAAAAAAAGAGGAAATCATCAGCATAATGATTAAAATTGGCAGGCATCCTAAAAGAAACAGAGTGTGATTACAAAAATTTTTTTAAATAGTAAAATGGGGCAGAATTACAAGGGAAAATCCAAATCTTGAAAACTAACTTTGGTAAACTTAGGACTTTTTATGTTCAATCTTGAAATGGCTAGAAGATTTTAGTGCCCTAGGGAATTTAAGTAACAGAATCAATGCAAGCTCATTAGTGAAACAAGCTCAGGAGGTAGTAAAAGGATTAATGGTTTTCTGAAAGCTAGTGAAGGAAATAATATTCTTGCTGCAAAAATAAAGTAGGAAATGAAAATCATTGTGTGAGAATGTAGTTAAGGAATCATATAGCTTCAATAAAACTTCCAAAATGAATCCTGGTTTTTTTTGTTGTTGTTTTTCCTGAAAGTTTGTTAATTTAAATGCAGAGAATCTGAAGGAAAAAAATTGGTGAGATGAGTTACTGTTTGATTTTCAAGTTGAAATATTGCTTAATGAAAAAGAGCTAAAAATCTTCATTGTTTTTAAACTCTTGAAAAAGGTAATTGAAAAACTGTCTTTATGTATATATATACCTGTACGTATATTTACTCTTCATTTCTATGTTTGTTATTAGTTTGATTGCAAGAGAGTATAAATGAGAAGTAGGAAATGTTAAATACATTATGTTCAGATGGAAGTTTGGATCGTGACTGTAGTAATTTATGGATGCACAAACTCTCCCCACACATAAGTGAATGGCATCACGACGCTTGCTTTGCAAAGATTTCTGCCCTTATTTGTAAGTTGATCAGTTTAAGGAGGTCCTAAGAGATTCTGAATGGTTAGGTTTTGGCTTTAAAATATTGATTCAGTTTCTGTATTTCAAAACTAGCTTTCTCTTTCTTATAGGCTGAAAAAGAAAATCCGGGACTCACACAAGACATAATTATGAAAATTTTAGAGAAAAAAAGTGTAGAAGTCAACTTCACAGAGTCCCTTCTTCGAATGGCAGCTGATGATGTAGAAGGTAATCAGAAAGTCTTGTTTAGTTTTCTTACAGATATTGAAAAGCTCTTCCTCCAAATCTTTCTTATTTGATAAAAGTGGCTCCTCTCCTCCCTTCCTCTCCCCTTTCCCTTCTCCTCCCTTCCCTCTTACTGTTAGTGTTATTGTTATTATTTTGAAATGAAAATGGGGGGTTGGCGCAGGAGGTACAAACCCATATAAAATAGAAATGTAGTTCTTTTTATTTTTTGTCAGATTGAGTTACTAGAAGTAAAGCATTTGTTTATGCTGCATGGTTTATTTTTCCCCCTATTAATTAATACGTTTGATGAGTTCTAGTTTAATGAAGAGACAAGCTCTTTGGAATGGTGGTTTTATTTTGTGTTGAGTTTATGTAGATACCAGTTTGAAAGTAATGAGTTTCTTCTTTTTAAACTTTGGTATAGCATGTTTGTGGGGGGTTTTTTTGTTGTCGTTGTTGGCAAGGTAATGTCTCTGCTTTTTATTTATTTATTTATTTTTTAATATAAATTTATTTATTTTAATTGGAGGCTAATTACAATATTGTATTCAAATGTAGGTTTGAGAGAACAATATTACTAATCATCCTTTTGGCCTCTTTTCACATTTTTGCTTTTTAAAATGATTAGAAATGTTTGTGTGCTTGGTCACTAAGTCATGTCCAGTTCTGCAACCCCATGGACTGTAGCCCACCAGGCTCCTCTGTCCGTGGGATTCTCCAGGCAAGAATACTGGAGTGGGTTGCCATCTCCTTCTCCAGGGGATCTTCCCGACCCAGGGTTTGAACCCATTTCAGGGTTTATCAGGCGGATTCTTTACCACTGAGCCACCTAGAAAGCCCTGGGTTTTACTTAAATTTAGTAGTCATTTTCCCTGTAATTTAGAAAAACATAGAGGTATAATATCTCATGTTTATTAAGGGAGAACAAAAATAGATGTTTTAACTGATTCTGTAAATTATGAGAAAGTCCTCATTATTATTCTGGATTGAGCACCTGCAGCCTGTCAGGCCAGGTTGTATTGATGAGTTGGTAGAGTTGTAATGTTTCCAAGCCTACGGTGAATCTGGTTGTGAAGTTTTTGCCTTTGCTGCATCTGACTAAACTTCCTTACCAAAGTTGCTGTTTTTTGATACCAAGCCTTATGTTGGACTTTCTATGGTGGTATTTTTGTTTTAAGTGAGATTTCAAGAATGTGCTGAAGACTTTAGTAGGTTTGGAGTTTTGATGTAATGAGCCGTTGTATGTTGAATGTAGAGGTTTCTTTAATTAAACTCATATTCACCATTGGCAGATATATATTGCCATTGTATTTGTTACAAATGTCATTACTTACCAAATGTTCCTTGTGAAATGTAACTTGAGAGGCCTGAAAAATTTGATTAAGCCTTCCTTTAAAATTTTATTTATTTCTAAGATTTCATGGAATTTCCATTTATCCCATATTGAAGATGTTCATTTTTTTATCTTCTGATATTTTACTTGGAGGGACCCTAATACAACTACTGAACTGAGTTAAACTGTAATTAATTCTGCTTTGCAACCTTGTTCTTCCTAGTTTTCTAGCCTTTTATCTCCCCTCTCACCTCCTTGACCAACACATTGGAAATTCTTAGACTTGAATTTGGCAGCAAGTTGCATAATGTTTTTTACTACGTATTTATTTCATCAGAGTATATGATTGAACGACCAGAGCCAGAATTCCAGGACCTAAATGAAAAGGCACGAGCACTTAAACAAATTCTCAGCAAGATCCCAGATGAGATCAACGACAGAGTGAGGTTTCTGCAGACAATCAAGTAAGCAGCTTCTTGTTTGGTTCTTCTTTTTTAAGTACTTCAAAAGGACCACTCATTTTAGATGTTTTACTGTGGTATGACATTAATTTTAAGTTGAAATATTAATTTGAAATTAAAAATTTGAAAATTACCATATTTTTTATTAATTTCTAAACTGTCTCTGGCTTCTGAGTATAGTAAAATATTTTAGAATGTTTCATTTAAAAGCAGAGAATGGAATGTACATAAACTAGAATGCAGTTTGAACTTCGTAAGTGGAAGAATGTAAATGTCAGATTAAAGTGAAGAGGGTAGTTGAAGAGATTGATAACAAAGGATACAAATACTGTTTTTTATTTCAGAAATAGTTCACGTTATTAGCACAATGGTGTACTCTTAGTTGTAAATAACACTTTCTAATACTGACCAAATTGTGAACCTCCCAAAATCCTTGTATTTGGGATGTAGAGTGAAAGAAATTGAGCTGACACACTTCAGTTCAGCCAGGAAGCATGCTGATGGGCAGCAGCAAGAAGGGTTCTTCTCAAACAGGGACATAGCACCTCCACCCAGGGGCATTCTCAGGGGTGAGAGGGTGGAGGAGTCAGAAGGGAACTCCAAACGTAATTTCTAGATGAGTATTTTTAAACTAAAGAATCTGATAATTTTATTTCACCTCAATGGGTAGAACACAAAACTGGGAATAACTAGTGGGACTATCAGTGCAACCTTTTGTGAAACAAGTAGAAATTGCTAGAAAGGAGTGGGAGGGAGGTTCAAGAGGGTAGGGACAAATGTCTACATGTGGCTGATTCATGTTGTTGTATGGCAGAAACCAACACAGCACTGTAAAGCAATTATCTTCCAATTAAAACAAGTTTAAAAAAGCAGGTAAGCACTACTGGAACCAGACTGTGTAAAAAATTGCTAGAAAGGAAGGATTTAGCACAGATTTTTTTCTGGAAGAAGCTGCAACATAACATTATTATCTTTCAAGAACTGAAGGAGGCTCCCCTGGAATAAATATTACCATACATCTCACAGGAAGAGTGTTCTTTGTAATTCACATAGCAAAATTATATTTTAGCTGATTGGCTACATTTTATTGGGATAGAGGGAGGAGTGTGACCCATTTTAGAAAATGATGGTAATAGGTACCAACTCGGCTATCAAGGAATGACTGTGTTCTTTTTGGTCCTCTGATTGAGGATCAGAAAGTACAAAAGACTCCATTGACTAGTCAAAGTCCATGTCACCGAGACTAAGACCTTAAGGTAAATATTTTTACTTTTATTGGCAAGCCTCAGCTTTCTTTAGTAGTTTTTATTACAGATTTTTATTTTCAGTTTTGTGTAAAGTGAACATGTTTGGCCTGTAAAAGGATAATTGTCAGTGATCTCAAACACAGCTGTTTAAACACGTATTTCTAGAATTTTTAAATAATATAATTTATTTCGATAATCATATGCTACATCTCTATCACCTGGTTGGAACTTAAGCAGACTGACTCCAAGGACTTCTCTGGTGCTTGCCAATCATAGAGATTCATAATGTCAGTCTAATCAAGTGATTGAAAAAAAGAATGTTTCTGCTGTTTGGAAGAGGCCTGGTAAAGGACATCCTGTATATTGGATGTCAGTAGGTAAGAGGGAAAATAGCGTTGTGGTTGAAGCTGGAAGTGAGATGGTATGCCCAGAACCCTCAGCCTGCTATTTTGATACCCTCTTTCCACTTCAAGGACTCCCGGACTCATCTCTGCTAAACCCATTGTTACTGTAAAGAGAGAGAGTTTGAAAACTACTTTATTACCAGCCACATTTTAATCATAAGGAAGTCGATGTCAAGAGTCTCTGAGCCTTGTCCTTAGTCATTGACAGGCTGAATTAGGGTCTTGTCTCTTATTTATGGGGCAATAATAGTATTTCGTTCTGTTTTCTGGAATGTGCTCCGCACAACTGAATTAAGATTACTGGCAATTAACATTTATTTTGTATCCATTTTAAGAGGGATAACTTGCCGTGGAAATTTTGTTGATAATATGTATTGTTTCTAAGACTGAAATTTAACCATGTGTGTATTAGCATGGATGGCTGTGGCTATTTGTATCACTGACACATATAGATAAGTTTTGATATATATTGTTACTGCTGTTAATTGTTTGAAAAATTAGTGGATAAAATTGAGCCGAAATAAAAACAGTTTATCCTTCAAGCACAGCAAATTGTGCAGTTTTTATTTTACTTTCTCATACTTAAGGTGAATATCCTCTTCTCTCATTATTTTCACAATACTTCTCAATATACCTATATCAAATACTTACTGTCTTAGCACTGTACAAAATGCTGTGTGAGAAAGTAACTCCTGTCAGATGACAAATATCTGTATATACCGGCAAACCTAGGTTTGACTTGCTAACAGTTTGCTTTGTGACCTTGCTAAGTTGCTTAGCTTCTGTGACTCTAGTTTCTGCCTGTGAAGATGAGGGTAACGGTTGTGAATTGGAAATGTATACATAGTGCCTAGCACAGAATCTAGCACCACAGCACATAAAGCATTGTGAAATAAGATTTGTTTTTTCCCTCTATGAAGTTGAAGAGGAAAAATGATTTGATTAATGTTTCTGTTTGACTGCATTTGAGCTTATGCAAATACTTTATAAAATTAGTTCTTAGGATACTTTCCAATTAATAGATAACTAGTGGAATCTGGATTTAATAGTCCAGAAATCTCTGCATTTAACTCTTTACCCTTATCTATATTTGAATATTCATAGGTGAGGGTTTGTAAGGGTTGGTTTTGATGATGGCCTCAAAATAGCTTTTCCGGGGTGTCCAGTCTAGACCAAACTGAACATACAGCATAGGAATTTCCTTCCTGCAGTATGTTTGTATAAACATAATTACACAAATTTGGGTGACAGAAGTTCTACTGTCCCATGCAAGTTTTTTGTAAGATGTATTACATTTCTTCTGATGCCTCTTGCCCTTTTCAGTATATATGTTTCCCCAAAGTTGTCCCACGAAATACATGCAAGTTGCTAAAATTCCTTCCTACTCTATCCATCCTATATGTCTCTTATCGCAGAATTCATAAACTCCAAACTCTGCATGTGCTTAGTCGCTCCGTTGTGTCCAGCTCTTTGCAACCCCATAGACTGTAGCGTGACAGGCTCCTCTGTCCGTGGGATTCTCCAGACAAGAATACTGGAGTGTGTTGCCATGCACTTCTCCAGGGGATCTTCCCAACCCAGGGATGCACTACAATTGTTTTACCCCTCAGGTTTTCCTCAGTTTTTTATTTGTTTAATTGTCTGAAGTTGTGTGTGCGTGTGCGCGCGCGTGTGTACTGGTATTTTCTCTTCAGGACACAGACCCTCAGGTTGTTAACTACCTTCTCTGGTGCAAACCTTAGTGCTGTAAATGAAGATGCATTTCTGTGTACACACAGATCATCTAATATTTGACATGAATTGCTGCAGATTATCGTAGAGAAGGCCAGGCCTAGGGACAATCTTGGTCTTTATAAAGCTCTGTGGCAAATAGTGGATCAAAGCTCAACATTAGGTTCTGAGTTCCCAAACAGTAGTTTCCAAACTTGGTTCATCAGCAGAATCATGTGGGGAGCTTTTTTCTCTTTTGAAGTACAGATTCCCAATATTCCATAAAGTACACTACAAAATATGGTTGTCTTATAAACAGCTGTCTGATTACTGTAATTTGCTTTATTGTATTCCTTTTGAATAAGCTTACTTCAAACCCACAGGTGTTTGAAGAATCTTCCATATCCAGAGATTGGACATTTTTTAATTTGTTGAAATTGTCATTTTTCTCACATAATAGGATGGTTGTACGACACCGTCATTAAGCAGTAGGGGGCTTAATGCCTGTCACAGCAATACAGGGATACAGCTTTCCTGAAAACATAAAGGAACAGTTAATGTAACTAAAAATTGTTATTACTAGAGGTCAAAAAAAAAGAGTGGACAGGTATAATTTCTACGTAAACTTATTGTCCTTTTTGAATATCTGATGTTTTAATGTTTCAGCCTGTTACCGACGAGTGACTTACAAGAGGTAATAAGGAAATATTTATTGAAATATTGAATTAGAAGGTCATTACTACTGCAGAATAAGCTAAAATGCTTTTTTATACTAAAAGCTTTTATATTTGTAATTTTTAGAATTTCCATATGCTTATTTACTAAAAATAAACTGTGAAACACACAGAAAAATCTGGACACGGAGCTTTTTGGTTTTCTTTAAATAGTTTAGCTGAAATTTTTAAGTATGAAATAACTAAAATCTGACATTTGTGATTAAAAGGTAGGTAATAAAAGGTTGTGTTTTGGGTAGTCTAGACTGATGTTTTACTAATTCATCTCCTTACACTTGCATTGCATTTGAACAGCAAAATTTGTAGCAGTTAACAGCTAAGAGAATGGATATGAAAAAGAGAAGATTTGCCTTAGAGACTGAGAGGCTGTTTGAGAATACAGAATTACAATAAGTTCAGTTTGCTAGAATATTGCTATGAAGTTAGAACACGGAAATTGAAAAGGGCGTACATAGAAAAGATGAGAATTTTTAAAAATGATACAGGGATAGGAAGAAAAGTCAACTCAAATGAGAATGATTGATTTCTTCTCTCTTTAGAAAGGGGAGAAAAATGCTGATGCACATGTAGTCAAAGGATGATTGTTGGAAAGGTTAAGGTAGAAGAATATTCTGATTTGTCTCTCCCAGAAATATAAATATATTTTCTAAGGAAAATAGTGACAGCAAAGATTTGAAAGAGGAGAATATGTGGTTGTTAGAGAGGAGACTAGATAAATGTGTCTTAAGGGAGAATAGCTACATCTGAGGAGGAAATATTTTAAACATCGAAACTATCAGGTCTATAATTTGAAGTGTTTTAAATACAGGAATGAGTTACATGTAATAGCAAAATTTCATATAATTGTTCATGAGATGGCAAAAGTGAATAATACAGTTGCTCAAATTCACCTACATGAGAAAGGAAAAGTCATAACAGGAAAAGATGAGAGTCAGAGGTCTCTTATAAATTTGAGTAGGTAATGCTAAATAAAATGAAAATGTTTTGGGAAAGTTGATGTTAGTTGTGTAGTATTTCCTCAGCAGTGCAAAAGTAGCTGGGATCACAGGAGGACACAGGCTAAATCCCCCACTTAACCAGCCAGTCAAATATTTGGCTTGATACAGTATTCATATGGTAATTAAGTATAGTGATTCTTAAACATAGCTGTGTATAGAGACTTCTTTCAAATGAAACTGATTTTAAGAAGATTCTTTTTTTTCCTCACCCAACAGGGATATAGCTAGTGCAATAAAAGAACTTCTTGATACAGTAAACAATGTCTTCAAGAAATACCAATACCAGAACCGCAGGGTAAGTTTAGTAGAAACCTTACAAGCTGCCACCTCAGATATTGGTTTACATCTAGTTGTTTTATTGAATAATAAGACTGTTGAATTATTGAAAATGGTTTTTTATCATTAATGACTGGATTTGTCCTTGAATTTGAATGTGCTGTTAAATGTGTATTTAAGTGAATACTCCTAAAACTGATTATCTGTAATATAAGGTGTATTCTTAATTCTGTGTAATCTTCTGTCTCTGACTTTGGCCTTTGTGTTATTTCTCTTTTCTTACTTGTTTTTTATTTTTTTATTATTATTATTTTTGATGTCTGTAGGCACTCGAACATCAAAAGAAAGAATTCGTAAAGTACTCTAAAAGTTTCAGTGATACTCTGAAAACCTATTTTAAAGATGGCAAGTAAGTATTATCATTTATCCCCCTTTTAAAATTATAAAATTATGTGGCTTTCTATAATACTGAAACCATATATATTTAACTCTTTTACTATATTATTAATACTTAAGTGAACTACTAAGATAGACTATTAAAAATGGAAAGGGGGTGTTTGATAATCCAGCCATGACTATAGTCTGGAGCTGCAGTTGCAGACTTTTTCTGAAAAGGGCCAGATGGCAGATATTTTAACTTGGTGAGCTTGTTGCAGCTATAGCACTTCACCTCTGCTGCTGTAGTGCAGAAGCAGCTGTAGACAATTCGGAAACAAGTGAGCATTTTTATGGCTGAGTTCTAATAAACACTTACTTTATAGACACTGAATTGAATAATTTTCAACTGTCTCATAATATTATTTTGATTTTTTAAAAATTTTTACTGTTTAAAAATGTAAAAGTATTCCTAACTTTCAGGCCATACAGTAGTGAGATTTGGCTTACTGGGCTACTTTACCAACCCCTGAAGCAGTGATTCTCAAACTTTAATAGCCTCAGGGTCATCTGGAGGGCTTGTTATAGACAAAATGTTTTTGGGTCCTACCCAGAGTTTCTGATTCTGTTGGTCTAGGGTGGGCCCAGGAAGTAACATTTCTAAGAAATTTCTAGATGATATGAATGCTACAGGTCTGTTAAGAACTGTTGTACTATAGTTAAAACAGTGGTTCTCAATCCTTTTTGCACATTAAAATCACTTGTATTCAGTGTTTTAAAATCCCAGTGCCTTGACACCCCACCTTCAGAGCTTCTGATTCCATTGGCTTGAGTGGGCCCAGGCTCAGGTGTTTTTTAAAAGTACTTCATGTGTTTTTAAAGGGCCACAAAAGGTTGTGATCCACTGTCCTAGAAGAGAGGCTTTCTGTAAGACAGAAAGTATACTAAAAAGGTAAATTAGATATTATTTTAAAATCTACATATACTCGGCTACAGAACATTCTAGAAAACCAAAAAATACTATGTGATTTATGTATAATACACATGTACATACAATGTATAAACTGATCCAAAGGCTATGTCTTCTGCAACCTCATACTTTATAGAGAATTCTTTGTATCTCAAATAGAATTTTGTGGACAAGACCATTTTCTATCAGTGCTTGAAGCAGAAGAATAAACAGTGATTATTTCAGCTATTGTTGGCAGGGAGCTTTAACATCCTGTCCCACCACTGACATTGTAAGATCCTGATATCCATGTCAAACTATTACAGTATTATTGTAGTAATATTAAAAAGTAATAAAATACATTAAAAAGGTATAATGATTTTCAGAGTCATTTTTAATAGTTCAAACAGATTGAAATATTTCCATTTTATTACAAATTAAAGATATTGAGCTAAATATTATTAATAATTTTGTGTTGTTTAATACTGCTATTCAGGTTGTGTAAAGGAAAATGTACCTTGTTGATTTAGTTTAATAAGCTGGCAGGTGTGTTCTGAAAATAAACTTACACCTGTTTTTCCTTGGTCTCCTCTGCTAAGTCCAAATAACCAAAAAGCACATCAAAAGAATAATTTGCATTAAGGAGATTATTTATGATACTGATTAATTAAGAACAACATGGGAAAAGCACATTAAAAGGTAGAAATTCATTTAGAGCATAACTTTGATTAATGTGAAATTATTTACTCTCATCCCTGTTTGTACAGTAGAATCACTTGGGTTCAGTTTTTAAAAATCTTTGTCCTTAGTCCCAAAGTTATTTTTAACAGCTTAAACAGGCATATGGATTATTCAGGTTCCCTGCTACTACTTTTTCTCCGTTCAGCAGCTTCCTTTAATTTACCATTATTTGCATATGAATAACATACCACAAGTTTTCTCCCTGTGTCCTCAAAGTTGAAAATTATTAATTAGAGCTTGATCTTTGAGCCATTTTTCAATAGGAGGATGAATTTGCATTGATTCATTTAATTTTTCCTAGGCCCCCTTTGTTGAGGAATGCCTAAGATAAAGATACTGTCAGCCCTTCGTATCCATAGGTTCCAAATCCCTTTGTTATTGTTTAGTTGCTCAGTGTCCAACTCTTTTGTCCCCCATGGACTGTAGCCCTGCAGGCTCCTCTGTCCATGGGATTTCCCAAGCCAGAATGCTGGGGTGGGTAGCCTTCTCCCCAGGAGAAGGTGATCTTCCCAACCCAGAGATCAAGCCAGCGTCTCCTGCATTGCAGGCGGGTTCTTTACCACTGAGCCACCTGGGAAACTCCAAGTCCCTGTATTCAACCAGTTGAAAATTTTTGGAGAAAGAAATTCCAGAAAGTTTCATGGCATTTATATTGTACTTCAGCTATTTACATTGCATTTACACTATATTAAGAATAACAAGTAATCTAGAGATATTACTGGAGGATGTGCCTAGGTTATTTGCAAATACTACACCATTATATATAAGGGACTTGAGCATCCACAGATTCTGGTTTCTGAGGGGACTCCTGGAACCAGTCCTTCTCTGATACTAAGGGGTGATTGTACAAGCTTATGCTCCTGAGAAACTGATAAGGGCATGCAGGGGGACTAGCATCAGCTCTGTGCTCCAGATCACATGAGGATGGGCTGATAGAAAATGTGGTTCAGAATGAAGTAATTTTTAAGAACATACTTTTACACATTGTCAACTCTTAAATATTGAAACCACATGATTATTTTGTTTTAAAAGTATATTAATTCTAAAAGTAATTCAATTTTTTTTGAAGGAAGGTAAGGATAGGGATGAATCAGATTCAAAGTAATGAACCTTTTCCCAAGTATCATCCCATTGATATACAAATTTTGAGACTGAATATGGTATTTTAGCAGGTCTTATTTTGATAACTTCTGTGAAATCACAGCTGGAGACTACGTTCGAATCCTCCTCTTTGGCCAGTTACATGTTTGACCTATAAAATGAACTCTGGTTGTTGAGGCACCACCCATCATTAGCAGCCCACCAACACCTTATTGCCAGCCAGGACCACTAGGGGGCAGTAACTCCTAGATAGTTTCCAATAATGCAGGACACTTCCAAGCTGTGATAAAAGTTGCTACTCAGTACTAACTTGCATTTGTTGTTGTTGTTGTTCTTAAATAGATTTTATTGCTGCTGCTAGTCGGGCATTTTAAGTATAAATATTTTTAAAGGATTAATTTTTTGGATAAAATTAATACTTACTCTTTTTTTTTTTTTTGAAACAGGGCAATAAATGTGTTCATAAGTGCCAACCGACTAATTCATCAAACCAACTTGATACTTCAGACCTTCAAAACTGTGGCCTGAGAGTTGTATATGTTAAGAGATGTACTTCTCAGTGGCAGTATTGGACTGCCTTTATCTGTAAATTTTAAAGTTTGACTGTATAAATTATCAGTCCCTCCTGAAGGGATTTAATAATCCAGGATGTTGAATGGGATTATTGCCATCTTACACCATATTTTTGTAAAATGTAGCTTAATCATAATCTCACACTGAAGATTTTGCATCACTTTTGCTATTATCATTCTTTTAAGAATTATAAGCCAAAAGAATTTACGCCTTAATGTGTCATTATATAACATTCCTTAATTGTAAATATTGGTGTTTGTTTCTGACATTTTAACTTGAAAGCGATATGCTGCAAGATAATGTATTTAACAATATTTGGTGGCAAATATTCAATAAATAGTTTACATCTGTTAAACATTTCTTTACTTGAAAAAATGCATATATATATGTGAATATATATATGATCAGAAGACCAAGACGACTTGGTGTAATGTCTAAAGAACTTCTAAGGGGAGCTTATTAGCAGTTTATCGGATAATAAAGCAACAAGAATTCGTATTTTTTTGTCCTTAATCACTCTGGGCAAAAAGTAGTTGATGGAGATATTTTTGTTAGTTACTATATTTGAGGTACTGAGTATTTTTCCAACCTTTGTTTTAAGAGACTTACGAGAAGCAGATGGCAGTGTGTAGTGTCTTCACATTCTGCTGCCATTTTTGAGCTCTGTGACAATGTAAGATTAAGTCTTTCTGGTATGCTGGGCCCTAATAAGCTTTGCGCCTTTTTTCCATAAATAGCCACAACTAATAGTAATTTGAAGCTATACCAATGCTAGTTGGTCTGAAATTGTCATGAGTGTTAATAATATTATATACACTCTTTAAATATGTACAGTTTTGTTTCACCATAGAGAAATTCTAAGGAAATTATGTATCAAGTATTCATGTTAAGTGATTTCATTTTTCAATTATGATAAAATAAAGGAAAAAATCAGAATTTGTTTATCTTTTATAAAGATTTTAAATGTTAAACTAATTTCTGTTGAAAATATAAATTTTTTGCTGTAATGCAATTTATTCTTTAAAATTTCCCCATTTTAGAAAATAGATTTTTAAAGAATTGCTGTCATTAGCAATACAAAAGGAAATCATCCACTTAGCTGTAAACAGGAAACGTGGAAGAAAGCAAAAAAACTGATAGACGATTGAATGAAATATCATAACTTACAGACATTATACTGATTTTTTTTCTTCAGTGATACTTGGTTAGTAAAACACGTATAATTGGTGATTTTAATACTGTGTATTTTAGGCATAAGCTGTTTTTCACTCTTGGAAGCAGATGAATGGTGATTTGCAAAACAGACTTGTGAATATATGAAGAAAAGAAATACTGCTTTTCTTTTCTTTGAGCAGCAGACTTTTCTAACATGAATGAGTACTATCTGTCTTCCTGTTTTCCCTCCTTAAGAAAACTCACCTGTTAACCAGTCATGCCTCAGCTCATCTTTTTTTTTTTTTTTAATGGTTATCTTTTTATTCTACTATGCAGTATCTCCATTTTTTTTTTTTTTCCATTTTCATGAAATTTACCTCCAGAAAGGAGATTTAGTCTCAGGATAATTCAGTTTCTTACACGATCCTAGTGGTTTGTGTTTTGGGGTCAGGGAGTCAGATACAACTCTAGAGAACAGAAACGTGGCTCCCGAGGGAAGGAAGAAAGGAGACGTTTGTTGAGCACCTCTGTAGCAAGCATTTTTCTAGAGTCATCAATTTCTTATAATTCTCTTTGCAGTCCTATGACTTTGTCGTCTGCCTTGCAGTTGAGGAAACTGGCTAAGAGAGCTTCAGTTACAAAACTACAAAACTGGTAATTGCTAGAGCTAGGACTTGAATTCAACATTTGTCTCCAGATTCCACACTCTTTCAACTGAACTGTACTTTATCCATTGCCTAAAATGCAGTGTTCGGTTACAGTTTCCTTAACCAAGCTGACATAGCAAGAAATGAGAAAAGACATTGTGATAAGTCTTTTTCATAAATCTTAAATTTATTTTAAAGAGGCCTCCTTTTATTTGAGACCATAACTATGTTTTAGATGTTTAAAATGCCTTCTCACAGTATTTTTAAACAAAGTGATATAATTGTAGTTTGGGGTTTTTTCACGATTGCATTATTGTGATAACCTTGTTTGGCAAAATGAGGTTGGTATCCCAGTGTAAGGCCTTCCTAATTGGTTACTAACTTTTCATATGGAAATAATTTCAAGTTGATGGCAAATTTACCAAAACTTAGCAAGAGGAACAATAGTGCAAAGAACATCAACACGTCTTTTATCTAGATTGACCTATTGTTAAGATTTTACCATTTTTATTTTGTCATTTGTGTGTTTTCCTTCTCTTAAACTCCTGGGTCAGTTTACCCTGGGTCATTTCCATGGCTTTTTTTCTTTCATGGTGTTTACTTGTGTTTTTGAAAAATATAGTCTTCTGTCTCTTGCCCACTCCTTGCTTTATAATAGAATATTCCTTATTTTGGGTTTCCTCATGATTAGATTCAATTTATGCATTCTTGGTCAGAATACTATAAGGTGACCCATCTGCTCCTCACTGATGGTAATTTTGGTCACTCGGTCAAGGTGGTGGTCAATTTCTCAAATGTATAGTTACTGTTTTTATCTTGCACTTGATAAGCGATCTGAGGAAGCGGTAAAGAATCTGTCTGTCAGTGTAGGAGACTCAGGTTGGATCCCTGAGTGGGGAAGATCCCCTGGAAAAGGAAATGTTAATCCACTCCAGTATTCTTGCCTCGGAAATCACATGGACAAGGAGCCTGGCGGGCTACAATCCATGGGGTCGCAAAGAGCTGCACACGATTAGCAGCCAAGTAGCAACATCAGTGTTTTACCCCCAGCATTTAGTATCCGTTGATGATTCTTGCTTATTCAGTCTTTACTTTGATGGTTTCAAAATGGTGATTTTCCCAATGCCCGTTGACACTGTTCTACTGTCTAAATATGAACCTTCCTTTCTCTCCACCCTCTTATTCATCCATATCTACCCACATGAATTTTTAAACTTATTTTGGTTTTCTATTTTTTCAATGGCTTATAATTCATTATTTATTTTGATACTTAAATGGTCTTAGATTTGATCAGTATGAGGACCTTCTATTTCAATCTGACTTCTGTGTCCTTGTGGCTTCCACTTAATCTTTTTTTTTTTCTTTCCGTAAGTACATTATCTTAAGTATGTCCCACAATTTGGAATCAGCGGTTTTTCCAGGGAACCCTGAGGGATGATAAGAGATACACAGGTCTGGCTACTGAGTGGGCTCATTACTACTGGACATTGTCTGCTTCTAGGCTGATTCAGACAACTAGGAAATGTGCGTGTACAAACATGTACACACAAATCTGCATGTACATGTACATTTTACATGTTATATGCGTATTATGTGTGATTTCAGAAATCGTGAGTTCACAGTAATACCTCCAATTGCAATCCATCCTCCTAGGGTTCACTCTTACATTCGCATTCCATATTTCTATGTCTCTTCCCCAGAATCCCAACTCCCCGAAACATCAGTATTCACTTGTTCAGTCCTATAGTATATTCGAAATAGTTTTAGAATTTCTTTTGCCCTATCAATGTAGAAAGCACACTTAAAAGATGATAAGATCATTTACAGTTCTTTCACTGTACTCTGCCCAAGACTGAGGATATGTAATTACATTCTGTGTTTATGAGTTACTTGGATCAATCCTTTTTTTCTCCGTCACTGTGATTATGTACTTTATTCTAAATAAATTGGGTTCATTTGTTTCAGTTTTCTTCCAGCTTTAAGGTTCCTTCCCCCGACTCACCCACACCACCCACTTCACATCCTTACACATTTATTTATTAAGAATATATAGAACATTAGCATGCTTCTAAACATAAGAACTGTAACTTAAACATAAGAACTGTACCAAAAAGTATACTAGAGAAGTGTCACTCATACCCTTCTGCGCCACTTCCCACCATGCCAAGTAGGTATCCAACTCCACTGTTTTTTGATGTTTATCCATGTTTCTTTTTTGAAAAAAAATATGGTTTCATATCCCTCCTTTCTTATCCAAAAGATAGAATTCATGCAGGGAAACCAACCCTCCCAGTTTGCTTCAGTTCAGTTCAGTCGCTCAGTCATGTCTGACTCTTTGCAACCCCATGAATCGCAGCACGTCAGGCCTCCCTGTCAATCACCAATTCCCAGAGTTTACCCACACTCATGTCCATCGAGTTGGTGATGCCATCCAGCCATCTCATCCTCTATCGTCCCCTTCTCCTGCCCCCAAACCCTCCCAGCATCAGGGTCTTTTCCAATGAGTCGGCTCTTTGCATGAGGTGGTCAAAGTATTGGAGTTTCAGCTTCAGCATCAGTCCTTCCAATGAACACCCAGGACTGATGTCCTTTAGAATGGACGGGTTGGATCGCCTTGAAGTCCAAGAGACTCTCAAGAGTCTTCAACACCACAGTTCAAAAGCATCAATTCTTCGGCACTCAGCTTTCTTCACAGTCCAACTCTCACATCCATACATGACCACTGGAAAAACCATAGCCATGACTAGACGGACCTTTGTTGGCAAAGTAATGTCTCTGCTTTTCAATATGCTATCTAGGTTGGCTTTCCTTCCAAGCAGTAAGTGTCTTTTAATTTCATGGCTGCAATCAGCATCTGCAGTGATTTTGGACCCCCCGAAAATAAAGTCTGACACTGTTTCCACTGTTTCCCCATCTATTTCCTATGAAGTGATGTGACCAGATGCCATGATCTTCGTTTTCTGAATGTTGAGCTTTAAGCCAACTTTTTTACTCTCCTCTTTCACTTTCATCAAGAGGGTTTTTAGTTCCTCTTCATATTCTGCCATAAGGGTGGTGTCATCTGCATATCTGAGGTTATTGCTTAGGACCGCTGTTTCTTGGCACATGGATTATTTACTGCAAAATCTGGAAGAATCAGGCAAATTGGGAGAATTAGTCATTTAATATACATGCTTTTATAAAATGCAACTTTATTGGTGTATGGTTTACATATATGCCTTCACAAAAATAAGGTATAATTCAGTGTCATAAGTAAGTTAAGTTGCTCAGTCGTGTCTCTTTGCGACCCCATGAATCGCAGCTCGCCAGGCCTCCCTGTCCATCACCAACTCCCAGAGTTCACTCAGACTCACGTCCATCGAGTCAGTGATGTTATCCAGCCATCTCGTCCTCCGTCGTCCCCTTCTCCTCCTGCCCCCAATCCCTCCCAGCATCAGAGTCTTTTCCAATGAGTCAACTCTTCGCATGAGGTGGCCAAAGTACTGGAGTTTCAGCTTTAGCATCAGTCCTTCCAAAGAAATCCCAGGGCTGATCTCCTTTAGAATGGACTGGTTGGATCTCCTTGCAGTCCAAGAGACTCTCAAGAGTCTTCTCCAACACCACAGTTCATAAGCATCAATTCTTCGGTGCTCAGCCTTCTTCACAGTCCAACTCTCACATCCATACATGACCACAGGAAAAACCATAGCCTTGACTAGATGGACCTTTGTTGGCAAAGTAATGTCTCTGCTTTTCAATATGCTATCTAGGTTGGTCATAGCTTTCCTTCCAAGCAGTAGGTGTCTTTTAATTTCATGGCTGCAGTCAGCATCTGCAGTGATTTTGCACCCCCAAAAAATAAAGTCTAACACTGTTTCCACTCATCTATCTCCCATGAAGTGATGGGACCAGATGCCATGATCTTAGTTTTCTGAATGTTGAGCTTTAAGCCAACTTTTTCACTCTCCACTTTCACTTTCATCAAGAGGCTTTTTAGTTCCTCTTCACTTTCTGCCATAAGGGTGGTGTCATCTGCATATATTAGGTTATTGATATTTCTCCCGACAATCTTGATTCCAGCTTGTGTTTCTTCCAGTCCAGCGTTTCTCATGATGTACTTTGCATATAAGTTAAATAAGATTCACCCATTTTAAGAGTTGTGCAACCTGACCACAATTATAGAATACTTTTATCATCCTGGAAAAAGTCTTCATGCCCAGATATTGGTTAATCCTTGTTCTCCCCAGTTCCAGGAACCCTTAACCTCTTTCTGGATGTTTTCATATACATAGAATCACACAATGTTATATTTCTAGTCTGGCTTCTTTTACTTAGCATAATGTTTTTGAGGTTCAGCCATGTTAGTATTTCTATCAGTACCCTTATTGCTAATGAATATCCCATTATATGAATCTCCTATATTTTATCTATCCTTTAAATAGTTGACAGACATTTGAGTTGCTTCCTTCTTCACTAAGATGCATAATGTTGCTATGAACATTGCTGCTATGAACATTCACCTGCTAGTCTTTTATGGACATGGGTTTTCATTTCTTTTAAATGGATACCTAAGAGTGGAAATGTTTGGTTGTTTGATAAATTTATATTTAAGTTTTTAAGAAAATGTCATACTGTTTTCCAGTAGTATACCATTTTACATTCCCAGCAACAATTTAAGGCGGTTCCCGTATCTCTACATCTTCACCATCATTTATTAATGACTTTTTTATTGTAGGCATTCTTGTACATGTAAAATGATATCTCACAGGGACATTTCCCTTATGATGAATGAAGTGCAATGTTTTTCATGTATATATTAGTATTTCACATGGTTCTTTTCACTTAATATCTTCAGGAATCACTCTATGCTTAAGTCTATTAGAGATCCTCTCTCTCTCTTTTTTTTTTTTTGTAGCAGCCTAGTGTTCCAGCGTGTGTAGGTACCCTAATTTATTTATCTGATCAATCTCCTATGCTTGTGCATTCAGATAGTATTCAGTATTTTGCAAAACTACAAGTAATGCTATAGTGAATGTTCTTACATACCTATTTCTGGTTTGTTTGAAGTATACATTCAGAGGAGACTCTTAGAAGTGGGCTTGCTACTAGTCAACAACATATATATATATGACATTTTATTAGATATTGACAAATTCCATAAAGGTTGAGGCAATTCATATTCGGCCAAGAATGTATGAGGCCATTTATTTACCCAAAACTTCACTTAAAATTGTCAAGCTTTTGAATTTTTGACTAGTAACTCATTATACCTTCATCTGCATTTCACTGCTGTGGGTAAAGTTAGGCATCTTTCATGTTTAAGGACCAGTTTTGTTATCTCTGATTTTGAATTTGCTTATGTTTCCTTACCATGCAGAATTTATGTAGACATATTTATTAATTCCTCCATGAAAGCATCTGGGCTTGGTGTTTTTTTGTGGAGTAATTGTTTGATAATTTTATTTCTCTTATGCAAAAAAATGTTAAGCTTTCTATCTCTACAGGAGTCAGCTTGTCAAATATACTTTTCTAGGAAAGTGTCCATTTCTTCTAGTTTTCACATGTGTATTTCTATTGAAGTGAGCAAACTAATGTTTTAAATTTTTCTCCGTATCATAGCTGTTTCTTTGTGGTGATTTCTTATTCTGTATATTTTCACTCTCTTGTCGTTCAGTTCATACATACACTCTTGTTTGACTTACTTGACCTGTCTCGTACTCCATGTTACAGCCTCTGTTAGTAGTGTGTTTCTCTGTTTCTCCCTGCAGCTCTTGCAGTGTTTGTTTACATATGTGGTTACTGTGTTATTTGTTGTATAGATATTCATACCTGTTACATCCTAAATGTGAATGTGATTTTAGCGTTATAAAGTGTCCTTTTCTTTTTTCTTGTTTAGTAGTGTTTTTAAAAATTTGTCTTTTGACCTTGAGTTAAGCCCATTCACATTTATTGTCATGACTACTGTGTTTAGGCTAAATCTGCTATGTTGTAATTTCTGCATGTATTATGTTATAGATGTTTTTTCTACTTGCTTTTTAAAAAAAATTTCCTTTTGGTATTCAGGAAGGTATATATATTTATCCTCCACCAGGGAAGCCCCATTAACTATGTTTGGGCTAATTATGTATTATGTTTATTTTTTCTACTTTAAAAATTCCTTTTGGTATTTATAAAGTTTATATTTTTATCTTAGTGGTGGCTTTGTATTAATATAGGATTTTTAATCTTTTTTTCTTAAATTTTTATTATCTGGTGTGTCAGTTTTAAATCATATCCTTTAAATCTCACCTGTTATCTAAATGAGAGTCAGTGTTCTTTTTTTTACATCTTGTCCCCCTTTTCTCTCCCTTTTCTTATTTTTAATTACATTTTTCTACTTTATCAAAACATAATATTTACATGTTTTTCTTCTACCTTTGTTTTCTTCTACAAAGGTAGAAGAAATAATCCACCATTATTTCAGTATAAATGCTACAATTAAACATGAATACTCACATATATTGTGAGCTCACATACGTGTGAATGCTCACATATGTCATAGTCCCTTTGCCTGTTTTCTCTGTCATCTATTGGTTGGATGAAGTTCATCCTCTAGAAGCTTTTATAACTACACGTTTATATAGTACTCTGAGCTCTTGCAGGTTCAGCATTATTTTCCTATAGTCTTGTTTCTTAAAGACTTTCAGTTGTCTATAATATCCTTAGTTCACATTTTATTCCCTTCAGTTTACTGAAAATTGTAGCTTCACTTTTGCTTTGCTTTGTATGTTGTTTCTGAGAAGTTTGATGTAAATCTAATTTTCTTGCTTTTATATAATTTGTCTTTTCACCTGGAAATGCAAGGATTTTTCCCTTATTTTCAGAGTCTAATAGTTTTATTAGGATATGTATCAAAGTTGGTCATTCCAGGTCAGTTTTCCTGGTACCTAATGGGTCCTTTTTATGTGTAGATTGAGGTCTTACTTTATTTCTATAAAGTGATCTTGGGTTACAGTTTTAAATACGAATTCTATTCCATTCTTTTGTCTTTCTGGGACATTAATTAACATGTTGAACTCTCTTTGCCTATCTTCCACTTTCTTTGTGACCTTCTTTTACTTTTTGCTTTATTTATTTATTTGCCTGCTTTTCATCAAGATTTTTTGTTAATTTTTTATCCAAGTCTGGCTGTAGGTCAGTGATCACATCATCGTGATTATCTGGATCGTGAAGATCACTGACCTAGAACCAGACATCCTGGAATGTGAAGTCAAGTGGGCCTTAGAAAGCATCACTAGGAACAAAGCTAGTGGAGGTGACGGAATTCCAGTTGAGCTATTTCAAATCCTAAAAGATGATGCTGTGAAAGTGCTACACTCAATATGCCAGCAAATTTCTAAAACTCAGCAGTGGCCACAGGACTGGAAAAGGTCAGTTTTCATTCCAATCCCAAAGAAAGGCAATGCCAAAGAATGCTCAAACTACCGCACAATTGCACTCATCTCACATGCTAGTAAAGTAACGCTCAAAATTCTCCAAGCCAGGCTTCAGCAATACATGAACTATGAACTTCCTGATGTTCAAGCTGGTTTTAGAAAAGGCAGAGGAACCAGAGATCAAATTGCCAACATCCGCTGGATCATGGAAAAAGCAAGAGAGTTCCAGAAAAACATCTATTTCTGCTTTATTGACTATGCCAAAGCCTTTGACTGTGTGGATCACAATAAACTGTGGGAAATTCTGAAAGACATAGAAATACCAGACCACCTGACCTGCCTCTTGAGAAATCTGTATGCAGGTCAGGAAGCAACAGTTAGAACTGGACATGGAACAACAGACTGGTTCCAAATAGGAAAAGGAGTACATCAAGGCTGTATATTGTCACCCTGCTTATTTAACTTATTTGGAGAGTACATCATGAGAAACGCTGGACTGGAAGAAGCACAAGCTGGAATCAAGATTGCCGGGAGAATTATCAATAACCTCAGATACGCAGGTGACACCACCCTTATGGCAGAAAGTGAAGAGGAACTAAAAAGCCTCTGGATGAAAGTGAAAGTGGAGAGTGAGAAAGTTGGCTTAAAGCTCAACATTCAGAAAACTAAGATCATGGCATCTGGTCCCATCACTTCATGGGAAATGGATGGGGAAACAGTGGAAACAGTGACAGACTATTTTTTTGGGCTCCAAAATCACTGCAGATGGTGATTTGCAGCCATGAAATTAAAAGACGCTTACTCCTTGGAAGGAAAGTTATGACCAACCTAGATAGCATATTCAAAAGCAGAGACATTATTTTGCCAACAAAGGTCCGTCTAGTCAAGGCTATGGTTTTTCCAGTGGTCATGTATGAATGTGAGAGCTGGACTGTGAAGAAGGCTGAGCGCCAAAGAATTGATGCTTTTGAACTGTGGTGTTGGAGAAGACTCTTGAGAGTCCCTTGGACTGCAAGGAGATCCAACCGGTCCATTCTGAAGGAGATCAGCCCTGGGATTTCTTTGGAAGGAATGATGCTAAAGCTGAAACCAGTACTTTGGCCACCTCATGTGAAGAGTTGACTCATTGGAAAAGACTCTGATGCTGGGAGGGATTGGGGGCAGGAGAAAAAGGGGACGACAGAGGATGAGATGGCTGGATGGCAATACTGACTTGATGGACATGAGTCTGAGTGAACTCCGGGAGTTGGTGATGGACAGGGAGGCCTGGCGTGCTACAATTCATGGGTTCACAAAGAGTTGGACACAACTGAGCGACTGAACTGAACTGATCCAAATCTACTCTCTCAGACACTTAGTAATTTAATCTTTATTTATGGTGTAATTTTTTCCTCCTACGTTTAGTCAACTCTCATCTCTCCCTATTTTTGTGCATTTCTGTCCTTGGTACTTGTATTTCTGATTTAGTCTACTTTTTTCATATTGTTGTTGTTCAGTCACCCAGTCATGTCTGACTCTTTGTGACCCTATGGACTGCAGCATGCAAGGCCTCTCTGTCCCTCACCATCTCCTGAAGTTTGCCCAAGTTCATGTCCATTGCATCGGTGATGCCATCCAGCCATCTCATCCTCTGATGCCCTCTTCCTCTTCTGCCCTCAATCTTTCCTAGTATCAAGGGCTTTTCCAGTGAGTCAGCTGTTCGCATCAGATGACCAAAATATTGGAGTTTCAGCTTTAGCATCAGTCCTTCCAATGAGTATTCAGGGTTTATTTCCCTTAAGATGGACTGGTTTGATTTCCTTGCAGTCCAAGGGACTCTCAGGAGTCTTCTCCAGCACCACAGTTCAAAGGCATCAATTCTTCAGCTCTCAGCCTTCTTTGCGGTCCAGCTGTCACAACCGTATGTGACCACTAGAAAGACCATAGCCTTGACTATAGGCACTTTTGTTGGCAGAGGAATGTCTCTGCTTTTCGACATACTGTCTAGGTTTGTCATAGTTTTCCTTCCAGTAAGCAAACATCTTCTGATTTATTGGCCGAAGTCACCATCCACAGGGATTTTAGAGTCCAAGAAGAGGAAATGGAGGGGGGAAAGTAGAAGTAATTTTTCATATACCACATGCTTATTTGAGGATATTTTATTTAGTTGGGGTGGACTCGCTCAGTTTTCTTTAGTGGCTTATTTTGGGAGGATTTTTAGCAGCAAAAAATGGATTGTGTTGCTGTAGGGGAAAGAGCCCAGTGTACCCTGTTTCTTTTCTGTGACTGCTATATACTTAGTTTCTGCTTCTGCTCTCCTCCTTTTCTTCCACTGCCTTGTTCTCTGGATGCAGTGCTTCATCAGAGCTGCCGCACCCAGCCCCTGCAACTCATGCTGAGAGCTTTCTATCAAGTACCCACCTGTGCTCAGAGTCTTGGCCTTTCATGTTGCACTTTCTCTTTCAAGAGATGATTTTATTGTTGCTTTTTCTAAGTCCTCTTTTCCTTTCTGCTCCTTTCCAGAGGCTCTTAAACTTCCCCTAACCTGCTCTCCTGGCTCACAGGCTTGCCAACAGCAGGAGAGAAGTGAGAACTGTCAGATTTTTCCTCTCTACTCACTGGTGATTTGAAAGTTGTGGCGTTCGCTGTCTCCTAGTTACACGGAAGGCATACATCAGCTAACATTTCATTTACTCTTATTGAATTTGTCATTTCAATTAGGATACCAAATATCTTTTGGGATATTAAGAATCAGACGGCCACTGTTCTCCAAACCTAGCATTTCCTTTCTCAGTTTTTCCAGTAATTTTGCTGGTTTGTGAAATCCCCAATTCCTGAAACCTATGGATTAAAAGACTCGGCTTTGGAGATAAATGAAGACTCCGTGTTTAGGCAGGCAGGCTTCACTGAGACGCTGTGGACTAGCTCAGTCCTTCCAGTCTCCTTCCTCTACAGGCAGCACTGGTAGGAAGTCAGCTTCTGGTCTGGCTCTGGTCTTGGTGCACTTGCTGCTATCTTACAGGTTAGCAGTGGGAGACAGTTTTCTATTCTGAGAGAGTTCTAAGTGGCACACTCATGTTGGCTAAACTGGGATATTCCTGGACTTCAAAGTAAGCATAATGTATCTGGAAAGTCCGAAGGTCATTTCCAGCCCTCCAATGAACTACGCAGACCAACTGTGATAAATGTAAAAGCATGCATTTTGAGTAAAACTTAGTGTTATTAATGAGGAGTAGGCCCAGCTGAATCAGTCTACCCTGGCTGTCATGAAATATCATAGCCTACATGGCTTATACAACAAAATTTCATTTTCTTGCAGATTTGGAGGCTGGAAGGCCGAGATCATAAACAGAAAAGAGGATCAGCGAAGAGAACGCTAGGAAAACTGTTGAACTTCAGTTATGTTAAGGAAGACCTAAGATAGACGGTCTCATTTGCTAAAATTAATATTAAAGGAGGGAGGGAACCCATGAAAGAAACACACAAGAATTTAAAAATGAATTTGCATACCATGCCTTTCAACTACAAGAAATAAGCAGAAAAAAGAAAATGTTCTGAAGATGATTCTAAATAACATTACCTTGTAAATATGCTAAAATGTTTCACTCAGCATGAAATAATCAAGATATTTGTTTTGTTTTGTAAAGATGCTAAATAAGAGAACAGAATGCTTCAGAAATGATGTCTCATCACCTGGCACACTGCATGAAAAGCTAAAAATTATCCACAGGATATTATTCTAAATGGAATTTGAAAAAAGAAGAAATTACATAGATTGAATTCCAAATGAAATTAAGATTTAAGGTGGGGGCAAGTATAGTGATCTATTGCACCTATTTTCTTGATTGACATTTATATTTGACCTCTTTTATAATGTTTATGCATTTCTCTTTGCTATTACACATTTTCCAGAAATTGTTTTAGAGCATTTTTATGATTTTGACAGTTTGACATTTATATTCCAAGCAGAAGCGCTAAGCTTTTTCAAGCATGTGTTACTAAGGTCTTTGAGAAAATAAACCCAGTCATTTGATACCACTGCAGGGAAATAGCAGTCATCTTTCTAAATCACATCAGCTATTCATAACAGCATATTTAATATCTCATTTCATCTACAACTACCCTTCAGGGTCTGGCTTTGTGAATATAGTTGGAAAATTATTCTCCAAATACCATTATACTTACCAGCATATTTCTTATTTTCCTCTTTTTTTGATGGTACACACAAGCCCCCCATGAGTTACTTCCTCCAGACTCTATCCTTGAAGGAAACTGCTCCATTCATGGTCATTGCTGAAGAAAAGGGATCCTGGCTGTTTCAATGTGACGTTTCCCATCTACACTGATTGGAACAGGGGTGGAAACCTTATCCAAGGACAAAAATTACTGGGATTGGCTTTTGAGATAGCTGTTCTGTAGTACATCTCTGCTCAACCATGGCCACTACAGCCAGGCCACTTCAATCTTGCTCTAAATTCTAAGCTAGGTAATTCTGAAAGTCAGCTGACTATGGGAAAGGAAACTGAAATGATACAATGACGCTATAAAGCAGAAGAAGCACATACCAGCCCACAGTAGGAGGAAGCAGAAAGGATGAGGTGGAGAAAATTGGCCAGAAGATAAATTGTCAGTTTGTAGTGAAAAAGTAGGTGTAGAAACAAAAATAAACAGCAGAATCACTCAAGTTACAATTGAGGTGAAAATTCAATTGACTGCTATTGAGAGAAAATAATCCAATTCTCAGCCCTAGTTTGGTTCTAGAATGACCTTCCAGTGCTGCATCAAACTTGGCTCTGCTGTGCAGACATATCTCAGAGATGTTGCAGGTTCAGTTCCATATCACCACAATAAAGCAAATCCAGTTCTTTCATTTCCCAATGTATATAAAAGTTACGTCTATACTGTAATCTAGTAAGTGCACCATAGTTTTATGTCTAAAAAACAACACACATGCTTTAATTAAAAAATACTTTATTGCTAAAAGTGCTAGCCATCATCTGAGCCTTTGAAAGATGAAACTGTTAGTCATTCAGTCATGTCTGACTCTTCTGTGACCACATGCACTATAGCCCGCCAGGCTCCTCTGGCCATGGAATTCTCCAGGCAAGAATACTGGAGTGGGTAGTCATTTTCTTCTCCAAAGGATCTTCCTGACCCAGGGATCAAACTGTGATCTTCTGCATTGCAAGCAGATTCTTTACCATCTGAACCACCAGGGAAGCCCATCTAAGCCTTTGAGTTGTAATCTTTTTACAATAGTAATATCACAGATAACTGATTACAGATGACCATAACAAATACAATAACAATGAAAAAATTTAAAATATAAAAATTACTGAAATGTGTCATGAAGATGCAAAATGAGAGATGCTACTGGAAAATTTGCTTGACACAGGGTTGCCACAAACCTTCATTTTGTAAAACGTGCAATATCTGTGAAGCATAGTAAAACAAGGTATACCAGTAATTCCTTACTTCTTCAGGGGTGCCCAATGTGTCTCTCTCCTTGCTTTTAGTCATATTATGTAACAAATCCCCATTACTTGGTTGTCGGAGCAAGCCTGGTTCTTACAACCCATATAGCCTGACCTACATTGCCTTATAGTAGTGTTTCAGTAGCTCTATTGTGAAGTATTGGAATATAGGTACTCAATTTTCTTAACCTATTATTCTCTCTTAATTTCTCTATTCCCCTCCCCCCACTTCTTTTTTTTTTTTTTTTTTCCTGTAAGTTACCACTGAAGTAAAAGCTCTATTTGTGGAGTATTGGTATTTAGGTACTCATTTATTTTCTTAACACATTATTCTCTTTTAATTTCTCCATCCCCTCTTTTTTTTTTTTTTTTTTTTGCTGATAAATCACCACTGAAGTAAAGGGAGGAAAAGAAGGTGGGCTGATCTGGAGAGTTATCAGCTATAGAACTCTCCTGACTAGTCAGAATTTCTTTCTAATTTAGAACAGAATGGTCTCTCAATTGTACTTACCACTCTCAAATAAAAGACAACTAGATTTCTAAAAACTGTTTCTCATTTTTTCTTTCCTAACTAAGAGAAAAAAATATATATATACAACAGGTACTTCCCAGGTAACAGAAATAGCACAAAGGAAAAACAGTCCCCACCTGTTGCTTCGCCTCCTGTGTGTTCAAAAATACAGAAGGTGGAGAAATACGGGAAAATGATTTCAGGTGTCACTTAACTGTGATGAGTGCTCAGAAGGCTGATGTACATCATCCTCTCACCTTGATCTCCCTCCTTCCTCCCCTGAATCCATCATTCCAAATTCAAAATGCCTAAGGAAACACTCCAACACTCATAGTTGCTTCTTGATTGGACACCCCAGTTAGCTGGTCCTCAGAAACCTAGGTTCAAAGTCTAAAGCTTCACTTGTTGCTTGTGTATTCTCTAGTATTTTCTAACAAGGCGAATGGTGTTATCATCTTCCTAATTGTATCTATTAAGAACATCAGGCTTCCGAGGTGGTGCTAGTGTTAAAGAGCATGCCTGCCAATGCAGGAGACATAAGAGACATGGGTTCAGTCCCTGGGTCGGGAAGATTCCCTGGAGGAGGGCATGGCCACCCATTCCAATATTCTTGCCTGGAGAATCACATGGACAGAGGAGCCTGGCAGGGTACAATCCATGAAGTCACACAGGATCGGACACAACTGAAGCAACTTAATGTGCACACACACATTAACAACATACTAGTTTGTGAGTAGCAACAGGAGGTTTTTATTTTTTTTTATAAGACATTTTTTTAAAAAAGAAAGTTGCTGATGTTGGTTAAGTGACACCACTTACAAGATTTTTGAAGTGTTTCCTTCAGCTGCTTCAGTGGTGGAGTCCAGATTCAGGACAGGATGAAAAGAAGAGGGGGTGCCTTTCCTATTTTATCATGTAAAACAAGAACCTTTCCAGGGCCCTGTTAGTCTTCTACCTATAGTTTCATTGACCAGAATTATGTCATTGTGTCATGTGGTCATCTCTGCCTGTGAGGGAGTCTGGGAAAACAACCTGTCTTGCCTTGTGTTGGGTACAAATTTCTTCTCTATGAAAAGGGGATTCTCTTAGCAAGGAAGGGACAAGGAAGGAATGTTGAGGGGGAAACCCAAAATTCTTGCAAGATGGTGAGAAAAAATTTACACCTGGTTCAGTGGCTTTTTCAAGCCTCGAAATGCCTTGCATTTGACCTTTTTTAGAAATGCTCTTGCCACATTAAGTCTAGGATTTATAGGGAGTTTATATATCCTGGACCTAAGAGAAACGAGTTTCTAAGGACTCTAACAGTAGGATTTATAGGGAGTTTATGTATCCTGGACCTAAGAGAAACGAGTTTCTAAGGACTCTAACAGTTCAAGCACCTGTACTTGTGTTGTGCTTAGTCACTCAGTCGTATCCAACTCTTTGGGGTCCCATGGACTGTAGCCCCCCAGACTCCTCTGTCCGTGTAATTCTCCAGACAAGAGTACTGGAGTGGGTAGCCATGCCCTCCTCCAGGGGATCTTCCCAACCCAGGGATCAAACCCAGGTCTCCTGCATTGCAGGCAGATTCTTTCCAATTTGAACCACCAAGGAAGTTGCAAATGACTTTGTAAATGACTTTGGAGAAATTAATAACCAGTACTATGAGAGGCAGGCTGTGCTGGAGAGTGGGCACCTGGGTTGGAGGAGGATGCTGGGTGACTCCTAACTGTAAAAACTGAAGTGACCCCAAAGTCAATGGCTTCCCTGAATGAAAATGTCCTCAGACACTCAGCTGGGCATCGGTGGGCACTTCCCCCAGCTCAGGTTCAATCCTGAAATTTGCTCTTTATCTGAAAAAAAATGTAAAGCTACAGAATTGTAAGAATAATACAATAACATATGTCTATGTATCAATATTTAGAATTGTTATATAATATATGATCATTATTGTTGAGTCCATTGCAAACATTACAAGCATCATGAACCTTATCCTCAATACAACAATCACCATGTATCTCTAAGAGTAAATACATTCTCTTACATAACCACAGGTCAGTTATCAAATTTGGAAAATTTCATATTGATTCATAACTATTTCCTAACAGACAGTCCACATTTAAACGTTGCCTCTCCTCCCCATGCTGGTCCCTCCTTCACGCAACCCCGATTCGAGGAGCCAATCAGGGATTATGAGTTGCATGTAGTTGCTTTGTATCTTCAGTCTCAGTGATTATCTTTTCATGACACTGATTTTTTTTGAAGAAGATGGTTGGCTGTATGGAATTCTGTCGATTTGGATATGTCCGATTGTTTGTTCATGACAGACTCAGGTCTGGGTTTGGCAGGGATGTTGTGGAAGTGATGCTGTGTCCTCGGCACATTGCATCCAGATGCACATGGTTGTCAGTCTGTCCCATTGTTGGCCGTGTTAACTCCGATAACTTACGCCCCTGCAAGGTACCCCTTTGCCTTGTGCAATACAAGTAATCTGTGGGAAATATACTTTGAAATTGTGTAAATATTTTATTTTTTAAGAATATTTAGTCAACTGATCTTTTCCTGAATCAATTATTAATAAAGTTGGTTATAAAATAGTGATTTTCTAACTCTATCAAAATGTACCTCTTTTTATCCCCTCCCTGTCCTGTTCCTTCCTTTCATCCTTCCCTTCCTCCCTCCCTCTCTTGTTTCCTTCTTTCCCCTTTCTTTATATATATACAAATACACATATATTTGTGTCAATACAGAATGATGGACTGTTCTTGAAAGTTCTCTGTTACCCATTCCTCTCATTCATTTTGTTGCTCAAATTGACCCCAATTTGGCCAGTGTGAGTCCCTTTGTGCCTTCTCCTATTCCTTTTTTTATGTCTCTCATTTTTAAAGCATTTTTTAAAACTTTCTAACAAACAAGATACCCAAGGTTTATCTCGTACTGCTTCTTTCAGGGCTCAGAAATCATTTACTTCTCCAAAGAGAATGGTATTTAGAAATGAAGGCCTAGGCTAGATGTGCTTATTGCATTTGAGATGTCAGCAGTCAGAGCTAGGAATTAAGTTTGTGTGTGTTTGTGTGTGTGTGTGTGTTTGTGATTAGTTTATATTTTTATCTTTTAATTCCAATGCAATATTATAGAATTCTTCTTTGCCATGTTTGTGTCTCTCTTCTGCTACAAAGAAAATCCTGATTCCTAACAAAATCAATGTTCATTTATTGGTGCCACCCTGCAGTAAACACAAAATAGTTTTAAAATAACTGAAATCCATGTCACTGCTGTCAAGAAAACTATTGTTCAAGATACTTTGTAGTTCTGTTTGTCCTTCAGTCAGTTAGTTCAGTCACTCAGTCGTGTGACTCTTTGCGACCCCATGAATCGCAGCACGCCAGGCCTCCCTGTCCATCACCAACTCCCAGAGTTCACTCAAACTCACATCCATTGAGTCGGTGATGCCATCCAGCCATCTCATCCTCTGTCGTCCCCTTCTCCTCCTGCCCCTGATCCCTCCCAGCATCAGGGTCTTTTCCAATGAGTCAACTCTTCACATGAGGTGGCCAAAGTACTGGAGTTTCAGCTTTAGCATCATTCCTTCCAAAGAACACCCAGGACTAATCTCCTTTAGAATGGACTGGTTGGATATCTTTGCAGTCTAAGGGACTCTCAGGAGTCTTCTCCAACACCACAGTTCAAAAGCCTCAATTCTTCAGTGCTCAGCATTCTTCACAGTCCATACAAGACCACTGGAAAAACCATAGCCTTGACTAGATGGACCTTTGTTGGCAAAGTAATGTCTCTGCTTTTCAATATGCTATGTAGGTTGGTCATAACTTTCCTTCCAAGGAGTAAGCGTCTTTTAATTTCATGGCTGCAGTCACCATCTGCAGTGATTTTGGAGCCCATAAAAATAAAGTCTGACACTGTTTCCACTGTTTCCCCATCTATTTCCCATGAAGTGATGGGACGGGATGCCATGATCTTAGTTTTCTGAATGTTGAGCTTTAAGCCAACTTTTTCACTCTCCTCTTTCACTTTCATCAAGAGGCTTTTTAGTTCCTCTTCACTTTCTGCCATAAGGGTGGTGTCATCTGCATATCTGAGGTCATTGATATTTCTCCCGGCAATGTTGATTCCAGCTTGTGCTTCTTCCAGCCCAGCGTTTCTCATGATGTACTCTGCATATAAGTTAAATAAGCAGGGTGACAGTATACAGCCTTGACGTACTCCTTTTCCTATTTGGAACCAATCTGTTGTTCCACGTCCAGTTCTAACTCTTGCTTCTTGACCTGCATACAGGTTTCTCAAGAGGCAGGTCGGGTGGTCTAGTATTCCCATCTCTTTCAGGATTTTCCACAGTTTATTGTGATCCACACAGTCAAAGGCTTTGGCATAGAGGTGATATAGTCAAAATCCTGTGGACTTGTTCTGTTTTTGTTTTCCCTGTAGTTTTGTTTTATCTTTGGTTAAGTTCACTTGTTTCTATTTGTTCTCAATTTTAGTTTTGCCCCCCTCTTATTTAATTAGTTATATTTTAAAATATTTAAACTATTAAAGTAGTTTCTGAAATCTAAACCATACAATAAGATTTCAGAATTGTGCCAATGCTTATCCTGGATTTTTCTCTCCTCCACACTTATCGAATATTCTCTCTTGTATTTATGATAGTTTTCTGGGAAAAAATAAAAGCCATCATCAGCTCTCAGCTTTATTTCCTCAGTTGCCTCCTAGCTGATCTTGCCTCCTTTTGATACAGTAGTTCTGAGTCTTAGTTGTACAATCTTAGAATGGAAGCATCTGAGGAACTCTAAAAATTACTGGTGACTAGATTCTACCTCCAGAGACTGTAAATAATTGTTCTGAAGAGGAACTTGGGCATTGGATTTTTAAAAGCTATCAGATCACTTAAAAACTACTGAGATGAGAGCCACTTGGCATCAGTGATCTTCCATAAATGCACATCTCATCATGTTACATCCTCTGCTTAAAATTTTCCATAACTCCACTGCCCTCAGCGTGAACACCCGACTCCCCAGCAGGGCTCTTACAATCTGGACCAGCTTACTTCTCCAGCCAGACTTCCATCCCTTCCCACAGCCCTCCTTCCCTATGCTGTATGAGCCATCCAGACTAAATTGTTTTTATCCCCAGGAATCCACCATGAACTCAGTCATCTCCAGACCTTGGCTATTTCTTCTGTTTAAACTCCCTTCATCTTATTCTTTATCTGGCTAATACTTACCCATCATTTGGTAGCCATCATGATTATAACTTTTTTCAATAACACTTTCCTTTTCCATTCTTTCCAACTCTGTTAAAGCCCCTGTATGTTCTTCCTTGAATCCACTTGCTCTATTGAGTTGTAAGCTTTATGAGAGTCGGAGCCAGTCTGACTTCATCCCTTGATAGCACCAGTACCTTCCACTACGTGTAGGCCACTCTGTCAATCACTATATGGTGAAATGGATGGCTGGGTGAATAAGCAAATCCATTTGAACTGTATTCTTTTGAGAGAATCCTTTTGCGATAATCAAAAGCTGAAATCTCCACTGCTAATCCAGTGAGAGAAACAGGTAGTCTTGGGGTGAGAGTGTGGCAGGTGGGCAGATGCTTGACTGACAGGTCCCATTAGTTAGTCCATATGATAATTTATCATCAAAAAAGTATTTATGATGTCGAAAGTTGTGTCTTGGGTACTGTGGGTAAACATGAAATACTACTACCTGGGACATGGACTATTTTCTTTTTCTGCAGAGCTCACAGGGTTCTTATGCCCCCCCACCCCACTTCTTAAAATTAGGTAATAGAGGAAACTTTTAAAGATCATATGATTTAATCTTTTGATTTTATAGATGAAGATTCTGAAACCAGAGAAGTTGAGTAACTTCCCCAAGGTCATGCAGCTGGTTATGATCATAGATTTGTATCATTTTCCTGTTCAGTTGAAAATCTGACTCACTTCTATAAATTTAGCATCCCACTTGGTAAATTTGTGTTCCTGACCATTACCACAGCTATATTTTCCCAATAGGTGGATGAGATTTTTCCTGAGCTAACTGGCCCCCTACACACACACATCTGTAGAAATATGAACACAGTAATCAAGCCCTCCTGCCATCTGCTCTGAACATGCCCAACTCCCTGTCTCATTCCAGAGTGCATTTTTAAAGCTTTCTTTGAAAGGGCCTTGTGTTTTTTTCAGACATTGTCAAAAATTCATCTTGAAAATTACAAAACCAAAATATGTCGAGTAAATTAAGATCCATTTTCTCTGACAGCATTTGGTCTAGGCAATGATTGCAAAAGTTCCATCTGCATTTTATAAGACGCTTCTCTATGAGTACAGTTTCAATGACTTGATTTTGGAGTGTACTTCCGATGTGAATTTGACCATTGCTGTTTCTGCCGCAGACAAATAGAGGCCTGTGGTCTTCAGGGCTTTTCATCAGAGCACCATGTCCGAGAGCATTCCTTTCTCTGAGAAATATTTGTTGTGGCAGTGTTCTCTCTCTTGGGATCATAGCTCTCAATCTTTTAAAGTGCTATTTGTCTCAGAACTTTCATTTTTACAAGTTTTGAATTCCTTTTTATTGCCTTTTTTTATTTCTTTACTTTCCTAGACAGAATTTCTTGGAGTAAACACAGGGGAATTGGCAGCATTTTTCATAGGAGTGTGGATTTTTCTTTTTCTTTTTTTTTGCATGTGTGATAAGTAAAGGGTTGGCCTGGAGAAGAAAAGAAAGTATGAAACAGATAAAAAATACATATATTTGATGCCAATCTATTCCTCTTTCTGTGATCTCCGTTTTATTTATTAAAATATTCATTCAATAAGTATTTATTTGGTGCCAAGTATGTGCAAGCACTGTGCTAGGTGCTTAATATTATATAATAGTATATTACCTAATATACTATTGTAAAATCTGTCCATGGGATTTCCCCGGCAAGAATACTGGAGTGGGTTGCCATTTCCTCCTCTAGGAGATCTTCCCGAACAAAGGATCGAACTTGGTTTCCTGCATTGCCGACAAACTCTTTATTGATTGAGCCACCAGGGAATCCCACATAAAATATTATCAGTTCAGTTCAGTTGCTCAGTCATGTCCAACTCTTTGTGACCCCATGAACTGCAGAATGCCAGGCTTACCTGTCCATCACCAACTCCTGGAGCTTGCTCAAACTCATGTCTATCGAGTCTGTGATGCTATCCAACCATCTCATTCTCTTTCGTCTCCTTATCCTCCTGCCTTCAATCTTTCCCAGCATCAGGGTCTTTTAGTTACCATATTATTGTATTATAAATATTGTATTTACATTTTATTGATTTAATAATAATAGTAAATATATTAATAACACACATTTCTATACATAAACTGTCTTTCTTGTATTACCATATAAACAACTGTATGAATTTCCAAGGGCTGCCATAACAAATTACTATGGACTGAGTGGCTTCATTAAACAACAGAAATTTATTATCTGAGTTCTGGAGGCTGGAAGTCCAAAATCGAAGTGACAGCAGGCATGCTCCCTCTACAAGCACTAAGAAAAGATCTGCTGCAGGCCTCACTTGCTTCTAGCTTCTTCTAGTTCCTTAGCTTGTAGCAGAGTAACTAAAATGCCATTGTGTGTGTGTGTGTTTATGTACAAATTTCCTCTTTTTATAAGGACACCAGTCATACTGGATTAGGGGCCTACACTACTCCAGTATGTTCTGCTGTTCCTGCATGCATGCATGCTCAGTTGCTTCAGTCATGTCCGACTCTTTGCGATCCCATGGACTATAGCCCGCCAGGCTCCTCTGTCCATGGAGATTCTCCAGGCAAGAATATTGGAGTGGGTTGTCATGGCCATCTCCAGGAGATTTCCCAACCCAGGGATTGAACCCAGGTCTCCTGAATTGTAGGCAGATTCTCTACGTAACACTGAGCCAACTGGGAAGCCACCTTATCTTAATTTAACTGATTGCCTCTGCAATGACCCTGTTCCAAATAAGGTTACATTCTGAGGCATCAGGGGTTAAGACCATATGAATTTGGGGGATACATAATACAAGCCATAACACCAAGTTTAATGCCACCTCTTTTAAGGCTATCTTTGCTCCATCCAAAATGCCTCCTCAAATATATGTAAGCAATCTCTTTCTTTACCACTTCCACATAGTACTTCATCTATAACACTTATTTTACCTGAATGAATCATTTTGTAGACTTTATGTCCTTTACTATAGGACCCATGACTGATAACCATGGGTATCATGACAGTGATACCTTGCACATGTTGGCATAGAAATATTATAAAATGAATGAATGAATCAACATCAATCAACATCAATCAACATCAATCAACATCAAATATGTATTCACACAGCTGTCTCTGTTTTCACATATGTTGTCCCCTTTGAGCCTTAAAGTGAGTCTTTGAAGTAGGCACATAGGAATTACTATTTCCATTTATAACTGTAGAAAACTGAAGCTCATAGGTAAATATCCAGTCTTACATGGAATAGTGGAACTACATTAAAATCCTGGTCTCCTGACTCTGACTTAGTGCTTCTTGTCTCCTTATATTTTATCTGTTCTGGATATTTTTGTCTCCTCTGGATATTTTTATCTCTGAATCACACCTGGTTAGTGATCAGTGCTCACCCAAAGGTTATGCTTGCCCACGACTATCCCTTGCTTTTGAGATAACTCATCTAGAAGCTCCCAAAGTTACACTCCTAAACATGTCTCCTCCTCTCTCTCCTTCTCTCTCTGTATGCATACATATGTGTTTAAATTTATGTACACATATCCTCCCTTGAGGTTAAGCCATCCAGAGAGTCCATATTGAATTAAAAATCCACTTCCCTTTTAAAACAGAGTTTTCAATGCTTTATAAACAAAACATCTGATTCTGGGGATTTGGACACTTGAATAGTAAGAAAGAAAGACAGTAAAGTCTCTCAGTCATGTCCAACGCTTTGCGACCCCATGGATTGTAGCCTACCAGGCTCCTCTGTCCATGGGATTTTCCAGGCAAGAATACTGGAGTGGGTTGCTATTTCCTTCTCCGGGGGATTTTCCCAACCTAGGGATTGAACCCGGGCCTCCCATATTGCAGGCAGACCCTTTACCCTCTGAGCCACCAGGGAAGTCAAATAATAAGAAGCTCATGTTATGACAGACAGTGGTTACACGGTTTCAGTGATGGGAAATAACTATTTCCATTATTATTAAAGACAGATTCAGCACCAAGCAGATTTCTGTAGTTACCATCAGCTCTAACTAACTCCACACAGAAAATGTTTTTTCAAGGTGTTAAATATAACATATACACACACATAATAAATATTGTATTTAATAACTAACCTTGAAATTTTTTATATGGCATTGATCTCTCTGGGATGGATTCAGACATAAGAACTAGGAGCAATGAAAATTCCTAGGAGCAATGAAAACGATGATAGAATATCAGCTTCAATAGTAAATGTCATGACATGGATAATTTTGCTTCATTCTGCTTTACTTACAGTATTCCAGCCTCTCCGTGAACTCCTACACAATCTTTCTGAGTTTGAAGGGATTTCCCTTGCACTAACAGTGTACTAATATTAATGCTAATTCATGTGCATAATGTTTTTACCGTTGACAGACTTTCATCACCTTATGTCATTTCAACCTTAAAACTACTCTGAGATAAGCAACACTATCTTCATTTTGAGAAATGATCCAGCTTGCTCAAGAAATAAAGGATTGAAAGGGAGAGAATTAAGACTTGAACCTGGTGTACTGAGTCTAAATTCTAAGTTCCTCTGACTTTATTACCAAGTATATGCTTTCTCATTTCCTCACTTTTCACACATCTCAGCTGCTAAACTAGATCACAACTTAGTCTAGTGTCTAGCAGAGTACTCTGCACAGGGTTTTGCACTGTGGAGAACATAGAAGGCTGAGTTTTGAATTATAGTTTTGCTGGGTCACCTTAGACAAGTTATTTAAGTCTCAATTTCTTCACCTATAAAATGGTGACCATACGATGCCCACATCATAGGATTTCAAGGAGAATTAAATGAAAAATTAAGTGTCAAGTCTTGTTGTTGTTTAGACTCTAAGTCATGTCCGATTCTTTGAGACCCTGCCAGGCTCTTCTGTCCACAGGATTCTCCAGGCAAGAATACTGGAGTGGGTTGTTATTGCCTTCCCTAAGGGATCTTCTGGACACAGGGATCGAATACATGTCTCCTGTTTGGCAGGCAGATTCATTACCACTGAGCCACCTGGGAAGGCCATGTATCAAGTCTTAGAAGAGACCATAGTATGATATTATTGTGTTATACAATTTCCAAGTTGTGTGAAGTTGGGAAAGATACTTCCTCTTGTTTAGTACCATTATCAGTAAAAATCAATTTGGAAAATATTAAGTATCTTGCAGGGATATTATGAGGCTTAATAAAATTACCCTTGCAAAAGTGCCTAACACAGTGTTTGGCATATACTAGGGACTCAATAATTGTTAATCTCCCACCTACCTGCTTTCTTTCTTTATTTAAGGGTGAAATCAATAAATGTTTACTGGATTTTCAGTGAGCCCTTTCTTGCAATGATTTTATGACTACTTTTTAGTGTTTCTATACATGGATGCAAGTGTTCGATATCAAGGTGACTTTGACTAACTGTTTGCAAGCTCCAAGTGGAATAAAATGCAGCATTCTCTCAGAGAGGCAACATAAAGGAATTTGGTTACCTAGTTCAGAGTAATTGTCCAGAAAGTGGCTCCCTGGTGAAATCCCACTGACAAACAAGTCCATGTGTGACTTTGAACATGGACATTGGATTTCTTTTTTTTTTATTTTAATTTTTTTTTTCTAGGGACAGAGGAGATGAAGGCTCAGTGCGGGCAGTTGATTCCTAAGTCCCAAGTCTTCTGGTTAGGGCGTGTAATCGTGAGAAAATGAGAAAGTGTGTTTGGATGCAGAAACTCTCTGGACATGGACATTGGATTTCAAAGACAAAAATTTGTTAAACCAAAGAGGGCCTCAAAAACTGATTAACTGTTGGGAACACCTGTCAGGATTTACATAAAAATTGAACTTTAGAATATTTTTAAGCACTGATTCTCAATATTTAGTTCAGTGGATCTGATGTATCTACTGGTAAAATAAAATCATAGTTGCTTTTTTCAAATGAGTAGGAATGCTTAAGTCAAAAATTAGGATTTCCCCAGTTTTACCTTCCACTTCCACATATTGAAAATTTAGCTAACATTGCTTGCTTAGACTAGAACTTGACATATGATGATATGCAATTTATTGCACAATGATAAATTTAATTATTTTACTATATAATAAATTACTATTTAATGAATTTTCAGTATTTAAATATTTGAACAGTCTGAGAAGTGCTGTTGTATAAAGACAGTTTTCTTAATTTGGGCATTGTACAGCAGATCAAAAAAATAAAAGGCAAATATTATGTGGCGTAAGAGTTAACAGGGGACCTGCTTTCTCAAAAGATAAAATTAACTTAAAACCAAAATTGACTTTTTAAAATTTTTGTTCTGGGTTTGGGTTTTTGTTGTCTGTTTCTTTTTGGCTGTGTCGCATGGCTTGCAGGATCTTAGCTTCTGACCGGAGATTGAACCTGGGCCCACAGCAGTGAAAGTGCCAAGTCCTAATCACCGAAACCGCTAAGGGATTCCTCAGAGTTTACTATCATGTCCCTGAGCAACAGTGAGCACAGAGCACTAGCTCATTCATTTTTGCTTTTCTGGTGTCTGGATCAGTGACCAGAACAGAGCAGGGCCTCAACAGGTCTGCATCTTATGTAGAAATTGCATGTATTAAATGGAACACTTTGTTTCAAGTGTTCTCAAACAGTTTTTTCTAAGAGCCTTGAAGATACAATGGCAAAGTTGGTTTCCCTCATTAATTATTTTATTGTGGAATTCTACCTCTATTTCAGACTCAATACCACTCAGGAAACTGTCCTGAAAACTCAAAGCCACAGGAGAATTTCCTTTTCAGCCCATCTTATTTTACAAATAAACACACACAACCGTGCCGCTGTGCAGTTTATACAAAGCTCTGTGTTGGGCCATGTTAGGCTGTAAGCTTTAGTGAGGTACTGTCCTTGTTTTTAGGGAGTTAGTGTGGTGGGAGAGAGACAGAAACACAGGCAATTAATTATATTGCAAGGCAGAAAGAAAAACTGCTGTGGTTAAAGTGTAAACAAAATGCTGTGGTTGCAGAGTGAAAGGAGTAATTAATTTGAGCCAGGAGGATCTGGAACAAGAAAGGAGAGAAACTAATATTTATTGAGGGCTTAAAATGTGCCAAGGGTGGAGCTGGTCCTTTCTCTCAAGCTCCGAGAGGATGTGATGTTTAAGTGAGCTGGGAGCTGAAAAGAGAGGGCTGTAGGGGTGTGTTTGGCCACTGGGACCATGTTGGGAAGGTGTGTCTTCAAGAAGCAAGGAGACTGTGGGAAAACACCCTGCTACTGGCCCCAAGGGAGGGGACTGGGGCAAGGAGCAGCCTCAACTTGAGATGGTTTGGTGAAAAAGGGGGTTTGTAAGGGGAAGCTGGTTTCTCTTATGTGAAGGAGATGGAGGGAGAAATTTTGTCAAAGATTATGGCTCGGTGGTAAAGAATCTGCCTGCAAATACAGGAGACTCAGGAGATGTGGGTTTGATCCCTGGATTGGGAAGATCCCCTGGAGGAGGAAATGGCAACCCACTCCAGGTATTCTTGCCAGGAAAATCCCATGGAGAGAAGAGCCTGGCGGGCTACAGTCCATGGGATCACAAAGAGTTGGACATGACTAAGCGACAGAGGGTGCACAAGAATGTTGATAAGAACAGGCCTTGGTGTGCGGAGAGGAGAAACAAAGGGAAGGAAAATTGAGAGGAAAGGCGGGGCCTGCTCTTTGTGTTGGTGGGTGTGAATTATGGGGGAGGAAGAGAGCAGAGATTTGGGGGTGGACTGGGAATTGTGACAAGGACACATATGGGAGTGTCTATTCAGTGGGGATAATGATGCAGGCCCAAGGTTCCAAAAAAAGCAAAAGCTAGTGATGTATCTGCTTGCATGGTCCTCTTGGGTGCCTAGTGCTCTTCTGTGCTGGTGACTGTTGGCTGGTCCCTGCAGGAGAGAGGGGCAAGTGTTAGTCAGTCAGCTTTCTCTCCAAACTAGAGCTCCCACTTTTAAAAACAAAAACTTTAGGCTGCACTGGGTCTTCGTTGCAGCGTGCAGTCTTCTCTTGTTGCAGCGCATGGGCTCAGTGGCCACATGGCGTGTGGGATCTTGGTTCCCCAACCAGGCATTGAGCCTGTGTCTCCTGCATTGGAGGGCAGATTCTTAACCAGCGGATCACCAGGGACCTTCCACTTTTTAAGAGCACAGACTGTCATCACTTCCCTGTCCCACACAGAGCCTGGGATGGGACTGGGCAAGTGGCAGATTTTCACAAACTCATAACTGATGCTTGGAAAGCAAGGAGGGTAAATTTCAGCATAGGCAAGAGTTGCAAAGAGTTGGACATGATTGAGCACAGGTACACACAAAAGACTAGGTATAGACTTTTTAAAGTGGTAGAAGTTTAACCTGAAAACTAACCACACCATTACAAAGAAGGTGAAAGCCATGGAAGGCTTTGTAATTGAGAATGATTTCTAATGCCATGATTTTACAGGAAGGAAGCTGTGTGAATTGATTAACTTCTACGGTAATTTGTTGGCTGCTCATTATAGTCTCCTGTTTTGACTAATGAATACGTTTAGAGCTTCATCTCTGTGCAAGCTAAGGCATCCAGGCAGTTTGACTGTCTTAGAATAATTAGAGAATTTTGCATTGTCAGCCAGTGGGATACTTACCTCTCCCGGTGAGCTTCACAGAGTATTTTTTCCTATTTCCTCTTCCTTCCCTCATTAGTGTCTGTTATGGAATTAAGCCCAACTCTCCAACAGATCACTATAAAACATTTTATAGACATTTATAGGACTGATCTGACTGAACTAAACTATTATTAATTTGCTAATTAGGATGGTAAGAAGACAGATGTTATTCTTATGTGAGATAATTTAGGGGAATTTATCATATTAGGGCTTAAAGATGTTTTATCTAATTTACTGAAGGGCTAAACCAGGAAAGTTAAATGTGTGATAAACATGCCCCCCTCAACCCTTTTGTGCCTGTGATACACATTTATAATTTATAATGCCGCTCTTTTCCTCTGAGCCTGCAAATGACTTCACAATTCTGCATACAGCACTGGAAACAGCAAGAGCTTGGGACCTGACATGAAAGATGAACCAGACAGCTAATTGTTCCTACAAGACTGTAAGTCCCTCAGGGGTAGGCACCGGGTCCAAGTCAGGACTCGACACACAAGAGACTCTTAATAAATGGTTTTCGGAATGAATGATAGAGAGATGGATAAATTAATGGGTGGGTGAATAGTATTTCATTTTTTTTACTACTGGTTCAGGAAAGCCTGTGGGATGCATCTATCTCTGTGTTGTAGGGAACGTGCTTTGCATCACCTTGCGCCTGTGAACACTAGCTCACTGAATGATGTTGCTGGAAGAAAACTTAGAGAACATCTTTTCAGTTTTACAGAGATGAGAATAAGGTTCAGAGGAGGCATGCATCTAAAACCAGGAGCCACTCTGCCATTTCCTACACCTTACTAACTGTGAGACTTTTGGGGTCAATTTTGCCGCTTCATCTGTAACCTGGAGTAGGAAATGAAAACCTACTCCAGCATTCTTGCCTGGAAAATTCCATGTATAGAGGAGCCTGGCGGGTTACAGTCCATGGGGTCGCAAGAGTCAGACACGACTGAGTGACTTTCCCTTCATCTGTAAAGTGGGAAGAATGAGCTTGTCTGCTTTTCAGGATTATTGTGAAGCTTTAACAAGATAAGGAACTACAAAGTGCTTAGTGTAGTGCCAGGACTTCCCTGGTGGCTCAGGCGGTAAAGCGTCTGTCTACAATGAAGGAGATCTGGGTTCGATCCCTGGGTTGGGAAGATTTCCCTGGAGAAGGAAATGGCAATCCACTCCAGTACTATTGCCTGGAAAATCCCATGGACAGAGGAGCCTTGTAGGATACAGTCCATGGGGTTGCAAAGAGTCGGACACGGCAGAGCAACTTCACTTCACTTAGTGTAGTGCCTGGTACATGGTAAATGTGAAAACAAAATGTTAACTTTCTCCTTTTTCCTTTATTTTCATTAATATTAGCTGAACCAGTGATGGTACTCGGAGAAGGCAATGGCACCCCACTCCAGTACTCTTGCCTGGAAAATCCCATGGACGGAGGAGCCTGGTAGGCTGTGGTCCATGGGGTCAAGAAGAGTTGGACACGACTGAACGACTTCACTTTCACGCATTGGAGAAGGAAATGGCTACCCACTTCAGTGTTCTTGCCTGGAGAAGCCTAGGGAAGGGGGAGCCTGGTGGGGCCTCACAGAGTCGGACACGACTGAAGTGACTCAGCAGCAGCAGCAGCAGTGATGATACTGTAGGTAGTTTTATCATAAGATTTATCATATTATGTTATACTGTGTTCTCCTTCCATATTTTCAGTGAATTGAAAACCTATGCTACCTGTGGATACAGAGCACCTACTGTAGACTGATGATAATTTTACTTTCAGATGGGACAGAAAATGAAATATTTGCTTGGAGAGCTGGATTAATCTCTTATATGAAGTAATTAGCATTCCCTCTGACATTTGCCATTTGGAACTGCGCATTGTTCCCAGTGCTGCCAAAAGTCCATAGTAGAGTACACACTGCTATATTCGAAAGGGATAACCAACAAGGACCTGCTGTATAGCACAGGGAACTCTGCTCAATGTTAGTGCCAGCTGAGATGGGAGTGGGGTTGGAGGAGAACAGATACATGTTTATGCACGGCTGAGTCCCTTCCCTGTTCCCCTGAAACTATCACAGCATTGTTAATCGGCTATACCCCAATACAAAACGTTTTTGGTATTAGAAAATAAATAAAATTTTAAAATATATATAGTAGGTGCTCAATAAATATTTATGAAAAGAATGAAAAAAAAACAGGCTAAACGATTCCCATTTTATACACATAGAAACTAAGACAAAGAGATGATAAGAAATGGGTTCTTATTAAACACAAATGAAACATTTTTTACATAGAAAATGTAAAATTCCTAAATTCATTGTTGTTTTCTTTGAATAATCATCTTGCTTCATAATACATTACACGTTTCATAGAAAATACGTTTATAAAAGTTGTCTTTAAATAATGCAGTGATGAAGTTTAATTTTAAAAAATGAGTGGGCTGAATTGTCCTTGAAAAAAAACCTCAGTGTTTATATTGTTTATTCAAACCTTCAGGTCAGTCATTAGTTGCTGGACGGGATGGGGGTGTGAAGAGGAGGAGAAAAAGGAAGCCTTAGTTGGCTTCGCACTGGTTGCCAGGAAGCACACAAAGACAGCATGCATGCATGCAACAAACAAGGCCATGTTGCTGGGAAGGTAGTCATCAGAGGCACACACTTCACTGGGACAGAAACCCTACAGCTGTATCACCTTACACCTCAAGACAAGAAAACGGAGTTTAAATCCATGACATATGAATAAAAGCAAGGTTAGCCAAAGAGATTTTGAAACATTGCTTTTCTAATGCATTTTAAATGAGTATTAGAAGTTGCATTTTGTGTCAGTTGCTATAAACCCGGCAGAAAGCTTTTATACTCTTGTAATCAAGCCAGGTTAAACAGAATATCAGTGGTGGTGGGGGGAGGTGTTTTAAAAGGATTCAACAGTGGACTTGGAAAATAAACTGGAATTAAGGAAGAGTGAGGGTCAAGAGCTTTCATTCCCTGCCTCTGGGCTTGAATTTTTTGCCTCCTAATTGAGTGCCTTTAAAAGTACTTTTATTTTGGAATTCGATTGCTAAGTTGTTTCTTTTCAAAGGCACCTGTTGAGGGATAAAGAAAAAAAAAAAAAACTTATAGAGAGAGTTGAAGACTGCTGAAAAGAGGTGAAGCCATTATGAGTTGCCAGAATGCTACCCCTGGGTTGAACAAAGGATCTCAGCCCCGGCCAGAGAACCTGGAGAAGACTTCACACGGTGCAACTGCAAAGGAAGACGCCAGCACAGTGCTGCTTGAGAACCAACTCACCCCGGGCGACTTTGTCCAAATACAGAGAGCCTTTGAGGTAAGCACTCATCTTATTTGCTGGAGAGTTTGAGTTGTTTGTGAAAGGGGCAGGGATGGAACAAAGACTTTTCTCTTAAAAGATTTTTTTTTTTTAAATATACTTAATAGTTAAAAGGGCTTCACAGGTGGCTCAGTGGTAAAAAATCTGCCTGCAATGCAGGAGACACAGGTTCAATCCCTGGGTCAGAAAGATCCCCTGGAGCAGGAAATGGCAACCCACTCCAGTACTCTTGCCTGGGAAATGCCACGGACAGAGGAGCCTGGCAGGCTAACAGTCCACGGGGTCATGAAAGAGTCAGACACATTTGAGAGACACAACAACAACAGGGAACTGAAGAGAATTAATCCGACTTGGATTTAACACGAAGTAACTTTATCCATTGGTTCACTGGGTGAGATAAAATTATTTAGTATGAAATTGCTGCTACTGAATATCATTACCATCCAGGAAGGAAAATGAATTCCTGGACAATTTTTTTTTTAAGAGATCAATGTACTTTTGGAAAATAGAAAATTATGATGCTAAGAAGGGGAAGCCAGATCTCTAGGGTGACTCCCAGTAATAACCCTATCCCTCTGCAAATGCAAATAGGCACCTCCAGGTATATGGGCTTCCCAGGTGATGCTAATGGTAAAGAACCCACATGTCAGTGCAGGAGACACTAGAGATGCAGGTTTGATCCTCGGGTTGGGAAGATCCCCTGGAGTAGGAAATGCAACCCACTCCAGTGTTCTTGCCTGGAGAATCCCACGGACAGAGATGCCTGGTGGGCTACAGTCTGTGGGGTCACAGAGTCAGACACGACAGAGCGTGCTCCCACGCATGCACCTCCTGTGTGAAGACATTCTCCCCTGCCTCACCCTAAGCAACATGGCTCCTTTTCATAGCAGGTAATGGCACTTCATTGTCCCAGATCTCCTGTGAGGAATCAGTCTGCCACTCTTTTTTGCAAATATTGGAGCAATGCCAATGAAAACAAAAAAATTTAAATTTTAATTCTACATATAAACCTTAGGAATTTTAGCTATAAATGAATAAGTCCCTTCTCTCTATCTCAATTAAGTTGGAACTCTGCCGATGTGCAGAATGAACAGCGTACATCAAAATGACTTTTAGCCTCTGTGCTGATAGGAAGTATTCTTCCATGCTGTGGAATTTCAGTACATATGAGCCTCCATCCTTTCTACTTCATTACACTTGCTAAAATATGCTCTCAGGGCTTCAGGATGTCCTCTGAGGGTGCTTGAGAATGTCATGTTAATTTGAAACAGACATACAATGTTTGGGAATACCACCTTGAAACTAATAAAGCATGGTGAAATCTAACCATTCTATTGCCCTATAATTGGCACAAATTTTAATCTTTACCTACCCCCCAAATAGTTGCTAGCCACTGAAAAACAACTATATCCTATTTTGTATAACCAGTTAAATTCTACCTGTGTTGATAATGTCCCATTAGTATCAATCATCTCTTTTTAATAGACTCTATCATATTTAGTAGGACAGACATGCTCTACCCTACACTTTTCTCATTTTAATCTTCATGTTTTTGCAGTTCACCCAAACCCACTGGTCTGAAAAGACTTTTAGTGCTGCTCATGTCCAATGCCCTAGATGAATCTGGCATATTTTGATAGACATTGCAAACATTTTGACAGCTTGAGGGCATTCAGAAAAACGTAACCACAGACTTTGACAGCTTTGACTCTGGAATGAACAGAAAAGTGGGCAGTTTTGTTCTGGTGCTCAGAACATGAAGTAGAGTACTAGGGTCTGTTAGGAGAGTCTATGTTATAAAGTCCATGGGTTAGAGAGTGAAACTGCTACAAAAGGTTGGGGGTGGATGTTCTTTCCAAATTACTGATTAGTCTGGAGTGAACCAAAGTAAAATGGGACAATTCAATTTCAAGATCTTTTTTTTTTTTTTTTTTTAATCTCTAAATGTTTCAAAGACTGGATCACTTTTTTTGAAATTAACCACTTTGAAGATCAGGTTACCACTAATGGATCGAAAAGGAGAAAGAGATTACTATTCAGAGCTTGCATGAACCTAGAGAATCTAATGACAGCATTTAAAAAAGAAATTGAGCTTTGCAGGCTTACTTCAAGGAAAAGTGAAAGTCCATCCAATTTTAACAGACTCAACAGACAGAATGGAATCATCCAATGGCAAATGTACAACCAGGAATAAAAATTAGGCCCTCGATACAACACAGTTTCCACAAACACCACAGACACCTAGAGAAGAATGATACACTAGATGATTTCCACAAACTCCCTTCCATCTGTCGTGAGGGATGGGCCCACAGGTCACAGGTGTAGACTGCTGTAAAAGGAAAAATTGCCCTCAGGGGTTGTTCTGCATCATAGAACTCCGAAGGCAGTTATTTGTAGTCCATTCATTAAAGACACACTCTCAGAATGCCACAATTCTGAAACTGGATCCTTTTATCTCTTGTTTTGTTTTCTTGTACCCAGATTGCTTATTCGGAGCTGAAGAGTTGTCAGGTAATAGGCGAAGTCCATGTTCTTAAATAGCAGTAGCAATGCTTACTTGAAAAATGGAAAGATGAGTCTTTGAATTGTGTAGTGAATGTTTCACATGTTTCCAGATGAGTTATTACGTACCATATAAATCTTAGTAGTAACATTTAGAAATAAAGTGCTTGGGACTTCCCTGGTGGTCCAGTGGTTGAAACTTGCCTTCCAAGGCACAGGGTGCAGGTTTGATCCCTGGCTGGGGAGCTGAGATCCCACATGCCCCGTGGCCAAAAAACCAAGACATAAAACAGAAGCAATATTGTAAAAAATTCAATAAAGATGTTAAAAATCAGTTCAGTTCAGTTCAGTTACTCAGTCGTGTCCAACTCTTTTCGACCCCATAAATTGCAGCATGCCAGGCCTCCCTGTCCATCACTAACTCCCAGAGTTCACTCAGACTCACTTCCATCGAGTCAGTGATGCCATCCAGCCATCTCATCCTCTGTCGTCCCCTTCTCCTCCTGCCCCCGATCCCTCCCAGCATCAGAGTCTTTTCCAATGAGTCAACTCTTCGCATGAGGTGGCCAAAGTACTGGAGTTTCAGCTTTAGCATCATTCCTTCCAAAGGAATCCCAGGGCTGATCTCCTTCAGAATGGACTGGTTGGATCTCCTTGCAGTCCAAGGGACTCTCAAGAGTCTTCTCCAACACCACAGTTCAAAAGCATCAGTTCTTCGGTGCTCAGCTTTCTTCACAGTCCAACTTTCACATCCATACGTGACCACTGGAAAAACCATAGCCTTGACTAGACGTTAAAAATGGTCCACAACAAAAAATTCTTAAAAAAAAACAAAAAAAGGAAAGAGAACCTGAGTAGTGCTTACATTGTTTGGTGGTATAAATGAGTCAGAATCAGTGTTTAAGAGTCGGGGGTCAGACTTCTTGGATTTGATTCCTTGTTTTGTCACTGACAATATAACTTTGTGCAAATCACTTAATCTCTCTGAGTCTCAGTTTCTTTTATTTCTAACCTGGGGATAGTAGGGTTGTTGTGAGGATTAAATGAAATATTACCTGGAAAGCACTTGAAAGAGTGCTTGATATAGAAAAAGTGCTCAGTCAACATAGTTATTATATTTTCAGTGAGTAGAAATTGAACAACATGGCCTTTAACAGTCTCTTAACTTTAACACATACATACCCCCCTAAAAAATTAAGCTTTGAATAACACTCACAACTATTCTTTTATATTCCTTTTGGTTGGGGTAGGAAGTGGAAACAATGAGTTGCAAAGACACAAATTCACATAGAAAAATACAAAAGCTCATCTTTTCATCTCGTATTTCATATTTGATTAGCATGTGAAAGATGTCAAGATATCTTGATCCTCTTCTTTAAAACAAAGGAGTTATCTGGATAGAAGTACTAGAAAAGTAACTATGAGTTTTGTTTTGTTTTGTTTTGTTTCTTTTAAGTGATGGTATCCAAAAAGCCATATTTCAGTTTGCAGGGAATGTAACTTGTATTAGTCATAGAACTGTAAAATGCTTGTTACCCAAACTTCCCTACTTAAAGAAATGATGTGCTCTCTGGATAGTCACATTATTTTAATGTTGAACATACTTTACATTTTCTTAGATACTTCAGTAGCCCATTATTGTGTGAAGAGGGATGCCTATGATTTGCTGATCTGATAGGAATCTTGAGAAGTAGAAATTAATGGTCCAAGGGAAATGGGATTTTGGAAATGCTGCATTGAGACTTGATATATTTTGATTTTTTTTCCCCAAGACTGTGACTATGTAGGTTCTTGATATTTCTTTTCTTGACTTCTCCATCATTGACTTCTTTATATCAGGACAATCTGCTCTTTGATCTTGGAAGCCTTGTTGCCTGTTTGGCTTGGGTCTATAATTTGCTATGCTGCTGGACTCCCTGGATTGGGTCCTGACCTGCCTCTGTCAGCCGCGCTGTCTGTAGCATCCCTTGGTACATCCTTTTTGGCCCTACCCTGTCTGCTCTGTGCTGCCATTTGCCCAGTTCAGTTCCGTTCAGTCACTCAGTTGTGTCTGACTCCTTGCGACCCCGTGAACTGCAGCACGCCAGGCCTCCCTGTCCATCAACAATTCCTGGAGTTCACTCAAACTCACATTCATTGAGTCCGTGATGCCATCCAGCCATCTCATCCTCTGTTGTCCCCTTCTCCTCCTGCCCCCGATCCCTCCCAGCATCAGAGTCTTTTCCAATGAGTCAACTCTTCACATGAGGTGGCCAAAGTACTGGCGTTTCAGCTTTAAAATCATTCTTTCCAAAGAACACCCAGGACCCATCTCCTTTAGAATGGACTGGTTGGATCTCCTTGCAGTCCAAGGGACCTCAAGAGTCTTCTCCAACACCATAGTTCAAAAGCATCAATTCTTTGGTGCTCAGCTTTATTCACAGTCCAACTCTCACATCCATACATGGCCATTTGCCCAAGTCCTACTAAATCTTAAGCTTCAGTTCAGTTCAGTTCAGTTGCTCAGTCGTGTCCGACTCTTTGCGACCCCATGAATCGCAGCACGCCAGGCCTCCCTGTCCATCACCAACACCTGGAGTTCACTCAGACTCACGTCCATCGAGTCAGTGATGCCATCCAGCCATCTCATCTTCTGTCGTCCCCTTCTCCTCTTGCCCCCAATCCCTCCCAGCATCAGAGTCTTTTCCAATGAGTCAACTCTTCACATGAGGTGGCCAAAGTACTGGAGTTTCAGCTTTAGTATCATTCCTTCCAAAGAAATCCCAGGGCTGATCTCCTTCAGAATGGACTGGTTGGATCTCCTTGCAGTCCAAGGGACTCTCAAGAGTCTTTTCCAACACCACAGTTCAAAAGCATCAATTCTTCAGCGCTCAGCTTTCTTCACAGTCCAACTCTAACATCCATACATGACCACTGGAAAAACCATAGCCTTGACTAGATGAACCTTTGTTGGCAAAGTAATGTCTCTGCTTTTGAATATGCTATCTAGGTTGGTCATAACTTTCCTTCCAAGGAGTAAGCGTCTTTTAATTTCATGGCTGCAGTCACCATCTGCAGTGATTTTGGAGTCCAGAAAAATAAAGTCTGACACTGTTTCCACTGTTTCCCCATGTATTTCCCATGAAGTGGTGGGACCGGATGCCATGATCTTCATTTTCTGAATGTTGAGCTTTAAGCCAACTTTTTTACTCTCCTCTTTCACCTTCATCAAGAGGCTTTTTAGTTCCTCTTCACTTTCTGCCATAAGGGTGGTGTCATCTGCATATCTGAGGTTATTGATATTTCTCCCGGCAATCTTGATTCCAGCTTGTGCTTCTTCCAGCCCAGCATTTCTCATGATGTACTCTGCTTAAATAGTTTGAAATAAAGCTCCTAAACCATATGTAAAAGGTGAGCTATTTATGCTTAAAGTCGGAAGGGCCAAAACAGTTCAGTGTGAGAAAGGCATGGTAAAAATCCTAACAGGAAGTCCCCAGAGATGTTCAGGGAAGGTTCTCAGAACACAGTTATCTTGGGAGATGAATGGAATCTAAACACAATGCACTTGTGCTCACTTAACCTCGATAGACCAAAGTTCAGGAGGTATTTGCAGTTCTGAAAATTGTGCTTAAGGTATAATAAATGATTAAATCCACAGAATTTATGATGTATTCATGCTTGATTGTCTCTATAAAAATTCCCAACATTTTTGTCTACAGCAGGGCCTATGAACAATGTTTCCCTTGTACCAACAGGACCAAATCGAGAGTTCTGATGCCCTGCTAGGCAGGGTAGACTTTAAGGAATCCAGAAAGTCACTGTTATCAAAAATTTAATTACATGCATTTACAGTTAGATAAGTCATATTAAACCCCTCTCCAAACAAACAAACAAACAAGAATGATCTCGGTCTGATCCTCCTGTTCCACCCCTTCCACCCTCACCTCTCCCAGACATGAGAAGGAGAAATTACTTGAGTAACCCAATTGATGGTGACAGTGTTGGTCTGTATTTTTAAAGTAAGTGGTGGGTGGGTGGGTGGGGGGTAATCTATTAAAAGGATATGAGATTGAAAAAAAAAAAGATTCCCACTTTTTCCATTATTTGGCCTTTCTTTTATATATATAAATGAATTTGTTTTATTTATTTATATCTTGTCCATGCCACTTGGCATGTGAGATCAGAGTTCTCTGACCAGGTATTAAACCCTAGCCCCTGGCACTGGAGGTCAGAGTCCTAGCCCCTGGACTGCTAGCGAAGTCCCTGTCCTTCTTTCTAAACTCTTAGGACTCTCCCAGTTCATAAGGGACTTGCCTTCTCATTTCCCACTGTATCTTTGCTATTAATTTACCCAAATGGACAGGCCTTCCTAAATGTAGCTCCTGTTCCAGAACTCTTCTTACCTCTTGCTTCTTTTTTTTTCTACTCTAGATATCACCATCCCAAATGCATAAATAAAACCATCCATCTTTGTTTCACCTCTCCTCAGAACTGTTAGATTTTGCTTGTCTCTGTCAAAATATGATACAGTCCATGAAGATCACTTAAAAATTATTTTTAAGGTATCACTGATAGTTAACAACTGTATAGTATGGTATCCAATGAAGTTCTGAAATTAGAAAATTTTACAGGGTGTACAAATTGTGTAAAGTATATGATAGCACATTCATGATAATGGTTTATTTATCACTCATGTAGAGGGCAGATATTTCTAATTGGCAGCAGCTCCAAGTAGGGATTCTAATAGGCAAGCTCCTTCCATCTTCTGCCTTCAGGCTGGCTGTGTGTCAAGCTAGTCGTGGGAGTAAGAGCTTGAAGGAGCACATAGGGGAGGTTTCATGGGCCAAATTCCCCTCTCTACTGCCAGGGCAGCTGGAAAGGGGAGGCAGGCGTGTGCCCAGAAAACAGTCTCACTCACTATCCTCAGAGTGTAATGGTAGGAAAATTTACATCTCTCCTAATAAACCTGTGTGCTATATTTCATAGATTAAGGAAAGCTATGTACCTAAGGATGCTTTATGTTTTGCCTTTGTTGCCAGGAAGTTCAAAGTTAAATTTAATCTTCGATTGATACAATGATTCTTAACATAAATTTTTCTGAAACAATTATCTTCTATTTTCATTCTATAATCCTTGTTCTTTTATCTTGATTTTAATGGTCTGACTGCCTGTGTACTGTAACTGAACACTCAAGTTCTTTCTGGAAATCAGTGGAGGTAAAAATGATGAATAAAAATTTAATGTCTTTGAAGTATGGTGAGATTTTACCAAATACCTCTGTAGGTATTGTGTGATTTGATCCTCTCACCAGCCTGGAATGTAGTCAAGGCACGTATTTTTATTTCCCGTTTACACATGAGGATAATAAAGCTCAAAGATATTTAACTGAGTTACCCTATAGAGCAGAGCCAGGGCCCTGAAGTAGATTGTCAATCTTCTAGCCCTTCGTATGGCAGGGCTCCCACTGGCCACCAGGCACCCATCCTTTGGGATTTGCTCTAAGGAACAGGAATCCAATAGGATACGGACTTTAATAATCAAATGAACATGTCAAGTTAGTACCACACAGACACTGTGCCTTGGTCACTTGGAATTAATGCAAATCAGCAAATAATAAGCCACATCCGAGGTCAGCGGCAGAAGCGGGAGGACCCCATGCCCGAAGGGCGGCGGCCAAGAGGAGTTACCCCACATCCGAGATCAGGAGCAGCAGCCGAGAGTACCAGACTGCGATGGCGCAGTAACAGCCGAGAGGAGCTACCCCGCATCCGAGGTCAGGGGCGGCGGCCAGGAGGAGATACCCCACGCCCCTAAGCCCGAGGCCAGGGGCGGCGGCGGGGAGGAGCAACCCCACGTCCAAGGAGCCCTGGCTGCGGGGGTGCAGGAGGGCCTAGAGGAGCTATCCCACGCTGAAGGTCAGAAAGAGCTGCGGTGAGGAGATACCCCTTGTCCAAGGTAAGGAGCAATGGCTGCGCTTTGCTGGAACAGAGGTGAAGAGATACCCCACGCCCAAGGTAAGAGAAACCCAAGAAAGACGGTAGGTGTTGCAAGAGAGCATCAGAGGGCAAACACACTGAAACCATACTCACAGAAAACTAGTCAATCTAATCACACTAGGACCACAGCCTTGTCTAACTCAGTGAAACTAAGCCATGCCCGTGGGGCAACCCAAGATGGGCGGGTCATGATGGAGAGATCTGACAGAATGTGGTCCACTGGAGAAGGGAATGGCAAACCACTTCAGTATTCTTGCCTTGAGAACCCCATGAACAGTATGAAAAGGCAAAATGATAGGATACTGAAAGAGAAACTCCCCAGGTCAGTAGGGGCCCAATATGCTACTGGAGATCAGTGGAGAGATAACTCCAGAAATAATGAAGGGATGGAGCCAAAGCAAAAAGAATACCCAGCTGTGGATGTGACTGGTGATAGAAGCAAGGTCCGATGCTGTAAAGAGCAATATTGCATAGGAACCTGGAATGTCAGGTCCATGAATCAAGGCAAATTGGAAGTGGTCAAACAAGAGATGGCAAGAGTGAATGTCGACATTCTAGGAATCAGCGAACTGAAATGGACTGGAATGGGTGAATTTAACTCAGATGACCATTATATCCACTACTGCGGGCAGGAATCCCTCAGAAGAAATGGAGTAGCCATCATGGTCAACAAAAGAGTCTGAAATGCAGTACTTGGATGCAATCTCAAAAATGACAGAATGATCTCTGTTCATTTCCAAGGCAAACCATTCAATATCACAGTAATCCAAGTCTATGCCCCAACCAGTAATGCTGAAGAAGCTGAAGTTGAATTGTTCTATGAAGACCTACAAGACCTTTTAGAACTGACACTCAAAAAAGATGTCCTTTTCATTATAGGGGACTGGAATGCAAAAGTAGGAAGTCAAGAAACACCTGGAGTAACAGGCAAATTTGGCCTTGGAATATGAAATGAAGCAGGGCAAAGACTAATAGAATTTTGCCAAGAAAATGCACTGGTCATAACAAACACCCTCTTCCAAAAACACAAGAGAAGACTCTATACATGGACATCACCAGATAGTCAACACTGAAATCAGATTGATTATATTCTTTGCAGCCAAAGATGGAGAAGCTCTATACAGTCAGCAAAAACAAGACCAGGAGCTGACTGTGGCTCAGATCATGAACTCCTTATTGCCAAATTCAGACTTAAATTGAAGAAAGTAGGGAAAACCACTAGACCATTCAGGTATGACCTAAATAAAATCCCTTATGATTATACAGTGGAAGTGAGAAATAGATTTAAGGGCCTAGATCTGATAGATAGAGTGCCTGATGAACTATGGACTGAGGTTCGTGACATTGTACAGGAGACAGGGATCAAGACCATCCCCATGGAAAAGAAATGCAAAAAAGGAAAATGGTTGTCTGGGGAGGCCTTACAAATAGCTGTGAAAAGAAGAGAAGCGAAAAGCAAAGGAGAAAAGGAAAGATATAAACATCTGAATGCAGAGTTCCAAAGAATAGCAAGAAGAGATAAGAAACCTTCTTCAGCGATCAATGCAAAGAAATAGAGGAAAACAACAGAATGGGAAAGACTAGAGATCTCTTCAAGAAAATTAGAGATACCAAAGGAACATTTCATGCAAAGATGGGCTTGATAAAGGACAGAAATGGTATGGACCTAACAGAAGCAGAAGATATTAAGAAGAGATGGCAAGAATACACAGAAGAACTGTACAAAAGGAGCTTCACAACGCAGATAATCACGATGGTGTGATCACTGACCTAGAGCCAGACATCCTGGAATGTGAAGTCAAGTGGGCCTTAGAAAGCATCACTACAAACACAGCTAGTGGAGGTGATAGAAATCCAGTTGAGCTATTCCAAATCCTGAAAGATGATGCTGTGAAAGTGCTGCACTCAATATGCCAGCAAATTTGGAAAACTCAGCAGTGGCCACAGGACTGGAAAAGGTCAGTTTTCATTCCAATCCCAAAGAAAGGCAATGCCAAAGAATGCTCAAACTACCACACAATTGCACTCATCTCACACGCTAGTAAAGTAATGCTCAAAATTCTCCAAGCCAGGCTTCAGCAATACGTGAACTGTGAACTTCCTGATGTTCAAGCTGGTTTTAGAAAAGGCAGAGGAACCAGAGATCAAATTGCCAACATCTGCTGGGTCATGGAAAAAGCAAGAGAGTTCCAGAAAAACATCTACTTCTGCTTTATTGACTATGCCAAAGCCTTTGACTGTGTGGATCACAATAAACTGTGGAAAATTCTGGAAAAGATGGGAATACCAGACCACCTGATCTGCCTCTTGAGAAATTTGTATGCAGGTCAGGAAGCAACAGTTAGAACTGGACATGGAACAACAGACTGGTTTCAAATAGGAAAAGGAGTATGTCAAGGCTGTATATTGTCACTCTGTTTATTTAACTTATATGCAAAGTACATCATGAGAAACACTGGACTGGAAGAAACACAAGCTGGAATCAAGATTGCCGGGAGAAATATCAATAGCCTCAGATATGCAGATGACACCACCCTTATGGCAGAAAGTGAAGAGGAACTAAAAAGCCTCTTGTTGAAAGTGAAAGTGGAGAGTGAAAAAGTTGGCTTAAAGCTCAACATTCAGAAAACAAAGATCATGGCATCTGGTCCCATCACTTCATGGGAAATAGATGGGGAAACAGTGTCAGACTTTATTTTTCTGGACTCCAAAATCACTGCAGATGGTGACTGCAGCCATGAAATTAAAAGACGCTTACTCCTTGGAAGGCAAGTTATGACCAACTTAGATAGCATATTCAAAAGCAGAGACATTACTTTGCCAACAAAGGTTCGTCTAGTCAAGTCTATGGTTTTTCCTGTGGTCATGTGTGGATGTGAGAGTTGGACTGTAAAGAAGGCTGAGCACCAAAGAATTGATGCTTTTGAACTGTGGTGTTGGAGAAGACTTTGAGTGACCCTTGGACTGCAAGGAGATCCAACCAGTTCATTCTGAAGGAGATCAGCCCTGGGATTTCTTTGGAAGGAATGATGCTAAAGCTGAAACTCCAGTACTTTGGCCACCTCATGTGAAGAGTTGACTCATTGGAAAAGAGTCTGATGCTGGGAGGGAATAGGAGCAAGAGGAGAAGGGGATAACAGAGGATGAGATGGCTGCATGGCATCACTGACTCGATGTACGTGAGTCTGAGTGAACTCCGGGAGTTGGTGATGGACAGGGAGGCCTGGCGTGCTGCGATTCATGGGGTCGCAAAGAGTCGGACACGACTGAGCAACTGATCTGATCTGATAATAAATCAATGCAGAGAAGGGTGGAAGAATGTAAGGGAAGGATAGGAGTAACTCATTGCTTTTTTATTACTTTTTCCTTTCTGAAGGCATTCACTGGAGGCCTGTGAGAAGGTAAACAAGTAAAGCTTAATCTACTACTGTATTCCATAGTACAGCGTGCATCCAGCAATCTCAGTCAGTCCATCACTTGCTGACCAAAAGCAGCAGGTCAGAGCATTTCTCACTCCAGCTCCCTTAGAAGAATCAAAAAACCTCATTTTTTATGGCAGCAGAAAATCGGTGAACCCTGCAGGTGCCCATCCTCATCATTAAGGTAATAGCATGAAGACAAATTTGATAGCCCTGCAGTTGGCACAAACGGGAACGACAGAGGATGCTTTGGTGGTTTTGTCTGAGTTGTTAGAATTCATGGGGAGGTTAACAAAGGATGCCATCATTGGAACACAAGCAAGTGAAGTTCTCTGTCAACACACATGAAAAATCGGCCTTCCTGAACACTGCTGCCCTTGTGCTGAATTTTGTGACAAGTTCTAACAGCTTCATGCCTTTTCTAATTTCTCTGTTTGCTTTCAGAAATGTCATTTATAAAAATTAATCTAGATCAGAAAGGGTGATGAAGAGTACTTTTGAGGGACAAACATTTTAACCTTAAGCTTTGGCCAGGATTGGAGTAGAGAAGGCAAGCAAGAAACTTGTTATAAAGGAGAAAGAAAGCAAGCAAATATGCCTACTGCTATTCATTTGTAGTATATCAATTTAACAAGACCTTTACACCATGGGCCTGTGTGCTTCCTCAGTCACTTCAGTTGTGTCCAACTCTTTGTGACCCCATGGGTCATAGCCTGCCAGGCCCCACTGTCCATGAGATTTCCCAGGCAAGAATACTGGAGTGGGGTGCCATGCCCTCCTCCAAAGGATCTTTCCAACCCAGGGATCGAGCCTCATCTCTATGTCTCCTCTATAGCAGGCAGATTGTTTATTGCTGAGCCACCAGAGAAACCAAGATGAAGGGCACAGCCTACCTTTTCAAATTTCCTAAAAATTAAGAAAGAAAAATGAGGAAAACAGACAATTGGAGAGATATAATTTGCGCTGTTTTGATTTTGCATTTGTGCTATGTTAGCAAGTATAGTTACACCCAATGATTAGACAGGAGCCCTCTGAATTGCCCTTCATGATTTCTGATCTTTCCCTGAAGCTTTGGTCAGACACAAGTCCCTCGGGTCATTTTTTCCTCTCATCAGGTGTTACCAACATATTATGGAAAAGAGTCTTGTTAGATCTTGACTCTGGGCACCAGCATTCTCTGCTGAGGACTTCCAGGGATACAGTTTTCCTATACTCTATTGCTTCCCATGTTCTCTCTTCTTAATTCTCACAACCTCTGAGGCCAGCTTCTCACACTGGTCTTTCTCCAGATCTGTCCAATATGGCAGCCTTGAGCCAAAGGTGGCTATTTAAATTAAAATGAAATAAAGTTCAGTTGAGTTCAGTTGCTCAGTCATGTCTGACTCTTTGTGACTCCATGAACTGCAGCACGCCAGGCCTCCCTGTCCATCACCAACTCCTGGAGTCCACCCAAACCCCTGTCCATTGAGTCGGTGATAACCATACAGCCATCTCATCCTCTGATGTCCTCTCCTCTTCCCGCCCTCAATCTTTCCCAGCATCAGGGTCTTTTCAAATGAGTCAGCTTTTTGCATCAGGTGGCCAAAGTATTGGAGTTTCAGCTTCAACATCACTCCTTCCAATGAACACCCAGGACTGATCTCCTTTAGGATGGAATGGTTGGATCTCCTTACGGTTCAAGGAACTCTCAAGAGTCTTCTCCAACACCACAGTTCAAAAGCATCAATTCTTCAGCACTTAGCTATCTTATAGTCCAACTCTCACATCTATACATGACCACTGGAAAAACCATAGCCTTGACTAGATGGACCTTTGTTGACAAAGTGATGTCTCTGCTTTTTAATACGCTAAGTTGCTCATAACTTTCCTTCCAAGGAGTAAGCATAATAAAGTTAGAACTTACTTAATAAAATAAAAGTTCAGTTCCTCACAAGCACCAGCCATGTTGAAAGTATTCAGTAAGTACATGTGGCTAGTAGTCACCACAGTGGAGAGTACAGATTATAGAACATTTTCTTCATCAGAGAAAGTTCTATTAGACAATTAGACCTTTTTCTTGGTGTCCAAGTAGCTTGCCCCCTTTCCATACTTCTGGTCATATATATATGGCCAACAGGCTACTCTCAGCCCCTCAGTACCCCCTGGAAGTATACCAGACTCCTCATTCCTTAGAGCCTGGAGGCCAAACTGATTATTAGCTCCGGTGATTGTTGGTGTTGTTCAGTCACTCAGTCATATCCTACTCTTTGCGACCCTGTAAACTGCAGCATGCCAGGCTTCCCTGTCCTTCACTATCTCCCGGAGTTTGCTCAAACTGATATCCATTGAGTTGGTGACACCACCCAACCATCTCATCCTCTGTTGCCCCTTCTCCTCCTGCCCTCAATTTTTCCAACATCAGGGTCTTTTCCAGTCAGTTGGCTCTTTGCATCAAGTGGCTGAAGTATTGGAGTTTCAGCTTCAGCCTCAGTCACTTCAGTGAATATTCAGGATCGATTTCCTTTTGGATTGACTGGTTTGACCTCCTTGCTGTCCAAGAAACTCTCAAGAGTCTTCTCCAGAACCACAATTTGAAAGCATCAATTCTTCAGTGCTCAGCCTTCTTTACAGTCCAACTCTCACATCCATATATGACTACTGGAAAACCATAGTTTTGACTATATGGACTTTTGTTGGCAAAGTGAATGTCTCTGCTTGTTAATATGCTGTCTAGGTTTGTCATAGCTTTTCTTCCAAGGAATAAGCCTCTTTTAATTTCGTCACCATCTGCAGTGATTTCAGAGCCCAAGAAGATAAAATCTGTCACTGTTTCCGCTTTTCCCTCATCTATTTGCCATGAAGTGATGGGACCGCCTGCCATAATCTTAGTTTTTTGAATTTTGAGTTTTAAACCAGGTTTTCCACTCTCCTCTTTTACCCTCATAAAGAGGCTCTTTAGTTCCTCTTCACTTTCTGCCTTTAGTGTGGTATGATCTGCATATCTGACATTGTTGATATTTTTTTCTGTCAATCTTGATTCCAGCTTGTGAGATATCCAGCTTTGCCCCTAGAGATACCAGAAAATATTTTCCTTTTTAATTTAGTCTAAGACCCATTTCTCCATTTTACCAGGACTGTAGAGAATGGGGACATCCATTTCTCTCTAAGGAATCCTTACCTCCCCCCTTCAAGCCCAGAGCTCACCTCTCCCCACTGGTATTCAGTTAGGCTTACAGTTCTAACAAGTCAGTCACAAAATTATCTGACACTGGATGGAGCATTACCCATATTGTCCATTCTTGTAGCATTTTAGTTATTAAGTGTATTCCTGTTTTAGAACCTATCATATGCTGGTGCCTCAGGTTGAAATATTCCTGCTTCTCTCCCCACAATCTCCAGCTAATTCCTATTCATACTTCATGTTTAAATACTGCTCTCCCCAGAAAGCCTTCTCTCTCCACCCTGGCTGGATTAATATCTTAATATCTATTCCTGTCTCCTTTCCTCATAGCTCCTGTATGTTCTTCTCTTGTACTAATTGCAGATGCTCTGATTAAGTACAACTAGAGCCAAGTAGAAGGATCAGAAAGGCAGAGAGAAATCCGTGTGGGATCCCGGAAGGTGGAGACCCTGGGTTCAAATGAGATCATCTTGAGGAAAGAGCCCAGTGTCTAAGACTGGATCTTAGGGAAATCCTTCAAGGGGGTAAAGAAACAACTGGAGTCCTTACATACAATACAATACAGAAAGAGAAGCAGGGTTATTTCCTAGAAATAACCTAGGGAGGAGAAACAGGAAACAGGAAAACAGGCAAACAGGAAAAGTTGGTGCAGCCAGTCATACACAATTTCATTTAACAATCCTTTTAAAAACAAGTTAGAATGAATACAACATTTTCATGGTTATAAAATCAAATGTATCATGTGAAATCCCCTCTGGCCCACCTTCAGTGACGAGTCTGGGTAACTACTCCTTTTTTTTTTTTTATGGTAGTTGTGCTTTTTTTTATTGTAATGGTTTTATTTTTTAATTGAAGGATGATTTCTTTATAATGTTGTATCACTTTCTGCCATACAATAATGCGATTGTTAACTATTCAATGCTGCATCCTTCCAGTGTGTTTTTTGTTCATATCTACCCATATATGCACATATACATATCATATGTAGCTTTATTTTACATACAATGTTATTTTACATATAATATATATTACATACTTCGTCATATTTTGTGCATTCAAGGAAAAGTACCATATAAATAGCTGCTAAACATGTTAAAAGATGCTCAAATTCACTAGGAACTGGATTTGAAGTTCTAAGCAAGAAAGAAGACAGCCTTTTCATTCATCAGCTTAGAAAATATTAGAAAGATAGATGATATTTTCTGTTGGCAAAGAATCAGGGAAATGGACATTATTACTAAGACTATAAATTGTCAAGGCTGTTTTTGGTAGGCAATTTTCCAAAATATATCAAATGTATAATTTTTGAACCAGCAATTCTAATTCTACAAGTTGTCCTAAATAAATTATGACAGGGGCAGGAATAAAATTTGTATAAAATATTCATTGTAATATTGTCAATAAAATGGAGTATTTAAAATAGCCCACATGTTCATCAATAAATTAATGGATAAATAAATTGAGGTAAACTTCTACTACTCTGCTATTAAAAAGAATAAGGAAGACACCAAATTGCCATGATTTACTATTCAGTGAAAAGAAGAAAATAACAGAAAAGTGCATAATATTATTCTAAAATGAAAAATGTGTGTTTTTGTGTATGTGTACAAGGTCTCAATTATGGAAAAATAGAACCATGCCTGTAGCAAGGTAAGGTATGCCAAATGGCTTTGTGGGCTTTTTATCTATACCATAATTCGATGCAAAGATAAATGTTATTAAAATGTCAGTATATCTTAATAGCCTAAAGACTTGTTGCTACTATTTTCTAAACATATGGTCTAATGATGCTGAATTTAAAAGCAGGACCATTTTTGGACTTTCCTGTTGGTACAGTGGTTAGGACTCTGTGCTTCCATTGTAGGGGCATGAGTTCAATCCCTGGTCAGGAAACTAAAATCCTTTATGCTTCTCTGTGTGACAAAAAAAGATTAAAAAGTTAAAGTTAAAAAAAATAAAAATAAAAGTAGCATCTCCTCTAGATATGTTGTCTTAATATTACGTAGTTTTCTTCAGGAGAAGGAAATGGCAACCCACTCCAGTGTTCTTGCCTGGAGAATCCCAGGGACAGGGGAGCCTGGTGGGCTTCCGTCTATGGGGTCACACAGAGTCGGACACGACTGAAGTTACTTAGCAGTTTTCTTCATCACTTTCCTTTCACTGAGCTTTAGCATCAAGAGAGAGACTACAGAGACCTATTTTATTGCCTATATTTTACAGATGAGGAAACAAAAATCCAAATGAAAGGATTTATCCAGGTTCATTTGACTTGTTGGCAGAACCAGAATATCACCCAAAGTAGTCTGATATCTATTTCTGTCTGTTTATTCTTAGTGAAGAATGCTAAACTTCACTCAAACTTACTTCTAATTTTCCAATGTTATTTTATACAGTGTTATCTTATAATTTGGGCTTTCTTTACTACTCTGACCCCCACAAAGTGAAAGTCACTCAGTCGTGCCCGACTCTTTGCGACCCCATGGACTATACAGTCGATGGAATTCTCAAGAATCGAACCCATGTCTCTTATGTCTTCAGCATTGGCAGGCAGATCTTTATCACTGCACCACCTGGGAAGTCGAGTGTGGTTATGTGTACACACACACACACACACACACATATACATATACATATACATATATACAGTGTCTTACTCCTTCCAGGAGACTTAATACAATATGACAGATGGGTAGCTTACAAACAACAGAAGTTTATTACTCACACTTCCAGGGACAGGGAGTCTGAGATCAGGGAACCAGGATGGATGGGTGAAGACCCTCTCCCAGGCTGCAGACTTCTTGCTGTGTCTTCACACGGTAGAGAGGGCTAGGGAGCTCTAGATGTCTCTTATACAAGAACACTAATTCCATTCATAAGAGCTCCATATTCATAAACTATCAGTTTCCAAAGGCCTCACTGCCTAATATCATCATGTTGGGCATTAAAATTTCAATTGGTGAATTTTGAGGGGACACGAATATTCAGACCATAGTACATCGTTTTACCTCAGTCATTTAAAAGTAAGTTCAGGCATGATAATAGTTTGCCCCAGTTAGCTCAAAATATATCTTTTAAGAACAAGGGCCTTCTTCTAAATTTAACTTCATGTATTACCTAATAAAATGTGTATATTAAAATATCCCCATTTGTCCTAATGTCTTTCACTTTTTTTTTTAATTACAGATCTTTTCCAGGATTACACATTTCCTTTAACTTCCTTTAATCGAGAAGTATAATCCTACTTTTTGTGATCTATCATGATATGGACTTTTTGAGGAGTCATGCCATGTCTAGAACATCTCACAATCTGCATTTTCTCGTTAATTTGATTTAGGTACACTGTTAGATTTAGGCTCACCATTTTTGGCAAGAATACTTCATAAGAAGTGTTATGTCTACCTCTTGAGACATCAGAGGCACAGCATGTTGCTTTCCCATTACTGGTGATGCTATAAGCTGGATCCCTTGATTAAAGTGGGTCCACTAGGGGTTTTGGATTCCCAGGGGGCACAGTGGTAAAGAATCCGCTCGCCAGTGCAGGAGATACAAGAACAGAGGACAGAGGAGCCTGGCGAGCTACAGTCCATGGAGTCACAAAGAGTCAGGCATGACTGAGTGACTGTTCTAAACATAGCATTACTCTGTAAAAAAGAGGCTTCTTCTTTCTCACGCCTTTTGTTCTCTTCCCTCATTATCACTTTGTCTCTGTATCTCGAATATTACTACAGACTCATGGAATCATTGATTCTATTCAATGCATTATTATCTATTATCATCATTATTCTTTCTGATACTGGAAATTACCCCAAATTTGATCAGTGTCAGTCCCTTCAGACCAGCTCCCACATCCTTTTTACAAGTTTCCATCAATCTTTTAGGGCTTCCCTGTTGGCTCAGATGATAAAGAATCTGCCTGCAATTCAGGAGACCTGGATTCAATCCCTGAGTTGGGAAGGTCTCCTGGAGAAGTGAATGGCTACCCACTCCAGTATTCTTGCCTGGAGAATCCCACGGACAGAGGAGCCTGGTGGGCTACTGTCCAAGGGATCACAATCAATCTTTTATTACTTCCTTGCTTTCTGGCAGAGCTTCTGCCCAACAGTCAACCTTGATCAACTGTAGACTTTGGTCAGTGAACAGACACTGATAAATACTGCCAGAAACAAGACTGGAGCTTTTCCCATCACTAATGTGGTGTGATCAGGCTACTGTGAAGTTCTGGGGAAGGGAAAGCTCCCAAAGCAATCGGTCATGAAGACCAAATTCTTCAGCAGAAGAGCAGAGGAAGGGATTGAGAATGTGTGTATATGTGGAAGCCTTTATCCTAGTGGCTTGAAGTCACATGGAGGGAGGTTCATGAAAAGCTAAGTATTTATATGTATAAATTTTTTTTGAGCTATGTTGCCCGTGGAATTTTCTCAGTGGCCATGTCACCACCTGCCATCTTGTCTCCCATCTTGTCCACCTCCCCTATCTGACGCTATTCTCTTCCCAGCTGTTTAATCAAACAGCAAAAACTACCAAATTCTTCTTCTCTCCTTTAGAGCAGCTTGAACCTTTTTCTTTCTTGATTGATGTCTTTCATGTGCCTCAAGTTTCACTTTCTAACTAAATAGGAGTATCAAGAATCTGAAACAAAGATACTTTGGCATCAAAATTAACTTGGTATATTTTTCCTTATAAGAATTGGAAAGAATCCACTAGAAGATTTAGCTACAAGTTATTAATCCTCATAGTAAGAACAGCTTCAGTGGAGGGGAAGGGAAAGAAGCTGGATTGCAAAGACTGAGTAAGTTGGAGGAGAGAGAATTGAAACAGTGAAAGAATATGATTCCTTCAAGATGGCTGTTCGAAAGGACAAGGGTGGGGCAGTGGCTAAAAGAGATGGGAATGTCGGGCAAAATTTTTAACAGTTCAAGTAATTTGATTATGTTGACATGCTAATGAAAAGGAGTCAATAAACAGCAAGAGAAGATATTCACTGAGGTGGTGGGGGAAGGACATATCTAGGAAACAGGAGAATTTCTGTTGCCACAGGAAGGAAGAAAGAAATGGCTACAGACGCAGGTCAATCTCTGTGTGTATGCAGAAGACTGAGGAAGTTCCCATCTGGTTGATGCTCCCCAACCCCCCATTTCTTCTCTCTATTCTCCTTCTTCTTCATTTCTGTGAGTGAGTAGTCAGATTTCTGTTAGGAATAGACAAGGAAATGATGAAGTAGGTGTTTGAGGAAAGCAAATGAGTTCAGACAGGAAACATGGAAGGGTTCCTATTAGCAAAAGAGGGAGTTTTTGAGGTTGGAGATCCTGTATTTTATTATAGTGGCACCATTCTGCCCATTTCTGTGATGTTTGTTCAGCAACCTGGTTGTAGGCATGGAGAAGACGGTTTTCCAGGGTTAGTGTTTTGCTGGACACCTGGGACGAAAGAGTGACATCAAAGAAATAAGTATAAGGACCAGAGATTGGTTGAAGTATTGGATTTCTGGTTTGAAAAGGATACAACAGCAGGAAAGAGCTAATAATTTGGTTTAAAAAAAAAATGTCCTTTAGAGCCTGGGATGGACTCTTTCTCACTCATTTCCTGCTTACTTTGTTGATTCAGAGTTCATATGTATATTTTAAGTACCTCATCAGAAAGCTTCAGTGTGAAATTGAAAGTATTAGTTTCTCAGTCGTGTCTGACTCTACAACTCCATGGACTGTAGCCCACCAGGCTCCTCTGTCCATGGATTCTCTGGGCAAGAATACTGGAGTGGGTGGCCATTCTCTTCTCAAGGAGATCTTCTTGACCCAGAGATTGAACCCAGGTCTCCCACAGGCAGTTTCTTTACCATCTGAGCCACCAGGGAAGCTTCAGGGTTCTCAGTAAATAGCTTTTATTAAAATTTCATGAGGCTATTTGCTGAGCCACAAGGGAAGCCCATTTTTTTTTGGCGGGGGGAGGGTGGTGTATGCTGCTGCTGCTGCTAAGTCGCTTCAGTTGTGTCCAACTCTGGCGACCCCATAGACGGCAGCCCACCAGGCTCCGCCGTCCCTGGGATTCTCCAGGCAAGAATACTGGAGTGGGTTGCCATTTCCTTCTCCAGTGCATGAAAGTAAAAAGCAAAAGTGAAGTCGCTCAGCCATGTCTTTCTCTTAGCGACCCCATGGACCACAGCCCACCAGGCTCCTCTGTCCATGGATTTTCAGGCAAGAATACTGGAGTGGGGTGCCATCGCCTTCTCTGGTCGGGGGTGGGGGTGGTTATGGGAGAGCTTAATTCTAAACCTTCAATTCAGTACAGGGGTTTCAAGGTTTGTGTCTTTGTTAGTCACAAAACTTTAACTCCATTCAGATTTCTGAGTTCTTCAATCATTGATATCATAATGTAAATGAAAATTATAACCAACTAAAATCCATTGAAGCAAGAAAAAAGAGCAGTATGAACTTTGGCTGGCAGACTAGTCTCTTCTGTTCTGTTGTTCAGTCTCTTATGAATGTTCATGGGTAGATGAAAATTGCAGTGGATGATAGAAAATGATGCATCTGTTTTGAAATAACATATCTAATCTTCTGCTCCAGAAGATGTTCACAATGTTTGACAGCAAACTCTAATACATATTCATAACCAACGCACTTTGTAACCACGGGAAATTGAGGCAAGTGCAATGGAATAAAGTGTGAGGAAGCAGCATGCTAATTTTATATTTAATTAGAGAGATGGGGAGAAGGATGCATTGAGATAGTATATCCTCATTCAGCTGTCATTGAACCTTACCCAAAACTCATGCCACAAGTTTGACAGAAAAAAAAAAATAATTTTGGTGAAGTGATTGATAAAACTAGCAGTTCTGGGGAAAACAAGATTCTGAGATCCTACTAGAAACTATTTTTTAAAATTTATTTTAAGTTGGATAATTGCTTTACAATAGTGTGTTGGCTTCTGCCATACAAAAATGCGAATCAACCATAAATATACTATTTTTTTTTAATGTAGAGAAAAAGAAGCACTGCAGAATTCTAATCATTTTAAGACAATTTTTTTTTTTTTCAGAGAAAAGAAAGATTTCTGGTCCATGAAAGATTTCAGTTCATGGAATGTCTTTGACATGTTTAAATCCTAAATTCAGTTTGAAATTAGGAAAAGCATTAATTACTGTGATTCTTGTGATGTTATTACTTTGGGTAACCCAGAACCACATGTCATTCAGTGTGATCAGTATGTTTGGGATCCTCACTGCAGTATAAGGATTCGAAGAGCAGAGACTTCTGCTGTCTTTTTTTTTTTTTTTTTTTTTCTCTGCTGTCTTATTCAGAGCTGGTTTGGCATGGATCAGACGTTTTACAAATACTTGTTCAATGAATGAATAAATAAATCTACCTCATGCTGCCTTGTATGGGCTACATGTTCAATATATGTTAATAAATAGGTCAATGGGTAGATGGATGGAAATATTTCTCTAAGTGACTTAAAACTCACCATTTGATATTAATTTTCAGAATCAAAGGAAAATGCTTAACAATGGGTAAGGGCAATGAGTGTGACATATTAACCCACTCTCAGTTTTGAAAAATACTCCAGATTTCTGACCAGATTGGATTGTGCTCTGTCCATGGTTTTAAAATTGTGCTCTCTCCATAGTTTTAAAGCAGAACTTGTATTCTTGTCTTAGGCAAGTCCCTGGTTACAGAATAGGAAAAAAGAAGAAAAATTATCTTTCTTTTACTCATTATAAAATATTGCTATAGGAAAAAGTTAAAGAAAAAACAAACATAAACAGCATTTCTAAGAGTTGGTGTATTTTCAAAGAGTTAAATGTCTGGTTTGGGAATATTTCACTCTGTATTGCCAGCAAGTATGTCAATGCTCAGGCTAACTAGAACTATTTTTTAGAAACGAATCAGTGACTCTTAAAAAAGAATAAGAATACCCCAGCTTGGTGAAGGTCTCGCATGTAAGCAATATCATACTTTGTTAATGAAAATGTAAATTTTTTTGGTCTTTTGCAGGACGATTTGGCAAAATATACCAAAAGCTTTAAGAATGTGCAAAGTCTTTGATGCAGCACTTCTAAGGAATTTCCCTCAGGAAATAATTTGATAACTAAGCAAGGATGTATCTGCAGGAATGCTTGTTGCAGGGTTGTTTACTTGGAATGGGAAAGCACTGGAACAATTGAAGTTTTTAATAATGGGGAGTATAATTGTATTTCTTCTCTACAGAAGATTGTGTGGCCATTAAAATGATGTTAAAGACAAATATATATTACACAAGGTGTAGCTAGAAGGTATGATATAAAATGGAAAAAGCACACAAGGTATACATTAATAAATCATGACACCATTTCGTAAATAATGCATAAGTATTTCTATTTCTGCCTAGGAAAAGAGTCTGGTAGGCTGATGGCATTATGGAGGATTTTAAATTTTGGCTTGTGTATATTTTGTCTTTTCTATAGTAAACATGAATTATTTCATGCAAAAAGTAAATAATTTTAAAAATGGGTTGGCACCCTCATATGTTCTAATTGAAAGTACATGATCTCTTCTTGATGAAAAGAAAGGGCTGTCAAGTATTTTAAAAAGCTGTATTTTCAGAAATTTGAACTTAGGTTTAGTGCTCAGTTTTTATATAAGTTACAGTGAAATCCAAATCTTGACAAAGCTGAAAAGCTGAAGAGAATTTTATAGAGTTCATGCTTTTTAATTTTTTTTTTTAATTTTAAAGCTCACAAGGACTGACTGTAGCTGCAGAAGATGCTTTCCAGGCAAAAGAAAATGATTTTTAGAATATTCTTTGAAAGGGATTCAGGAAGACAGGAAGACTTTTAAAGGTCTAAAGTTGTGCTTGCTGAGATAATCAATCAGACATTCTGAGTATATTAGCTTCCTTGCAGGAGCAGTTGGAAGCCTTCGCTGGTTATTTTCTTACTCAGTCATTACATAGACACAGCAAAATAAATTTATTGGCATTATCTTAGCAAGGGCTGAATAAGAATACGTTTTTTAATAGATCATTCACCCTTTGCTTTTATTAGAAGAGGAGTTCTAATAGATGCAGGGGTACTAATTTTTACTTAAAAAGATTGACATGGTCATGACTAATAGGAGCAAAACTAACAGGAGTGAAAGGGTGTACTTTAAACACTGTGTGGTAGTTTTTATTTGGAAATCCTACATTCAAGTTAGAACAAGCTGTCTATGGGAAGACAGATTTGTTAAAGCCATACTAATTACATTTTTAATTGAAGAGAGAATTATTTTGTACTCTGTTTTATAATGAAATCTGATTTCCTAAATTCTTAATATTTTGCCAGCTATACTAACTATATGCTTGTGAATTTAACTTGATGTGGATGTCTTCAACAATAATAAATATTGCTTGAATAAAATCATTTAATGCAAAAAGTGTTAATTGCTGAGTCATGTCCAACTCTTTGTGATCCCATGGACTGTAACTCACCAGGCTCCTCTGTTCATGGGATTCTCCAGTCAAGAATACTGGAGTGGGTTGCCATTTGCTTCTCCAGTTTAAAGATGGCCTTGCTGCTGCTGCTGCTAAGTCACTTCAGTCCTGTCTGACTCTGTGCGACCCCATAGGCGGCAGCCCACCAGGCTCCCCTGTCCCTGGGATTCTCCAGGCAAAAACACTGGAGTGGGTTGCCATTTCCTTCTCCAATGCATGAAAGTGAAAAGTGAAAGTGAAGTCGCTCAGTCGTGTCCGACCCTCAGCAACCCCACGGACTGCAGCCTTCCAGGCTCCTCCATCCATGGGATTTTTCAGGCAAGAGTACTGGAGTGGGGTGTCATTGCCTTCTCCAAAAGATGGCCTTATATACATATTATTTTACTGAAGCCTTATAAAAACCCTGGGAAGATTATGACTAACCTATGGTCACATAAATATGTTGTAAATTCAGGCATAAAACTCAGATGTTAACTAAATTAGGACTAATTTAAGTACATGCCAAGCCATGCTAAGTTGCTTCAGTGTGTCTGACTCTTTGTGACCCTATGGACTGTGGCCTGCCAGGCTCCTCTGTCCATGGGATTCTCCAAGCAAAAATACTGGAGAGGGTGGCTGTGCCCTCCTCCAAGGGATCTTCCCCATCCAGGAACTGAACTCATGTCTCCTGTGGCTCCTGCATAGTAGGCGGGTTTTTTACTTCTGAGCTACCAGGGAAGCCCAATTTAAATACATATCTATATGTATATAAATGTTAATATATAAAAATATAAATGTAAATTTATGCATACCTACATATAAACATATAAAAATATATCCAAAGATGACTCAAAGATAAATTATTTTGCCACTTAGCACTGAACCTAATACAGATTGAGAGTTTGTAACAACTAAATCATGGTATGTGCAAACTCATTTTTAAAATGAAGGATTTTCTTCCTTCTTTCCATGAAATTATCTATTGCCAAGAAGAGAGGAACAGCAGGCTCACCTGAAATTCATAGAGTGACACTATAAATAGCTCAAGACAAGATAGGAGCTGCAATTACGGTGATGAAAAGTCAGTGTTATATATGTGAAATACTCTTGGTTGCTGAGAAGAGGTAAACTTCACTTTCAGTGGACTCACTGAGGACAGTTTTATATTTGTGCCTCTGAGGAAGAGCAGCTGAAACAGTGTGCATTTGCTGTTTCATATTAAGGCAAAAACAAGCATCTGCTCCTGTGACCGCAGTGGTCATAGAGAGCTTCATGTAACCCTGTGAGTGGACATATTCTTCAGACCCACTAAGATCATTTTTAAGACCATCTAGCTAGTAATTAACCACCCCTGATAGATAAGATCAATTTACTAAAATTAGTAATTATGCATACCTCCCAAGCCTTACACACACACATACACATAATCAACAAATGAGTTTAGCTAAATTCTCAGGGAATAGTCATTGCCGGCATGATGACTCAATTTATAGCTCTTTTTCTTTTTTAAGATTTTTGATGTGGACTATTTTTAAAGTCTTTAGTGAACTTGTCACAATATTGCTTCTGCTTTATGTTTTGGTTTTTTTGGCTGCAAGGCATGTGGGATCTTAGCTCCCAGGTCAGGGATCAAAGCCATACCGCCTACATTAGAAGGTGAAATCTTAATGACTGGATCACCAAAAAGTCCCAATTTATAGTTCTTTTCTTCTTTAAACTCTTTAGTAGTCAATCAATAATAAATAAGGGCTCCCTTGGTACTTAGACGGTAAAGAATCTGCCTGTAATGCAGGAGACCTGGGTTCGATCCCTGAGTTGGGAAGATACCTTAGAGAAAAGAATGGCTACCCACTACAGTACTCTTGCCTGGGAAATCCCATGGACAGAGGAGCCCGGCAGGCTACAGTCCATGGGGTCACAAAGAATCAAACACCAATAACACTTTCACTTTTTGACTTTCAATAGTAAATAAATAGTGACATACAAAGGATGGGGAACACGTGTATACCCGTGGCAGATTCATGTTGATGTATGGTAAAACCAATACAATATTGTAAAGTAATTAACCTCCAATTAAAATAAATAAATTTATATTAAAAAAAAAGAAATGTGTTGAACTCACATTAAACGACTCCATGTGGTATACATACATTAAATTATCAACTAATCCTGATAACAGCTCTGTTATCAGGGCTGTCGCTGCTGTCACTTCAATTGTGTCCAACTCTGTGCGACCCCGTAGACGGTAGCCCACCAGGCTCCCCTGTCCCTGGAATTCTCCAGGCAAGAACACTAGAATGGTTTGCCATTTCCTTCTCCAATGCATGAAAGTGAAAAGTGAAAGTGAAGTCGCTCAGTCGTGTCTGACTCTTAGCGACCCCATGGACTGCAGCCTATCAGGCTCCTCTGTCCATGCGATTTTCCAGGCAAGAGTACTAGAGTGGGGTGCCATTGCCTTCTCCAGATAACAGCTCTAAGCATTAGTTATTAGCTCTACTTAGAGGTGCAAGCTGAATCTTCAAGCTCCTATTATGCAACCACACAATCTCCCTACTACAACTTGTGATACAAATAATACAATGGAATGAGTGAATGAATTCTAATCCTAGAGCATAAGTGGAGGCCACTGATAAAATGAGAATTAATTGTTCAGTAAAAGTTAATGCATTTATGATTCTGAGCTTGAATCAAAGTTCATATATTTAATTGTACATTGAATTTATTAAAACTGGCATAAGATAGAATTAATAAACACAAATCTCACACTGATCAAGGCATAATGCTTCTTGAACAAGTTAGGATTTTTTAATAAACAGCTTTCTAAATTATAACCAAATGTATGGCAAAATCATGGTTTTAGTTTCAGACTAAAGCAAATAAAGCTAGCGAGTGAACAATCAGTAATAGAATTGTCAAGAATATGGTACAATTGCACATATCTGTCAATTTCATAAATTGGAAGTATTTCTTAAATCTTCCCCCACTGTATATTGGCACTATCAATGTACATAAAATTATGAAGTTGATTGTATGTATTACTTTGGGGAAGAAAATTTATTTTTGTCCTTGTTTATGTTCCATTTGCAATTCCATATTCTAGAATGTAAAAAAGAAATTGTCTTGGTATTTGTCAGTCAAAACAGTTTATTGATTGTAGAAATAAAAGTAAATTACAAACACAGGAAGAGAATATTTTGATTCAGCTTTAAAGTGTTTTTTTGTTAAATGGATTAATAACATTAATAAATGGATTAATAACAACATACATTTGAGGCATGGATTGATGTCATTATGTAATAGTTCAAAGGGTCTACATCTACTTAGCTTTCAGAAACAGTTTGCAGTTTGGCTCAAATGGAATATTTTCAGGATGAAATTTCTTTCCACATTGTTAATATCTGGGTCACTGAAAAGTTTCCACCTCTTTGAACTTTTAGATTAAAAATAATTTAACAAAGACAAGAATGATGGACTTCTGAGTAGTTCAAATTTGCATTTTCCATTTAGGTCTGTGATCCATTTTGAGTTAATGTTTGTGAAGGGAATAAGGTCTGTGTCTAGTTCACTTTTTTGCTATATGAATGTCCAATTACTCCAGCACTGTTGAAGATGTTATCTTTTCTCAAATGTATTGCTTTTGGTTCTTTATCAAAGATGAGTTGACCATATTTGCTGCTGCTGTTGCTAAGTTGCTTCAGTCATGTCCAACTCTGTGCGACCCCATAGATGGCAGCCCACTGGGCTCTCCCGTCCCTGGGCTTCTCCAGGCAAGAACACGGGAGTGGGTTGCCATTTCCTTCTCCAATGCATGAAAGTGAAAAGTGAAAGTGAAGTCACTCAGTCGTGTCTGACTCTTATCGACCCCATGTTTACATGGGTCTATTTTTGAGCTCTCTATTCTGTTTCATTGATCTAGTTTATATTCTTATGCCAATATCACAAATGTCTGGGTTACTGTCATTTTTTAATAAGTCTTGAAGTTGGGTAGAGTCCGTCCTCTAACTTTGTTCTTATCCTTCAGTATTGTGTTATCTCAGTATTTAGCCTCTCCATGTTGACTTGGAGTCAGTTTGTCAGTATTAATAAAATGACTTATTGAGATTTTTATTGGAATTGCATGGGAGCTATAAGTTGTCTTGGGAAGAATTGAGGTCTTAGCAAAAGTGAGTTTTCCTATCTATTAACATGGAATATTTCTCCAATTATTTATTCCTTGATTGTGCTGATAGGAGTTTTGTAGTTTTCCTCATATAGATCTTACACACATTTTGTTAGATTTACATGTATTTCATTTTTGAGGATGCTAATGTAAAATGGTATTGTGGTTTTAGTTTCAAATTCTTCCTGTTCATAATTGGTGTACAGGAAAGCAATAGACTTTTGAATGTTAATCTTGTGTCCTATAATCTTTCTGTAATCACTTATTATGATGGTTCCAAGGGTTTTTCCATTGATTCTTTCAGATATTTTACATACATAATCATATCTTCTATAAACAGACAGTTTATCTTTCTTTCCAATCTTTATACTTTTACTTCCTTTTCTTGCTTTATTTCATTAAGTAGAGCTTCCCATATGGTGTTGAAAAGCCATGGTGAGAAGACATCCTTGCCTTGTACCTGATCTTAGTAGGAATGCCACAAGGTTCTCACTGTTAAGTATGATGTTTTTGGTTAAGCTGTATGTTTGTGGTAGATACTCTCTTTCAAGGTGAGGAATTTTCTTTCTATTATTAGTTTACTGAGAGGTTTTTTTTTTTTGTAATTATAAATTGGTGTTGAATTTTGCTGAATGCTTTTTCTTCACCTATTGATGTGCCATTTAACATTCATAATCATTTTTCTGAGACTGGCATTTTGCTATATCTACTGGCATATATGGTTTTTCCAGTGGTCATGTATGGATGTAAGAGTTGGACTGTGAAGAAGGCTGAGCACTGAAGAATTGATGTTTTTGAACTGTGGTGTTGGAGAAGACTCTTGAGAGTCCCTTGGAATGCAAGGAGATCCATCCAGTCCATTCTGAAGGAGATCAGCCCTGGGATTTCTTTGGAAGGAATGATACTAAAGCTGAAACTCCAGTACTTTGGCCACCTCATTCGAAGAGTTGACTCATTGGAAAAGACTCTGATGCTGGGAGGGATCGGGGGCAGGAGGAGAAGGGGATGACAGAGGATGAGATGGCTGGATGGCATCACCAACTCGATGGAGGTGAGTCTGAGTGAACTCCGGGAATCGCTGATGGACAGGGAGGTCTGGCGTGCTTCGATTCATAGGGTCGCAAAGAGTTGGACACGACTGAGCAACTGAACTGAACTGAACTTTGCTATATCTACTGGCATATCTACTTTACAGATGGGAAAATTAAGCCTCAACAATGAAGTAACTTTCTAGTAGTTCCCACATATCTGGTGAAACCAGGATTAAACCTACAATTGTTCGACCTCCTCTACAACATGCTGCCTCCCAGTGATTACTATCAAATCTGATGCTTTGGCTCTGAGACAGTAGGAAAACAGATTCTCTCGCTGTGAAGCTCACCAAACTAACCAGCCTATCAGTATTAAACTACATAGTTATTTGGAATACAGATGGTTCTCATCATTGTCAGATTTTGTATTTGTGAATTTGCCTACTTGCTAAAATTTATTTGGGTCCCCAAAGTCAAAACTCAGGTCACCTTCATGATCATTCACAGACATGTCAGTCAGTCAGTCAGAGAGTTCAGTCACTCAGTCGTGTCTGACTCTTTGTGACCCCATGGACCGCAGCACCCCAGGCCTCCCTGTCCATCACCAACTCCCGGAGTCTATGCAAACTCATGTCCATCGAGTCGGTGATGCCATCCAACCATCTCATCTTTTGTCGTCCCCTTCTCCTCTTGCCTTCAATCTTTCCCAGCATCAGGGTCTTTTCAAATAAGTCAGCTCTTCACATCAGGTGGCCAAAATATTGGAGTTTCAGCTTCAACATCAGTCCTTCCAATGAACACTCAGTACTGATATCCTTTAGGATGGACTGGTTGGATCTCCTTGCAGTCCAAGGGACTCTAAAGAGTCTTCTCCAACACCACAATTCAAAAGCATCAATTCTTCATTGCTCAGCTCTCTTTAGAGTCCAACTCTTATATCCATACGTGACTACTGGAAAAAGCATAGCATTGACCAGACAGACCTTTGTTGGGAAAATAATGTCTCTGCTTTTGAATATGCTGTCTAGGTTGGTCATAACTTTCCTTCCAAGGAATAAACGTCTTTTAATTTCATGACTGCAATCACCATCTGCAATGATTTTGGAGCCCAGAAAAATAGTCTCTCACTATTTCCACTCTTTCACCATCTATTTTCCATGAAGTGATGGGACTGGATGCCATGATCTTCATTTTCTGAATGTTGAGCTTTAAGCCACCTTTTTCACTCTCCTCTTTCACTGTAATCAAGAGGCTCTTTACTTCTTCACTTTCTGACATAAGGGTGGTGTCATCTGCATATCTGAGATTATTGATATTTCTCCTGGCAATCTTTATTCCAGTTTGTGCTTCTTCCAGCCCAGTGTTTCTCATGATGTACTCTGCATAGAAGTTAAATAAGCAGGGTGACAATATACAGCCTTGATGTACTCCTTTTCCTATTTGGAACTAGTCTGTTGTTCCATGTCCAGTTCTAACTGTTGCTTCTTGCGCTGCATACAGATTTCTCAGGAGGCAGGTCAGGTGGTCTGATATTCCCATCTCTTTAAGAATTTTCCAGTTTATTGTGATCCACACAGTCAAAGGCTTTGGCATAGTCAATAAAACAGAAGTAGATGTTTTTCTGGAACTCTCTTGCTTTTTCAGTGGTCCAGCGGATGTTGGCAATTTGATCTCTGTTTCCTCTGCCTTTTCTAAAACCAACTTGAACATCTGGAAGTTCATAGCTGGAAGTTCATATTGCTGAAGCCTGGCTTGGAGAATTTTGAGCATTACTTTACTAGCATGTGAGATGAGTGCAATTGTGCGATAGTTTGAGCATTCTTTGGCATTGCCTTTCTTTGGGATTAGAATGAAAACTGACCTTTTCCAGTCCTGTGGCCACTGCTGAGTTTTCCAAATTTGCTGGCATATTGAGTGCAGCACTTTCACAGCATCATCTTTCAGGATTTGAAATAATTCAACTGGAATTCCATCACCTCCACTAGCTTTGTTCATAGTGATACTTTCTAAGGACCACTTGACTTCATGTTCCAGGATGTCTGGCTCTTGGTGAGTGATCACACCATCATGATTATCTGGGTCATGAAGATCTTTTTTGTATAGTTCTTCTGTGTATTCTTGTCACCTCTTAATATCTTCTGCTTCTGTTAGGTCCATACCATTTCTATTCTTTATTGAGCCCATCTTTGCATGAAATGTTCCCTTGGTATCTCTAATTTTCTTAAAGAGATCTCTAGTCTTTCCCATTCTGTTGTTTTCCTCTATTTCTTTGCATTGATCACTGAGGAAGGCTTTCTCATCTCTCCTTGCTCTTCTTTGGGACTCTGCATTCACAGCCATGTGCAGAATGTCAAAAAGTTGCAGTCTTCCAGTGTGTCTATTTCATGCTGAGATCAAACTTGATGACACCCTGCCTTCTTTTATTTTCTAATTTATTTACTTTAATGGAAGGATAATTGCTTTACAGTGTTGTATTGGTTTCCTCCATACATCTACATGAATCAGCCATAGTTATGCATATGTCTCCTCCCTCTTGAACTTCCCTCCCATCTCCTACCCCATCCCACCCGTCTAGGTTGTCATAGAGAACCAGGTTGAGCTCCCTGTATTATACAGCAACTTCCCATTAGCTATCTATTTTACGTACACACTTTGCCTTCTTATTCCAGTTCTTGCACTTTAAACAGGTATTCTATTTGTGCTCCACTTAGGGTAAAGTTTTTGCATTTTGAGCTTTTTTTCTTGGTGATTTTCACTTTTTAAAATGACTCCCTAAGTGTAGTATAAAGTTCTGTCTAAGTGCAAGAAGGCTATGCTGTGCCTTTTGGAGAAAATACATGTGTTAGATAAGCTCCATTCAGTCATAAGTTATACTGCTGTAGGCCATGAATTCAATGTTAATGAATTAACAATATATATTAAAATGTCTTTCAATGGAAACAGACATAAAACAAAATTACAATTTGACCAGTTGATGAAAATATTGTGACCAGAGGCTCATAGAAACGTAACAGTCTCTTTCCATAAAAGTCATCATTCAGTATCTGCTAATTTTGTGTTTGTAGAACATAACCATTATAGTACATAACTATCATGAATAACCAAAATCAACTTATAATGTTTCACTGGTTTTGTAATTCTGTGTTCATAGAGGTGATTTCTTGCTCTTGGATTAAAGTGTTACTGTGATACTATTTTACTGGCAGTGCTAAACTCTCCTCAGGTATTCATCTATTTTCTCTAAACCATTATATTCATTTCCTATTGATGCTATAACAAATTACCACAAACTTAGTAGCATAAAACTCATAACTATATTATTTTACAGTTCTACAGCTCAGAATTCCAAAATGGGTTTTCCAGAGCTAATATAAAGGTATGGTCAAGATGGTTTTCCTTCTGGAGACCCTCTGTTTCCTTGCCTTGTCCAGCTTTTAGAGGTCACCTGCATGCTTGGTTCACAGTCCTGTGTCACTCTGACCTCTGCGTCCACCATCATATGAAATCTCTGGCTTTCCTGCTTCCCTCTGTCAATTCCCTCATCTGTGATTGAGGATGTCAACTTGCAGATCTGTCAATTATTTGCTTCGCAGCCCAAATTCACTTCAGTATAACACCATTGTAAGGTAAAAGGTATTCTTTGCATCTTGGAAGAATTGCTGATGAGATTCACCTTTGAGGGTAGCACAACGGTCTCTTTCACTGATATCTTATTTTTGTTCTTGTTTCTAGCCCTCAGAGCCCAGTCAAACCATTTGTATGTCCAGAGAAGAGTTTGTGCAGAGGATGACAGAGATTGTTGGCTGGGGTACAAAGGAAGAATATGGAGAGCTCTTTGATAAAGTGGATGTGGCCCAAGAGGGCTTCATTAATTGGGACAAGCTGACTTCATTTCTGCTGTTAACACTTTATGAGAAAGATGAACAAGCAAAGGCAACTGTGGTTCCCCAGTGGAGAGACCTTGAATTTCTCCCAGTGAAACACAAGGATACCATCCAAAGAGTAATTTTCTTAAAAAGTTCAAGTCGTTATCTGACCATAAGTAAGGAAGGTTCAGTAGGAATCTGGGGAGAGAATTTAAAGCTGCAAGAAATGCTTCCCATCACTTCAGATGCCACCAAGCTAAAGAACCTGTGGGTGACAAGTATGGTTTCTCTGGAAAATGTAAACAAGGTACAGAGGCTGTATAAATAAATTTATTGCTTGTTAAAGGGGGGAAATGATGGGACAGGACTCCTGATAAATAGCAAGTGTAACACTAGCAATGATAGAGAACTGCATTATTCTTCCATACCTTTAATATGACCTGGAGGGAACACAAGTCAAGCTAAGTGAATATTTCCATTTCCCAAACTTTTCTGTTGTGTGCCTTTAAATGACAAAACCGGTGGTGACTCAGATTCTTGGCTCTGTCCCCCAGGAGGTCAGTGTACATTACTAGTTGATAAGACCTTTATACCTCTGTAGTTTTTAGCAGTCTGAAAGTATATACATTTATATGCAGAGTTGAGAGGCTGTATAAGTGCAAGGCACAGATCAGAAAATTTCAGGAAACCGCTGATCTGATTTTGACTGCTGGATTAGTCAATTTCTTAATTTTGATGGGTAGGGCCCATTCAGTCCAGATACCCTCATGTAACCATACCTATATGGAAGATGACATACTGAAAGGAAAGTCAGTTTCTGAGGGAATAATGAAGCTTAAATAACCCATATTCTTATTATATTACATTAAACAGATGGTAAATTTTACTATGAAAAAATTAAAGTGCACACACAAGCAGAGATAATCCCATTAAGAGCCAGTATTCATCCTTAGCCATTTCCAATCCACAGCCCTCCTGTTTCTTCTACATCTCCTCTTTATACTGAAATCCAAAATTCCAATCATTTAATCTGTAAATACTTCAGTATTTCTGAAAAATATCTCTTTAGCACAACCATAATACCGTATCACATTTTATACCAATAACAATAACTCCTTAATATAATGAAATATCCAGTCATGAACATATTTCATTGTCTTATGATTTTTTAATAGTTTGTCATTTGTTTTGATAGTTTGTTTGACTCAAGATATGAATAAGGTCCAAACATTATGAATGGTTGATATGCCTTTTTTGATTCACACATTTTCCTCCATCTCATTTCTGTTTTGTATTTTGTTGTTGTTGCTATTGCTATTGTTCAAGAAGCTAGGTGTTTGTCCTTTGGAGTTTCTCACAGTCTAAATTTCTCAGACTGTTTGCATGGGGTTGTTTAACATGGCCACTTGCTCTCCGTGTTTCCAGTAAATTGGTCCTCAAGTTGAAAGCCTTGATCATTTGTATATTTTGGAAGAGGTGTTCTTCAGTCACAGGGCATAGAATGCCTGGTTCCATCTCTTCTTGGGATGTTAACAGATATTATGGATTATTATTAGATACATCAATTTATCAGGAGTTGCAAGATGGTGATATTCTAATTTCATCATTTCCTTTTTCTTTATAAGCTGGAATACCTCTATAAAATAAAGAAACTCCCTGTCATTAGCTACTGTGTAATACAAATTGTTAACAAAAGCAGAATAAATGCCCAGGTCTTTCCTTTTATTCACCAGTATTCAAAATAATTAGCTAGTTTTCTAATGAGATGAAAAATGAGTGCTATATCATTATTGTTATCAATATCATTATAAACTCATGGGTTTAAACAAACTTGATATATCTCAATCCACTGAGGTATTATCCTGCCCCCTAAATTATACCATCTTTGGACAATGGAACTAATACAAGTTAGCTGGAGTCTTTTCTGATATAATCCTATCTGTCTTTCAAAGCTTCCTCGTTTCCTGGTTAGACTAGACGTTCCAGGATCATCTTGTGTATTTATTAGAGCAGACCCAGGACCAGCCATTTGAATGGCTCCAAGAGCCAGATTCTTTCAAGTGGGGAATAGCATGTTCTACTGCCAAGAATCATCAAAAAATAATCATCATGAACATTAGCTTTCTATGTACACATGCCTTGCTCTGTTAATCATCTCCAGATCACCTTGTTGTTCAGTCACAAAGTGGTTTCCAACTCTGTGACCCCATGGACTGCAGCTTGTCAGGTTTCCCTGTCCTTCACTATCTCCTGGAGCTTGTTCAAATGAATTTTCATTGATTCCATGATGCCGTCCAATCATCTCATTCTCTGTCACCCCCTTCTCTCTTGTCCTCAGTCTTTCCCAACATCAGGGTCTTTTCCAATGAGTACTCTTGGCATCAGGTGGCCAAAGTGTTGGAGCTTCAGCTTCAGTCCTTCTGATGAATAATCACTTTTGAGGGGATTTATTTCCATTTTAAGAGAGACTGGGCAAGGAGAGGTTGTGAAACGTGCCCCATGTCACACAGGATGCAATCAGCGTTGCAAGATTTGTAAACTAAGGTGGCTTGATTTCAGAACGTGTGCTTCAGAATCTTTGCTGTGTCCCTAGTGGCAGTTGACATCATATCCAGTTCTTTCTTGCTAAGGATCTGATGTTAATGTTTAGCTGGCATGGATTAAAAATGTTTCTAGTTTATCCTTTTTTTGGTATGTGTGTGTAGCATTCTGTGCATGAGTGTGTACTCAGTTGCTTCAGTCATGTCCTACTTTTTTGCAATCCTATGGACTGTAGCCTGCCAGGCTCCTCTGTCCCTGGGATTCTCCAGGCAAGAATACTGGTGTGAGTTGCTGTGACCTCCTCCAGGGAATCATCCCAACCCAGGGATTGAACCCACATCTCTTACATCTTCTGCATTGCCTGGGTTCTTTACCACTAGCACCACCTGGGAAGCCCTTGTAACATTCTGTATTATCATGTAATGCTTGTGTTGGTATTGGGTAATGACTATGTTGCACTGTTTCTGCTTTCCAGGACTGATCATTAAATCTTAGCCTTTCCTTTGTTTAGGAAAGCTTTGTTCAGGTGTGATTATACAAAATCCACTGTATATATTAAAAGTATCCAAGTTGACAGATTTTAATATATGTACATAGCTGTGAAAAATCAATAGTATGATGAAGATAATGAATGCGTTTTTTCACCCTCAGATTTTCCTAGAGTAGTTTTGTAATCCTTCATCCAGCCCCTCCCTTCCTTACTTATCAAGTAACCACTGGTACGCTTTCTGTCACTATAGACTAGTTTGCATTTTCTCATCTGTTATGTAATTGACATTATACAGTGTATACACTTTCCTTTTATGGTCTGGCTTCTTTAACATAATTAGCATAATTATTTTGAGATTCATCTATGCTGTTGGATATATGAGAAATTTATCTTTTATGGTTGTGTAATATTCCATTTTTGATATAACATATCCTCGCCAATACTTGGTATGATCAAGTTTTTTCCTTTCTTTTAATATTAGCCCTTTTAGTAGGTTTGTTGGAGAAGGCGATGACAGCCCACTCCAGTACTCTTGCCTGGAAAAGCCCACAGACAGAGGAGCCTGGTAGGCTGCAGTCCATGGGGTCGCGAAGAGTCAGACACGACTGAACGACTTCACTTTCACTTTTCACTTTCATGCATTGGAGAAGGAAATGGCAACCCACTCCAATATTCTTGCCTGGAGACTCCCAGGGATGGGGGAGCCTGGTGGGCTGCTGTCTATGGGGTCGCACAGAGTCGGACACGACTAAAGCGACTTAGCAGTAGGTTTGTATTTTGTTTTATTGAGGTTTGATTTCACTTTTCCCTAATGAGTAATAATGTTGAGCATATTTTCATGTGCTCGTTTCCTACCTGTATATCCTTTTCAGTGAAGTGTTTGTTCAAATTCTTTGACCATTTTTATTGGGTTTATTTTGTTATTATTGAGTTTTGAGAATTCTGTACATATTCTATGTATGTGCAATTATGTGATAGATAATTTACAAATATTGTATCCCAGTTTGTGCTTTTTCTTTTCATTCTGTTAACATCCTATTTGATAATTTCATTTTCAGATTGTCCATTGCTAATTAATATAAACAGATTTATAAACTTGATCTTATACCCTGCAACTTTGCTGAATTCATTTATTAGTTTTAATTGGTTTTGCTGTTGTTTATTTTTCATGCTTAATTTCCCTGGATAGAAACTCTAGCACAGCGTTGAATAGAAGTGGTGAGAGTGAACATCCTTGTTTTATTTCTGATCTTAGGGAGAATACACTGTTGTTCACCATCAAGTATAATATCAGCTGTAGATTTTTGCTTTCTTGTACAATCTCTTTATCAAATTTCTTTCTATTCCTGATTTGTTGAATATTTTTATCATGAAAATGCATTGGGCTTCATGAAATGCTTTTTTGCAGACATTGAGTTGATAATATAGCCTTTCTCCTTTATTCTTTTAATATGGTGTATTACATTAGTTGATATTTGTATGTTAAACTAACCTGGAATTCCTGGTGTTGGGAATAACATGTATATCAGAAGTATCTCAGATGAACTGAGTAACTCACCAAAATGTCCAAAGCCCTCACCTTAAATACCATCTTTGTTGTTGATGTTGTTTGGTTGCTAAGTCATGTCTGACTCTTTGCAACCCCATGGATTGCAGCATGTCAGACCTCCCTGTCCTTCACTATCTCCCAGAGTTTGCTCAAACTTATACCCATTGAGTCGGTGATACCATCCAACCCTCTCATTCTCTGTCAACCCCTTCTCCTCCTTCAGTCTTTCTGAGTATCAGAGTCTTTCCCTATGAGTCAACTCTTCATATCAGGTGGCCGAAGTGTTGGAGCTTCAGCCTCAGTATCAGTCCTTCCAATGAATATTCAGGGTTGATTTCCTTTAGGATTGACTGATCACCTTGCAGTCCAAGGGGCTCTCAAGAGTCTTTTCCAGAAACACAGTTCAAAAGCATCAACTCTTTGGCACTCAACTCAGCCTTCTTTATGGTCCAACTCACATCTGTATAGTGGAAAAACCGTATCTTAGACCATACAGACCTCTGTTGGCAAAGTAATGTCTCTGTTTTTTAATATGCTGTCTAGGTTGTTAAAAATACCATCTTTAGGAAAGACAGAAGAGGGTGTTGGAGTGGTGGTTTAGTATTTCGAAGGGGATAAAGACAATTTACATGAAGACCGAAAAGTAAATTTTTGGTGTACAAAGGTTTGCTGGGCCATACAGTGATGCTGGGACCTGGAGTAACTCTGATCTCTAGACCCTGAGTTTCTGCCACCACACAACTAGCCTGTAGTCTTTGCAGATATCTCTGGTGACACCTCTGTTCTGGTTTTTGTTGTTGTTCAGTCGCTCAGTCATGTCCGACTCTTTGCGACCCCATGGACTGTAGCATGCCAGGCTTCCCTGTCCTTCATCGTCTCCTGAAGCTTCCTCAAATTCATGTCCATTGAGTCAGTGATGCCTTCCAACCATATCATCCTCTGTTGCCCCTTCTCTTCCTGCCCTCAATTTTTCCAACATCAGAGTCTTTTCCAGTCAGTTGGTTCTTCACATCAAGTGGCCAAAGTATTGGAGATTCACCTTCAGCATCAGTCCTTCCAAAAAATATTCAGGATTGATTTCCTTTAGGATTGATTAGTTTGATCTTGCAGTCCAAGGAACTCTCCAGAGTCTTTTCCAACACTACAGTTCAAAAGCATCAATTCTTCACTCAGCCTTCTTTAAGGTCCAACTCTCACATCCATACATGACTACTGGAAAAACCATAGTTTTGACTTATATGGACCTTTGTCAGCAAAGTAATGTCTCTGTTTTTTAATATACTATCTAGGTTTGTCATAGCTTTTATTCCAAGGAGTAAGCCTCTTTTTATTTCATGACTTCAGTCAACATCTACAGTGATTTTGGAGCCCAAGAAAATATAGTCTGTCACTGTTTCCATTTTTCCCCATCCATTTTCCATGAAGCGATGGGACTGAATGATTTGCATGTCTTCTTTTCATTTTCATTTCACTAAATCCATCAAAAATGTTTTCTGATTTTATTCTTTGTTACTTTAGATAGCAGTGGCTTTTACAAGTAAAGAGATTTGTTTCTATGATCTACTGTCCAAAGAAGAATTTCCTTGTCAATATAAACTCCAAGGCCTGAAAGGAACACCAATTTGTATGGATTATTGGTACAATCCTCTTGATGCCAATGAGTCAATTCTTTCTTTTGGGGACATAACTGGAAAGGTAAGTGAGGGGAGGATAAGGTTGAACATTATGGATTCAATCATCAAACTATAGCTCAAAATAGAAGTAGAGTGCAATGAATGTGACCTCCTAATTGAACTGCTTTATAGATGACAAGGCCACATACCATGGATATGAAAAGATGGACTAGGTCATAGTTCCTCTTCTTGCCTATGAAAACCAATCTTCACTGTGGTTTTCTTGCCTAGGTATAGACTCATTTTCTTTGTTTAGGAAAGAGTATTTGCTAACTTTTTCACCATAGGATGCTTAATCTATTAGATTCCAATGTGAATCAGCATATAACGCTAAATGTCTAAAGTTATGTCTCACAACCGTTTCATATTGATTATTCAGATTTTTATTCACAAAGTTTCAGGCTTCTCAGTAGCAGACTCCCTGGACATGCTTATTTCCTGTCTCAAGTGACGAAGGAATAGATGCATTAAAGAGAGCAGCACCAAACCTCAGACACTGCATACAGTGATTTCTGTTTTTCCATCAAATTCTATGACTCTGAAAAATGATTTTTAATGAATGACATAGACAGAATATGTCTATGAATGCTGAAATAGTCTAATTTGAACAATTTCATTTCGTAATTATGTAAGTTTTTCATCCTTACTGTTTTTAATGACAAATATATCATAAAAGCAAACAAATAAATGCCCTTGGTAATTGCCTTAGCAACCTTGTAGTGTCATGCCTTTCAATATAACTGCCTGTGACCTTTAAATAATATTAAATAAATGCCTATTTGTTCAATATCTATTCCTTATTAATCTTAAAAAACATAGAATCTTCTATCGACAATCACCCTATGCTTATTTATTTTTCTTGCAATGTCTCTCTCAAGGTTCAAGTAATTGCTTTCACAACGGCCTTGATTTCCCTTTTTGAGCATCCTGCTGGTGCATGTGAAGATGAAGAAGCAACAGTGACCATTAACTGGGCAGAGCTGTGCTCTGGACATCACAAATGTTGCTATACGTTAGGGCACAAACTTCATCATGGAGACTGGGTCAGACAAGGTACTTAACCTAAACAGCGATGAAACAATCACCTTAGCCTTCTACATTTGTATTTTTTCATGAAAATATTTCACATACAGTGTTCAAGTCTAGAAACTAATCATTGATTCCCAGGAGGTTCTGACCTGAACTCTGCTATCCCCTACATGCTAGCAGGAATTACTTCTTTCTTTCTAAAATTTATGCCTCATACAATTAATTCAGATGGACTGTGCAGTCAAGAAATCTCAAGAGAGAGGAGAAAATTATCACAGAATCCATTTAACTTCACCCCAACTCTGATCCTAACTAATTTTGTGTAGTCACATTCGGATCTACTTAATAAAAGAATTTAACAAGAGCCCTTAAAACACTCCCTTGTTTTCTTTATATTCTCATGAGAGGTGTATTAGTTTGACTGTCTTCAAAATGGAATCTTCTTAATTTTCTTTTCTTGTTTCTCTTTTTCTATGTAATGACTGAACTGCTTTGATCTAGAGTACTTGAGTGGCAGTTCTCTGTGAGATAGGAGTGTGTTATAAAACAGTATCTATGGAAGGTCAAGACTTTTTTAAAACCTAGTCAACAATGAGTTTGCTAATTTTGTATTATGCCTAACTTTTACAAAATTTGCATATGATGGTTTAAGATCCAAATGTGCAGTATCTGCTCTGATATCTGTTTTGGTCCAGACACTAAGAGTATGGTATTTTTCTCACTTTAAAACTATTACATAAACAATACTCACTGAAAAGAATGGATCAGTCTCATTGTTATATTGCAGGTATATTCTTAATGTACTTTGAAGAAGAGATAGTCAAAATGGACCCAACAATTGGCTGGTGTGATAGCTTTACCCTCTTTGAGTTTTAGGAGTTTGGAACTAACTCTTTAATGCATGACCCATGATAATAATATCCCACATGATGAACTGTAAGTTCTGCATTTTTTTCTTTGGTACAAATCATACCATGTCTTTTGTAATTTCTGTGCTGTGTTGTGCTTAGTCACTCAGTCATGTCTGACTCTTTGTGACCCTATGGATGATAGCCCACCAGGCTCCTCTGTCCATGGGGATTCTCCAGGCAAGAATAGTGGAGTGGGTTGCCATGCCCTCCTCCTCCAGGGAATCTTCCCAACCCAGGAATCAAATCGGGGTCTCCTGCATTGGAGACAGATTCTTTAACAGCTGAGCTACCTGGGAAGCCCTTTGTACTTTCTACCTACCCTTAATTCTCACATGATATTAATCATGGGTAAACAAAAAATAAAATTTTTGGTCATCCACTATGTGTGACAGGCACAAAATTCTGTGTTATGTTTTCATAACATGGAAACAAGTAAGTACTAGAAAGTGAAGAGAGTACTTGAAAGTGATGGAAGGTGTTACAGCTGCTTCCAAACAAGTATTATATTTTCATATATAAACTAAAGACTTAATATTTTTTGTGCTTTAAAACTGTCTTAGGCATTGGTGGCAATAGAAGAAAGATAAATTATAGACTTATTTCAAAAAACTTAATATACAAATAAGAATGAAAGAGTAATATAAAATAACTTATTTAAACATTGTACAGTGGTGCTGAAAATTAACTACTAAGTCATATAAACAAGATTTTGCCTCTTTTGGAATTTGTAAGCAGGAAAAGACATGAGAAAAAGCTTCAGGGGTCAGTGGAGGTAGTTGAAGGATGAATGAGGGGAGAGGAAGAGAGCACAGTGAACATGAGGAAATATAGGCAAGCAGGCATAGTAATGCAGCAGAGATGAACATGAATAGATTGGACATGGAGTATTAAGAAAATAACAATGCCAAGATCGACAGGGATATCTATTGGAAGATCTTGACAACCAGACCAAGTTCACATTTAACAGAAAAACGAAACAGTGATGCACTGAAGGTTTTTGAGGAAATCTGTGCAGACTTGATACAGATAGCGTTTAGGAAAAGTTTATTTAATAGTTCTGTCCAGCATAGATTGGAGGACAGAGAAAGAAACTGCAATCAAATTGGCTAGTTGGTCATGAGAAAATGGAAATGATAAAGCAAGGAGAGAAACAGGCAGCCTTTAGAAATGGGATCTTCAGAACTCAAGGTCAGAAATGTGGAGTGATGAACAATATTAGAGTATCTTATAATGACTTTGATTCCCAAGTAGGGAAATGTTCTTTTTACAGATGACAGATGCTCTCTGGGGGCCAATGCTTGGACTCTCCCTAGCTCACTTTCTCAATGTTGACTACTTCTGAAGGAGTATTTATTCTGAGATATTCTAGATCTGCCACCAAAGAAGAATCTTCCTTGCCAGTATTACTACTGAAACTTCTCTTCCCTTTGTCAAGCATCATATTTGTCTCTTCAGCCATCACGTGCAGGTGGACTCTTCCTCGTGTAATTTGCAAGCTCCTCAGTTCAGGCTCTGCTCTTGGGTTCCTATAAACTTCTGTTCTCATATCAGAATCTTGGTTCTGTCATAACCTTCCTAACCCCAGCAGGAAGTTTGGATGCCTGACATGCAAATCACACTTATACAGAAACTGAAAATTAAAACACTGTATTTAGGGCAGGAAATATGTCCTTTATTCTCATTAGGGTGCACTCTAACACATAGTACAATGTTCTTATGGTCCTTCCATTTCTCACTGATTTTAAGCAATTTGATTGTAATGTGCCTTAGTTTTCTTGGTGTGTGTGTGTGTGTTTATGCTGTTTAAAATTCACTGAGATTCTCAGATATGTGGATTTAGAATATTCATTAAATTTGAAAATGTTTCTATTGTTATTTTTTCCAAAGGTTTCTGTTTCTCTCTTTTTCCCCCAGGGACTCCCATTATTTATATGTAAAATGCTTGATATTGTCCTACAAGTTATGGAGGCTTTTTCATTTTTATTCAACAATTTTTTTTTAAATAACTATGCTTTAGATTTTTGTGTGTGTGTGTTCAGTTGCATTTGATTCTTTGTGACCCCATGGACTGTAGCCCACCAGGCTCCTCTGTTCATGGAATTTTCCAGGCAAGAACAACAGAGTGGGTTGCCATGCCCTCCTCTAGGGGATCTTCCTGACCCAGGGGTTGAACCTGCATTTCTCATGTCTCCTGGATTGACAGGCTGGTTCTTTACCACTGCGCCACCTGGGGAACCCATGCTTTAGTTGAGTTAGGTTCTATTACTGTGCCTTCAAATTCCTGGATCTTTTTGTCTTGAGATATTGCAGAGTGGTTTCAAAGGTGAGTGAGGCTGCCTCTGTGGTTCAGGTGAGCCAGCATGCCCCGGCCTAATGCCTTGGTGGGGGAACCTGGCAGAGACCTGGTGTAGGCTGCATCCAATAGAGCCCTGACATGAGTGGAGCCACCTTAGAGAGCTGTGGCATGGGTGGGGCCACTGCCACAGCACGGACAGTAACTTGAGGGTGACATTGCTATCCCAGTGGGTCTGGAAGGCAGATAACCAGACCAAGAGGGCTATTCTTGATCCATAATGTTTAATGGAGGTTTCCTTGTCAGGTTTTGTATTTACTTGAGACCTATCACTTCCTTTTTCCTCTCTTTTGGAATAGAAATACTTATCACATGCCTGTTCTACCATTCTATTTTGGAAGCATAGAACTCACTTGGTTCCACAGTTCATAGCTTGGAGAAGGATTTGCCTCAGGATGGGTTGATTGTATCCTGAGTCCTACCCAAGTCTGATTTAGATATTTAGATGAGATTTGAACTTAAGACTTTAATGTTCTTGTTGGAATGAGTTAAGACTTTCAGGATTGTTGAGATGTATTTTTCGTGTGATAAGGACATGAATTGGGGGAGAGGGCTAGGGGAAGAATGTATGGACTGGCGTTTTGTGTCCCCTCCCCCCAAATTCACATGTTGAAGTCCTAATCCCAGTCCTCCCTCCTCATGATTGTGCCTTTGGGACATGATTAAGTCTTGAAGGTGTGGCTCTCATGAATAAGATTTGTTGTTGTTCACTCCCTAAGTCATGTCCAACTCTTGCGACCCCATGGACTGCAGCCTGCCTGGCTCCTGTGTCCATGGGATTCTCCAGACAAGAACACTGGAGTGCATTGCCATTGCCTGCTCCAGGGTATATTCCTGACACAGGAATCGATCCCGTGTGTCCTCCATTGGCAGGTGGGACAGGAGTCCTTTACTGCTGAGGCACCAGGACAGCCCCATGAATAGGATTCAGTTCAGTTCAGTTCAGTTGCTCAGTCGTGTCTGACTCTTTGTGACCCCATGAACTGTAGCACTCCAGGCTTCTGTGTCCATCACCAACTCCCAGAGTTCACTCAAACTCATGTCCATTGAGTCGGTGATGCCATCCAGCCATCTCATCCTCTGTCATCCCCTTCTCCTCCTGCCCCCAATCCCTCCCAGCATCAGGGTCTTTTCCAATGAGTCAACTCTTCACATGAGGCGGCCAAAGTATTGGAGTTTCAGCTTTAGCATCAGTCCTTCCAATGAACACCCATGACTGATATCCTTTAGGATGGACTGGTTGGATCTCCTTGCAGTCCAAGGGACTCTCAAGAGTCTTCTCCGATACCACAGTTCAAAAGCATCAATTCTTCGGTGCTTTCTTCACAGTCCAACTCTCACATCCATATATGACCACTGTAAAAACCATAGCCTTGACTAGATGGACCTTTGTTGGCAAAGTAATGTCTCTGCTTTTGAATATGCTATCTAGGTTGGTCATTACTTTCCTTCCAAGGAGTAAGTGTCTTTTAATTTCATGGCTGCAATCACCATCTGCAGTGATTTTGGAGACAAAAAAATAAAATCTGATACTGTTTCCACTGTTTCCCCATTTATTTGCCATGAAGTGATGGGACCAGATGCCATGATCTTCGTTTTCTGAATGTTGAGCTTTAAGCCAACTTTTTCACTCTTCTCTTTCACTTTCATCAAGAGGCTTTTTAGTTTCTCTTCACTATCTGCCATAAGGGTGGTGTCCTCTGCGTATCTGAGGTTATTGATATTTCTCCGGACAATCTTGATTCCAGCTTGTGCTTCTTCCATCCCAGTGTTTCTCATGATGTACTTTGCATATAAGTTAAATAAGCAGCATGACTATGATTAGTGCCCTTATAAAAGAGACCCCAGAGGATTCTCTCACTTCTTCCCCATGTGAGGGCCCAGTGAGGAGAGGGCATCTGTGAACTAAAATGTGGACCCTAACCAGACACTGAATCTGTCAGGACCTTGGTCCTGGATGTCCTAGCCTCCCGAACTGTGGGAGATAAACATTTGCTGTTTACATTACTAGGTCTCTACATTTTCTTATAGCAGCCTGGAGTAAGACATTGGGCAAATATTATTAAAATATTTAAAAAGAAAAGAGAAACCAAGAGAAATCTTGCTAAATATTGGTAGCCTTCTTTTTTTTTAAGAGGGATAATTTATGGTAAAGAGGAAAATGTCAAAGTGAGAAAAATACATTTACCAATAATGTGTAGTTTAATACTTTGCAATGGCTGTTGAGGAAAATGTAGTAGAAGAGACGATAACTGAAAAAGGAGAAAGTAGAGTGTGTAGAAAGGTGAAGTATCCAAATAAGATTCTCTTCTTTCAAAGTTGAGATTTGAAAGGGGATCTGCTTCAGATTAAGGCAATGGGTGACTGCCTTTCTCCAGGTTTAGTCTATGGGACTTAAAGCTTAACTACAACTGTTTCTTGGCTTCTTTGCAACTCAGGTGTTTTGCTATGAGACAAAGGGAGGAAGGCTGAAATGAGGAGGCAGAAAAAAGAGGAAAGCAGGCTGGAATAAAACACAGGACGATGGTCTTGGTAGCAATTATGCTCCTTGGTCTGCTAGCCTTGCTCTGTCAGGAGCAAGCAAACACTGGTTGCTTTCAAGTGAGGCTTTTTTTGTGTTTTTTTTTTTTGTTTGTTTGTTTTTTTTTTTTAAATTTTGGGGCGGCCCGGCGGGGCCCAGCGGCCTCGGCGCGGCCTTCGCTCGGGTCCCAGGCTCGAGCCTCGGCGTCCGCTTGCGACACGCTCCGGCCAGCCCCGCGCAGGCTCCGCCCCTTCCCACGTGACCCGCGTTGTCCAAGTGAGGCTTTTTTTGACCCCAGCAACATGAACTGATATTCTTAGACCTCCTCGAGGAACATTTTTACTGATTTCCATCTCAGTGTGAGGAGGGAATATACAACAGACAAAAGAAGCTAATACATGGACAAGCTTGGTAATACTGTTTCACTGAAGCTAAGATAAAGGTATCTGTAAAACTGAAATATAAGAAATACTCACTTTCAGACATAAGGATATTAGCTTACTGCTTTGAGATAAGGTTAGGTTTATTTAAAACTTTGAAGGAGAAAATGCTTTCATCTCATCTGAGTAGTTCTGTGTTGTATCTTAATGGAAAAATAATTACCTTCTGAAATGTAAAGTAAGTGCAGAGTAAGTACAGAGATTTTGAGCAATAGTGGCAAGACATAAATATCTTGAACCTCAGAGAATTTTCTCTCTCTTATTTGATCATAAAGAATTGCTTTTTCATATAGATAATATCATTGGAAACCTTGAAACCCACAGACTGGAAGTTCAGCTCTGGAAAGAGTGAATACTAAATTGCCTACAATAAATATAATTGCTTTTCTTTATTATGTTGGAAGGTGTTTTGCCCTCTTTGTTTGACTATGGCTATGAGAAGGTACAAAACAGTTTGAACTGATAAAATCACTAATTGCTGAGCTGATTAATGAAAGGGTGCCAGAGAATTTAGAATACAGAAAGCAGATTGTTTTCTTAGGGAGCCTTTCTAATTGATGCAGACTAAATCTGGAAAAGAAGCCAGATTTAGTGTCTTGCATGTGTGTTTTTCCATTTCCCTACATCTACGTCAGTTCTCCAGACAAAAACGGTGCACCACAGAGTCAGCTGGAACATGCTGCCCTTCTGGGCAATGCTCTTGCTGGGTTTAAAGCAGTTGAAATCAGCTGTGAGTGACTGGCCAATATTTGCAGTAAAAGATCTCTTCCTGTAGATTTTCCCATAGTGTGACAGAAGGGTAAGATCCATTATAAGTCTAGTCTAGTATTTTGAAAATTCATTAAACGAATGGCATTATTATTTTTAATATGCCTACCAGGGCTGAGTTAGATTTTTTTTTTTTAATGAAATAGCTAGCTTTATTCTTTCTTATCTTTCCTCTTTGAAATGGTAGTTATTCAGAATGTAGAGAGTCCCGGGGTGGTCTCAGAGAATGGGACTACTCCAACTTCAAAATAGGGAATACAACTGAGAATAAACTCCCTCAGACAAGACTCCTTCAGACAAGAGATCTTCCCTGATAGCTCAGTTGGTAAAGAATCTGTCTGCAATGCCAGAGAATCCGGTTCAATTCTTGGGTCGGGAAGATTCACTGGAGAAGGGAGAGCCTACCCACTCCAGTATTCTTGGGCTTCCCTTGTGGCTCAACTGGTAAAGAATCTGCCTGCAATGTAGGAGACTTGGGTCTGATCACTGGGTTGTGAAGGTCCCCTGGAGAAGGGAATGGCTACCCACTCCAGTATTCTGGCCTGGAAAATTCCATGGACTGTATCATGGGGTCGCAAAGAGTCAGATAGGACTGAGCGATTTTCACTTTCACACAAGAGAACATCAAAGAAAGTTCCAGGTAGGGAGTTTTCCTAAGTCACATGACTCATAAAGTGAAAACCTGAAAAATGATAATAAGAATTTTTAGTTAGAAATGGCCCAGTTTTCTACACTGCTATAGTTCATGGGATCGCAAAGAGTCGGACACGACCAAGGGACTGACCTGAACTGATAGCTTCCGTCTGTTGGCAGATGATAGAAAAGGGCCTCATTCTAACTTCAGAGAAGGCAATGGCACCCCACTCCAGTACTCTTGCCTGGAGAATCCCATGGATGGAGGAGCCTGGTGGGATACAGTCCATGGGGTGGCAAAGAGTCGGACATGACTGAGTGACTTCACTTTCACTTTTCACTTTCATGTACTGGAGAACAAAATGGCAACCCACTCCAGTATTCTTACCTGGAGAATCCCAGGGACAGAGGAGCCTGGTTTTCCCAGAGACAGAGGACCCCATAGCTGCCGTCTATGGGGGCACACAGAGTCGGACACAGCTGATGCGACATAGCAGCAGCAGCAGCATTCTAACTTACTCTAAGTGCACTTAATAGCATTACTTACTGAGTTTTTAGGTATCACTTTTCATTTTCAAATCACTTTTTCCACATAAACTAATTGGTATTACACAGTATTTTGATAGCATCACAAGGGTGAGGATCTGTGATGACAGCTTCCCTTAATGCCTTTTTTATGACTAAAGGGCAAGACAGTGGAAGAGTTGAAAGTTAGCATCTTAAGGAATGGACAGACATGATCAAATTGTCCTTTTTATCCCTCAACATATCATCTAAAAGTAATTTTAAATATTTTGCTACCAATCCTCAAACTCATTGAGACTATTTAAAACAAATCATTTATTTTGTCAGTTCTTTCCATCCACTAGCTTGATATTTTAAAAACTTTTTCATCATAAACCCATCATTTCCTTTTCTCTCTTCAAGAAATGAGGAACACATTTTTATCTACCAGGTAATTTGATTTCAAGGAAATGGCTTTACTTTTACCTTTTGCTCGGGCATTCTCAGGAACTCTGGCATTCTACAGTTTAACCAGAAACGAGTTACATCTTGGTTTAGAAACAAAGTGTGAATTGTTTGAACCTCCAGTATGGAAGACTGCAGGTCCATAAATGTCACTTGCTATATTTTGGCCACCTCATGCGAAGAGTTGACTCATTGGAAAAGACCCTGATGCTGGGAGGGATTGGGGGCAGGAGGAGAAGGAGACAACAGAGGATGAGATGGCTGGATGGCATCACTGACTCGATGGACATGAGTTTGAGTGAACTCCAGGAGTTGGTGATAGACAGGGAGGCCTGGTGTGCTGCGATTCATAGGGTCGCAAAGAGTCGGACATGACTGAGCAACTGAACTGAACTGAATCTCCAGATTAAAATCTTAAAGCAATACTTTAAATACAAGGACAGAATGTACTTCTTTATATGTCTTTCTTTAAAGCCTTAAAACTGAAGAAGATACCTGGATGTAATGTGGAAATGACAAAGCAATTTTCAGGGTAGAAATACTTTATTTTGATTGTATTGTAATGACATTATGGAATGTCCATGGATTTGAAGATATAATTATAGTGCTCTGTAGTATCCTTCATGTGTTATACTACTGTTTTATTAAGTCAAGTTATAATAACTCTTAGCATTTTCTTTTTTAATTTTTTTTCCTCTTTTTTTTCCTAATTTTATTTTATTTTTAAACTTTACATAATTATATTAGTTTTGCCAAATATCAAAATGAATCCACCACAGGTATACATGTGTTCCCCATCCTGAACCCTCCTCCCTCCTCCCTCCCCATACCATCCCTCTGGGTCGTCCCAGTGCACTAGCCCCAAGCATCCAGTATCGTGCATCGAACCTGGACTGGCAACTCGTTTCTTACATGATATTTTACATGTTTCAATGCCATTCTCCCAAATCTTCCCACCCTCTCCCTCTCCCACAGAGTTCATAAGACTGTTCTATACGTCAGTGTCTCTTTTGCTGTCTCGTACACCGGGTTATTGTTACCATCTTTCTAAATTCCATATATATGCGTTAGTATACTGTATTTATGTTTTTCCTTCTGGCTTACTTCACTCTGTATAATAGGCTCCAGTTTCATCCACCTCATTAGAACTGATTCAAGTGTATTCTTTTTAATGGCTGAGTAATACTCCATTGTGTATATGTACCACTGCTTTCTTATCCATTCATCTGCTGATGGACATCTAGGTTGCTTCCATGTCCTGGCTATTATAAACAGTGCTGCGATGAACATTGGGGTACACGTGTCTCTTTCCCTTCTGGTTTCTTCAGTGTGTATGCCCAGCATTGGGATTGCTGGATCATAAGGCAGTTCTATTTCCAGTTTTTTAAGGAATCTCCACACTGTTCTCCATAGTGGCTGTACTAGTTTGCATTCCCACCAACAGTGTAAGAGGGTTCCCTTTTCTCCACACCCTCTCCAGCATTTATTATTTGTAGACTTTTGGATCACAGCTATTCTGACTGGTGTGAAATGGTACCTCATAGTGGTTTTGATTTGCATTTCTCTGATAATGAGTGATATTGAGCATCTTTTCATGTGTTTGTTAGCCATCTGTATGTCTTCTTTGGAGAAATGTCTATTTAGTTCTTTGGCCCATTTTTTGATTGGGTGGTTTATTTTTCTGGTTTTGAGCTGTAGGAGTTGCTTGTATATTTTTGAGATTAGTTGTTTGTCGGTTGTTTCATTTGCTATTATTTTCTCCCATTCTGAAGGCTGTCTTTTCACCTTGCTAATAGTTTCCTTTGATGTGCAGAAGCTTTTAAGGTTAATTAGGTCCCATTTGTTTATTTTTGCTTTTATTTCCAATATTCTGGGAGGTGGGTCATAGAGGATCCTGCTGTGATGTATGTTGGAGAGTGTTTTGCCTATGTTCTCCTCTAGGAGTATAACTCTTAGCATTTTCTGTAAACAAAGGGAATTGTTTCATTGAGGATGCTCCTGATAAGGACATTATCCTCAGATTTTATACTGCTGGTACTTCTAGTAAAGTAGTAGTATTAATGTAGCAAGTGATCAGCAAACTTTATGCTCCTGAAATTAATTGCTCCCCAGTGAGGTTCAAAGGGGCTTCCCCAGTGGCTCAGTGGTAAATAATCTGCCTGCAATGCAGGAGACACAGGAGACTCGGGTTCTATCTCTGAGTCAGGAAGATCCCCTGGAGGAGGAAATGGCAACCCACTCCAATGTTCTTGCCAGGAAAATCCCATGGATAGAGGAGCCTTGTGGTCTAAAGTCCATAGGGTTACAAAGAGTTGGACACGAGCGAGTGACTACACATGCATGCACACAATGAGGCTCAATAAATGTAATTGGTAATGGAAAGAACTTCAAATCAGATAATAGAAAAAACCTGGCATACATATGGCAGTGTAGCTTAGTGGAAAAGAAAGATTGTTGTTTGCTGTTCAGTTGCTAAGTTGTAACCCCATGGACTTTGCAAGCCCATGGACTGCAGCATGCCAAGCTTCCCTGTTCTTTACTATCTCCCTCAGTTTGCTCAAACTCATGTCCATTGGGTCAGTGATGCCATCCAACCATCTCATCCTCTGTCTCCTTCTCCTCCTGCCCTCAATCTTTCCCACAATCAGGGTCTTTTCCAATGAGACAGCTCTTCACTTCAGGTGGCCAAAGTATTGGAGTTTCAGCTTCAGCACCAGTCCTTCCAGTGAATATTCAGGACTGATTTCCTTTAGGATTGACTGGCTTGATCTCCTTGCTGTCCAAGGGACTCTCAAGAGTCTTCTCCAAAACCAAAGTTCAGAAGCATCAGTTCTTCAGTGCTCAGCTTTCTTTATAGTCCAACTCTCACATCCATACATGACTACTGGAAAAACCATAGCTTTAACTATACAGACCTGTGTCAGTAAAGTGATGTCTCAGCTTTTTAATATACCATCTAGGTTGGTCATAGCTTTTCTTCCAAGGAGCAAACATCTTTAAATTTTGTGGAAAAGAAAGGTGCAGTAGTACAAATGAAAAGCTCACAGCCAGTCAGATGGCACTCAGTCTCATCTCTATCCTCAATTAGCCACATGACCTAGGGTGATATGGCTTTTGGACTATTTCCTCATCAGTAAATTTGGGATATCTACCCACATCAAGGCATGGTTTGATACCTGGTAGTGGAAGGGATTTAAAAACATTACTCTAATAATACTTTTAAGTAATCCATAGATTGAGGGAGATTACATGATGGGGGATGAGCAAGAAACAACAGTCCAGGTGAATTCTGGGCTGAGTGGAGAAGTAGACCATTTTGGCCCTTAGCAGTCCTTTTGTGTTTCACATTTCACAGCACACTGTATGGTGAATTATTCTTCTGCCTGGAGCTCCTTTCTAAAAGTCTCTTTTGCATTATCAGAGCCCCTTCTTTTTTCCTTAGAAATTGTGTTCTGATTGGCATTGACTAGTAGAAACTTGGCATCAAAACTCAGCTAAACTCATTTACTTTAAGAAGTAGAAACTAAAAAGACAAGCCCAAACTCAGGTTCGGCTGCTCACCAACTGAAAGTCAATGCTTGAGAGACAAGTGCTGGCAAGAAAGGAAGTGCCTTATTCAGGAAGCCTGCATCCTGGGGTAGAAGGTAGACTTGTGTTCCAGAACCAACTCCAAAGATTCTGCTTGGCCTTGAAAGCTTTTAAAGGGAAAAAGGAGACATAATCTCATTTAATCATCGAGGTAGGGGGTTAGATTCATCACTATCTCCCACTGCGTGCAGACTCGTGGACTCCTTGTGATCTTTCTTTAGATGCTGTCTCGTTCCCATAGGTAGCTTGAGGGATTACGGAAGGGGAAGCTGGGGAAAAGATCTACTTCGCTGTTAATTACTTACCCTTCATTTCTATTTCTTTGATCTAAGAAAAGAATCAACAGATTAGACAAGGCACTGTGTGATCAAAGGATTTGGAAGGTGTGCTTGACCAGGAGATGAGTAGAGCATGGGAAAGCCTGGTTTAAAGGTTAGTTACAATATAGCTTTTCTAAAGTGACAAGACAAAAGGGGCCTCCTGCAGAGAGTGGCTTCCTGCAAAGAGCTATTTCCTGCCAAGAGATACTTACATGGGCATTGATTAACACAAAGCATATGCATCATTAGTAATAGGAACTTTAAGAATCATTTGAGAAAGCAGGTGAAAGTTTTGCAATCCCAAATTACCTTGTTGCTAGAGATTTCTCATTTGATTTCTTCAGATCTATTATTGTTGGGCTTCATGAATAGAGGTGGGGAGGTTGGGGAGGTTCCTCAAATCCTGATATTTTATACAAACTTTTGTGTGTGCACATCTTTTTGATGGAGAGGGTCTACAGCTTTCATCAGATTGCCAAAGGAGCATTTGATCTCCCAGATTTTGAGAAAATGAAAGTGTTAGTTGCTCAGTTGTGTCCAACTCTTTGCAACCCTATGGATCGTAGCCCGCCAGGCTCATCTGTCCACGGGATTCTCCAGGCAGGAATACTGGAGTGTATAGACATTCCCTTCTCCAGGGGATCTTTCCAACCTAGGGATTGAACCTGGGTCTCCTGCACTGCAGGTGAATTCTTTACTGTCTGAGCCACCAGGGAATGGTTTAATTCTCTAGAGTATAGAAGGAGAGCCTTGCTCTTAGTAATGTATTCTGCTGCTGCTGCTGCTAAGTTGCTTCAGTCATGTCCGACTCTGTGCGACCCCATAGACGACAGCCCACCAGGCTCCCCTGTCCCTGGGATTCTCCAGGCAAGAGTACTGGAATGGGGTGCCATTACCTTCTCCAAGTAATGTATTCTAGTGTCTTGCTACTCAAAGTGTGATCATCACCAAAGAGCATCACCAGCCACAACTGGGGATTGTTAGAAATGCAGCATCTTAGATTTTCTGAATGAATATCTGCATTTTAACACCAGTTTCTAGGTGACTGTTTTGCTTATTACAATATGAGAAGCCCTGTTCCAGTGGTCAAGAGGTCAGGTCTGAATTTGTACTCTGACTCTGCCAAATGCTAGTTGTCCTGAGCCTGGATCTTTAATATAGTATGCTATATAACATTAAACCAAACTTAGAGGCTAAATGCTTGGGCTCCAGTCCAGAGTTTGACAACAATCAGTTGTTGACTTTTGCCAAATACTTGAATCTGCACAGGTGTCTATTTTTCAGTCTGTAAAATAAAGAAGTAGATAAGTCCTCTTTCAGTCCTGAATTCTGGAGTTTACCTTTTGTTTCCCACCCATGTGTTTTGTTACTGCTCAGACTGTAAAGAAATGCAATGTGAGAGACCTGGGTTGGATCCCTGGGTTGGGAAGATGCCTTGGAGGAGGGCGTGGCAACCCCCTCCAGGATTCTTACCTGGAGAATCCCATGGACAGAGGAGCCTGTCAGGCTACATTCCACAGGGTCTCAAAGAGTCGAACACGACTGAAGCAACTTAGCACACACAAAGCACAACCATGTTAAGACATATATTTCATAGTGAAATAACTATGAAATATGTTAAATTAAGCTATTCACATGTCAATTGCAGTTGTTTTAGTTGCTAAGTTGTGTCTAAGTTAGCTCTTCCCTTTTAGTTTATTAAGTGTATTGTATTAAGTGTATAATGTATAATAAGTGTATTATTAAGAGTATTGAGCTACAGTTCTGCCTCTCAGAATACTTGCCTTTACTAATTTGGAAATATATATATATTCATATATATGTATGCATATATGTATACATACATTTATATAAAGCAAATTAAATTCTTCCAACCAAAATAGTAGGACTGTTTCCAAGTTAGTTACTAGTAAGTTAGCTTGCCATTTCCAGCACAGCCAACAATACAAATACTGTGGCTCTCACGCGGAGAAAGAACTTTTAAAATAATCTTAAAATGAGAGAGAACATAAGACTCCTGTGTTGCAGAAAATAGGACTTCATTATTCACAACACAGCAACCCCCGTAAGTATCAGCATATTCATGTCAGTTCCCCTTGACACTCAGGTCTCACAGAGGCAAAGCAGAGAGTTGCAGATGAATGCCTGCACAGTGGGTTATGTTATAGGAAAAGAACCCTGAGCTTATAGAATCTGAATCTTCTGCAGTGGGCAGGATGCATGCTGTCTTTGGCTCCAGAGTTATTTTTGGTAGTAAATTTGTCTATCGTTTGCTACAGAAAAAGAGACAAATATGAGACTGCCATGTCTCATATTCTAAGGTGTTTTCTATGCAAACACTCTTGACAAGATAGTGAGGAACAGTGCAGTCAAGGATTAGTTTAATAAGAAGCGCAAGAATTCTAGTGATCCCTGAGAATTGTATTACAAGAGTGTTAGCTCTTGATGCTGGATAATAAACAGATCAGAAACATTTTCAAGAGCCGTTCTATTAAAACAACTTGTCTTAAGCTGTACGGAGTTACAACATCCCTCTTTGTGTGAGGCAGAAATTTGGGTTTGAGATCAAATTGGAAATCTTTCACCTTGGGGCACAAATATATTGTCTCAGCCAAATGTGAAAGAAAACTGTCATCTAACCATGGAGGGAATAGTGGTGAGAAGTTTGTGGCAGAGCAGCTGTGTCTTTTGGAGCCTGTGAGTCTATAGGAACTCACAGGTCTTTCTGACAAAAGACAACAGAATCATTCTTCTTGCTTGTGGGGTTTTGCTGCTCATCTAGTGTATCCTTGCCTGGACAATCCCATGGGCAGCGAAGCCTGGCGGGTTGCAGTCTGTGGGGTCGCAGAGTCGGACGTGACTAAACACGCATGGTCCTCTCATACTCCTATTACTAGATCATCAAGAACAGGAAAACTGCCAATCGATCTAGATTTCTAGCTGTGAATATTGGCAGAGCTTCAAGTCCTGGCCACCCCACTCTCAAACATTCTAGACCAGTCAAAACATAAGCAAACCAATGGTTTGGGCATGAGCTGGACCTTGAGAGTAGCAGATGTTTGCTCAACTCCTGTTTGCCTACTTTAGACCCAGGAAGAAGCACCGAGCATTTTAGCCAGTTACTTATATCTCCAGAATCCCATGTAATTATTGATTCATATTGTTTCCTGTCATGTGTTCTAATTAAAATTTTTTAAGCTATCCTTGAGGTGGAAGAAAAGTCTGATTGCAGATTTTTTGGTAAGTTTTTACTCTAAGTTTTTTGGTGGGAGAAGCAGTTAGTGAGGTGTTTTCTAAGTATCAGGTTGTATCATCATAATATGAGTTTAATTTTTAACCTCATGTATTAAAATAATACTGTTCTCCCTGTGTCTTGTGAGAAATCAACTAAAGATTGTTTTTTTTCTTTTTTCTTTGCTCAGTTACTTACAATGCATCTTTAGATGCTATTATTTCCAGTACAACCAGCAATACAAATACCGTGGTGCTGGCCTGGAGAGAGAAATCTAAAAAGCATCTTAAAATGACATCCTTCAACATTGCCCAGGGCATTCATGGTTTTGATTACCACTCTCAGCTCAATTTAATTGGTATGTAAAATAAATCACGATAACTATGAGAGACTCCTGAATAGTTTGCTATGCATATTTGCATGCATGGGGCCTCTTCACCTTGTTGCTTTTATTGCCGGAGAGACCAGCTTGAGTAGCTCACATTTTATTACCTGAGAATGTCTGATAATGATGCATTAAGATGTGCAGCATATATGAACTACATTGGGGTGAAAATATGAGAAAGTGCTCCAATGCTTTAATGAGCCTTTTGCTCAGCATTGGTGGGGAATGTAAAATGACATAGAGAAAGAAGACTATTTGTGCAGTATCTGCCTTCTGCCATCTTCTTAGCATAACCAAATGCTCAACCCAAACAATGGAGAAAGAAATGGCAACCCCCTCCAGTATTCTTGCCTGGAGAATCCCATGGACAGAGGAGCCTGGCAGGCCACACTGTATGGGGTTACAAGCAGTTGGACATGGCCGAGTGACTATCACTCACTCACTCTACCCAAATACATCATTTTCTTTGTTCATGTACACACACACACACACATACACTCACTAGAGAAATGTAAAATGTAGAACATTTTCTAATCACCTTTCAGAATATAACTTCTGATGCTTTTTGAAAATTTTCAAACTTGCCCTTTAGCATACTAAGGGAATTTTCTTTAAGTAAATTTTTATTGGAGTACATTTGCTTTACAATATTGTGTTAGTTTCTGCTGTATAGCAAAATGAATTATCTATAACATATAGATATATCCCCTCTTCTTTGGATTTCCTTCCCATTTAGGTCACCACAGAGCATTGAGTCAAGTTCTCTCTGCTATGCAGTAGGTTCTCAGCTATCTATCTTACACAAACTAGTGTATATATGTCATTCCCAACCTCCCAGTTCATTCCACACTCCCCTTCCCCACTTGCTGTCCATACATTTGTTCTCTATATCTGTGTCTCTATTTGTACTTTGCAAATGGGTTCATCCATACCATTTTTCTAGAGTCCACATATGTGTTAATATACACAATATATATTTTTTCTTTTTGACTTACTCTACTCTGTATGATAGCCTCTAGGTCCATCCACATCTCTGCAAAAGGCACAATTTCATTCCTTTTATGGCTGAGAAATATTCCACTGTATATATGTGCCACATCTTTATCCACTTCTCTGTTGAAGGACATTTAGAGGAGAGCTCTTTTTTTATATGTAAATTTTAGCTGAGGAAATAAGCAATAAAGATTTTCAGGTGTTGTCTATTTAAATAAATTTTAGGCATTTTGAAAGCTGATAATTTGATTTATATGATATTAGTTCAAATATGAAAAGTGAGGTGTTATTCTAAACATTGATAGGGTAGTTACAGAGAATGAATACACATGGCCTACAGAATGGGTCTTATTGACCCTCTTTCAAAAGCTGTCATTTATATAAAGAGTATTGATATCAGCTAAGGGGCTGAATCTCTAAAATTCCCAACAATCATAGCTGCCATTCATGATAAAAGAGACTGACTTTGAAGTCAGAGATAGGCGAACAGCAAACTTTCAAGGAGGATTGTAGATTTATTAGAGAAAGCTGGACGAGTTAGTGAATTGGGCTTAAAAGGACTCAAATATCAACCAGTGCCTTGGTTCATTATTATTTCAGCCCCTTTGTATTGATCTCTAACATATACCTGGCCCACTGCTGGAATTACATGTTACTGTATGCAGTAATACTCAGGGTAAAATTTATCATTTACTAATTTCATACTATGGAGTAAAGACTTGAAACAAAAGTACATTCAGTTCCTCTTATTTCTGTAACCCTGGGCTATTAATCCAAATAGGGGTCTGACATTTATGGCAACTCCATAAATGCGAATAGATTCAGCTCTTCAGTTAGCCCTAAAAATGGGAACAGCAGAGAGGGCTCCGCTGAATTTCCTCAGAACTGAAGAAGCACAGGCACCGTGCTCCCAGTTTCTGATGCACGCCCTGAATATAATTAATTTGTATTTTTTTAAAAGCCTTATTCTTTCAATAGAGCAGGTCAAACATATATTTCTGCTGCTCATTTGCTTACAAATTCTTGATTATTTACATGACAGTGAAAAATAATTGATTTCCTTATAATTTTTCATTAATTTGGAAACTTTAAATATTGTTTTAGTTCTCTCTTACTCCTGGGATAACTTTAATGTGATCTGCATTCCTAGGCTGTGCAGGCTGGAGAGGGAAACACTGGGACCGGGAGGAAGAACTTTCTGTCCTCCTGCTTGGGCTGCTGGCACCTTTTAAAGAAACTGTTGTCCTTTTACCCCGTGCAGACCCATCTTCCCTACACCTTCCATTTCAACTACTTCCAGTGTTAGAACTCATGCCCTATTAGCCTGGACTGTTGCACAATGATAGAATTTTCCTTCCTTCAAAACAAAGGTGTGTTAATGCTGAGAAGGCTTTTATCAGCCTATGGTGATATAGTATGTGATATACTCATTTCAAAAAGAAAGTGTTGTGGGGTATTCCTATTACTAAAAACATTTTTTTTCTTTCTAATTCTGATTAGCAACTGCTGGCATTGACAATAAAGTTTGCCTTTGGAACCCCTATGTTGTCTCTAAGCCGGTTGGTGTCCTTTGGGGTCACTCAGCCAGTGTGATAGCTGTCCAGTTCTTTGCTGCAAGAAAACAACTTTTCAGCTTCTCCAGAGATAAAGTAAGTAACAGTGTACATTCAGTTTATTTAGTTCTGCCTCCCCACTTCCTACCCAAATCTATCTTTGGTTTGAAATTCCTCTTAGAGATGGTATAGATTTTTAAAATATAGTGACTTACTACTATGGTTTGGAAATCTATATTTAAAAAAAGATATTGATGATAATTTAGGATCGTCCTGGGCAACTGGATGAGTTATTTCATTAAAAAATTTTTTCAAACCATGTGCTCATAAATTAAATCCTTATTAATGAGTTTTCGATGGGTTGTTTTAAAAGTTTCCAAAGTATTCATTAACCCAATAAAAAAAAACAGAAATGGGAATGATAAATGTTACTTTGATAAGATATGGATGAATAGGATCACAGATGTAGGAAATGGACTTGTGGACACAGTGGGGGTCGGAAAGGATGGGAAGAATGGAGAGTGGCATTGACGTACATGCACTACCATGTGTGAAATAGATAGCTAGTTGGTGCTCCTGGTAAAGAACCCACCTGCCAATGCAGGGTCAGGAAGATCCCACTGAGGAGGGTACTGCAACCCACTCCAGTATTCTTGCCTGGAGAATCCCATAGAGAGAGGAGCCTGGCAGGCTGCAGTCTATAGTGTCGCACAGAGTTGGACACGACTGAAGAGACAACATGCGTGCAGTGGGAAGCTGGTGTAAAACACATATGTCCTCTGTGATGACCTAGAAGGGTGGAATGGAAGGGTGGGAGGGAGACTCAAGAGGGAAAGGACATGTGTATATATGTATATAGCTGATTCACATTCTTGTACAGCAGAAACTAACACAACACTGCAAAGCAATTACATTCAAATTAAAAAATATGGAATAGACACAATCAACCAGCGTTGCTTTGCTATTGAAGAGTCTCATAAGTTAAAAATCAAAGTTAATCTGCAGGATATTACATTAAGAAATTTCAGTTAAATATGTCTGTCCATTCTATTTGATGACATTGATACATATTCTATATAGGGTGGAAAAAACATTGTACCAGAATCAGATAGTCCGGGTTATACCTTGACCACATTATTTACTACTCATATCTCCCAGGTAAATTTCTTATCTCTAATAATCTAGTCATTTGTTCCCCTGTAAAGCTTCTGTTTTACATAATGCCTGACATAGATCCAGTAAACACGTGATAGATTTCAAGAAACCTGATTGTGAGAACACGGATAGGCTATACACTTATTGGGGACAGCCCTTGAGAGTTTTTCAGTGACTCGGACTTTTAACTTTATTCGGAAGTGATACACGTATTTGTGAAAATTAAATAGAATATAATAGAAATTCACCTCAACTCCTTAGCCTCACCTTATGAATAAAGGGAAACAATGGAAACAGTGAGAGATTTTATTTTGGGGGGCTCCAAAATCACTGCAGATGGTGAAAGCTGCCATGAAATTAAAAGGTGCTTGCTCCTTGGAAGAAAAGATATGACCAATCTAGACAGCATATTAAAAAGCAGAGACATTACTTTGACAACAAAGGTCCGTCTAGTCAAAGCCATGGTTTTTCCAGTAGTCATGTATGGATGTAAGAGTTGAACTATAAAGAAAGCTGAGGGCGTTTTTGAACCGTGGTGTTAGAGAAGATGCTTGAGAGTCCCTTGGACTGCAAGGAGATCCAACCAGTCTGTCATTAAGGAAATCAGTCTTGACTATTCATTGGAAGGGCTGATGCTGAAGCTGAAGCTCCAATATTTTGGACACCTGATGCGAGAAGCTGACTCATTTGAAAAGACCCTGATGCTGGGAAAGATTGAAGGCAAGAGGAGAAGGGAATGACATAAGATGACATGGTTGGGTGGCATCACCGACTCAATGGACATGAGTTTGAGCAAGATCTGGGTGTTGGTGATGGACAGGGAGGCCTGGCATGCTGCAGCCCATGGGGTCACAAAGAGTTGGACATGACTGAGTGACTGAACTGAACTGATACATAAGTCCTGTCAAACTTGCTTATTTTAGTATATTATGTATCAGACTGTAAATCTCCTTCACCACTGAACTACCAATTCCAGTTGATTCTGCCATCAAATATATTCATCAACTTCACCTCTCTCTCAGCTGCCACAGCTCTAATCCAAAATCTCATCTTCTTTTGAATTATCTCACCCAAACCATGGCAAATTTTTCCTAACATGTCTTTCTTCTTGCAGATGGGTCTCATTTCAATCTGGCCTCCATCCTGCTAATTCAGTGGTTTGTAAGAAAAATTCTTCAACAGCTTCTCTTACCCTCATTCTAAATGTCAGCACTAAAATTCTTAAGCTTTTCTATAAAACTCATCCCCAGACCAGGCCCAGCTCACTTCCTGCTTTTCTCTTCTGTTCATTCGGTGTTGCAGCCATATCACGCTTTGTTCCCACCATGCTGCATCATGATTCTGCTGCATGCCTGCTCTCTGTCTTCAGGTCCCTCTCCTCCATGCTCGACTGGCAAAAGCCTATTTATCCGTGAAGTTTCAGACTTTTTTGGAGTCTTTCATGGAGACCTAGGTGTTTGTTTCTCTGCACTCCCACACACCTGTGTCCCTTCTTAGAGCATGTGTCTTGTTGTACTGAAGTTGTTAGTTTGCTGTCTTAAGCTGGGTCGTATCTTTTCAGCTTGTGTGTTGGCATCAGTCATAGTGCTTTGCACCTCGCAGCATTTGTTCAGTGGTTATTTGTTGACAGTTTAAAGTGAAGACATATTACTGTGAATATCAAGTCACAAAGAAACTCAGAATGAAAACTCTTCTGATGCCTTAGTCTTATTTAGTTGTTCTATTTCCTAACGTCTTTTAGCTCTAACTCCTATTATTGAATTTCACACAATCTGACAAGTATACTTGAAGATTGTATATGTATATTGTGTCTTTCACTAGATTTTGAGTGCTTAAAGGCAAAGATTATTTGCTGAATTCATTTCTTTGAATTTTTTTTGTTGATGTGTATTGTGGTTGTTTATTTAGTCGCTAAGTCGTGTCTGACTCTGTGACCCTGTATACTATAGCCTGCCAGTCTCCTCTGTCCATGGGATTTCCCAGGCAACAATACTGGAGGGGGTTGCCATTTTCTTCTCCAGGGCATCTTCCTGACCCAGGGATCGAATCTGTCTCCTGCATTTGCAGGCGGATTCTTTACCACTGAGCCATGAGGGAAGCCCACCATACACATAGTAGGTCCTTAATAAATCTTAGTTAAGGAAGTAAATCTTTATCAGAGCTAAGTATGAAGGAAATAACAGATATTTTATCATTACAGAATTCCCTGAAAGGTGGTATACCTTTAGAAGCAAGTGGAAAAAAATGTTCTTAAGAGTCAGAATTAATTGCATATAGCTATCATCAATGTTAAGACTGCCTGGTCTCTTTAAAGGCAATTTTATCATTCTATTTTTGCTTTGACTTTTAAAACATTATGGTGTAATAAAGCTTGTCATGCTGTCTTTCACATTAGTCTAAATCCATTTCACTTCGATAAATGCATAATAATCTTAGCCTGTATGTCTTCACAATAAACAACAGGTTTTCAGCTACCAGGTTAATCTTTGGCTTTATTGTCATAAAATTCTTCTGTATATTTTATAGGACTAGGGTTAATTTAGGGAATGGGGAAAATGAAAGAAAGCATTCTTTTTTCAAAAAGTCTTTGATTGAACCATATTTATGCCTATGAATTGCTAATAGAGGATTTTCAAATCAAAGCAATTTAGATCTAAATAACTTCCTCCAATAATGACCTGAGACTTCAACTGTTTTTTTTTGAAAACTGCAGTACTGTGCTTTCCAATGATGATTAAACAATAAATTTATCTGTAGAATTTAATATTATACTAAGCAATAGTCCAATTGCATTTTGTTTCTGAGCCCTAAATTGTCTCATAAAATGGTAATCACTGATTGATAGCACGGCCCTGCTGGGAACCAATAACTTGGTCATTTAAAGGAGGAATCACCATGGGAAGTAAAAGGATTTTCAAAGCCTCTGGGAAATACCTCTGCTGGGGGTTGACATTCCAACCAGGAAATCTGATTAGGCTTTTCTATTGCTCCTAACTCCTCTCTTAGGCTGCTCATCCTGAATTGGCCACCAGAATCAGATCAGTTTGTAACTTAATATTTTGTTTGAGGTTTTGATTTTTTCCAGAGTGTAGTTTCTATACTGTGGTCCCACGGTTGGGAAGGAAAATACAAAGGCTCTTGTGCTGGTGACTAGTTCTTACCTGTCTGTCTTCCTTTCTGTCCTGCATACCATTTCTCCTCAAATTTCCTCCATCCATCTAGAGACAAAGCCGGTTTCATTTTGTTTAAATTGTACAAGTAAACAGATTAATGATCTTTTGTAGAAATTGCAAACGAGGAAGCAAGTTGGAAAGAAGTAAATATTCCTTTTCTTCACCCTCTTAAAATCAATTCCTCTTCCAAGAAATAGCTATTATTAACACTTGATCTGTATAGTCTCACATTTTTATCATATACTTACATATTATAGTATTGATATATTACATTTTAATATGTGGTGGTGTCATAATTTGTTATTTATGTCCCTTCTTATGTGTGTATACAAATTCAAAGTACTATTTATTATTACTTTTATATAAATGGCATCACATGATATATATTTTTCTGCCGCTTCCTTTTCCCTAAACAATATCTCCTGCAGATCTTTCATTATGAGTGTACATATACCTGATTTTTTTTCCTGCTGCATAATAATTCATAGAATGGATGGTCAACCTTAATTATTCAATCGCATGTTGATTATAAGAGATATCGTGTCTATGACACCTACACACACATGCACATACACATCTTTAAGACCACATAAGTTGATTTCTTTGTGATATGTTCCTAGAGATGAATTTCTAGAAATGATGCTATTGGGCCAACAGGGATTCAATTCTTAAAGAATGATTTAGATCCAGAATTTGTGTCAATTGGTATATTCATCAGAGGTGTGTAAAGGTGTAAAGGTATTTGTTTCCCTGCACTCTTGGTAATGATGTGTGTGTGTGTGTGTTGTGTGCTCAGTCATGTCTGACTCGTTGAGACTCCATGGACTGTAGCCCTCCAGGCTTCTTTTTCCAAGGAATTTTTCAGGCAAGAACACCGGAGTGGATAGCCATTTCCTACTCCAAGGGATCCTCCTGAGCCAGGGATCGAACACTCACCTCTTGTATCTCCAGCATTGGCAAGTGGATTCTTTACCACTCCGCCACGTGAGAAGATCCTTTGGTAATGACAGATACCATTAATGTGCTTATTCTTTTGTGAATCTAATGGACAAAAAATTAGAATGAATTTCTTCAATTATTTACTGACCATTTCTATTTCTATTTTTTATGGTGCATTATCTGATCATGTTCTTTATTTTTTTTCATGATTTTAAAAAACTTTATTTATTTTTAGTCGGAGGATAATTGCTTTAAAATGTTGGATTGGTTTCTGTCTTACATCAACATGAATCAGCCGTAGGTATACATATGTCCCCTGTCTCTTGAACCTACCACCTCCCACCCCATCCCACCCCTTTAGGTTGTCATTGAACACCAACTTGAGCTTCCTGTGTCACATAGCAAATTCCCACTGGCTATTTGTTTTACACATGGTAAGGTATGTATTTCAGTGCTGCTCTCTTAATTCATCCTATCCCCTCCTTCTCCCACTGTATCCACAAGTCTGTTCTCTATGTCTGTGTCTCTTTTGCTGCCCTTTAAATTCTTTTATCTTATTAACTGAACTCAGGACTATACTATCAGCAGTTGTAGTTTGGAAAATAAATTGATTATCCCTTATTATATATGATGCAAGTATTTCGCCTCTGTCAAGCATACTGCTTTTAACTTTGTTCATGTGAGTTTTAAAAAATTATTGTATTTATTTATGTATTGCTGTGCTGGATCTTCATTGCTACCTGCAGGCTTTCTCAGTTTTCAGTGTGAGGGCCTCTTACTGCAATGGCTTCTCTTGTTACAGAGCACAGGCAGGCTCTAGAGTGCTCAGGCTTCAATAGTTGTGGCACATGGGCTCAGTAGTTGTGGGGTAAGAGCTTAGCTGTTCTTCCACATGTGGGATCTTCCCAGGCCGGGGATTGAACCAGTGTCCCCTGCATTGCAAGGTGGATTCTTAACCACAGGATCACCAGGAAAGACCTGTTTATGTGATTTTTATCATTCAAAAGTTTTGTTTTTGCAAAACTGAGTCTAAGAAATGATTTTCTTTATGGCTCTGGATTTTGTATCTAGCTTAAGAATGTGTTCCACACATCATATTTATAGAGGTGTTCTCCTTTGGTTTCAGCTAATACTTTTTATATTGTTGATTTTTTTTTGCATTTAATTTTGCAGTTTATTTTTATGTAAATTTTTTGTTCTACAAATGGGTATCCAGGAGGTTTTTGAATAATTGTTTTGAATAATTTGTTCCCTGGTGGCTCAGATAGTAAAGAGTCTGCCTGCAGTGTGGGAGACCCCAGTTCGATCCTTGGGTCCAGAAAATCCCCTGGAGAAGGACATGGCAACCCATTCCAGTATTCTTGCCTGGAAAATCCCATGGATGGAGGAGCCTGGCAAGCTACAGTCCATGAGGTCGAAAAGAGTCCGACATGACTGAGTGACTTTACTTTCACTCACTGGTTTCAAATTCCATTGTTATTATTTGAATTTCCATGTATACATGAATTTGTTCTTGGATGCTTTATTCTTTCCATTAGTCTGTCTTTTCTTGCATGCATATATCACCGTTTTAACCAGCATAGTTTTTTTATATGTTGTGATACCTGGCAGAGAAATTCCTACTTCTGTTTTTTTATTTTAATTTTAACAACCCCCTGGCATTCCAATCCCAAAGAAAGGCAATGCCAAAGAATGCTCAAACTACTGCACAACTGCACTCATCTCACATGCTAGTAAAGCAATGCTCAAAATTCTCCAAGCCAGGCTTCAACAATACATGAACCATGAACTTCCAGATGTTCAAGCTGGTTTTAGAAAAGGCAGAGGAACCAAAGATCAAATTGCCAACATCCTCTGGATCATCAAAACAGCAAGCATTCCAGAAAAATATCTATTTCTGCTTTATTGACTATGCCAAAGCCTTTGACTGTGTGGATCACAATAAACTGTGGAAAACTCTTCAAGAGATGGGAATACCAGACCGCCTGACCTGCCTCTTGAGAAACCTGTATGCAGGTCAGGAAGCAACAGTTAGAACTGGACATGGAACGACAGACTGGTTCCAAATAGGAAAAGGAGTACGTCAAGGCTGTATATTGTCACTGTGCTTATTTAACTTATCTGCATCATGGGAACATCATGAGTACATCATGGGAAACGCTGGACTGGAAGAAGCACAAGCTGGAATCACGATTGCTGGGAGAAATATCAATCACCTCAGATATGCAGATGACACCACCCTTATTGCAGAAAGTTAAGAAGAACTAAAGAGCCTCTTGATGAAAGTGAAAGATGGGAGTGAAAAAGTTGGCCTAAAGCTCAGCATTCAGAAAAACTAAGATCATGGCATCTGGTCCCATTACTTCATGGCAAATAGATGGGGAAACAGTGGAAAGAGGGGCTGACTTTATGTTTTTGGGCTCCAAAATCACTACAGATGGTGATTTCAGCCATGTAATTAAAATATGCTTACTCCTTGGAAGGAAAGTTATGATCAACCTAGATAGCATATTGAAAAGCAGAGACATTACTTTGTCAACAAAGGTCTGTCTAGTCCAGGCTATGGTTTTTCCAGTAGTTATGTACAGATATGAGAGTTGGGCTATAAAGAAAGCTGAGTGCTGAAGAATTGATGCTTTTGAACTGTGGTGTTGGAGAAGACTCTTGAGAGTCCCTTGGACTGCAAGGAGATCCAACTAGTCCATCCTAAAGGAGATCAGTCCTGGGGGTTCATTGGAAGGACTGATGTTGAAACTGAAACTCCAATACTTTGGCTACCTCTTGCGACAGGCTGATTCATTTGAAAAGACCCTGATGCTGGCAGGGGGAGAAGGGGACTACAGGATGAGATGGTTGGATGGTATCACTGACCCAATGTAAATGAGTTTGGGTAAACTCTGGGAGTTGGTGATGGACAGGGAGGCCTGGAGTGCTGTGGTTCATGGGGTCGCAAAGAGTTGGACACAACTGAGCGACTGAACTGAACTGAACTGGCATTTTATCTTTCTAAGTAAATGTTAGGATCAGTATTCATGTTCCATGAAAAACTACATTAATTTTTGAACTGGATTTCCCTTGATTTTGAACATGACATCGTTAAAATACTGAGAATACATATTCTGTATTTTACTTATTGATTCTTTTAATGGTCTTTCCAGAAAAATTGTACACTAAGTTTCCATTCCTTGTTGAGGTTTTTCCTCCACATTTCAGAAGGCATTTTGTCATATTCTTGACTTTTATGGGGGTGTTTATAATGGGATGTGCCCACTTTCTATATAACCTATGCATTTAGTTTTTAAATGTAACAATTTTTTTTCTAAACATTTTTTAACTGCCTGTTAATTGTATATACTCTTTTGTTGTTTGCTCATTTGGGGGATTTTGACTTTTAGGTCTTTAATTTCATTTTAATTACTGCATTTTCTTATCAGATAATTTTAATACCTGGAGTCATTGGAGAACCAAATTTGATATTTGCTATTCTGGTGATTCTCCCACATGGTGACATGTTTCCTTTTTATGTCTGGTTATCCTTTATTGTTACCTCATTTTTGGTTGTTGCTAAACTATAGACATTCTGAAGAATGAAATTGAAAATGCTTTCCTCCAGAGAAGATTTGTGTTTGTTTCTGCAATATGGAAGTAAAGAAAGCTATTGTCCTGAGGCTACTGCATTTCCTTTTTCTTTGTCCCTTTAATTGAGCAATCTTGCTTCAGTGCCTCGGTTGTCCTGCTGGTCCAAGGCTTAGGCTCCTGGTTATAGTCTCTTCATGTATGCATACTGTTCACTGTCTCCATATTAAGTTTGCTTCTTATACCTCTTTCTTTTTTTGGACCTGTGGAGATTGTTTTCAATCCCTGAAGATCCAGCAAGGCGACAGAAATTATGTTTTAGTCATAGCTATTTTTCTTTGAAGCAGTAAAGCCCCCTACAAAAACCTAGTCTGCAGTGATACTTGAACCAGAGTTCCCTTATTTTAGTTGGTTTTCATTTACTTTCTTCAAAAAAGGTTGTTAGTATAACTATTGAGCTTAAAAAAAGAAAGAAGTTTAAAGTGTTTATGTTTACTTTGTGAAATAAAAAAGAGAGAGTAATCTTTAAAACACCAAGTTTGAAAATTTCTGTTTAAAGCCTGGGAAAAAAACCTGGTTATGTTTTTCAGTGTTATGTGAGTAATGATAATAGCCAAAAAATCAATTTAACTGAAGTTTTAAAATCCCCAAGTGAATTTTGTTCTGGAAAAAAAAAAAAAAAACAGCCTTTGAAACAAAATGTTGATGTTAGTTAAATTTATTGCCGAACTTGAACTGGGAAATTAGTGAGATTTTTTTCAAAACAATTCATAGTGTTAAGAAGCATTTTGACTTTTTCAAGGTCAGTGATAGAATACCAAACAGACACACAATAGAAATCTGTGTCTTAGAGCTGTATGTCTTCTCTCATTTTTATTGAAAAGGATGAAAATAAAAAAAAAAGATGATAATGGCTATGGTAACAATTTAAGGGTGAATAGCACAACAGATTTTAATTTCCAACTAATATCTTAAATTAGATCTCATCCTGGGGGGAAAAAATGGCAAAAATATTTCTTAAAAGAAGATCTGTTATATGAGTTAAAGATAAAAACACTAACTGAGGTGTTCAGTAGAATACTATTGCTAGCATATATCATGTCAAACAAAATTGCCTCTAAACATTCACTGATTATGCCTTTGTGGATTATCCCAAGGCTGAAATTCTAAATAAATAGACTTGTTAATACATAAAGGTATATTCAGAAGAGCCAATGCCCTCAGTTCCTGTTATCCTATTATCTGCAAGTAGGCTATCCATTTTTGTGGATTATCCTGGAGAGCTGAGCTGCTGCACTGCTGTCTTCAAAATCCCCTAGTGCTATATTCTCTCTCTGTCTCTCTTTCTTATTGTCATTTTATATCTATGCCCTGCAGGATGGCAGGACTTAGTAGCAAATGTTTGATGCAGTCAAACAAGTCTCATTTAGATACAGTTGTCTGTCTTCTACTTTTTTCTCATTTTTCTATCATTATTAGGAAACTTAACAGCTTTTCCCCCAACCGCTTTGAATAAAATTTGAACATGTTGCTAATATGTAAATAATACTGGTTTGGTTTTTAAAAGTGCACTGAAAACAGATTCTATATCCATCCATACATCTATTTGTGCATCCAACCTTCCCACTTAATAAGTTACCCACTTAATAAATCTAATATTTATAGGATAAAAAAAGTTTTATTTATTTATTTATTATAGTTGTATTAGGCTTCCCCAATGGCTTGGCAATAAAGAATCCACCTGCAAAGCCCAAGCCACAGGAGATGCGGATTCCATCCCTAGGTCAGGAAGATGCACTGGAGGAGAGCATGGAAATCCATTCCTGTATTCTTGCCTGGGAAATCCCATGGACAGAGGAGCCTGGTGGGCTTGGGTCCATGGGGTTGCAAACATTATAGTTTTGTTATGCCTGTGTGAAATGATTCTGCCCATCTCTAGCAGGGACAAGAAAGAAATTCCTCAGTAAAATTAGACTACATTTCTTTAACCCAATTTTCACAATACCCTTTCTTGAAACTGCTTCCATTTTGTTATTTTGGAACCTATAGATAATGGATCGAGCAATTTCAGTACATTCCAAAAAAAAATGGTAGAATTTCAAAGCTGGCAGGAGCCCATTCTGTATAAAGATGAGGAAATGGAAAGGTAATATAATACACCTAAACGGACAGACCTGAGTAGTATTAAAATGAGGATCAGCGTGTCTGGAGTCTCCATCTTTGATTTCTAGTGCTAGTTATGATTTGTACTGGATTTGCTTTCATAATCCTGCATTATCAAGTGGTAGCAAGATAAAGATTAAGTAGAAAGATGTCTTCATCATTATGTGAAAAGCTAAATTCTGTCTTGATATATAATCACAAGCTTGGATATTTATTCCTCCTAATACTATAAAAATGGAGATGAAATAAAGAGCCGTGCATAAATCATTTCAAGGACTAGACTTAGTAAGTCTGTGTTTGGACAAGCATCACAAGTTCTCAGGTATCGTGATGAAAATAGAAGGTACAGTTTAGATGAGAATTTATGGAAAATATAAATTAAAAAATAATCATTTATCCAATGATAATTTTTAAGTCTGGATGTTTGTCCAGTTCTTTATTTTACCTACTAAGAATAAAGGAAACATCTCTAAGATATTTGGAATGGAAAATGATATTAAATATACTCCTTTCTGAAATGTGGCATAACCCTCTTCCAGAAGTCAACATGAACATATAAAAGAGGAAAATGAAGAATTCTCAATAATAAATAGTTATTTAAGTGATATTTTACAAAGAAAATAGAATTAATGTGAGATATTTTTCATGATTAAAGAGATATAGGCTGATTAGGGGAGCACAGTTATCTGGCTTTTAAAGCCAAGTCACATGATATTACTTATTTAACTTATATGCAGAGTACATCATGAGACACGCTGGGCTGCAGGAAGCACAAGCTGGAATCAAGATTGCCAGGAGAAATATCAATAACCACAGATATGCAGATGACACCACCCTTATGGCAGATAGTGAAGAGGAACTAAAAAGCCTCTTGATGAAGGTGAAAGAGGAGAGTGAAAAAGTTGGCTTAAAGCTTAACATTCAGAAAACAAAGATCATGGCATCTGGTCCCATCACTTCATGGCAAACAGATGGGAAAACAGTGGAAATAGTGTCAGACTTTATTTTTTGGGGCTCCAAAATCACTGCAGATGGTGACTGCAGCCATGAAATTAAAAGACGCTTACTCCTTGGAAGGAAAGTTATGACCAACCTAGACAGCATATTAAAAAGCAGAGACATTACTTTGTCAACAAAGGTCTGTCTAGTCCAGGCTATGGTTTTTCCAGTAGTTATGTACAGATATGAGAGTTGGACTATAAAGAAAGCTGAGTGCTGAAGAATTGATGCTTTTGAACTGTGGTGTTGGAGAAGACTCTTGAGAGTCCCTTGGACTGCAAGGAGATCCAATCAGTCCATCCTAAAGGAGATCAGTCTTGGGGGTTCATTGGAAGGACTGATGTTGAAGCTGAAACTTCAATACTTAGGCCACCTCATGCAAAAAGCCAACTCATTTGAAAAGACCCTATTGCTGGGAAAGATTGAGGGCAGGAGGAGGAGCGGACGACAGAGGATGAGATGGTTGAATGCCACCACCGACTCGATGGACATGGGTTTGGGTGGACTCCGGAAGTTGGTGATGGACAGGGAGGCCTGGTGTGCTTCGATTCATGGGGTCCCAAAGAGTCGGACACAACTGAGCGACTGAACTGATCTGAACTGAAAGCCAAGGCAAATGATATTACTGATTAAGCTGAGAGAAAGAGACCTTAAAAGCAAGTTGAAAAGCTAAAGTATAATACAGTGGAAATACTTGGGAAATTAAAGAAACCTCATGCTTGAGCCCCATCCTCAGAGAGTCTGATTTAATTGGTTTTGGAAAAGGGCCCAAACATGAGCATTTTCTCAAACACCATTGGTATTTTTAGTGTCAAGATTAATAATCACTATCATAGATTATGTAAGTATAGGAAAAAATGAAAATCATATGGGAAGTCACATGCCATGACATTATTTCTGGGAGAACTGAAACACTGTTGCAATGGAGTATTACTCTGCCATTAAAAAGAATACATTTGAATCAGTTCTAATGAGGTGGATGAAACTGGAGCCTATTATACAGAGTGAAATAATCCAGAAAGAAAAACACCAATACAGTATAATAACGCATATATATGGAATTTAGAAAGATGGTAATGATAACCCTGTATGTGAGACAGCAAAAGAGACACAGATATATAGAACAGTCTTTTGGACTCTGTGGGAGAGGGCAAGGGTGGGATGATTTGGGAGAATGGCATTGAAACATGTATACTATCATGTGTGAAATGAATCACCAGTCCAGGTTTGATGCATGATACAGGATGTTAGAGGCTGGTGCACTGGGATGACCCAGCGGGATGGGATGGGGAGGGAGGTGGGACAGGGGCTCAGGATGGGGAACACATGTACACCCATGGCGGATTCATGTCAAGGTATTGCAAAACCAATACAATATTGTAAAGTAATTAGCCTCCAATTAAAATAAATTAATTAAAAAAAAAGAAACACTGTGTTGTACATTGATGACACTATATAAATGTTGTTGGCTTTGATTCTTAGCAGAAAGAAAAATTAGATAGTTAAAGATGGAAGGGAACTTAGTAGGATCACTAATTATGAGAATTAAGGGTTCTTCAAGGGAAGGAGGGAAAGAAGAAAAGTAAAAATTAATTTTAAGAAAAATTAATAAAGATACACACTATGATTTTTAAAAAGCACCTCTAGTTTTGATTGCTGATAGCAGGAACTCACCTGTCATAGAGTAGAGGTTCACTCATCTATTTTTAATTTTTCATTTAATTAAATGTGACTAAATGTCAACAAAATATTAAAGTCAATATAAATGATTTGAACAACATGTGGAAAATGATTCTGGGGAAATTATAATCCATTAATATTGTTGGGTTATCTTGCCCCATATTGTTTTTCTAAAATGAAGTTAATTCTCCTGAAATAAAGTTAATTTCAGCTTTTTTAGGAACAAATTCATACCAAACAAGACAGAATTTTGAACAATGGGGATATAACTATTTTAAGTTATATGAGAGTTTGAGAGTGATATAGATGTGTTTAATCTTGTGACTCTAACATTCAAAATAATAACTTATCAATCCTATTATATTTAGAACACTTTGAAATATATTTGAAAGTCTTAGTTCTTACAGGATTTATAGTTTTGAAGATAAACATTTGCCTCAGAGTTGCCAGAATGTTTTAAATAAAAATTATAAGGTTTAAGAATTAGAATGAGTTGTTTAATAAAAATATTCTTGTCAAGAAAACCCAGTGTACTTTTATAAACATATAGTCTTGGGGTTAGAAGGGTTGGTAATGCTTTTTATCTGGGAGGGTTTGACTATGTCAGTTTAAGTTTGTTACAAGCGTTAGTACATGGATACATTACCCAATACATCAGTTCAGTTCAGTTCAGTCACTCAGTCATGTACGACTCTTTGCTACCCCTTGAATCACAGCACACCAGGCCTTCCTATCCATCACCAACTCCCGGAGTTTGCCCAAACTCATGTCCATTGAGTCAATGATGTCATCTAACCATCTCATCCTCTGTCATCCCCTTATCCTCCTGCCTTCAATCTTTCCCAGCATCAGGATCTTTTCAAATGAGTCAGCTCTTCACATCAGGTGGCCAAAATATTGGGGTTTCAGCTTCAACATCACTCCTTCCATTGAACACCCAGGACTGATTTCCTTTAGGATGGACTGGTTGGATCTCCTTGCAGTCCAAGGGACTCTCAAGAGTCTTCTCCAACACCACGATTTAAAAGCATCAATTTTTCGGCACTCAGCTTTCTTTATAGTCCAACTCTCACATCCATACATGACTACTGGAAGAACCATAGCCTTGACTAGATGGACTTTTGTTGACAAAGTAATGTCTCTGCTTTTGAATATGCTATCTAGGTTGGTCATATATTTTCTTCCAAGGAGTAAGAGTCTTTTAATTTCATGGCAGCTGTCACCTTCTGCAGTGATTTTGGAGCCCAGAAAAATAAAGTCTGACGCTGTTTCCACTGTGTCCCTATCTATTTGCCATGAAGTAATGGGACAGGATGCCATGATCCGGTTTACCCCAAGCATACTCATTTCTGCAAGATTTTTGAAAAATCCTCATAACATTTTCTTGTGAATTAGATGAGATCTGCAATTGGGTAAATAACCATGTAGAAGTTGAGGCAAGCTTTGTTTATGGAAGTGTTATATTTTTCGACTTATCCTAGCTAATATTTGTCATCAGTGAGCTGGATAAAAACATAGTTATTAGATGAACCACAGCCTTCAGAAAATTAAGAAAATATCTATTTACTATTTACAGTATTCCATGGGATGTGTGGACAAATCAGGGAGGAGTTATCAATATAATATAATTAGGATTCAAAACTGTATTCTTATACTTTGAACCTAGAAAAATCCTAACTTTAGCTTACAACATCAGATTTTTGAAGGTAGAATATTAGATGTTTGCCTTGTTTATTCATGGGAATAAGATTTAGAGTTTTACTCAGTCAGGACCTCAAGGTAAGGGCGATGCATATTGGAATGGCTTATTCAGCTAATGTAAAAATAGAGTTTTTAAAGAAGTCACAGTGTCTGTAACAGTGGTTAGAACACACTTGAAATATTGGCTCAGTTCTGGGGACTCTAAGGTGTTCATGCTATATATTGGTGAGTAGAGATATACTGTCTTCTATTGATGGTACATTAAACATTGTGTAAATATATTATTTTAAAGTGTACAACACTAGGACTTCCCTGGTGACTCAGTGGTAAAGAATCCACCTGCCAGTGCAGGAGCCACAGGAGACAAGGGTTTGATCCCTGGGTGGGGAAGCTCCCCTGGAAGAGGGAATGGCAACCCACTCCAGTAGTCTTGCCTGGAGACTGGAGGAGCCTGGCAGGCTACAGTCCATGGGGTCACAAAGAATCAGACACAACTGAAGCAACTTAACACACACACAATGTTTAGGACCAAAAAATACAATGTTTAGATTGGGGCAAGGGGATGAGAAAGGGAGAATAGGAGTGTAAGTAAGTATTTCTTTCAGAAGAGAGTGTTATTCGATGTACAATTAATATATGCTATATTCACACAGGCACACATGCATGCACACCCACACAAACAGCTGTTATTTGGTGTTATGGAGAAAACCATAACTCAGAAACAGTCAAAGAAGGTTGTCTCTGAGATGGGGGGTGGGGGGGATGGGGACTTGGGATTGAGAGGGATGAATTGATTAAAAAAAAAAAAACATTTTAATGCTATTGGATTTTACACAATGGACATATCTTATTACATTTTTTAGAAAAAGTTATCAAGGCCTGGATGACCAACCTCCCTGGAGAGAAAGTGAAAAAAAAAAAAAGACGAAGTGAGAGAATCAAGAGTGGGATCTACAAATGATGCTATGATTTAGAAGGAACTGGGGGTCATCTACCCTGGACAAGAGCTGTATGAAGAGACTTATGTAGATGTAGGGAAAGAGAGTAGAAATGTAAGAGATGTAGGGAAAAGAGAAGTAGGGGAAGAGAAGGAAGGCTTTGGCTTATCATAGTGCTATAGGAATTCCTATCCCATGGGATCCCAGGATCTGCATGGGAGACTCGTGTATCTATGTATCCAAAGAAATTCTATGGAATATTGTGCTCATATATGAATATGTGCATTTAAGAGGAGGGGATGCACCATCGTTTTCAACTGATTTTTTTCCCCCAAAGGAGTATAAGATTTAAAATAGGTTAAAACTACAGGGTCACTTGCCTTATGGAGTAATAAACACTTGTGTAAAGAGGCCATCTTTTATAGATAATTTAGAAATAATTCTCACACTGGATAAAGCACACTGGTTTATTTGAAAGAAACTTTTTCTGCTCTAAGGTTCTAATATTTATATAATAAAAAGGAATAAAACACATTTATAATAAAACATTTATTGGGCACTTGCTACATATAGCTCATCATGCCAAATGCTTGACATGGGCTCTCATTCAATCTTTATAGGGTCAGATTACATAGGTACCAGGCTTCCCTGATAGCACAGTTGGTAGAGAATTGCCTGCAATGCAGGAGACTCTGGGTCGATTCCTGGGTCAGGAAGATCCACTGGAGAAGGGATAGGCTACCCACTCCAGTATTCTTGGGCTTCCCTCAGCTGGCTAGGGGGTGGCTCAGCTGGTAAAGAATCTGACTGTAATGTGGGAGACCTGGGTTTGATCCCTGGATTGGGAAGATCCCTGGAGAAGGGAATGGCTACCCACTCCAGTATTCTGGCCTGTAGAATTCCAAGGACTGTATAGTCCATGGGGTTGCAAAGAATCGGACATGACTGAGTGACATTCCCTTTCACTTTTCAGGTAGGTATCACATCAAAAACTCAGAGAGACAAAGAAACTTACTAGAGTTCACTCTGCAGTAAGGGACAGAGCTAAGATGACAGCCGAAGAAGTCTGGCCCTAGAACTGGCCTGAAGCCCCCTTTGGAAGGGTTTTTCCCTCTCATTCTGACTCGCCCTCACTGAAAGAATTAGTCGCTCAGTCATGTCTGACTCTTTCCAACTGTATGGACTGTAGCTCGCCGGCTGCTCTGTCCATGGAATTCTCCAGGCAAGAATACTGGAGTAGGTAGCCATTCTCCAGGGGATCTTCCCCACCCAGGTGTTGAACCAGGGTTTCCTGCATTGCAGCCAAATTCTTTACCCTCTGAGCAACCAGGAAAGCCTGATTCTCCCTCACTGCACTGTGTTAATTCTACTCCATGACTGACAGTGGCAACACTGGCATCTGCAGAGCTCCTCTTCCCATTTCCTTCAGTGCTTGTCCACGTGTGTGGCATTTTGGTGCCTTAATTGTCTGTGTTATCTGAACTTGATTTCCTTTAATGGACTTCCCTGGTGACTCAGACAGTAAAGAATTTTGTTTCACAAAAAATACATATATTATCTACCTAGCTAGCTATTATCTATTCTTCTATCTATATAGAGAAAGAGATTGTTTTCATTTTCTTTTGCTACTTTGACAGATAACAACAAACTCAATGGTTTGCAACAGCATACCTTTTATGTTTTGTAGGTTAGAATTGTAGCCTGGTTCTCAATGGAGTAAAATCAAGGTACTCACAGGGCTGTCTTCTTTTCTGGAGGCACTGGAGGAGAATTTGTTTCCTTGCCTTTCCCAACTCCCTTGGTTCATAGCCCCTTTTGTCCATCCTCCAAGCCAGGAACACTGGTGGTAGTTTTAATTGCCGAGTCGTGTCCAACTCTTGTGACCCCATGGACTGTAGCCTGCCAAGGCTCTTCTACCCATGGGATTCTCCAGGCAAGAATACTGCAGTGATTTGCCACTTCCTTCTCTGGGGGATCTTCCCAACCAAGGAATCAAATCCCAGTCATCTGCATTGCAGGCGGATTCTATACTGACTGAGCTACCAGGGAAGCCCTAGGCAGAGTTTATCTTACATTCTGGAACTTTAATCTCCCTGTGGTTATATTGTTGTTTAGTCACTTCAGTTCAGTTCAGTTCAGTCACTCAGTTGTGTCTGACTCTTTGTGACCCTGTGGGCTGCAGCATGACAGGCCTCCTTGTCCATCACCAACTCCCAGAGTTGACTCAAACTCATGTCCATTGAGTTGGTGATGCCATCCAACCATTTCATCCTCTGTCGTCCCCTTCTCCTCCTGCCCTCAATCTTTCCCAGAATCAGGGTCTTTTCAAATGAGTCAGTTCTTCACATCAGGTGGCCAAAGTATTTGAGTTTCAGCTTCAACATCAGTCCTTTCAATGAATATTCAGGACTGATTTCCTTTAAGGGGGACTGGTTGGATCTCCTTGCAGTCCAAGGGACTCTCAAGAGTCTTCTCCAACACCACAGTTCAAAAGCATCAATTCTTCGGTGCTCAGCCTTCTTCACAGTCCAACTCTCACATCTATACATGACTATTGGAAAAACCATAGCCTTGACTAGATGGACCTTTGTTGGCAAAGTAATGTCTCTGCTTTTTAATATGCTGTCTAGGTTGGTCATAACTTTTCTTCCAAGGAGTAAACATCTTTTTATTTCATGGTTGCAATCACCATCTGCAGTGATTTTGGAGCCCACCAAAATAAAGTCTGACACTGTTTCCTCATCTATTTGTCATGAAGTGATGGGATCAGATGCCATGATCTCAGTTTTATGAATGTTGAGCCTTAAGCCAACTTTTTCACTCTCTTCTTTCACTTTAATCAAAAGGCTCTTTAGTTCTTCTTCACTTTCTGAAATAAGGGCAGTCTGTCTGCCCTTCTCCATCAGAGGGCAGACAGACTAAAAACCACAATCACAGAAAATTAACAATCTAATCACATGGACCACAGCCTTGTCTAACTCAGTGAAACTAAGCCATGCCGTGTAGGGCCACCCAAGATGGACGGGTCATGGTGGAGAGTTCTGACAAAATGTGGTCCACTGGAGAAGGGAATGGCAAACCACTTCAGTATTCCTGCCTTGAGAACCCCATGGACAGTATGAAAAGGCAAAAAGATAGGACACTGAAAGATGAACTCCCCAGGTTGGTATGTGCCCAATATGCTACTGGAGATCAGTATAGAAATAACTCCAGAAAGAATGAAGAGACGGAGCCAAAGCAAAAACACCACCCAGTTGTGAATTTGATTGGTGATGGAAGCAAGGTCCAATGCTGTAAAGAGTAATATTGCAAAGGAAACTGGAATGTTAGGTCCATGAATCAAGGCAAGTTGGAAGTGATCAATCAGGAGATGGGAGGAGTGAATGTCGACATTTTAGGAATCAGTCAACTAAAATGGACTGGAAAGGGTGAATTTAACTCAGATGACCATTATATCTACTACTCTGGGCAAGAATCCCTTAGAAGAAGTGGAGTAGGCATCATGGTCAACAAAAGAGTCCAAAATGCAGTACTTGGATGCAGTCTCAAAAATTACAGAGTAATCTCTGTTCATTTCCAAGGCAAACCATTCAATATCATGGTAATCCAAGTCTATGCCCTGACCAGAAATGCTGAAGAAGCCGAAGTTGAACAGTGCTATGAAGACCTACAAGACCGTCTAGAATTAACAACAAAAAAAAGATGTTCTTTTCATTATAGGGGACTGGAATGCAAAAGTAGGAGTCAAGAAACACCTGGAGTAACAGGCAAATTTGGCCTTGGGATACGGAATGAAGCAGGGCAAAGGCTAATAGAGCTCTGCCAAGAGAATGCACTGGTCATGATAAGCACCTTCTTCCAACAACACAAGAGAAGACTCTACACATGGACATCACCAGATGGTCAGCACTGAAATCAGATTGATTATATTCTTCATAGCCTAAGATTAAGAAGCTCTATACAGTCAGCAAAAACAAGACCAGGAGCTGACTGTGGTTCAGATCGTGAACTCCTTATTGCCAAATTCAGACTTAAATTGAAAAAAGTAGGGAAAATCACTAGACCATTCAGGTATAATCCCTGATTATACAGTGGAAATGAGAAATAGATTTAAGGGACTAGATCTGATAGAATGCCTGATGAACTATGGACGGAGTTTCATGACATTGTATAGGAGACAGGGAGCAAGACCATCTCCAAGAAAAAGAAATGCAAAAAAGGAAAATGGCTGTCTGAGGAGGCCTTAGGAATAGCTGTGAAAAGAAGAGAAGCGAAAAGCAAAGGAGACAAGGAAAGATATACTCATTTGAATGCAGAGTTCCAAAGAATAGCAAGGAGAGATAAGAGAGCCTTCCTCAGTGATCAGTGCAAAGAAATAGAAGGAAAAAATAGAATGGGAAAGACTAGAGGTCTCTTCAAGAAAATTAAAGATACCAAGGGAACATTTCATGCAAAGATGGGCTCAACAAAGGACAGAATTGGTATGGACCTAACAGAAACAGAAGATATGAAGAAGAGGTGGCAAGAATACACAGAAGAACTGTACAAAAAAGATCTTCATGACCCAGATAATCATGATGGTGTGATCACTCACCTAGAGCCAGACATCCTGGAATGTGAACTGAAGTGGGCCTTAGGAAGCATCACTATGAACAAAGCTAGTGGAGGTGATGGAATTCCAGTTGAGTTATTTCAAATCCTCAAAGATGATGCTGTGAAAGTGCTACACTCAATATGCCAGCAAATTTGGAAAACTCAGCGGTGGCCCAGGACTGGAAAAGGTCAGTTTTCATTCCAATCCCTAAGAAAGGCAATGCCAAAGAATGCTCAAGCTACCACACAATTGCACTAATCTTATACACTAGTAAAGTAATGCTCAAAATTCTCCAAGACAGGCTTCAACAATACGTGAACCATGAACTTCCAGATGTTCAAGCTGGTTTTAGAAAAGGTAGAAGAACCAGAGATCAAATTGCCAACATCTGCTGAATCATGGAAAAAGCAATAAAGTTCCAGAAAAACATCTATTTCTGCTTTATTGACTATGCCAAAGCCTTTGACTGTGTGGATCCCAATAAACTGTGGAAAATTCTGAAAGAGATGGGAATACAAGACCACCTGACCTGCCTCCTGAGAAAACTGTATGCAGGTCAGGAAGCAACAGTTAGAAATGGACATGGAACAACAGACTGGTTCCAAATAGGAAAAGGCTGTATATTGTCACCCTGCTTATTTAACTTCTATGCAGAGTACATTATGAGACACGCTGGACTGGAGGAAGCACAAGCTAGAATCAAGGTTTCTGGGAGAACTAGCAATAACCTCAGATATTCTGATTACACCACCCTTATGGCCGAAAGTGAAGAACTAAAGATCCTCTTGATGAAAGTGAAAGAGGAGAGTGAAAAATTTCAGTCACTAAGTCATGTCTATTCTTTTGTGACCCCATGGACTATATGTCGGGCTCTTCTGTCCATGCAATTTCCCAGGCTAGAATACTGGAGTGGATTGCTATTTCCATCTCCAGGGGATCTTCCTGACCCAGGGATAGAACCCACATATCCTTCATTGACAGATGGATTCTCTACCACTGAGCCACCTGGGAAGCCCTGGGATTATCCTGGACTGGTCCAAATCAACCAGGATTATCTCTCCATCTCAAAGGCCTTAATTTATGACATCTGTTTTGCCATATAAGATAGCAATTTCACATTTTCCAAGAATTAGCACATGGATATCTTTGAAGACAATTATTCTTCCTAGCACAAGCACTTAATGCAGGCATTTTTTTCTGAGGACTGAGACAAAACAAAATCCCTTCCCTAGAAGAGATTACATTTGAGGAAATACTGAAACAGAGAAGGGAAATACAAAAAATGTGTTCTATGAGATAAGGATGAACAGTTAACAGCACTATGGGGAGCCTGCCTGAGGTTGAGGGTGAGCTAGAGAAAATTTGGTTAGAAAATTAGAATAATTCTTGACATAGTCCTATGACTCTGTTACTTTTCCTGCAGGTTTTGAGACTCTGGGATATTCAGCATCAACTGTCCATCCAGAGGATCTCTTGCTTTTTCCCCAAGAGTCAGGACTTCAGGTGTCTCTTCCACTTTGATGAAGCCCACGGACAACTCTTCATCTCGTTCAATAACCAGCTAGCTTTGCTGGCAATGAAAAGTGAAGCCGGCAAGAGGGTGACAAGCCACAAGAAAGCAGTCACTTGTGTACTTTACAATTCAGTCTTGAAGCAGGTAACAATGCTTTTCTGTCACTCTCCTAACATGTGCCCACATTCAGTTCCTTAATTCAATCTGGGGACAAATATAGAAAAGGAAAGGTGGGAAAGAAATGATTTAAGCTGTGTGCTTTTCTGCAATAATGTGTATTCGGGTGGATTTGGAGAGTTATTTCATTTTCAACCAGCAACCACAGCAGCACTGATAGAGTTACTCGGAGGCAGTATTCCAGCTAAAGCAAACACAGCATGGAATGTAATTGAACTTATCTTTGTTACCCTCTAGTTTAGCTCTTGATGCCAAATGCAAGTGAACCTGGCTGTAAAATTCCCTCTTACGCACACCATCACCATCCCCCTGCATCCCTGTGGAAAGATCTGAAATATGCATGAAATGTAATTAGCAAAGATCCATTTTGCCGGCACAGTTTCGGCGAGTGGCTCGCTGTGGCAGGCCCGGAATGTATTCATAATAAAATGATTCTGTTAAATGTGCTGCCACTTGGTATGCAGCTCGAGTGTTGTTTGTCTCCCCACCACGTTAATGACGCTTTGCAGCCTTTGCTTATGGGAGCGCTCCCTGCATGTCAATGAGAAAATGGGCTGCTCTGGAGTGGAGATGCCACAGGGACCACAGCTCTTCTTAGAGGACAGGGAGGGCCAGCCTGTGGGTATTGTGGAGGGAGTGGAGCAATCCTTTTCATTGCCCTTGGAGCTTAGTCTGTGGCCATGATCACCCCAGGCCTGACAGTCACAGAACAGCAGGAGCCAAGCTGACAGCCAGTATCCAGCTTGTGGCCGATTAAACAATAACTCCAGCCCATCCTTCTTTCCTTTCTGCAGAAGCTTCTGCATCCACGCAGAAATGAGTAGTTCAGATGGTGTGCAACGGGAGGAAAGGCCTTTGTTAGTAATGAGTAGTGTGTCATGTCACTACTTCAAATACTCTGCTGGTTATTCTAGGAGATAAAAGTCCTTTATAAAACAATCCATTTTGAATTCCATCTGTGGGGGAAACATCCCCTAGTAAATGTTTTACTGAACTGTATGAAGGCAGCCAGTTAATTTGGCTCCCTGGTGGCCACTGAGAGATATATTTCTTTCCAGAAGAATGTTCTGCTAATGGAGATTTGCAGAGTTAAAGTGCTGAGTTTATGTGTAGATGTTATGATCCTATATTGCCTGACCATAAGATGAGCAATTTTCCATGAGGCATTCAGAAAATAGGACACAAAGAAGGTCTGGAGTCTTCCATTTGGAACATGAAGATAAAGCCAAAATAACACAAGGATATGCCAGTTATAGGCAACAACGGAATATGCACATGTGGAATATTACATGCAAAGAATCTCTGTACAAATGAGTTGGATATTGATGCCTCTTTTATTTCTGAGATCAAAAGTATAAATAATTAAATGCAATGTTAAAGTATATATAAAGTACATAGAGTTGTGTATCATCAGAAATGTTTCCTATTATCAGCTAAACTATGGAGAAACACTTTAACATTGTGTAACATTTATAATTGCAAAAAATATATATTGCAATCAAGTACAAAGGAAACAATATCACCCACAGACCCATAAGCCAGTGATAACTGATCATTTCTAAGTAGTTAGATAAAACAAATGAAACTGTTTTGAACAAGTGTCAGGTGCCAGGAACGAGGGATCAAAGATTCACATACCACAAAGTTTCTTTACCCTCATAGTTCAAGGAGATTTAGATACAGAGAATCTTCCCAGAGCTCACTGCTGGGCAGGTGCTCATTACAGGATTGTGGGGTGATATCAGGGGACCAGACACATGACTCACTCACAAAGAAACAATGGAATAGAGTCAAATGAAGAGAGGAAAAAGCAAAGTGCTATACTTGGAAAGAGGACCATTCTGCCTAGGGCTGAGTGGGTGACAGTTTAGCAGAGCCCTGAAATCTCCAGTGGGAACCTCTGAAAGGAGAGAATGAAGTAGCTCCAGACAGATGGTACAACGTGACCGCCTGTTTAAGCACAAACAATGCATTTTTTTTCAGGGAGAGGGTTTATTCTGATGTGACTAGTTTGTGGGTACTTAGCAAACACTGGGAGACTTGAGACAGTGGAGGGAGCTTAGAGTCAGGTTGTGAATGCCATTCACTCAATGAACCAAGGTCTAGTCTTGGAAAAATACAGACTTGAGGTTAGAACAGCAATTCTCACAGTGTGATCTCAGATTTCTGGGGAAGTCAGACCCTTTCAAAGGGTCAAAACTATTTTCATCATAATATTCATCTATTGTCCACTTTTTCCACTCTCATTGTTTCATGAGTGCACAGTGGTGTTTCCTAGAGGCTATGTGATGATTGATGGCACAATGTGCTTTTGTATTTATGTGTTTTAACGATTTCTCAGTTTAAACTTCTAATATGGTAAATAAATATATGTGTTTATCTGTTTTTGTCTTTATCTCTATCTCTGTCTCCCAGATAAATAGAAGCTATTTGGATTCTTCTGTACTTTTTAATAGTGTAAAATCAAAAGATCAACGTTTTGAGAACGCAGAGAGAAAAGAGTTCAAATGTTTGGCAGACTACGTCCTGTGTCTAAGCTTCAGTTTATTGATTTTCACCAGTGTGTGGCTGCGTGTTGGGGGCAGGCATAGACATGATGATGGTAGCAATGGCTGTCTCTGCAGCATCACCCTGCTGTGTCCTGCTTCTCAGAGGTAGTTCTTCTTCCTCCCAGGCAGTCAGCCCAGGCAAGTCTCCCCGGTCCCCCCAAACCTCTCAGGTTGAAGGGTGATGCTTTTAATACACCTCTTCCTTATTTACATCTTGATATTTCTTACTCTTTATTTTACCCATGTGACATATGAAAGCAGAAGTTGGAAACAGTTAGAAAGGCAGAGGGACCCCTGAATAGGGCTTTGTCTCTGGCTCCGTGAGATGAGGAAGTGGTTTTTCCTGCTCCTCCTCTTCTCTGCCACTGCAGTTCTTGCTGGTTAACATTCAGTTCTGGCACTCCTCTCTGGTCCTCTCTGCATCTGATGTCTCCAGGAACATCTTCTGCCACACCTCTCTCCCTTGCATTTCTAGTTGTTATCCAGCTAAACAGTTACCTAAATTCTCACTTTCTCTCCTCCCATGTTTGATAAAAGGGAAAGATTCTTGTCTTTCACTTTCGTATTTTCCTACAACTCCCAACACTCTTCTGAACAGCAACAAATGCTCAATTCTAGATTTGGTCGATTGTTGCTATTTCTAAATCTAAGTTCAAAAGGAACCCATGCTTTTTCAGTCTGCTGGTGCTCTTAGGTTATTTGGTTTGGTGTCTTTTTGAAATACTTTCCTTTTATCTGAATTAAATGAAAACATGACAACATGTTGTCATTTCAACACTTTGCTACACCTTATTATTATTTCATTCTATTTGGTCATCAATGAGAACTTCCCATTATTCCTATATGAAAGTGACATGGCATATTTCTGTGACTCATCTTCCTGCCTTTTGGTACCTTCACATCCTAATCTAAGAAAGTGATGTTAAGCCACACAGAGACTTTGAAAATGGACTGTGAGCTTTATTTCACTCAGCAAAGCTTACCCTCTCAGCTAGTGGCAGAACAAGTTGGGACAGGATGAGGGAGTCCTTGGAATGCACAATTTTGAAAGAATCAAAGTCACACAATATCCTGGAGGTAGTTCTAATGAACTGTCTGCATAGAATTCTTAAGTGAAGCTTTTCTTAAAAACCCACGATTGTTGGGGCACTTTAAAAATGTGTTTGTAGATATCATATAAACTTAAAAAGAGAAAATTTCTGACTTATCCTAATGATGTGCTTTTGTAAAACAGGTGATGTTTCGGTGCTTTTTACATCTGGACATAGTTAGGCTAAATGTAAATAGGCATTATCAAATCTTGACAGTGATAGTCACTATTTTTCCCATTGAAATAATTTACTTTTTGTAAAACAATACTTTCTTATTACAAGAAATTAAAATAATGCTGTAAAGTTCAAATAAGGAACTAAATATTGCTGAAATATCATCAACATGTTCTAAATACCTCTCTGTGCATAGACTATTTCACCTGAATATGGTTCTATAACCTACATTTTACCCTATGACATATTGGAATTAATTCCTTGTTTCTAATGTAGATGTCCTTCATCATTTAAAAAAAGCAGCACAGAGTCCCACTGTATGTGTATCATAATTTACTGATGCATTTGCCTTAATGAGCATTTTGCTATTATGAATTTCTTTATGCATAAATATATTCACACTCATGACTTTATCTCTCTAAGGCAAAATCTTAAGAATGAATTTCAAAGTTAAAATATATGTATATGAGATAATTTGGTACACAAATTGCCTCCTGAATCTTACTATGTTACCCAATCTTTAAGAGTAAACACATTATTCATATAAAGAGACGTGTCAGACAGCAAATGCCTGGCAGCCTCTGGCAGGACTCCTACGATCTCTGACATTGTTCCTGTTATTCACCAGGAAATGTTGTCTTTGAAAATTTGAAGATTAGACCTTCTTTACTTTACTCAGAGTAGTGTCTGTTTCTTGAGGACCAACTCTTACAAGAAACATGATGTCAATCATTCATTTAAAATGGGGTTAAGGTATAATTTTTTAGTGACAGTGCATCTCCTGTCCTTTTTTCTGCATGCGATTTTGGGGGAATTGTGATGTTTGAGAGTCTAACCAATTCAATACATAGTTCCTATGGGAATTGTAAAATCTGAGTAGAGGGAAGTGGACAAGCTTGAGGGAAATTTATCTCCACTTTACAAGACATTATGCCTCTTTGTGCTTGTATTTAGGGCAAAATCAATGAGTTTCTCCTTGATAAGTAGATAAACACAGATGAAAACTTTCTCCTTGCCTGCTTACTGCTGGGCTCCAAGTGACTTGTGTTAATGTGGCTTTTCTTCACTGGTCAGATTAAGGTTGTACTTGGTTACATGTCGATACTGAGGCTATGAGCTCTGGTCACTTGTTGAAGACATGGGAAATGCCTTAGTGTTAAGGGTAGAACTCCCCTGGTGTTCCAGTGGTTAAGACTTCATGCTTCCACTGTAGGGGACCCAGGTTCGATCCCTGGTTGGGGAACTAATATTCTGCTTGCCAACATATATACACACTTACATGCGTGTGTGTGTACATATACATACATGTTTATTTAAAAGTGATTGCTTGGAAGGAATACCACATTTCAGTGTTACAAAACTCAAAAAGACAAAGGGTATACAGTAAAAATTTCCTTTTATCACTGTTTCTATCTACCAGTTTCCTTTGCTTGTAAGCAACTAGTTCATGAGATCCATGAGCACCCTTTAAGAGCTGTTGTATTCATACACAAGTAAATACATATTTGTTGTAAAAAATATGTATACTCACTTTTAAATAGATGTGTATAATAATTCTTAATATTTAAGAATGTTAATTATGTGGTTTTACAAAACAGTTGTATGTTATATGCACAGCAACACTGCTCTGTACTTTGATTTTCCACCCAACAATACAGCCTAATGATCATTTTATTTATCTCATTACCCAGAATATCCTCTTTATTTTTGACAGCTGCATGGTATCTATTTAATGTGAGTGACAAATGTTGAAAAGTAGAGACATTACTTTGCCAACAAAAGTCTGTCTGGCCAAAGCTATGGTTTTTCCAGTAGTCATGTATGGATGTGAGAGTTGGACTATAAAGAAAGCTGAGTGCTAAAAAATTGATGCTTTTGAACTGTGGTGTTGGAGAAGACTCTTGAGAGTCCCTTGGACTGCAAGGAGATCCAACCAGTCCATCCTAAAGGAAATCAGTCCTGAATACTCATTGGAAAGACTGATGCTGAAGCTGAAACTCCAATACTTTGGCTACCTAATGTGACGAATTGACTCATTTGAAAAGACCCTGATGGTGGGAAAGATTGAAGGCGGGAGGAGAAGGGAAGACAGAGGATGAGATGGGTGGATGACAGCACTGACTCGATGAACATGAGTTTAAGTAAGATCTGGGGGTTGGTGATGGAGAGGGAAGCCTGGTGTGCTGCAATCCACGGTTTGCAAAAAGTTGGACATGACTGAGTGACTGAACTGAACTGATGGGACCAGATGCCATGATCTTTGTTCTTTGAGTGTTGAGTTTTAAGCCACCTTTTTCACTCTTACTTTCATCAAGAGGTTCTTTAGTTCCTCTTCGCTTTCTGCCATAAGGGTGGTGTCATCTGTATATCTGAGGTTATTGAGATTTCTCCCAGCAATCTTGATTTCAGCTTGTGTGTCATCCAGTCTGACATTTTGCATGGTGTACTCTGCAAGTAAGTTAAATACGCAGGATGACAACATACAGCCTTGATGTACTCCTTTCCCAATTTGGAACCAGTCTGTTGTTCCATGGATGTTCCAGTTCTAACTGTTGCTTGTTGGTTTGCATACAGGTTTTTCAGGAGGTAGGTAAGGTGGTCTGGTATTCCCGTCTCTTTAAGAATTTTCCACAGTCTGTTGTGATCCACACAGTCAAAGACTTTAGTGTTGTCGGTGAAGCAAATGTTTTTCTTGAATTCTCTTGCTTTTTCTATGATCCATTTGATGTTGCCAATTTGATCTCTGGTTCCTTTGCCTTTTCTAAATCCAGCTTGAACATCTGGAATTTTTTGGCTCACTGTTGAAGCTTAACTTGGAGAATTTTGAGCATTACTTTGCTAGCGTGTGAGATGAGTGCAATTGTGCAGTAGTTTGAACATTGTTTGACATTGTCTGTCTTTGGGATTAGAATGAAGACTGACCTTTTCCAGTCCTGGGCTACTGCTGAATTTTCCCAATTGCTGGCATGTTGAGTGCAGCCCTTTAACAGCATCATCTTTTAGGATTTGAAATAGCTCAACTGGAATTCCATCACCTCAACTAGCTTTGTTGTAGTGATGCTTCCTAATGCCCACCTGAGTTCACACTTCAGGATGTCTGGCTCTAGGTGAGTAATCACACCATCGTGATTATCTGAGTCATGAAGATCATTTTTGTATAGTTCTTCTGTGTATTCTTGCCATCTCCTCTTAATATCATCTGCTTCTGTTAGGTCCATACTGTTTCTTTCCTTTATTGTGCCCATGTTTGCATGAAATGTTTCTCTGGAATCGCCAATTTTTTTGGAGAGATCTCTAGTTTTTCCCGTTCTGTTGTTTTCCTGTATTTCTTTGCACTGATCACTGAGGAAGGCTTTCTTATCTCTCTTTGCTATTCTTTGGAACTCTGCATTCAGATGCATCTAGCCTTCCTTTTCTCCTTTGTCTTTCACTTCTTTTCTCAGCTATTTGTAAGGCCTCCTCAGGCAGCCATTTTGCCTTTTTTTTTCATTTATTTTTCTTGGGGATGGTCTGATCACAGCCTTGTGTACATTGTTACTAAACTCTGTCCTTACTTCTTCAGTACTCTGTCTATCAGATCTACTCCCTTGAATCTATTTGTTACTTCCACTGAATAATTGTAAGGGATTTGATTTAGGTTTACTTGAATGGCCTAATGGTTTTCCCTTTTTTCTTCAATTTAAGTCTGAATTTTGCAATAAGGAGTTCATGATCTGAGCCACAGTCAGCTCCTGGTCTTGTTTTGCTGACTGTGTACAGCTTCTCCATCTTTGGCTGCAAAGAATATAATCAATCTGATTTCGGTGTTGACCATCTGGTGATGTCCACGTGTAGAGTTGTCTCCTGTGTTGTTGGAAGACTGTGTTTGCTGTGATGTGTGCTTTCTCTTGGCAAAACTCTGTTAGCCTTTGCCCTGCTTCATTTTGTATTCCAAGGCCAAACTTGCCTGTTACTCCTGGTATCTCTTGACTTCCTACTTTCTCATTCCAGTCCCCTATGATGAAAAGGACATCTTTTTTTTTTTTTTTTTTTGGTGTTAATTCTAGAAGGTCTTGTAGGTCTTCATAGAACCGTTCAGCTTCTTAAGCATCAGTAGTTGATGCATAGACCTGGATCACTATGATATTGAATGGTTTACCTTTGAAACAAACAGAGATCATTTTGTCATTTTTGAGATTGCATCCACGTACTGCATTTCAGACTCTTTTGTTGACTATGAGGGTACTCCATTTCTTCTAAGGGGTTCTTACCCACAACAGTAGATGTAATGGTGATCTGAATTAAATTCACCCATTCTGGTGAATGATATGATTATATTGCATTAATTTTATGATAATATTGCATTGATATGATAGTTTGCATTAATATTCAGAAGTTGAACCAATCAAATGCTTCTTACACTTTGTTGGATTTGAAATTATTTTGTTGAGTACTTTTGCCACTATGTTCATGAGGATATAAATACTTTTCTCTACTTGTATGTCTTTGATTTTGGTAATGCTGGTCTCATAAAATGAGCTTGGAAGTATTTCCTCTACTTCTTTTCCCTGAATAAGATTGTATAGAGTTGGCATAATTCCTTCCTTAAGTGTTTGGTAAAACTCAACATCTGCTGCTTTCTGTTTTGGAAGACTATTAGCTATTGATATAATTTATTTAATATTCGGTGAACTCCGGGAGTTGGTGATGGACAGGGAGGCCTGGCGTGCTGCGATTCATGGGGTCGCAAAGAGTCGGACACAACTGAGCAACTGAACTGAACTGATGGGCCTATTCAGACTCCTTCTTGTGTGAGTTTGGACAGATTATGTCATTCAACAAATCAGCCCATTTTATCTAGGTTATCAGCTTTGTAAGCACAGAATTGTTTAGCATACCTCTATAATCTCTTTAATGTGTATGGGGTCTTGGGTGATGTTCTCTCTCTGATTTCTGATGTTGGCAATGTGCATCTTTTGTCTTTTTTTTTTTTTTTTTTACTTAGCCTGGATATATCATCAAATTTTAAATTTTTTTCTAAGAACAAGCTTTTGGTTTCATTAATTTTAATGATTTTTTATTTTTAATTTCATTGATTTCTATTCTAATTTTATTTTTCTTTTCTCCTGCTTATTTATATTGTATTAACTCTTTTTTTCCCTACTTTTGTGAAGTAGAATTTTAGATGATTGATTTTAGATCTTTCCCCCGCCCAATACATGTATGTAGTGCCATAATTTTTCTTCAAAGCACTGCTTTCTCTGACCTGGGACTTAGAAGAAAATCTCATAAATTTTGATAAGGTATATTTTCATTTTCATTTAGTTAAAAATATTTTAAAATTTCTATTGATGTTTCTTCTTTAATCCATGCTTTATTTGAAATATGTTGTTTAGTCTCCAAGTGTTTGGGGGTTTTCCAGTTATCTTTCTGTATACGTTCTGAGTTTAATTTTATTGTGATCTACGATCAGACACTGTATGATTTTTATTCTTTTAAATTTGTTAAGGGGTGTTTTATGACCCCAAATGTGTTCTATCTTGGTCAATTTTCCATGAGCGCTTGAGAAAAATGTGTGTTTTGCTGCTGTTGGGTGAGGTGGTCCATAGATGTCAATTATATTCAGATGATTGATGGTGTTGTTGAGTTCAACTACATCTTTACTGGTTTTTTGCCTGGAATGATTCTTTCCATTTCTGATAGAGGGATGCTGAAGTCTCCTACTATAACAGTGGGTTCATGTATTTCTCCTTGTAATTCTACAAGTTTTGCCTCACATAGTTTGACAAAGGTTTTAGTCATATACACGTTGGTGATTGTTATGTTTTCTTGGAAAATTAACCTTTGTCCTTATGAAATGCCCTGCTTTATTCTTAATAACTTTCCCTGCTCTGAAGCCTGAACATGAAGTGAAAGTCATTCAGTCGTGTCTGACTCTTTGAGACCCCATGAACTGTAACCCATCAGGCTCCTCTGTCCATGGTATTTCACAGGCAAGAATACTGGAGCGGGTTGCTGTTTCCTCCTCCAGGGCATCTTCCCAACCCAAGACTGAACCCCAGACTCTTGCATTGCAGGCAGATTCTTTACCATCTGAGCCACCAGGGAAGCCCAGTTCAGAGCCTTCAGAGGACAAAGGCTCTGAAGTCTGATTTTTCTGAAATTAATACAACTACTTCTGCTTTATTTTGCTTAATGTGAGTATGAGATACCTTTCTTTATCCTGATCTGTAACCTCAAAATAATACTTGTAAACTTGTGGGAGAGCTCCCTATGACCAGCTACTCAGAATTTTTGACTCTCAGACTTGTCCACTTTGAGCTTCCAGCAATCCATCAGTTACAGTTCTGATTTTCTTCTCTCAGCTTCCTTCCCCAGGGAGTTTTTGGTTCATGAGTTTCTGCTCTGGTAGGTTGTGATTTTCTCGATCTGCTTGTTGGTCTCTCCAATTTGGAGAGCAAAGATCTGCCCTATGATCTCGCTTCTTGGAGTGGTCTAAGAAGAGTTGATGTTTCAGTTTGTCCAGCTTTTTACTCATTGTTAGGATGAAATAAAAACTTCCAAGCATGTGGCATCAGGACCTGCAAGTCCAATGCAATCTCAACTATTTTTGGAAGTAGTTTTTTTTCTCAGCAATTTTTCAGAAGGAAGGAGGTGGTGAGGTTTTAGACTCAGAGTTTTCCAATGATTTCTACTGAGCAAGTAATTTAATTTCTTTAAGCAAAGTTTTATTATCTATAAAATAAGAATTTATAATACCTCCCGTGTAGATTTTCTTTAAAGGACAAAGGCTATTGTGTATAAAGATACACAGAACAAAGCAGGAGTAAAAGCTAAATAAAGACTAGCCAAAAAGGGGAAGTGATGCTTTTCTGACTTCATACCCTAATCCCTGTGTGTGCCTGGTCGTTTGGGGAGTATTTTGAACACCTGAATAATGAGCACAGATGGTCCCAGCCCGTGGCCCGTCTCCTGATTTACATTGCTTAAGCCTTGCTGGCCTCCTTGCTAGTCCTTGAACATGCTAAAGACACTCTGTCTCGGGGCTTTTGCATTGCTGTTTACTTTGCCTGGAACTCTCTTCACCCAGGTATCTGTATGGCTCCCTCCTTCACCTTAGTCATATCTTTCTTCAAATAATTCCTCAGGGAAACCTCCCTTAGCCTCCCAAGTTTGTACCCACTCCCAGTGATCTCTGCCTTCTTCTTGGTTATAGTTTTCTCCATAATGTTTTTCACTGTGAAATATTGTGTGTGTATGTGTGTGTGTGTGGGCACATGTGTGTGTATGTATGCATGCCTTTTTTGTCTTTCAGTTGCATCACTTCCAATCTTCCTCCACTAAATATAAGGGCAGGAATTTTTCACTGTTGAATCACCAGTGCCTAGACCTTGTGCCTTGCATACTGTTGTTATTGTTTACTCACTAAGTTGCATCTGACTCTTTTGTGACCCCGTAGACTGTAGCCCATAGACAGAGGAGCCTGGCAGGCTACAGTCCATGGGGTCACAAGAGTAGGACACTACTTAGCGACTAAACCACCACCATCAGACAAGAATATTGGAGTGGGCTGCCATTTCCTTCTCCAGGAGATCTTCCTGACCTAGGGATCAAACCTGCATCTCCTGCATTGGCAGGATGATTCTTTGCTACTAAGCCACCAGAGAAGCCCTTGCATATTGTGGGGGTTCAGTAAACTCAAGGAATGAATCTAAAAAGTCCAATTATAAATTCATCTAGAAAGAGGTGATACCTGACAAATAAGATTTATAAATGGAGAATGACGTCCTTAAAATATTTGCATTCTTTGTCTGTACCAGTCCTCTGAGATATTATTATTCTTCTCACCTCACTACTTACTGAGTTGTAACTTCTAGAGATTTGATGCAAAACAGAAATAAAAGAGGTAACCTGCTTTATATTATGGAACTATAAACAGCACTGACTTAAAAAAAAATAAAATTATGAACAGCAATTCAATCAAATGTCCTGATCCCTTGGTAGGCAAGCAACACCTGCCACTGCAATTCTGTAATTTTTGATTCTTCTTGCCTAGACCTAGAAATTGAGATGCATATAAAATAGAACAGAAGTTCTTATTGTTGTTGAAATAGCAAGAAGACATTCAGGGGGCATGGATAGCGCCTCCCATCTCTTACAATTTTCTGATTGACTGTGACAGCTTCAGATGAAAGAGACAAAAAGACCTCTATATTCCTAAACAGCGATTAACTCAGGTACATAAGGTGGAGCATTTCTCCATCGGAATGATGTGCTCACAAGGTCCATTTGCACTGAAGTGTAGTTATTAAGACCATGCTATTTTCTGCTCTGCAGATGCCAAAGCTCGGTCCTTAACGGTTTAGGTCTCATCTGATGAGAAGCAGTCAGGAGTAAACTGAAAACTTAAAGGGACTTGATATCATCAAAATGTGGCATCTAAATGTGATGCCAATACTTATTTCTGGGTTTTATCACTGATAAAAACATTTTGCTATAAATACCATCTTCACAGTCTGATAGTCAAACCTCTTCATCTGCCAAGTAATGTGAAACACACTTCTCTCTCACTAGACTTTGAATGTCTTTTCACTTGTCTTGTTATTCTTGTATTCTGATATTGTCATAGTGAGAGTAGATTCTGGTTAATACTGGGTGTGTGTTTGTGACATAGTCAGTCCTTATATTTCAACACATGGTTTTCCTGAAGACTGCGCCTTAAGGCAGATTGCTATAGAATGAAATCTGACTGGCTGTACACTGTTGTCATTATTGATTCAGATTTCATGAGAAATTGTGAAATGAGTAGAGAAAGGTGCTGAAAAGTGATGAATGGTATGTTGGGGCTCAGCCAGTTAAGGCAGAGGAAGGGGAGTATAAAGCAGCAAAAAGCGAACGTTCCTAACTCCTGATTAAACGTCTGCATTAGATAAAAGCAGTGGGTGGATGATGAGATGCTTTGCAATATGAACGAGGCCAGTCTTGAACAAGTAAGCACATCTTTCTTTGAACATAGTTTACTTTCTTTTTCTTTTTTATTGTTTCTGTCAAAGGATATTTTTTAGTGCTGAAATGCTTAGCATATAATAGATCAATGAATATTTTTGAATAGATGGTTCCCAGGTGGCTCAGTGGTATAGTATCTGCCTATCAAACAGAAGATGCAGGTTCTATCCCTGGGTTGGGAAGATCCCCTGAAGTAGGAAATGACAACCCACTCCAGTATTCTTGCCTGAGAAATCCTATGGAGAGTGGAGCCTGGTGGGTTGCAGCCCATGGCGTCTCAAAAGAGTCAGATATGACTTAGCAACTAAACAACAACAAAAAATTCCATAACCTTTCTTCAAAGATCACTATCAAAAATTTCCCTTGAGGGGACATAAATAGTATACCTAAGGCTGATTCATGTTGATGTTTAACAGAAAATAACAAAATTCTATAAAGCAATTATCCATCAACTAAAAATATATATAAATTTTAAAAAAGAATAAGGGCAATTAATTAAACATTTTTTCACTCGTTTGGAGTATTATGTTTTCATGACTTTGTCTTTAATGAATACAATCCAAAGTCTTAAGCAATTATGTGCAAAATCTTGTGTGACATAATTTTAAATTTCAAGGTTCATCTAAAAGGCTGGTTTCTCAAATGTAACTGTCTGCATTCATTCTCATGGCTGGAAGAAACCAAGTCATTAAATATTTTTATTAAATTGGTTTGGATATGAAAAGTGACATTAATTCAAATAAGAGGTCAGGTTATTAAGCTTAAATGGAATAGTAATACTAGCTAACTTTTATGAAGTATTTATTGTATGCTATATACTGCACTAAGTGCTTTACAAGTATCTGCTTACTTAAACCTCTTAAAAACGGTTTGAGGGATAACTATGAATCTCTCTGGTTTATAGGTGAGGAAACTGAAGCTTATAGAGATTAAGTAATGAATCCAAGTTTAGACACTGACATTTAAACTCAAACATACTGGCTCCAGGCCCAGTACTTAACCACCATGCATATTGCACAAACAAAAGCGGATAGAAACACAGTTACATGGAATGATAACTAAAGTGTTACATCATATTATTATGAAGATCCAGGTCATTTGCTCTAGAAGTTACACTCTAGGGTATGTGGCAGCCTGGATGGGAAGGTAGTTTGGGGGAGGATGGATACATGTTTATGTATGATTGAGTCCCTTCACTATGCACCTGAAATTGTCACATGATTGCTAATCAGCTAAATACCCTGATACAAAATAAGGTTAAAAAAAAAAAAAAGAGTTTGTATAAATTGGGTAAGTATGGATGTTCAGTTCAGTTCAGTTCAGTTGCTCAGTCACGTCCAACTCTTTCTGACCCCATGAATTGCAGCACGCCAGGCCTCCCTGTCCATCACCAACTCCCAGAGTTCACCCAAACTCATGTCCATTGTGTCGGTGATGCCATCCAGCCATCTCATCCTCTGTCGTCCCCTTCTCCTCCTGCCCCCAATCCCTCCCAGCATCAGAGTCTTTTCCAATGAGTCAGCTGTTCGCATAAGGTGGCCAAAGTATTGGAGTTTCAGCTTTAGCATCAGTCCCTCCAATTAACACCCAGGACTGGTCTCCTTTAGGATGGACTGGTTGGATCTCCTTGCAGTCCAAGGGACTCTCAAGAGTCATCTCCAACACCACAGTTCAAAAGCATCAATTCTTTGGCGCTCAGCTTTCTTCATAGTCCAACTCTCACATCCACACATGACCACTGGAAAAACCATAGCCTTGACTAGATGGACCTTTGTTGGCAAAGTAATGTCTCTGCTTTTGAATATGCTATCTAAGTTGGTCATAACTTTCCTTCCAAGGAGTAAGCGTCTTTTAATTTCATGCCTGCTATCACTCTGCAGTGATTTTGGAGCCCCAAAAAACAAAGTTTGACACTGTTTCCACTGCTTCCCCATCTACTTCCCATGAAGTGATGGGACCAGATGCCATGATCTTCATTTTCTGAATGTTAAGCTTTAAGAAAACTTTTTCACTCTCCTCTTTCACTTTCATCAAGAGGCTTTTGAGTTCCTCTTCAATTTTTGCTGTAAGGGTGGTGTCATCAGCATATCTGAGGTTATTGATATTTCTCCTGGCAATCTTGATTCCAGGTTGTGCTTTTCCAGCCCAGCGTTTCTCATGATGTACTCTGCATAGAAGTTAAATAAGCAGGGTGACAATATACAGCCTTGACGTACTCCTTTTCCTATTTGGAACCAGCCTGTTGTTCCATGTCCAGTTCTAATTGTTGCTTCCTGATGTGCATACAGATTTCTCAAGAGGCAGATCAGGTGGTCTGGTATTCCCATCTCTTTCAGAATTTTCCACAGTTTGTGGTGATCCGCACAGCAAAGGCTTTGGCATAGTCAATAAAGCAGAAATAGATGTTTTTCTGGAACTCTCTTGCTTTTTCCATGATCCAGCAGATGTTGGCAATTTGATCTCTGGTTCCTCTGCCTTTTCTAAAACCAGCTTGAACATCTGGAAGTTCATGGTTCAAGTATTGCTGAAGCCTGGTTTGGAGAATTTTGAGCATTACTTTACTAGCTTGTGAGATGAGTGCAATTGTGCAGTAGTTTGAGAGTTCTTTGGCATTGCCTTTCTTTGGGATTGGAATGAAAACTGCCCTTTTCCAGTCCTGTGGCCACTGCTGAGTTTTCCAAATTTGCTGGCATATTGAGTGCAGCACTTTCACAGCATCATCTTTTAGGATTTGAAAGAGCTCAACTGGAATTCCATCACCTCCACTAGCTTTGTTCATAGTGATGCTTTCTAAGGCCCACTTGACTTCACATTCCAGGATATCTGGCTCTAGGTGAGTGATCACACCATCGTCATATTCTGGGTCATGAGGCTCTTTTTTGTACAGTTCTCCTGTGTATTCTTGCCACCTCTTCTTAATATCTTCTGCTTCTGTTAGGTCCATACCATTTCTGTCCTTTATCGATGCCATCTTTGCATGAAATGTTCCCTTGGTATCTCTGATTTTCTTGAAGAGATCTCTAGTCTTTCCCATTCTGTTGTTTTCCTCTATTTCTTTGCACTGATCGCTGAGGAAGGCTTTCCTATCTCTCCTTGCTGTTCTTTGGAACTCTGCATTCAGATGCTCATATCTTTCCTTTTCTCCTTTGCTTTTCACTTCTCTTCTTTTCACAGTTATTTGTAAGGCCTCCTCAGACAGCCATTTTCCTTTTTTGCATTTCTTTTCCATGGGGATGGTCTTGCTCCCTGTCTCTTGTACAATGTCATAAACCTCCGTCCATAGTTCATCAGCCACTCTGTCTATCAGATCTAGTCCCTTAAATCTATTTCTCATTTCAACTTTGTAATCATAAGGGATTTGATTTAGGTCATATCCGAATGACCTAAATCTAGTGGTTTTCCCTACTTTCTTTAATTTAAGTCTGAATTTTGCAATAAGGATTTCATGATCTGAGCCACAGTCAGCTCCCAGTCTTGTTTTTGTTGACTGTATAGAGCTTCTCCATCCTTGGCTGCAAAGAATATAATCAATCTGATTTCAGTGTTGACCATCTGGTGATGTCCATGTGTAGAGTCTTCTCTTGTGTTGTTGTGCTGACAGAATGTGGTCCACTGGAGAAGGGAATGGCAAACCACTTCAGTATTCTTGCCTTGAGAACCCCATGAACAGTATGAAAAGGCAAAATGATAGGATACTGAAAGAGGGACTTCCCGGGTCAGTAGGTGCCCAATATGTTACTGGAGATCAGTGGAGAAATAACTCCAGAAAGAATGAAGGGATAAAGGCAAAGCAAAAACAATACTGAGTTGCGGATGTGACTGGTGATACAAGCAAGGTCTGATGCTGTAAAGAGCAATATTGCATAGGAACCTGGAATGTCAGGTCCAGGAATCAAGGCAAATTGGAAGTGGTCAAACAGGAGATGGCAAGAATGAACGTCAACATTCTAGGAATCAGCGAACTAAAATGGACTGGAATGGGTGAATTTAACTCAGATAACCATTATATCTACTACTGTGGGCAGGAATCCCTTAGAAGAAATGGAGTGGCCATCATGGCCAACAAAAGAGTCCGAAATGCAGTACTTGGATGCAATCTCAAAAATGACAGAATGATCTCTGTTCGTTTCCAAGGCAAACCATTCAATATCACAGTAATCCAAGCCTATGTCCCAAGCAGTAATGCTGAAGAAGCTGAATGGTTCTATAAAGACCTACAAGACTTTTTAGAATTAACACCCAAAAAAGATATCCTTTTCATTACAGGGGACTGGAATGCAAAAGTAGGAAGTCAAGAAACATCTGGAGTAACAGGCAAATTTGGCCTTGGAGTATGGAATGAAGTAGGGCAAAGGCTAATAGAGTTTTGCCAAGAGAATGCACTGGTCATAGCACACACCCTCTTCCAACAACACAAGAGTGTGGATGTTAGAGATATTGATATAGGTATAAATATGTGTTTGTGTGTAGATATAAATAAAATTCAAGTGTATTCAGGAAAAAAAAGAGGAGTCTCCATTCATTCAGTCTAACATCTGCTCAGCCTAAAGTGGAAACACCTGTTAGTTTATTAAATTGTAGAATTAATTCATGTGGAAATAAGAGAGGAGGGAGAAAGGAGGCTTTAATTCATACCAAAGGGAGGAATGAATATATTTAAAAATAAATTATGCCATAGTTTAATAATGGTAATTAAACACTGAAGCTACTTTTGGTTCACTGAGAGAAAATGTGTAGCATAGATATAGTTTTACATCATTTAAGAAATTTTCTGATTGAGAGCTGCAATATCAGGGGAAAAAAGGGCTGCAAGAGCACCCATGCAAATAATCAGTTCTTTGTTGAGGCATAAAGATTGTTAAATGGTGGCCCTTTCATTCAATCCCTCTTCTTTTTTTGCTTCTGGGAACTACTGCCGTAGGTGAGCATCTCTACCTGGACTATAACAGCAGCCTCTGAACGGTCTTCTCACAACCTGTTTGTTTTCTACACTGTTGCCAGAGGTATCTCCACAAACTAACTAATAAAAGATGCACTTTTTCTCTCTTCCCTATGAGAACAAAGCAATCATTCTTAATTTTATTTTGAGTCATACATGCCACTGATAACCAATGAAGATATGAACCCTTTCCCAGTTAACAACAAAAACTTTATACATGCTATTATTCTCTGCTCAGTAAAGATTTCAAATCTGTTGCTATTTTGCATCCTCACCTGATATTCCATCATTTATCTTATTGTCTGCACTCTGGCTTCATGACACTTCTTACTGCTTCTCATGCTTGAAAGGGACTCCAAGTTCTCTCTTCTAAGCACTTTAACTACCTAGGGGTACAATGATGAAACAGAGGAAGGCTTTTGATGTGTTTGTCATAGAAGGTCTAAGATTCAAACCTTGTTACAAGCTTGGCAATGGTACTTAGCTGATTAGAATCTCAATTTTATCATGGTAGAAAGAGAGTGATAACATAATTTTGCAGGGTCTGTATAAAGGTCCAGTGAGATAATGAAAGTAAAGGGCTTGGCACTCATTGTTCCTACCTTCAATCCCCGATTGAGCCTCCTTACATTTTATCCTCATGCCCCACTCCAGTGAATGGATTTGGGGTTTTACTCTTTGTGTCCCCAGATCACGGAGTGCTGATACCTCTGTACTTGTAAGATTTGGGGACATTTATTTATTTCTTGTCTGTTTCTCTCTCTAGCCCAGTAGCTCATGACCCAGGCTGCATACTTAAGTAACCTTTATAAATTCCACTGCTGGTCCAATTAGTCCGGTTGGTCCAATTCCAACTCTGGTCTGGTCTGAAATTGCGATTTTTAAAGTGATTCTAGTGTACAAGCCTAGGCTACAGGCCCCTTGAGAGCAGAGATTCATCAGTGAAGCTCCACTGTCCACATGGAGCTGGTGCCCAGTGGGTGTTCAATGAATGCCTGTAGGGTGAATGAATGAATGAATGAGTAAATGGATGAATACATGCATAACAGCCAGTTATCTAGGTCTTCTGAACATGCATTTGATAAACTTTAACCCATTTAATTATGAAAATGTGACACTCTAGTTTAACAAATTCCTGATAAGTTTATATTTATACATTGGCAATCAATACATAAGTGGATAAAGTTATGCTTTAAATTTTTAAAAAATCTAGATATTGCTCCAGGCAATTTTCTACCTACATATTTCTATGTTTAATGGTATTTTGTTTTTTCTTTCCTTCCTTTGTGTCCCTATGTCACATAAGCAAAGTAATTTTAACCTATAAATCTCTTAAAGGGCATCTAACTACCTAGAGCTTAAATAAGCAGTCTACTTGACACTGTTCTTACTGTGGGACTATTGCATGCAATCCTATCCTTGCATTTGTTTTGTTGCCTTCTTCTTGGAGTTTATATGCAGATTTATATTCAACCTTCCTGGATTCTTTGTTTTTAGTGACCCATCAATAATTATGCTGATTGTGAAAATATATGCAGTACCTTGAGGAAAGGAACTAATGGCGTTAGAAGCAGTAGTTCTAGCAATCAGCTGATGTGAACTTTTCCCCATAATGGCTGGTGGTGCTTTCCCTTCTGAATGCTAAATGAAAGCTGATATGTAATAAAAGTTTTATTTTCATAGAGTGAATAGTGTCAGAGCATCATGACTGATAAAATCAACTTTCTCATCTAAATGTGAAAGATTTATAAGTTTATTTTCAGTAGGATTCGATTTCAGGATGGTCTCTAGACAGTAAGCTGAACAGAGGGTAAGGGAAGAAGATTCCTATTTTTTCTGATAAAGAGAATCATGACTTCATTACCTCAGTTCTGGCCTAGAAATAGAAATGTTATCAGCTTAACAAAAGAAAGCAAATACATTACAAAAATGTCTCTAACTGTTGGTGGAACTCACTAGCGGAAATGCACAGGCTGGATATTTTGATTGAAATAAAAATGGTGGGTTCTGGGACTATATTTAATTTCTCTACAATGTTATTTTCTCGTAGGTAATCAGCTCTGATGTGGGGTCGACTGTTTCCTTTTGGATGATAGACACTGGGCAGAAAATCAAACAGTTTACCGGTTGCCATGGCAACGCAGAAATCAGCACGATGGCCCTAGATGCAAATGAGACGCGGCTTTTGACTGGCAGCACAGATGGGACCGTAAAGGTGCGAACACAGTGACGCTTCTTTATCCAGACAGGAGGGGGCTAAAACATTGGGCGAGGAGACACAGCTTTGGCTATATCTGTGTTGGTATTTTTGGTCTTGGAAGAAAAGAGATGAGACAAGGAAGAGCTAAATAACTCAAACCATCTAATAACAAAGCTGTTAGGAAAATAAACCTCTGTGGAAAAATGAATAAATGATTTTTCTGAATAAATTATTTAGAATCAAAGCACAGCTTGTCTTACTCATTTCAGAAAGCCTTTTCCAGTGTTCTAGATAGAGGACCACTTTGGGGAATAAGAGGCCTGAATACTTTTCGTGTGGTTTAGCTAATGTCTTTGATTTCATTTTTCTCAGTTTATAAAATGAGAAATCAGGGCAAGTACATAAATTTTAAAATGACATGAATGCAAGTTTTTCAGAAAATGAATATCTTAAAATCAACCTATTTTGTAAATTGCATTTTTATGTGAAGGTAAGTATCAATAAGATAGTAAAGAAGGATAGTAGGAAGGACAATCATAATCTTATTTGTTATCCATCCTAAACTAACACTATTTTATCCTCTCAGTTATCAAATTATTATTAATTTCTTCTGGGAGGAAAGTGCTATATTATTTTGCAGAAATCATCAAAATTTCAGGTAAAGCTAGATTCTTACAATCTAAAATCATGCCCAGCGGTGAATCTTCTCTGCTCACCTCAGCACTGAAAGTGATGACAATATCGGATTGGAGATGACTTGTGACACTTTGAGTCAACAGAAGGCAGTTTCCTGAATAAGCTTTGAATTGTTCTTAAGTTTCTGTCATAAGTGGGATCAGAAGGCTATTAATTAGAGGTACCTCCTGTGTTAAGGTGTATGATGCATTCAGGTAGACTGCTGGGGATGGTAGTGGAAAGCTACCTAGATATGTAGGTAGGTAGGTAGGTAGGGAGTGAGTGAGTGATAGTTGCTCAGTCATGTCTGACTCTTTGTGACTTCATGGACTATAGCCTGACAGGCTCCTCTGTCTATGGAATTCTCCAGGCAAGAATACTGGAGTGGGCTGCCATTGTAGGTAGAACATGGTGGAATTTGGGGGCAAGTATTTAGGAGAATTCCAGCATGCATCGATCACTGTGAAGCATACTACAGTGAGCATCTCTGGAAATTAGCAGAACATGACCTCTGGGAAGGATAATGGCTTGAAGTATGGACTAGGAGCATGGGTTTAAGTCAAGTTACATCTTCATGTGAGAAAATGGTTAAATGTGTGAAGATAATGGGATAATTCTAATCACAATAGTCAGGTGGAATAAAATAGAAGTAACTGGAACTGGAGTATTAGACAGTGACTTAGGCAAAAAAAAAAAAAAAAGTGAGTATCCCACATACCAGTCCTTGGATACAAGACTAGACTGAAAAAAGAAGGCAAAGGATTAGACTGTTTTTATCCCTATGTTGGGAACTAACTGGTCATAGAGTCCAGGGTAGGGCAGACTTGTAGATGGTTGCAAAACTGGTCCCAGTTAAGGGGCTTCATAGGATCTGGGGACAGTCAAATCCTTATATACTTTTCTGTGGGTATTATTTTAGGTGGGCTTTATAAGAGCCCTGTTTAGAGAAAAACAAGACGACGTGGGTGAAGAGCATGCACACCCCTCAATGTCTCAGCTTGAGTCCTGACATCTTAGAAGTTAATGTGAATTTAGTATTACAATCACAGCTTTTGAAGGTACATTTATCTTTATCACAACAGCACAATAGAATTCTGAAATCTGGCAACTTCTGTGTAGGATGCATAAATCAAGGTTGAGCTGCACAGGCCATATTCTAAAAAGAAACAAGAATGAATGATATTTTCCCAAACACATTTATAATTTAGAACCCCAAATCCAGTACTTATGCAATTAAAGATTTAAAAGTATTACCCTACTTATCATGGTTTTCAAGTCTCTGTTTTTAAATTAATTGTTTTGAATAATGTATGCACACAATAAAATTTTAAACCTAAAAGATATATACAGTGAGAAGAAAGTGTCCTTCTCAACCCGTTCCCTTCTCCTCACTTGTGGCTACCAGAAGGACTAGCTTCTTGCACATCTTTCTAGACTGAGCACCATTTGCTTTTCAGTGGCAGTCCACTGTCCATACTGTTCTGCATTTTACATTTTCTGCATTAGACTGATTTATATGAAGGCAAACAACACCAATAATATTAGTTAAATTTGATTGCATATTACTATGAATCATGCACTGTCCTAAGCACTTTACACACACACACACACACACACACACATACACACACCTCTATATGCTTGGTACTATTATTATACCAGTTGAGAAAACTGAAACCTAAAGAAATAAACAACTTGCTGAAGGTCCTGTGGCTGATTGGCTTTGGACAAAGCTTAGACAACTGGAGATGACCCATTCTTTGTAATAGCTGTATTATATGCTACAAATGTGGAGATATTCCACATTTGGATGTTCAATTCCTTGTTAATGAGCAATTAAGTTGATTCAAATTTTTAGCTGTTATGAACAACGCTTCCAGAAAATCCTTTAAAATACATAATTTCACATATGAGTATCTCTGAGTAATGATTTTCTAAAAGTTGAATTTTTGAGGCAAAAGGGATATGCATTTTTATCTCGATAGAAAGTGCCATCTGCCCTTTGATGATGTACCAATAATGTTTCATAGCAGGGCTTAGTTTTAACAGCTAATTACTTTCTCTCTTAAAGTGAACCGATTGGTCTACATCCTCATCCCACGGCCTGAGGAGGTAAACTAGAATTGCTTGTGCTTCTGTGGATGTGGGTCTGGTACCCACTGTCAACAGGAGGTTTTATTGGCAGAAGATAGGAAACCTCGGACATGATGACTGTGTTTCAAGCTCTGTATTATATGTTTACAATTCCAAGCATCCCTGAAATAGAGGTCCTATGTCATAAATAAGAAAATCAAAATTTAGAAAGATACTTGGAGAAAGAAACAGGATTTTGACAGACTCCAAAATGAAGCTCTTCATGTTTTTATACTGCCTCCCCCTTAAAAATAAACACTGATGTATTGCCTTTGAATCAACTATTATCAGAGTAGACTGATAAAGTTACAAATAGAGTAATAAACATACGAGCTAAATTTAAGTGGTGAGAAGGCTTTAATTATTATGTGTCTCAAGTGAATCAACCCTAGTGCAGAACATAAACAAAAAACTGTAAAAATCCTATTACATCCTGTTGCTGTACTCATTGAGAAGACATTTTCTTTTCTTATCTCAAAGCTGATTTTAACTTCTCTTTTAAAGGTCTGGGACCTCAATGGCTGTTGTCACCACACACTCAATGTTGGGCAAGAGGGAGCTGTGGATATTTCACACATCCTGGTTCTTAAGAAGACAATCCTAGTTACAGGCTGGGACAGGTATGATAGACTTCATGCAAAACTGTAGGAAGGTAAAAGGAGAGAGTTTTATAATCCCCTGAAAAAGGGAATGGCTACCCACTCCGGTATTCTTGCCTGGGAAATCCCATGGACAGAAAAGCCTGGTGAGCTACAACCCATGGGGTTGCAAGAGTCAGACATGACTTAGAGACTAAACCACCACCACCACCACAAAAGGAAAAAGAACCCAGAAATCCTGTTTTCTGCTTCAGCTGATTTAATCCTATTTCTGAGTCTTTAACTTGCTGGTGACCTTGATGAGTGAAACTGTTTGGAACTGGCTGGATGCTTAGTGAATAAAATATTTTAAGATCATGTAGCTTGAGCGGCTTTGAAAAGTGTTAACAGTGCTTTCTCCTGGTTTTAGGAACCTGTCTTTTTCTTTAACCATTTCAGACAGAAACATAATACCACTTCCTGAGTGTTAAATCCAAAACTTTCCCAAATTTTACAGTCAATAAATTCTTAATGTATAAACTTCATTCCTTCAACTGTAAAAGGAACTCATTCCTTCTTCTCTTCTTAGTTTCAGTTGCAGTTGCAGCACAAGAGGGAAGCAGCCTGCTGAAATCTGGGTTAGCACCTTCGTCACTTCAGAGTGGAGAAGGGTCTTTCACATTCCACTTACTGTACTCAAAGAGCAATTTTTCCATTTCATTTATAAAGAAAATTACTTTGCTTTCCTCTTTTCCTGAGAGAACTAAGGGATCATAAACAGGGGCTTTTCTATGGCATTGTATAAGCCCTAAGAAAATTAAAGTGTGATATGTTTCAAAAATACATTGTCCATAAATTCAATAGTTCAAGAAATATTGCTCTAGTAGGTAATTTGCCCAAGATTATTCACTATGGAAATATGATTGTAATGGTTTGAAGCTAAGATTAAATCAAATTTTATACCTAGAAAACAAGCAATATGTATTTGGGGATTTTTATCACGCTTAGGGAAGGGTTGTGTCTAATGCAAATATGAACATCCTAGACTAGAGAATACAGTGCGACACAGAGCTTAGTTTTCAGAGGTAGTTTGCCTATAAGGAAAGAAAGTATAGTTCAGATTGTTCTACTTGCTATTAAGAACTAATTTAATCATCTTCACCTTTGAAAGAAAGCTTCTTCATATCCCTGGGAGCAATCATGATCCATCAATGACTCATAACTACTCCTGTAGACTATGGCCTAATGCTCTCTATAATTAGGCTATGGCAATGAATAAGTGGAATTATCTAATATCGTGGCAGAGTAGATGTGTAGTATACACTTTAATTTTGCACATATCAAAAAGAACTTTAAAAATTAATGTGTTGGTCAAAACTTTGGAGACACCATTTTCTTAGTCATATTTTTTAGACATCCCTGGTTAGAAATGAGCATCAAATGTAAGGCTTTTTAAAAAAATTGGTCACAGGGTGAAATTTCTAAAGATTAGCTATATAGAGTAATCTAAAACTGATTTAAAAAGAACACTCAATGATCTGATCTGTATTGGGGGTGATCACTTTCTTTAACCCTGGGGAGGAATTTTGGGGGAGATTGAAATGAGTGGAGGAAAACATCACTCTTCTCATTTTTCTCCATGTTTTCCACCTTCCATAAGGTTGTCAGGACTTGGATCCTATAGTTGGAATTGAAAGTTGAATGACTATGTTCCCAGTTATATTGTTTTACTTTCATATTGATGAATTTGAAAATGATAATTTTATATTTTCTAAGCAATATGTCTTACGTTAGAATGGATTTTGCAAAATCTTTGCAGGATCAGTTTTTTTTTTTTTTTTAACCAAGAGGCATTTAACAAAAGAGGCAAGAAAACAGGTAAGTTGTTTGGTTATGTCTTGGGGAGGATAGTCCATTAAGCCAGCTCCCTAATAGTTTAGTGACTTGAGAAGAAATAAGTGGAAGTTTGAGAGTCTTTATTAGGCTTTCTTTAAAATCCAGAGGAGGCTGTTAAGTTACACTGTAACTTTAACTTTAGGCTCTATTTAAATAAAGAAATTGGTCTGATAATTCTGTCCAAGATGGAATAGAAATTACATTTATTGAGTTTGGTACATAAATATGCCATCAATTTATTTTATTCATAGAGCTTTGTAGCATTATGCACTTTACATACATTATCCAACTTAATCCTTAGCTTCATCTTGGAAGGTAGGCAATATTTTGTAGATATCTCTAATCTCTGTCTTCAGCTCTTATCTTTCTAAGCTCACTCATCCGTTTGCTTGCTGGATGTATCTGACTGTGATCCCAAATTCTTCATATTCTAAACTGAGTGTATTATGCATGAAAGTGAAAGTGATAGTCATTCAGTCATGTTCAATTCTGTACTACCCCATGGGCTGTAGCCTACCAGGCTTTTCTGTCCATGGAATTCTCCAGGCAAGAATACTAGAGTGGGCAGGCATTCCCTTCTCCAGAAGCTCTTCCTGACCTGGGGATCGAACCCGGGGCTCCTGCATTGCCAGCAGCTTGTGTATAGTCTGAGCCAACAGGGAAGCCCATTTTATTCATTCCCTTCCCTAAACCTACTTTTCTCTTAGATGCAGAGCTTCAGTTAATAGCTAGACATCCTGGTCATCCACCTGGTCATCCCTCTTATTCAACTTCACAGTCAAGTAGTCACTAAGCCTTATCTCTTTTCTAGTCTAAATATTTTTTTTCAAATCTATTCCCAATACTACTAGACTGCATACTTTAGAGCATCATTTCTATGTACATGAATGTCACGGTCTTCTCATTTGTCTTTCTCTGGTAAATGTCTCTCTTTTACCTCTTAAATAGATTTACTCATTTTAATGATTTCTACAGTGATTTCTTTCTATAATACCGTTTATCTATGTCACTTCCTTGGTTCAATGATTTTTAAAATGTCTACAACAAAAAAACCAAAGCTCCCTGTGTCCCAGACCTATTCTGAGCTTCATTTGTACACTCCATTCTTGTGTAAATTCTAAACTCAAATAGAAACCTGCTGTCAGAGTGTTCCTATATAAGCCGTACCATTTCACACTCCCGTTCTCTCCCCTTTTCTAGAAATCTCTCTACAAATATTTTTCATGTAGTTAATGTTTATTCTTCTTTGAAGTCTCGTTCATATAGCTTTTCTACCAGAACCTTTTTCTTTCCCCCTATGGTGGAAATACGCCCCCATTTGTCTTTGTGCTTTCTAATTTCCTGCACTTTATTTAACCTAGGAATATAACTACTGAACATCTAATACGTATGTATGTCTAATATGTGCTTATTAGATGTTATATGATACTTGTCGAATGACTTAACATTTATTGAATAGATAGGAAATCTGAAGATTAAAGAGATTAATTGGCCATCTATGGGGTTGAAAAAAAAAAATAAAGAGATTAATTACCCATGGTCACACTCCAAATAAGAGGAAAACAGAATTGATATTCCAATCTATTCTTTCATTACAATAAGCCAGAAAGCCAAGTATTACCAATTCTCTTTCACAAAGGAGGAGGCGAGGCTTGATGAGTAACCTTGCCAAACCTAGTAGGCAGCTGAGTTAAAAGTCTATGCCAAAGTGCATACTTTTTCTACCATTCCTGAATTACGGGTTTGCATTCTTTTAAAGAAATAATTTGACTAAGTTGATCAGGTCAATCAAAGCTAATGAATCAGTTTTGTATATTTAAAGGGAAAAAAAATACCACATATTATTAACTTAATAATACCTCAGAATTTTATCTTACCATAATTTTCCCCTTTCCTTTCCACAAATATCTTTAAACTGCACCTAGATAGAAAACATGGAGTTAGGAAACATGGTGTGCTGAATGTGAAAAAGCAGGATTCCTTCGCTCAAGGGCATCACATTCTAATTGAGGAGTTGATGCATACAAGGCTGGATATGGAAAATGCCCCTTTCTGCTAAACAAAGCCTGAATCAGAAAGCCCATTAGGTTGTTTAGGAATATGGCCATTCATATCTAGAGATTACTTCCACCGGAAAAAAGAACCCAAATTCAGAAATTCTACAATATGTTTCTTATCATCGTAAGCAAAGTGTACTGAGAGACAAAGCTGTAAATTGACATTGAGTCAGTTAAAAAATACTCGGTTAAATACCTAACCATGTTTATGTTGGTAAAACTAAGTGAAGAGATGATGAACTATCTTTGCATTTGTTAAGTAGTCATATAATATGTATAGTTCTGGTAAAATCAAATAAATGATCACAATAAAGTTTAAGATTTTATCTTATTTTTATCTTAAATTTATGCCCTGAAATTTTATGATTCTATATTTATAACTCTGTATAAAATAAAAATAAGTTCTTCATTTATTTCTCTTCTTTCAGTTAAAGGAGAAAACTTTGTTTGTGAAGGTTTTATGTCTGTAAAATATATAAGTACTTATATAAATATGTATATATAATATATAAAGATATAAATAGAGAAAAGAGAATTTTTCATATAATTTCAAATAATTCTGAAAATATGATTGAGAGTAGCATTCTTCACAGAATTCTTTAAAAAGTAGGTGCTCAATAAATAGCTGTTGATATAATTCTATTTCTAAAAGTATTTTTTAAGGGAGCTGAAATTAGGGATTTGAAGTTCCTCAACAATAAAACTTACCTATCACAAGATATTAAATTCTTAAAATAATTGCCTTGCTAAAGAACTGTATGTAATCTTATATATGACTCAATCATCTTTTATTATTAGGATGAGAATCAGAATGAGTACTTCCAAAGCTGTGACTTATTCTGGATAATCTTGTTGGAGGCTGGATGGGGGCGAGTATGTGTGAAATTCACAAATAACCCTCAAGACTAACTTTGTGATGGTTTCAGTATCCAAAATTGGGCTCCACAAATTTTAGGAAAAAGCATGAAAAATAACATTTATTTTGAACTCATTCCCTACCTTTGAGATAACCTTTTTATCCTAAAAACAATGGATATGTTCTTTTGGACTAACAAGACATGAACAATTAACCTCTGAGGGAGCAGATGTGTAAAATGCATGTCTGACTCTGTGACCCCATGCACTGTAGCCTGCCAGGCTCCTCTGGCAGGCTTTTCTGGGATTTCCTAGGCAAGAATACTGAAGTAGGTTGCCATTTTCTTCTCCAGGGGATCTTCCCAACCCAGGGATCGAACCCATGTCTCTTGCATCTTCTGCATTGCTAGGTGGATTCTTCACCCAACTGTGCCACTGAGAAGCCCCAAGAGAACAAATAATTGACTTTGTTCTTTTGTTCTCAATGTTACAATTTCTACATGATAAGTTTTGGTAAAATTTATTATCCTCTCATTCATCCTAAAAGAGATTATTTTTAACACATTGAAAATGTTTTTTTTTTTGCTCTTGTCAGGCAAACTAATTTTACTTTCTCAGAATTGGTCATCATATCTAAATTCTGAATTACAGATAAGGCCGTCATCAGAAGAACACAGTGACTCAGTAGCTGTCCTCCCAGGACTTCAGATGTGAGGTGTGGAATGGAACTAGTAACCTGCTTCAATGTCAGAAAGAACAAATCTCTCAGACTCTTAAAATGGCCTAAAAATTGGCTCGTTCTGCACTTCAATTTTACTCTTGGCAAAAGTACAAACTTAGAAAAAAAGTTATATTGAAAATGTACAAAGTAAGAAATACAGTGTGGATTCTGAAGGTATTTTAAGGATAACTGTCATTTCAAATGAAAGTTTCAGGTTAGGTTTCAAGGGAAAGTAGGCAGCTAATTAGCTTCTCACCACTGTGACACACAAGGTCAAATATCAGAATGGCTACTTTTTATACCATGTTATGAAAAGGATTTTGTGCTTTGGGGTGTACTCCTTAAGTATATCCAGTTAAAATGGTAGCTTGGCAAAGAAGACAACTGACATTAAATATTGGTGGAGAGATAATAGAGGAGATATGGACTGACCTCTTCCATCTCACTCCCACCTTCATACGCTCCCTTATCAAAAGATAATCTCTTTAATCAAACATACCAATAGGTAAAGAGGAAATTTTAAATATATACATATAAAACTCTTACAAAATTCATGACAATTTCAGAACTGCAAATTACCTTACTTATACTATCTTGTCTTGCTAAGCCTTGTATTAATATTATTAAAATAACATTGATATTAGATGATTGATTTAAAAAGTAGAATAATTCATATATTGATTCATCAAATTTTTATGAAATGCCTATTATTTTCTAGGTACTATTTTGGGTACTACTGATGCTGAGAGGAAAAAAAAAACTTTGCTCTCCTAGAGCTTACTTATGGTAGGAAATACAGAAATGAATCAGACAAATAGATATAGATTCCAATATCACATAATGATAATGTAATCAAAATGATGTAGGTGAGGAATGAGAGACTCAAGGAAGTCTTTAGCTTGGGTGGTCAGGGAGGGTTTCCCCATGGAGGTAACATCTGAGCAGAGAATTTTTCATCTGATCATTTGAAAATATTTATTGAATATTCAATATGTGTAGGTCACTATGATTGCTACTTAATATGTATAGGTCACTATGATAAGGTTGTGGAATAAAACACGATCCCTGTTTTCTGTGAACTTACATTAGAGCAGAGGAGCAGAGACTATATAATATGAATTAAATGTTGTGAGTAAAATGTAAATTATGTAAGAGATCAAAAGAGGGATATATTTCTTTCAACACTAGTTATTGACCCATTGGAAAAGACTCTGATGCTGGGAGGGATTGGGGGCAGCAGGAGAAGGGGACGACAGAGGATGAGATGGCTGGATGTCATCACTGACTCGATGGACGTGAGTCTGAGTGAACTCCGGGAGTTGGTGATGGACAGGGAGGCCTGGCGTGCTGCAATTCATGGGGTCGCAAAGAGTCAGAAACGACTGAGTGACTGAACTGAACTGAACTGATTAAGGAAGCCTACAGAACAAGATAGGACTTAATGAATGGGTGTATAGACAGGTAGTGTGGGTATGTGTGTGGAAGGAAATCCACAGAGGGATGGAAGATCCCACTGTGAATAAAAACAAAGCAGCTAGAAATGCAAAGCATATTTAGAGAGCAGTAAGAATATTGCTTAGGTCTTCTCGAGTGGCACAGGTGGTAATGAATTCACCTGCCAATGCACAAGATGCAGGAGATGCAGGTTCAATTCCTGGATAGGGAAGATCCCTGGAGGAGGAAATGGTAACCCGATCTAGCAGTTTTGCCTGGAAAATCCCATGGACAGAGGAGCGTGGTGGGATACAGTCCACGGGGTTGCAGAGAGTCAGACATGGCTGAGCAACTACATGCACACACATACACACGCACAAACACACATGAGTACTGATTGGCTTGAACATGAGATGTGCTTCAGAAACAACCTCTAGATACTCCTAACAGCTTAAAATAGCTCCTGCAAGGAGAGAATCTATTTGAAACCTTGTATTCTATCTATAAAATCCAGGTGAATTTTGCTTTCTATTGCATTTATTCATGTATTCTTATTTTAATATAAAAATATTTTCTCCCAAACTCTTTGAGTAAAATGAACACTTAGGAAGGTGTGTCAGCTCTACCTGTGGTTTCCAGTAGCCCTGTCAAACATTTAACTGAACATTCACATTTTACTCTGAAAACCAAGGACAGAAGAATAAAGGGGAAAATGCTAAAAGAGTTGATTGGATCCAAGTATTATTGGGTCTCAAATAATAGGTCCAGACATTTGACTTTTGTCATGTAAGAAATGGAAAAACTAAGAAATATTTTTTAACAGGGTATTAGCCTTATCTTTTTGATTATGCTGTTTCCCCACACTGCTTGGAGTGACTTCCTCTTCCAAATCTTACCCATCTATAGGGTTCGGCTCTGTAGGTTCTGTTCCCTACAGCACCATGAGCAGGGACTTTCATGGAGAAAACAAGAAATGTTTGTAGAATGAATGTATATCAAGAGCTCCTGAATGAAATGATTAATCTGGTAGCAGGATGAAGGATGTACCAGAGGTGGGTAGCCTAGAGACAGGGAAATTTGTTAAGAGTCCTTTACAATTGTTCAGCCTTGAGCTAGTGAGTGCTAAGCTAGGAAGCTGTCATTGATTATTCAAAACAAAAAAGGAGGAATGAATATATAACATCACAGAGGCAGAATCTGAGGATTTTATTTGACTAAGGAAGAGAAAGACAAGCAGGAATTTGGAATTCTGGTCTATTAACCAATTTTGAGAATTTAGTGAGTCCTCCTGTGGAGGGAAGGTAGAAATTTTAGATTTTTGATATTAGCTGATGGAAACTATAATGGAACTGTCAGCTGTCAAGTGAGAACAACTCAACACTGGAAAAAGTCATGAATGAAGATAGATTTAAGAACCACGTTTATAGAAGTGAACTGGAAATTCACTGGTGGTGAATATAAAACCTGCCGGGGTCCAGCCCCGGCTGATCCAGGGTATTCGAAGGAGAGACGGCATCCGCGACCTATTTATTTAAATATTGATCAAAGATATAAAGAGTAATAGAATGAGGATAGCTCAGTGAGGAAATTCAGTGGAGAAAAGTGGCTGAAATAAGGATAGCTCAGTAGGAAAATTCAGTGAAGAAAAGAGGCTGAATAAAATTCCAAAGCAAGGAATTTACGTCACCTATGAAGGCCGCAGGCGTCCTCCCGTTCTCCCGAAGGAGAGGAGACACTAAGGCCTCCCCAGTCAGATCTTAGAAGCCCAGGCAAAATTAGTAGGCTTGACGAGCTTCCCCGCCTTAGAGGAAAAATTCAGCCAGAAGGTGAAAGAAAGAACGACATGGGGAGACCAAGTTTTGGTGAACAAGGCCCACACTTTATTTTCCAAAGTAGTTTTTATACCTTAAGTTATGTATAGAGGATAATGGGGGAAGGGGTAGGTAGAGTCATGCAGTAAGCCAGGCTTTCTTCCTGCAAACTTATCATATGCAAAAGTTTAGGTGATTTGCACCATCTTCTGGCCTGGAGGCCTGTTAACATTTTAAGACCCTTTCTTCAGAAAACTTATTTTTCTCTAAAGGTGATTAGTCAGGCACCACCCTCCAAAAGCATTAAAGTTGCATTCCTATAGGGCAAAGGTGTGGTGGGCTATAACAAGAAAAAGAATTAACTCAAGGGTTCAAGGTTACAAACATTGAGGCTACTACTTACATTTCTATACACCCATTATATCAATCAATACACTGCCAAGGACACAGTAGGTAAGGGATATGGAGATTTAGCAGCAAACATTGGCCCAACAAGTGAAAAACCCTTCACCAATACAATTTCTAATCAATCTTTTAACTACTCAAAGGAATCTGTGTTTAGACAGTTTAGAACATCTCCTGCCTCTTACAGTTGGGAGGCTCTGAACAATCACATGTGGCCGGAAAAACCTATTCAGGCAGGCTAGAGGATTTCCAAAGGAGTTTGTAGGTTGAAACACTGTCACACCCAGGAATTATTAACTGGAGCTGTAAGCTAACTCTTTTTTCAGAGAGAGGTAGTGGGGGACAGCCCCCGTAAAGTCAGAGGTGTAGGTGAAAGCACAAAGCAGAAAGTAGGCAGACTCTGGTTTGGGGGTAGATGCTCGAGAATTTCCAGGGGGACTCCTGAGGCTCGATCCTGCCTTTGCATATGCCGAGCCTCCTTCCTCATGACCTTTGCCACGGGCGGAGTTCCTCACACTGGCTCCTGGCAGTGATAGACTTCCAGCTGAGCTATTCCAGATCCTGAAAGATCATGCTGTGAAGGTGCTGCACTCAATATGCAATATGCTGGCTCCCGGCAAAAACCCAATACAAAAACAATACAAAAACCAATACAAAAACAATACAAAAAACAATACAAAAACAATACAAAAACCAATACAAAAACAATACAAAAACCAATACAAAAATAATACAAAAACCAATACAAAAATTGATGGTTTACAAAACCCCTGCACAAGCCCTTTTGATCAGAGAGAGGGGAGTGGATGAATGATGGTCAACAGTGTCCATATCGAAAGGTAAGAGAGAGAGAAGGAAGGGGCAACAGAGTACAAGGAGTGACAGGTCAGGGAACAGGAAGAGAAGCAGGGCATTTGGCAACAGAAGAGTTTCCAGAACAAACTCATCCATCAGAGGGTGAGGAGTTGGTAGGGCAATTGGAGATCTTTAGTGTGAGTGAAACATAAGCAAGGTTTCAGGAAAGTGAAGACAGAATGTGGGTGGAGACACCAAGCCTGGGGTTACAAATGCCCCTTTGAAGTGAGTGTGGCTCTAGAAGTGGGGAGAGGCTTGCCAGGGCTGGTAGCCAGAGTTCAATCAAGAGGAAACAAGGTGGTCCTATAACTTGATGCCTCCAGTATGTAATTTTTAAGCTCCTCACCAGGCATCAGGCATTTCATTCTCTGTCCTTTCTGATCTGTCCTCAAATTCACCAGTAATGCCTCAGGATACTGACCTTTAAAAAAATTTTCTGTTGAAAACATCTCTGTCCTCCATCCCATTCCTTTGAAGCTGCATTTTCAAGTGTTCCACAAACAGTTCCTCAAGATGCCGTATGAGAAAGTACTCTGTGGTCAAGTAAGTCTGGAAAATGCCACAGGGAATATAAACATGTTAAATATCCTGGATGAACTGATGAAAAGAAACTTTAATGATTTTGTCTAAACTATCCAATATTATTTGTTCACAGACTACTCTTTTGTCTTGTTACTGCCATGAAATTCTTAGTGGTTCCATTTTGGAGACATTTTATTTTTAAGGTCTTGGTGGTGGATGATTAATCTGATAAATGCACACATGTTTGGTATTAATGATTGTGAAAGGAAGATTAACCTTCTGATATTCATAATTTACCAGGGAATTTAAGAGAGACTTCAAAAGGAAGTTCAGTGTTGGGATTTAGCATTATGGATGACAAGTAGGGATAAAGTTTTGGATAGCATCTTCTTTTTTTATTTTTTAAAAAATATTTATTTATTTGGCTGTGCCAGATCTTAGTTGCAGGATCTTCAATCTTTGTTGTGGCACATGGGATATTTTTTAGTTGAAGCAGGCAAATTCTTTAGTTGCAACATGTGGAATCTAGTTCACTGACCAGGAATGGAACCCAGGCCCTCTGCATTGGGAGTGTGGAGTCTTAACCACTGGACCACCATGGAGGTCCCCAGCATCATCTTTTAGACTTCTCAAATCACGCTATTCAACTGTGGGATGGCTACTCCATATCTATATCACTTTTATTTCCACGGCTAAGTGCAATATCCTTTTTTCACTAGGTCTATTACTGTGTTTAGACCTCAGAACTTCAATCAGTTTTCCATCCAGCCTGAAGAATGGAAGGGAGGAATTCAACACCATGATGATATATTATGTGCTGCATTTTCACCTCCACAAACTCTTGTTACAGGTTACTTGAATGTTCACTTGACAATCAGTGGTATAGTTTCCTTTGCCTCACTTTTAAAAAGCCTTTTCTCAACTACAAAATGAACAGGTTTCTTAAAGAAGCTGTCCTTGTACTTTAAACTAAATCTGGTCCTTATTTCTAGGGCTGTACAACAGTGGTTACAAACACCATCTCTGAAGCCTGGCTACCGGGCTTCAGATCCTGGTTCTACAAGTTGCCACTACCTCATATTGAGCAAATTATTTTGACTCTAAAATACCGTTTTCTCTGGCAAATAATAATTTACCAGCATGTTGGTTTATAGTGAGGATCACATAAGATAATCTGTGTATGGGTTTAATCCAGTGCTTACAATAATCCCGTCAGTAAATACTAGCTTTCGTTTTCATTGTCCTTTTCTGAGGAGCAACCTCAGGGTTGTTGGGTACAAATCACATTTCTGAAGCACTCAGATGTTTCATAACAGGAACACCCTCTGGGCACAGTTTACTCTAAGTAATGTTGGTTAACGACTGGTCTCACAAAAAGTCTATAAATCCAAGCTCTTGACAGGATCCATGGGCATACTTTGATGTGGCATATTAAAGAGGATCAGAAATTGTTGAATTATTTCCAACCAAAGAAAACAATTTATAAAGACAGATTGCACCATGAAATTATAAAGTCCGTATTTTGACAGCCTGATTTGTTTTATAGGACCAAAAATGTCATTAATTAAGATGAATGAAAAATTACAGGAAAAGAATATACTTTTTATATCCAAGAACACTTGGATATCTACAAAGTGTTATCATATGAGGTTTTCTGCTTCATCTACACTTAGAATTTTGTTTTCAGAAGTTCCAGGAGGGCCAACTCTGCAGTTGAATTTGCTCTAAAGCTGCTGGAAGTCTACCCTGCAGCACGTACCATATACTGAAATGTGATTAAAACAATATCGCTGTGTAGCTGATATTGAAGTGTCATAAAATACCATTGTAACTGGGGAATAAAGGATCTCTTCATTCACTTTCATTCCTTCAATCCTATGTGAACATGCTCGGTCAAACACTTTGCAAGTGAAGCATTTTAAAATGTTAAGAGAAGGTGGATGTTCCCATGAACAGCTAGCCCGTGGAAGCTTATCATCTTTGGCCGGTTTGTGAGTTACACAGGTTGCCTCTCTGCGACAATACAGAGTGCAGTAGGCATTACTCGCTTCTCTTTTCAAATCCCAAGAAGGACACCATCAGTACATACCACTCAGCTCTTGTCTTTTGCTCTCCTCTTGCTGTTGGCCCTCTGCTCACTAGGGAGCTCTTCTCATGGGGCTGCTGAGAACCGTGGTCTGGGTATGCACTGCTCCTTCTAAAACCAGCTTGGTCAGACTTAGCCTCACTGTTTGGACTTTTCTGTGTTTTCTGCATGGAACAGTATGAAAAGACTTGTGTAGGGAAAGTTCTAGGATTGGAGAAAGCAATATTCAATAAAGAACATATAAAAAATAAACAAAACACACACAACAAAAGAACAGATGTAGGAAACAAAACTTAGAAGGAAAATTCATTTGCCCTCAATAATAAACCAATAATATAGTAGTTATTATTACTATTTCAGTATTTGTAATATTCTAGGCAGTAGGTGCTTTTCATTCTTCAGAGCATAAATTCATTTATCAGACAAAAACTTTATTAACCCATTTTTTAGGTGAGGAACTTGTGGCATCAAGTAAAGTTAAATAACTTGCCAAGGTTACACAGCTGGTAGGTGGTAGAACCAGGACTCAAACTGATGAAGTACAAAGCCTTTATTCTGAATGCTTTCTTACCACAAAATAAAAAAAGATATAACAATAATCTCTATCAAACTTACTGAATGGTATTTTGTGAAGTTTCCAATTTCTAAAGTTTAGTAAAAACAGTAGTAATTACTATTCATTCATGTCTCCAAATATACAGAGAAAACTTACAAAGTGCCAGATTCCATGTAAGTTATTATGATAATGATTTCTTCTAATTGTTGTTGCTCATATTTTCTATCTAACTTTCTGGTAATTTCTATTCTCTGTCTTGGCTCCTGTAGGGAGTTATGATGGAGAAATTGTTCTGTGGAACAACAGCACAGAAAATGCTCACTATGTCCTTCACCCTGATTATCAGAGGCTGCTAAAATCAAAATCGGGTGAGTGCAAGTTTGAAACTAAAATAATGTGGCCTGGTTGTTTGTGCATGGGCCTGCTGCAGCTTGCTTCTGAATTATAGATGATTGGCTGTAAGCGCAAGGGATTAGTGATACCGTTGTCTTGTCAAAGTGACTAAAAAGAACCTTGAGATTTACTTGGCTTAGCAAATTCTCCATGGCTGGCTGTTCCTTTTCCTTATGCTACATCAGCGCTTCTGAATTACTGATGGTGGGGAACAGGACTCTCATTTTTATCTAGTTTATTTTTTGCCAATAAACCTCGCCAAATTGCCTTTGAGTGAACCTTGGGTACTCCTTGGTAGAAAAATGGGAACTCGTGTTCACTTGATAGGCTGCTCAGGCTTAGTCTAGAGCTTGTATTAAATATTATGCCACCTGGAAATCTTAAATTATTTCTTGCTTTAGAAACCTGTGTGAAGCATTAGATGGAATTATATTGTATTTTATGGAAGTTTAGCAGAGCAGATGAATATTTTATGCTTAAGCAAAATGTCTTGACAATTGCCTCTCACATTTTATTTTAGTTTCCTTAGATACTAAAGGTTTTTCCTTAGACTAATTTATTTGGGTAATGAATATGTCACACCTCATGTCCCAGTGACGTTCTGTTGTATCAACTGGATAAACTCACAGAGACTGAATTAGATTAGGAAAGGACTGGTCATCAGATACGGTTTTGCGTGTGTGTGTGTGTGTGTGCGTGTGTGTGTGTGTGTGTGAAAACCTGAGGGAGTAATTTGTTAGGAGGAAGAAAACTAACAAGAAATTTGGAGTTTACTTGGCTGCAGGCATGAAACTCTGACTTGCTTTATGTTTTCAATACAAAGAGCTCATCATTAGGGTTCATTTGAATCCTCAAGGGAGAAAGTGGAATTCTGCCTCTTTGCCACACCGGCCCTCAGGGGAATAGTCTTGTTCTCACAGCAGACTTAATTGTGACTGTGATTAAAAACACAGAGAGACAAATAGAAAAGAAAAGCAGATAATGTCAAATTTTTAAAAGACACAAGAAACATTGCTGTAGATTTCTGGCTTTGAATGTTTGAAGATACCTCTGTATACATTTTTCATAAGTATGTTCAGACTATTTATAGATTCTGAGATGAATATCCCCAGCTTTTATTAGTGTGACATGAAGATGGTATCATTAGATCATGGAAGTACCATTAAGGATATCCTTTTTAGGGTAACTCACTAACAAATAATATTGCTTAAAAATGATTTAAATACATAGTCATTATATCTCAAGTTCATTAAATTATTTACAAGCTTAATATTAATGATTAATAAGTTGAAAGTGGCATGATATTAGGATCACATTTGTCTTGAACATATCAGTATCTCTAAGATGTTATCAGGGACTACAAAATGAAGTCCCTATTAATTCATATCAAGAGAAAACACAATAAACTTATATGCAGTATGAGAAACAAAAATGGGATCAGTCTGTGAAGTTGAGGTTGAGGAAGTGAACTGCAGGGGGCTCCATGGATGTTGACTGGAAGCCCATTGTAAGACTTGCTGGAGTCATCAGAGATTGTGATGGGGGTGGCCTGTTGTTTTTCTTAAGTGTTTGAAGAGCAGATGCTTCTATTCATTAAGTCACCTGGCTTGTCTCCATCTCAGATACAGGGCCTCAAAAGCTTCTTGGTGCTGGGAGGAGCCCCTCTACCCACCCCACCTACGACCAGGCTACCCTGGGAGCCTGTTCCTTTGAGATGGACACTGAATGCAATCATGCTGTTATGAGGCTTTGCTTCCTTGAAGCAAGAAAAAACATCACAGAGACAGGTAAAATACATATTTATATTTTGACTATAGACTGCTTTGATACATTGTAAAATGTTGGGACAGGGAACCATAAAGAAAGTTCAATCTAATTTGATCTAGGTCTTGTAGAGTTTGACTGCATCTAGCAAACAGTCAGGACCAGATTACAGAAGTCACAGGCCACGGCCAACAAGGTTAAGGCTCAGGAGGATGGGTCCAGGAGCAGAAGCTAGACCAGACTCTGCCAGAAATTTATACCATGTGGTATATGTCAGGATCAGAGAGACAAAAACTCTAGGCAACAATCAGAAATGAAGAAAAGCTATGACAAACCAGACAGCATATTAAAAAGCAGAGGTGTTACTTTGCTGACAAAGGTCTATATAGTCAAAACTATGGTTTTTCCATTCGTCATGTATAGATGTGAGAGTTGGACTATAAAGAGAGCTGAGTGCCAAAGAACTGATGCTTTTGAACTGTGGTATTGGAGAAGACTCTTGAGAGTCTCTTGGACTGCAAGGAGATCAAACCAGTCCATCCTAAAGGAAATCAACCCTGACTATTCATTGGAAAGACTGATGTTGACGCTGAAGCTCCAATACTTTGGCCACCTGATGCAAAGAACTGACTCCTTAGAAAAGACCCTGATCCTGGGAAAGATTAAAGGTGGGAGGAGAAGGGGATGACAGAGGATGAGATGGTTAGATGCCATCACTGACTCAATGGACATGATTGAGCAAACTCTGGGAGTTGGTGATGGACAGGGAAGCCTGGCGTGCTGCAGTCCATGGGACTGCAAAGAGTCAGACATGACTGAGTGACTAAACTGAACTGAATCTAGCCATGGCATAGAGATTTGTTAGGTATAGGGCTCAGCATGGGCTTCCCTGGTGGCTGAGATGGTAAAGAATCCACCTGCAATTCAGGAGATCAGGGTTCAATCCCTAGGTTGAGAAGACCCCTGAAGAAGGGAATGGCTACTCACTCCGTTATTCTTGCCTGGGAAATCCCATGGATAGAGAAGCCTGGTGGGCTCCAGTCCATAGGGTTGCGAAGGGTTGGACACGACTGAGCAACTAAGTACACAAGCACAGGGCACAGCATGAAATATGCTCCAAATGTATGAGCCAAAGCCTACATGGGGTACAAGAGTTGCATCTGAGATGAACACACTGGCACATGTTATCAACATGGGCTAGGAGAAAATAGTGAGAAACTCGGAGATTGGAAACTATAGTGAAATTTGAAATGGCTGCTGCTAATTGCTGATCCCAGGTCATGAGAACTGCCTGCTCTTTGTCTTAATATTTTTGGTGGGGGTTAGTAGGTAATGCTTTGGGTGTCTATACCAACTGTGCATTCTTTTCAGAATAAATCTGGTTAGAGCTGCTTCTAAGATACATGCTAACATATGATTTACCACAGTTATTTGATATTATAATAGATGAAATAACTATTTGCTTAATTTCCTTTTTGTCTTCAGTGGTGATGTAAACATGGTATTGATGCAGCCTGCATCTTCCCAAAATAAAAATCTGCTTCTGAAAGCAATGCATATACTTTTCTTCTGAAAAAATAATTGTTTAATTTTAGAAGTATTTTTCCTTAATGTTAGAAATCTAGATCTATATGTATAATAAGATTGAAAAAAGAAATAAACATATCTGAACCCTGTTTTCCATATTCACTTTCTCATATTCAATTTGAAGATAGAAAATCTGCATGATTTTCATGTAAAATTTTTTTGCATTAAAAATCAATAAAGGTGTATACCCTTATAGAGTTCTAGAATCATTGTGGAAAATTTAGAATAGACCTTGAAATGGTTAGAGTCTAAAACTTTCTATTTTCCAGAATGCATCTACACTCACAAAATGAACTGTTATCCTGAAATTGCTCTCATTTCCTCAACACTAATTCGTCTTAATGTTATCAGTATTCCCAAATTGTTTCCACTGAAGCGGCTACATACCATTATTTCTACCTTAAACAGATATCATTGTTAATAGGCAGCTCATTTGTGAAGCAAATTGGAAGTCATCTACAGATTTATCAAATAATAATAGGAACTTTGCCACAGAAGAATAATTTAGGTAAAGTACTTCTACATGCATATAAAAATGGAAAATGAAAAGGTTAGTTCTAGGCCTGTGAACCAAAAAAGTGTTCCATAAGAACTTGCAATGAATTCTTGATGAAAGATTAAAAAGCAAGCTCATAAGTAGATTTCTAAGCATATGGCTGCATAGAGAAACCCATAGCTGTGCTACTGTAACTATACATATATGCACAGCCAGCTCTGTGCATGAGGAATTTTACTACTTTGGTATATGTGTCCAATGGGTAGTTAAGAAAGATGGATTTTCTGTAATTGGAATATTATCATAATGTTGAAATTAATATTTTGTAAGTATGTCTGAAGTAACAGATCAATTTTATCAAAATTTTGAAACCCAAATAATATCAAAATAATGAATGAAGGAGTGGTAACTAGATTTTATAGAACATCTTATGTATCCTACCTCACTTAATACTCAGCACAAACCAGTGAAGCTTTCATTGGGCTTTTCCCAGTGTATATTTGAGAGAATCAGAGTGCTGGGAATTGATCTCAGGGCTACTCCCCTGTCCAACATCCATATGCTTTCAACAAGGAAACTGAGGAGAAAGTTGTTTCTTGTGTTTGTAGTTTCCTAATTAGGTGTTCTCATATATTAGGGGGAGCCAACCTGGTATCATGTGGAGGATCTGGGTATGTCAGATTCTGGGATACATTTAAGAAGCAACTTTTGGCTGAATTTTTGGCTCATAGTGGAGTTGGTTCTATTATTATGTCTACTGATAAATCAAATCGATACCTCGCCACAGGAGATCTGGAGGGCTGGTTAAAAATCTGGAATATAGAGGTATGTTGAAAAAATTTTCACATTATCATTATAATTTTTGATTGTCTTTTGTTTCAGATAATTATGAATCAGGTCTTGTCTGTTTCTAGATAAAGGAAGAAACATTCAGTAGTCTAAAGAAAACTTATGTATTGATCAGAGACTTCTTTAATTTATGGAGAAAAACAGATTTTTCTCAATATTGAAAATCCTCTATTAATATAGTCAGGTCAGTCTCCCAATTTAGGAATGCAGTATTGTTAGTACGGTTCTACAGCATTGTTTGAGAATAAATAGTTAAGATACGCCTCATTTTAAATGAGATAGTAAACATGATCTAAGTAGTGTACTGCCTTTTATCTAACATTGTTGTCATCTGAATTTGGGATTTTTTGTGTCACTGATTACCTGCTCAATTTTCTAATAATGCTGTAAAATTGTATAATATGTGACTACCTATACATGATAAAGTTCATCCACTTTATCTAATAGCTGACTTTACTGCTTATATTTTTCCATCCTTCCATTCCCCGTCCTTCCTTTCTGTCTACTTCTCAAGTTAGTCAAATCAGTTAGAAACATTTTCTTGAATGTGAATACCATTTTTCTAACCTCTGTTATCATGAGCTCTTCTTTTGCATTTGTATCACAGATTGCTATTCCCAAATGCACCTTTGTTCAATTTCTGTATCAGACTTTTTTTTTAAAAGTGGTATATCACTGTAGTCATTTCATATTTGGACATTTTAGAATTCTGGCATGTCTTTTCATTCAGGAGTACTGTCTTAATTCCAGCAAGAACAAACTCACACAGGCCCCAGCTCTGATAAGATCCGTCCGGCCTCACGAAGACTGGATAAGCTCCTTAGAGATGTGTGAGGCGGGCGGCCGCTCGCTAGTTCTCTCTGCCTCTGCAGACTGCAGCATTTGTGCGACTGATGTCTGTGGTGTTCCTGTCCAGACCTTTGGTCAGGTAGAAATATTGCTTCTTTACTATTCTAATATTTACTTGACATTTAGTATGAACTTGGCTTGGTTTCCATTTGAATCCCATCATCTAGTAAAGTTCATTAGTCATGAAAGAACTGACTTCCATTTCTGCAACTATAGCTCCAGGCATCCCTTATTAACCATGGCAGTTCCATCAAGTAGAGGACACTGGAGACATGGAAAGATGGGGGACCTAAGCAGCTTAAAATATGTAAAGATTTCTGAGCAAAATTTCTCCTCCAAAATAAGTGGATCTCTTCAGTTTCAAAATTCAGTAGAAATACAGTGTGGATAATTGTACTGCATTATTATAAAATAGATGACTGTGACAGTCCGATAATAATCAGGCAGTGATCAAATACAGAAATAAAAAAACAAATCTTTTGTGTTCATTGTCTGATTTATTCCTGCCAAAATTGCATTCATTAATGTTTTCTGAGTTTTTCCTGTTCTAAGGTCTCTAAGGGCGTGCTGTGTTGCTTCAGTTGTGTCTGACTCTTTGTGACTCCATGGACTGTAGCCCGCCAGTCTCCTCTGTCCGTGGAATTCTCCAGGCAAAAATACTGGAGTGGGTTGTCCTGCCCTGCTCCAGGGGATCTTCTTGACCCAGGGATTGAACCCTCATCTCTTACGTCTCCTGCATTGGCAGGCGGGTGCTCTACCACTACTGCCACGTGGAAGCCCTACGTGAATTATTTCATGTAATCTTTGTAACTGCCTGTCCTAGGGAGGAATGCTCATTGCTCCCATTTTACATATGAGGAAACAGAGGCACAGAGTTTAAATCAATTGCTGAGGTCACAGACACTAATAAGTGGTATAGTTTGGCTTTGAATTCAAGCTGTCATTTCACAGCTCATGTTTTTAATTTCTTCCTCCCGTGAAACTAAGCTCTGATTTATATGAGCCTACCAAAAAATGGAACCAGAGGTCTTGGAAGAAAGAAAATATTTATTGTCTCACATTTCTTTTTTCTGTTTGTTTTCATGGGTACTCGGTTCCTAGTCCCTTTTGTTTGGGGGACAATGTAGCAGTTTGTTGTATTTCAACCAGTACTGTTCAGACATGGTGGTATGAGCTCACCCTGGAACTTCAGCTTCTGTCTGGCTGGTTGACTTAGTCCTAGTCAGCAGCCTTGGATGCCGCTCTCATGCCCTGAGTATGGCGGTTCCCTTCATGCTGGGAGACAAAGTCTGTTGTTCCTTTTGTGGAGTCAGCTTGAGGATGTCAAGCTGTGCTGCCCCAGTTCCGTACAGCCCCTGAAGACATGGAGGGTGGTGGTAAATCAGAAAATGATGGTAAATTGGTGGGTGGATTGGCTGGGAAATGTGGGAGTTGCCACGTGACAGCCAAGAGCTGTATAGCCTTTTCTGCTCTGTAAATAAGGCAAGTGCTAGACTTTTCTTAGCAAAAAGAGTGTGTGAGTGGGAACGCAAATGGGTGTGTGGGCAGTTGTGGTGAGAGAGACAGCGTGGGGCATGGCTGGCATTCTGAACATGAAAGGAGTTGAAAAGCTGTCTGGCAGCTCTAGAAGTTACTGCAATCCTGACATTGCTACAAGGCCACGCCACACGGGCTCTGGTAAAAGGAGGTGCAAAGAAACAAAGTCATCTGGCAGGTGGTGTCTGGAGTATAAGTACCTTTTGTGTGTGTGTGTGTGTGTGTGTGTGTGTGTGTTAGATGCTCAGTTTTTTCTGACTCTCTGGATCCCATGGACCTTAGATGATGCTACAGCAAGAAATAGGACTATTCTAGGTATGGGTGCCACAAAAACTGTGTCCAGAAAGCACAATCTTTGTGGAAATTTTATTAGGATTAAGAAATATATGCTAGTAAAACTGTTCATTTGTATGCCTTTGGTCGTTTTCCTTAGTTGTTTTGTAAAGTCTTTTGTATTTCGAAGGACTTTAGCCTCAAAAAGCCTCCGTGAAAATAGTTTGGTTTTATCCCTTCTGTTCAACATAGGAAAAGAGCCACTAGAGCCTGGGTAGTTTTAGAAAGTAAAGGCTGGCAAAGCAGAGGACAGCTGGCTTTTCTAGTCCCTTCTGCCTGAGCTTTAATTTTTTTTTTTTTTTTGAGAGCTCACTTTTATTAAGCTCTTGGATATGGTGCTGCTAGTTTCAAGGGCCAGAGGAGGCAGTGGGAGGGGAGGGACATAAAAAGGAGGGGAGGGAGAAAAAGGAAATTAGTAGATAACTGGAAAAAAGCAACAGTGAATGTTCTTCTCATGGTTTGAGCAGAGGCATGATTTCACACAAAGATATGGTAGGCAGATGGAAATACTTAGAGAAGAAGAGACTCCATTTGTAAATATGACTAGGGTCAGAACAATTTTTTCCTGATCCACCTTGATTTGTATAGCATAGTGACCTTTGATCTATATTTGAATGTTGCATTTGTCTTTTAGTTGAATTAATTTTGGTCTAGTAGTTATAAAAACAAAAGGAAAGGCAATCATGTATTTTAATTTCCTTCATTAAGCCTTCATCTTCCGATTGCAATCAATTTGATTAACGTATTCAAAATTTCATGTAATTGTGGTTCAGGATATTTCATAAAAGAAGTTTTTTTTTCCTTAACAACTGTGAATCAGTTTTACAACATGGCTATTCATCTGAGGTTGGTTTTCAAGTTAGATTTTTAAACGTAAGTAGCGCGCTATGTCTATTTCTAGAGTTGGAGAGATGGAGTGGGGATGTTTATCTGTGGAGATACATTTATCCCAGGAAACTGTCAGACGATTGTGGTATAAAAAGAAGTGAGATGGTTCGTGTGCTTCTTCAGTGTCCATCACAGCACTGACCACTGTTGTGCTCTACAGAACTTGTGTTCTGGTGCCCGCTCCTCAGCTGATGCTTCTGATACTCAGTGACTTTGATTGAGCTTATTTACCCAGTGTTTAAAATTTAAGTTTCCCATGTTTGAACATGAGTTTTCATATAAGATCCGTATTTCTTACTTCTCTCGGAAAAGAACATATGTCATTCCCTGAGAGTTGCTATGGCTCCCTTAATGGAAAATGGGCTTACTCTAAGTCAGTGTAGTCCCATCTTTCTTTCCCTTTTGTTTATGAACACTGAGGCTGAATTTAATTTACTATTTATCATCCTATATGAGACCTGATCATTCATTGACACTATATTCCTGGGCCCTGGAGGCATTCTACTCTGTAAATCCTTCTGACAAAGGTTGATCAGTTGCAGGTGAGATATGCTGGGGATCCCTAATGTTCTCTCATCATACAGGCTGTGTTCCCTGAGGCATTCCTGTGGATGCAGTGTGAACTGGTAGAAGACAAATTATAACTTCAGAAAATTTCTGTTTGCTTCTTATGATGCATCCCTTTCTAATGTTATTAAACTTACATGTGTATGGTCCATCTCCCTTTTAAGCCTATAAGCTCCTTGAGAACAAGAGCCATATATCCTTCATTTTTGATGTCCTGAGGATTTCAATAAAGAATCTAGCACATTTAGTCACTTCACTCCTGTCCCAGTCTTTGCTACCCCATAGACTTTAGTCCACCAGTCTCCTCTGTCCATGGGATTCTCTAGGCAAGAAGATGAGTGGTTGCTATGACTTCCTCCAGAGGATCTTTCCGACCCAGGGATCAAACCTGCATCTCTTATGTCTCCTGTATTAGTAGGCAGGTTCTTTACCATTAGCTCCAAGTGGGAAGCCCAAATGTTCAAGGAAAGTACAGTTTATAAAAATAAATCTCTCTCTCTCTCTTTTTTTTTTAGGAAAAGCATTGGCAACTTGAAAACTGTTCTTCTGTTCCTAAAAGAGACACTAATTTAATGGGAAATAAGATTCAAGAGAAAAGCATAAAGGAAATTCGTTTATTTTCTAAGGAGGAATCATGTTTAGACCCATCAAAACATTCGCTACTTGATAAGAAAACATACAGGTTAGTACATCTTACCTGTAAAGGGTAAAATTGGCCCCCAGTTCCTTCTATGCTCTGTGGAATGTCTAATAACTACCTCAAGATTTCGCTCACATTGTGATCATTGGTAGATGTGTGTGTGTGTGTGTGGCAGGGGGAGAGCTTATATTCTCAGGCTGATATCTGATTCTTACTTCTTGTCTCTTTGTAATGATTGATTTCTATCCTGTCTTCTAGTCTTCTGTGTCTATTCCATCATCAACCTAATTTTGGAAATTAACCCTTTTCTTCAAAAGCAATATATGTGTGTATGTGTGTATGTACGTGTCTGTCTAGCTAGCTACCTCTCTTAGAATGTATGTCAGATTTTACTTCTGGTTTTGGTAAGGCACACAGAGATTTGTGGGCTTCCCAGGTGTTTCAGTGGTAAAGAATCTGGCTTTCAACGCAAGAGCTGCAGGAGACGAAGGTTCAATCCCTAGGTCGGGAAGATCCCTGGAGTAGAAAATGGCAACCCAGTCCAGTATGCTTGTCTAGAGAATCCCATGGACACAGGAGCCTAGCAGGCTACAGTCTATAGATTCACAAAAAGCTGGACATGACTGAGCATGCCTGCATTCACAGAGGTTTATGTGACAGAAGGTCAAAGAGCTTAACTTTGAATATTGAACATTACTCTCATTCTTTGACTTCTAGTCTTTCCTTCCTGTTGTTCAGCCATTTCATCTCTTCTGCCACTCAGATGGATCCCATTCTTACATTCCTCTAACTCTCTAACGCCAGGCAGTTTTAATTTTTTTTTTTTGGTTTATTTGTTTTCTATATTCTTCATAACTCATGGTCTTGTAATTTCATCTTTTGTATTAAACATTTTTTTTAGAAAACAATTTTATTCATTGTATTTTCTTTGATACAGTTGGCATTTCTATTACCACATGCCTATATTACTTTTTTAAGCTCTATAGAAAAATTGCATAGAAAGTAGAGAGTTCATACATACTCTGCCCTCAGCCCATACAGTGTCTAATGTTAGTGTGGTACATTTGTTACAATCCATGAACCAATATTGATACTTTATTATTAACTAAAGTCCATAGTTTACATTTAGAGGGTAAAGTTGAGCATTCTCTGATGACACTACCCAGAGACCTCTGCCTTGCACTTTTCTAAATTAATGCACTCTTTGACTAAACTCTTGGGGCTCAGACCCGCCAGTTGGGGTTTTTCTGTTCCAGTCTCCTCACCCTGGCAGCCTTGCCTCTTGCATAACTTCCCTTGGGTTAACTTCTGCTTGGCCAATAGGAAACCCACACATCCTTGCCACCCCAGCTACTCGACAGTCACTCCTTCTCCTCCTGCTCGCTGGGGCAGTTTCAGTCATAGTAGACTTTTTCAGATATTAATTCACTGGTTCACTGTGTCCCTCTAAGGGTTATCCTGGGCAGCATATGTTTAGCTTTTTGCGTGGCTTATGTGAATGGAAGCTAAAACTGAGAGGAAGAGTCCTTCCTCTTCCATGAGGGTGGGACTCAGTCCTTACCTGTGACTCTCTCCAGTGCAAATCTCTCTCAGAATTTCTGCATCCTTAGTCTTTTTTTGTCCTAGAGTGGTGGTTGATCTGAGCATCACAAGATCAGTTTTGGAGCCACCTTCTTGACAAAGGGAGCAAGCACAAGGAATTGATCTAGCACCTCAGTTTGAAATGTGGGAATGCTGTCTACCTCCTAATTAATTAATTATTTTGCTTTCAGACTTTTTGGACCTCTGTTGATAAGGAGGTAGAGGAAAAAAAATTCCCTTTTAAACATCCTGTTACACTAAATTACCCTTTGGTATTTGTTCTTCCATTTCCTTGAATTATGGCTTGCTAAAATGTCAAGTGGCATTTTGCTTTCAGTCAGAAGAATCTTTCAGTTTAGAAATATAGCATGACTGATCCTGTACAAGAATAGAACACTGAGAATGGAAAACTTGGGGTATGGTAAAATGCCCCCACCCAGCCGCCCAACTTAATCAGGAAATAAAGTTACCCCAGGATAACACCGATTGATCATTATTTCTCTTTCTGTGACACTTCCAGAAGACTGAATCCAAATGTCCACAGATTCTTATTTATTTCAGCCAAATACTAATTTCCCATTCCTTATGACAATCTCAGTCATTTAACTTTAATCAACCTTTCCTTAGAGTTCAAAATTGGCCTCTTGAACTCTTTACTTCTTTTTGGACTTCTGTCTCATCTTATTTCCTTTCCTGTTGTCCCATGACACTTGTCTTCTGAAAATTAGTGCTGATGTGTAGATACTTAAATTCACAGATTTCTCTTAAAACTAGAGCTTTGCATCTGCTAGATTAGATAAGACTACAGCAGAGTGATCTTCTTACCTTTGTTATATATTTCTGTGGGCCTTGGGAGAGGTTTCTGGCAGTAAAAATCGAAGTTATCCCTGTTTACTGCATCTTTTCAAGTGACAATATACCCCAAAATATCTGTGGTCTTTAAAATTTCTGCCTTTAATTCAAATGGGTAGTTGGCATAATTTTAAAAATTTGTAGTAAAGAGATAGTACAGAATAAAGTAATTTTGAAATTTTTGAACTAATGGGAAGAAAAAAATTAAAAACATATCCTTAGAATTGACTTGGCAGGTACAGCCCTGACTTCTCCCAGAAATATGTTCATGAATCCTATGGAGAAAACCTAAAAATGCAATACAGCTGTCAGATGTAAAGTATCTTTTGTGCTCTTCATCCAGTATTGAAGAGATTATAGATTACCGTTTACCTAAGAAAATATTATTCTGAAGAATGTGCCCTATTCCTAATCAGATCAGGAAATCCAAGGAGAAATCATGCCAGTTCTCATCTATATGCAAAAGTATGAATGAAAAGTAAATACATGAAAGAATTTAGAGAGACTAAAAGGGGAAAAGCACATTTGGTGAATGTATGCAGGTGGGGAAATGTTTAAATGGAGAGGGAGGAAAAATAAGAAAGATAGAGATACAAAAAGAAAAAGCCGTTCAGGATGGGGAACACATGTATACCTGTGGCGGATTCATTTTGATATTTGGCAAAACTAATACAATTATGTAAAGTTAAAAAAAAAAAAGCCAATAGGAAATAGAAGAAGCAGGAATAATAAAGGAAAAAATTAAATCATGTAAAGCCATGTTCTCACCTTAACTCCTAAGAGTCTCTTTCTAGGATAAAATCTTTGCATTTATTATGTTCTGTCTTATACATAAACATCAGGTTTCCATAGACTTAACATATTTTATGATATAATGTGTGAGAAGAAGGTAGGTGGTAAAACGTCATCTTCAATTTAAACCTGAGGAGATGAATGAAGATGAATATGGAGTTTAACAGAGAATAGGAAGTTTTAATGCTTAGTTAACAATTGACCCAAAGAAATAGATTTTTCCCTTCTATAGTTTCTACAAATGTCATATTACCATCAGAAAATGGGAAAAAAATAAAATGACTAAAAAGATAAAATAGAGAAAGAAAACCGCAGTGTACATGCATTTTTCTTAATGTATAGCAATATTTGGTTTCTGGACTCACACAAAAGTATTCTAATCTAGATAAATTACAGATAAAATGAATAATTTAGGCAATATAGCCTTAGAATACTTCTTTATTATGAAAATAATACATGTCCATTAGGATAAAAATTGGACATACAAATAAGCAAGACGAAAAAGATGAAAAGAAATCATTAACAGCAAAACCACCGCTAACACTTAGGCATTTCACTCTTCAGGTCTTGTTCCGAGCATGCTAATGCAGCTAAACAAATATGCATTTTATAAAAGTGAGGATGTAGTACACATAGTTTGTAACCTGTTTTACAACCTAAAAAACATACAGGTAGTACATTTCCATGTTATTTAATATGAGTGTCCCCAGATGTCAATATTCACGACAACTCCTTAAGAATTATCATGTAGCTTTCTAAACATTCTCTTCTTTTAAATATTTAAACTGTTTACAAGTTTTAACTGGGAACATTTCTTTAAATACCTTCATGCATACGTGTTGGAATACCTGACCACATTCATCATTAGAATAAATTATTTGAAACGGAGGTGTTGAGTCAAAGTTTTAAAGGTCTCTGAGTCTTGCTAAATTGCTGTCCCAATGATGTGTGGGCTCTACCACCAGCAGGAAAGGGAAATGACTGTGTCTGAACGAACACTGCATGTTGTCATTGTCTTAAAATTGTTGCTCTGATAGACTGTCAGTGTTTTAAGTTGGACTTTTAAATTATTTGTGAGAATAAACATTTTCACATGTTTATTAATCTTTAATAATTCAGTAACAAACTTGAAAGAGGTATCTGATGTCTGGTAGACTAATTCCCAATCCAGCCGTAAGAGAAGCATATTCCAGCCGTATCTTGAATAAATCCCATAGGCTACACTCACCATTGTACAGATAGACTTCTCTGTTATTGAACCACTCTTCATTTTAGAATGACTCTATTGGTAAGTCAGACCTATCCATCTGAACACACTCTAATCCATCTTTATTCTTATGCTAGGGCAACAAAGAGCACTCTGTCTTTGGAGTGCTCCAGAGCACTCCGTCTGCTATGATCTGACACACTTTTCTTTGGCTACCATTAAAAAAATATTTATGGTGAAAGGATTATTTATTAGAAGACAGGGTAAAAGAATTAGTTGAGAAATGAAATGTAGATTTCCATTAATTTCTCAGTAAATTTGTATAAAACAGAAGGCACACTTACCGATTCTTAAACATACGAGATGATTAGGTTCTAGAGTCCATATTATTATTAGAAGGGAATTTATATTTAGTATTATTTATATGATATTGATTTTCTAATTATTCTGCCAGTAGAGCTTATGTGATAAAATAGGAGTAATTGTAAATGTAAAAATTTTTAATATAAGATTAAAAAAAAGAATATTAGAACTGACTGCATATACATGTGCTTAGTGTATGACTCTGTGTGACTTTATGGACTGTAGCCCACCAGATTCCTCTGTCCATGAGATTTTCCACGCAAGAATACCAGAGTGGGTTGTCATGCCCTCCTCCAGGGTATGTTCCCAATCCAGGTATCAAATTCTCATCTCTTGCATTGGCAGGCAGGTTCTTTACTGGTGAGTCATTGGAGAAGCCCCAGAATTGGCTTTTGGGAATATTGGAACACCTAATTTGAGTGGTAAATATTGTATTATTCTGTCCTAAAGTGATAGTAGTCAATACTTACTGAGCTCTTACCATATTCTAAGCATTCTTCTAAGGTTTTTATGGTTTAGCTCATTTAATTGTCACTATAATCCTTGGTCATGTATGGACATGAGAGCTGGAGCCTAAAGAAAGCTGAGCTCTGAAGAATTGATGTTTTTGAACTGTGGTGTTGGAGAAGACTCTTGAGAGTCTCTTGGACTGCAAGGAGATCCAACCAGTCAATTCTAAAGGAAATCAATCCTGAATATTCATTGGGAGTACTGATGCTGAAGCTGAAGCTCCAGTACTTTGGCCACCTGATGCTAAGAGCTGACTCATTGGAAAAGACCCTGATGCTGGGAAAGCTTGAAGGCAGGAGGAGAAGAGGACACAAGAGGATGATATCGTTAGATGGCATCACCGACTCGATGGACATGAGTTTGAGCAAGCTCTGGGAGTTGGTGACACGGAGGGAAGCCTGGTGTGCTGCAGTCCATGGGGTTGCAAAGAGTCGGACATGACTGAGCAACTAACTGAACAGAACTCAACTGATAATCCTTGGTGGTATCCACAGTTGTAATCTCCATTTCATGACTAGGAAAGCAAGACAGAAAAAAGTTAAGTGACTTACACAACCTATAAGAGGTGAGCCAGGGACCCTAAAGCAGGCTCCAGAGTCAATACGCTTTGCTGCTGCTCTATTCTGCCTGTGCAACAATCAACATGTGGCAGTATTGAAATTTTGTTGGTCTCTGAGTCAAGTGATCAAACGTTTTGTTAAGCATCTGCTATTGGTAAGCAACTCCTCTAGGCACCTTCACTTCCTTTAATGCCCAATAGGGCACTTGGGAACTTGACAGTCATCATTCCTCCCTTGTACATCCAGCACTGAGAGACGGGAAATATGGTCTTCCCTTCTCATAGAATTGATGGCAAGGATGCCATAGTCCATAGTAGGCCCCCATCTTGCATCACCCCATAAGACATTTTTGCAAAAGTTTTAAACTCTATCTATGCTCTGTATTAGCTTCCCAGGTAGACAATCCCCAAGCTAGTGATAAAGAACAAACACCCCCTGCCCCAGCCTGCCCCAGCCAATGCAGGAGATCCAAGAGATGTGGGTTCAATTCCTGGTTCAGGACGATCCCCTGGAGAAGGAAATGGCAACCCACTCCAGTATTCTTGCCTGGAGAAACCCATGGACAGAGAAGCCTGGCAGGTTACAGTCCATAGGGTTGCAAAGAGTTGAACATGACTGAGGAGACTTAGCACATGCACACATTTTCTTTATTTCACTTCTGAGGTGGCATAGTGGTAAAGAATTTGCCTACCAATGCAGGTGAGGTGAGTTCAAACCCTGGGTCACGAAGATCCCCTGGAGGAGGAAATGGAAACCCATTCCAATATTCTTGCCTGGAGAATTCCATGGACAGAGGAGCTTATAGCCCTGACAGGCTACAATCCATAGGGTTGCAAAGAGTCAGACATGACTGAGCAGGCACACATGCATGCTGTTTATTACATCCTTTAGTTTCTTTGTATTTGTCCACCAGGAATACTGGAAACTTGGGAGTATTCACCTCTTTCCAGTTCCCTGTACATTTTCATAGTCACCGTTTTCCCAGGAGTCAAATGTCTTTGGAAATGAAGCAATAGATTGGCCTTTGTGGTTTGGGGAAAAATTTCCATCTACCCTCAGTCTTTTGGATGGCAAAGATTTCCTTTAAAAAAGTTATAATTCTAAATAATTTATGTAGATACTCCCCCCAGTCAAGGAGGTAGAACTTAACTTTCCTCTTCATCTGCCTTCAGGGAGTATTGTGTAGACATTTAGGGAAAAAGTAACTTTGCTGAGACCTGGCAAGCAACCTTGGCCAGTTGATAAAGTTTACATCAAACAGTGGTAAGTCAGGTCAATAGCAGGTGCCCTTGATAAATTGTGGGCTTCCCCGTGGCTTAGTTGGTAAAGAATCTGCCTGCAATGTGGGAGACCTGTGGTTCAATCCCTGGGTTGGGAAGATCCCTTGGAGAAGGGAAAGGCTGCTCACTCCAGTATTCTGGCCTGGAGAATTCCATGGACTGAATAGTCCTTGGGGTCAAAAAGAGTCTGACATGACTGAGCGACTTTCACTTTCACTTTGATAAGTGGTAATGAACATAACACTTCACCTCTCTTATCTTTCTTCCAACAACTCATAATCCCCATCTAAGCATTAGAAAAGCATCAGTTCAGTTCAGTTCAGTCGCTCAGTCGTGTCCGACTCTTTGCGACCCCATGAATTGCAGCTCGCCAGGCCTCCCTGTCGATCACCAACTCCCGGAGTTCACTCAGATTCACGTCCATCAAGTCAGTGATGCCATCCAGCCATCTCCTCTGTCATCCCCTTCTCCTCCTGCCCCCAATCCCTCCCAGCATCAGAGTCTTTTCCAATGAGTCAACTCTTCCCATGAGCTGGCCAAAGTACTGGAGTTTCAGCTTTAGCATCATTCCTTCCAAAGAAATCCCAGGGCTGATCTCCTTCAGAATGGACTGGTTGGATCTCCTTGCAGTCCAAGGGACTCTCAAGAGTCTTCTCCAACACCACAGTTCAAAAGCATCAATTCTTTGGTGCTCAGCCTTCTTCACAGTCCAACTCTCACATCCATACATGACCACAGGAAAAACCACAGCCTTGACTAGATGGACCTTTGTTGGCAAAGTAATGTCTCTGCTTTTGAATATGCTATCTAGGTGGACATAACTTTCCTTCCAAGGAGTAAGCGTCTTTTACTTTCATGGCTGCAGTCACCATCTGCAGTGATTTTGGAGCCCCAAAAAATAAAGTCTGACACTGTTTCCCCATCTATTTCCCATGAAGTGATGGGACCAGATGCCATGATCTTTGTTTTCTGAATGTTGAGCTTTAAGCCAACTTTTTCACTCTCCACTTTCACTTTCATCAAGAGGCTTTTTAGTTCCACTTCACTTTCTGCCATAAGGGTGGTGTCATCTGCATATCTGAGGTTATTGATATTTCTCCCAGCAATCTTGATTCCAGCTTGTGTTTCTTCCAGTCCAGCGTTTCTCATGATGTACTCTGTGTATAAAGTTAAATAAGCAGGGTGACAAAATACAGCCTTGACGTACTCCTTTTCCTATTTGGAACCAGTCTGTTGTTCCATGTCCAGTTCTAACTGTTGCTTCCTGACTTTCATACAGATTTCTCAAGAGGCAGATCAGGTGGTCTGGTATTCCCATCTCTTTCAGAATTTCCCACAGTTTATTGTGATCCACACAGTCAAAGGCTTTGGCATAGTCAATAAAGCAGAAATAGATGTTTTTCTGGAACTCTCTTGCTTTTTCCATGATCCAGCAGATGTTGGCAATTTGATCTCTGGTTCCTCTGCCTTTTCTAAAACCAGCTTGAACATCAGGAAGTTCACGGTACATGTATTGCTGAAGCCTGGCTTGGAGAATTTTGAGCATTACTTTACTAGCATGTGAGATGAGTGCAATTGTGCGGTAGTTTGAGCAATCTTTGGCATTGCCTTTCTTTGGGATCGGAATGAAAACTGCCCTTTTCCAGTCCTGTGGCCACTGCTGAGTTTTCCAAAAGCATCAGACAAACCCAAATTGAAGGAGACTCTACCAAAAAAATGGACAGGTGTTTCTTAAACCTGTCAAGGTCATCTAAAACAAGTAAAATCTGAGAAATTGTTTTATACCAGAGGAGACTAAGGGGTCAGAAAACTAAATGTAATGTGGGATCCTGGGACAGGAAAAGAGCAGTTAGAAAAACTGGGAAAATCCTAATAAAATACTACTAATAATGTACCAGTATTGATTTTGAAATTGTGACAAATGGTAATATAAGATGTTAACAATAGGGAAAATTGGGTGAAGGGGTTCCAGAACTCTCTACTATCTTTATAAATTTTCTGTAAATCTATAACTACTCTACAATGGAAATTTTACTTTTAAGCTCATTTAAGTTTGAGAGATAGTCAACTAGGACAGAGGAAAAGGAAGGAGGGAAATTAACATTTATTGAATACTATTATTTATTAGACACATCACTCAGCATTCATCCTTCTTACCTCCTTTAACACCACAGTAAGAATCACACGCAGAGCAGAAATTGAGGCTGAGAGAATAAGAAACATCTCAAGGTTCTATGAAAAAGTGAAAGTGTTGATCACTCAGTCGTGTCCAACTCTGTGACCCTGGGGACTGTAGACTTCCAGGCTCCTCTGTCCATGGAATTCTCCAGATCAGAATACTGAAGTGGGTTGCCATTCCTTTCTCCAGGGACTCTTCCCAATCCAGGAATCAAATGTGTGTCTCCTGCATTGCAGGCAGATTCTTTACCATTTGAGCCACCAGAGAGGCCCCAAAGTTCTATAGCTGCTCAGTATGTAACAAAATTGGGAATAAAGGTTAGAAGGGGGAGTAGTAATCACAAAGGGTTAAAGAATGCAAGGAAAGGAGGCAGAAGGAAGAGGGCAGTCCCTGTGACTCTCAACAATTTTGTGAAAATAGGGATGTTTTCTGACCAGACACTTCCCAAGAAAATAATAATTTTTGGCAACATGGCTTGTAGCTGTTAAGGCTGAGGTCTATGACAGTAAATGTTAAATATATTTGAAATCATTTCCTGTTTGCTGACTGGAATTATATACAACCATGTAATGGTTTCCCTTCCTGTGTTTTATTGATAAAAACTTTTTCTGTAAATTTAAGCTAATCTAAGGTTTTCATGTAGATTTTATATGACAAGTCTCAAAAATACTGAGTTATTTTTTTCTTTTTGCATTTTGGATACCATAAGTGAAGATGCAGGCATAACAATGGAGAAAAGAACTTTTGATCAATAACAGTAATTAGCCCATATAATTTACACATAGGGCAAGATAGTGTGCATTTCTGTGACATTTTCTTCTGAGGACGGGACCCTTGCTTAAACTGACTTCTCCTTCTCTGTGACTCTTCCTCTTTTATACCGTCACCTGGCTAGGCCTTGTACTCGAAGGTGTAACTTGATTAGTGTAAACAAATGTCACTACTTAAGTCCACAGGATAGAGATTTTTTTTGTTGTTGTTAAAGGTATACATTTACAGCCAGAAAGTGTCTGTTCATCCTTTGTGGTTGATTTTTATTTCATCATAAATTATTTTCTTCCAGTGTCAGACCTTCAGAAGTCATAAACTTAGGTGTGAAATATATGGAAACACATGACCTTTACGATGGTGGAATTATACGAAAATCTTGCAGTAAGTTATCACTGTTGATATATTTTTATTATGTTATTATTTTATAGATTGTTATGAAGAAAACAAATAACTATGCTATGTGCCAGGAATATTGGTGGTGGTGGTTTAGTCGCTAAGTTGTGACCGACCCTTGCAACCCCCAATGGACTGTTCGCCAGACTTCTCTGTCCATGGGATTTCCCACGTAAGAATACTGGAGTAGGTTGCCATTTCCTTCCCCAGGGGATCTTCTTGACTCAGATTGAACCAGGAATGTTGGTATTCCATAATAAACCTGAATAAGGTCTTGTGATCTCCATTGAATAAAGGGAAGACAAAGAGGCTCAGAGATATTAAGTGACTTGTCCAAGCCTTCACAATCAACAAGTGGAAGAAGTGTAAAGTCTAAGCCAGAAAACATGTGGAAAGTGCCCAGTATAGTTTCCAAAATAGAGTTGGCACTGAAATGTTAATTTTCTCCCCTAAATATTTAAAAGATAAAAATAAAACTAAAAGTTTTTTTTTTTCTCAGAAAGTCCCAAATCACACAGAATAGTGTATTTTTTTTTTAGTTTTGGCAGACCAGATAATTATTTAAAAAATTAATTAAAACAAAAAATTGTTATCATACTGAAGTGTATTATTTAGAAGAGTAGTGAGAATCATTCTGGAAGCTCCATCATATAACAAGAATATTTCACTCATTACAAATCTTTTGTCAACTTATGTCCAAGGGGGTGCTGCACTTTCATAGAGCAAATATGCTCATTTTTGTTGAAATTTTTGTTGTCAAAAGGTACATTATTATTTGTTAATATTCAATGCATATTTATAAACTAATTTGCTCCATAGGGGTTTTGCCAAGATTACATGAAATAATTATATGTGAAACACTTTAGTGCTTGGCATATTATAAAAACTCAATACAATTTTATTACTAATATTATTAATTATTATTAGTATTATACCTTGGAACACAACTTTTGGAATGAAATATGTTTGAGTAGATGTCCAAGGTCTGCCATTTACCAATGATACTTTACAGGTTGTGAATATTTCTCCTTTGGTTTGACATACACTGGTTCCCAAAGTATGTTCCCTGGTCTACCAGAATTAGCATCACTGGAAACTTAGAAAGGTAAATTCTGGGGCCGTATGCCCACCTGCTGGAGAAGGAAATGACAACCCACTCCAATATTTTTGCCTTGAAAATCCTATGGACAGAGGAGCCTGGCGGGCTCAGTTCATCAGATTGCAAACAGTCGGACATGACTGAGCAACTAAGCATCCCCACCCAACTAAATTAGAAACAGGAGTGGTGCAAGTGGTTTATGCTTAAACAAGCCCCACAGATGACTCTGATATCTGGTATAGTTTGAGAACCACTGACATAGCTTGTCTCTGAGTAGATGCTGGTTACAAGACAGCACAATGAAAAAGCACAGTTTTTACCCTAGAGCTAACAATCAAGAACACACAGAATCACATCTTTTTAATTAATTATTTTTTGGCTGAGCCATGTGGCATGTGGGGTCTTAGTTCCCCAACCTGGGATCCAACCCATGCCCCCTGCAGTGGAAGCATGAAGTCTTAACCATTGGCCTGCCAGGGAAGTCCCTAGGGTCATGACTTGAATTAAGTTTTTGTAGACTTCTATTCCATTTGCTAGGGGCTTCCTCAATGGCTTAGCAGGTAAAGAATCCACCTGCAATGCAGGAGATACAGGAGGTTTGGGTTTGAGCCCTGGTTGGGGAGATCCCCTGGAGAAGGAAATGGAGAAGGAAATACCCAGCCCAGTATTCCTGCCTGAAAAATCCCATGGACAGAGGAGCCTGGTGGGCTATGGTCCATGGGGTCATAAAAAGTCAGACATGTCTTAGCGACTAAGCACACAAGCATTCCATTATCCATTTATCCCATGAAGCAAAAAGAAAACTTTCCACTCTTACTTCTCATTATCTCATCGTGTGAATCATAGATATAGTAACACAGCCCTGGTTTACATTATAGCAAAATGAAATTGTACCTGCATATTCAAAATTTTAGATATATTGTTAAATTAAATACTCAAAAATAGGTTTCACCTCACAAAGCCTGCAATTTTCTTGCAGAGAAACTGGGCTTTTTCCAAAATTGCAGAATACCCGTTTTCAAAGGAAGATCGCAAAAGAATACAAAATGAAAAATAAATGAATGGGGAGTCTTGAGTTTCTTTTCGTCCCTTTGAATAAAAGGACCATGGCTTTATCTTGAACAGCTGTGTTTACAGGGTTTGCTGATCACTGCAGCTGTACCAGCTGAGTAACAGGAAGGTTAAATTTTAAAAAAAAGAAGTTAACTTGGAAATGTGCTAGCTCTTTCTGAGGAATTAATGATATTGTACTTTTTTTCCCCATCCTCCCTTAAAACTTGCTGTTGTGAAGGCAGTTTTAGGTCATTAAGCATTGGAACGTTGAAAGAGCTACCTGAAGTGAATAAACCAGCTTTTCTTCTAGACCCTGAGAAATACTTTAGGGAAGGCCCAGAGGAGCAGTGTCCCCAAATTCCAGAATTTCCATCACTTTCTGAAAGTAAGTCCTCAATCACTGTACCACTTCGTCCTTTCTCCTCAGGAAACTCAACCAGTTAAGAAAACAAAATGGAGAGACATGAAGGGAACACATGTTCACCTTGTAGATGGCAGTGAAATGAAGTGTGGTTTGACTATTAAGATTTATAGCTTAGTTGCTGGTCAGTGCTCACAGAAAGGACAGCTAATGGGCTGAAATACACAAAAGGAATATTTTTATTTTGCCACTTTTCTGAAGTCAGAAAGCCATAAACAATATGATTCTGCTATGAATAAGAACCTTTCCCCCCCAGTAATCTGAATTTTCAAATCTGATACCAGAGAAAGAGACATCCTAAGGCTGCTGCTGAACAGAATCTCTGCCAATCTGGGTTTGTTCTTTTCGTGTGAAACTCTATAAATGGCGGCTACTTAAAGTGTATTGTTTTAGAGCCTTCCAGCTGCAACACTAGGCTAATAGGATGAGAGGAAAAGAAAGCTTATCTTAGAACATAGAAGTGAATGGGCTCTGAACATTTGGAAACAAGATGTGCATAAGAATGCTCTATTTTTTTTCAGATTGTTATAGGGTTCCAAGTTTCCAAGAATTTAAAGAGTAATTCTGTACAAACATCCTACCCGCAAAGAGGGACACAACGGGAGTGCAGGCGATACAACCTGCTACTCAGCGAGGCACTCGGAAAGCATATGGACACCACAGGGAACTCATTTAAAATAATTAATGAAAAGAGACATTTTCAGCTTGTAGTAGTTAAAAGATCAGAACTGCACTCTAACCATCTGAGATCTGTGGTTTCTAAACTTTTCAAATCCTCTGCGATTGGGGTTCAACATCATCCTTGAGAAATAAGGAGGGAGGTGTTTATGCTTACACTTGAGGAAGTTTAAGCCTCTTGTCTCTGCTTGCTTCCCTATTACAGCTGGTCAAAATGTGTGTGGTTTTTTTTTTTTTTTTTTTTAATTCCACTTGGAAGCAAGGTACAGCTGCCATTCCTCACCACGGTATTTCCACTCTAATTATTATCAGCTTCCTTTGCTTTTTCGCAGTTTCTCTTTTCTAAATCTAGCGTTTATTTGCTCTCAGGAGGATCATCTATGATACCTGCTCATTTCCTTTTAAAAACATGAATCCATAAATGGTAGGGCTTTAAATAACCTTTAGTTCATCCGACAGGGCTTTCAGTCTATCAGGCAATTGCTTTTTCCCCAGGATGATTCATTTTCAAGAATAAACATGGGAGGACTTATCTCATCCTGCTGAGTCACAGACGGAAGAGAATTTGGGGAACAGCGAGTAAGAAAAGATCCAGGGAGCCAGAACAAAGTGTAAAGGCAGTCCAGGCGTAGAACATGTACCCAGGAGGAAACCAAGATGGAGCAGAGTTAGAATTGAGGCAAGAGAAATAGGAGAGGGAGAATGCAGAAACCTGAGAGCCACGAAGTAGGAGAAAGAAATGATGAGCGCAGCAAATGACTCTTCTCAGATCTGGGAGCTCCTGTGTTTTTGAGGAGCCTTGCCGTCTGTGAGGTCGCACAGAGTCGGACACTACTGAAGTGACTTAGCAGCAGCAGCAGCAGCACATTCTGCAGCAGGAAAATTCTCCTTTGTTTTCAGACAACTGCTCCTCATGGGCAGGGAGGATGTGTAAGGGAAGGTTGGGGTGAATGACTGGTTGGAAATACCAAAAGTGCAAAGAAGTACTTTGACAAGTACATTTTCAAAGTTCAAAGAGAATTTTTTCTCCCAGATATCTTAATATGTTTTCCTGTAATTTCCACACGATTTAAAAAAGATGCTTTCTTTCTTTTGCTTTTCTATTTTATTCTTCAGCTTTTCTTTCTTTGCTCCCTTCTAAATATTTCTACTCATCTGCTTTCTCGGCAAGGAAAACAGTTCCTTTTTGAAAAAGTTTCATCAACTTGAGAGAGACAGATATAAACTATTGAGGGTGACCGAACACATGACGCATGACACCACAAATGGGTTCTGTACCAGGCAAGAAGGCAGATTAAGTCTGTGCTGTGTTGTGCTTATTTGCTCACTCATGCCCGACCCTTGGTGATCCCATGGACTGTAGCCCGGCAGGCTCTTCTGTCCATGGGATGGAACCTAGGGGTCGAACCCAGGTCTCCTGCATTGCAGGCAGATTCTTTACTGTCTGAGCCACCTGCCTGGGGCATAATGCTCCCCAGGTGGCATTAGTGGTAAAGAACCCACCTGCTAATACAAGAGATGTAAGAGAAGCAGGTTCGATCCCTGGGTCAGGAAGATCCCCTGAAGGAGAAAATGGCCAAATCCACTCCAGTGTTCTTGCCTGGAGAATCCCATGGATAGAGGAGCCTGGCAGGCTACAGTCCATGGGATCCCAAAGAGTTGGATATGACTGAGGTGACTTAGCACACATGGGGCATAAGAAGGAATTAGTTCAAATTTCCTCTGAGTAGTGAGTGGTGTTAGTCGCTCAGTAGTGTCCAACTCTTTGCGATCCCATGGACTATAGCCTGCCAGACTCCTCTGTCCATGAGATGCTCCTGGCAAGAATACTGGAGTGGATTGCCATTCCTTTTTCCACAGAATCTTCCTGACCCAGAGATTGAACCCAGGTCTCCTGCATTGCAGGCAGATTCTTTACCATTTGAGCTACAGGGAAGACCCTGTGGACTTAAAATGGGTAGGAGTTCAAAGGGTGAGGAAGGACAAGAGGAAGTCTAGACCAAAGAAACGTAAGGAAAAACGTAAGGAAATCAGGAGTGAAGTAGGGCAGACGTCCAAATGATTTCAAGCTGGCTGCAGTGGGTAACTCAGACAGTGTCATGGTGACTGAGTTTGACACAGATGAACAGAGTTGAGTTTGGAAGGTGTTGAGTTAGAGGTACTGGTGTGCTAGTTAGAAACAAAGGTCTGGAGAATGCCCCAGGATTGTACCATGCTCTGCATAATAATGGTCTTCAACTAGCTGATATAGAAATCATGTCTGCTCATGTGTGTATTTAGCCTCCCTGGTGAATACTGAATGCCTTCTCTGCTGGCACTTGTGCTGGATGGTGAAGGGACAGAGCTGACATGTAGAGGGACAGCCTTCAAAGTTCTTGAAGATTAGTTGGGGAAATAGATAAGGAAACAAATCATTACGTTGCAGGAAGGGGGACGTCTTCCAGGGCCCGAGAGTGGGCCTTGTCTAATACTCAGAAATGAATTGTCTGAGGAGACATGTGTGCTGACAAAGGAAGAGACTTTATTGGGAAGGTGTGCCCAGGTGGAGGGCAGGAGGGTAAGGGAACCCAGGAAGACGGCCTTGCCATTTGGCTCAAAGTGGTCTTATGGTAATGGGATTAATTTCCAGGTTGCCTCTGGCCAATCATTCTGACTCAAGGTCCTTCCTGGTGGCATATGCATCACTCAGCCAAGATAGATTCCAGTGGGAAGGATTCTTGGAGGGTGGAAGAATATATGGACTGGCGTCTCCTTTAGACTGTCCCTTGTTGATGGTGGTGTGTTGGTTCCGTGTTCCTTACCAGGACTTATGGTTATTATGGTGCTTGGCCTGGGTGGGTGGTTTTAGTTAGTGTTTCCCCATCGCAATTATGTTTTACAGCAGAGGCTATAATAGCGATAAGCCCTGGGCACTGTGGGACCATATGGAGATTCATAGATGATTCTCCAGAGAAACCAGATCATGCCTGAGCTAGATAGTCAAAGTTATATGTGATATTATTCAGATTAAAAAAAAAAGGAGTATATGTTTCTTGCAAAGGAGCAGTGTATGCAAGGGTAAGGTGGTATGAAAAAGATGGATGGTGTGTGTATAGGGAGCTATGTGTAGTCCCATTTAAATGGCTGGGTTCTAGAAGGAACATGAGAATTAAGGCTAGAGAGGCAAATGGAAGCCAAAGCATAGAGCACTCAGCTTGCTATGTTAAGGACTTTGGTATTTATTTTACCAGAAATGAGGAGACATTGGAATGTTTCAGTCAACTGTTCTGAATTATCCCATTTTATCTCTTCTATTAATTCTTCAGTTTTTATATCAGTTTGTGTTATCCTTTTAATGATTATTATAAAGGTTACAATACTCTTTCTTTTTTTTTTTTTTGAAAGTTAACCTTTTAATTTCCTTTGAATCAACTTTATCTGACTCTGAGCCCTCATCCAAGCAGATGAACAGAAAACCCCTTTCTGGTCATTGTGGGGCCGTTCCTCCTCCTTGGATGACTTCAGGATCCAGGAAGTTTCTCTTTAGTCTTCTGGTTGCCACAGACATCCTCCCCATGATAATCCTTGAAGGTCCCTTGAAGTCAGAGTTGGGAGTTTATCTGCTTCAGCACTCCATGGGATGTGGGAATCTTTGCCAGGCTGAGAGTCCTGGTTTGGGGTCCTGCTCCTCAAGACAGCCACACCAGAATTCCCTCCGAGAACGTGTCTTCCTGTTTCCTCAGGGCAAAGCACTTGATACCCGCTTCCTCAGCACAGGGGGAAGTCTCTCCCTTCATCTTCAGGGTTATTAAAGCCTTTGTCCTGTACCCTCCACCCATTATGAGCATCTGCTGGGCTTTGTTGGTATTTAGTCACACAGTCGTGTCTGACTCTTTGCGACACCTTGGATTGCAGCACACCAGGCCTCCCTCTCTCTCACCATCTCCTGGAGTCTACCCGAGTTCATATTCATTGCATTGGTGATGCCATCCAGCCATCTCATCCTCTGATGCCCTCTTCTCCTTCTGAACTCAGTCTTTCCCAGCATCAAGGACTTTTACAATGAATTGTCTGTTTGCATCAGATGACCAAAACACTGGAGCTTAGATTTTTACAAATGAGCCTTTGAATTCAGGCTACTTCTGCCTTCAGTCCTGCAGAAATACTTGAAGTAAGAACACACACACACACATTCTTTCTTGTGTCCTTTAGTTCTTCTTGGGGTACTAGGCTTCCAACTGAGATTACTTTCTTTCATTCAGAACTTCCTGTAGTATTTCTTATAATGTCTGATGGGTCTGATGGTTAATCATTTTCCAGGCTTTTTGTTTCTGAAAGATGTCTTTATTTCATTTTGACTTTGAAAGGATACTTTCACTGGATTTAAAACTCTAGATAGCAGTATTTTTCAACTTTTTAAAGATACTATATCATTGCTTCCTTGCTCCCATAGTTCCTGTTTATAAAGTTCCACTCTTCATACTATTGTTACTTCTTTGAATGTAATATTTTTTTCTGACTGTTTTAAAGGTTTTTCTCTTTATCTTGGTTTTTAGCAGCTTTATCATGCTGGGCATAAATACACTTTTATCTGTATCTATTCTGCTTGGGGTTGATAGGAATTTTTGAGTGCATCTTTCTTCAATGTTGGATAATTCTCAGCTATTATCTGTATTTCTTTTCAATTACCACTTTCCAGTCCTGCTGGGATTGCAATTACACATATTTTGGACTTTAATTATATCACAAATGTTTCCTGTGTTCTTATATTTCCATTTTATTTTCCTCTCTGGGCTTCATTTTGGATGTGTTATATTGATTTATCTTTGCATTCACTAATCTTGTCTCCTCTGCAATTCTTTTAAACCTATGATATTAGTTTCCCATGTTAGATTATATATATGTGTGTGTGTGTGTGTGTGTGTGCATATATACATATATTCAGTTCTAAAATGCCATTTGAATCTTATATATATATTCTAATTCTCAGTTGAAAATACTTATTACTTATGTTTTAAATTACTTTATGTCATCCATTTTGTCCAAATACTCTCTCTGTTTTCTTTAACATATTTATAATTTAAAGTCCTGGCCTGCTGACATCAATATCTGGATGATCCTTGGATCTGCTTCTAATATCTATTTTTCCTTTTTGGTTATTGGTCACATTTTATTTCTTTCTTGCAAGTCCTATAATTTTGTACATTTTCTGGTACAGTTTTTTTAATTGTATGACAGAAATTGTGTAAAAGTTCTATAGATAATGAAGTTAATGTTATTTTCTTTCCTTAGTTGGACGAAGAGCATGAAGTGTGGTTCGTGTTAATTCAGTTAGGAATTGAGTTCAGTCAGAGCCTGGTCATGGCTGCAGTTAGACTTTGTTCACTTTCAATTTCAAATGTTTGTTTAAGGCCTCTCACGTTAGTGTAGTTATTGTCTTCTAAGTACTGTAAGACTGCGGGAAATGTTAATCTGCCTCCCCAGTCCAATTCATGGTCTCCCACACCATCCAGCACTCAGATTAAGTCCTGTAGGGAACCCTGGGCACAGTTACAAAGTTCCTCTGGATTTCAGTCCATCACATCAACCCACACAGTCATCCAAAGCCTTCTGATTTTCCTTTCCCTTTAGAAAAGTCTCTTTGTCTGTGGCAAACTTGTTTCTTAGCAGTGCCTGGACAGGATTAATCCCCAGAGGGAAGAAAAGATTTGGCAATCTCAGCTCACCTGAGAAGGTTCTACCATCTCATGTATTTTAATTTGATAATCTTTGTTTCCACAGCCCTCTATGGCTTTAAGAATATTGTTTCTGTAATTTTTTTTCCTTCTATCTAGTCCAATGAGAAGGATGACCTGCTGCTGCTTATATCCTACCCAGAAACAAAATTCCTTTTGAAATCTTTAAACAGGAAAATGCCATGTCCAGATTTGCATTTTAGAAAGCTTTCTGGAAACTGTGTGGTGGATACATTATAATGGGTCTAAACTGAAGGCAGTGGATGTATTAGAGCTGTGGGAACTTGTGTGACATCAACTACCTGCTTTTCCATGTTTACTTTGCCTTTTACTAGTTTATATCTGGATAAATTACATAACCTACAAATTCTCAGTTTTCTCATCTGTTGAATGGGACCAATGGTGCCTGGAGTTGTGTGGATTAATTTTAGCAGTGACTAGCCCATAATAAGCATAAATGGTAACTATTATTATTTTGAAGATAAGGAGACCCTGAAAGGAAGTAACTAATCTGAGAAGTGTTGCAGAGATAAATGAAAGGATTATGTGCCCTGGTGAGATGTTAAGACATGTATGATTGTCAGGTTTCTAGCCTGGATAACTGTGTCAATAAAAGAGGCAGTTATTGAGAGAGGACTTATAGGAGGAAGAGATGGTGTAGAGTTAGTTTCAGACTATGTTGAGACAGAGGCACCTGTGGGTCATCAACCAAGGAAAGCTAGCACTTTTCCAAGAAACTGACTATAGTGGGGAGGAAAGATAAAGACCGATAACTGAGAAGCCACTATAAGTCAGGAGAATTACAGTCAAGGCATATTTTAGAATTAGTTTTATTTTTTAGTTCATTTTTTCTTCTGATTTTAGATATAATATATGCACATTATAAAACACTGGCTAGTAAGAAGTAAAGAGATTCTAAAGAACACAGCAATAGGGGGTCTAAAGAGCAGCCACTACTTCCAGGCCTGAGTTAGATGGGGGAAGATGTGCACTAGGGCTGAGACCCAGACCTTGTAGGAGTGGGTTCATCCCTGTCTCACTGGATGGCAAGATGGCAGAGCTGCTGCAGGTGGAATTTGCAGAAATCTGTTATCAGATTCTCTCCCATCCACAGGGGGTGCAGAACTCACTGCAGAGCCATGAAGGGGGTGCAGGGGAGGCTGTCACAGGGAGGAATCACACTGGTGGCCTTCCCCTTGCCTCCTGGGGTATTATGGAAAGTCATTCACTGGATGGTGGCACACAGGTGGCACTCTGCTGCAGTCACCTGAGAGGGTGACAAGGGAAGCTGCCGGTTCTGGAGAAGCCATACTTGCATAACAAGAGTCTGGAGCTGGAGAAGACACAAGAGGAGCTGGGTCCTTGGGAAGCCACGCTGTAGGTGTCCAGTGCTGGAGGAGCAGCCCTGTAGGAGGCTGGTGAGAGAAGCACCCACTTAGAGAGAAATCCAGTGTCCCTCTAGTGCCCTCTAGTGACAGAGCTCAGCATCATACCAGCTGTTAAAGTAGAGCATTTACAAGACTCTGGCCCATTATCACCCGGTGCTTAAGAACCTGCCTGCCAATGCAGGAGACCTAAGAGATGTGGGTTCTATCCCTGGGTCGGGAAGATCCCCTGGAGGAGGGCATGGCAACCCATTCCAGTATTCTTACCTGGAAAATCCCATGGACAGAGGAACCTTGAGGGCTACAGTTCAAGGGTGGCAAAGAGTCAGACACGGCTGAAGTGACTTAGCATGCAGGCACAGACCATTATCACACAGCAAGCAGTGAAGAGTGGAATGGGAACTGAGGAGCAAAACATTGGTAGTTGGCATAGTACCCTGTTCCTTGGCTATTCATGCTTTTTATTCCACTCCTGTCCTTCACATTATTTGGTAACCTTTGAAATCACAGCCATTATCCCTACTAAGTTATAAGGTATCAATGGTTATGGTTGTCTTTTGAATAAAATCTGGAAGACTCAAAGCAATAAACATATAGTAAGGGCCAAATTTCTAGCGTAAGCATGGCTTCAAATCAAGACTATTTGCTATCTGTATGACCTTGATCAAGTCAATTAAACTCTCTATGCCTTAGTTTCTTCAACTAAAAATGGGCATCATATTTGTTACCCTCCCCATAATGTTGTCGTGAACATTAGGTGAAATAACCCATGTGAAGCCCTTAGCACAGAGCCTGTCACCTAATCAAAGTTTAATACATTTTCTTTATTGATGATATTATTATTCCACTAAATACCTCTATGACATAGGGATTATTATTGCCCCTATTTACTATATAAAGGGTCTCTGGCATAGGCTCCATGGCATAGAAGAAGAGTTTAAATAATTTATCTAGCTTTGCATAACCAGTAAAAGGTGGATTATAGTTGAGAAGAATCCATGTTATTCAGGCAGGTGTCCATGTTATTAATATTTCTAGATGCGGCCCCTCTTGTTCAAATTTCAAATGATGAAATCACAATCCCTGGGCAACCTATTCTTATGATGATTTATAAATCCAGCTATTTCACTTAATATTGCCTGTTTTTATCATTTTCATTTAAAATTGTTCATCTCCTTTTTCATAGGAGGTATTGAATTTAAAAATTACTATTATAAAGGGCACTTAAAAAAAACTCTTAAAAAAATCTCAAAAAATCTTAAAAAAACTCAATCACCAATACAGTCCCCCCTCCACATTATCATTACAGAGTCTACCTTAAGTCTTTGCCCTGCATTTTACATACATTCTTGAAATCTCCATAATTACAGTGTTTGGAAGGTTATTTGGGGATTGTACGATGAGAGGCATTTTGCCAGACTTACTTTCAACACTCTAAACTATTATTTTGGAACTTGGGACAGTTTTCAAACACTTTGTAACCCCCAGGTGACTTTTTAATCTTACCTACTGGGTTTTTCAGTGTTCTTTTGTATTTTCTTTCTTTCCCTTTCAAGTTGAAACATCTTTCACAATCTCTCTTTAGCTTCCAAGTTGTTCCCTGTGGGTTCTCAAACAGCTTGAAACTCCTTTTTGATATGCTTTATTCAAAAAACTGGAAGCTACTTAGAAGTGGCTCTGGGTCAGATTTTGTCAATAAATTCCCCAGAAGTCATTCAAATTGTACCTATAATATCTTTAAAACTTCCAGGGTAGAAGAAATGCTGCATTAGTGATACCTCGGGCGAGTTGTTTTGTTGTTGTTGTTCTGTCAAAGACAAAATGCACAGGATAAAGTAAGAGATAACTGTATTCAAGCTATTGCAAGAGGAAGAACATTCATTAAAGAGGAATATCTCAACAAAGGAAGGGGGCTTGAGCTCTTACAGAGACAGGTCGAAGAATCTCAATGAATCCAAGTCTTATCAGACTTATGAGGAGGGTGGAGAAGGCCTTATCGCAGAAGGAGAGAGAAAAGAGTGGTCTTTTGTTGTCATCTGTTTCCAGAACATGAGAGAGTGTGACATTTCTTAACTGCCTCCATGTTCTGGTTTTACAGGATCCAGGTAAGGTTCAATGTTGTTAGCCACCTTACTTCTGTTCAAGATGAATGAATACCGCTCATTGTTGGACAACCCAGAGGTGATCATGAATTCTCTGGGTTGGGCAAAACAGTGTCTAAGAAGTCTCTCTTGGGGATTCTTGCCGGCATTGCTCCAGCAGAACCAGTTGAGCCCGATGTTAAGAGGGAGTGGCAAAGGTCAGTTGTTTCTAAGTCCGGGAGGTCCTGACAGCAAAGGAGAGCTGCAAGGCAGCCTAGAGACTTGGACTGTCAGGTTTTAGTTCTCAGTTTTAGACAGATGTAAGAGGAACTGAATAAGTTTGGAGGATTGTAGTCAGATACTGAAGAAAACTAGAACTGAAAAATTGGTCCAGTTCAGTTCAGTTCATTCGCTCAGTCATGTCCGACTCTTTGCGACCCCATGAGTTGCAGCACGCCAGGCCTCCCTGTCCATCACCAACTCCTGGAGTTCACTCAAACTCATGTCCATCGAGTCAGTGATGCCATCCAGCCATCTCATCCTCTGTCATCCCCTTTTCCTCCTGCCCCCAATCTCTCCCAGCATCAGAGTCTTTTCCAATGAGTCAACTCTTTGCATGAGGTGGCCAAAGTACTGGAGTTTCAGCTTCAGCATCAGTCCTTCCAATGAACACCCAATACCGATCTCCTTCAGAATGGACTGGTTGGATCTCCTTGCAGTCCAAGGGACTCTCAAGAGTCTTCTTCAACACCACAGTTCAAAAGTAGGGGTTAATAATTTGTACAAGATAATAGCCTCTGACACAACTTGCAGGTAGAGTACCAAAACTGGTGTTTTCAAGGAACAGGAGCAAGTCCGTTAAAACTCTATCAGATGAGACAGAGTTTGCATATCCATGCTGCTGCTGCTGCTAAGTCACTTCAGTCGTGGCCGACTCTGTGCGACCCCATAGATGGTAGCCCACCAGGATGCGCCGTCCCTGGGATTCTCCAGGCAAGAACACTGGAGTGGGTAGCCATTTCCTTCTCCAATGCATGAAAGTGAAAGGTGAAAGTGAAAGGTAAAATGAAGTTGCTCAGTCGTGTCCGACCCTCAGCGACCCCATGGACTGCAGCCTTCCAGGCTCCTCCATCCATGGGATTTTCCAGGCAAGAGTACTGGAGTGGGGTGCCATTGCCTTCTCTGTTGCATATCCATGGCAACCTACAATTTACAAAGAGGGGAAAAATAGTTCCAAAATAGTGAACTCAGCTAGAATCTGCCTACTTAGAAGGATATGCTAGAGTCAATACTGTCAAATACTGGGTTTTCATTGCTCTCTATAGTTCTTAAACTATAGGTAAGACATATACATATAAAATCCACCCTGCTTTATAATATAATCTTAAATCTAATATCAATAAAGAAAAATAATCTGATATTATGGAAATCTTCTTACTTGAACAAATATTTAAGTAAGAAATAAGAGATTTCTACATGTTATTCATTCCAGGAAATTTTAGATAACTGAAGGTCCAGATTGAGCACAAAACTCAGAGACATCTTAGAAGGAAACAAAAAATCCTTCCTATTATATCTTTGCTTACATGATAGCACCATAAATTGAGTGCTACAAAATAGAAGTCATTAATGTGTGAAAAACATTTTTTAAAAGATCCAACAGATGGTTCACATCATATGTCATCAGGGAAACTCAAAGTAAAAAAGAACAATGAGTTATCACTATGCAGTCATTAGAATGGCCAAAATCTAGAACATTGACAGCACCAAATGCTGGTAGGGTTGTAGAGCAACCAACCAACTATCTTCCAAAGTGGCTGTACAATTTTGCATTCTCACCACGGGGAAAGAAGCTAATCTGTGAGGTGCACACTGTGTGATTCCCATGACTCCTACTCTGTGAGATTCTGGAAAAGGCACTGTTGCTCATCTGATATATAGTTAGTCTTCAACCAGGGGGCAAAGGGGAGATCAGATGACAAAAGATTAACTTTGCTTTATTAAAATCAATGGATCATTTTATTTTCATGAAAATGTTTGAATAGCTTCATGACCACCACATTTTTCATTTTCATAATTTTTAAAACACCTTTTGGTTATCATTATTAACAAATCTTGTTGGGCAGCCAACTATAAAATAAAGTGATCAATGTATAATGTCATCATTTCCTGACTAGGAAGTAGAGACTGTAAATGTTTACTGATAACACTTGATGTTAATTTTTAAGAGCAGGTGTTATGGTTAGTGGGTGGATATACAGATTTGCGACATGGAAATCCACCCTTCTATTACCATAACAGAGTTCCTCGGGTCTCTGGAATGTAGGAATTTCAAAGCGTGAGGAGTGCGCCTGCCCTTTACAAGCCTGGAGAATCTTCATTCATTTGTCCATTTATTCAACACACACACACACACACATATATATATATATATATATATTTTTTTTTTTTTAACCATCTTCTAAATACCAGACACAATGCTGCATGCTAAGGATGTATGGGATATAAAGGCAGACGTGGTCTGTGCACTTATTGAATTTATCACCTAGGAGCAATAACTAAATAACTGAATATAAGAAGGTACATTTGGATAGTGATATGGATAAAAGGCAGCTTCCCAGGTGGTGCTAGTGGTAAAGAACCCACCTGCCAATGCAAGAGATGTAAGAGATGCGAGTTCGATCCCTGGGTTGGGAAGATTCTCTGGAGGAGGGTATGGTAACCCACCCTAGTATTCTTGGCTGAAAAATCCCATGGACAGAGGAGCCTGGCAGGCTACATAGGGTTGCAAAGAGTCAGACACGACCGAAGCGACTTAGCATGCATACATTAACAAATGGTATGAAGAAAACAAAGCAAGATAATGTGATGGGATGTGACTAGATGGAGCATCAGTGAAAGTTTCTCTGATTGTTGAGCTGAATCCTGAAAGATAAGAGGAAATAGTTCTTCAAACAATTGAGGGTAGAATATTCCAAGGATGGGAACAGAAGTGTAAAGCTACTGAGGTGGGGACAGTGTTGGTGTATTCTAGGGACAGAAATGTCAGTTTTGCCGGAGCAGAGTGAGAGAGATGCTTGTAGGGGGCATGAGGTGAGGGTGGAGTGGGTTAGGGATCAGGTCACATGGGGCCATGTAGCCTAGGCAATAAACCTGGGTTAATTTTAAATGTGAAGGAAGTCTTAGAAGGCTTAAAGATGGAATGTGACCCAATGAATCCAAATACACTGGCTGTTACTAACCCTTCTGTGTGAACCACTCGCCAAGATTACAAGTAAATTGTTGGGCCCAAAGGACAAGAAGTTTGAGGCTTGAGGTTCTACATGACACCTATATGGGAACTTGAAGGTGCTTTAAGATAAGCTGTATGTTTGAATAAATATACATTTTCTTTACAAGGAGTATCTGACAGATTCCAGTCACAAATCACAAGAACTTTGACAAACAGTCTATTTGTCTTCATAAGAACACTTCACCCTTCACAACTGTTCTGCCTTAAACAACACACTTTATGGCAAGTGTATCAGTCAGGGTTCAGGGAAGCCAAAGTAGCAGGACCATGTATTGAAATTTATGACAAGGAATCACCTTATGCGGTTGTGAGTCTGGTGCAGCAAGTCCAAGAAGAGTAGGGCTGAGTCAGGAAGGAAGATTGTGGGCAGATTGAGCATAGGCTAAAGCTGTCATCCACAGCAGTTAAAACAGGAAGAGCATGGAACTCGTGGGCACAAGCAGAAGCCTTTATCCAGTATGTTGGCATTTCTTTTCTCTCATAAGGAAGCCTCAGTCCTGCTTTTGAGGTCTTCTAACTGGCTAAGTCTGGCTTTCCCAAATTATCCAGGATAATCTCCCTACTAAGAGTCCATTGATTAGGGGTTTTATATTGGCAAAATTCTTCAGAGATGCTGGGAGCCGGAGTGAGGACCTCCACCCATGGCAAAGGTCACGAGGAAGGAGGCTCAACATACGCAAAGGCAGGATCGAGCCTCAGGAGTCCCCCTGGAAATTCTCGAGCATCTACACCCAAAACCAGAGTCTGCCTATTTTACTACTTTGTGCTCTCACCTACACCTCTGACTTTACGGGGGGCTGTCCCCCACCACCTCTTTCGGAGAAGGACTTAACTTAGAGCTCCAGTTAATAATAATTCCTGGGCGTGTTAGGAGTGTTTCAATCTACAAACTCTGAAGGTTCTCTAGCCTGCCTGACAGGCTTGTCTGGCCACATGTGATTGCTCACAGGCTCCCAACCGTGAGAGGCACGAGATGCTTTAAACCTTCTAAAAACAGGTTCTTTAGAGAAGTTAGAAAACTATTAGCGTAAGTATAGTGGGCTGTTTAGAAATTGTATTGGTGAAGGGTTTTTCATTTGTTGAGCCAATGTTTACTGCTAAATCTCTACATCCCCTGCCCTTATACACATTAATGAATATATAGAAGAAATAAGTATTAACCTTTGATATTAATCATGTTAGACCTTAAGCTAAGCAAATTCTTTCCTTAATTAAAACCCACTACACCTCACCCTATAGGAATGTAACTTTATCTGGTGCCTTCGGAAGGTGGCATCTGTTTTAAGAATAATCACCCCTGGAGAAATAAGTGTTCTGGTTGACTGACTGCTGTCACAAGGAGAGGGTCATAAATTGTCAGCAGGCCCCCTGGCCAGAAGATGATGTAACACCCCTAAGACCTTTGTATACATCTGTATGAAACACCTGACTTTAATAAAAGTCAGGACGGCTGACCTCGCATGACTTTTGTATAACATCTCAGTGTATAAAAACAGACCCTGGAAAAATAAAAAACGGGATCAGTTCCTCGAAAGACTGGTCTCCCCATGTCGTTCTTTCTCTCACCTTCTGGCTGAACCCCCATCTGGAACGTGGAGGCTCGTCAAGCCTACTAATTATGCCTGGGCTTCTAAGATCTGACCGGGGAGGCCTTAGTGTCTCCTCTCCTTCGGGAGAATGGGAGGACGCCTGCGGCCTACGTAGGTGACGTAAATTCCTTGCCTTGGAATTTTATTAGCTTTCCACGTAAACCAAGTTATTCAGACTCTTTTCTCCACTGAATTTTCCTGCTGAGCTATCCTCATTCTATTACTCTTTATATCTCTAATTAATATTTAATTAAAGCTATCGTATCCTGATCGCCGAAGCCGTCTCCCCTTCGAACTCCCTGGATCAGCCGGGGCTGGACCTCGACAGAGCAACACCTAGATTAGTGTTTGGTTGAATAACTGAGAAGAGTCTTCAGAAGAGTCTGTGATGAAAACGAGTCATCAGAGCAAGGTTAAAGATATTCTTTTATAATCTTAAAGAGGTTCAATAAATGGATAATGGTTTCTTACATGTATCATAATCCATGGCAGACTCACTCATATGCAAACATTATGCCATGAATCCAGCAGGTGTTGTTACTCTGAATAGCGAGATGAATTGAGGACCATTATTCATTTGGAAGGTGTTAGGTTAATGACATGACTTTTGCCACATAAAGGAGTTAGTAAAGCTAATGTAGGTTAAGTTATATAAGTTTTATCCACAAACACCCCTGTGAATATTAGGAGTTACAATCACTATGGTGGCTCAGATGGTAAAGAATCCATCTGCAATGCAAGAGACTGGGGTTCAAGCCATGGGTCAGGAAGATCCCCTGGAGAAGGGAATGGCAACTCATTCCAGTATTCTTGCCTGGAAAATCCCATGGACAGAGGAGCCTGGTGGGTTACAATCCCTGGGAGTGCAAAGGGTTGGGCACAGTTGAGTGACTAACCCTTGCCTTACCTTATCACTTCATGGCAAATAGATAGGAAAAGTGTGAAAATGTCGCAGATTTCATTTTCTTGGGCTCCAAAATCAATGTGGATGGTGACTGAAGCCACGAAATTAAGAGACGCTTGCTCCTTGGAAGAATAGCTGTGTCAAACTTAGTGTTTTAAGAAGCAGAGACATCACTTTGCTGACAAAGGTCAATATAATCAAAGCTATGGTTTTTCCAGTAGTCACGTATGGATGTGAAAGTTGGACTGTAAAGAAGGTTGCACACCGAAGAATTGACACTTTCCAACTGTGGTGCTGGAGAAGGCTTTGAGAGTCCCTTGGACAGCAAGGAGATCAAACCAGTCAATCCTAAAGGAAATCAGTCCTGAATATTCATTAGAAGGACTGATGCTGAAGCTGAAGCTCCAATACTTTGGCCACCTGATGCGAAGAGCTGACTCACTGGAAAAGACCCTGATGCTGGGAAAAATTGAGGTCAAGAGGAGAAGGGGGCAACAGAGGATGAGATGGTTGGATGGCATCACTGACTCAATGAACATGAGTTTGGGCAAACTCAGGGAGATAGTGATGGACAGAAAAGCCTGGCGTTCTGCAGTTCATGGGGTCACAAAGAGTCGGAGACCACTTAGCAACTGAAAAACAGCAACAGCAAGGACTTTTAGGGTGTTCTGGGTAAGGAGAGGAAGTCAGATTGCAAGCAGGGATCATTTCCAGGTAAACATTTCAGGTGCCTTTTGTAAAAGAAATCTGAAGACGAAAAGGACTCAGCTCTACAAAGCGTCCATTAATTTGTTGAGATTTATTTTCTCATTCTAAATACATAGCCACTTTTATGAATAATTTTGTATTTGTAATTTTTTGTTCATTTTCTTAAAGAAGGCCCAGGAAATAGATATCCAACCTTGCATATGAATTTTTATTCATTTGTTTTTTAACTCAAAAATAAATAAATAAATTATCCCTGACAAGAACTTACAAAGGCCTTTTGGTTCGTTATTGGTTGAATGGTCCCCAAAACCAGTCAGTTACAATGAAAGTTCCCCATCTAGTTGTGATACATCTCAGCAAAATACTAGTGTTTATTTCAAAAGCAACGTTTTGGCTTTCACAGTGGTCCTCAGGAGAATTCTGAGGCCTTCAGAATGCCTTGTGATGCTACAGTGCTTACCTGCAGGCACAGATGACAGAATCAACTACGAACTGGCAGGAATCCACACCATCTTGTGTTGCTGGTATTAGGGCAATGGAAAGTGTTTTCATTTTTAGCTTTGCTGATGAGGTAGGTCCAGGTTGCATTTTGTCTTATTAACAAAATATAGGGCTTCCCTGGTGGCCTAGTGGATAAAAGTCCACCTGCCCATGCAGGGGACATGGATTCGATCCCTGGTCAGGGAAGATCCCACCTGCCTTGGGACAACTAAGCCCAGGTGCCACAACTACTGAGCCTGTGCCCAGTAGCCCCGACCAGCTACTGAGTCCACGTGCTGCAACTGCTGAAGCCCATGCATCTAGAGCCGCTGCTTCGCAGCAAGAGAAGCCACCCAAGGAGAAGCCCATGCAGCACAACTAGACGGTAGCCCCCAATCGCCACAACAAGAGAAAGCCTGCGTGAAGCAGTAACTACCCAGTGCAGCCAAAAACAAATAATCAACATATACATATGTTCTTATATGAAAAACAGCGTATGGTCCTACTGCCCAAATATTAGAACGTATAAAACATTATTCAGTGAGAATTCTCTCTCCCATGATGCTGAAGTTTTCACTGGACCTGTAATCTTTTTCTTTATTGTTATTTGGGGGGTTGTTATACATTTGTATTGGTAGTACCTTTATAGTCAGAGGTTTATATAATTCTTCTAGTACTTTATTTTTCTAGGACAGTAACAATTAGATTCATGTTAACTGATGATAAAATGAACATGTTTCTTCATTCTCCTCCCCCTCTTCCACCACACAATTTTATTTAGTAATATGATCTTTGTGCTTCTGTTAAATTTGCTTTTGCTGCTATCACTTGACTTGGTTTAAGTCCCTTGTCTCTCAGCTGTTACTGAATTATCAAAAATGAAACTTCTTTCTTACTTTCCCAGTTTTTGTTAATTGTATCTGGCATTTGCCTTCTAATTTGTCATCCGAGGCTATGCTGTTTTAATCTCACTTATACATTTAAATTCCCATCTCTTTCAGAATTTTCCACAGTTTATTGTGATCCACACAATCAAAGGCTTTGGCATAGTCAATAAAGCAGAAATAGATGTTTTTCTGGAACTCTCTTGCTTTTTCCATGATCCAGAGGATGTTGGCAATTTGACCTCTGGTTCCTCTGCCTTTTCTAAAACCAGCTTGAACATCTGGAAGTTCATGGTTCATGTATTGCTGAAGCCTGGCTTGGAGAATTTTGAGCATTACTGTACTAGCTTGTGAGATGAGTGCAATTGTGCGGTAGTTTGAGCAATCTTTGGCATTGCCTTTCTTTGGGATTGGAATGAAAACTGACCTTTTCCAGTCCTGTGGCCACGGCTGAGTTTTCAAAATTTGCTGGCATATTGAGTGCAGCACTTTCACAGCATCATCTTTTAGGATTTGAAATAGCTCAACTGGAATTCCATCACCTCCTCTAGCTTTGTTCATAGTGATGCTTCCTATGGCCCACTTGACTTCACATTCCAGAATATCTGGATCTAGGTGAGTGATCACACCATCGTGATTATCTTGGTCATGAAGATCTTTTTTGTACAATTCTTCTGTGTATTTTTGCCACCTCTTCTTAATATCTTCTGCTTCTGTTAGGTCCATACCATTTCTGTCCTTTTTCGAGCCCATCTTTGCATGAAATGTTCCCTTGGTATCTCTAATTTTCTTGAAGAGATCTCTAGTCTTTCCCATTCTGTTGTTTTCCTTTGTTTCTTTGCACTGATCACTGAGGAAGGCTTTCTTATCTCTCCTTGCTATTCTTTGGAGCTTTGCATTCAATGGGAATATCTTTCCTTTTCTCCTTTGCTTTACGCTTCTCTTCTTTTCACAGCTATTTGTAAGACCCCCTCAGACAGCCATTTTGCTTTTTTGCATTTCTTTTCCATGGGGATGGTCTTGATCTCTAACTCCTGTACAATGTCACGAACCTCTGTCCATAATTCATCAGGCACTCTGTCTATCAGATTTAGTCCCTTAAATCTATTTCCCACTTCCACTGTATAATCATAACGGATTTGATTTAGGTCATACCTGAAAAAGCCTCTTGATGAAAGTGAAAGAGGAGAGTGAAAAAGTTGGCTTAAAGCTCAACATTCAGAAAACTAAGATCATGGCATCTGGTCCCATCCCTTCATGGGACATAGATGGGGAAACAGTGGAAACAGTGTCAGACTTTATCTTTTTGGGCTCCAAAGTCACTGCAGATGGTGACTGCAGCCATGAAATTAAAAGACGCTTACTCCTTGGAAGGAAAGTTATGACCAACCTAGATAGCAAATTCAAAAGCAGAGACATTACTTTGCCAACAAAGGTCCGTCTAGTCAAAGCTATGGTTTTTCCAGTGGTCATGTATGGATGTTAGAGTTGGACTGTGAAGAAAGCTGAGCACTGAAGAATTGATGCTTTTGAACTGTGGTGCTGGAGAAGACTCTTGAGAGTCCCTTGGACTACAAGGAGATCCAACTAGTCCATCCTAAAAGAGACTAGTCCTGGGTGTTCATTGGAAGGACTGATGCTCAAGCTGAAACTCCAATACTTTGGCCAGCTCATGCGAAGAGTTGACTCACTGGAAAAGACCCTGATGCTGGGAGGGATTGGGGGCAGGAGGAGAAGGGGACAACAGAAGATGAGATGACTGGATGGCATCACTGACTCAATGGATGTGAGTTTGAGTGAACTCTGGGAGTTGGTGATGGACAGGGAGGCCTGGTGTGCTGCAATTCATGGGGTTGCAAAGAGTCGGACATGCCTGAGCGACTGAACTGAACTGAACTGAATGGTCTAGTGGTTTTCCTACTTTCTTCAGTTTAAGTCTGAATTTGGCAGTAAGGAAGGAGTTCATGATCTGAGCCACAGTCAGCTCCCAGTCTTGTTTTTGCTGACTGTATAGAGCTTCTCCATCTTTGGCTGCAAGGAATATAATCAATCTGATTTTGATGCTGACCATCTGGTGATGTCCATGTGTAGAGTCTTCTTTTATGTTGTGAGACGAGGGTGTTTGCTATGACCAGTGTGTTCTCTTGGCAAAACTCTATTAGCCTTTGCCCTGCTTCATTCCATATTCCAAGGCCAAATTTGTCTGTTACTCCGGTGTTTCTTGACTTCCTACTTTTGCATTCCAGTCCCCTATAATGAAAAGGACATATCTTTTGGGTGTTAGTTCTAAAAGATCTTGTAGGTCTTCATAGAACCATTCAACTTCAGCTTCTTCAGCGTTACTGGTTGGGGCATAAGCTTGGATTACTGTGATATTGAATGGTTTGCCCTGGAAATGAACAGAGATCATTCTGTCGTTTTTGAGATTGCATCCAAGTACTGCATTTCAGACTCTTTTTTTGACTATGATGGCTACTCCATTTCTTCTAAGGGATTCCTGCCCACAGTTGTAGATATAATGGTCATCTGAGATAAATTCACCCATGCCAGTCCATTTTAGTTCACTGATTCCTAGAAAGTCAACGTTCACTCTTGCCATCTCCTGTTTGACCACTTCTAATTTGCCTTGATTCATGGATCTAACATTCCAGGTTCCTATGCAATATTGCTCTTTACAGCATCAGACCTTGCTTCTATCACCAGTCATATCCACAGCTCAGTATTGTTTTTGCTTTGGCTCCATCTCTTCATTCTTTCTGGAGTTATTTCTCCACTGATCTCCTGTAGCATATTGGGCACCTACCAACCGGGAGAGTTCCTCTTTCAGTATCCTATCATTTTGCCTTTTCATACTGTTCATGGGGTTCTCAAGGCAAGAATACTGAAGTGGTTTGCCATTCCCTTCTCCAGTGGACCACATTCTGTCAGACCTCTCCACCATGACCTGTCTGTCTTCGGTAGTCCCACACAGCATGGCTTAGTTTCATTGAGTTAGACAAGGCTGTGGTCCATGTGATCAGATTAGCTAGTTTTCTGTGATTATGGTTTCAATGTGTCTGCTCTCTGATGCCCTCTTGCAACACCTACCATCTCACTTAGGTTTCTCTTACCTTGAATGTGGGATATCTCAGCCACTGCTCCTTACCTTGGACAAGTTTTCTCTTGAGAAACCTATATGCAGGTCAGGAAGCAACAGTTAGAACTGGACATGGAACAACAGACTGGTTCCAAATAGGAAAAGGAGTACATCAAGGCTGTATATTGTCACCCTGCTTATTTAACTTCTATGCAGAGTACATCATGAGAAACGCTGGGCTAGAAGAAGCACAAGCTGGAATCAAGATTGCCGGGAGAAATATCAATAACCTCAGACATGCAAATGACACCACCCTTATGGCAGAAAGTGAAAAGGAACTAAAAAGCCTCTTGATGAAAGTGAAAGTGGAGAATGAAAAAGTTGGCTTAAAGCTCAACATTCAGAAAACTAAGATCATGGCATCTGGTCCCATCACTTCATGGGGAGTAGATGGGGAAATAGTGGAAACAATGCTGGACTTTATTTTTTGGGGCTCCAAAATCACTGCAGATGGTGATTGCAGCCATGAAATTAAAAGATGCTTACTCCTTGGAAGGAAAGTTATGACCAACCTAGATAGCATATTCAAAAGCAGAGATATTACTTTGCCAACAAAGGTCCATCTAGTCAAGGCTATGGTTTTTCCAGTGGTCATGTATGGATGTTAGAGTTGGACTGTGAAGAAAGCTGAGCACTGAAGAATTGATGCTTTTGAACTGTGGTGCTGGAGAAGACTCTTGAGAGTCCCTTAGACTGCAAGGAGATCCAACTAGTCCATCCTAAAAGAGACTAGTCCTGGGTGTTCATTGGAAGGACTGATGCTCAAGCTGAAACTCCAATACTTTGGCCAGCTCATGCGAAGAGTTGACTCACTGGAAAAGACTCTGATGTTGGGAGGGATTGGGGGCAGGAGGAGAAGGGGACAACAGAGGATGAGATGGCTGAATGGCATCACTGTCTCGATGGATGTGAGTTTGAGTGAACTCCGGGAGTTGGTGATGGATACAGGGAGGCCTGGCATGCTGTGATTCATGGGATCACAAAGAGTTGGACAGGACTGAGCGACTGAACTGAACTGATACATTTAAATGTTAAATACATTCAATATCACCACCATATCTATTTCCATATTTTCCACAGTCATTTCTCAGTTTGTGTTGTAGTAATTTCCTAAAAAATACTGTTGGGAGCAGTAACCCCTGAAATCCCCACATGTTGCAACTATTGATAGTTTTCAGAGTTGAAGGGCAGCTTGGATGTTTGTCATATTCATACCTCACATATTGTTTGCTTGCTTATCTTGTGGAAGTTGCTCTGTCTTGAAGATATCTAATGCCTGACATTTATTTCTCTTCACTTGAGTGACTAGATCATTGAGGTTTGACTCTCAAGTGATTCTGTCTTTATCTTTAAAAACTAGTGATTTTGCTATTGTTTTTGGCTATTCTGAGTCTATTATTTCTCACACAAGGTATGTCTTTTTTCCCCCCAGACTAAAACAAAAATTAGGTTTTTTACTTATATCTTTTTTGCCCCCAACTCCTTCTTTCCACTAGAGATATCACCAAACTCCATCTTTCCCACAATTAAAAAAAAATTGTCTCAGGCCAGTAACAAAGTTTGCCTGTCTCTAAGCTATACAAAACATAAAACTATACCAAGAAATATCAAATTTACCAGCAAATAAAGGGATCGGGATTTTGGAAAAGTGAAGACATATTAATAAAACTGTGATTATGTTTGGAACTAAGTTACCAAACATGCAGAGGCAAGACTGAAGCTTCATTGGAACTTGAACGTTCCAAAATACATGCTATGGGCTGAATTATGTTTCCCCAAGTGCCTAGCCCCCAGCATCTCACAATGTGACTCTATTTGGAGACAAGGCTATTGAAGAGGTGATCAACAGCAGATCTTTTCTGTATGTCAGGTCGTCTCTTATTTGAGGGTAGTTTTACTACATAATGCTTTAAAATATTTCTGCTTACATTTTCTTTAAGACTCATCCCATTTATGCTTGCTGGATCTTTTTTTCAACATCTCTCATTTCCCTCTAATTTATTCTTTTAGATTTTCATCTCCTCGTATTTGTTTTTCTCACTTGGATACTCTATGCTTCCCATTGTGTTACTGCAGTCTGTTTTCACTTTGGTATTCTTTTCCCCTAAGTTCTGCCAGTTGACTTTTCATCATTTCCCGTTGTGTCTTCATCTCTTCCCTGAGTTCTTTCACTCTTGCTCTGTGATCTTCCATACAGAGATAAGCACTTTTTGCAATTTTTGAAATTTAGTTTGTCTCAAAATTCTTAGTAACAATATTTGTCTACTGGCAACGTGTTCCTGGTGGTGATATTCATATTGATGAGTTTTGCTGCTCTTTTAAAAATTCACTTTAATTTGGTTTATAATACATTTGTGTCCATGCTATGCCAGTTTTGTTCTTTTTTTTCAATTTACCCTTTTAATTAATTATCTTTAATGAGGTTGGTTTTCATAGACTTGAAATTTGTAGTAGGTCCCTGGCTGAGAGCCTGGGACATGTGATCAGTGTGGCCTTCAAGTTTTATAACCTGTAGAGATGGTCTTCTTTAGCAGGAAATGGCTTGTAGGTGAGATTCTTTATATAGTTCTTCCTCATATGTTTCTCTGAACCGCATGAGAGCTTGGGGAGACCTTTTGCTTCCAGCTTCCAGCCTTGTTCACCCCATGTAGCATCCATAGGTATAAATGAAAGATACAGTGTTTGGACCGCAGGGTGAGCTCCTCATCTTTAATGAGCGTCTCTTTGCCAGCACTTTCTGAAATGCTGCTGTTCTCTCCATACTTAGCAATTTATCTTTGTAACTTCTGTCCAGTCTCTGCTGTTTGCTGCCCTTCTTCATGGTTTGTAGGCTGCAGGTTAGGTCTACTTTGGGGTTTTGCTAAACATAGAATTTGTGCAGTTATTTCCTCTTACTTTCCTGGTTGTTCTTGTATAATATCCAAGAACAAAGAAGGCAAGATACCGACTTTTATAGTTATGTTTGTATGGGAAGTGGAGAGTTTGGGTTTTCTTTTTTTTTTTAATCCAAATGTATAAAGATGCTTCTATACTGTGAGGTTTTTTAATGTCTATGTAGTTTCTTTGTTTTGTATTTTTTGGCTTAGTATTTAAAGTGGCCCTCAGTCCAGCTCAAATATCATTCTGTTTTATATATCTTACACTTCTGTTAGATCTTTCTGAATTACTCAGAGTGGCCAGAAGAGTAGCTCTCTTTCTCCATACTTGTATTTACTTTGACCCCAGTAGTTGGCTTTCCTTTTCTCCCTTGCAAATGTTTCCTCATCTCCATAGTCCTCGCTATCAGTGATAATTCTCTCTGGGCTTCAGGGTCTATTTCAAATAGCATCCAATTCTTAAAATCTTTTCTCTGATCTCTGTGTATTGTTACAATCTCATTATGTGTTTAACCACCGTTTACATTGCTCATATTCTCTTAGAACAGATCCTATTATAGATGATATTTTGGTTATTTGGCTACAGCTCCCACTTTCTACCAGTTGGAAGGAAGCCTGTGACTTAGTCATATTTGTGCCCCATTTATACCTGAGCATAGTACGTAATGTATATTCAACAAGCATTTGTTAAAATGACAAAATTTAGCAAAAAGCCAAAAAAATTTTTTTGGAGTGCAAGGCACAATTTCCTCCTGCTTGTCACTAACACATATAACCATTCATGGGGCTAATTTGGCTGTCTTCTGAAGCCACAGATCCCTGCAGATCAAACTATCCTATAATGATGTAATGGCAGATGTACTTGTTTAGTCATGCATTCACACTGTGTTTTGACGATTTTAATTGTTTTATTTCAATACAGAATAATTTGTTCTTTGCTTTGTACGAGTCCTTGATCATTGTTAAGTAGATGAAAAAACAAAAATGGAAAATGCAAGCTTCTTTAGTCTTTTCCTGTTAAATGGTAGATCTCTATCATGATATAAATACATTAATAGATGAAGTCTGTTAAAATTTAACTTCTAAATTTAAATTGAATTAAAAGGAATAGAAGAAGTTTAAGAGAAAAATTTCCCAGGAGACGCTTGGTTTGAAAACATCCACATTTCAAGAAGAAGTGAAATTTGAAAATTTCTCCCCACTATTTCATTTAATTGGATCTTTTACCAAGCACAATTTATATGTCATTTTCTACACCATTTTGCAGCATTGAAAGCAATATTTGATGAGAAAAACCTGTTCCCCAAAGAAATTCTGGATCATGAAAGAAGAGCCAAGCAGTTATGTCAAGAAACAAGTAGTGAAGTGAAGATAAAAAGAAATAAGAAACCATTGTAATTGAAAGAAAAATAAATATTTCATCATCGCGTGAAGTATGTGTATAAAATGCACAAAAAATGGAATCAAGAATATTGCTCCTTTCTTTTACTCTATATTTGAACTCCAGGAAACTTCATTTTGAAACAGTGTTTAAGTGCTGCTTTTATCCATCACATTTCAATTTCTCTCCCTTTTTAACAGAAAAATATGACTAAAGAGGGGACAATAGCACCTGGTGTCTATTCTCATGTTGTTATATAAAAGTTCCACATTTTTTTCTAAACAATTCCAGAACACAGTGTTCTAACCAGTCACACTTCTTGTTGCTCCTGTAGACAAATATGTTTGTTCAATTTTCATTGTAAAATCAGTTTGTGTTGAAGTTAAATATGTACTGACACAGAGAATATAAACTTGACTAAGAAAAGCATTCAGGGTTATTTATGCTCTTTTTGTTTTAAACAATGATTCTGATAATGCAATTAAACCTTGTCAGTAACAGCTATTACTATTAATTTTTTAATGACACGGCCATCTTCCAGGTGCTTATTGAGAAATCACTGCATATGTTCTATACTTCGTTATGTGTTGTGCAGTACTTAGTCCCTCAGTTGTGTCCGACTCTGCGACTCCATGGGCTGTAGCCCACCAGGCTGCTCTGTCCATGGGGATGCTCCAGGCAAGACTATTGGAGTGGGTTGCCATGCCCTCCTTATACTTTGTTATACTGTACTCTAAAATTTAGTGGCATAGCACAGCCAAAGAGGAAAAGGCCTCAGGGAAAAAAATAGGAGACTGGGTTGTATAAAAGACTCATTTTATGTGGAAGGTCAAGTAGGGACTATTTGGTTTGGCTTATGAAAGAGAATTCATGGGAGATACAAACTATTCTCAAACATTTCAAAGCTGCCTTGAAGAAAGAGAGTAGAAGTAGAACTGATGGGCACACTTGTAAGAGGGCAGATTCTGGAATTGCTTCCTAATCCTTGTTAAAACTTGAAAAGATTTCTTATTTCCCCTTTCCTTCCCATATTCATTTCTCATCTTGATACAGAATTGTTGGCAGCAGTCCTGCTGCATGGCTAGGAAAGAAAGTAGGAGGACCTGAGAGAAAACCCAGCAGAGATAAACTAGACCCAAGAGTATGGGTGGGGGAATTTAGTGGGAAAGGGTATTAGTGGATGGAAAGGAAGAGGGTTGAGCAGAAGCAATGACCAGCATAGTTGAGAGATTGGTTATGTTGTAAATAAATATTGTGTAAATAAAATGAATAAATTAGTAAATATATTGAGAAGCAGATCAGATCAGATCAGATCAGTTGCTCAGTCATGTCCCACTCTTTGTGACCCCATGAATTGCAGCACGCCAGGCATCCCTGTCCATCACCAACTCCCGGAGTTCACTGAGACTCACGTCCATCGAGTCAGTGATGCCATCCAGCCATCTCATGAGAGCCAAGTATCTCACTGTTATAGAAGGTATTTATAGGACTTCCCTGGTTGCTCAGTGGATAAGAATCTGCCTGCCAATGCAGGGGACACTGGTTCAATCCCTGGTCTGGGACGATTCCACATCCCGTAGAGCAACTGAGCCCCTGTGCCAAAACTACTGAGCCCACATCCTAGAACCTGTGAGCTGCAACTAATGCTCTCATGTGCCACAACTACTGAGGTCCCCGCACGTTTAGATCACATGCTCTGCAACAAGAGAAGCCACTGCAACGAGAAACCCACCTAGGCACTGCTCTGCTCTCCGCAGCTAGAGAAAGTCCATGCAAAGCAACAAAGACCAAGTCAGCCAAAATAAAGAAACAAAGAAAGAAAGAAAGAAAGAAAGAAAGATATTTATAAATTTTGAAAGGAAGAAAACTAGAAAGAACCTTGAGCTTTGGGCTTTGGATTATAGATATCAGTTTGAACTCATGATTTTAGCTGACTAGTTAGCTAGATAATAGAATGAAATTTTTAGGAATACTTCAAAACTGTGATTGCAGCTTACTTTCAAATGATTCAGAAAGTACTAATTATAATGTTTATATATTTATATACATAAAAACACACCACATATATTTATCCACACATACACCCATATATATATATATATATATATATATATATATATATATATATATATATATAAAGGAGAATAGTGGAGGACACAAGAGCCTGGCATGCTGCAGACTGTTGTATCATAAAGTGTCAGACATAATTTAGCAATTGAATAACAGCAACAGTGAAAGGATAAAGAAAGAGAGGGAGAGAAAGAGAGATTAGGTTTATAGATAGAGCACATATATGTGGTGAAATGTTAACAATTGGAGAAACAGAGAGAGAGGGGATGGTTGTTCTTTGTATTATAACAGCAACTTTTCTGTAACTTTAAGGTATTTCAAACTAAATTATTTTTTAAAAATGCAAGTTTGCCTTAGTACAAAGGGCTCCTTGACATGTTAAAACAGAGGCTGAATAACTCTCACAGGGAGTTTGCAGAGAACTCTTGCACTGGTTGGGAGGTTTGATTGGATAATCCATCATTTCTAACTGAAAGCATGAATCATAGATTGGTGACAATACAGTGGAGTGAAATTTGAGCCTTATTTCCAGAAATTTAAGGGAATATTAAGATGTTAAAGAGATGTAATATGGGTGCCAAATACTTTGAGACGTTCCTTTTCCACATCCATCCATCCATGTATCTATCCAACCAATTATCGAAGGCATATATTCAAGGCACTGTTTTCCATACCAGCTTTATGCATATAAGTAGAGTACACTTTTCCTGCCATCAGCTTTCTGGAGTGAAGGCACATAAAATGCAGTGACTCTAAAGTGAAAATTGAATGAACCTTCTAGTTTTTCTGTTGTAATTTGGAAATTCTTTTATTAGACCTATTTTATACTTTTTTTAGCCCTGGAGATGACTTTGTTTGAAGTGATGATTCTGAAATAGCCTGGTTTGTGTAGACAGAACTTCTCTCTGTAACCTACTATATGTTCATGGCACTATGCTGTGTGTGACCCTAATTCCATCCTTAATTAATTCAGGGCCTCTTGTATAAAAGGAATTAAGAAAGGCTTTCTCATAAGTATATTTAATGAGAATAGAGCTTTTAAGAGTATGAAAGTCTCTTTTAATGTTACTGTTTTTTAATAATTTAGAACAAAAACACAAGAGGAAAAAATAAAAAGACATTTAGTTATAATGTCTTACTGTCTTATATCTTACAGAAACTAATTGTGCTAGGCAGGTAGCAGGGTCTCACCTATCAAATGTTAATAGAACTAAGACTTTATAAGTTGTTTCTGAAATTAACATTTAGGTTCAATTATTTAAGATCCATTTTTCTGCAGTGAAAGAACTTGTCACATTAAAATAGGATGTGCCATAATTTTCAATGGGCTGCTTTGTTTGTGCTGTGTAGACTTACACTAAATATAATTTAACCTATTTTTTTTACAGAACATTTTCCTCTTATCACTCACAATATACAGAGCAAACTGACAAAGAAAAGAATGCCTGAAATTAACCCATGCTCACATGGAAGAATTAGCTTACATGTCCTTTACAGATGAGAGCATTTGCTTGTGAGTTTTTAGTTTAGAATTACTTTAAAATAACTATAAAATGCTAAGAAAGATAATGAGATTGAACCTGCAACCCTTGCTACTCTTTTTTACACATATTAAAATGTATTTTTTACAGTGGGAATAGTGATACTGCTCAAATTTATAGCAAATGCTCTGGTTTTCACTAATGAATTTTTCTCTAATGATCTAGGGGCAAATAGAGTTATAGAAAAAGCAGGTTTGTGAAAATATTTTAAAGATTTGCAACAATATTTTACAGACAACTGTGGTATCTTTATTGTCTATTAAAAGAGCTTAAACCATGGAAGAGAAATTCATGATCACTGTTTTTTACTCCCCAAGAGACAGGAAAATATACAATCTGCTTGAACTGCTCCATCATAAGGTTCTTACCGAACAACTTCATTAACTGATCTTACTAACACAGACTGTCTGTCTCTGTCATCGGAAGGAAAAGTAATGAGCTGTCCCTGGGTAAATCACATTGTAACCTGAGTAATGTACAGACATAATAATTTGGTAGCCAAGGGTATTTGTGATGGATATTTGCTGGTGTCACTGCATGGGTAGAAGAACACTGATTGAATGATAGTCTTAGGCATTCAGACTTATTTTTGAATTGCAGAGTAGACCAAGAGGCATGATAATGTTGCTAAAATTAAGAATTTTAATAAATTAAGAGATCATGTTCTTTGTCATCAGGCTTCTCAGTCCTGAGCTATTGCCCTGTTAAGACACTGAAAGAGGTTAACAGGGTCCTTGCAGAAGTATTTTTTTTAAGAATTTTAGAAAAGTATTTACATTCATTGTATTTCTTTCTCATAAGGATATCAGAAATATTACATTTAGTGATCAATAGTGAATATTTGTTTAATTGAAACTAAACTGAATTTTCCTTTTCAGAAAGGCCTCTGATAAATAAACCAATGTGTTTAATATCTGATTGCCATTGATATGATTGATTTGAATTAGAAAAATGAGATCAAAACCCATTCAATTATGTATACATTTTTATTAATAACCTGTTTGTAGAGAACATCATATAGAATTTTAAAAGCATTTAAAAGTAACACCAATGTTTATTATCAAATTATTTATATTTAATAATATCTTGATAATTTGGTAAATCGATAATCTTAATCTGGTCTTTTTGCTCAACATAAAGACTGTACTCCTTTTCCTAAGGCTTCAAATGGCCTTGTATCCACAGGAAACTCCTCTGACTATTGTATAATTTGATGAATTGTTGAGTTCTCTGTAAACACAGCAGTAATTTGTCTCTGCATTTTGGATTTGATTTAGCTTTATTCTTTTCCTTATAGGCATTCTGAAATATTTGTGATGGAATACACTGGTAATCTGATGTGAGAGTCCTATAAAAAAACAAAAAGAACTAATTACTAGCAAATTTACAACCACTGGCACATTCTTCCACATTTTGTTTCTACTTACTATGTGTGTGTGTGTTTGTTGTGCAATCATGAAATAATGGATGAAATAATAATTCAAACTTAATGATTAAAAAAATTCTATTGTTTTCTCCTTGATGCTTGCATATTTCATAATTGATCATTAACCTGGTCATGTTAGTCCTTCTGTACAAATGTGAACACCTGCTTTGGTTTTAGAGGAATTAATTGGGCAATGTTCAAGATAAACAGAGTTGGCCTTGTCTGATCAGGTGTCCTATGTCCTAGTGTTTCCCAGCAGGCACATTTTAGCTGTACCATTACAGTGAGTAATCAGAAGCCAATTTTGGGGTAAGTATCTTAAAATTAAATAGCTTTTGAATGAAGTATGTATGCAATAACTTTGGCCATGAGTGTTAATAGAGGAATGGCGTTTCAATTCACGTTGGTGCAGGTATAATTTACATGTGTCAAATTAACACATCGTTTTATTTTCCTATAAAGACTAAAATTTCCTTAAATTTTCACTATCAGTTTGAAGGTCAGATTCTTATAGAACTATTTATCAGGTTGCTTAGTTCACCAGTCCTTCATGTTTTCTGATGAGATACAACCTGAAACCCAATGAGGTAAGTGAATTTTAAAAACATATTTTTTTTTTCATGAGCTTGTAGTTTATTAAGCACCTAAAATTTTTCTGGGAAAACAGATGCTCAGAGGATATATACTTTAATTATTAAGATTGTTAATAGGACAACTCCCAGATTCTATTACTAAGGAAAAATTGCATCCTTCATAATATTTATTACTGTAATATAAACCAAGTACTTAAAAATATGCCAAATAAGTTGCCAGTTTATGACTTAAAAATATTAATAACATTTTGATGACTTACATGTCTACAAACTGATATTTCAGTCAGAAATCTCATAAGATGATGAATATATTAGAAAATGATTCACAGAAATTAATTATTTTGTATGTGAAACTTCTTTTACACTCTGGCTTTTACTATTGTTGTACTACCAGTCACAAGCTGATATACTGATTTAATTCTCAATAAGGCATTTGCTTGATAGCATATATTTATATTTGTAGTTTGTTAACATGTTATTTTCTAAAAACTGTTTAGCTTGTATTTTGAGAGTTTTTTCCTTTGTAAGTTGTATATCTAAGCAAATAGAGTTTAACTACACATTTCAGAAAAGAAATGGAAATATCTAGATAATGACTTTATAGCTTAGTTTTGGGAAATAATTGACTATTAGTATCTTTATGCATGGAGCTTCTCTGGTGGCTCAGTTGGTAAAAAATCCACCTGCAATGAAGGAGATCTGGGTTCGATGCTCAGTGTAGGAGACCCCGGCTTGATCTCTGGGTCAGAAAGATCCCCTGGGGGAGGGCATGGTAACCCACTCCAGTATTCTTGCCTGGAAAATTCCATGGACAGAGAAGCCTGGTGGGCTACAGTCCATGGGGTCAGAAGAGTCAGACATGATTTGGTGACTACACCACCACCACGACCATCTTTATGTATAATGGTGATTCTTAGTGACTCAACCATTTAGGGGTCATGGAAGCCTTCCTAATAATTTGCAGAACACTAGAAATATAGTTCTTCATTTTTTAAATATGAGACTAATAAAACATTATTCCAGAGGTTTTCACTTTTTCCTCCAATAGATAGTTACTTCCTGAGATGGTTAAACTAGAAGTTACTTAAAGCTACTAAAATATATTATTTGTAAGGTAAAAATTAGTGTTACTTAAATTTAAAATAGTTTAAAAATTAATTTAAAAATTTATTTAAAATACTTAAAATTTCAAGTACTTCAAAGTCACTATTCTAGAGTCTGCAGCAATATGGCAAAAATCACACTATTCCAGATGTAATGAGATGGTTGGGTTTCTTGCAATTTTTGTGGAGAGCGTTTTAATAGGATGTCATTAGTGTTGTGAATTGGTTACAATTTTCAATTGCAACTTTCTTATATTTGTTAATTTATTTGTCAAATTATTCTTTGATTTTTTAAAATGCTTTCTTATGTTGTTGCTGTACTGTTTGTATTTGATTGCAATTTTGTTTCTTTATAGTTTTTTCTGAGCTTTTTTGTGTACTTCCCTTGGAAAAGGGTGAGGTGGGTTTGGGAGTTCTGTCATCCTACAGTAGCAGGATTCTGTAATGTGTGAGACTTGTTACTGTAAGAAGTTAGCCAGATTACTCAACTGGTTTAGAATACTTTAACTTCCTAATGTTACATGTTCAAAACCACACTGGAATGTATTTAGTTTTTATTCCATTTCTCCTTTGTTCTTTTACCTGTTTTAGAATCATCTGGACAGAAGTTTCCCTTGATATCAGAGCCACAAGTGTCTCATTTAAAACCATGGGAAAAGATGCAAAAAAGTATCCTATTGCTATTCAGAGATAGTATTGCTGTTGATAATGTTCCAGAATTATAATTTCTCCTTTAATTAAAAAAAAAGCTGCAATACATTCTATACTGCTTGTTGAATGCATGTAAAAAATGCTGATAGCGTATGACCCATTTCTCCTAATAGATGATGCTTAGTCTGAAAATTTGCATTAAAATAATTTCGTGGTAGTTTGTTCCAATAAGATGGAAAGTTCTAATAGGTAGAAATCTTTCCATTGAACTTACTATGATAAACTCTGATTACTTTAAAAAACTAATAAATTTTGAATTAATGAATGCACAGAGGTCAAAATGGATAAGATCCTGCTGTGGAGTCTTCTACTGACTTTTTCTGGAAGTCAAGCCTCAAGCCCCTGGGCTCAAAGAAATGCCGAATTTGTAGTGGATCTTTATCAAGCTGTTGGTTTATCTCATAAGAACAACATCATAATTTCACCTCTTGGAACAACTTTGGCCCTTGGAATGGTACAACTGGGAGCAAAAGGAAAAGCACAACAGCAGATAAGAAAAACTTTAAAATTTCAGGACACCTCAACTGGTAAAATTCTTCCACATGATTATTTACACTGGTTAAGATCTGGGCAAATTTATTTTTAAACTATTAGAGAAGCTAAGGGTCATACAACTTTAGTAAATTTTGAAAGTTATGAAAGGTATAAAATTATAATCATATGGAGAATTTTAAATGCAAATAATCATCAATGTAAGCAATTTTTTTGTTTCTTAAGGAAAATATTACCAAAATAATTTATAAAAAATTGATTCTATATACATAAAAATTGTGACTATGTCTATATATTTTCTTCTGGCCTCTTTTGGCCAGTTTTCATTGAGATCAGTGTGTGTGTACATGTGTGTGTGTATGAGTAGATATACACCCATATATATGCATACATATATACTTCTACTAGCACTTTCTGTGTTCTGATTGTTTTTTCATATCATGCAATTGTTTCAGAGTATATTTTTAATTGCTGCATTTTATTGTCTCTAATGGAAACACCATTGCTTATTTACCTAATCTTTCCTTATTAAGTAGTTTCCAGTACTTCTTTTATAAAAATGCTTCAGTGACCAACCTTACCCAGAAATCTTTGTGTGTCTCATTATTTTGTAGGCTTTTAAAAGATAGTTTTTTAATTGAAATTTAACTTTTTCACTTAAATGAGACCAAGAAAAAGCATGTACTTATACAGTTTCAAAGCTTATTTAATAGCTTCTAAATATTTTTTCAAAAGAATCATTTACATGACTCATCAGAGACCCTTTTGTGTACGAGCAGTTGTTATCTAGTCTCTCAATGGCCTACATAAGACACTGTGTAGACGCTTTAGTGCTGTTATCCCATCTTAAGGTGTGGTTGTCCATCTCCCTAGCTATCCTGTGCTTCCAAGTTCTATAATGATTTGAATTTTAAATTTTTATATCACTGTCAGATATCATATCCTAAATATTAGAGGCAATATACAGATTTTTTATTTGGGTATTTAATCACTGTAACTGTAACTAACTTCAGTATGTCTGCCCTAGCGTAGAATAGCTGTTGTTTAGTTGCTAAGTTGTGTCTGACTCTTTTTGACCCCATGGACTGTGGCCCACCGGGTTCCTCTGTCCATGGAATTCTCCAGGCAGGAAGACTGGAGTGGGTTCGCATTTCCTTCTCCAGGGAATCTTTCCAACCGTGTCTCCTGCATTGCAGGCAGATTCTTTTCACTGAGCCACCAGGGAAGCCCAGCATAGAGTAGTTACATTTAGGAAACTGTTTTCCTGAATAAACAATTTACAAAGTTCTATTTGCTTCATTTTAAAGGCAATTTTATGTAGAAAAGAAACTGGTGATAGTGAAGTTACTTGACAGAGTTCTCCTTTGTGGATAATGTAAAATGAAGTCACTGTATTCCAGATCTAGTCTTCATTGTCTGTGTTAATTTCAGTAAATCCCACGATACAGTCCCAGAAACATTTATATCACATGATATTGCTTTGAAAAGTAATAGAACATTCATGAAAATATGTAAAGTTGATTCCACGATAAACTAGCAAAATTAGAGCCTTTGAAATTTAAATTAAACGAATCCATCTTATAGAGGAACATGGGAGTCTTAACAACTCTGGATTGTGAACATAATAGTAACAATGCTAAAACTATCAAATATATATAGTCAGTCACTGTTTTATGTACTCAGTATACTTTATTTTATTTACTCTTCACAATTACTCTGTGAGCCAGACATAAACCTGCTATAGAGATGAGGACACCAAGAAAGGTTGAGTAACTTGCCCAGAACTAATTCCAAAAATGATTCACTGAGGGTTATAGTTCACAAGACCAACAATCAAAATTTTAATATTTTCTTTGAAAGAGTATATATGCATAAAACATTAACTTTGTAACATACACAACAAAATCCACCAAATTTGCTATCTCTTGTTGTTGTAGTTGTTCAGTCACTCAGTTCATGTCTGACTCTTTGCAACCCCATGGACTGCAACATGCCAGGCTTCCCTGTCGTTCACCATCTCCCAGAGCTTGCTCAAACTCATGTCCATCGAGTTGGTGATGCCATCCAACCATCTTATCCTCTGTCATCCCCTTTTCTTCCTGCCTTCAATCTTTCCCAGCATCAGGGTCTTTTCTAATGAGTCGGCTCTTTGCATCAGGTGGCCAAAGTGTTGGAGCTTCAGCTTCAGCATCAGTCCTTCCAATGAATATCCAGGGTTGATTTTCTTTAGAACTGACTGGTTGGATCTCCTTGCTGCTATCTCTTATACTTTGTTAAAGGAGAGAGAGAGGCGCAGATGGTGAATATGTGCAAAAAGAAAAGGAAGACCAAACAAAAAGGGAGAAAATATAAATATTAAACTCTGGAAAATTTTTAGAAAGAAGTTAAGAAGGAGAGTAGCGAGAAAAAAGTGCAGGAAGATGAAACGAAAGAGATGCAAAATGATTTCAGGGTAAAACAAATGGTGCAACAGATCAGAAGGTAGTGCCTGGCAGGGCCATACTGGAACTCAGGGCAAAAAGAAAAATCAATAATTATGATCTTGCCTTTACTTTAAATTTTTATGTTTTGTTCATTGTGGCTTTCTCTGTGTTAATATTGATATTTAAAATACATTTCAGTAAAATATTGTTTATCCTGATTACTGAATATGTTGCCATCTCCTTAAACTTTATGCCAAAATGAGGGTCTCATTGACCCATCTTGGTCCTGGCCCTGCCTTCAGTTCCCTCTGATTGTCAAATGGTGCTATCTGTTGAATCAGGCTATATTTGCCTTCCCTGCTACCAACCTGTTTCATAACCTGCTTACTCTGCAGATGGGCTTAAAGCTTCTGGCATCCTACCCACACTGGGGCTCTCAGTGTCCTCACTTACTCTTCTTTCCCCATTGCTAAAAGAATCTGTCAAAATTTACCTTCTCCTGTTTACTGAGCATCTGATAATACTCCATTTTGCTTTGCTTCTAATAAAGTTGCTTATTAATTGAAGACTAATTTAAAGGTGTTTCTTTATTCTAAGCAGTTTATAGAAAGAGAACTGCCATGAACTCCTGGTTTAGTTATGTGTCCAAATGATGCTGTGATGGGGTACCTTTCAAGCTATCTTATCTCTCGGGATTTTAGATTCTTCATTATAAAATGAGTTTGGATTAGATGATTTCTATGGGCTTCCCTGGTGGCTCAGATGGTAAAGAATCCACCTGCAATGCGGGAGACTTGGGTTTGATCCCTGGGTTGGGAAGATACCCTTGAGGAGGGCATGGCAACCCACTCCAGTGTCCTTGCCTGGAGAATTTCCATGGACAGAGGAGCCTGGGGGGTCTACAGGTCATTGGGCCACAAAGAGTCGAACACGACTGAGCGACTAAGCACTGCACAGCATACATGGACCTTTTAGCTAAAACAATCTATAATCCTATGACTGCCTTTGTTTTCATCTTTGGATCTCTCACATTGTACACACAGTTGGCCTTAAGGCTTTCAATAGCAGGAGAAGTAAACATGTACCAAAATTTAGAAGTTTTTTGGAGGTCTGGTACAACCAAACCAGAGTCACATTCACCAAAAGTCACATTCACTCCATGACCTGTAGGATTTCCATGGCTCTATTTTAGGAAATGAAATTAACTTACTGCTTATTAGGAGCCATGTATATATATTCTTTTTGATCTATGCTAAAAGAAGCTGTTAATCTGTAAATTAAATTTATAAGGCAGATAACTTTATATTCTCCAAACTTGTGCTATTGGTTATATTTTTTCATTGACTTCGGAGTCCAGCAATTTATCAAAGAGCAGCTGACTGTCATACAGTCTTAGACCAAAAGTACATGACATAAATTTATTTGCTCTGACAAATGAGTTGGAACTACTTTTTTTCCTCCTCTCATTTTTTCTCCCAATCCTTTAAAGATGTTCATAAATTATGAACTTCTGAAAATTGGTTTCAAAGTTTGTCATTTTATTCCTGACTTTAATTAATTCTTTTGGAGAAGCTCTCGTGTCTTCACCCAGAAAGTCATCTTGGTAACTTTTCAGCTATTGAGATAATATTTCAGCTTCCAATAGCAAGAAGTGATTGCATCTGAAATAATTGTATAAATAAGTAAAATAGATTAACATTCTTCATTATGTAAGGAATTCCAGGGTTGTAAAGAATCACTCATATTCTTCAGATCCAATCATATGGAAGAAAGTTTTTATATCTAAAATTGTTTACGTCTGTGTCTATATCCCCATGAATGGGGAATCATGGAGTTTGAAATGTAATGCAATATACCTTCCAAGTCTGTTCTGTGGTTATGTAGGCTGAATTTGCACAAGAGAACCTTCCCAGATGGCTCAATAGGGTTTGACCCCTGGGTTGGGAAGATCCCCTGGAGTAGGAAATAACAACCCACTCCAGTACTCTTGCCTGGAAAATTCCATGGAGAGAGAAGCCTGGAGGGCTACAGTCCCTGGGGTCACAAAAGAGTTGGACACAACTGAGCCAGAACAAAAGGACAAGTGGGGACTGAAATGTGGCCTTCACTCAGCTGGACAAAATATGAGGTAATGGGGATGCTGTGCCCCCACAACCACCCAGTTTGTGAGAGCACAACTTATTTGCACAAAGATATCCTATGGGCTACTGCTGCTGCTGCTGCTGCTAAGTCGCTTCAATCGTGTCCGACTCTGTGCGTCCCCTCAGACGGCAGCCCACCAGGCTCCCCCGTCCCTGGGATTGTCCAGGCAAGAACACTGGAGTGGGTTGCCATTTCCTTCTCCATGGGCTACTAGCTCTCTGATATTAATAAAACGTTTACACACACATGTACACATCTGATTTCCAATAGACACCTCATAGCAAGTTCCTCTCAGTCTTTTATTCTTTATTCAGTGGACATTTCCCAATGATGAACCATTTGTGTTTTCTTCAATAGAGATAAATTGCATGCAATCAAATTTTAGTTGTGAAAGTGGTATTTTCAGTATTTAACTCAAAATAAACAAAGGCTCTGAAGAACTGTGGATTTGAAATACAGTTCCTGGATTTAATGATTGAGTTCCAAAATGAAGCCAGAAGGAAATATAAAATATTGGTGCCCTCTGGTAATAAATTGGAAGCCACTGAGCAACGATCGGAGCTGAATTCTTTCATAGCACATACACCTTCCTGACAACACTGTAGTCAGAATGACCTGACGATAAATAAGTATAGGCCAACGGTAATTCTTAGCTGACTCTAACAGATGCATTTGGCTAGTGGTTATAGTTGGAATGGTTAAATATTTTTCTTGTTTACATAGACAACCAAAGTATAGAGACTCATGAACCTGGAGAAATAGGCAATTCTGATCCTTAGCATCTCTAGAGATGATTACAAGGGTTACCTCATAAATTTCAAAACGTGGACAGGCACAGTTCCTTATAAGAGAGCAATTCTTTCTTAAACTGAAATAAAAGTAGTATTGAAAAGGATTGTTTATCACTGTCTTAGCCCTCATCAGCATTCATTAGTATTCCTCCTTCACAAATATCTCATGTTATGCATAGGATGAGATTCTAAAGATACCTTTCCAACAACTAAGAATGAGCTAAATTTGACTAAAAGAGGGAGTTTCCTTCAACCTTTTTGAATGCATATTCTCATTTTTGACAAATTTCAAATTTATGTGGACAATTTTTTTCCTGTAGGAGAGCTGGTTTCTTTACAAAATGCATATTCCACAAGAGATAAATGCTTAAAATATTTATACTAACTTAGAAAATGTCGTTAGTTGTACCTTAGGGTGCTAAAAAATGGTGATATGAATCAGAGTGCTTAAAAGTAAAGCTGAGAAGCTGTTGTTTTTATGTTGTTCAGTATGTCAGTGTACATTATAATTATTTTTCAGGAGAAGAATTTTCTGAGCTGAAGTCATTTTTCTCTGCCATCTCAGAGAAAAAACAAGAATTTACATTTAATCTTGCCAATGCCCTCTACCTTCAAGAAGGATTCACTGTGAAAGAACAGTATCTCCATGGAAACAAGGAATTTTTTCAGAGTGCCATAAAACTGGTGGATTTTCAGAATGCAAAGGCTTGTGCAGAGACAATAAGTAACTGGGTAGAAAGCAAAACAGATGGTAAAGTTTCCCATTTCCATAAAGTCATTATTTGCCATTGTATTCATGGTTTTTAATATACTAAAGTAAAGAATGATTGAATATTTTCCTATTAAACTGTGGCTCAGAGGGATCAGTTCCTCTGTTTTGCTTCCCTGTTATTCAAATTAACACTGAATTGTAAAATGGAGAGACATTGTAAGCGGCTTTGAAAAGTATACAGATTTTTTTTTTTTTTTTGACAGGTAACCTGTTTAAGAATTCTTACAGGAAGAATTTTAATAGTAATCTTTTATTAAAGTGTGTTTTTTAAAGTATGACGGCAGGAATAATATATTTGGCCAGATAAGACTTAAATCTATCCATCTCAGATGCTTTCTTTCCCACATACACTGTAAATAATTAACACATATTAGTTGGATGTGTTAATGTTTCATAATAAACATTGATAGTTCTATCATAGAGTTGTAATCTAAACTTTTAAGTATAAGCTAGCAAAATTCCAAGGGCACTACTGAGAGACATAGTAGAACACAAAGTTTAAGCTCATACAGATCTGAGTTCAAATCCTGACAAGTTCTAAGCCATGCCCCATTTAAAATGAGGATACTATTATAATGTTTCAGGATTATTGAAAGATTAAAAAGAATGTGTGTGAAGAGACCAGTATATATCAGGCCCTCAATTAATAGCAACTTGTTTCTTCATTCATTCATTCTGCTATTTAAGCCAAAAAAAATCTGTGATGTATAAGATGAGACTCTGTTATACATGGGGAGCCTCTGATGGAGAAGCATAAGTTGAAAATATGAGATGGGTATTGTGAGCAGTGTTCACAGGCGAGTACTATTACTGGGATACACATTAAGAACATCCGTAGACAGCTCCATGGCAGCTAATCATGCTGTGGACTCATAGCTTTGAAATACTCATTAGACATAAAAATCAGAGACTGAGTTTTTAGAAGAGGAACATCACATTAGCAACTCCATTCTTATCCTTTCTCAATGGTCAATGGCTACAGATGCAACAGCAGAGAATTTGAGTGGACCACTAATTTATTAATTCTGATTGACTTGCTGAAGAACTTTGAAATAAAGTTTGAAAAATAACAACAGATATGAAGAGATACTTGATTTTGTTCTTTCTATCTGAAAAACAGTTTATACAAATGATTTCACCAAAGAGCAGCCATTGCTAGGTCTGTCTAAATTTGTCTAAGATAATTCCGTATCTCCTGTTTCCTAATGAAGTCCTGTTTGTACCTGTTTCTTTGTGAATATTTAATAAAGCTCCTCCTTAACTCCTCCAAAATTGCCACATTTAAATGATAAAACACCCTATTTTTAATTGATTAGCAAGATAAATTTTTGTTTTAATTTAATTTAAAGCAGTTCTTTGAATCACTGTTGCATGTTTCTTTCTGCTTCTTCCTCTATACCCTCCCCAGGAAAAATTAAAGACATGTTTTCAGGGGAAGAATTTGGTCCTCTGACTCGGCTGGTTCTGGTAAATGCTATTTATTTCAAAGGGGATTGGAAACAGAAATTCAACAAAGAGGACACACAACTGATGAATTTCACTCTGAAAGATGGCACAGCAGTCAAAATTCCAATGATGAAGGCTCTTCTGAGAACGAAATATGGTAATATGGAAAAAAAACCACACTCTAAAGGACAACTTTGGGAATTGCTAAGTATATTAATATTTTATTTTCTCTGTTTCAGGTTATTTTTCTGAATCCTCCATAAACTACCAGGTTTTGGAATTACCTTATAAAGGTGATGAGTTTAGTTTAATTATCATACTTCCTGCAGAGCACACGAACATAGAAGAAATGGAAAAGCTAATTACTGCTCCTCAAATCCTGCAATGGTTCTCTGAGATGCAAGAACAGGAAGTGGAAATAAGCCTTCCTAGGTTGGTAATGTCATTTTATCACTCTGGCTCTTATGTTTTCACTTATAGACAGATTTCAATAGCTGGCTGAAAGATAACTAATGCTTAAAAAGTCTATTGACAAAAATAAAAAGAAATACCTGTTAGGAATAGTTACTCTACTTTATGGATACAAAGCAGGTCTGAACATTGCCAGCATTGTTTTGCCATGAGGAGGATAGAATTTAAGTACTCAATATTCTCTGAAAGGAATGAACAAATGTAAGTCTTCAAAACAGAATGCTGGGATTAAAAAGAATTACTACTCTTTTTATTATACAAACTTATTTTTCTCTAACTTTTTTTTCTGGTTGAAATTTAAAATATTTTATCTTCTCTTATGTTTAAGGAAAATAAAATTCCCAAGACACTTGTGATATTATACAGTTAAAAAATATGTTGTTACCTTTGATAGAAGGTGCTCTCTGTTCAGTTCAGTTGCTCAGTTGTGTCCGACTTTTTGCAACCCCATGGATTGCAGCACTCCAGGCTTCCTTGTCCATCACCGACCCCCAGAGCTTACTCAAACTCATGTTCATTGAGTCAGTAATGCCATCCAATCATCTCATCCTCTGTCGTCCCCTTCTCCTCTTGCCTTCAATCTTTCTCTGCATCAGGGTCTTTTCCAGTGAGTCAGTTTTTCGCATCAAATGGCCAAAGTATTGGAGTTTCAGCTTCAACATCAGTCCTTCCAGTTAATATTCAGAGTTGACCTCCTTTAGGATTGACTGGTTGGATCTCCTTGCAGTTCAAGGATCTTCTCCAACACCACAGTTCAAAAACATCAATTCTTCAGCGCTCAGCTTTCTTTATAGTCCAACTCTCACATCCATACATGACTACTGGAAAAATCATAGCTTTGACTAGATGGACCTTTGGTGGCAACGTAACTGGTCATAACTTTTCTTCCAAGGATCAAGCTTTTTTAAATTTCATGGCTGCAATCACCACCTGCAGTGATTTTAGAGCCCAAAAAATAAAGTCAGCCACTGTTTCCATTGTTTCCCCATCTATTTCCCATGAAGTGATGGGACAACATGTCATGATCTTAGTTTTCTTAATGCTGAGTTTTAAGCCAACTTTTTCACTCTCCTCTTTCACTTTCATCAAGAGGCTCTTTTGTTCCTCTTCACTTTCTGCCATAAGGGTGGTGTCATCTGCACATCTGAAGTTATTGATATTTCTCCCAGCAATCTTGATTCCAGCTTGTGCTTCATCCAGCTCAGCATTTCTCATGATGTACTCTGCATATAACTTAATTAAGCAGAGTGACAATATACAGCCTTGATGTACTCCTTTCCCGATTTGGAACCATTCTGTTTTTCCACGTCCAGTTCTGACTGTTACTTCTTGTCTGGCATACAGATTTCTCAGGAGGCAGGTCAGGTGGTCTGGTATTCCCATCTCTTTAAGAATTTCCCACAGTTTATTGGGATCCACACAGTCAAAGGCTTTGGCATAGTCAATAAAGCAGAAGTAGATGTTTTTCTGGAACTCTCTTGCTTTTTCAACGATCCAGCGGATGTTGGCAATTTGATCTCTGGTTCCTCTGCCTTTTCTAAATCCAGCTTGAACACCTGGAAGTTCACAGTTCATGTACTGTTGAAGCCTTGCTTGGAGAATTTTGAGCATTACTTTACTAGCGTGTGAGATGAGTGCAATTGTGCGGTAGTTTGAGCATTCTTTGGCATTGCCTTTCTTTGGGATTGGAATGAAAACTGACCTTGTCCAGTCCTGTGGCCACTGCTGAGTTTTCCAAATTTGCTAGCATATTGGGTGCAGCACTATCACAACATCATCTTTTAGAATTTGAAATAGCTCAACTGGAATTCCATCACCTCCTCTAGCGTTGTTTGTAGTGATGCTTCTTAAGGCCACTTGACTTTGTACTCCAGGATGTCTGGCTCTAGGTGAGTGTACTCCAGGATGTCTGGCTCTAGGCTCATAACCACACCATCATGGTTATCTGGGTCATGAAAATCTTTTTTGTATAGTTCTCCTGTTTATTGTTGTGACCTCTTTTTAATATCTCTGCTTCTATAGGTCCGTCCGTACTATTTGTCCTTTATTCTGTCATACTCCTTTCCCGATTTGGAACCACTCTGTTTTCCATGTCCAGTACTGTTCCCTTGGTATCTCTAATTTTCTTGAAGAGATCTCTAGTCTTTCCCATTCTATTATTTTCCTCTAATTCTTTTCATTGGTCACTGAGGAAGGCTTTCTTATCTCTCCTTGCTATTCTTTGGAACTCTGCATTCAAATGGGTATATCTTTCCTTTTCTCCCTTGCCTTTAGCTTCTCTTCTTTTCTCAGCTATTTGTAAGGCCTTCTCAGACAACCATTTTGCCTTTTTGCTTTCATTTTCTTGGGGATGGTCTTGATCACCACCTCCTGTACAGTGTCATGAATCTCCATCCATAGTTCTTCAGGCACTCTGTCTATCAGATCTAATGCTTTGAATCTATCACTTCCACTGTATAATCATAAGGGATTTGATTTAGGTCATACCTGAATGGCCTAATGGTTTTCCTTTCTGTTTTAAATTTAAGTCTGAATTTGGCAATAAGGAATTCATGATGTGAGCCACAGTTAGCTCCTGGTCTTGATTTTGCTGACTGTATAGAGCTGTATAGACTGTATAGAAGGTGTATAGACTCTATACACCGTTTAGACTGTATAGAGGGATATATATATATATATTATATATACATATATATGTATAGACTGTATAGAGGGTGCTCTGCTGCTGCTGCTGCTGCTAAGTCACTTCAGTAGTTTCCGACTCTATGCGACCCCATAGACAGCAGCCCACCAGGCTCTCCCATCCCTGGGATTCTCCAGGCAAGAACACTGCAGTGGGTTGCCATTTCCTCCTCCAATGCATGAAACTGCGACCCCTTGGACTGCAGCCTACCAGGTTCCTCCGTCTATGGGATTTTCAAGGCAAGAGTACTGGATAGGGGTGCCATTGCCTTCTCCGACAGTCATTAAATTATAAGTAGGATCCTAGGATAATATTTATTATTGGGGTATTTATATATATATATATTTAAAACTTCTCATTTTTATGCAATTTTAAAGGTTACTTTCCATTTATAGTTATTACAAAATATTGGGTTCTTTTTGGACAGTTATTACAAAATGGAAATCACAAATGCATATCTCAAGAAGCCGTCATTATAAACACTAACTTCTTGATATCATGCTTCTGGGAGACAGGAGAAACTTCAGAGCAAAAGATGTGTCTAAATAACTCTCAACCTGAACTTTTAAAAGGAGAGATGTCTAATAGATTATTTTCCATCCTGTCATTCCTAAATTTTTCTTCAAACTTATCAGAGCCTGCATGTGCCCTGATATGCAGTGCCCCATTTTCCTGGCTCTCTGTCTCTCCACCTGCTTGACTTTTCTTTCTGTTTGCACTTAGCTAGGATCTAGTTAGTTGTTTGAATCGTACTGTCACCAAACATTTGCCATATTTTTGTCACCCGTCTTTACTCCTTTGTAATTCTCTCCTCATCCTGAATCCTCAATCTACTCAAAAAATCTCTTGGGTTCCTTAACTACTGATTTTGTTAAGCAAAAGCCCCAGAGCAGTCACTGGCCTCCCTTAGGCTGGAGCTTAACAGTCTATCTTCAGAGAATGTTCTTTTCTAACACTCCACCAAGACTTTACCTCTGCTCTCCAGGTACTGCTTCATGTTGATTATCTTACTCTCAATGTATATCTCAACTCCCTGTTTCTTAAAGAAAACATACTATTATGTAAACTCACGTCTCTACACTTCATCTCAAAAATTGTATGAATCTTTGCTAAACTTCTCTTTCTCTATCTTCATTGATACTCAGGAGAAAGAAGTATCCTATGCTTTCTTCACCTTAACTCTGGGCTCTTGATCCACATATTTTTAATCATCCCTTTTTATTAAAAACCTTTCTTTCTTTAACCCCTCTGGCATTACTTTTATTTATTTTTCTCTCTTTCTGTGAAATTTTCCTGCTCCCTGACTTACACATTTTTTCTTTCTGTCCCCAGATAATGTTTACCAGATTTCATTTTCAGAAATTTCCTATTCCTACTCTTTTTATTTTTGTTCCTTATATTTCACGTCTCTAATATCCAACTCTTAAGTTCCAATCTCTCTTCTAATTCTCTACTGTCTATAAATCTCTATCTGCATGTTATTTGGTATTTCAGAGTATTTTTTTAAGCTCTTACTATATGCCAAACATTGGGTATATAATGGTGTATGTGACAGATAATTTGCTTATTAATCATAGAAATAATAATTTTTGAAATTGTTTATTTTCAAATTTACGTCTCTCTCTCTCTTCCCTTTGGGAAGATTAGTAGAAAAGGATGTACATAGAAAGCCCTGAGTTTGAGGAGTGTCTATACTATTTACTAGCAGTGGGGTCTTAAGAGAGTCACTGATGTCCTGAGTTGTGGTTTTATTAGCACAGAATGGAGATAATGGTATCTATAACCAAGATGGCTGCAGCTTCTTCAGTCTAGATATCAAATATCTAAGTAGGAATGCGATAATTTCCAAGATCAATTGACAATAGAAAATATAGGTTTTCACCAGAATTTCTTTCTTTACCACATTAGGAATCCCCATAGCAATGGTTCACAGTGCACAAATCCATTTAGACCACTGCAGTCTGGACAGCCCTTTTCAAACTTCAAGACCTGTTATTAGCCTTTCCAAACTGTAGCAACGTTTCTCATACAACTTCTCCCATAGTGTGGACACAGACTTTGCTTTTAATTTCTCCAAGAACAACTGCTATGAGCTGAATTATGTGCATCTCAAATTTGTATGTTGAAATGCTAACTCCCACTACAACAGAATGTTTTCTTATTTGGAGATAGAATCTTTGTAGAAGTAATCAAGTTAAAGTGAAGTCAATAGGGTGGACTCTAATCCCATGTGACTCCTTTATAAAAAGGAGAAATTTAGATTCAAAGATACACAAACAGGGAAGGTGTTATGAAGAGACCCAGGGTTAAGATGGCCATCTACAAGTCAAGGGGAGAAGCTGGAATAGATGTTTTCCTCACAACTCTCATAGGAAACCAATCCTGCGGATGCCTTGATTTTGAACTTCCAAACTACAGAACTGCGAGACAATATGTTTCTGTTATTTAAGCCACATAGTTTGTGGTACTGTGTTAGGGTAGCCGTTGACAAGTCTATACAAACAAGATCAACTTCAATGTTTAACTAAAGTCTACTGAAATCTAATATGGGGCTTCCCTGGTGGCTCAGATGGTAAAGAATCTGCCTGCAGTGCAGGAGACCAGGGTTCAGTCCCTGGGTGGGGAAGATCCCCTGGAGAAGGGTGTGGCTACCCACTGTAGTACTCTTGCCTGGAGAATTCCATGGACAGAGGAGCCTGGCAGGCTACAGTCCATGGGGTTGCAAAGAGTCGGACATGACTAACACTACTAAAATATAATAATAAAAAAGGCTTGTGAGGTGAAAAGTAGTTTAAAACCTGTTTCCAGGGATGAATATTCCTAGAAGAAGAAGAAGAAGAGAAGTCATTCAGTCGTGTCCAACTCTGCAACCCCATGGACTGTAGGCTCCTCGATCCATGGAATTTTCCAAGCATGAATACTGGAGTGGGTTTCCATTTCCTTCTCCAGGGGATCTTCCTGACCCAGGGATCGAACCCAGGTCTCCCACATTGTAGGCAGACACTTTACCGTCCAAGCTACCAGGGAAGCTGAATATTCCTAGACTGTAGGCCATTTCTTTGTACTCGGAGTCTTCTGTCTGTTACTGTCCTTAGCCTACCATTATCATGATGTCAGGGCCCACTAATCCAAAAGGGGTATCTTTCCCATCTCTATCAGCATTCAGAATCCTCCAACTTTTCCCAGCATAAAAAGAAGGTAAGCCAGATTTTCTTGCATCCCCTCTTAGGCTAGATTCCTAGTTATGATTAGAATCTATAGCAGTAGAGTTCAACCCTCATTTTAAATTCCAGACACCAAAGATTTTTTTAAAAATGTGGTGGTAGCTTCCATTACACTATCTCATTACATACTTCTACTCACAGCACAAAGCCTAACAAGTAGAAAATGCTAAATAAGTGACTTATTTTATTTGGATGATATCTGCTCAGCCAGCAGCAAATGGGAAAGAATTCCTCTGACTTTTTAACCTCCATCCCTCCTATTTCCTTGGTCAGGCCCTTCTCCATGGTGTCTAACCAGTATTTTCTCATTCATCCTTCAGGGTTCCCTTAAATAAATTACATGTAGGTTTCTCACCATATTCAGTTAGAATCAACCATTCCTTATTTTTATTTCCATAACACTTTATGCAGATTCACACTATAGCCTGCATTACATTGTGTTTTCGTTTCTTCATCACATTCTTGTCTGTCTTATTAAAACGTGAGTTCTGTGACAGTGGCAGGCCATAAGGTCAGTGGACTTATGGTCCAGTCCATAGGACAGTGGCTTGTGACATTTTGGCCTCCATAGTCCCTAGCACATTTCATGGTACAGATTAATAGTATGGGCTTCCCAGGTGGTGCTAGTGGTAAAGGACCCGCCTTCCAATGCAGGAGACATAAGAAATGGGAAGATCCCCTGTCAGAGGGATGGCAACTCACTCCAGTATTCTTGCCTGGAGAGTCCCATGGACAGAGGAGCCTGGTGGGCTACAGTCCACAGGGTCACAAAGAGTCAGACAAACTGAAGCGACTTAGCACATGCACACACATTAATAGTATATTCTGGATGAATATTATTGGGCTAAATTACATAAATGTAGTCAAAGAGGTTCTATGTTATTTCCATTTATCTAATTTTAAGTATCTCAGAAATCAGAATTCAATTTCTTAGTCACTCTCGGATTCATTCCTTGTGAGGATCTGAGAGAGGCCATCCTCCTTCCCATCCATGCAGCATAACAAATGATAGGATATCAGTTATTTCTTGGGAAACTTCTCTCTAGAGAAATAAAAATGAGATTTTTAAAATTCACAAGACTGAAAATTCTGTTATCAATTATTCAGTCACATTAATACAACATTACATTTAAAATGTATTCCATTTTCTATGAAAGGATGAGTCTTCTGATTTCTTAAAGGAATGATTTGCTTATGTGTTAAGTTCATGAATAATTTTAGTCTATCAGGATGCATATATTGAATTAAGGTTCCTGAGTGCTCAGATCATGGATTGAAAGCTCTGAAATACGTTTCTCTCAAAATGCTTTCTCTCAATAAAAAGAAAATTACCCATTCAAAATCTCTGGTCAGTGCAGAAGAGGAAAAGTTGTACAGGCTCAATAAAAGCTTTTTTTTATATTTTATTACTCAATGCTGTGATCCTTTTATATTTGAATGAGTGAATTATGGTTTCAAACTGATAGCTAAAGATTTTGATGAAATAGATTAGGGAATTTATTAGTTTTCCAGAGCTGTATTAGTTTTCCAGAGCTGTTGTAACAAAGTACCACAAACTAGGTGACTTAACACAAGTTTATTTTCTCAAAGTTCTGGAAGCTGGAAGTCCAAAATCAAGAGGTCAGTAGGACCATGCTCTCTTGGAGACTGTGGAATTGTCCTAGCCTCTGTCTAGCTTCCCGTTGTGGTTTATCATCCTTGGTGTTCCTCTTCTTGTAGAGCCATCATGCCAATCTTTCCCTCTGTGGCCATCTTTTTCCAAGTGGCATCTTCATTTCTTGTAAGTCATATTGGATAAAGAACTGGCTCTACTCCAATGTGATCCTTTGATCTGAAACAGATAGACTGCCAGATGTTTCTCCTGCAAAGATAGGTTTATTTGGGATCAACAGAGAATTTCAATTTGGAATCTGTAACTATGGCAAGCCACGTGCAAGTCCTCCGAAGGCAAGGGAAGGAGAATGATTGTATATAGGAGAAGGAAGTTGGGAGGGCTGTAGTAGACAAGGAATCCATGATTTTTCACAGGCTGAGTCCTTCCTAATAAGGAAGAGGAGTCTTTCTTCTTTTAGTTGGGCTCTGCTATTATCTTCAAAAGCATGTAGGCTCCCTCTTCTGATCTCCCAACTTTATTTAATTGCTCTTTTGGTCTGTTAAATTTTTCACATCCTCAACCTAACTAATTATATCTGCAATGACTCTGTTTCCAAATAAGGTCACATTGTAAGCTGTTGGCAGTTAGAGCTTTGACACATGAATTTGGGGATGAGGGGATGCACTTCAGCACTTAACATATACTGTGCAAAATTTTGTCACTGTAAAAATAAATAAACAAATGCATCTTCGATGGCAAAATTAAGTAAATGTCAAGAAAAGAAAAATTAATCATAAGAATGCTTGTATATAAGCAACAGTAGGCAAGATTGTGTGAGTGATTATAGTTATTGTTAGAAATAGTATAGAAACAGTTCTTCCTCTCTTTGATGTATGACTCATTTAGATTTGAGGCCAATAGGACAGAGCATAGTCTAAAAACACTAGGGTGGTTTCTGTTTACTATTTGTAACATACTGGATACCTAATTTTGGACATTATTCTGCAGTTGGATACCAAAAATCACAATACCTTTTTCTAAATTTAATATGAAATTTTATAAACATCTTAATAGTTAGATTTCCTAGGTTGAGGAGTCTAACACACCCTTATGTATCAGATTCTTCACTGCATAAGAAAAAGTTTGAGATTGTGTTTTTATGATTGTGTATATGTGCAAAGTTAATCATTTAATACATGTAAATAAGGTAAATAAACAAGAAACTTTCATCTACATCCATTTTAACTTTGTAAAGCATTTAATATTTACATTTTAATACTAAATGCTACAGTTCTGTAGTCTGACTTGGTTATGAATTGTATTCTACAGATAAGGAAACTGTCACTCAAAAAGTAAATTGATTGACATTCAGTTAAGTTCTGGGAGACAGGTTAGCTCTCATTTCCATTGTTTCATAGCCTTATGATACTATTATTAGTTTACTACTTATTAGAAAATGTATTTCCTGTTCAAAAGCAGAGATTGATTGGGACCCCACTATGAACAATGAACTGAGACACACGCAAAATGATAGACAGGATTTCTATTGAGAAGATAGTTGCCACTTAGGTGGGGTGGTGCAAGATTTGCACAAGTTTACTAATAATTAAATACTGAAAGAATGGTATAAGTAAGAACTTCAAGGTTCATGGAAAAAGAGAGGAGAGAAGGGAGAGGAAGCACCAGAGACTGGAACTGTATAAACAAAGGCTTCAGTAAAAGGGAGGATTTGAACTAGGCTTGTTGTAAACTTGTTGAGGTCAGAAGCTATGCATATTTCCTTTCTTTGATACCATAGCAGTGCATGCATCTGAAAGATAGTAGCTGCTCAATTTGTTGCTTTAATTTAAATAGTCGTGATGTTTGGGATGTGTTAGAGAGGGAAAGACTGAAGCCCAAAAGATGTTAAGAAATCACTGCAACAATTCAGGCACTCAGTAGCGAGCACTTAAGGGAGCAGCTTCACTGGGAATGTAAATGGCAGGTGATGCAGAAAGACATTTATTGAAGTGTATGACTAAGTACATATGGGCTAAGAAGGAATAGATCATTCTGAGGTTTTAAGTTTGATTGTAGGAAAATGAGAAGATATTGACTTATTTTCTTCTTTCGTAGCAGTCCTTAACCTGGGCACCATGGACTTCTAGGATTGCAGAGTAGAATTCAGAGTCCCTGAGGCTGTTGAAATTATTAGCAAGTTTATGAGTTATTAGGGAGAGTCTAAGTTTTTGGCAGTCTGAGTCTTTGAACTTATTAAATACTATGTTTTTATTCAAAAGTATAGTGATAACTGGGATTCCCTGGTGGCTCAGACTGTAAAGAATCTGCCTGTAATGACAGTCCTTGGGGTTAGAAAGAGTCAGACACGACTGAAGAACTAACAGTGTCACTTCACATTCACTTTCATAGTGATGACTAAGCAAGAGCTGCAATTCTTCAAAGAAGTATCCCTCTTTAAAGATATTGACTGATGTGACATCTCACAGTATCTTTTATCAACTGTTGAATCAAGATTATGGAAAACAGAACATAATATTGTAGACCAAGAGCTTTGTCATCTCTATACTGAAAAACTTTGTCTTGCCTAAGATTTTTCTCTTACTGTTAGATGAGAGACTGACAGTATCTGCCTCTTAGGGTTGAAAAACTTTGTCTTGCCTAAGATTTTTCTCTTACTGTTAAATGAGAGACTGACAATACCTGTCTCTTAGGGTTGTTCTCATTATGAGAACATGTTTGTTGCATTTTTAGTACTCAGTATATCTTATATTGTTGGTATTGTTTATTATTATTATTCTCATTCAGCTTTTAAATTTCTTGACAATCCATTATAGTGGATTGCTTTCCCTGTTTGCCATGTCTCACTTAATCACCACCATAAATTTGATAGAAATCTATTTTTAATATTTAGGTTGCAGTTGAGATGGAGACAGGTAAATGCCTTGTCAGAGGTCACACAGCTAGCAAATGGCAGAGTCAAAATTGCAGGAGTCAGGAAATGCTTGTGTAAAGTGGGGCAAACATGAAGGAGGGCACAGAACAGAGCAAATGGCCAGTGACATGATGAGCAGCTGGGTAAGCTACACGACACAGCAGTGCCACAGAGACTCAGAAAGAAATCACACATTCCATAGGACATCATGTTCTTGCTAGGCTAGTAATCCATCCCAAGTTGGCCAGCTTCGGATCTCTGAGTGCATGAATGTGAACTGTGTGTGGGTGAGAGAACATGACCTCAGGGAAAATGAGGTTGGGTGTGAGAGTAGATAAGTTATGACCAGCTGCAGTGGTGCTTACAAAGGTTCATTTACTTTAACCTATCAGACACTGATACAAAGCAGAATCCAAGTTTACATTGACCATTGTCCAGATAGGTTTCCTATGTGACAGAAAGCATTTTTAATTCAGCTCTCAAGGCTGATAGAATATTTTATACACACACACACACACACACACACACATGGAAGTGACACATAATAGTCCAAGTTGAACACTGTCAAGGATTGTGTTATTTTTTATCCTTGTGGGCAGCCCTAAGACTTGGTTTGGTTGTTTCTAAGCCTGAACCTTTCAGTGATGGCTCAAGGCCACTGTATCAAAACTGGGATTCCAAACAATTAAGGATAGGGACCTTGAAGGAAAACAGCCAAAGACATTTTGTCATTAAACAAGAGTCCTGTGTATAAAGGAGGAGAGACAATAGAAATCCACAGTAGGGCCTGCAGACCAGGAGTGAATCCTTCTTCAAACAGAAATTCTAAATTGTTATCCTTTGTTTTCTGCAGCTTGAACTTGTATGAGACCACTTTAAGCACAATGGATGCCTATGGCAGTAAATTGCTGCCTTCTAAGAAGGTGTATAATATTTACATACGCTAAAACATTCATTTCATGATTGCTTACTTGGTAATTGTCTATTGAGTCTTTTTTGCTGCTCATTCTTTAAGCTTTAGCTGTATTCTTTTGACAATTTTAGAGGAGGGTCAGGGAAAAGAAAGAAAATGAGCCACATCTAGAATAAATATTAAGACTCACAAAATTTGGAGGAGGTACATAATTAACACTATACATATATATATTGGGGCTTTCCAGGTGGCACCTGTGGTACAGAACCTGACTGCCAATGCAGGAGACATAAGAGATGCGGGTTTGATCCCTTGGTCGGGAAGATCCCCTGGAGAAGGGCGTGGCACTCTGCTCCAATATTCTTGCCTGGAGAATCCCCTGGACAGAGGAGCCTGGGTTACTACTGTCCATAGGGTCACACAGAGTCAGACACAACTGAAGCGACAGCACAGCACAGCATATATATGAATTGATCGAGATTACGATTTTGAATTATATTTTGATTAGAAGGCAGTGGAGGTTAGCACATCAGCTTTAATTGGAATGGACCTGAGTTTGAACGCTAGCCCTGTCGATCTTGTCCTTGGAAATCAACCTCCTCAAAACCTACACTTTCTTATATGTTAATGGGAATAATAATGCTCACTTCCCAGGGTTTTTGTGAAGATTAAAAACTATAATCTCTACTAAGTACCTAACACATGGAAGTGCTACTTCACACCTGACTATTCATGGCTCCAATAATTATGGCTAATTAGAAATTGGCTGCATATTATATTTTATTAAATGGTTGAATGGGTTTCTATTGCTGTAGGTTTCATTGCACTATATTATGAGCAAGACTGTTACTTAAATGACTCTCTGGTATAATTAGGCCTTATTAGAGGTTGTAATAAGTCTTGCAGTATTCTTGTCATTATTCCCAAATCACTGGACTATTATACTAAAAATAGTCAAGTTACAGATGGACTAGAACATTTATCCTCTACCCTTTAGAAGCCCATACTCCATTCTGTATAAAAAAGAGTGTGCTAATTAAAACAGAATAAAAGCACAACCCCAAAGCCTCAAAACCATCATGCTACATATTATCTTTCTTAGCAGGAAGTTAAAAAGAGGTTGAAAATGATTGGCATAAAACAAGTTATTTTCATTATCAGTAGGTTCTAACGTGCACATTGTGAGTTGTGCCACAATTATGCACAATTATGCTCTAGAATTATGCAATTCCAGTTAGCTAGGGTTCTGAATGAAATAACATCTTCCAAAAGTACATAATAATTTGCCAAGAAATCATTTAGGCCCAGTAAATTTTTGCTACAGCATGTTCATTGTTTTGAAGAATCATAATTATTATGAGAAGCTTGTTCAGTATTTGGCAATTAAAAAAATAATTTAATTAGACTGATTGTGCAAGCTAATTTCTGGCCCCAGATGTGGGCCTGTTAGCTAAGCAAGGTTCCTGTGCTTAAGCAATCATGTCTGCATCCACACCAGAAGGTACCAACCAGGGCAAAGGTCCAGCAAGGGAACGGACAGAACTCCTGCAGCAGGAACCGTCCTGGGATTGCCCTGAAGTCGGAAATAGACTTAGCTCCCTGTTGAAGGACTTTATACTCTTTTCTTTCATGAACAAAATTTCCAATCTGGCTGTAAAATGTAGATAGATGCTTTTAGCATCTATAAAGTCAATAATTTAGCTTTTGTTTTTCTTCCATTTTTTTTAAAATGGAAGGTGAGGGTCATAGATTGCAGTTAACATAGAATCATAGAAGGTCAGTGCCTGAGAGGATCTTTGAGATTCTTTGGTGAAGTTCCCTCTTCAGGCAAACTGATGCTTGGAGACTTGCATAGAACCTAGAGTCTTAACTTAGGGCCTTGCATTAGAAGTATTGGCAAGCTCTTCCTTTTTCTCCCCTCCTATAATTTTCTACTCTATTTTACTGGAAAGAAATTTAGTCCCCCTTCAGTCTTTTACCTCTTCTACAGGGCTTATTGGAAAGATGTTAGATATGTCATAAATTGAAGGAAGTCACATCAGCTGTGACAGCAGATATGAAAGGATCATAGGCTACTAATGCCCCCTTTCTGTACCTCAGTAGCCAATGATCTTTTTAATGAACTGTTGGCTTCTGTTTCTGGCTCATAATATCTTGGATGCCTGCCAGGAATGATCTTGGATGATGTGAAAAAAAACTTGAGTGTGTACAGTTGCTGGAGGGAAGTTTTACAGTTCTAGGGAAGAAGCCAAATAATCGAAAACTTAGAACTCTCACCCTGTTTTGTTGGGTAATTGTTACCTCAAAAAATAGAGTATTTTCTTCTCCCTTCCCAAGTAACCATTTATCTGGGAAGCTTATTAGCCATCCAAAATTGCTCAGTGGAGTAGTGGGGAAATGGTGTGAAAAATGAGGATAATGAAAACAAAATATTTCACAATAAAACATCTTCCAAGTCATCCATTTTATAAAAAAGAAACCCTTTTGGTAGCCAATGTGTACAGTGTTTCACAAATTTTCCTCTTCATTTTTTTAAGCAGATTTAAAGTAGAACAAAAATTAGACTTCAAAGAAGCTTTGTATTCATTGAATATAACTGAGATATTTAGTGGTGGCTGTGACCTTTCTGGAATAACAGGTAATGTGAAAAATTATTCTTATATTATCAAGTAAATGTGTTCTCTTAGAAACTTAACTGACTGATCTTAAAACTGAAAGAGCATTTGGCCCCAGAAAATACGTACATGGGGAATAAATGTCATCGTCGTGTCAAGCTGTCTGTAAACAAGCACTCTATTTTGCATTTAAGTAGTTTTACTTAATGAGAGTCAGACAGCATGTTAGAATGTTAGATAAGCTTTCTAACCACACTTACAATGAAACTATGTAGGCAAAGTATTGTATGGGGTTTTATTCCAGCTCTGTTTGTATTTCCTTATCTGAATATTGGGAATTACAACTTTGAGGCTCTCATCTAAGCAGAGCTAATAAAACTCCCAATTTGCAAATGTTAATTTGGTAATATTAGAGCCCGTGAAATAGGCATCTGCAAGCTGTTGGATGATGAACACAGTCTAGAAATTGTACGGCTGCAGCTTGTAGATTTAGCTTGAGACTGACAACACATCAGAGATGGAGCTTTTATACTAACTGGCACTTGGGAAATTGTGCATGGTTCAGATGCTCACTTTCACAACAAAGCCCAAGACACTCTTTATTTCTCATCCTGGCAGTACCTACTAGTTCAAAAATAACTAAAGAGAAAAAAAATGGACGAAGAGGGACAAATTATCCCGCTATTTTAAATTCTTTTAAATTCAGTCTTCTGTTTTATAAAGAAAAAATAAAGTTCTAATGATACAAGCTTATCTGTCTGATGGGGTTGGATATCCCAACCTAGAATTATTGTGTATTCCTATATAAAAGGTGGGCTTTGGAGAGGTATTCATTAACTTATTCACTTATCAATTATGTGGGTAAGTGAACAGAATGAATGAGTTTTCCTGGTGGAGGAGGGGGGGGTATACAGGTGACATGGATGTTCGTTATCACCTTCACACATGATTTAGCTGCCTGTTCTCACACTGACAGATAGATCTGACTTCTTTGACAATTTCATCAGCATCAGGAATGAGGCAGTCAAAATTAAATACTGCAACAGGATTCTGTCTAAGTGTGCCCTGGAATGCAGCCACCTTACCAACTTGAAATAAACCAAGCCATTTTTTAAAACACCTCTTCCTCTTAAATTTCTTTCTGGCCTTCGGAAGCTCACTTGCTATATCTCAGGCATTTCAAACAGCCACTTGCTCTGCAAATTCCCAGCAATTTGCAACTTCTATAAAATCTCCTTTTACATCAATAAAATAACCCAAAATGTTTTATAAGAGAATTTGTATAAGAGAATAACCCTGAACAGAAAAGAGTAAGTGTCCAACATTTTTTGCTCTGAGTTACCTCTTTGAGTTGATTTAACGACTTTGGTTCTGTCTTATTGCTTGAAATAGAACAACCACAGCCAAAGCTGGCACTATTTCTAGTCTTTAGGAGAACAGTGAATTAATTTCCTGCTATTAGTACGTTTTGTGCAATAAGCGTTTTCTAAAGGCTATTGTGGCGGCTCAGTGATAAAGAATTCACCTGCCAAGCAGGACACGCAGGTTCCATCCCTGGGTGGGGAACGTCCCCTGGCGAAGGAAATGGCAACCCACTCCAGTATTCTTGCCTGGGAAATCCCAAGGACAGAGTAGCCTGGCTGGCTACAGTCTGTGGGGTCGCAAAGAGTTGCACACGACTGAGTGACTAAAACAACACAAAGGCTACTGTGGATCAGTCCAATGCTACTGCTATGGGATACTTACACAAAGGAGACACTATCTTATACTCAGATTGTCCACAAATTTTGAATGAAAAATGTTTTTGAAAGAGTTATTTTTGCAACTTTGAGATGAATATTTGACTTCTGTCACACTTAGTAAAATATTTAACCTTTCTGAACCTCAATTTTCTAATCTATTAAATAAACAATATATCCCAGTGGCAGAAATAAATAAAAGGACATACGTAAATCACGTTGTTCACCATCTGTTATATAGTAGATGGGCTTCCCTTGTGGCTCAGATGGTAAAGAACCCACCTGCAATGAGGGATACCTGGGTTCGATACCTGGGTAGGGAAAAGCCCTTGGAGAAGGGAAGGGCTACCCACTCCAGTATTCTGGCCTGGAGAATTCCATGGACTATATAGTCCATAGGGTTGCAAAGAGGCGGAAACCACTGAGTGACCTTCACTATATAGTAGATACTCAGTAAATGTTAAATGCAAAAAGAAAATTGAGCAAATGGCACATTAATATTTACTCGCACATCTTCTAGCAAAGCTACTGAAAGTTTCTTATCTTCTTAACTTGACGAAGACATGCTTGGAATCTTCATAGAGAATTAAGGAAAGGAATAATTACAAAGGTATAGAAATCAGTAAGTTGATGAAGTTCAGATCCCTTGTTCTAATCTAGCATCTTCCAGGTCCTGTTCTTTTTCTAAGACCGTGCCCCCTCTGTAGAAGATGGAATACAGAAGGTCAAATTGCTCAGTCTACTAACCAAAGGCTCACTTGATTTGGTGCCAGTGGTAAACTGCATGTATGAAATTCTCCACTCAATCCCAACCTGCTATTTGGTCTTCATTCTTTGTATGGGCCCCTCAGTTATCTACTCTCTGCTCTATATGCAAATCCTTATTCTAGGCAGCCGTGGGGGAAAAAATGTGCTTATTTGCATGACCTTAAAAGACCACACTCCTGCATTTTAGTTAAACCACACTCATGATATGGACGCCCCCCTTTCTCCATCTGAACTGTTTCTATCACTGGACATATTCTTATCCACTGATTTATTTATTTGGCAAGTATTTATATAAGCCAGCTAGCTATCTGCCAGGCGATTTTCTAGAGTTGAATAAAATCCACAAATTCCCTCTCCTAATGAAGTTTACATCTGTTAGGGCAGATGGACGATTAACAAGTAATTAATTAATTAAATGATGAGGTGATAGATGGTATGAATTAACTCAAATAGAGTCATGGGATAAAGAGATTAGATCAGATAAGAGGAGAATTAGACATGGTGGAAAGAGAAGATTGCTTTGAGGAAGTGTCATTTTTATTGAGACCTAAGTAACAGGGGACCCAATCAGGGTAAGTTCTGGGAAAAGGGATTTTAAGCAGAGGGATGGATGAGACTAAAGCCTTGAGGCTTGACCTTGTAGCTGGAGTTATTGGGTGAGGAAAGGAGGGTAGGAGATGGGGATCAGAGGTAATCAAGGGCCCAGACAAAGTCATGACACACAGGGTCTGGAGTTATTTTTAGGAAGCCATTTTTTATGCAAATCACCCTTTGATGACTTCTCTCTATCTTGCCTGAGGGGATTTACTTTTCTGTAAACTGTCAGAGATGGTTCCCCTTGAACCATTTTTTTTTCATGAAAGCGTTAGTCACAAAATCGTGTCCAACTCTTTGCAACCCCATGGACTGTAGCCTGCCAGGCTCCTCTGTCCATGGGATTCTCCAGGCAGTAATACTGGAGTGGGTTGCCATGCCCTTCTTCAGGGGATCTTCCTAACCCAGGGATTGAACCCCAGCCTCCTGAATTACAGAAGATTCTTTACCACCTGAACCACCAGTGTAGCCCCTATTTCTGCATACACTCTTCTAAATTTGGTTGTCTTGATGGAGTCCACCTGCATCACATCAGCTTTCTCTGTCAAGAGGGACGAAACACCTTCATCGCCTTTCTCTTCACGTGTCAAGGCTCGCCTCGCTTTCTTCCACCCTCTCGCCCTCACTGAACCCACCACCACCTTTCTGTTGTTTCTGTGAGGAACGTTTTCAGGTCGATCTGGACTCGACGCAGCAGGGACGGCAGATGGCCTCTGAACTTCCAGTTTCACTTCCCCTTTCTCAAGGAGATGCTCCACAGGTCACTGTATCAGAAAGGCTTCACACATACATCAGTTTCACCGAGGGGATGAGTGGGGCCTTCTCTCTCAGCTTGTTTCCACAGCAGAACAAAATGTTGTTAAGACACTGTCTTACACTGAGAAATTTGACAGGTTTTAAAGCCTAGCTCTGAAGTGGCTTTGGAACAGATGACACAAAAGCCCTTTAGACTTTTATCACCTCACCAGTCTGGAAGGAAAGTAAATTTTGTTCTAAACTCAAATCAAAACCCAATACAGAATTTAAAAGGCAAGTTGGCTTTGAGGTTGAAAACACAGGGTGGGATTAATTCATATCTGTAAAGCCTTTTTCATCTTATCTGTAGACCATGACGAAGGGGAGCAAAATGCTTGATCCATTGAAATATTTCACTTAGTGGGGTACCTGACTTGAGGTTGATCCCCTTCTATCTTTACCTTTCATATCTGAGCTAAACTTGGTCTCTTCATGTTTTCTCTGTATCATCTCTGCCAGAACTAAACCTAAACCACCTTTATCTCTAGAAAATTAACTAACTTGGAAAGAATTTTTTTTTTTCCTTTTTCTTTGTTCATTTGAAAATGTAATGGGATCCAGTAAGTAATGGTTCTGAGTTTTAACCCTTAAATGCACTTTCATATTTTCTAACAGATTCTTCTGAGGTGTATGTTTCCCGAGTCATGCAACAAGTTTTCTTTGAGATAAATGAAGAAGGCAGTGAAGTTGCAACATCAACTGGTAGGACAAATGATGTCACAGGAAGCCAGGAGGAAGGACTGGGGAAATGAGCAAGAGGATGCTGGCCCTTTGTGGCTCTCTGACCTCCTACCCCCCTCCTGCTGTTCAGTACACGATAGGAAGGGCAAAGTGGTTATTTAAGCTATTTATGCTTCTGTGTGGCTGGAGTTTAGGGCAAAAAAAAAAAAAAAAAAGAAAGAGAAGGGACTGATATCTACTTATTTGTGAACTGGATTACCTGCCCAATAGCAGTCAGGCTCAAACCTGAAATCATGATTGCTCAGGAATATTCACTCTTAAGTGAATTCACTCATTTCATTCTTCCTCTGTACTCTTAGTTCCTCCTTTTCTAATTTGATTCTTGTTGTTAATGTCTATGGCAGTGGCTCTCAAACTTAGCTGCATGTGAGAGTTAGCTGAAAAGCTTTAAAACTTCTGTGCCCAGCCGAGAATACTGTATATTAAATTGAATATTGAACACCCTAAAATATTGAATCAGTATCTCTGGTGATGAGATTTAGCCTTCAGCATTTTCTTACATTTTCCTAAGTGATGACAATGCACATTAAAGGTTGAGAACTGCTGCTCTCCAGTGACTTGCAGCTTATCCTTGGTACTATGAGTATAATGCATAGACCAGCAGCATCAGCATCATTCTGGAACTTATTAGAAATGCAGAACCTTGGGCCCAACTCCAGACTGACTGATCCAGCATCTGCATTTTCCAAGGTCTCTTAGTGACTTGTATGAACATTACAGTTTAGGAGCTGCTCTTCTATATCTCCTTGAACAAGTGGCATTTTGAATAGTATCTATGCTGCATAAAAGTAATATTCAACAAATAATTGGAGAAAAAGCCTTAAATTCAATTAGAAATGGGAAGGCAACTTTAATGAATTCCTCATAAACATATTTTAATTTTTCAGACTATTTGGATGTTAGCCAGTATGTAAAAGATACATATCTTTTAAATAGTCATATTGTTAAATTTATACCCACATTATTAATGCCAGTGGATTTTGACATCTGGGTGGGCACACTGGGCTCCCTAATGTTTTGTCATCTCCTGAAGGGCTCCTGTATGGGCTATTACAATCCTTAGAGAAATCAAAGCTGGTGTTGGGATGAAGTTGCTAGTTCATGTAGAAAAAATTTTCACTTGCTTTTACATAGAATTGGAAGAGTGCTTGTAGATCATAGTCTGATCCTCTCATTATGTTGGTGATAAAACAGACTCACGTGTGGAGCAGTTTGCCTAAGGTCATATTAGTAAGAAACAGTAGGGTTTGGAATGAAACCAGATTTCCTGATTTCAGGTTCAGAACTCTTCTGCCTTGGCCAAGGCCTCTTGTTTTTAGTATAGAGTTCTCTAAGAGGAGATAACAATCATTAAGGGGTCAGCAGTGACCCTGATGTATCACCTTTGTTAGTGTGAGTATTTTGACTTTCAGGCATCTTCTCAGTGGATTTACAAAATACCTGGATAGGAATTAGGAGTACAAACACTATAAATTATCTAATGTAAATAAAAAGTGAGCAGAAAGTTACTGCTTAAAAGATGAAATTTTCAGCTGCTGTCACTAAATTGAATCTAGTATCTGGCTTTCTTCTTCATTAAGCATAAAGTGTGAAGTTAGAATTATTCCATGAATTCCAATATCTTTTCCTCTGCTCTTCAATTTTTAGATTTATTCCAAATTTTTGTATTTAGAAAATGGTTATTTTTCCACATGTTAACTCCTCAAACAAAAATGGCCTTTCCTGTCTACAAAAAATATTGTGAATATTATGGATATATTTTCTTTACTGATCTTTAAATGTGAACATCTAAATAACTCTTGTCTCTATTTCATAGGCATAAATACACCTGTGATCATGAGTCTGTCAAGGAATCAATTTATAGCAAATCATCCATTTCTGTTTATTATGAAGAATAACCCAACAGGTACCTTTTTGAGAATTCCCTGGGGGAACTGTTTAAGTTCAATAGACCTAGTCTATTGAATATGTTGGAATCTTGCTATTAATCACAATCTGTTCCAGCTGCAAATGACAGTCTGAAGTCATTTGTTCTTTCAATTTATTGAATTTATTTTATTTTTTTCCAAAGTTTTTTTAGTGATTATTTGTTGAGTGCTTGTTTTGTACTAGGCATTGTGTTTTAAGAGATGCCAGTGACCTAAAATGGGAGAAGGCAATGGCACCCCACTTCAGTACTCTTGCCTGGAAAATCCCATGGATGGAGGAGCCTGGTGGGCTGCAGTCCATGGGGTCGCTAAGAGTCGGACACGACTGAGTGACTTCACTTTCACTTTTCACTTTGATGCATTGGAGAAGGAAATGGCAACCCACTCCAGTGTCCTTGCCTGGAGAATCCCAGGGACGGGGGAGCCTGGTGGGCCGCCGTCTATGGGGTCGCACAGAGTCGGACACGACTGAAGCGACTTAGCAGCAGCAGTGACCTAAAATAGATCAGTACTAGTAATAGCTGCTAAGATAGTCTGTATAGGTGCTGGTGATGTTAAATACCAATCTGTACAGTTAACACCATTCCAATAAGTCAGATATTTGATGCACAAAGACATAGAAACTCAAAGAGAAGTTGTGTAGTTTGCCTAAGGTCATACAACTGAAAAGTGGCAGAGTGAAAATAAGACCTGTTTGTCTCAGAAGTCAACTTTCTTTCAATAGGAGTAGAACTTGAAGTTGCACAGTTGTGAAAGGTTTCCTAGGTAGATTCCAAGAATAAGTGACTAGCTATAGGCTCTGAGTGGGAGGGAGGGGTCAAACATTATTCCAATTCTCTAATTTGGGCAATTCTAGAAGATAATGCAGTTAGGTACAAAAGGTGGGGGCAGTAGTCAATTGGACTGGCATTACAGACACGGTGGACACATAAATGCAGATGGTCTGGATAGATGTTTTTGCATCTTATGAAATGAAAGAGGCCATAAATATGGATGGTGAGGAAGCTTTCTTTAAGTATATATTTAGGACTCCTCAAGAGTCATAACCCGATGACTGTATACCTGTATATTTTATCTGGAAAAGAGAAAATACTTACTCATTTCTGTATCCCGCCCAGAATTTGGCAAAGTGCCCTGCACTTAGTATCAGTATCTCTAGAGATTGAAGGTTTGGACTTGGGTCCAAGGACGAGTTTAATGAACTAATAGTTCTAAGTCACTATACTTTCTAAGCTATATTTTTCCCACCCCCTATTTGAACATAATATTAGTACTTATGTCATGCTGTGCTGTGCTTAGTTGTGTTCGACTCTTTTCAATCCCATGGACTGTAGCCAGCCAGGATCCTCTGTCCATGGGGATTGTCCAGGCAAGAATACTGGAGTGGGTTGCCATGCCCTTCTTCAGGGGATCTTCCCAACCCAGGGATCAAACCCAGGTCTCCTGCATTGCAGGTGGTTCTTTACTCTCTGAGCCACCAGGGAAGCCATTATCTCATGGAGGTAAATAAAGAATATATTAAGCCTGTGACACAGTGCCTGGCACATGATGTTCATTGTGAATACATCAATAAATATACATAAAGGAAGGAAGAAAAGTGGAAAAGCTTCTCTAAATGAATTGATTTACATGGAGAAGAGACATAGTTAATTTCAGAAACTGAATCTGTTAGTTTACTGATATTAGTTTAACTGATATTATTGACCCCTGATGAGATGGCTGGATGGCATCACCGACTCGATGGATGTGAGTTTGAGTGAACTCCGGGAGTTGGTGATGGACAGGGAGGCCCGGTGTGTTGCAATTCATGGGGTCGCAAAGAGTCGGAAACGACTGAGCGACTGAACTGAACTGAAGGGATATATCAGTCTCTTTTTTTAGGTTGTGTGAAACTAATGCTGAATGACTATTCTGAAAGTTACATCTTGGAAACAATGGGATAGTTTCAGATTTGCTGAGGCTGTATTAAGACAACTTCAATTCTATAGGGGATGAGTCACTGTTACAACTATGTCATTTGATTTATACATCCTTAACCTTAGGATGTATAAATCAAATGACATAGAGTCGGACACGACTGAGCGACTGATCTGATCTGAACCTTAGGATATCTCTAATTTCTTACCTTTAGTGTGTAATTATTGAATATGCAGAACAAAAAGAACTGAAGCTGCATTGGGCATCAATGCTCAAGGAAATATGGCGTTTAGAATAATATTTGACTTTATTTTCCAAATTGATGACTGAGGGGTTAAGGATATGTAATAGCTATCAGTTATATGGTAGTGAAAATTCAAATTAATTCACTTATTTACTTATTTGTGATAATGCTTAAGTGTCAGACCCTTAATGACAATTTCCACTGTTTTATGATCTTTATTCTAACGAGACTTTCTAAACTAGCGCTACTCCCCTAAAGTGTTGTTTCAAATGAATGGCCACTCATTTATAGGAGGCTGTAAATTGTTGCCATATATAATGTAGAATGGGCTATTATCTTAAGACAATACTCATTCAGTGATTTATTTATTTTTCCTTTCACAAATGAACTGAAGAAATCATTGGGATTAACGAAGCTGGTGATTTACCATGGCACAGTGACCTACCAAATGGCATAATGATTTATATAAAATATATTCATTTGACAATTCCTGAAGTATGAGAATGAATGTTTTTAGTTTTAGTAAAACCAATTTTTACCTAGATTTAAAATTTTCCTTTGATAAAACAACCTTCTTAGGCAAAATCCATACATTATTTGTATTTTCGTATCAGTATTTAACTTCCTATCATATATACATTTCAGTATGCTCATCCAAATCTCTTACTGAGCCAAACTTCCAGGGAAATGGAGAACAATTCTTCTTCTTTAAGGTTGAGGGTATAGGACAGCATTAGAGACTTTTAGAAGAAGGTTGTGAAAAATGCTACATGAAATGTGCCATTTCCCAGAAAGTAGTGAATCATAGTTTTGAAACTGACAGTGCTCCATACATAACAAAAAAATATTGTGTTTAGAATGTTTTCAGGTCCTGGGTTGAGGGGAGAAGCAGACTGCAGGGTATTAAAAATCTTTTTTTCTAGGCTGTTAGCTTTCGTTATGCTATTGTATTTTTTAGATTATGAACTAAAAAACTGCTTCTGACAGAGATGTTTTATAGCTATATATTTAAATATGAGGGATACCTCTTTAAGAAGTGGGCATGAAAAGTGGAAACAACAATGAATCTGCTTCAGCTTGCCTCTATATCCATTGAGACAATGTCAAGGAAGGTTTCACTAATCCGTCCAGTTTTGTAGTGAGTAGATTGGCGATTGCTTGTAGACTTAATTCAAAATATGGTTCTCCTTGGTCAGAAAAACAGATTGAAAAGACTAGGACAAATGGCTTTTATGTAATGTCCTATACTTCTGATAGTTTAAAATTTTAAACTATTGTCTTCAATTTATGAGGTTAGTTACTTTAAAAATTCTTCAAACAAGCATTTCTGGTAACCATTTCAATACCACAGAATTACAAAGATGTAAGAGTTATTGTTGATTCTTCTTGTGTCTAAATGCAGTATACAGCCTGGGGAAGTTATTTATGTATCCATGTCTGTCTGAAAAAAAAAAAAAAAAGTATTTGTTTTCTTGTATTGTTGGAATTATTTTGAGATTTTTGTGGCAAAGTATTATTAATTTATAATCATAAAAAGAAGAAAAAATCTGCTAGAGATTATGTCTATTTCTGTGTTAATTGGCTTTATTAAGACTGTGTCTTGGACTGAACAATAAAGAGTTCATGAAGAAGGGCTCTTCCTTTTTACTTCATTTCTGCCATTGTTATTTCAATACTTGTAAGTGTAATGTTCATTCTCTTTAAAATTATGTAAAATTTTATTTTGTAACTTTTGAAATGAACCTTTATTACATATGAGTTTAAAGGAGGTAACCCAAAGCAGCACGACATTGAGCCATTCAAGCCATTTACCTTATCCTAGTTGGCAAGAAAGGTGAATGGATTTTGATGTGTCATTTATTTCTGTTTTGTCCTCTAGTTCATAGTTTCTTTTCACTTGAAAAACACAGAATGGCTGGAAACAGGTGTTTACATTTATGCTGTATACTATATCACTTTGGTGAGGATGTAAAAGTATGAGAGATGTGAAAATATTGCCTTTAGCAGTAAGCTTTGATTCAGAGCTGAAGGAGAACTGAGAAGCTGCACTTTTAACCCCAAGGGTTTATATTACATACATAAAGAGATGACTGCTAATGCCTTAAATTTAAAACGTTTCCTATGCTCATCACCATTTTATTACTCTATGTTTGCCTGACTGAGTCTCTATATTTAGACGAACACCTCTCTGTCACTTTAATTTTGCTTTCCTTTATGAAAAACAGAACTAATGCATTTTCCATGACAAGCTGTTGTAGGTGTCAATATATTTCATAAATTATCAAAACGTGATTAATAATGATATAGTCATCTGCTTTAGAGAAGTGGGCTTTGTTATTAGACATTGCCAGTTTACCTTATAAGTAAAAAGACTAAATGACTTGTTAAAACATTAAGAAAAATTGATTATTATCATCTTTTTCTCCAGAAATTCCTAAAGAAATTTTTTTTCTTTTCCTAGATTCAATTTTGCTTATGGGAAGGGTGACAAATCCTGACACCCAAAGGATGAAGGGAAGAGATTTAGATTCACTGTGAATGGAAAGTGCGGCCTCAGAATAGAAGGTTATTCCTGGAAAATAGTTGACTGGCAAAATATCATCAAATATTTTCTATATATCTTTTTCTGTCTTAAACAGTGGCTGTATTAATCTGTATCAATGAATAAATGAAATTATGCATGCATTAAGTGTTTTTGTGCTTTCTGTATTTTTATAAAGTATATATGAATAAAAAGCAGTGAACTTACATAAAATATTAATACATTAGAACAGTCTGTCTATGATATCTTAGATATAAAAGTCCTGTCTTAGATATCAAAGTCTCTATATTCCTACAAGACCGAACTATCTGACTCCCAAGTATAGCACCTTTATCCAGACCATGGGGAATTGAGTCAAGAGAGAGAGTGCATGTGCTGGTACCTCTCTGGGGTGCCACTTGAGATACCAAGATCCAGTACCTATGATAGTAAATGAACTTTGAGTATTTAGTTTATCTTAACTTGACATTCCATGTGTTATGTTTAATAGTTTCATTGTTTCAATACATATCAATTTGTTCTTCTGATTTATGCCTTAAACCTGTAAAAGAAAGTAGAAGCAACAAGAACTTTTTAATAAAGCTTTCCTGTACATGAAATTGGCAGCTAAATTAGTGTAATTTAGGAGGCTGACCATCCATGATTTTATAACACTGAGCTAATGGAAGTATTAGAGCCAAGATTGTAATCTACAAATATTAAATGCAACACACTTCCTCTGATGTCAAATGTAAATACCCCCAACAATACTACTTTCAAATGATTTTATATAACATTTTGTAGTTTTTATATTTTCATGTTAGTAATGCAAAGTGTCCTTTTGTTTGTGCTGGCAATTCTCTGCAGAGTTTAATGATAGTGGCTTTCCATTGTTGAGCCCTGATTTTGTGTCAGGCACTGAAGTCAGCACTTTTTGGACATTATGATAAATGCAGGAAAGATCCATGAGCTACTATTACCCATATTCCTGATGAAGAAACTGAAGCTTAAGCATATTATATAAGCAGTCAAGGACATATAACAAATAAGTATGGAGTCTTTACCATATTTCAAAGTTTGAGCTCAGGACTATCTGTATCAGGAGACTCTGACCATAATCACTGAGTTATAATCCCTCCTAAGTAAGTCCTTTAAAGTAGTGCAGATTTTCCCCTGAAACTTCATGCTTTCTGGTCTCCAATGTCTAGATGTCCATCTGTAGCAAAACCTAGAGCAATACTCAAGACTATATGAAGAGAGCTTTACAACTAATTGTGATGGCTTCAAACCATAACATAATCAAAAGTAATGCTAGCTTTCCTAGACTGTAAATTGCATCTTACTTAGATATAACACAGTGAATGCTAATATATATGTTAGTGATATATCACAAGTTTGTTCTTCATCATGGAACTGATTTAAAAATATGTTTCCTTAATTTAGGAAGAAGAGCATAGTACACTATTAAAAGGACAGTAGTTTTATTTTCAGGTGTTTTTCTTGGGTTAGGTAAATTTGTACATTCCCTTCCATGTGTTACATGTTAATCTGCTCTGGAGATTCATTCATCCCTTCCACAAATACTTACTGAGCTTCTATGTTCCAGGCACAGTTGTGTCCAGCTCTTTGTGACCCCATGGACTGTAGCCCGCCAGGCTCCTCTGTCCATGGGATTTCCCAGGCAAGAACACTGGAGCGGGTTGCCATTCTCTCTCCAGAGGATCTTCCGGACCCAGGGATCAAACTTGTCTCCCGCATTGCAGGAGGCGTCTTTACCACTGAACCACCAGGGGTAAACTAGTAAACAAAACTGACAAGGTCTCTGACCTCACCAAACTGACAATTTGCCAGTGGTAGAAACATAGTAAATCAGTGAAAAAATAAAGTAGGATAATGAAATAGCAAGGAATTTATAGCATCAAGTAATGTAATAAAATGACTGTCCAGGTTTCACTTTATGTTTTCATAATATGTTCCTAATATATATGCTTCTCTTAAGTAAGATCTATTAAATGTCTGCCTCGGTTTTCTCACTATGGAGTCCAACTTTGCATTGTTGCTGTTTTTCTCTGCCAATTTCGTGCTCTACATCTGGTAGGTATTACTTGTCTTACAAAAGGAGATGGTTTAAGCTCCTTATAAAAGAGAATAGCCTTCTGGTGTGGATTCAAGCTTAAAATATCGCCTTTCCCTGTTCTAGACACATAGTTGTCACAGCACTTCTAAGATTAAAACCTTAATCTTCACCTTCATTGCATTTAACTCAGTGGTTATTATAGTTCCATATTACAAAGGTTAGAAGTGTCTGGAATGTATTTATAATATATATGTGTATATTTATTTATGAAATAAAGTAAGTATGAAATAATTTTCTCTGCCAAGCTATATGAAACCATTAAAATTCACAACAGTATACAATATATGTGGGATAAAAATATTTTCAAATTAATAACCCTCATAAAAGCTTAATATATCATATATACATATATATAAGCTTAACATATCATATATATATGATGTAATTTCAAAGTTATTAGGAATTAGGTTTCATTGACTTCACACAGTTATAATACATGGCATATTTTAGAGGAAGGAGTCTGTTACATTAGGAAATGGGACCTGGGAGATCAAAGGTCTGAGACAATAAACAATTTCTATTTCAGGGGTGAGGTTTAGAGAAGTCTCTTGAATTGGTTAATAAAAACATGGAAACCTTGAAAGATACAGAGAAAACTTTAGGGCAAGTTTTATTAGAAGCCAGTGTTTTGGACCTCTGTAAAGAAGATATTTTCTCTCAGGATGGCGTCAGATACACCCTATATGGGGTAAGTCCTCCTGAGCTATGCGTCCTGAGACCGACTCCACGCTTAGGGTGGGAAAGGGGGTCTACTGAAAGTCTGCTCGTAAGAGCACTCTTTCTCCCTGTGGTTTAGTCACTAAGTTGTGTCTGACTTTTGCGACTCCATGGTCTGTAGCCTGCCAGGCTTCTCTGTCCATGGGATTCTTCAGGCAAGAATACTGCCATTTCCTTCTCCAGGGGATCCTCTTGACCCAGGATTCAAACCTGGGTCTCCTGCCTTGCAGGCAGGTTCTTTACTGACTGAGCTACTTTTTTTCTGGCTCCTTGTGTGATCATCTCTTAATCTGAACCTGAAATTTAAGAGATCAAAAATCTAGTTTCTGTCTCTTTTTTGATGCCTCAAGTGACCACCTTGATGTTATAATGTAAAGGAAATGAAAGATGATATATTTTTCACTAACATATTTTTGGCCTATCATCTCAATTTTCTGGAACTTCAGTGTCCTCATTTGTACAGTGAAAGGTTGGACGAATCCTATTTAAGTTCCTTATTCCAAAGTCCTATGCTTGTAAATCTCAGGATTTATCTACAAAGACACATTTGGAATTATGTCTTTGGAGTCAATATTGTTTCTATAAGCAGTGTTTCTGCATAAATGAAGCAGAAATCCAGGATGAACTAGAGTTTTAGTTCATGATACTATCTTTAACTATTTATACTTATTTCTTTTTATAATTCTATTGGAGTATAGCTGATTTACAACATTATTAGGTTTAGGTGTACAGTAAAGTGATTTGGTTATTCATATATGGATACTCATTCTTTTTCAGATAGGTTATAAAAATGATAAAATTGTTTCTTCATAGGTTCGAGATTTAATTTTTAAAAACAATGCACATAAAACAATCTTACTACTGTGGCAGAGACTCATCTCTAATGAAGGTTTTTGAACGTGGTTTTGAGATGTTGCTGGACAGTGGGAGCCTAGCTGAGCACTTCATTTCACCTATCATTGCATTTATTGAAGTGAAGCCTTGTAATTAGTTCTCCTTAGTGGAATTTGATGGAGGTGAGTTTCACTTATGAGTCTGTTTTTGACTGCTCTCTTCTCCTGTACCAGCTAGATGCAAATGCTCAAGGCCACCCCAGAAGTCCTATTTAGAAGATGACAGAGGTCTGCTAGCCTGGGTACCTCTGTCATCGTATGTTACAGATCCTCTTGCTGCTGGGTCAAAGCCAACTAGAAATACCAGCTTGGGATTCATGTAAGCAAGAGTTCCATTTTCACTGGAGTTAGGTTGTTAGTGACAATGGTGAGGGTTGATTTGGTACTTTAAAAGTGGTGATTCTACAAAGTAAAGAAAGCATGTGGTGTAACTTGAAATTGGATGCAAAAACAACAAGAACACAGACATAGCAGTCTGAAAGCAGCAGAGTTTGTTAAGCTGTGGAACTGTTTGGTAAACTGTTGCTTGTGATAATCTGGAAAGTAGAACATATGTGTACAGACCCAGTATCTAGCCAGAGATGACATTTCACATCTCTCTTGAACTTGGTGGAGTACTGGGTCAGGAAGATTCCCCTGGAGCAGGAAATGGAAAAATTCCAGGATTCTTACCTGAAGAATCCCATGAACAGAGGAGCCTGATGGGCTACAGTCCATGGAATTGCAAAGAGTCGGACACACCTGAGAACTAAGCGCGAGCGCACACACACACACACCCCAAGCAGAATATGAGCAGAAATGTTCCCTGTTCCCTCTGGCCACAGTGATTAGGAAGCAAGTGAGCCTACTTTTCTTTCTCTTTTGTCCACCCTGTTTGCTGCATATCAACTCTTAGGATGAAAATGAAAACCTTAGAAGACATCTGGGAGATGGCTTATCTCTATCAGCCTGAGTCCCTGAATGATTGGATAGATCACAACCACTCTATTCTCTGTTATACCATCCTTGACCAGAGATTCCCGCACTGTACTAGGGGCAAGAAATACACCATACAATGCTAAGCCATGTTAAGTAGGCAGATAGACCTCACCAAAATAATATAATGATGTTTTCAATACATACGTTCCATGTGTTAACTTGTAGTGTTTATTTTCTCCTCCTGGCACTTGACACTTGGTAAGACAATATTCTGGAATGCTATTTCACTTTGTCTGATTCATGAAAGAAACTCAGGAATTATCCAGCACATTTTCTCTAGCAAATTCCTTATCTCTGTGATAAAAATGTATCTTTACCCAAAGAGACAAAAGTTTATAAAATACAGAAAGCTCACTAATGGGGTGCTTTTCTGGCTGCCACACAACTCTCTTAGTAAAAAAGCAACCTTTACCTCCTAATTACTCTGTGTGTGTGTGTGTGTGTGTGTGTGTGTGTGTGTGGTGGAGATGGGGGCGGGGGGTTGAGGGTTGAGGGTATCTTTAAAGATTTGTCCTGAAAAGATTTTTGACTAATATAAAAAGTAGGCATCATTTGCTTGCTTGCAAAGGATGCAGATGTGGCCTTGCTAATGATAACTTAAAAGCATGTGCTCAATGCTTCAGAGAAAATGACCAAAAAAAAAGGTTGCAAGTCTTAGATCTCAACAATCATTTTTGGAGATCAAAACATATTATTTTGGATACTAATATACATATTATATTTGTATTCTTTAGCTTTTCATGGCTTGTATCACATTATTCATATTCTTTGTGTCCATGAAAATATATAGGAAAAAACATTTCTGGCAATTAAGTTTCTGTTTTGTAATTTAGAGCTTATACTCACAGAGATCTTACTATCACTAAGTAATATATATATATACAGTATCTTATATAATCCTCACATTTCTCTTTCACTCTTTGTAAAATGATAAAATTGAAGTCAAAATATTAAGACACTTTGCTCTGGGGCACATGTGGAGTATAAATAATAGAACTGGTATTTGACTTCTGATACATCTACCTGCCAATGCAGGAGACGCAGGAGATGCAAGAAACTTGGGTTCTATCTCTGGGTGGGGAAGATCTCCTGGAGAAGGTAATGGCAACCCACTTCAGTTTTCTTGCCTGGAAAATTCCATGGACAGAGGAGCCTGGCAGGCTACACATGGTGTCAAAAAGTTGGACACACAATTCCTGGCTTCTCTGACTCCAGACCTCACTTTTAATTACTAAGCTAGTAGTTCTCACACTTCGATTGCATTGGAATCATCTGGAACCCTTGTCAAACCAGGTAGTTGGTTCCTGCCTCCAGGGTTTCTGATTTGGGAGGCCTGGATTGGGTCCTAAGTATTTATATTTCTAACTAGTTTTCAGATGGTGCTGATGCTGCTGGTCTGGAAACCATACTTTGTGCACCACTGAAACAGGATAAACTTACTTCTCTTCTATGATCTTTTATTTTTTTTTTGCTATACTCAGAATGACCTGATAATCAGTATGATCAGAAAGGAACCACGAGAACACATGATTCAATGAAGAAAGAGGCCAATGACAAAAGATTACATTAAAATCCAAATGAAAGAAGGTAAACAAATTGCAAAGGTGATGATTCCTCATTGCATGAAGAATGAATGCAAGACTGCAGCCAATATTTAAAGTCTCTTATAAACTAACCCCAGATTTCTAGACTAATCTTCACTCATCTGTGCTTGGTCATCCAGCACATCTACAATCTCTCACCTTGGGTGATATCTACTAATGGGTACTAAAGGATACCTCCTCTGCCTAGAAATGCTTTTCTCTCCCTTCCTGCAAAATCTGTCGAAGGTCTAGTTGTGCTTCAAGATTTAGTCCAAATCAGATCAGATCAGATCAGTAGCTCAGTCGTGTCCGACTCTTTGCGACCCCATGAATCGCAGCACGCCAGGCCTCCCTGTCCATCACCAACACCCGGAGTTCACCCAACTCACGTCCATCGAGTCAGTGATGCCATCCAGCCATCTCATCCTCTGTCGTCCCCTTCTCCTTTTGCCCCCAATCCCTCCCAGCATCAGAGTCTTTTCCAATGAGTCAACTCTTCGCATGAGGTGGCCAAAGTACTGGAGTTTCAGCTTTAGCATCATTCCTTCCAAAGAAATCCCAGGGCTGATCTCCTTCAGAGTGGACTGGTTGGATCTCTTTGCAGTCCAAGGGACTCTCAAGAGTCTTGTCCAACACCACAGTTCAAAAGCATCAGTTCTTTGGTGCTCAGCCTTCTTCACAGTCCAACTCTCACATCCATACATGACTACAGGAAAAACCATAGCCTTGACTAGACGAACCTTTGTTAGTCCAAATAGTTCCTTTCATAAAACAGCCATCCAAGTCTCTCTTGATATCTACTTCTTCCCACTAAAATTCTTCCCTGTATCACCAAAATTATTTGAGTTGTTCGAATAAGAATGGGTCCAGGAAGAGTTGTGTGTTTTAATTACATGTAATGAAGTTTCATTCGTATTTGTTTCCCATAGGATTTAGGATTCTGCTGCATCCTGGCAGTTGCTTAGCACTGCTGCTGCTGCTAAGTCACTTCAATAGTGTCCGACTCTTCACAACCCCATGGACTGCAGCCCATCAGGCTCCTCTGTCCATGGGATTTTTCCAGGGAAGAGTATTGGAGTGGGTTGCCATTGCCTTCTCTGCATTGCTCAGTCAGGGCTCATCAAATCCAAGTAATTAAAGAAACTTGTTAGAGTCACCAATTCAGGTATATATTTGCCTTATCAGACTGTATGAGGGCCCCCAAATGATAGATAATTGTATAAGGTAGAATTTTTTGACTATGAATAATAGTATTTCAAAAAAACTGACTTAAAATGACAAAAATTTACTTCTGTATCAGATCAAAGCAGACTGGAGGTTCAGTCCACAGCTGATATAGAGCTCTCATGACTGTACGAGACTCAGTCTCCTTAAGTAATTCCATCTCTGTGGTGGTGTATCTTAGCTCAGGCTGCATCAGTGAAATGCCATAGATTGGGTAGGTTAAACACAGACATTTAATTCTCAGTTAGTGAGGTTGAGAAATCCACAATGAAAGTGTTTCCTTTAGGTAATGTGATCTTGTTTTCTACTTGCTTTTCAGCTATTTAGTTACAGTGGGCTGTGATGTTATCTTCATTGCATTCATTCTACTTGGGGTTGTTGTCCTTATTGGATTCAAGGATTAACATCAGATTTGGACTTTTTGGCCATTATTTTTTCAAGCATTTTTTTTGTCTCCCCACATCTGGACTTCCACTGCATGTAGGTTAACTGCATTACATCACTCCACAAGACATTGTGGCTTTATGTTTTTCTTTATGAATTAGTGTGCATTGATTCTGTTTTAATGTCTTTCAGTTCAGTTCAGTCCCTCAGTCGTGTCCGACTCTTTGCAACCCCATGAATCGCAGCACTCCAGGCCTCCGTGTCCATCACCAACTCCCGGAGTTCACTCAGACTCACGTCCATCGAGTCCGTGATGCCATCCAGCCATCTCATCCTCTGTTGTCCCCTTCTCCTCCTGCCCCCAATCTCTCCCAGCATCAGAGTCTTTTCCAACGAGTCAAAGTTCAATAATTTTTTGTTTGGCAGAATCTAATCTTCATTGAATTCCATCCAGTAAATTTTTTACTACAATTTTTAGCTCTAAAAGTTTCATTTTAAAAAATATTTTCCAGGCTTCCCTGGTGGCTCAGTGGTGAAGAGTCTGCTTGCCAGTATAGGTGACATGGATTCGATTCCTGATCTGGGAAGATCCCACATGCCTCAGAGCAACTAACCCTGTGCACTGCAGCTACTGAGCCTGTGCTCTAGAGCCCCGGAGTCGCAACTTCTGAGTCCACACACTGTAGACCCTGTACTCCAAAAGAGAAGCCATCACAACGAGAAGCTCAAACACCGCAACAGAGTAGACCCCACTTGCTGCAACTAGAGAAAAACCCACACAGCAACAAAGACCCAGTGCAGCCATAAATAAATAAATAAAATTATGCTTAAAAATCTTCAATTTTTCTCCAGTTTTTATTTAGGATTCCCTTTAAATCTTTAAATATGTTTATAAAAGCTATTTTGGGTCCTTGTCAGTCCTATTCACTGTTATTTTAGGGTCTACTTTTCCACTGGTTAATTTTCCTTTAATTGATGGATCACATTTTCTGCTTCTTTGCACATGTAGTGGTTCTGATTAGATGTTGGGTGTTGTTAATATTGTTATTATATGACTGTGATCTGGATTTTGTTGCTTGCCTTTAAAGAGAATTGAGTTTCATTCTAGCAGCCCTAAAATTACTTGCAAATCAGCTTGATATTTTCAAGGCCAAAGACAGGAAATTCAGTTAAGATTCAGAAAATGATAACATGAAATGGAAGAATATGATTTACGTGTAAAAGGGTTAAGTCGTCAAAGAACTGGAAACTTCTGACACTGTTTTCCCTGCTGATAGTTAAAGTCAATACAAATAATTATTTAGTTTTATATCCATATTTTCTCATCTTGTCGCCACTTTGTAAAAAAAAGTCTAGAATTAAACAGAGAATATGTGGATACATATTTTTCCTCCATATCTCCTGCAATTTCACTGCAATCCAGATAGGCTACTTCTCGGGCTATTTCCTGACTTTTAACATCACCTTGAGGAGTGTGCATGCCTAGAGTGGAGAAACGAACAAGAAGGTAACTTTAGATACCTTTGTAAATATCAAATTTAGCATGGAACTAATCACCTAAAAACAGACAGAATATGATTAAGTGAGTTTGACTCTGGTGTACTTTCAAAAGATTGTTAAGAGATGAAATTGAGTCTGATCAAATTATCTAGAGATTATTGAAGAAAGATAATTTGGAAGTTGGGATATTTGAATTTTCTCAAATAAACCAAATCACAGCATATATTCTCCTTTTAGAGATGTATAGAATTCTACAATTCAATTTTGATTAGTATATTTATTTATGTACTTCTTGTACTAGGAGTGTGTGTATGTATATACATATATATATATATATATATATATATATATATATATAAAATATATAAACTTGTATATGGTAAAAAAATATCAAACTGAAAAATGCTAGAAGAGTCCAGTTCTATATGGGAGCATTCAATGGAAAAAGTGATGCTAGTGTTTGAAGAGATTTAATAAAATAAGTTGCTAATTTGTTCATTCTGTCTACCTGATAATGAAAAGTTAACAAACCAGCCCACTGTATGAATAGATTATGTAAGCTTTTTCAGATTCAATTTAAATTTCACCAAAGTATATTATGCATTGGCAAACTTAAAGTAGGAAAGTAATTTCCCCTTCAGAAACTAGTGGTGTAAGATGCCACAAATATGTGAATTTGTTCAGTTTAGTTAAAAGCCACAACGAAAAGATTTATTTTTGGAAAACTGCTTTATATTTTATGTTTTGACTCTTAATATTGTTTTTTTTTAGTGTTTGGCTGTATTTTTCAAAGTATGGTCTGGGAATCCTTGGGAGCAACTGAGACTGCATGAGTTCAAACTATTTTCATAACAATATGAAGTTATTTGCCTATTTCACCCTCAGTCTCTCATGAATGTACAGTGGAGATTCCATGGGATGTGGACAAATGACATAATACTGCAACAGACTGAATGCAGACAGATACAAAACTATAGCTGTCTTCTATTAGACAAGATATAAAAGAGGTATGAATAATGTGAAGATATGCTACTCTTTCCTGTAGTTTTAAAATTTGGAGAACAGTTTGTTTTTTTTTTTTAATAAAAATACACTATGTAACACATCATAGATGTTTAATGTCATTTTATTTTGTAAAAATATTTATTTATTTAGTTGGTTGACCTGGGTCTCAGTTTCTGCACATGGAGTGCTTGATCTTTGTTGCAGCATGTGGGATCTTTAGTTTCAGCATATGGGATTCAGCTCCCTACACCAGGGATGGAACTGAGGCTCCCAGCATTAGGAGCATGGAGTTCCAATCACTGGACTACCAGGAAATTCCAATATTATTGCAAATTTAAAGTGAATTAATACAATTATTTTAAAAATTGTTCTTTTTTTCCCTCTAGAATGGAAAAAACCTTTAACTATTCAAAATGATCTTAAAAATGTGATTTTTAAGTGTAGATACCTTAAGACCAAAATGCTTATAGACCCCTAGTGTACATGTACATAGGCTACATTGACATGAGATAGTTAAAGATTGTGCCATATGTTCAGTTATGTCTGACTCTTTGTGACCTCATGGACTGTAACCCACCAGGCTCCTCTGTCCTTGGAATTTTCCCAGGCAAGAATACTGGATTGGGTTGCCATTTCCTCCTCCAGAGGACCTTCCCAACCCATGGATTGAAACCATGTCTCCTGTGTCTCCTGTGCTGCAGGCAGATTCTTTACCTGCTGAGCCATTAGGGAAGCCCCTAGTTAAAGATTACAAAAACAAAAACAAATAAATGAGACGAAAAGCCAAGAGTATATGACACTGTGAAACAGGCACATCGCAGAGATGTGTGTATAATGTGGATAACTATTTCAAGTACTGTCGCATCTCAGTCCCCTGTTTTTTTTCTCCTACCAGAAAAGGAAACAGAATAGCTATACAATCTTTTATGTGATTACAGGATAGACTGACTGCAGAGCATGGCTCCAGAGCAGATACTGCCATAGGAAGGGCAACAGAAAATTAATACAATTAAAAAATACATGAGAGTGAATAAGATGGCTGAGGAGTAGGTGTACGTGGAGTACATCTCTCTCCACGGATACATCAGGAATACACCTTCAGACACAGAAGTTCATGCAGAACACCAGCTGAGAGTGGACAGGAGTACCTGACCAGTGGAAAATAATACATAGACCCACACAAAACTCAGTAGGATGAAGGAACTAGGAGAGAAACAGGAGTGTTACTAGGACTGGACCTGCCCTCAGTGGGTGGAGGAACTAAAGCAGGGGTCCGATCGCCACATCAGGGCAGTTGTCGGAATCAGAGGAGAAACATTTAAGGCTGAGAGTGAAACAGCTGATCTGTGGCAGCCTAAATGAAATGAGAATCAGATAGTCCTTGCCGCAGCCATACATACCCTGGACAGGGACGCAGGTCCCCTAGAAGGCAAAGCGGCTGGCAACTGGAGCTTAGGGATGGGAGGAGATTGAGGTGGGAAATGCCTGTGGAGGAAAGCCAGGCAGTCATGGAAGCAAGGCAGTAATGCTGAGTCATGCATAGGGGGTGAAGCCATCACCATAGCCTCTCTCTCCCCATAGGCCTGCATGGGCAGCTGAACAATAGAGAGGCTGGCCCATCAAGAGCCTGAGGCATGGAACTACAGAGTAGGACTCCACCCATGGTGCCCCTTTAAGTGCCTGATGTACTGATCTACAGAGTAGGACCCCAGCCTCAGGGAGCCCTCTATGTTCCTGACATGGTGAACAACAGAGAGGGACCCCAGGCAAGGGAGCCCTCTAAATGCCTGAGTGGGTGGAACTATGGAGAAACAGTAGCCAAAGAGTCCTTCTGATTGCCAGCTACCAGAGGCTCAAAAAAAGACTTTAATAGGGCCATAACTCTAGCAGCTGAGGCAGTCCATGTCCCTGCACACTTGGTGCCACTAGGGTCCCCGTGACCCAATCAGCTGTGGCAAATTCATGCTCAAACCTCACTGGGGCAGAGCTGCCACAGGAGGAAAAAAAAAAAGTCTTGCATTGGTCTTGTCCAACTCTTTGTGACCCTGTGGACTGTGGCCTGCCAGGCTTCTCTGTCAGGGGGGTTCTCCAGGCAAGAATACTGGAGTGTATTGGCCAACATTGGTTGCCATACCCTTCTAGAGCACTATATTTCCTGCTTCCCTAGCCACCAACACTCCTGAGTACCTGGTGCTGCCAGAACCCTTGCAACCCAAGCGGCTGCACTACCTCCATACTTGGCCTTCACTGGGGCAGACCCAAGTCCTTCAGGGCAGCCTCAAGAGCAAACCCCAGTGAACAACCCATATGCAGGGGTGGAAATAAAACCACAGTTGAAACCCAGGGGCAGTCTGGCTAAGGAAGAAAACCCAAAACCTTCCCACCAGCTGTACAAGCTGCAGATTAAATCCACATTATCAACTAGGCAGACTCTGTCTACAGAATATATAAAAGGACATTGAGAGTTCCCACAAAAGAAAGCACACTAGCTCTGACAGCTGTGGACATTGGAGGCAAGAACACACAGGAGTAGGACCAGATTAGAATCTGAGCTGCCCTCACAGCAGGTCCAGAGACCACACAGTGTTGGAGGGCATCCTAGGGCGGTGAGGTAGACTGTGACTCCCGCCAAGGGAAAGGATCCTGACAGCAGTGACTCAAGAAAAACATTCATTATTCTTATATTTTGACTTGTTCTGTAGTTTCTTTCAGATTTTTCTTTTCTTTTCTCTCTTTTCCTTTTCCACCCCCTCTGTTGTAGTTGTTGATTTTATTGGCACTATGAAATCTAATTAAGCTTTTGAGTTTTTTGTATTTTTTTCAATCACACTTTTTATTGTTGTTGTAAACTTCTGCCTCTACTTCGGTCTTTTGCAGTTCTGTGGAGTTTTCTTTTTTTTCTTTCCTCTTCCTTTTTTTTCTTTTTTAAATTTTAATTAAAAAATTTTTAAACCTATTATTATTTTTTCTTCATTTATTCCTTTGTTTGCTTTTCCTACTGTTCTTTTCCCCTTGCAGTTAATCTTTAATGTATATGAATCTTCTTTATCTACCTTTATTTAGCTTTGCATATCTATTCTTTCTTTCTTTCTTTTCTTTCCTCTCAATATATTTGTTACTTTTGTTTTCATAGCTTTATCCACCAGTTGGCACCTTGCTTTAGTTTTGTTTTCCAGTTTGTGTTTTAGTTAGTTTTGTCTTTAATTGGTAGATATAAGTTTTGGTTTCCTTTATTCGCTGGGTCAATCTATTTTACTTTATTTTTGTTGAACTGTTTTGATTTTGCTTATGGATGTATATAGGTATATTACATTATTTTTATTATGTGCCTGATTTTATAACTGCCATTTGTGTGAGGTTCATCTTTGGTTTCTCATTTTTGGGTATGTGTTTTAACCTCATTTAATGCCATAATACACCACTTGTGGAATCATCGTTCCTAACCAGAAATCAAGCCCTGAGCCTATGAAGTGGGAGCACTGGCTCTAAGACCCTAGACTACCAGAGAACTAACCCTTGGGAGTATCAAATAGTAAGAACTCCCACAAAGGAAACCACTTGAATACAAGACCTGGCATCACCCAACCACCAGTAGCAACCTGTGCAGGATGCCTCATCCAAACAACAAACAAAGCAAAAATACAAACCCAATCATCAACAGACAGGATTACCACCTCACTCAGTCTTGCCCATCAGAGGAAAAACAAAACAACAACAACAACAACAACAAAAACTCAGCATAAGTCTCATCCTATGAGAAGCTTAAACAAACCACTGCACCAACCTTAGGGGGGACAGAAACCAAAAGGAAGAAGGAATTCAACCTTGAAGCCTGCAAAAAGGAGACATCAAACACAATAAGTTTAAAAAATAAATAAAGAAAGAAAAGGCAGAGAATATGGCACAAATGAAGAAACAAACTAGAAATACAGAAGTCCAAATAGATGAAGAGGAAATAGCAAACTACCTGAAAAAGAATTCAGAATAAGGATAGTAAAGATGATCAAAAACCTTGAAAACAAAATGGAGAAAATGCAAGAATCAATTAATAAAGACCTAGAAGAATTAAAGAATAAATACACAGAGACAAACAACACAATTACTGAAACTAAAAATACTCTATAAGGAATCAATAGTAGAACATACGAAGCAGAAGAACGAATCAGTGAGCTGGAAGATAGAATGGTGGAAATAACTTTTGAAGAGCAGAATAAAGTAAAACAAATAAAAAGAACTAAGGATGGTCTCAGAGACCTCTGGGATAAAATCAAACACACCAACATTCGAATTATAGGGGTCCCAAAAGAAGAAGAGAAAAAGAAAGGGTATGAGAAAAATTCTGAAGGGATTATAGTTGAAAATTTCCCCAATATAGGAAAGGAAATAGTCAATCAAGTCTAAGAGGTGCAAAGAGTCCAATATGGGATAAACCCAATGAGAAACACGCCAAGACACATACTGATCAAACTAACAAAGATTAAACACAAAGAAAGAAAATTAAAAGAAACAAGGGGCAAGTAACAAGTAATATACAAGGGAAACCCCATAGGTTTAACAGCTGATCTTTCAGCAGAAACTCTGCAGGACAGAAGGGAATGGCAGGATATATTTAATGTACTTAAAGGGAAAAATCTACAATGAAGATTACTCTACCCGGAAAGGCTCTCATTCAGAACTGATGGAGAAATCAAAAACGTTTCAGACAAGCAGACGTTAAGATAATTCAGCACCACCAAACCAGCTTTACAACAACTATTAAAGGGACTTATATAGTCAAGAAATATAAGAGAAGAAAATGATCTACAAAATCAAACCCCAAATGATTAAGAAAATTGCAATAGGAACATATATATCTATAATTACTTTAAATGTAAATGGATTAAATGCTCCAACCAAAAGACAAGATTAGCTGAATGGATACAAAAACAAGACCCATATATATTCTGTCTACAAGAAACCCACTTCGGACCTAAAGACACATATAGACTGAAAGTGAGAGGATGGAAAAATATATTCCATGCAAATGGAAAGCAAAAGAAAGCTGGAGTAGCAGTCCTCATATCAGACAAAATAAACCTTAAAATAAAGAATATAACAAGAGATAAGGAAGGACACTACATAATGATAAAGGGATCAATCCAAGAGAAAGTCATAACAATTGTAAATATAGATGCAATCAACATAGGAGCACCTCAATACATAAGACAAACACTAACAGACATGAAAAGAGAAATTGACAGTAACACAACAATAGTAGGAGACTTTAATACCCCACTCACACAGATCATCAAAACAGAAACTTAATAAGGAAACACAAGTCTTAAATGATACATTAGATGAGATGGATCTCATTGATATCTTCAGGACATTCCATCCAAATGCAGAAGAATACACCATCTTCTCTAGTGCACATGGAGCATTCTCCAGGATATACCACATCTTGGGTCACAAATCAAACCTCAGTAAATTTAAGAAAATTGAAATCATATCAAGCATCTTCTCCAACCACAATACTTTAAGACTAGATATCAATTACAAGAAAAAAAAAAACTGTAAAAAATGTAAACACATGAAGATTAAACAATACGTTTCTAAATAACTAACAGGTTACTGAAGAAATCAAAAGGGAAATCAAAAAATTTCTAGAAACAAATGACAATGAAAACACAACAACTCAAATCCTATGGGATGCAGCAAAAGCAGTTCTAAGAGGGAAGTTTGTAGCAATACAATCCTATCTCAAGAAACAAGAAAAACATTGAACAGACATCTTAACTTTACACCTAAAAAAACTGGAAAAAGAAGAACAAAAAACCCCTAAATTAGCAGAAGGAAATAAATCAGAAAGATCAGAGCAGAAATAAATGAAAAAGAAATGAAAGAAATAGTAGTAAAGATTAATAAAACTAAAAGCTGATTCTTTGAGAAGATAAACAAAATTGACAAACCTTTAGCCAGACTCAAGAAAAAAAGAGAGAAGAATCAAATCAGCAAAATTAGAAATGAAAAAGGAGAGGTTACAATAGACGATGCAGAAATACAAAGGTGTATAAGAGACTAATATGAACAACTATATGGCAACAAAATGGATAACCTGGAAGAAATGAACAGATTCTTAGAAAAGTTCAATCTTCCAAGACTGAACCAGGAAGAAATAGAAATTATGAACAACCTAATTACAAGCACTGAAAATAAAGCTGTGATAAAAAATCTCCCAAAAAACAAAAGCCCAGGACCAGATGGCTTCACAGGAGAATTCTATGAAACATTTAGAGAAGAGCAAAGGCCTATCCTTCTGAAACTCTTCCAAAAAATTTCAGAGGGAGAAAAACTTCCAAACTCATTCTACAAGGCCACCATCACCCTAATACCAAAACCAGACAAAGACAACACAAAAAGAAAATTACAGGCCAATATCACTGATAAACATAGATACAAAAATCCTCAACAAAATTTTAGCAGACAGAATTCAACAACACCTCAAAAAGCTCATATACCATGATCAAGTTGGATTTATTCCAGGGATGCCAGGATTCTTTTATATATGCAAATCAATCAATGTGATACACCATATTAACAAATTGAAAGATAAAAAACATATGATAATCTCAATAGATGCAGATAAAGTCTTTGACAGGATTAAGTATCCATTTATGATTAAAACTCTTCAAAAAATGGGCATTGAATGAACCCACCTCAACATAGTAAAGGCCATATATGATAAGCCTACAGCAAACATTATTCTCAGTGGTGAAAAACTGAAAGCATCCCCCCTAAGATCAGGAACAATACAAGGGTGTCCACTTTCACCACTATTATTTAACATAGTTCTGGAAGTCCTAGCTACAGCAATCAGAGAAGAAAAAGAAATAAAAGGAATCCAGATCAGAAAAGAAGACGTAAAGCTCTCACTGTTTGCAGATGACATGACACTGTACATAGAAAACCTTAAAGATAGTATCAGAAAATTACTAGAGCTAACCAGTGAATTTAGCAAAGTTGCAGGATACGAAATCAATACACAGAAATCACTTGCATTTCTATATACTAACAATGAATAATCAGAAAGAAAAATTAAGGAATCAATCTCATTCACCATTGCAACAAAAAGAATTAAATATTTAGGAATAAACTTACTTAAGGAGACAAAAGAACTGTACACAGAAAATTATAAGACACTGATGAAAGAAGTCAAAGATGACATAAACAGATGGAGAAATATTCCATGTTCTTGGGTAGGAAGAATCAATATTGTGAAAATTACTATACTACGAAACACAATATACAGATTCAATGAGATCCCTATCAAATTACCAATGGTAATTTTCACAGAACTAGAAAAAAAATTAAAAATTCATACGGAATACAAAAGACCCTGAATAGCCAAAGCAGTTTTGAGAAAGAAGAATGGAGCTGGAGGAATCAACTTTCAAGACTTCAGATCATCCTACAAAGCTACAGTCATCAAGACAGTATGGTACTGGCACAAAAACAGAAATATAGACCAATGGAACAAGACAGAAAGCCCAAAAATAAACCTATGGACCTATGGGTGTCTTATTTTTGACAAAGGAGGCAAGAATATACAATGGGGCAAAGACAGCCTCCTCAATAAATGGTTCTGGGAAAACTGGACAGCTACATGTAAAAGAATGAAATTAGAACACTTTGTAACACCATGCACAAAGATAAACTCAAAATGTATTAAAGACCTAAACATAAGACCAGAAACTATAAAACTCTTAAAGGAAAACATAGGCAGACACATAATGACATAAATCAAAGCAAGATCCTCTATGACCCACCTCCTAGAGTAATGGAAATAAAAACAAAATTAAACAAGTGGGGTCTGATTAAACTTAAATGCTTTTGCACAGCAAAGGAAACTATAAGCAAGGTAAAAAGATAACCCTCAGAATAGGAGAAAATAATAGCAAATGAAACAACTGGCAAAGGATTAATTTCTAAAATATACAAGCAGCTCATACAACTCAATACCAGAAAAACAAACAACCCAATCAAAAAGTGGGAAAAAGACATAAACAGACATTTCTCCAAAGACATATGGAGGGCTAACAAACACATGAAAAGATGCTCAACATCTCTCATTGTTAGAGAAATGCAAATCAAAACTACAATGAGATATTACCTCACCCCAGTCATAATGGCCCTTATCAAAAAGTCCACAAACAATAAACACTGGAGAGGGTATGGAGAAAAGGGAACACTCTTACACTGTTGGTGGGAATGTAAATTGATATAGCCACTATGGAAGACAGTATGGAGATTCCTTAACAAAGTAGGAATAAAAGCATCATATGACTCGCAATCCCACTCCTAGGCATATACCCCGAGGAAACCAAAATTGAAAAAGACACATGTACCCCATTGTTCACTGTAGCACTATTTACAACAGCTAGAACATGGAGTCAACCTAGATGTCCATCAACAGATGAATGGATAAAGAAGTTGTCATACATGTACACAATGAAATATTACTCAGCCATAAAAAGGAATGCATTTGAGTCAGTTCTAAGGGGGTGGATGAACCTAGAGACTATGAAGTAAGTCAGAAAGAGAAAGATAAATATTGCATACTAATGCATATATATGGAATCTGGAAAAATGGTATAAAAGAATTTATTTGCAGGGCAGCAATGGAGAAACATAAATAATAGAGAATAGACTTATGGACATGGGGAAGGGGGAGGAGAGGGTGAGGTGTATGGAGAGAGTAACATGGAAACTTATATTACCATATGTAAGATAGCTAGTCAATGGGAATTTCTGTATGTCTCAGAAAACCCAAACAGGGGCTCTGTATCAACCTAGAGGGGTGGGATAGGAAGGGAGATGGGAGGGAGGTTACAAAAGGAGGGGATATATGTATACCTATGGCTGATTTATGTTGAGGTTTGACAGAAAACAACAAAATTCTGTAAATCAATTATCCTTCAATTAAAAAATAAATAAATTAAAAAAAAGCAAAATACATGGGTGTGTATTTCTTCCCCTGAGGAAATATAAAATCATTAAAATTGTTTTGTAGAGAACACACATTAAGAGAAAAGCAAGACTAATCTTTGTCTACTCAGTGTTTGCAGAGTTCTTTACAGAGTAAATCAGAAATTCAAGTAATATTTAGTCAAGGCTCTTTGGCTACAGAAACTCACCATATTGAAACAGGAAAGAGGATTTAGAAATATTTTGATTACCAAGGGAGAAACTGTAACCAACTCACAGGAACGATGAGAACCCAGACGTAACCAACGTCTTGTTCAGAGTGTTATTAAATTATCATCCTTCTTTTTGAAACACCAGTTTCTCATCTTTGCTTTTCTTTGGGATCCTGATAAATTCATTTGTCTCTGTAAGTCAGCTTTTTTGCTGCTTCATGCATACAGTTAAGTATATAGTAAGTTCCTACATAAGTTTCCATATTCACAAGCCAACCTACCAGCAGAGGCTGGTTAGCATCATTAAATTTCAGTTCCAGATTATTTCAGTTTGCAATAATCTGATTAGCCCTATTTGGGTTTTGTGTTCAGTCCTGATTAAGATAGTTATTGTCTACAGATATTTAGGGGCTAACATTCCTGAAGAAATGTAAATTAGGTCTCAGAGAAGAGACTTGAGAGCTGGACAAACACTGCCTTTCACTCTAAGTAAGAGAGATGTAATTATATTCTACAGATTTCTACTTATAACTAAGTAACTTAATTACCCTCCTCAGAGTCTCAGCCAATCATGAAACCAACTGCATAATCACTGCAGCTTTAGTAACTAGCATAATCACTTTTTTTTTCTTTAAACATTATTGTAGGTAACTGTTTTGGTTTAAGGTCCCTGGACAGTTCTCTTTATGAAGCTTGGGGCTCCCTAAGCAATTGCTATGTTATAATGAACTTTCCCTCTTTGGGCACCAGACTCTCACCTAAACTAATCAAAATCTATGTATAAATGGGGGCTGATGCAACCTGAGAAAATAACTGTGGATATCTTTAAGTCTGAAATGGACTCCTGCAGTTGACTTTAAGCATTGGGATCCATGTTTAAAGTATTCTGTTCAGAATGTTCTTTGCCCGAATGCCTCATCACTGCTGGTGATGTTAGAACTACACCCAATTGCAGTCATAAAACGGAAGGGCTAAACGCCACTCCTCCCGTACAGCCTGACTCAATGGGACATGCACCATTTGATCCGACACACAACTGTGGACTTCTTCTAGAATAGCCAGAAAAGCTATTAGGAATGCGGTCCATTCCCTTTCAATCCTGCCTAGAGTATGCTGAGAAAATTTAACGTCCATCTCTCTTCCTTGACTACGCACTTTTATTCCTCTAGTTAAAGGGAGCAATTGGGAGTGGTATTCAAGGTTGCCTGTCTTATCAGTACGGTCTTATGAGTCTCTATGTAAGTACCCACTGAATTAAAGGGGAAAAAAAAATTCTATAGCTCTACACTTGGGACTAGAAAGTCAGATCTTAATTAGACTAATTTAGTACTGAGGGCAATATGACATATGCTGCAGTGATAGTTCTTTTTATAAACAATTCTTTTAAAATTCTCATTTCCAATGCATATCATAGGTATGCCCAAAATTATTTCTTCCTAGTTTTTCACCAGTCTTGGGGATCTGATTTGGTGTGATCAATCCCCATGCCAATGTATAATGTAACTCAAATTGACATGCTTAAGAGGGTCCTTTCCCATATGTTAAGGTCAAGTGGTTGTATCAGGAAAGAGGACCAGAACCCAACTTACAAATCTCCTGGTTGCTTACTGCTGCCCTAGATTGGGTATCACAATTAGATCCAGGCAAGAGAGTTACTGTCCCATGATATAAACCTACTCTGACCAAGGAATTAAAAGTCTGCAAAACTAAAGGAATGAATCCATCCAGAGCTTGGAATCCTCTCATTTAGATCTTTTAGACCATGTTTTAGATACTCAAAATCCTAGAATTCACTTCCCAAACAGTCCCAAGCCTTCTTTCCAGGCTGGTGTCGGGCACTGCCGAGAATCTGTTCTCTCTAGGAATGGTTGCACAGCTAGAGAGACCATCTTGAGACCCAGGAAAGAGCCAAAAGACTGGTGTTCACAGGGTGGCAGATGGAGATTGGCTTTACAGGGTGGGATGGGTATGCAACCAGACTCCCCACAGAGTGAGGCAGAGGCAGGGTGGAAGAGAAGAGAGTGTGTTACTTCCCTGGGGATGAGGGTCTGGCTCTCTTCTTACCACCATGTTTTGCTAAAGGAACCCAATTAATTCAAAAATTCAAATCTCCTTCCAGGTTACTATTAAAGTTTATTTATTAAGCTAAGAGAATAGATTTGCTTCCCTTAAAATTTTGGCTGGATTTACAACTTTTAAATACTTAGACATATTTGTATGTGGGCCTCCATTTGACTCTTCATAGGGACCTGAAAATATTAGCAGTCAGCATGCTCAGATTCTTAAGAGCTTCCAGACCAAGAAAATGCAAATGCTTTGTTAATTTTTAAGCATTTCTATTTTGCCCTAACTGGATAGTATCCTTCTTACAGGCTGAGCTGGACAGAAAGAGACAAAAATGAAATCCTCTATGATAGGGCAGCTTCAACTGGACTCAGATCAGGCAACTTGTTTACATCTCTACCCACCCCATAGCTATGTATCAGCCCTTTAAATTCAATCTTCAAAAGCAAAAGAAGGTGAACCTAAACTCAGATGTTAAGAGTGTCTGCCTACAATGCGGGAGACCCGGGTTCGATCCCTGGGTTGGGAAGATCCCCTGGAGAAGGAAATTGCAACCCACTCCAGTACTCTTGCCTTGAAAATCCCGTGGACGGAGGAGCCATGAAAGGATGCTACAGTCCCTGGGGTCACAAAGAATCAGACATGACTGAGCCACTTCACTTTCAAAGAAGGTTGAAAGAGAAAGGGATCAGTATAAGATTCAGAGAACAGCAGACTAAAACCATTCTGTATCTTGAAATATATTTTCTCTATCTACACCTCTCTCTGATTTCTTTGTGAAAAGGCACTGAAATTTGCCATCAAGGTATTATTTGTCTCTCTTGGGCATATATTAAGTCAAGAAATTGCAGGTTGAGTATATTCTTCTATGACTGATTTTGCTCTTATGATCGAGCCCAGAATAAAAATCACTTTCAAAAGTTGTGATTTGGCAACCAAATCACTTGGCAGACCAAATATACAACTGAAGCTAAGATCATTGTGTAGAGCAGACTAAGAAATGCTCTCATGTGGTATCCTTTAGAGAATAATGCTGAAATGAGGTCCATATCTGCTCAGGTGTGCCCTAACTCATTCAAACACAGCCTTCCATGAGGGACCAGAGAAAGCCAGGATTGCTTTAATACAGCATCCAAACAGCAGCATGAATGCTAAAGATTCAAATTTCCTATTATATTTTATCTGGTAAATTTCACAGTATTTATTTTCAGGTTTTTTTTCACAATTTAATTTCACAGTATTTTTTATTAAGCCTATAGGTATCTCGCCATTCATGTTATTTTATGACACCTAATATTAAAGCTTTAAGCCAACTTTTTCACTCTCCACTTTCACTCTCATCAAGAGGCTTTTTAGTTCCTCTTCACTTTCTGCCATAAGGGTGGTGTCATCTGCATATCTGAGGTTATTGATATTTCTCCTGGCAATCTTGATTCCAGCTTGTGCTTCTTCCAGCCCAGCGTTTCTCATGATGCACTCTGCATATAAGTTAAATAAGCAGGATGACAATATACAGCCTTGACGTGCTCCTTTTCCTATTTGGAACCAGTCTGTTGTTCCATGTCCAGTTCTAACTGTTGCTTCCTGACCTGCATATAGGTTTCTCAAGAGGCAGGTCCGGTGGTCTGGTATTCCCATCTCTTTCAGAATTTCCCACAGTTTATTGTGATCCACACAGTCAAAGGCTTTGGCATCGCTTCATGGGAAATAGATGGAGAAACAGTGGAAACAGTGTCAGACTTTATTTTTGGGGGCTCCAAAATCACTGCAGATGGTGACTGCAGCCATGAAATTAAAACATGCTTACTCCTTGGAAGGAAAGTTATGACCAACCTAGATAGCATATTCAAAAGCAGAGATATTACTTTGCCAACAAAGGTCCGTCTAGTCAAGGCTATGGTTCTTCTTGTGGTCATGTATGGATGTGAGAGTTGGACTGTGAAGAAGGCTGAGCACCGAAGAATTGATGCTTTTGAACTGTGGTGTTGGAGAAGACTCCTGAGAGTCCCTTGGACTGCAAGGAGATCCAACCAGTTCATTCTGAAGGAGATCAGCCCTGGGATTTCTTTGGAAGGAATGATGCTAAAGCTGAAACTCCAGTACTTTGGCCACCTCATGCGAAGAGTTGACTCATTGGAAAAGACTGTGATGCTGGGAGGGACTGGGGGCAGGAGGAGAAGGGGACGACAGAGGATGAGATGGCTGGATGGCATCACTGACTCGATGGATGTGAGTCTGAGTGAACTCTGGGAGTTGGTGATGGACAGGGAGGCCTGGTGTGCTGCGATTCATGGGGTCGCAAAGAGTCAGACACGACTGAGTGACTGAACTGAACTGAACTGAACTGAATATTAAAGCACAGTTCAGAGGCCAATAAAGTTAGCAATGTCAATATTACTCACTGATGATCTCCTGATGAACTGCCACATTCTCTGGCAGGTCAAAATGTGGATATATTAGCCATATGGTTTGTTTTCCAGCTTGATAGTATATACATCAATGCAGCAATATTAGTGCTCATAAAGCCTAACCTTTGCAGGGCTCACTCTGTGTGTAAGTAGGTTAGGTGGCTGCAAACCTTTCCTATTCCTAATATTGTAAAACACCAACTCCGAACGTGCCATTGCACTGAAACCAGTGCTAAATGTTAGAACTAGATAGACATGGTTTTTCCCTTTGAATCATTAGTGCTAGGAGAGTAGCAGATGTGTCTGACTTGCTACGGTGTGGGAAATTCTTATAACAGAGCTGCTCCTTGTCATTAAGTAACTAGGTCTCTGGACCACCTGTGTTAAAAATGCAAATGCAAATGAAACCCACTGGTCTATTAACATCTGTATTAGTTAGGTAAAGGCTTAATAGCTATAAAATATAGTAGGTACCAAATACAAGGACTTTAAAAGATCTGCCATTTCCTAGGAAAAGTCTTCATCTCCACAATACAAGCTGAATTGCAGACAAGTGCGTATTCTGGCTGGGGGCAAGCGAAAAGAGCAGATGTCTAGGGCAGGCAATTTTCCTTTAAACTAATGAGGTAGAAATTGCACTTATCACTTCCATGCATATTCCATTGATGCTAAGTAAGTCACATCCCAGCTGCAAAGGAGTCTGTTAAAGCAGTGGTCTAGCTAGGTAACCACATACTCAGTTTGAACCCTGTTACTGTGGAACTGACTTTTTGTGGCCCCATGGACTGTAGCCCAACAGGCTCCTCTGTCCTTGGGATTTTGCAGGCAAGAATACTTGAGTGGGTTGCCATGCCCTCCTCCAGGGTATCTTTCCAACGCAGGGATTGAACCCGTGTCTCTTGTGTCTCCTGTACTGGCAGGTGGACTCTTTACCAGAAAAGGAGAGTAGATTTTGATAGAGCAGCAGCAGTATCCACCACAGAATCATTCGGAACATTTTTGGTATAGTTAATTCAATAAAGCAGCTATTGCTTTAGTGAAATCTTGAAAGTATAGGACATACAGCCAGAATATTCGTAATGGGAAGACAGTGAATAAGCCCTCCGCAGGCTAGTTGGGCCTGATTGTGAGTTGGGTATGAGGAGGCAATTGCAGTTGCCTGAAATAAGTTTAGGGGAGAATATAGTAGCAAAGATAAATTTGGAGGCACTAGGAGGGATCACCTTGGGGCACAGTGGAGAGATGTTACACTGAGCTGGTAGGACAAGGTCAGGATCTTTCCAGAGCTGTCTGAAAGCATATCAGTAGTTATAACACATGGATAGGGACTTCCTGGTTGTCCAGTAGCTAAGACTCCCTGCTCCCAATGTAGGAGGCCCAGGTTCAAGCCCGGGTGAAGAAACTAGATCCGGCACGCCACAACTAAGAGCTGGTGCAGCTGAATAAATGAATATTTTTAAAAAGCATGGATACAAATAATAAAAAGCTTGTATATTATTTTCACAAACCTTATTGAACCCGTATTTGCCTCAATGATTGGAAAAGTTATATAGGTACAGACATCACCTTTGGGCATTCCTTCTATATGAAAATATTTTAGCATTAATTTGAAGATGCTCTGGAAAAGGAAATGGCTACTCACTCCAATATGCTTGCCTGGAGAATTCCATGGACAGAGGAGCCTGGCAGGCTACAGTCCATGGTTTGCAGAGAGTAGGACATGACTGAGCGACTATCACTTCCACTTTCCTTAGAAAAATTCATTTTAAAATAATGCATTACACTTGGAGAGATGTAATATTCTTTCTTTCTGGTATCATTATTTGGATTTTGTTAGAGAAATTTAAAAAATAGAGGGTAGTGTATTTATACTTACGCATTTGAAGTTTTTGAAATGCTGGATGCTGCTGGGATTCTGTGGTTATGTGATGATCTGGCGCCACCCAGCAGACCAATTGAACATTGATTCAGTGGACACTTAGGGCAGAGTGGAGTGAGCAGGCAGAAGGCACTCCTAGTGGTGGACAGGGTGGTAGAGCTTCGAGCTTCAAAAGCAACAGCCTGTCGGTCCTTCCTGTTCTCGTTCCTGTCAGTGGGCAGAGAGGCCATTCAGGAATTACTAGGAGAAAAGTGATCACTTGAGTTAGATTATTATTTTTCAAATACTAAGTCCTACCCACAAAATTAAAACTTTTCCAACTTGCGTAATTCCTTACCTTCTTTGCAGAAATAATGTTAGTGTTTAGGTCTTGGTTGCCACTCCTCAAAGTCCTTTCTTCTCTCTTCTTCCTTCTTGGAGATCAAAGTAGAAAAACTGAGAGAGCTCCCTGATTTGCAGTGAAATCTGAAGTGTAAGACCTTTCCTTGATATATCCTTGGTGCTCACATCGAGGGTTATTTTAAGGAGAAACATCATATGAAGGGGTTTATAATTTAGATTTCTCCTAATGTTTACATCTTTTCTGCATACCCTTTCAATCTCATGAGCTCCCTGGAAAGTGTTTCCATTGTATGAAGATGTGTTAAACTTGTTCACTGTTGGGAAGAATGTAAGTTGACTTTTGCCCAAATTGCCTTTGAATGTTTATTGATATTCTTCCTATAAATGTACACTTTTCCTCAACACTTCACACAGAAGAGCTGCTTATTAAAGCCTATTATCAAGGGCTAATTATATCTGAAGATGTCACTTAGGTTGAAAATCAACATAACATAAAGGGAGATATGATAATCTCTTTTCCAGTTGGGAAGACTCTATTGGTTGCTTAAGTGGGAGAAAGTGACTACTACATCTTTCTCATCATACACTTTTTCATTGTTGGTGACAATGACTCACTCAAATGTCTTCTTCAATTACTAATTTCAAGTCAGGAGTTCCCATTCTGTTTAAAAGTCAAGCTCCCAGAAAGAACAGATACTAACTCTTTCTTCACCTTCATCTTTCATTCAGTCTGCAATTCAGTGCCATGAGGTTTCCATCTCACCACTTCATGAAAGTATTCTATTAGAGTTCAGGAGTGATCTTCTATTCCCCAAATGATTGAATGTGCTTTAGTTTTCATTCTCTTACAACATCTAGTTCCCTTGGACACTATCCTCATCTCAGATTAATCTCTCTCCTTGTTTTTTTTTTTTTTTTGTGACAAACTTTTTCTGGTCCTCATTTCATTCTTTCCTTTTTTTTTCTTCTTTTTTTTGCCCTTTTAAAAGAAATCAACAGGAACATAGAATGCCAAAGAGATTGTGTCAAGTGGATTCCTAATTAGTGTATTATTGTTGTTGTTGTTGTTATTTTGGTCACACCATGCAGCAAGTGGGGCATGGGAGCTTAGTTCCCTGACTAGGGATTGAGCCCAGGCCCCTTGCAATGGAAATGCAGAGTCTTAACTATTGGAACACCATGTAAGTCCTTCTTTCTTTCCTTCTTAGTCTCCATCTCAGGGTCATTATCCTGTCTACCTTTTTTTAATGACAGAAATGAAGAGTTCTGCCACTTCTTTTTCTCATTGAGCTTTTTTGACACTTCCAATGAATTCAAGCGCTGCAACTGTCTCTAACTGGACCTCTTCCCTGTTCTCCAAACACATAATTGGAACTCTGTAAATGACAATTATTGTCATTTATAGTATTAACAAAATATTTGTTAAGAAGTGTTCATAAGATATGTACTAAATGAATGACTAATGAGTGAATGAACAATAGCTGTAGTGCTTCAGTTAAATTTTCAACAGCTTTAGCTTTTACTTGGATTATCTCTATAAATTACCTTTTCTTGTATCTGAGATTTGCTCATTCTCATCAGTTTAACAATGGCTCTTAATACAAGGTTTTGAATGTAGCCACACTGACCTATGACAATACCCTGAATATTTAAGAACAATATGTTTCTGGTGTCTCACATGTCCTCAATTTTTGCTAAAAGGTTGTAAATATCAGATATCTAAAACTAAACTTTAATGTACTATCATAACTATTTAGATAAAAAGAGAAGGATTTACAGTAAATACCAACCAACAGCAATTATAAACATTCATTAAGTTTTTATATAATTGATCTATACATATTACATAATAAATTCACTAGATATAGAAAATATTTCTTAGCTAATACAACATACATAGCGCTATTTATGGCCTGTAATTTTCAATTTTGTAAAAATCCAGACAATATTTTTCTGTAGAACTGGGGATTTTTATTTTCCACAGTAAAAGCATGTTATTGACTATGTTATCGAGTCCTTCAGAGAATCTTATCCTTTTTATGTTTGTCTTAGACTGACAATAGTCTATCTGACATTTTGAGATAAAATCAGTTTGCATTTCACAGTTATAGTCAAGTTATCCCTTTTTGCTATGATAAAATATTGAAAAGGAAAAAAAAAGCAAAACAAAACCTCTTAAGGCATCCTGACACATCTACATATTTCTGAAACATAAGCAAAATGAAGAATTTGAGAGCCTACAAATCAATTTTCTGTTGTAGAGATTATCTGTTATCTTGCTTGATTGAACAGCTCTATGGCTGAACAAGAATTAGATCTCATTCATTTTTTTTCATCTTCTTAGAGCACATTCATGCAACAAGGTGCCAGGATGAAATGGGCCCACTCACAATCATGTGGATTTTTCTCTTATACAATAGGACGCCACTGTTGCAGGAAGGGGGACATCTTCCAGGGCCTGAAACTGGGCTCTTGTCTAACACTCAGAAATGAACTGTCCGAGGAGACACAAGTGCTGACAAAGCAAGAGATTTTATTGGGAAAGGGCACCCGGGTGGAGAGCAGTAGGGTAAGGGAACCCAGGAGAACAGCTCTGCCAAGTGGCTCGCAGTCTCAGGTTTTATGGTGATGGGATTAGTTTCTGGGTTGTCTCTGGCCAATCATAATGCCTCAGAGTCCTTCCTGGTGGCGCATGCATCACTCAGCCAAGATGCTATTGAGAGGGATTCTGGGAGGTGGATGGACACATGGTATCTCCTTTTGATCTTTCCCAAATTCTTCTGGTTAGTGGTGGCTTATTAGTTCCGTATTCCTAATTAGGACCTCCCATGGTAAAACAATTCATGTGAATGGTTACTAGAGAGCCTGGCCAGTGGCGGTGGTTTCAGTCAGTGTGCTTCCTCTAACACCACCAGTCCAAATGTGCTTTGTTTCTTTTCTCCCTAACCTTGTTGCTAGATTGTCCTCATCTGAAATTTGCAATTTGCTGAGTTTAAATTCATTCTCATTTTACATGCAAACACAACCTTCTTTTTTTGCCACTGAGTTTCAGTTTAGTATTTAGAAAACCATATAAGATTTTTCCTCCCAAATGCTGCTGATTCAGCAGGGCATTTTTCCTTTTGAAAGGCAAAACCATTTCAAGTGAAAGTTCTCCTAAAGATGATTTGTTTTTTCTTAGCCTTATAAGTTTTGTCATGGTCTGCATTTCTTTTGGCATAAAAGGCTCCCTCCTGCCTTTCCCCTTTATTTATTGTCTGCTGTACTAACAGTAGTTTTCTTGGAAGCAGAGAAATTTCTTACCTTCTGACTTCTTGCTGGTCAACACAACTCTTTACTTTGACATGTTACATTGGGAATGAAATATTAATATATGAGACTAGGTACTGTTTCAAGGAAGACAAAGTAAGGAAATAACACGTATCTAATAATTTTCTCTTGACCTGGAAAAGGAAAACTCTGTGTGTGTGTGTATGATGTGTGTGTGTGTGTCTGTGTGCATGTGTGTATGTTAGAATGGGAAAGGGAGTAGTTTAACATGTCCATGAGTCATCCATACAGTATACTAGAGGTGACTGGTGTATCTTTGCAGACCTAGGGCAGAGCTCTTCCTCAGTCAAATGAAACTTGGCAATTTAATTGGTGGCTTGAAGGGAAAAAAATGAAAAATGCCAAGAAATTGAAATGAGGGAAGACAAGTGAGATGTAGAGGAAGTTTGTGGAAAGGGGCCAGATTTCTACCAGCAAGAATCTCTGTGCTTAAAAAATATCTCATCAGTTTTGCAGGCAAGTAGCTGAGTTCCTCATGTTTATAAATGAGATACTCAAGGATTTAATGATTTCAAAAAAAAAAAAAAAGGTAAGCAGTGTTATGTTTACCATATGAGACTAGAGCACATAGCCTTCTTTCCGGTCTTTCCTCTTCAGTAACAACAACTAAATCTGACACTGTGATATTTTATTTAAGTCTTGCAAAAAGCAGAGACAATTGGTGATAGTTGAAATTCTCTGAGGTCATTTTGCTATATTTCAGTCTTCTTTACCCTTTGCTCTTTGAAAAAAAAAAACGACAAAAAAGATTGCTAATGTTATTTTTCCAATTAAAGTGTTCATTTGCAAAATCCTAAAGACTTTAGTGTATCATCATCATTGTGTTCATTTTGAAAGGACTTTGCCATTTGCACACTCTCAATCATAAATCATAAATATTTATAACATGTCCAGGCATTCATAACTAGTTTCAACAAGATGTGCGTGCGTGCATGCTAAGTCGCTTCAATCCTGTCTGAATCTTTGTAACCCTATGGACTGTAACCCACCAGGCTCCTCCATCAATGGGATTCTCCAGGCAAGAATACTGGAGTGGGTTGCTGTCCTCCAGGGGATCTTCCTGACTCAGGATAGAACCCATGTCTTTTATGTCTTTTGCATCAGCAAGTAGGTTCTTTATCACTAGAGCCACCTGAGAAGCCCCTTCAACAAGACAAAGCAAAACAAAATAAGTTGCTAATTCTTAAAATAGCTCAAATCTGTGCATAAAATATAACAAGAATCTCTAGGTTTGTGAATCTCAATTTTGCCTACTTATTTGAAATTGTGTATGGGTCCATTTGGATATCAGTTTGACATATAAATAAATAAACACACATGCATATGAATGTGTATACACATATATAAGATATTTCTTTGCTATACAAATAAAATACATTTCAAATGTGATCGAATTAAGATTTTTATGGAACATTTTTTTGTAAGTCATGAAGTCATGTCTGACTTTTTGTGATGCCACAGACTTTAGCCCACCAGGCTCCACTGTCCATGGGATTTCTCAGGCAAAAGTACTGGAGCGGGTAGCCATTTTCCTTCTCCAGGGTATTATCCTGGCCCAGGGATAGAATCCTCATCTCTTGCATTGGCAGGCGGATTCTTACAACTGAGCCACCAAGGAAGCCCATGGAATTTCCTAATAGCATATCTTTTCAAATGTTGGTGAATGGTCCATCTGCATCAGAATTATCTAGTTAAGGGCTTCTTAAGCTGTGTGCCATGGGATCTTTTTCCCCTTAATCTGTAGAGGACTGACATTTTTGTTCTATGATCTGCACAATGAAACAAGTCCACTAACCATGGAGATTAGGTGTTGCAGCAGTGTCAAATGGTTCAGAAAACTTCTAGTCCTGTTCTCTCATTACCTTCTTTCTCCCAGGACTGAACGAATAGTTTTTCTAGTTCATACTGGTTCTTTGAGTCACACTGAATAAACAGGCTTGTGAAGGTCCTAATTAGTGAGGACTTCATGGGATGGGCTTAAAGGATTGACATTGTTAACAAGTCCCCAGGTGATACAAACGCACTCTAAAATTTAAGTATTACTGCCTTCAGATAAATCTAAGTATTGTCATTGCTTTTAATCACAAACCCAGGGAACCTAGTAGCAATTATAGTACTTCATAGAGCAAAAGAATTTGTATATAGTAGGGAATTTGCTCCACAACCAAGCACATGTTCTCTTAACCACAGTCGTATTAGCTCTCTGATAGTCAGTGTCCAAGCACTGCACTTATCTTGTATCATCTGAAGACCCCCATTCTTTCTATTAGACACATTTGGTCTTCTTTTTTTTTTACTTTCTTGGATTTCAAAGTATTGCATCAGATGATTCATCTCTCCATCTGCATTTCTTTTACTTATTTTTCCATGCTAACTACGTACATTATTCTGGCTCTAAGTTTGCCTGGTGGCTCAGTGGTAAAGAATTCACCTGTCAATGCAGGAGACATGGGTTCAGTTCTTAGGTCAGGAAGATCCCCTGGAGAAGGAAATGGCAACCTACTCTAGTATTCTTGCCTGGAGAATTCCATGGACTGAGGAGCCTGGTGGCCTATATAGTCCATGGGGTCGCAAAAAAATCAGCCATGACTTTCAACCTTATCTCTGTTGTATATTTTGACACATACTTTCTCCCTCAGTGATTTTATCCATCGTGGTGACTTCCTTCTATCCCCTCTATATGAACAATCCTAGTTTCTCCAATTATAATTCTGTGTGTGTTCTTTCCATTACTCCAGTATAAGATTATCATTCTTCAAGCTCTTTTTTCTTTCTCATTTGTCCACATTACTTTGAACAAAGATGTCCAGCACATAGCATCAGTGTGTGTCATTAAAACACTCACCGAATATAGTGCCTGCTACTGTTTTATGTATACGACCTTGTCTTCCTGACTCTGTTGACTGAAAGACCAATAATAGAATATATTACACTTTGAAATGGTAAAGAATGTTGTCTCAGTGATACTTAACATTGTCTAGGAGTTTGGAAAAAAGTCACTTTGAAACAGTTTCCCAGGGTTCTTTGTTTTCTGATCATAACAATGAACAATATCCTTGTATTTATTACAGAATATAGATCCTGCAGTCTATAGGTCTTCAGGAGATTCTGATTCAGTAGATCTGATGTGGGACCAGGAAACTTTAACAAACACCCCAGGAAACACACATGTAAGGTGTCTTTCATTCAAATGGTCTATAATTCTACTGTAGACACCTGGACCATAAGGAATATATCTTTAATGGCTGTATCAGAGTTAACATTTTACTGAGAATAGAAAGGATATTCAGTATTGATTTAATTATTCATTGGTGAGCATTTTGACAGATTCCCGGCCTTCAATTCATATGCATAGCTTACATGCCATAGGTTACACAGTTTATGCCAGTGTTCTTTTAGATGTATTGCCAAAAAAAATTATTGTGATTTTCAAAACATTTCACAGTTTACAAAGTATTTTTATTATTTGCTCTGTTGAGAACTTCATCCCAACCAGATGAAGTTGTTAAAGCACTATTACTGATATTTTACAAATGTGAGACTTAGGGATGTCAAGAACCGGCCCCTTTTACACTCAGCTACTATATCCAAAATCCAAATTTGAATTCAGATCTTAGGATTCTTTACTCTATGATCTGTGATGCCAGGCTGCTAACACTAGTAATCCTGTCTATACTTACTGTACACCCAGCAAAAGAAAATTCACAGCCTTATTCCTGCATAAAAAGACCAGTATTACGGGTGAAACAAGCTAGGACCAAAATCGATAACAATTACATACAAAATGTGAGAACAAAAGAAGAATATTCAAGAACATTTTTTTTCCCTAAGAAAGAATTTTAGCAATTTCTAATTAACCAAAGAAAATACCTATCCAGAATAATCTGCAAATTCCTGTATCTCATCATTTTCCCACTATAGTCTTAGCCTTCATTCTTCTAAATGGCAAGGGAAGGTTGGGGAAGTGAACCCTAGGGAGTAAGTGAGAAAATCTTAGGTCTTCTTTCAGAGGGTGAATCAATTGGAATTGAAAGGATAATTGAATCAGAAGCTAGTTTTGATACCTCTTTATTTCCTCCTGTGGCTCAAGACTGAAACTAACTGACGGCCGGGTCCCCATCTTCTTTGACCTTCCCTCAGGACGATGCTTTCACATGTGGTCCCTGGACCATTGCAGGTACTTGTAAAATTCTTGAGGTCCACCTCTTATCCATTAAATCAGAATTTCCAGGACTGGGTCCTTGATATTTATGCACACGTGAGTCTGAAATTCTGCCAGAGAGAGATTAACCTGCTTTTGCATGCAGGTACAAAACTTTTTGACAGCTAGTTCCCCAGGGAGGAATCAAACTTGTGGCAACTTTTTGTAGCACGTATTAGAATGGATGAACATTAATGAAGCCTTGTTTGTTTAATGCACGTAGCATTTTGTCTCAGAGGAGTTGAAATATCAGACATTTACCTGGCTTTTTTGATGGCAGAAAAAACGAGTTTGAGAGGTAAAAAGACAGAGCAGCATTTTTTCCTTCACTAAGCCAACTGTTATTTTCCATTTAATCTCATTAATCTGCCTATTTCTTGGAAAATAAGCAACTATATTCTTTGACAGGATTATTAAATTTGAAATTGTATGCTACTTGTATTAGATACAATCAGAAAAGAGAATAGTGCCTAAACAAATACTTTCCAAACAATTTCCAGCGGGAATAAAATATTTTTGTCTTCAAATAGTAAATAGTGCTTAGTCACAAGCTATATAAAAGTGGAGAAAATGTAAAAAAGATAAAATTGAGAAATATTTTAAAATGTTAAGCTATGGTACAACTCCACCCAATGGATTTCTGTTGAATTTCACTTGGGCCGAGAAATACAATATATATTACATGCCATTTGAATTTATATTTGATCACAAATATTTGATCATAATTATGTGAAAATTAAATGATTAGTGATATGGATAGAGAAAGGGCTGGAAAAAATACATCCAGATATAAATAGCTTTTGATAAGTGTGGAAAATTTGGAGTGAATATATTTTCTATTTAAAAATAATGTTTCTACACTTTTCACCTATCTGCTTATATCTATGTATCTATATGTAAACCTAATGGTGAAAAATGTTGATAACATTAAGTGGAAGAAAGAAACATTTTACAAAGTGCTAACGGGCAGGTTTTAGGACCCATCATCCACATGATAAAAAGGTTATACTGTTTAGATCTTACATCATGTTTTTAATTGGTTGTGACTTGTAATTTAATAGTTCAATAAAAACAGAAGTGAGATAATTGCATTTTACTTCCACCTTTTCCATTAATTTGGTTTGCTCTTATAGGCCAATAATTTAATATCTCTACTTCAGTTTCCTCTTCAGTGAAATGAGGACAACCACATTAGATTTTCTTTTTTTTAACTTTAGCATGAAGAATTAATTGAGGCAATGGCTGGAGAGAATTGAAAGTGTATGAAGAAAATATTCATTAATATTCTGCAAGGTAGTATCATTACTTTATTTCTTAAACCATTATGGAAATACTGTCAATCTGATATTCTTGAAAACTAAACCCAAATAAATAATGCTAAAAAAACCCAAGGTTGTGATAAAATCAATAAAAATGAATAAAATGAGTGACAATGGAGATTTGTTTAACTGAGCACAAGAAAGAATTGGATAAATTAACTGCATGAATCAGTTAAGACTTAAGCTGCTAAAAATAAACTCAAATGTAGTGGCTTAAATAAGAAAGAAGGTAAATAATTCTTCCTTTTATGTAAGAGTCTGTTTGGAGATGAGTATTTAGATTGGCGACTCACTCACATTCCATTGATAAGAATTTAGTCATACAGCCATACCTAGCTTTTAGAGAGGCTGGGCAATGTAATTCCTAAGTAGTTTACTGTATTACCAGGGAAAAAAGGGTAAAATAATTTTTTGTTTTGCTTTAAGTTAACATGCATTCTGCTAATGATGATTATATTTAGCTTAGGCTCTGAAAGCAGTTTGTGAAATCGCTGCATCACCAGATAGAAACCACATCTTACACTTACTCTCTAGGGTATCTCATCTCATCACTTGCTTTAAATTCCATCCATATGTTGATGATTCCCAAAATTTATATTTCCAGCTTTGATTATTGCTGAAAATATACTAGAGTGTTACAGGGAATAGCTTACTCATCCATCCACTTGAATGTCAAATCAGATAATGGCACCAATATCCATCCAAAATCTAGAAGCCAGATTAGATTTTTCCCCATTTACATGAAGACAATCTCTGAGTTTCCACCCTCACTTTCTTCTATTTGTAATAAAACCCTGGGTTTTAGATGGACACCTGGTCTCCCAGCTACCGACTATATTTCCAGCTTCCCTTGCAGCCAGGTGTGGTCACATGACCAAGCGCTGTTTAAAGGGATATAGACCGAAGCCAAGCAATTTCCAGGTCATGTCCATAAAACAAGTGGTGGTAAACTGAGTTGTCATACTTGTACATAAATATTTATAGAAACTTTATTGTAAGAGATAGAAATCTAGATACAATCAAATGTTCATTAAAAGGTGAGTGTATAAAAAATTGTGGTATATCTATCAAGCGAAATGATTCTCAGCAACAAAAGGGAACAAACTGCTAATAAACACATCAACACACAAAAGTGTCGAAAACATGCTGAGTGGAAGAAGTTTAACACAAAAATGTGCAAACTTTATACCTTTAGTAAATTCAAGAATAGAAAAAATTATTCCACAATGGAAGACAGCAGATCAGTGGTTGTTTGAAAGTATTAACTGCAGAGGCAAACAGGAGCTTTGGGAAAATGATATATATTTTCTGTATAATGATTTTAGTGGTAGTTATGTGAATACATTTATCAAAACTCATGTATTTTTGATGTAAACTTAAAATATGTGTATTTTATTGTACTGTGTGTGTGTGTGTGTGTGTGTGCACGCATGTGCTCAGTTGCTTAGTCATGTCTGGTTCTTTGCAACCCTATAGACTGTAGCCCACCAGGCTTCTCTGTCCATGGAATTTTCCAGGCAAGAATACCGGAGTGGGTTACCGTTTCCTATTCTAGGGGATCTTCTTGACCCAGGGATTGAACCCACTTTTCTGGTGTCTCCTATATTGGCAGGCAGATAGATCCTTTACCACTGGGAAGACCACTATGTATATATATATATGCTGTTAAGTCGCTTCAGTTGTGTCCGACTCTGTACAACCCCATAGACAGCAGCCCACCAGGCCCCGCCGTCCCTGGGATTCTCCAGGCAAGAACACTGGAGTGGGTTGCCATTTTGTCCTCCAATGCATGAAAGTAAAAAGTCAAAGTGAAGTCGCTCAGTCATGTCCGACTCTTAGCTACCCTATGGACTGCAGCCTACGAGGCTCCTCCATCCATGGGATTTTCCAGGCAAGAGTACTGGAGTGGGTTGCCATTGCCTTCTCTGATATATATATACCAAAGGTGTATATATATATATATATATATATATATATATATATATATATAGTGGTAGCTCAACTGGTAAAGAATCCGTCTGCAATGCAGGAAACCCTGGTTCATTTCTTGAGTTGGGAAGATCCACTGGAGAACAGATAGACTACCCAATCTAGTATTCCTGGGCTTCCCTGGTGGCTCAAATGGTAAAGAATCCACCTGCAATGTGGGAGACCTGGCTTTGATCCCTGGGTTGGGAAGATTCCCTGGAGGAGGGTATGGCAACTCGTTCCAGTATTTTTGCCTGCAGAATCCCCATGGACAGAGGAGCCTGGTGGGCTACAGTGCATGGGGTCACAAAGAATTGGACATGACTGGGCAACTAAGCCAGATATATACGTGTGTGTGTGTATATATATATATATATATATATATAGACACAGCACTATATGTGTATATACATGTATATATATCGATAAATTTAGGTGAAAGAAAAATGACCTTGTTTAGAGACCAAATGGTAACAATTAAAAATCAATCATGTTGAAAAGAAGTACTTCACAGAACTAGAAAAACAAATGGCTATTAAAAAATGTTTAAACTCATTATGAAGTAAATGAAAATTTAAGATTTGCAAATTTATGCTTTTATCATATCAACTGCTACAAAAACAAACAGAAGATTCTGATATCTGGTCTGATGAGCTTCTTTTGGCAAGAAGTTTGGAAGTCACCATTCAATCCTAACAACAAGTAAAAGGCTGAGAAAGTGAAAAATCAACAGTGCTTCTTAGATCCATAAGAGAAATGAGGTCACAGGGCAAGCCACTGCCCCCCAGACTATAGAGACCTATCAGCAAATACAGAGAATCACAACTTTCTGGACCAGAAACATCCTGGGGAACCAGTGCCAGGGTCAGGAAATCAGAACCGTGATTGAAGAATTGCAAGAGGTGCAGTGTAGACAACTCAGAAAAGTAAAAACTCCAGAGGGACCCAGTCATTGGAGGGACCCCACACTTCTGTGTGTTTTAACTTCTGAAATGTTACCAGGTTCTCATAGTGAATATTGGAGGAAAACCCCTCATGGTTTTGGCAAGGGGAGGGGAAAAGTTATGTTAAAATATAGCAGAGCTTTCAGTTCTTCTTCAGAAGATCTACCCTTAGGAACAATTATTTAATCAGAGTCTAACCTGCTGGGATTTTTGCAGAGTCTAACTGACCTGGGGGAAGGGCAATACTCAGCTCCAGATGACTGGTCATTCTGACCCAGCTGAAGGGGAGGTAGAGGAACTGAGAAGCGTATGGGAAGTTAACAGTCCAGAGTGTTAAAGTATGTGAGGCAAAACTGGAAAAACTGAAAGCAGATTTTTATAAGTTGATTATTATGGTTGGAGGCTTCAACACTCCTCTATCTGAAATGGACAAGTTCAAGAGGCAAAAAAATCAGTAAGGACAGACTGAATTCATCAACATCATCAGTCAGCTGGATATAAAGGACATCAGTAGACTGCTTCATACAACAAGGGCAGAATACACATTCTTCTAAAGCACACATGGATTTTCACCAAGATAGACCACATTCTAGGCCATAAAATACACATTAATACATTTAAAATAATAGAAATCATACAGTGTCTGCTCTCAAACCATAAAGAAGCTAAATTAGAAATCGATAATGGGATGATTGCTGGAAAATCTTCAAATACTTGAATTAACACACTCTAAATAATACATAGGTCAAAGAAGGAATATAAGCAAAATGAAAACATATGTTTTGAACCAAATGAAAAATTAGACATAATTTATCAATAATTGTGGGATGCAGTGAATGCAGTGTTTAGGAGGGAAATTTCCAGCATTCAATGTATACATTGGAAGAATGTAATACTTCTATGATCTAAAATCAATTATCTAAGTTTCTACCTTAGGAATCTAAAGAAAAAAATAAGGCAAAATTAAATCCAAAGTAAGCAGAAGAAAAGAAATGATAAGAATTAAAACAGAAATCAATAAAATTGAAAATGGGAAATCAACAGAGAAACTAAGTGGAACAAATAGCTGGTTCTTTGAAATGATCAATAAAATCAACGTCTCTGTCTAATCTACCTAAGGAAAAATGAGAGAACATCTCTATGTCCACAGATTTGATAACCTAGAGGAAATGGACCAGTTTCTTGAAAGACAAAATTTGCCAACACACACATAGTAGACTATCTGAATAGGCCTATACCTGTTAAACAAAGAGCCAATAATTAATAAACTTTCAAAACTGAAAGCAACAAATTTCACTGGTGAGTTCCACCATACATTTAAGGAAGAAATTATACCAGTCTTGTACAATTTCTTTCAGAAGAGCAGCAGAGGCACTACTCTAATTCATTTTATGAGGCTAACATTACTCTAATAAAAAACCAGAAAAGGACAATTTAGGAAAAGAAAACTATCAACTAATATCTCTCATGATATAAATGTAAAAATTCCATCTTTGGATCCATAAATATTGGAGATCATCCTTTTTCCTCAACCTCTAATTAATTCCAAGTCCACTAATGGATTTGTCATATAGATATTTGATTCTTATTTTCATTTTAATTCTGCTATCTTGTCCTAGGCCAGTAATATCTGCCCGAACCAGGGTCTCCTGCATTGCAGGACGATTCTTTACCAACTGAGCTATCAGCGAAGCCCGACTATGGCTACTGCCTCTTAATTAGTCTCTCCTTTGCCAGACTTGTATGACCGTCATTTCTTTTATCCCATTCCTACTTCTCCTAAGTTCCTTTCAAGTTTCAATAAGGCTGTCATTTTCAGATTCTCGAAACTTACCATGGGCTTCCCTGATGACTCATTGGGTAAAGAATTCACCCTTCAAGGCAGGAGACTCAGGAGATGTGGGCTCAATCCCTGGGTCAGGAAGATCCCCTGGATGAGGAAACAGCAACCCACTCCAGTATTCTTGCATGAAAAATCCCATGGACAGAGGAGCCTTGCGGGCTGTAGTCCAAAGAGTTGCAAAGAGTCAAACACAACTGAACAGCAGAACAGCAAACGTAGCACACTCTAACTCATCATGGGGAAGTTTGCATGTTGTTTTTTTTCCTACCCACAACATGCCCTAATTTCGTGCACTCCCTTGATCAAACCTGGAGTTCCTACTCAACATCTGGGTCAAACCAAAATCATTTAGGCTAAGAAATCTTTCTTGAACTTTCAACTGTTGGGTTAATTTCCTTCCTCTGTGCTTCTAGAGTATTATGTTCTCACACAGTTTTAGTAGTTAATATTCTGAGTTTCTTGTCTGTATCTCCTGTCTTTTCTGCAATGGCAGAATACAATTTATCCTGCTCATCCTTGTAGCCATTATTTATCCATGTAACTGGGACAAAATACATTCTCAAGAAGTATTTGGTTGATGTCTACACCCTCATGAAAGCTAGCTACATTATATACATATGGTTTTTTGAATCAGTGCAAAGATGGATAATACATAGGCCATGTTAACTCACAGTGGGCATAAGAATGGTACGTCTAGTTTGTTCTACAGTGGAGAGATTTGGGACAACTTCAGGATGTTTTGGGAGCAACTTCTGCAAAAGGTAAGGCTGTTATAAAATGTTTCACAAAATCCAATGAAAAATCTGCCCTTGGGGATCAGAGCTATAGAATAAAGTTGATGAAAGAAAATTACTGTTAGACATCTCATGTCAAACAAACCTAATAACTCTTGTTTTGTGCCTCCCAGCTTGAGCGCATAAGAGAAAAAATGCAAATTTTCCAAATGAAGTAGAACTAACAGTGCATAAATCTCAAGAAGACAGTAGGATACACTTATTAAAAGGATCAAAATGAATGTCGTTTTCTCAGAAATGCTAGCTTTTTTTCTTTTTAAGATTAGCTTTTTCCTAAAGCTACATCAATTATAAATAATTGTCTGCTACAAAACTAGCACTGCTAAACTTAAAGAAAATAAACTAAGAAATTAAACTGATTAAAAAATAAAAGGTTTTTATCCTTTTTTGATAGAATGGCTTCAAAATATGCCAAATGACCTTCCTAACTTTGTATATGTAGGAATATTAATTTAAAATTAAGAGAGACATGGATTAATGTTCAACCATTGTGTAAAATAATTCCCTGGGAATCTAACTTTGGACTTACCTTATAAAAGAAGTAGGGGCTTCCCTGGTGGCTCATGTGGTAAAGAATCTACCTGCAATGTAGGACACCGTGGTTCAATCCTTGGGTTGGAAAGATCTCTTGGAGAAGGGAATGGCTACGCATTCCAGTATTCTTGCCTGGAGAATTCCACGGACAGAGAAGACTGGTGGGCTCCAGTCCACAGCATCACAAAGAGTCAGACACAATTGAGTGCCTGGTAACTTTAGTCCTACAATTCTAACAGTCATTTTCGTCAAGATTTTTTTTTTTTTCTCCACAACTGAAACTAAGCTATGCCAGTTTAACTAATAAAGGGGAATTTAAGATTATTAGAGTGTATCATGGAACCCAAAGGCTAGAATGTAGCTAGTTCTCAGGAAAGGGAATACTTCTATAAAATTCCCTGCTTTCTTTCTTTTTAAAATTCCTTTTTTTTTTTTTTTCCATTTTTTTTTTCTTTCTGTTGTCCACATGGCAGAATATTGCTAACCCAAGAATCACTCTCTCAGTCTCAAATCTACATTCTCACAAGAAAGAATCTTGTTTGAATTTATTTATATATTTACGGACTCAGTCCACTAGATCATTACCAGCGTGGCCTGGATTGTGCAGAAAAACTCAAAAGCTCACAAATTGTTGCCAGGCAAAGGGAGGGAAATGAGGGACAAATTATTGGTATCAGTCAGTCAGTCTTTCCCATTCTGTTGTTTTCCTCTATTTCTTTGCCTTGATCACTGAGGAAGGCTTTCTTATCTCTCTTGTTATTCTTTGGAACTCTCCATTCAGATGCTTATATCTTTCCTTTTCTCCTTTGCTTTTTGCTTCTCTTCTTATACTTTATTGTTATTGTTTTTCAGTTGCTAAGTTGTGTCTGACTCTTTGTGACCCCATGGACTGCAGCATGCCGGGCTTCCCTGTCCTTCCCTATTTCCTGGAATATGATCAAACTCATGATAGAGTGGTGATGCCAGCCAACCATCTCATGTTTTGTCTTCCCCTTCTCCTCTTGTCCTCAGTCTTTCCCAGTATCATGGTTGTTTCCAATGATTTGGCTTTTCACATCAGGTGGCCAAACTGTGGGAGCTTCAGCTTTGCCATCAGTCCTTCCAATGCATATTCAGGGTTGATTTCCTTTAGGATTAACTGGCTTTTCTCCTTGCAGTTCAAAGGACTCTCAAGCATCTTCCCTAACACCAAAGTTCAAAAGCATCAATTCTTTGGCACTCAGTCTTCCTTATGATCCAACTCTTACATCCATACACTACTACTGGAAAAACAACAGCTTTGACTAATACTGATGTTTGTTGGCAGCAAAGAGATATCTCTGTTTTTCAATATAGTATCTAGGTTTGCCATAGCTTTTCTTCCAAGGAGCGAGCATCAATCTTTAGATGGAACCAAAAAATACTAACTTCATATTAAATTGGAAGGTGCAGAAAAAACAAAATAAAATAATTTTTTGTTCAAATGGACTTTTTTTCCTAGAAACCTCATCACCTGAATTCTCTCTTTGCCTACTCTGAACTTGTTTACCTAAGCTGAGTGTAGGTGTATTTATATTGGCAACACGTTTCAGGGACCAATGGCAATTCTTTTTTTATCACTTATTTTAGTGCGTGCTTCTCAATGGTAAATATATGAACGACACTGAGGATAACTGAGAATCACATTAATACATTCATGCATCGTGTCATGTTCATTTGTGAGGACCTTGCAATGAACACTGCAAGATAAAAAGGCCAAGTATTGGTTTCATATCCATCTATTTTCGGTATGTTGGATGAATATCTGTATCAAATCCAGCTCCTCCATAGTTTTTTGAAGGCTCCTGGGACGTTTTCAACTCCTCCTTTAGCTGTGGCTACTCTCTATATGTTGATGGCATGATCAGACACTCTAATATACACGATCCATCACTTTCCCTACAACTCGACTTAATTTTACTTTTGAGATAACAATCAGAAACAATAAAAATATTTCCGATCGCAAACTCAAAATTAAAAACTTGAAAAGTGAACTCATTTCTGTGCCATCTCTGTGGTCCTCATTCTGTAAACTGTTCCCTATTTGACATCCACATTTCTTCAGTCTTCAGATCCTGCTGGAATTTATGAAATCCCCTTGAATCTCTTTCCTTTGGCCTGTGCCCTCTGCATCGATTTATTCCAGACTCATCATTTCTATCTTAGACTAATATAACCATACTTTAAATATGTTTTTTTGTCTCCATTTTATCCTTTGGCTCTATTTGCATCTTAGCATGCTGAGATGATTATTTTCTGTTAAAAAAAAAAAAATTTGTAGTTTCCACTGTGAACAGTGTAATGTCTGAGGTGCTTTTAAATTTGACTCTAGCACAGCTTTTTATCTTATCTCCCTGCCATGTATATTATGTCTGGACCAACCAGAACTTCTGGCTATGCCACACATGTCTCTCTCCCATACTTTGTGAATATAGTACTTGCTACATTACATATTAATTATTTGTGATCTCTTACTTTCCTCAATAGACAATGGGTTCCTCAAAGGCAGAGATACAGCCTTTGTTCCTTTTTGTATCCACTTTTAGGCAGTGTCCACAATAGAGCAGGTGTTGAATAAACGCTGGTTGAAAACGACATGCCCATTGAAAAAGCTTATATATTTATTTTTCAACTGGGAAAGGACTACACATTGAAGGAAGCAGGAATTTATCATATGCCCTACACTTGTGAAACATCAGTAATCATTGCCTGTGTTATGGAAATTTATTTGCTGAAGAATTCTATGTCATGGGTGACCACCAGAAATTACAATGCTGAGAAAAATTACAAAAAGGACAATGTCACACCTTAACTATAAGTTTCTTCTCTTTCCTTTTTAAGTTTAGTCCATAAGATATATCTAAATACATTTATATCATACTAATTTATGTTTTTAAAAAATCTTTTTGTAATTTTATGTTGCCTCTAAAGCTTGGCTATCCTTGACAATTTGAAAAATCCCATACATATGTAATAGGATGTTATATCCACTGTCTGCCTAGGCATGAGGAAAGTAGATGTTCCATTTCAAAGTAAAGCTAAATTTCAGGACTTGTAAAAAGGAGATGATAGAAAATCTGTTTTATAATCCTGATTTGATTATCCACTTCTGCCTGTAATAAACTTCGGGGAACCAAGAGTGGAGTGGATATTGAAAGAGTACTTTTGATAAGTTTCTGCTCTGTCATGTGTCCCATCTCCCTTCAGAAGAGGAAAGCTTGGTATCCACTATCAAAATATAATTTCAGAAATTAAGAACATGATGGTCTATAAATATATTAATAGAATTTACATGTTTATTTAATTCATAAAGGAAGGAACCACCAGGATGGTTAAATTGGTTCAAAAACCTAATGCAAATGATGTAAAAATTGTAGATGGAAAAAAAACCTACCAGTTAATATATTACTTCACAGAATCAGAGCTTTATGACTAGTAAACGATAATCACACAAAGGAACATTTTCCTAGAGGATAAGATAACCTTTGAGTGGGCTTTTGGAGTGTATCTGAAATGACATGTAGTTATTCCTTTAAATGATTTCCAAGCTTCAGACAGTGTCTATTAACTGTCCCTGACCATCATTTCAAGCCTGGTAAGATGTACATCAGTGGGTCCGTGCAGTTGGGGACACAGTGGGCTGGTTTTGTATTCCATCTGAGGAGTCAGAAGTACAATTGCTAGGCCGGCAGGTTGCTGGTGTTTGAGGCAAAGAGAGATGACCATGCTGGCTGTCCTGCATTCCCACAGTGTGGAAGGGAAAGTATGAAAGAGCATTTTCTGTAGGTCTGACATGGAACATGCAAAAATGTAAGAGAAAGTAGGTCATTTAAAATTCTCTCCAGGAGAACCACTAAGACCCTGGAGAGAGAAACAAAAATGATTAGTTGATGCTTAGGGGTTCAGTAAGCAAAGGTCTAAGAATGCATGGTGTGCATCCAGAGCAAGGCAGGTAAGAGGTCCTCAGTGGATGTGGGGGGGCTGTGGATGTGGTCTCTGGGGAATGATATACTTTCAACACCTGTGAGGCTCACACCAGGCAAGGCAGGACATTTTTGTTTTAACCCTCACCCTTTCCTGTGATCCTAATGTAGGCGATCAGTCAGACTAAAACATGAATGGATGGTGCAGAATGGAAACCCAAGCTTTTCTTAAAGGTTCTGCGACTCCAGGCTTTCCTGCATTCAGGAGGTCCAACCACTGTGAAAAGAAAAGCCTTAGTGCTAAGTCACATGTGGAGTTTTGACAATTATGTGCGGTTGAACCTTTTTATTACTCATCTAAGAGCTTCCTCAGCGATCAATGCAAAGAAATAGAGGAAAACAACAGATTGGGAAAGACTACAGATCTCTTCAAGAAAATTAGAGATACCAAGGGAATATTTCATGCAAAGATGGGCTCGATAAAGGATAGAAATGGTATGGACCTAACAGAAGCAGAAGATATTAAGAAGAGGTAGCAAGAATACACAGAAGAACTGTACAAAAAAGATCTTCATGACCAAGATAATCAGGATGGTGTGATCACTCACCTAGAGCCAGACATCCTGGAATGTGAAGTCAAGTGGGCCTTAGAAAGCATCACTACGAACAAAGCTAGTGGAAGTGATAGAATTTCAGTTGAGCTATTTCACATCCTGAAAGATGATGCTGTGAAAGTGCTGCACTCAATATGCCAGCAAATTTGGAAAACTCAGGAGTGGCCACAGGACTGGAAAAGGTCAGTTTTCATTCCAGTCCCAAAGAAAGGCAATGCCAAAGAATGCTCAAACTACACACAATTGCACTCATCTCACACACTAGTAAAGTAATGCTCAAAATTCTCCAAGCCAGACTTCAGCAATACATGAACCGCGAACTTCCAGATGTTCAAGCTGGTTTTAGAAAACGCAAAGGAACCAGAGATCAAACATCCTCTGGATCATGGAAAAAGTAAGAGAGTTCCAGAAAAACATCTATTTTTGCTTTGTTAATTATGCCAAAGCCTTTGACTATGTGGATCCCAATAAACTGTGGAAAATTCTGAAGCAGATGGGAATACCAGGCCACCTGACCTGCCTCTTGAGAAACCTATATGCAGGTCAGGAAGCAACAGTTAGAACTGGACATGGAACAACAGACTGGTTCCAAATAGGAAAAGGAGTACGTCAAGGCTGTATATTGTCACCCTGCTTATTTAACTTGTATGCAGAGTACATCATGAGAAACTCTTGGCTGGAAGAAGCACAAGCTGGAATCAAGATTGCTGGGAGAAATATCAATAACCTCAGATATGCAGATGATACCACCCTTATGGCAGAAAGTGAAGAGGAACTCAAAAGCCTCTTGATGAAAGTGAAAGTGGAGAGTGAAAAAGTTGGCTTAAAGCTCAACATTCAGAAAACAAAGATCATGGCATCTGGTCCCATCACTCCATGGGAAATAGATGGGGAAACAGTGGAAACAGTGTCAGACTATTTTTGGGTGCTCCAAAATCACTGCAGATGGTGATTGCAGCCATGACATTAAAAGACGCTTACTCCTTGGAAGAAAAGTTATGACCAACCTAGACAGCATATTGAAAAGCAGAGACATTACTTTGCCAACAAAGGTCTGTCTAGTTAAGGCTATGGTTTTTCCAGTGATCATGTATGGATGTGAGAGTTGGACTGTGAAGAAAGCTGAACACCGAAGAATTGATGCTTTTGAACTGAGGTGTTGGAGAAGACTCTTGAGTGTCCCTTGGACTGCAAGGAGATCCAACCAGTCCATCCTAAAGGAGATCAGCCCTGGGATTTCTTTGGAAGGAATGATGTTAAAGCTGAAACTCCAGTACTTTGGCCACCTCATATGCGAAGTGTTGATTCATTGGAAAAGATTCCGATGCTGGGAGGATTGGGGGCAGGAGGAGAAGGGGACGACAGAGGATGAGATGGCTGGATGGCATCACCGACTCGATGGACGTGAGTTTGAGTGAACTCTGGGAGTTGGTGATGGACAGGGAGGCCTGGCGTGCTGCGATTCATGGGGTCGCAAAGAGTTGGACACGACTGAGCGACTGAATTGAACTGAAGAGCTTTTATTACCTGTGAGGGACTAGGAAGTCCTGAGAACCACCACAGCTTTCCTCCAGATAGTGCCAACCAAGTGCAAAATAAGGTTACTTGATGAGTTGGGCTTGCTTAACGAAAGTTATGTGTTTGTGTGGTTTGTGTGTGTGTGTGTGTGTGTGTGTGTGTGAGAGAGAGAGAGAGAGAGAATGAATGTGTCTTTTTGAGCATGACCTTGCAGTTATTTTTTGAAATCAGTTAAGTCTGTGCTCTCAATTTCTTCACAGTTAATTTTTATCTTTTTAAATTGACTATCTCCAGTTCAGAAAACTTGCATTCAGGTCTTGTCTTTAGATTAGCACAATAAAGCATGGATTTGCCAAAATCCTCAGGAATACCATTCCCTCCATTGATATAGACGTGGCAACCTATTTGCAGAATAGTGTGTCAGTGTTGCCGGTATGTCAGTTAAATGTACTCTGCTTCAGCAGAAAGGATATTCTCTCTCTAGAGGTGTTACTCCTTTTACATGTTCAGTTTGTCACGAATCATGTTTTGAAAGACAAGCACATCCTTTTTTTCACTTTACTATGTAACTTGGCATGGGATTGTTTTTTGGCTCTGTTTTGTTTTGCATAAGTGTGCATGAACTAAGATCTTTTCCTAAATATAAGTATGATAATGTCCATCTTAAGTTTTTGAAAAGTGCCAGGATAATTTATACAATATTTTTATGAGTTTAATTTTCTATTGCTCCAGTCAATATGTTGCAAAAACTCATTTTTGAAGTAAAATCAGTGCTGTACAGAAGTGATTAGCATTTTTACACAACAGACTGCTCTAGATTGAGTTGGAGTTGAAGTTTGTTTACTGCCCCCTCTGTCTGGAATGCTTCTTGCCTTGGCTGCCACATGTCTTCCTCTATTATTCAGAGACTTCTCTGATAATCTAATCTAATTTGAACTCTTATTTCCTATTTCTTGATCATTATTCTTAAAAGCCCCTGACCACTAATTATATGTTTATTTATTGTCAAATAAAGTATACATTTGACAACAGGAGGGGCTATGTTTTCTTCACAGCAGTATTTTCAAAACATGGAACAATGTTTTCAGGACCTGGAACTCAAGAAATATTTGTTGAATAAATAAATGGATGAATGGATGAATGAATGAAGAGAAGAATGCTGGAAATAACTTCCTGGCAGTTCAAAGAGCACAGCTGCCTGAAAAATACAGTCCTGCACAAGAAACTTCTAGTAGTATTACACATTCACTTGAAATTTGTCATTGCACTAGATTTAAAGGAAGGACTTGGTGAATTTATACCATGAGCACTAAGATAACCACCATAGCTGCAAAATCACCACTATTTTTCAGCCATTTAGTATCTACTGTGGTTTAGTGCTAAAAACTTAACATAGTTTCATTCAATCTTTCATGTTACATGATATGTGGGTTAAACCAATAATTACCTTATGTAACCAGTTAACTGGGCCTTACAACTCACTCAAGGTCCCACAGCAGGTGAGTTATGGCAGGACCAGGACTCAGACTCAGCTCTGCCCTTATTTCTAAGCCCAGTCATAGCCGCATGGCTATCATTGTCCTTTCTCATCTATGCTGGTTATAATCTTATACAGTTGAATCTACCAGGTGAAAACATTTGATGTGTTCTTAAATAGGTATTGACAGGCACATTAATGTGGAAAGCAGTGGTGCAAGAGTTAGTATCTCAGCTATTGCTTAGCAGTTGAGATTATTAGTCCAGTAATAAGATTCAGTGTGGAGTCTTAGCTTAGACATTTTTTAGACTGACTGCAGAACAAACCCCTGATGGTTCAGACAAAAGAGTTTGCCTGCAATGCAGGAGACCTGAGTTCAATCCCTGGGTTGGGAAGATCCCTGGAGGAGGGCATGGCAACTCACTCCAGTATTCTTGTCAGGAGAATCCCCATAGACAGAGGAGCCTGGGGAGTTAAATCGTCCATGGGGTCGCAAAGAGTCGGACATGACTGAGACTAAGCCCAGCTCAGCAGAACAAAGCAGATATCCTACTTGCAGTGTAAGTAAAAACAGAGATTAAAAACTACAGCCTATTTAGGAATCCAAAAATAAGTTCACTACAGGTGACTCTCTGGAAGGGAAAAGTTGAGAAGTGTGAGTAGATTGTGAGAGAAACGTCTCTCTCAACTCTTACACCCCCGCCCCCCATGTGTCGTATATTTGATATAAGGAAAAGAGCGTTTTAGGCTTGTCAAAGACTTAGATTCTAGTTCTGACTGCCTATTGTGACCTTTGGTAAGCCACTGAACAGTATGTATGTGAGAGTTCTGAACTGCTTGGGTTAATTCTTCGTGGGTCTGCCATTTGCTAGCTCTGTAATTTTGTGTTGTTATTCAAACTTTCTAGAATATAGCAGGGGCTCAGTAAGTGTTAGCCAACTGTTACCCACTCGGGCACAAAGCTTCCAGCACCCGCCCTTTCCCTTTTCTCTTTCTCTTCCGCTCTCTCCTTCTTCCTCCCATTCTAAAGGGCTCCCTTGCTCCCTCTGCGGGCCGACGGCCACAGTACCAAGCCTTCTGGTTGCTATGGGTACCGAGGTAACGCGGTAACCAAGGAGACCAAGGCGGAAGCTCTGGGCTGCTGGCTGCGGCTTGCTAGAGTGACGCCGACGTCTGGGGGCTCCAGGTGGGTCGGCTGGTTGCGGTGGCGGCGGGCGGTGGGCTTCGCAGTCGGCTTAGCGGGCAGCGCGCTGGGTGTGGGTGGTGCAGGAGCGGGTGGGACAGCAGGAAAGGAGACTGGACTCCGGGGGAAGCTGGGGGTGCAGGTCCAGCAGGTGTTAGTTGAACACCTGCCGTGTGTCTTACACTGGGCCAGGCACGCGGGCTGCAGGAAGTGGCTTGACTTCCGGAGTTGAGCGTCTTTTCTCCAAACAAAAGACTTTACAGGCAGTGATGCTATTGGATTCATGAACGAGGGTGAACCCCAGATAGTGAAACGTGGGGCTTCTTCACATCACTTGTACCCTTTCTATAACGCAGACTTTTGGAAAGAAGTTTTTGAATCTTGAAAAATTTGGTGCCCTGACAAATCATTTTCACGCCCCTTTTGTAACCTTCCTTCTTCCCAGGCAGCCACATGCAGGCACTTCATTCTTAGAAGTCAACTCTTCCCAAGTAAAGATCTCGGTGAGGGGTGCCAGATTCCTGAGAAATCTGAAGCTGTGGGAGTTTTTTCTTCCTCGTCAGCGTTAGAGGAGCTCAGATAAATATTTCACTTACGTGTGTTTATATATGGAGGTAGCAAGACGTTAAAAAAGTACAAAGTTAGCTACCCAGGATTAGAACATGCTAACTGTATGTTTATGGAAGATGAAACACACACACACACAAACACACACACACACACACACACACACACACACACACACACACACACACACCCCTACCTCTACTTCCCTCTAGCACCTTGCCTAGAGTCTGCTAGAGGTCTGTCCTGACCTCCCATAGTATTGCCAGTTGTGTCACAAATTAATTATTTGAAAGAATCTCAGTCCTTTATTTCCTTGAAATCACTAATACTTCCCACAATTACTTGCTTTTAAATTTTTTCCTACCTCCATCAGAGTGTAAGTTTAATGAGGGTTAGTACTATCCTTGCCTGGTTCACTTTGTTCCTCAGTGCTTTACCTGGTATATGACACATGGAAAAAAGAAAACAAAATGGGTGTGTTTGGTTTAATTTTTTTTTTCCGTTGGGTAGATTGTTCATTGAATTTAAAGCAGTGGGAAAAAATTAAATACTAAAAACTAGCACATTATTGGAGAAGGCGATGGCACTCCACTCCAGTACTCTTGCCTGGAAATCCCATGGACGGAGGAGCCTGGTGGGCTGCAGTCCATGGGGTCGCTAGGAGTTGGACACGACTGAGCGACTTCATTTTCACTTTTCACTTTCACGCATTGGAGAAGGAAATGGCAACCCATTCCAGTGTTCTTGCCTGGAGAATCCCAGGGACAGGGGAGCCCGGTGGGCTGCCGTCTATGGGGTCGAACAGAGTCGGACACGACTGAAGAGACTTAGCAGCAGCACGTTATTACTGATAGTACACTGTGTGTGGGCACTGTACTAATTGCTGGGGATTCAAAATTCAATGGTAGGTCTGCCTTCAAATATTTGGGATACTTGGGGAAATAACCTTTATATAAGCAAAGCAGAAAATAAATAAATAAAAACACATGACAGCATATAGTAGTAGCAAATGAGTGTAATACACATTATTACACATGTTCTTACAGGAGAGAATCTCATTTCTAATGGAAGAAACCTTCATGATAGAGGTGGCCTTTGAACTGGGCACTGACAAAATAAAAGTTGGTGAGCTGAGAAAGTGGAAAATAAGGCATAAGGCTTAGGAAGATTGGAATGCATAATGCAGGATCTTAACTACTAAGCAGAGTAGCTAGGTATTTTTCCCCTGTGTTTAGGGGGAACCATTTAGAGACTAAATACATGGGAGCAATTTGTTATGCACTAGGGTTTCAGTGGTGTCTAAATAAATTGCTGTAAAATTTAGAAAATAGTTTTGGTCAAACAGTTCTTTTTATGACAGGTTAAGTGTACAACAGTGGGAAAAATCTGAATGATATAGATTAGTTATTTTAAGTTGTAGATTTTAAATCCAAAGAGGATCTAACAGGACTGAGAATAAAATCATAATTTCTGGTTTGTCACCAATCTTTGATGGGTGCCTTAATTTTTCCAGGCCTGAAAGATGTTCACAAGAGAACACCTTGGATAACAGTGGCATGTATGAGAACGGATGGGAGAAATAGACTATCAATATATAAAAGGACTTAAGTTTCTAAAAGGTATGGTTTATAAATTTAGAACTTATTATATGTAATCACATAAAGTTTTAGTTGATATAGAGGTAATAGTAATTATATATTACTTTATTATTATGCCTTTCAAATGACTTTTTAAGCTCCAGAAGAGTTTAAGTCTGACCCAGAGGCTCATTATGTTAAAAATAGACTTGAAATCAGAGCAGCTATGAATAAAGCAGAGCCTTGCTGCTCCCCTCACTTACTTCTCAAGGTAGTTTCTAAGACTACCCCTTTCCCTGAACCCTGAACTCTCTGAAGCCCTTTAGGAGCTCACAGCTTTATAGCCATGAATCAAAGACCTTTTGTTTGATATTCTGCAAATTAGGGACGAGGAGGCCCACAGCATCTTACAATGGATAAACAAAGAGGCTCAGACCCCTCTCACACAAAGGTCTCTTGAGTGTAAACTTGGTATCTTTTAATATTATCATTTTTATTTTATTGAAAAAATATATTAAAATGTAGTTCATTTACAGTGTTGTGTTGATTTTCAGGTATACAGCAAAATAATTCAGATATATATATATATATATATATATATATATATGCTGTTTTTTAGATTCTTTCCATTATAGGTTATTACAAGATATTGAGTATAGTTCTCTGTGCTATGCAGTAGGTCCTTGTTGGTAATCTATTTTGTATATAGTAGTCTGTATATTTTATCCTTTCTCCTACCCTTTCCCTTTTGGTAACCATAAGTTTGTTTTCTATGTCTGTGGGTCTCTTTCTGTTTTGTAAGTAAGTTCATTTGTATCATTTTTTTAGATTCCACATATAAGTGATATCATATGATATTTGTCTTTATTTTCCCCTGGTGGCTCAGACAGTAAAAATTCTGCCTGCAAAGCAAGAGATCCAGGTTCGTTCCCTGGGTCAGGAAGATTACCCCAGAGAAGGGAATTGCTACCCACTCCAGTATTCTTGCCTGAAGAATTCTATGGCCGGAGGAGCCTGGTGGGTTACAGTCCATGGGGTCGCAAAGAGTTACACACTACTGAGCAACTAACACTTTCAGTACTTCACTTAGTATTATAACCTCTAGGTCCATTTCATTCCTTTTTTATGGGTAGTAACATCCCATTGTCATTTTCACAGGACTACTTTTCAGTTTTAGTTAGAAATTATTTTAAAAGGGTATCTTACCCCTTGATGTAAAGCTGAACTTTTTCAGTTTTTTGTAAATGAACCTGCACATAGAAGGTAAAAAGTGGGTGACTTAGGTACCATTTAGTGCTGTGAGGGAGTGCTTAATTATCTTAATTGGCTGAAATATTGAATGCAGCCATGATATTAATCCCTGGTTTACTTTCAGGGCCTATGGTAGGAGAAAATGACATGTGCTTATTTAGTAGGCCACTCACAAGCACAAGATATTATGCTATGGATCATGTGTTTATAGTCCTTTCTTTAGCTTTTAAAAAAGATGTTAATTTTAAAATATTATATATAGCATAATATTATATTTTAATATTAAAATATATTGCATATGTAATACATATGCATTTAAAATAAGGATCATATCAGACAGATAAAATATTACCTTTTTTATTAATTTAAGCAGTTTTAATTAAATTCATTTTCATTTAACATTTCTTGCTTGGGTCTTTAATTTCTTAGTACAATGGTAAACATTTTAATCTATTCAAAATAGCTTGCTTATTAGACCCCTTTAGTATGTGTTAATGGAGAAGGCGATGGCACCCCACTCTAGTACTCTTGCCTGGAAAATCCCATGGATGGAGGAGCCTGGTAGGCTGCAGTCTACCGGGTCACTAAGAGTTGGACACGACTGAGCGACTTCACTTTCACGCATTGGAGAAGGAAATGGCAACCCACTCCAGTGTTCTTGCCTGGAGAATCCCAGGGACGGGGGAGCCTGGTGGGCTGCCATCTATGGGGTCACACAGAGTCTGACATGACTGAAGCGACTTAGCAGCAGCAGTATGTGCTAAAGCAAGGAAAAATCCTTATTTATTGACTTTTAAATCTTCAAGTCTAAGATTATCTGGATGGTTAGAAGAATCAACTAACCTTAGAAAAGATAAGTTTTCCATTACATGAAAACAGTGGTTTCCCAAATAGCGCATTCTGCCAATGGTGTGATGGTAAATTGTCTTTGCCTAGGGCAACTTTTGAATACTTTGAATTTCCATTAGTAAATTTCTTGTTTCCATTTTGTGATGGCAGGCCTCGATCTTTGGATTGCTTTCCCAAAGTGGGAACTTATGAAAAAGGATGATTTAGAACATCATAGGCTGGGGGGTTCCCTTTTCTCCACACCCTCTCCAGAATACATTGTTTGTAGATGATTTTGATGATGGCCATTCTGACTGGTGTGAGGTGATACCTTCACCGTTGTAGCTTTGATTTACACTTCTCTAATAATGAGCATTATTAATCATCTTTTCATGTGTTTATTGGCCATCTGTCTATTGGTGAGAATGTCAACTGATGCAGTCATTATGGAAAACAGTATGGAGATTCCATAAAAAACTAGGAATAAATCTACCATATGACCCAGGAATTCCTCTACTGGGCATATACCCTGAGAAAACCACAATTCTAAAAGACACATGTACCCCAGTGTTCATTGGAGCAATATTTACAATAGTCAGCACATAGAAGCAACCTAGATGTCCGTGAGAGATGAATGGATAAAGAAGTTATGATGCTTTTATACAATGGAGTGTTAGTCAGCCATAAAAAGGAAAGAGTTTGAGTCAGTTGTAATGAGGTAGATGAGCCTAGAGCCTCTTATACAGAGTGAAGTCAGAAAAACGAGTATCATATGATAACACATATATATGGAAGCTAGAAACATGGTACTGATGAACCTAGCAGAGAACAGACTTGTGGACACAACAGAGAAGGTGAGGGTGGGATGAACTAAGAAAGTAGTATTGAGATACATACACTGTCATGTGTAAAATAGTGGGAAGTTGCTAAATAACACAGGGAGCCCAGCCTGGTGCTCTGTGATGACCTAGAGGGGTAGAATGGGGAGAGGCTCGGGAGGCTCAGGAGGGAAGGGACATATACATATAATTATGACAAATTTGCATTGTTAGATGACCCAAATCAACGCAATACTGTTAATTGACTTTTCACCAATTAAAAAATAAAATGAGAAACAAAAACAAACAAAATACATGAGCCATTCTGGGTCATATTTTGTATTTGTATCGGGGGATAACAAAGTTGAGGACAGAAAAATGATGCAGTCTAGTAAATCAGGGAACAAGAAAACTTTCCAAGCAACTACTGAACTTTTGCTATTCAGTTATAAGAAAAAAAAAAGATCAAAGGACGTATGGAATTATGAGGTTTGCATAATAGTTTATCTGTATTTCCCTGGTTCCATTAGGAGACTAAAGTTTTGTGCTTTGGTAGTCTTCCTACTCGCGTTGTTATATCCTTATTGTCCAAAGAAAGGTGACTAATTCTCTGTTGGTTTTAGGAAAGGAAATAGGCAGAACAGCATGACTCACAATTATAATTTTCCTTTTTTCTTCATGCAAGAAAATTGACTCATGTGTGTGACTTGATAAAACCTTTAATTGAGAAGAAGCCTTACTAATTGCATTCAGTGAAGCAAAATGCCCACTGAATAAGACTATTTATTGGTTAAGTAACATTATCAGCAGAGCTGTAAATCTGAATTATCTCACCCTAATGAAATTTACAGATTTTTCTTTCATTCATTTCAGTCTTCATGTATCCATTCAGCTTTATGCATAATGTACATACACATATAAAATTGTATTGTATATATCAATGCATAAATGAAACTAAGTCAATTTAAGTTATTGTAATTAATCAGACATATTAATTTGGGGCATTCTTTTTTTTTTTAATGATAATGATAATGATTGCATTATGGAACTTTTCATGGAAAACTTACTGACAGTAGACTGAGGATCTGGCAGTTGGGTTTCTGATAAAAATCAAAAAGGGATACATAGACTATGTTACTCTATGTTCTAGAATTTTTTAAAAGGTATCTTTTGTAGCCTCTGTTTGATAGAAATGAGACGAAAAGTTTCACCTACAAAGAAAGGATAGGAGCAAACCAAATTTGGTTTTTCATTCCTGTGATTTCTTTAGTTCTCTTTGACACTGATTTCAGCTTTGAAAGACAGGACTGGGTGGTGGAGAAATGAGTCTGAGTTTGATGTCTCTCCTAGTACTTTCTCCTTTCAAAATGTCCCACGGTGTTGTCTTTATTTGTGTGATTTTTCCCTTTGATTGTGAGTTCTTTGAGGGAAGAAGCCATGTCTTATTTACCATTGTGACTTCAGGACTCGCAATATGCATCAGAAAGGAGCAGCTGAATAACTGTTGATTGAAGGCACAAATAAACCTAGTCTTATTATATAGCCATTATGTTACTTACAATGTAAAATTATTTTGTATAATTCCGTTTTGGAATTCTCTTCAAAGAATAAATTCCTTCAGAATTTTTCCAAAGTAGTAAAAATCTATCCTTCCAGGCTTGATTTGATTTCTGGAAGCAAGTAACTTGAAACTAGATTTGAGTGAACAGAACAGTTGCTCCTGCTGGACAGTATAATTTTTAGTTTTGAATGAGGAATAGCAAAGTAGATTTGTGTGTTTGTGGACTCAGCAGACAGTCTCAGAAGAGACATTCCAAAAATGTTTTATCAGTGGTTGCATCATTGAAATTATAAAATAATCCCCCAGAGATTTGATTCATTCGATTGTGTGGACAATAGATTTACACTTAATTATTCCTATTTTGTTATACTTGATAGTGTATTTACTCAGGGTTGGGAAGATCCCCTGGAGAAGGGAAAGGCTACCCACTCCAGTATTCTGGCTTGGGAAATTCCATGGACTGTATAGTCCATGGGGTCGCAAAGAGTCAGACGTGACTGAGCGACTTTCACTTCACTCACTCCTATTCTGATGTCGTCTCTCCTGAGTCTTTGAGCAAAGCTTCCAGATTTATTTCCTCTTCTTCCTTATAAAATTTTCATACTGAATTAAGTAAGTCAGACAAAGGAGAAATATCATATAACATCCTTTATACGTGGAATCTAAAAAGAAATGATACAAATGAACTTACTTACGAAATGGAAAGAGACCTACAGACTTGCAGAACTAACTTATGGTTTCAGGGTTGGGGAACAGATGGGAGAAAGGGATAGTTGGGGAGTTTGAGATGGATATATACACACTGCTGTGTTTAAAATTGATAACCAACAAGGATCTACTGTATAGCACATGGAGCTCTGTTCAATGTTGTGTGGTGGCCTGGATGGGATGGGAGTTTGGGGGAGAATGGTTACACGTATATATGTGGCTAGGTCCCTTCGCTGTTCACCTGAGGGTGTCACAACATTGTTTGTTAATCAGCTATTGAAGAAAGTGAAGGAAGTGAAGTCACTCAGTCGTGTCCGACTCTTTGCGACCCCATGGACTGTAGCCTGCCAGGCTTCTACATCCATGGGATTCTCCAGGCAAGAATACTGGAGTGGGTTGCCATTTCCTTCTCCAGGGGATCTTCCCGACCCAGGAATTGAACCCAGGTCTCCCGCCTTGGGCGCAGATGCTTTACTTCAGTACAAAATAGAAAGTTAAAAAAAAAAAAGTTTTGTAAGGAACTCTCATTAGCTACATTCTGTATTCTGCTTTCCAAATGCTTTTTAGGCACTTAAGTCACCCATACTGGGCCTCAGCCTACATTTCCAAATTTACACCTACTTTCCCCTCTCCATTCAAGAGCTGCTTTCCCCCCCGCAGTGAGGAAAGTTCATCCAGTCCACATGTTCATATATTAGCCTCCTTTCACATTAAAGCCCCAGGTTAAACGCTAGCCAGCTTGAATTCTCTTCTTTGGCTCCCTTCTTATATCTGTAAATTTTATAGCCTCTGTAATTCCTACCTTGTTTTATGGTGTTTATATATAGGTCTTTTGTGCCCTGTTTGACTCTACACTATGGGAGCCAGAAAGCAGATCTTCTCCTTGAGTCCTTCATATCTCTCAGTTTAGTGCTGTGCATATAATAGAGCCTTAATAAATATTTGTAGGGGTTATAGCACATATATAAAATGATGGTATCAGATAGTTTGAGTCTTTATACTATGGACTCCATGATATTGCCTCTTATATTTAAAAGTGTCTGAACTTTGAAAGTTTTTATTCATATAAAAATCTAATAATTGTGCATATGCTGTGATTAGTTTCTCAGTTGTGCCCAACTCTTTTGCGACCCCATGGACTGCAGCCCGCCAGGTGCCTCTGTCCTTGGGGATTCTCCAGGCAAGAATACTGGAGTGGATTGCCATGCCCTCTTCCAGGGGATCTTCCCAACCCAGGGATCGAACCCAGGTCTCCCGCATTGTGGGCGGATTCTTTACCAACTGAGCCACCAGGGAAGCCCAATAGTTGTGCATGCGATTCAGTAATTCAGCGTTACAGAGTAAATGATTCTAGAACCTCGAATAACTTGGATACTCAGGAAATAGGGTGTTCTGAATAACTTAATTTTCTGGTTAACTTGAGTTAGGCAAAAAATCTTTTTTTGTTTCATTTCTTGTTGAAAAATTCTTTCTCAATATGCTAATTTCTGATGGTAGCAGAGTATTGTTACAGTTTTTTGATAAATGAGATTATTAGACTGCCTTAGGGTAATTACTGCATACCTTAATTCTTATTTTACATTAATATATATATATATATATATATATATATATATATAAAGTTTTTGAGCTTGAATTGTGTTTCTAAGGTTCTTTTCACTATATTTAGCTCTGGATTTTATTTTTGGCTGGGAACAAATATCTGATATATATTTTTGTAATCTTAATCATAGAAAGAGTCAGAATATGTGCTTTTTTTGTTTTAATGATTTTATTCTTCATTTTCAGTTGAATGTTTCCGCAGTCTTGTGCTATGTAATTTTTGGTAAAATTTTTGTTCCATCAGATATGTTATAGCTATAGCTATATTAGTATGTAGTTATTTGTATAACTTATATATAGCATATATAATAATTTCTTGTTGCTTAACCTTTGATTTGACCTCTTCTCTTAAAATTATTTCTGGTTTAAAATTTTTCCTGAATTATATGTAGTTTCAAATCTTTAATGTAATCATTTTACCTCTGAAGTAATTCTTTTGCCTTTGTTACTTTTTCAGAAGTTTTCACAAATCACAATAATTTTTAGGTAATACTAAGAAAATCATGAACACCAAAGATTTTGTGGTTCTTCCATGGGGAAAACCTGGAAGTTCTGTAAAGCTAAAATATAAGTAAGTGCATATATGTTTATTACTTAAGTAGAAGAAGTTGCAAAAGTTTCTATGTATTATAATTTAAATACTTTTCATGTGAAGCTGTTAGAGTTGAAGTAAAATTTTGTGAATTCTCATCTCCATTTTCTTCACATTGCTATATTTTTATAAGAGAATAGATTTGAAAGATTATAAATCTATTATGGTTTAAAATGAGACTAAAAATATTTATGGCACAAGAATCTATGCGAATTGGGACCATCAACTATTGAAGCAATTTAACAGAAAGTTACTAATTTTACTAACACGTATTCAAAATTATAAAAGAATCACCCTGAAGAACTGAAAGCAATTGAAATTGAGAGAGACTGTCAAGGTGAGAAACCTTTAAACGGGGAAAAGAAATCACTAACTAAGCTGAGTTCCCTGCACTCTACAGCAACTTCCCTCCCATTAGCTATTTTACACATGGTTCAGTTCAGTTCAGTCGCTCAGTCGTGTCCGACTCTTTGCAACCCCATGAATCGCAGCACGCCAGGCCTCCCTGTCTATCACCAACTCCTGGAGTTCACTCAAACTCATGTCCATCAAGTCAGTGATGCCATCCAGTCATCTCATCCTCTGTCATCCCCTTCTCCTCCTGCCCCCAATCCCTCCCAGCATCAGAGTCTTTTCCAATGAGTCAACTCTTCGCATGAGGTGGCCAAAGTAATGGAGTTTCAGCTTCAGCATCATTCCTTCCAAAGAACACCCAGGGCTGATCTCTTTTAGAATGGACTGGTTGGATCTCCTTGCAGTCCAAGAGACTCTCAAGAGTCTTCTCCAACACCACAGTTCAAAAGCATCAATTCTTTGGCAATCAGCCTTCTTCACAGTTCAACTCTCACATCCATACATGACCACAGGAAAAACCATAGCCTTGACTAGACGGACCTTTGTTGGTAAAGTAATGTCTCTGCTTTTTCATATGCTATCTAGGTTGGTCATAACTTTGCTTCCAAGGTGTAAGCGTCTTTTAATTTCATGGCTGCAGTCACCATCTGCAGTGATTTTGGAGCCCCGCAAAATAAAGTCTGACACTGTTTCCACTGTTTCCCCATCTATTTCCCATGAAGTGATGGGGCCAGATGCCATGATCTTTGTTTTCTGAATGTTGAGCTCTAAGCCAACTTTTTCACTCTCCTCTTTCACTTTCATCAAGAGGCTTTTTAGTTCCTCTTCACTTTCTGCCATAAGGGTGGTGTTATCTGCATATCTGAGGTTATTGATATTTCTCCCGGCAGTCTTGATTCCAGCTTGTACTTCTTCCAGCCCAGCATTTCTCATGATGTACTCTGCATATAAGTTAAATAAGCAGGGTGACAATATACAGCCTTGATGTACTCCTTTTCCTATTTGGAACCAGTCTGCTGTTCCATGTCCAGTTCTAACTGTTGCCTCCTTACCTGGATATAGGTTTCTCAAGAGGCAGGTCAGGTAACGTAATGTATCTATTTCAGTGCTACTCTCTCAGTGAGTATACCTATGGCTAATTCATGTTGATGTATGGCAGAAACCAACATAACATTGTAAAGCAATTATCCTCTCATTAAAAAGAAATAAATTTTAAAAAAAATTATAAAAAAATATATCAATGACTACCCTTGCACTTTTCAATGTTAAAGGACATTACCTTGAGTCAGTTCTCCTAGGAAGGGTACCTTCTGTCCTAGATTGCCTGGAAGATGCATTCAGCCTGAACCAAACAATTCTGGGTATTGTGGGAATTTCAGGACTTGTAGGGGTACCAAAAGGTTCAATGTACTCTTTCCCTTTGAGGTCATCTAGAATCACTGGAAATTTCCAAGGCCTTTGTCTCAAATATTATTCAGAACCAGCCAGCATGGGCTAGGGGCAGAGTATTGATATTTTAATTTTAGTTTCTGAGTTCCTTGATCCAGATCAATAGTACTGTGGTTACTTAGTGTCTTCAGAACTTTCCTAACTGTCACTTCACCTTTGAGATATTGTGTGTAAAAGCGTTGTGTCAACTGGAAGATGTTATATGGCATTATCATTATTAGGTTTATTAGCTTTTGGTAGGGAATGGAGCTATCTAATTGCTAGTATTGCCAATTTTCCTTTTTTTAATGCAAAAGAAATGGGCCGTGCATTTTGGTGATATGTTTTAAGTCTGTGTGTATTTACCTTTAAACATTCATTCAACGTTTGTTAAGTACACATATTCTACACACTGTGCTAAGGAATGATGGATACAAAAGAAAGAAGTCACAGTCTTTGCCCTCAGGTAGCTTGTGGAGGATGCGAATATATAGAATTGTATCTACAGAGTCATATGAAACATGGTGTGATATTAAAGCACAGGCAGTTATGAGAATATAGCCCAAACTGCTAGGGCAGATGTGAGGAGGTCTTGTCTGAAAGATGCAGTTACTTGGGTGGTTACTGGGTGAAATGTGTGCAAAGGCACACAGACACGTAGTCTGGCGACTTTCAGGCATAGCCAGTTCGCTAAGATTTATAGAAAAAAATTGGAGAGAATTGCAAGTCACCTAGTTAATAAATTAATTTGTATGCCACACTAAGGAGTTTAGGATTTGTCTTGGAGATGAGGGGGAGTCACTGTTCCCTGGCCTGTATGTCTCCTTGATTCATCCATGATTCACAACCTATAGAAACCAGGCTTGGATCCCCCATTCTAAGGTCATTGCTCTGGAGTTTCTTTTCTTGCTCTTTCCTTGTTCCAAGTTTTTTTTATTTTTGTTTGTTTGACATTGTCTTCACAGGTGTCTTAATATTGTCTGACATGTTAGAGTTCTCCAACTCCTGTCTCTGTTTCCCAGCCTCCACACAGTTTTAGTGGGTTGTTTCTGCCTCTCAGATTTGCTGTGTTGACATGGTCTTTGTAGGATCAACTTCAGGGTCTGCCCTTCTGGGTCTGCTGTCTCCAGGAGGAATCTTCTATCTTGTTTCAGATCCACAGAAGCCCACAGAATCAATTTGACCACTTGGTCAGGAGGCTAGTTCCTTTTTTACCACAGTGAGATTTTCCAAAACATTAAGATTTTGTAAGCAAATAAGTGACACAGTCACATTTGTGCTTTTTGAACTCTTTCTCTGGAGGCCATGTGGAAAGTGTTGTAAGCTACTGAGACTTTGGGCCAATAATTCTGAACTGTGCCCACAGCCTACCCAAGAGTGACCTCGTTCAGGAAACAGCTCCTAGGGTTAGCTCAGGTTTCTTCCTTTTCCCTTCCCTGATCGGTTTTTAGGTCCAGTTAATTCTGTTTCCTTATAGTCCTCGAATGTTGCCATTTTTGTCCCCACTGTCTCCATCTAGTCAGACCAGCACAATATTAATAGTCTCTTAACTGGCTTCCTTACTCAGCTTTGCACCCTCTAATTAATATTCCATGTGAAGAAGGCTGAGCCCCGAAGAATTGCTGCTTTTGAACTGTGGTGTTGGAGAAGACTCTTGAGAGTCCCTTGGACTGCAAGGAGATCCAACCAGTCCATTCTGAAGGAGATCAGCCCTGGGATTTCTTTGGAAGGAATGATACTAAAGCTGAAACTCCAGTACATTGGCCACCTCATGCGAAGAGTTGGCTCATTGGAAAAGACTCTGATGCTGGGAGGGATTGGGGGCAGGAGGAGAAGGGGACGACAGAGGATGCGATGACTGGATGGCATCACTGACTCGATGGATGTGAGTCTGAGTGAACTCCGGGAGTTGGTGATGGACAGGGAGACCTGGTGTGCTGCAGTTCATGGGGTCGCAAAGAGATGGACACGACTGAGCAACTGAACTGAACTGAACTGAACTTTCCATTTATCTCCCTGGACTTGGGGTCATATCTTTGACTCACTTGCTCTTTGGTGACTCATCGCTATCTCTGAATTATTTCCCTTTCTTATCTTCTTTATTTTTATTTTGGTTCCTTGCCATAGCACACATACCCAAGTGGCCCACATTGCTTAATTATAATAAAGCACCAATGAAATAATGAAAAGATTTAAACTCATGACAGATAATGAAAACTAGAGAACTAGGTTGCTTTACTTCTACAAAGCAGAGAGAGTGAGTGACTAATGCTGACAAGAGAACAGAGTTGTAAGACAAAGGAAATCAAGCTGTCAAAAGCTTGATGAGACTCAGACATTATTACAGAATCTTCTGTACAGGAATCTGTTAGGGGGCTCTGCTCTATCCTCAGAAAGTTTTCTTTTTGTTGCTTTCCTTTGTGGAAACAATCAGTGGTGCTTGCCTCAGTTTCCATTTATCCCTTTGATGGCTCCTCAACCAAAACTCTTAACAGGTGCTTTTTGCCTAATAGGCCCCAAGCAAACTCTTCTCTCTTTCTTTCTTTCGTATTGTACATGCATGGCATAAAGGTAGAAATTTATTGAAGTTTTCCAAGATGATTTATTTAGCAAAAATATGTATTCTGCCTATACAGAATAGTTATTTTAAACACTGTGATTCAAACTACTTGAATCCTTTGAAGGCAGTATGAAAATTAGAAAATGATTTTTAGTTTATTTTCTATTTGTGTGTCATGGATATTTGTGCATATATAAAGACATAGCTCATGCATAAAGTGAATATAATTTGAAACTTCTAGCAATGTATTATGAAAAACAAAAGTCCAAGATTTGAAGTTGTACCTTGCTTGAGGAGAATATTAATTGATGGCAAATGCTAGCTTTAAAAACTGTATTTCAAAGACAAAAAAGGAAGTAGTTAAAATATGCTATCACATATTTATTACTCCTAATTTTAATTAAATTTTTTAGTAAGGACAAATAGGACTATAAAATTATTTTGCCTTTTTTCTTTTTTTTGGAAGGGTTTGTTTGTTTACCTCAAATGAAATTTTACATTTAAATCATCTGCACTTAAATCTTGTTCAGAAATGCTCAAGAACTGAGAATGGAGAAAGTGCAACTAGAGTTGGAGAACCAAGAGATGGAAAAAAAACTACAAGAGTTCCAATTAACAAGGAACAAAGAAAAGGAAGAACGAGGGTAGGTGACACTTTTAAAGAATTTTAGAGAAATAAACTGATCTCCTCATTATAAGCTGAGGTCCTTATGTCAACAACTGTTTTATGTTTATGTCAAGAACTTCCAGTTCTTCCCTGGTGACTCAGACAGTAAAGAATCTACCTGTAATGCAGGAAAGCCGGTTTCGATCCCTGGGTCAGGAAGATCCCCTGGAGAAGGGAATGGCAACCGACTCCAATATTCTTGCCTGGAGAATTCCATGGAGAGGAGCCTGGCAAGCTACAGTCCCTGGGGCAGCAAAGAGTCAAACATGACTGAGCAATTAACACGTTCACATCTAATAAGCAGAGCATTGGCTTTTTTTTTTTTTTTTTTAAGAAAAACTATTTTTATATTGGAGAGCATTGGTTTAATCAAAGATATTTCAATGAGGTACATCATCCCAGGTGACAAAGTTTATTGTGTGTCTTGGTGTTCTTATCCTAATGATCCAATGGCCAGTTCTCTCTTTTTTATTGTTGTTTTGGGGGTTTTGTTTTCTCTTGTCTTTTTATTGTTTTGTAAACTTCACTGCTTTGGACTTAGTTTGGGCTCCTCAGCGGACTATGAATATATCTGTGAAATGGAGTTCCTGAAATTAGCCCCCAAGAGTGGTTTCCATTAGTGGAGGAACCTTTTCTAGGTGTTTTCAAAAATGTTCTAAAGCTTGACTGGGTTTTCAGAATACTAAAATGCTTTTCTAAGGTCACATAGATAGTAAATGTCGTAGTCCAAATGAGAACCTGCCACTCACTGGTCAGGAAGATGAAAGTTTGGTTTTCCAGTCTTGGTTTTATTATTTATTAACTCTGTGATCTTGAGCAACTTTTTTTCTTATTATTATTTAAAATGGGACTTGAGGTCCCTGCTGTTGACTTCAGAGGATTTTGTGAGGCTCAAATGAAAGTGCCTTGAAACTATAAAATGAAACCTTTTGCCTTCTTAGCAATCTCTGTTACCTTTCACTGTGGGAACTAATTTGAAGTCTTAATAAGGCATTCATCACGTAGTCGATCTGCTGAATTTGGGTCATATTGCTTTGTTTCGTTTTTCTCTTTACATTTGTGAACACTTAGCTTTTAAAAGTACATGGCAATCTGTAAAATTTCTTATAAATCAGTAAAACTATCTTTAGTCATTGTAAATGTCTTTAAAAATGAAATTCTTCATCTGTGTTTGGACATTTCACTTTTATTCATTTCTTTTCAAATCTTCCAAATATAGTAGAGTTATATATTAGAATTACTGAGGCTATTGTGGCATTATTGATATTTCATTTTCATTTTGTGGTGGTCTGTTACATGTTAACAACTGAATTTCCATTTCCTGAAACAGGGAAAATATATTTGTTTTCATTAAAAGGAGAAATGTATTTAGTAATTACATTTTGTCTTCCATTGATATATATTGAAGGTCAAGTGGATACCATTGGAAATCTGGACAAGTAGGCAAATTGGGTAATCAATCATACACAATGTCACAAAATAAAGGAAATGTTATTAAGGTAAGAGAACACTATTTGAGTCTCAAGCAGTTTGCTAAGAATATATAAATTATTTTTTAAGATCTTGCCTTCCCTTCCATACTTAAGAACCTACAATTCTTATTTTTAAAAGCTTTACATATTATTGGATTTTGATTAAATTTTATGGGTTAATATGCAACTTTCACTGTTCAGATATGTTTTTGGTTTTCATCTGCACATTGAATTTTAAAAATTCACCTTCAGTTGAATTTTTCTAAATTCAGTTTCTCCTTTCAGTTCGGTTCTGGTTTTCAAGTATGGGAAGCAGAACAACATAGTTCTGTATTAAAGTGAAAGTGAGGTTATTTGATATAACAAATGACAGACTTTTTCTGCCTTTTTATTGTATCACATTTATTTAATATGTTCATGTTCTGCTTGAATAATAATTATTCTTAAGTTGTTGATTCCATGTGTGAAGATACCCGAGGGAAAACTGCTTTAAAATTTCCCAGCTATAGCATTTCTTTATCTTTACTATGTATTGTAAAATATAACATTATATTTAAGGTTAAAAGAATAGGAGTATCCTTATGTAATGAAAACTGTTTTGCTTCTCTATTCTTTAGTACAAGATCCGTGACTTTGTAAGTTTTAACTTATAGAGCTTTTTCCTTTTTATGTACCTATCATTAAACTTTCATTGGACCAGTTGGCATCTACAAATACCTTATTTGGCACTTCTAGCCTTTTTGGCTTTGAAAAAGCTTTTTATTCTTTACTGTCTTTCTCTTACTGAGATATGTGACTTTAATTTTTGAGTTAAAAGTTTTATAATCCACTTTGCATTTTTCATTATCTTTCTGAGACATTGTTCCAGGCTTTAGATGTTGTTGTAAATATATTAAAAGTGCTGACTCTTTGTGATTATTGATTTATTTATTCAATAGCATTTATAAGTTCCTTCTTTGTCTCATAGTGAATTGTCCTTGTTCTCAAGGAGATCCTTATGTAATGTAGAAGACAAGGCACATATGAAAATATCTACAGGAAAAGTCACTATGTAATTTTTGCCATTTAGTGTATGAATCCTTTGTGCTTGGGAAATAATAGTTTACCTCTAAAATATGTGAGAGTGTGCTAGATATATTTGTTAGGAAAATTGATGAATAAGTCATAATGCCAGTTCCCATAAACCTCATAATTGAGTAGGAGGGTGAAAGCCTGGGGTAGGGTGGGGAGGCACAGAAGGTGGGAGATAAAGGAAGATTGGACAGGATGGGAGGAGGACTGAAAACCAGACTCTGAGTCTTGACTTTTTTCACTGGGTGAATGGAATTCCCTAAGAGTTTTGAAGGCAAGTTTAAGGTAATGATGTGTACTGGCTGATCTTCTCAACATCCAGTGCATTTGGAGTTTGTAAGTAGAGTAGAGAGCAAGTGATATTCACATTCTTTTGATCATGTACCATATCAATAAAGAATTCATTTTGAGAATGAACTTGCTATCCACAATTTTTTATTTGCTTATAGATATAATCTATTTATATGCATACTAATTTACTAATATGTCATGTGCATTGTAAAACAAAATATGGACATTAATCAGGGATGATATAAATATGAAGAGATGTTTCTTTTTCTCTCTTTGGTCTTCTCCTGAGCTCCCTCAGGCATGCATGTATGCTACTTTTACCACTGGTACAGAGACAGAGAGACTACTTACAAGACTATTAAAAGGTCCGATGAGAAGAGTTTGAATTAGAATGTAGCGAAAGAAATATAAAGGAAACATGGAACCAAACACAGTGAGAAAGGAAAGGAGAAGTAAAATATATAAGTGATATTCCAGAATGAATTGCCTAGGAGATAGAATAAATGATGGAGCTGGAGAAAAATTTCTGGTGTTTACATTTAGGCTTCTTCCTTCCTTCCCCCTTTTTCTTTTCCCAGACCTATTGAGGTCTGGTTGGCTAATAAAATTATATTTAAAGAGTACAACATGATGGTTTAATATACATATACATTGTGAATGGATTTCCCCCACTGAGTTAATTAACATATCCACATTTGCTTTAGTTTTTATAAGAACATTTAAGTTCTACTTGTAACAAATTTCAAAGACTTAGAGTTTTGTTTATACTCTAATGTGCTGGCTGAAGCTGAGAGAGTAAATGTGCCACCTAAGAATTTATAAAAAAGGAGAAGAAGGGTGTGAAGGATAAAGGGCAGGTATGAAGGATAAAGCTCAGAAAATATGGAGGCAAATAAAACTTTAATATTTGCTCACTACCTGTTTTTTACCAACCAACAGTGCTTATCCTGTTTTATCTCTTTGAGTGCTTATATCACTCTTCAGAGACAGTTGCTCTTTTTTACAGTTCCACAGATGAAGTAATTTAACACCGAAAGTTGAATAACTTGCTCATGTCAAAGGTCAGGGCCAAGATTTGGAATGCAGGTTTTCAGGTGGCTAGTTTGGCATCCCACTCCAGTACTCTTGCCTGGAAAATCCCACGGACAGAGGAGCCTGGTAGGCTGCAGTCCATGGGGTCACTAGGAGTCAGACACGACTGAGTGACTTCACTTTGACTTTCCACTTTCATGCATTGGAGGAGGAAATGGCAACTCACTCCAGTGTTCTTGCCTGGAGAATCCCATGGACAGAGGAGCCTGGTGGGCTGCCGTCTATGGGATCGCACAGAGTCAGACATGACTGATGTGACTTAGCAGCAGCAGCAGTTCTAAGATAATTTGCCAGCCCTCTAGCGAAAGGAGCCTGAGAAGAGAAAGAATGGGAGAAATAGAGTCAAAGTAATGTAATTTCATAGGAGATAAAAGTCAAAGAGAACATCTTTAGAAAAAAATGGAGAAGTCAGCTTTGACTGATGTATTTGTAATGAAAAAAGTTGAATATAGTTTTATTCCAATGTTTTTCAGCTGGGGGCAATTTTGTCCCCCAGGAGACACTTGGCAATATCTGGACATATATTTTGCTATCACCACTGAGAGGGATATTTTTGGCTAATGGTGTGTAGTGGCTACCAGTCAGGAGTACTGCTGAACATTAGACAATGAGCTGGGCAGCCCTCATAACAGAGAATTATTTGGCCTAAAATAGTGGTACCAAAGTCACAGAATCCTGTGCTAGACAATATAGATTAAAATCCTGACTCATGTAATTAGTTTTGTGATTTTAGACAAAAATTTAACCTTTTTAGACAAAAATCTAACCTGTAACCTTTCTTGGTCTTATGTTACCATGTTTGTAAACATGTGTAACAGTACTTGCTGACTACTTCACAGAGTTTCGAGCAGTGCATGAGATAATATGTGTGAAACCAATGTAACATGAACTGAAAATCATGTTAAAATGGTTATTTACGGAGAGTGAGAATTTTTAAAAACAATACATTTGATTTGATGGTTGGGTTGTCATCAGATGTAAGAATTTATTTCAAGTTGTTGAAAAAGAAAGACAGGTGGAAATGAGTAAAGGCTAAAGTTTCAGTGAACATGAGAGCAGAGGGCGATCTGTCAAGGGTTTAAGAGGCTCAAGGAAATACTTTATTATGTGGAAGACGATGGAGCCAGTTTGTAGCTGAGGGATAGGTTGACTAGTGGAGGAAACACTGAAGATTAAATCAGAGAGGTGTCAGTTGCTTGGGGCTTTGAAGAGGTGGCTCCTTGAGGAGGGCTTGACCAAAGGAAAGAAGGCACATTTCCTTGAGACAGGAAAGATGGAAAACAGGTGATAGTAATGGTACATTTTTTAGAGGTTGCTTTTGACAGGCAGTTGGAGAAGGCAATGGCACCCCACTCCAGTACTCTTGCCTGGAAAATCCCATGGATGGAGGAGCCTGGTGGGCTACATTCCATGGGGTCACCAAGAGTCGGGCACGACTTCACTTTCACTTTTCACTTTCACTTTTCACTTTCATGCATTGGAGAGGGAAATGGCAACCCACTCCAGTGTTCTTGCCTGGACAATCCCAGGGACGGCGGAGCCTGGTGGGCTGCCGTCTATAGGGTTGCACAGGGTCGGACACTACTGAAACGACTTAGCTAGCAGCAGCAGCAGCAGCAGTTTGACAGGCAGTGAGGCAGGAAGCTGCGGAAAAAGTCTTTTATAGGAAAACCTCAACCTTCTTAGTAAATTTGAAGGCAAGATCAACTGTTCATATTAAGGAAGGGAAATGGGGGTGAATTTGAGTTATTGGGAATGGAGAAGATCTGGAGTTGCCACTGTGGGAATTACGTTTGAGGTTTAGTAGCAAATGAGCAAATAGGTTGCTGAAGAGCCATAGGAGCCCAGTAGGCTTGTTCAGCCTGGATTTGTAGAGGACCCAGTAACTTAATGGGGCTGCCCTGGTGGCTAACATAGTAAAGAATCTGCCACCTGTGTGGGAGATCCAGGTTCAATCCCTGGGTCAGGAAGATCCCCTGGAGAAGTGAATGGCAACCCACTCCAGTACTCTTGCCTAGAGAATTCCATGGACAGAGGAACCTGAAAGGCTACAGTCTAAGGGGTCACAAAGAGTCAGATACAACTGAGCAACTGACACTTTCAGTTGCTATTATTTCATCACAGTGATAGGTAGTTATGGGATGTTTAAAAGGGAGGAGGTAAGGAGATTGTGGTTAGCGCTCAAAGAAAGTCTGGGATTTTGAAGGTGTGGTCATTCAGCTTGCTGCTTAGGTCCAAGGTTTGGTCATAATGGTCAGGGGGCTGAAGAGGCACTTTAAATATGCATAGCAGTCAGCGTGTAGGAGGGTTTTCAGCATCAGGATGTTAGGTGAACACAGACATTGAGTCTCCAAGACCATCACCTTAGAGAAGTGATGGAGAGAAATACTGAGCATACTGCTGAGGTTCAGGTGGAAGAGGATTCTGGGTACTGGTGAAGGCAGTGAGTGGATGGTGGGAACTTCAGTAGAGGCAACTTGGCTGAACGATGAGAGCAGAGCAGTGTTCTGGAAGCAGCACCGAGGAGCAAACAGGTAGAACATTTTCCTTCTCTCTGGGTAAGTGCAAGGGAATAGAAATGTAGCTAGTCCCTCTGGAGAGTCCTGTGGAGAAGGTTGTGTGTGAGAAAGGTGGGTCCAGTTACTGTGACCTGTTGGAAGAGATATGTTAAGGAAAGGTTTAAGGCATAATACAGTTAAATGACTAGTTAATAAGGGTTTCATGGAAGGGTGGGGCATCCTGGATGGAAGGAAAAGTAGTGGAGAATGGCAAAGGTTAAATAGCTAATTGGATTAAGAATGAGACTTTTGGAAAAAGTGGCTTGTAGAAGGCGCGAGGACCCAGCATGGCAGTTTTAGGACATTAGTGGCAGTTTGCAGGCATTTGTGAATGCTAGGGAGGCGGATGAAGACAGCATAGTCTGACCCCAATGGCCCAGAGGATATGTCTGAGCCGCTAAGCTGTCCTGGCCCCTGATGGGACCCCTTTAGCATCTCTTGGTGGAGGCATAAGTTGGCTAATGAGGTATATAGCTTCAGTATATTGAATTCCTGATGTTTTATGTATATACACATATATATCCTGGATGTATACATAAAACATCAGGAATTCAGGATATATCCGTATATATATATGGATATATGTATATGTGTATGTGTATGTGTTCTCAGTCATGTGAGCATTGAGTCCTGTGAGCATATAGTCCATGGGGATCACTGTTTGTGACCCCCATGGACTGTAGTCCACCAGGCTCCTCTCTCCATGGAATTTTCCAAGCAAGAATACTGAAGTGGGTTGCCATTTGCTACTCCAGGGGATCTTCCTGACCCGGGGACTAACCCATGTCTCATGTACCTCCTGCATTGGCAGGCAGATTTCCACTTTGCTACCTGGTAAGCTTTTGGAGTAGGGTTGGACCAGGGATACACACACACACACACACACGCATGAACAGCATGTGTTTGCGTATGTGTGTGTGTGTGTGTGTGTGTGTCCCTGGTCCAGCCCTACTCCACCCTCATCTTTTTCCCCAATAGATAAAAATCAGACTTAGGAGGAAATTCTATTTACCTAAAAATAGCAAGCTAGCAGTTTGTTCATTGAAATATTGTATGCAGTTTGATTCATTTGAAGTAAATATGGCTGTATTCACAGAGCTGAAAAATATTCACAATAACAAGAACAAGTTACAATATGTCCCTAATAATGGGTTCATTCAGCTTTAGTATGTCCATTCTGCCCAGGTAGCCTATAACCACATTTCAGTATATCATTAAGGTAATAATATTGCAGAATTTGGTTATGAAAAATGGGATTAAATTATCTGTAACTTGTATAACACTGCCAGTTTACAAATAAAAGTGTTATTCACATTAAAAATGATTATTTCAATTCTATTTTCTAGTCTGTTGTGTTTGGTACATAGCATCTGAGCAGCTCTTTAAAGAATGTGAGAAAACAAATGCTCTTCTGAAGCAAAACCACTGGATTTACTGAGAATAATTAGGCCTAAATTTTCAAAGATAACTGCAGTGGTACAAGCTGTAGACATAGAGGCAACCATTGTTCTCATATTCTCATGTGTGAATTGGGCAATTGAGCATGGAAATTGAAAACTGAAAATAAGGCATGAATCGACAGTGTGTGTGTAAGTGTGCACCATGCTCTGTGAATGTCTTTGTACTTCAGGTGTTGGTTTTAATAAGACCGAAGCAGGTACTTGCAATCAGCAAGTCTGTTTCATTTCTTAAAATCTGAAGATCCAAGGATTTAGGGAAAGTCTGGGATAACAAATAATATATTTGAAAAAGGCTATGTCTATGATGCTTAAATGCATAGTTTTCTAAATTGGGCAAATACAGATAATAATGTTAGCATTTTACAGTTTTGTGAGCAGAATAGCTCAGTCAGAATTCAGTTTAGATTCAGTCTACACAAATATTAGACTTTGTGTGTTTCAGAAAGATCAGAGATGGAAAAGGCATACTGAGCCTTTATAATATTTAAAAGCTAGTGCTTTCCTAAAATCATTTCATAGAGATGTGTAACTTTTGTTTAAAGATAATTTATGACTTTTTTTTCTGAAAATATATTTTCCTTTTGTGAATTTTCTCTTGACTTAATATATATTTGCAGTAAAGATGATCTATTATATTATTCTTTGAAAATGTTTGTTTTGTTCAAGATGCAGCAAAATGTTATGGCTTTATAGTATTTTTGTTAGTCACTTAAGCTTTGAATTATACCTGAAAAATAGTATCTATTTTGTTAATACAGTTTTCTGCTGGAAAAGTGAAATTAAAATTACTGAAGGAGCAGCTTCAAGGTAAACAGTTTACACTGTATTATTAGGTATTATAGATATAATTATTTTTTAACCTTTGACTTACATAGAAAGTTGAAGTTCTAAGACTATTCATGCAGTATAATGACTCTAAACCCCAAAATGTTGACTCTTTATCTGTGATATTCAAAATATATTTTATCTGTGTTTTGGGGAAGGGCATTTATTTTATATCAAAAACCAACTTATGATATGACTATAATAATAGTATTTTTGAAAGATGAAGACTTACATAGCATTGCTCCTTAAACTTTATTAATATAATATCTTAAACAGGAAGAAAATCCTAGCAGTATAAAATTATAAACTGAAATTTTACTCTAGGAAATTAAAAGAACATTGAAAATTGCTTTTTAAAAGGAATTTAAAAATAGCAAAAACAAAATTTGAATTTATGGTAATTCTAAAAGAAATGAGATTTCTAATATAGAGGATAAACATTTAACTTGAATAATTAAGATAATTTGATAGAATATGTTCTAGAAATACATATAACATTTATTGTAGACATTGTTCTGTATTGGCTTCAGTTTCATCCAGAAATGGGACAGAACGCTATAGGAATTCTATCCAAATCACAGTTTTTAGCATTCTGTAATTTTATGTGTCTAGTTCAATTGAGCTTACAGCAGAATGTGTATGGGTGGCTGTTTGTGGCCCCTGGTCACAGGGGGTGGGAGGGAGACTGTGGGCTCGCCAGTACTGGGGAGATTAAACTTGGCTACATGCCATTCTTATTGGGCACCTGATATGTATACACTATTTGAGAATATAGAAATGTTCATAATTTCCTTACTTCATCAATCAGAAAACTGAACATTGTATTTTAATGTGATTGGTCTTTGTTTATTTTTCCTTTCAGGACCAGTGAAACAACCACTAAATTATAAAATGGCAAATTCTTCTGAAAGTGACAAAGCCAAGATAAAAGGGAAGGTTTGCGGGCAGTGTGAGAACAAAGCTGCTCTGCTAGTACGTACACTGGGATAAAATCTTGGAGCAGAACTCTCACATGGGCTCATACACTTGTCCCGGCTTAAGCTGCTTTGGTAGCCACGCACTTTTCCTTCATGACCCTTGCTAAGAGTGAATTGTGCAGGCTGCTGGGAAAGGCCAGTGCTAAATGATGTGCTGAGTCTCAGCTCCTCATTCCTGTTTAAGAACATGACCTAATTCTTGTCTCTCTCCCTTGATCAAGCCTATCAGCACACAAATATGCTGCATTATTTCCCAAACCAAAGAAGAAATTCTTCTTTGATCCCCAGATCTGCTCTTGCATCCCTTTCAGTAACACTTCTGAAGAGTTGTCTGCACTTACTATCATTGTATTCTCTCCTCCCATTCTTTTTTTTTTTTTAATTAAGTTATAATTTACCTACTCTGAAATGGGAAGATCATAAATGTATATGTCCCCATCAAGAAAATATAATACCCCAGAAGGTTCCTTTGTACCTTTTCCAATTAATTCCCTTTACAAAACCAACTACAATTTTGATTTTTAGCAGCATACCTTTAGTGGTGCTAAATTTATTCTTGGAATTTATATAAATGGAATGATATAGTATATTTTTTCTGTGTAAGGCTTTGTTAGGTTTTTTTGTATTCTTGACCGCTGAGTTTTTGGAGTGCCACAGGGCTTAGTCCACAACCTCTTCTGTAGTCTATTTATGTGGTTCTTTAGTCATTTAGTCATGTTTGACTCTTTAGCGACCTAGTCCATGGGACTTTCCAAGCTAGAATATTACAGTAGGTTGCCATTTCCTTCTCCAGGGGATCTTCCTGACTCAGAGATCGAACTTGTGTCTCCTGCATTGACAGCCAGATTCTTTACTACTGAGCCAGCAGGGAAGCCAGTCTATTTGTACTTACTGTTTGAATAGTTTCATCTACTCTCTTGGCTTTAAAGACCATCTCTATTTTGATGGTTCCCAAACTTATTAGCACATCTCTAATTAATATTTCCCCCCTGAACTTTCAACTCAGATACTTGGATGGCTAGCAAAAATCACTAATTTAACATGTTCAAAATTCAACTCTTCAGATCTCCCCAACAAAATTTTTCCTTACCAAGGTCTCATATCAATTAAGGTCAATTCAAACTACAGCCTTTTATAAAACACAAACAGCTGAGTTGTACTGTCTAGTTCTGTGAAGCTGCCTCATACATCAGTGCAACATTTATCACTCTTTCAGTTCAGTTCAGTTCGGTCTCAGTCGTGTCCGACTCTGCGACCCCTTGAATCGCAGCACGCCAGGCCTCCCTGTCCATCACCAACTCCTGGAGTTTACTGAGACTCACGTCCATCAAGTCAGTGATGCCATCCAGCCATCTCATCCTCTGTCATCCCCTTCTCCTCCTGCCCCCAATCCCTCCCAGCATCAGAGTCTTTTCCAGTGAGTCAACTCTTCGCATGAGGTGGCCAAAGTACTGGAGTAGTGTATGTTTATTTTCTGTTTACCTATGATGTAAACTTCATGAGCGCATGGACTTTAGTTTTCTTCACTGCTCCACCACCTAGAATTATGCCTGCCATTTATTAGGTACTCAGCCCATACTTGTTGAATGTGTTTATTTCTTTAGGGCTTCCCCAATGGCTCAAAGGGTAAAGAATACGCTTGTAATTCAGAAGACATAGGAGACGTGGGTTCAGTCCCTGGGTTGGAAAGATCCCCGGAGGAGGAAAAGGCAACACATTCCAGTATTTTTGCCTGAAAAATTCCATGGACAGAGGAGCCTGGCAGGCTCCACAAAGAGCCATGGGCCCACAAAGAGTTGGACACGATTGAATGACTAAGCACAACACACAAGCATACACATTTCTTTAAAACGTTTCTGTTATTGAAAACCTTGTTATCATTGAAGCTAACTGAAAGAAAGATATCCAATATCTTTTGCAATTAAAATATCACACACACTTTGGAAGCAGTTTTTTCTCCAAAGAATGTAATGGTTATAACTAATATTTGTGGGTTACTATAACTAATATTTATTATATTTTCAGAGAATTTAGCTGTAATCACTTCTGATTTAAGATTGTATTACTGGCCTTATTTCATGGCAATTTTAAGTGAACTCAGATTTAGAATTCTTTCTAGTAAAGAGCTAATAATACTAAATGTAAAACCCTGGCTCTTGGTATAATGCTGTTACTATTTTATAATACTTCTTTTCTTCTTACTGATGTAATGGTGGACAACAATTTGAGGAATTTTAGAAAGTTATACCTACCCAGAAATGTTTAGAAAATATAAGCAAGTGCTAATATTCCTGAAGCTTGAGATATGAAAGCTAAAAGGGACTTAAGGGCAGAACTGAATTGTTTGAATCCACTGTTCATGATCTGAAAATCATTTGGCATAGGAGCTATGAGTCAATATTTCTTATGACTCCTTTTCTATGTTGAAGAGTGTATAAATACCATGGAATTTGAAAAAAATGGCACATGTAGATAAGACTTGACTTGGAAATAAAAACTGTTTTTCCAGGGAGAAGGAAAAGCAAGCAAAGGACATTCCAGACAGTATAAATGGCACCTGCTTTGGCTGGAAAGCAGAGAGTGACAGTATACAGTGATTACAAAGCTGATCTGCCTGAAAACTGTTGTAAATAGAAGCCAGGATTTAGGCTCTAACTTAAGAAAGGATATTGTTTGATTTTAAATGAAAGTAACATCCCATCATGCTTTCTAAAGCACAATGCTATTTTTTTAAAAAAAATTTCAAGCTTGGCAAATGTAATGAACTCTATAGTGTTGAATTCTAAGGTTACTTTATGTTCTTAGCTTCCATCATTCTAGATGGTCATGGTGATTGGATAATCAGAGTCAACCTCTCTATATCTTATGGCATGACCTTCATCAGGGAAGATTGTATAGGGATGGGAGGTAGGGATTAAGAGCTTGCCTTTTGGAGGTTGGCATTTCAACTTTACCTGTTGTTAGCTCTGTGACCTTTAGCAAATGACTTAATTCTTTTATATTTCTGTTTTCTCATTTGTAAAATGGGATAAAACGGATAACAGTAGTCTAGACCTCAGAGTTATTGAAGATAATGGTTAATGCATGTGAAGTTTTTAGCATTGTGCCTAGCACATTAAGAGAAGGTACTAAATTGTATGCCTTTTTTTTTTTTGGCACATTTTATATATGTTGTCTTCATATATATTGGTAGTAAAAATAAACTCCTCAATTTGCAGATGTCTTATTTTGAAAATAAATTCCAGAGGCTTTTGGCTGTTTCTTTATGGCAAAAGGGAAATGGATAGTTGAAAATTACTTATTTGGCAAATGTGGATAATTTAATTAAACTCGGATTCTGAAGTCATAGCATAACTGACCCAGCCTTCATCAAATTAAAAAGTGATATGCTAGAACTGCACTTGGGTATTCCATCATTGACGAATCATCTGTGGTGGAATGAAGTCCTTATCTGTGTTTTTGCCAGCTATACAAACTGCCTAAAAAGATTTTCCAGTTGTTGGTCATTTTCTCCCATTTTTAAATCCATTGTGGATTTAAATTCATTATTTTAAATCCATTTTTTAAAATCCAAATATGCTTGTATAACAAAATATATAAGCTTGCTATGTGACTCTAGCTTTGATCTTCCAGTACAATATCCCTTTGGTTACTTTCATTAAAAATCTATTGTTAGCAAATATTTGGCCTAGAATTATATGCTCAAGGCTTCCCTTGTGGCTCAGATGGTAAAGAGTCTGCCTGCAATGCAGGAGACCCCGGTTTGATCCCTGAGTTGGGAAGATCCCTAGAGAAGGAAATGACAACCCACTCCAGTACTCTTGCCTAGAAAATCCCATGGATGGAGGAGCCTGGCAGGCTACAGTCCATGGGGTCGCAAAGAGTTGGACATGACTGAGCAACTTCACTTTCACTATATGCTCAGACTGACACTCAGTCGTCTATTGTAAAAATGGTGCCCAATATTTATGAGACATTAATTAAAATATCAGCTGGTATGTTGTAGAATACATTTTGAAACCATTAATACAATACTACTTCCATATGTGTATGTGAAATTATAGCTTTTAATTTGGTACTTAAAAATTATGGATTTAGTTGTATCTTCATTTATTTGAGACTATAGCTCTTGAAACAAGAATTGACAGGCTATAACCATTTCCTGTACCAGGGATAGTACTTATTTTTCTTCCACTAAAATTATAAATCCAATTTTGTGTAGCTATAATCACACTTGACAAATGCACTTGAATTTTGATAAATACGAGACCATGCCATCATTTGACATATTGGATTTATTTTATTGCAGATTTTATCAAGGTTTTCCCATAAATGATTAGTACTGCAATCAATGGTCAATGATTAATCATTAGTAATGTGGGTATGGGTAAGAGTTTAAGTTTTGAGTCAGACCCTGGGGTTGAAATCCTGGCTCCACTAGCTATATGATTGGACAAATTCTCAATCATTATGTTCCTTTGTTGCCTCATCTTCACAATGGAGGTACAATGGTCATGACAACCTTATGGGGTTCTTGTGAGAATTAAATGAGATGGAACACATGAAGCCCTTAGAACAATGAGTAAGTGCTCCCCAAATGCTGTGAATATTGTTATTTGATTTGACTCTTCCTTTTTAGTTTCATTTTAGTTACAAAAAATTAGTTGCTCTTTTAACATTTTTTGGGTAGTTTTCCTAACCATTTCATGTTTAATAAACATGGCTACATTATTGTAGGTAACTGCATCATCATATGGGAATTTGCAATACAATTTTAAAAAATTAATGGACTCCTTTTGAGTTTTATTTTACTTATTTTTCATTGAGGTATAGTTGATTTACAATGTTGTGTTAGTTTCAGGTATACAGCAAAGTGATTCAGTTAAATATATATATATATATATATATATATCGGATCAGATCAGTCGCTCAGTTGTGTCTGACTCTTTGCCACCCCATGAATCGCAGCGTGCCAGGCCTCCCTGTCCATCACCAACTCCCGGAGTTCACTCAGACTCACGTCCATCGAGTCAGTGATGCCATCCAGCCATCTCATCCTCTGTCGTCCCCTTCTCCTCTTGCCCCCAGTCCCTCCCAGCATCAGAATCTTTTCCAATGAGTCAAGTCTTCGCATGAGGTGGCCAAAGTAATGGAGTTTCAGCTTCAGCATCATTCCTTCCAAAGAAATCCCAGGGTGATCTCCTTCAGAATGGACTGGTTGGATCTCCTTGCAGTCCAAGGGACTCTCAAGAGTCTTCTCCAACACCACAGTTCAAAAGCATCAATTCTTCAGCGCTCAGCCTTCTTCACAGTCCAACTATCACATCCATACATGACCACAGGAAAAACCATAGCCTTGACTAGACGAACCTTTGTTGGCAAAGTAGTGTCTCTGCTTTTGAATATGCTATCTAGGTTGGTCATAACTTTCCTTCCAAGGAGTAAGCGTCTTTTAATGTCATGGCTGCAGTATCCATCTGTAGTGATTTTGGAGCCCAAAAAGAATAAAGTCTGACACTGTTTCCACTGTTTCCCCATCTATTTCCCATGAAGTGATGAGACCGGATGCCATGATTGTCGTTTTCCGAATGTTGAGCTTTAAGCCAACTTTTTCACTCTCCACTTTCACTTTCATCAAGAGGCTTTTGAGTTCCTCTTCACTTTCTGCCATAAGGGTGGTGTCATCTGCATATCTGAGGTTATTGATATTTCTCCCTGCAATCTTGATTCCAGCTTGTGTTTCTTCCAGCCCAGCATTTCTCATGATGTACTCTGCATATAAGTTAAATAAACAGGGTGACAATATACAGCCTTGACATACTCCTTTTCCTATTTGGAACCAGTCTGTTGTTCCATGTCCAGTTCTAACTGTTGCTTCCTGACCTGCATACAAATCTCCCAAGAGGCAGATCAGGTGGTCTGGTATTCCCATCTCTCAGAATTTTCCACAGTTTATTGTGATCCACACAGTCAAAGGCTTTGGCGTAGTCAATAAAGCAGAAATAGATGCTTTTCTGGAACTCTCTTGTTTTTTCCATGATCCAGCGGATGTTGGCAATTTGATCTCTGGTTCCTCTGCCTTTTCTAAAACCAGCTTGAACATCAGGAAGTTCACGGTTCACATATTGCTGAAGCCTGGCTTGGAGAATTTTGAGCATTACTTTACTAGCATGTGAGATGAGTGCAATTGTGCGGTAGTTCGAGCATTCTTTGGCATTGCCTTTCTTTGGGATTGGAATGAAAACTGACCTTTTCCAGTCATATATGTGTATATATATATATATATATTTTCAGATTCTTTCCCTTTATAGGTTATTAAAAATACTGAGTATAATTCTCTGTCTATATAGTAGGTCCTTGTTGGCTATCTATTTTATATATGGCAGTGTGTATCTGTTAGTACCAAGCTCCTAATTTAACCTCTCACCTTCTTCTAAGTTTAGTCTACTTTTTTTCATCCGTACACTCTAACCCCTTTTTACTCACTGTGTGGTCTGTATCCAACAGCTGGTGGACATCACCTGGGAGCTTGGTAGAATGCAGGATCTCAATCCCATTCAGACTTCCCAAACCAGAGTGTGCACTGTAGCTAATTCCCAGGAGATTCATATACATGGTGCAGTTTGAGAAGCATCATTGCTGAATTGCACATCAGGCTACCGCTGAACCGAACGAGGCAGAAGACCCTGACCTGTCACTCCCCAGTCTGCTCCAGCTGCTTTATGCTTATTGTACCCTAATACAATGAGAGAAGAAGGAGGGGAGAAGATTGGTGGGCATCCTAAAGGGGGAGGAAATGAAAGAAAGCTGACGGGAATGTGAGCTTCTTGACACAGGCTTCCTGACTATCTCCAAGTCTCGTGCTTTCTCATTTGTGCTATCAGTTATTCCCAACCTAGGCCAAACTCAAGGAAATGAGGGCTATTAGCCATTTGCACTGTTTTTTTTATCATACTGTAAGAGGTGTCGGGGTGCCTGTACATCTACACAGTAGTAATTACTCTTGCAGTAAAAATTTCATTTTCTTTCTTCACTTTCACCCTTGCTCAGCACCATCATAAGTAGAAGTATATCACATTTTCCGACTTGTCCACAAATTAAAAAAATTACATTTTAACAGCATATAGCATTTGCTAGACAAATACACATTTGTGCATAAACATTTCATCAGGCATAAGCATTGCTGACATGTTTTTTCTTGTACTTTTTTTTTTTTCCTTTGAGGAATCTTCTAAGTATGCTTTTAAAAATCACATTTTGAGAATCACCAGTGAAGCAGTGCCATTCAAAGAAGTCTGGGGGGATTTTTGGAGACAAATTATATATGCATCCTTTGAAACAAATTATGTCATGTAAATCCATACAGAAAGATAAAAGAACTCATAATGAAGTAGTTTTGACTCAGAGATAACACTTAATTTTTACCAGGTTAAGAAATTTGATCTGAGGTTGCTGGGTTTTAAAAATTGCACATATGTACATGCAACTAGCACAGAAGCCTACTTGCAGCTGTTATATTTATTTTGTCATGAGAATAGTTAAAGTTTTCAAGTTAATTTTTCTCAATTACAACTTAACTGGCACAAATGTCCTATTTCCTTGGGATTTTCAATTTCTTGGTGTGTAGTTGGAGAAATAAAGATGATAGCAATGAGTTCTTTACACATATGTTTTTTCAAAGTCATATTTTATGAGACTATGATTTTTCAATATTTTTTAAGGTATGCCTTGAATGTGGAGAAGATTATTGTTCAGGATGCTTTGCTAAAATCCACCAGAAGGGGGCACTAAAACTCCACAGAACAACTCTTTTGCAGGTATGACATCTTAAAATGCTCTACTTGTGTGTTTATAAAATGTTTCACCAGGAAGACATTTAAGACCTGTTTAATTATGTAGAATTTAGGATGATTTGCATTAATTTCTAAAATTCTATTATGTACAGTCTTTACATGTAACTTAAAATTACTTGACAATGGTAATCTGGATTTTATTTTGCTGTTTAAACTCTTCTTTAATATAGCTCCTGAAACACTTAGCTTGATTAGAATTTTTACGTTAGGCATTCTAACTGTGAACTTGACATTTAAAACTTAGACAATATTTTTTTCTATTGTGGTTTCAAATGAACATATGATTTAAGTATTATTCCTATCTAGTTTATAAATAGAAATCTCTTGCTTTCTTCTCATGTTTATTTAAAAAAATAGTCTTTTATTTGTCTTCCTTCATTGTTGTTTAAATAAGCTTATTTCTCATGTTTCTACTTTTCCTCCTACATATCACCAGCGTTTATTATCCTCGTGTAATCTTTTTTTTTTAATGCTTAAACTCAAACTCTGTCAGATGGCTTTAAGTTTCTAATACTTAAACAATAAATATGGCTAAATATAGACTTAACATTTTATGCCAGATACATTTGATGATGCACTGGTTTGTCAGATTTCACTTATTGTACAGAGTCAGTGCGAGGCAGTGACCCTATAAGATGAGTACTACTAGGATCCTGCTCCTAAGGACCTGGAGGTAAAAGTGAGAACCCAGGACCTTGGGGTTAAGGGATTTAATATTATCCTGTATATTTTATGATTGTCTATATTTGGAAACATCACTGGTAGACTTCAATCATTACATGTCATTCAACATATATAAATATCAGTAGCTCTCACAGAGGCTGAAGACCTGAGTCATAACGGGCACAAAGCATAACACTGACCTTCCTTTTATCAGTATTTACCAAAGTCAGTTACTCACTTACTTTTGAGTTTAGAGCCTTCTGGCAGAAGTGATGGAGGGAAAACAAAAAGCCACTGTCTATTCCCCTGCCTCAGGAAGTATCATACCACTGGACAGTTATAGGAAATTAAAATGAATGTACATAAAAGTGAGTGTAATAGTTAACAGATAAATCATATAGAATTTAACTAAAGGCAGTCCACTGTGAGGGTAAGGAGCATAATCACCCCACTGTGAATTCACATTAGAATTTTCCATTCAGCGATTTATTCAGCATGTTTTCCTAATTGTCGGTCAGTAAATTTAGGCACTGTGCTAGCTGTACGAAGTATCAGTTCACTTCAGTTCAGTCCCCAGTCGTGTCCAACTCTTTGTGACCCTATGGACTGAAACCTGCCAGGCTCATCTGTTCATGGGATTTTTCAGGCAAGAATACTGGACTGGGTTGCATTTTTCTCCTCCAGGGAATCTTCCTGACCCAGGAATCAAACCCCCATCTTGTCTCTGTGTCTCCTGCATTGGCAGGCAGATTCTTTACCACTAGCGCCACCTGGGAAGCCCTTCTTGCCTTTAATCAATTGTCCCATTGACTATCTGTCATTTTCTTACTTTTTCTCTACACTGTTTAGTTCTTTGATTTTTTATTTCCATCATTCTTCCCTGTGCATTAAGGTAATGTTTTTGATGCTGTTATATGTTGACCTGATGGTCATTGTTAAGCAGTGAGTATATATCTCTTTCTGCTTGGTGGTTTAGTCATATTAATCAGCCATAGTGTTTTTAGTTCTTTACCATCTTTGGTAAAAGTCATGAGACTCTTTTTGGTCATCTGTAATTCACATGCTATCGTACATCAACTGTATCTTAATTTAAAAATATACATATTGTGGAAACAAAAAGAAGTAATGAGATTTTTTTCATTGACTGTTGAATTCATACCTAATCTGAGAATATATCTGAATATTAAGCAATACTATATGAAAAGCAAGCATTCTAGGCTAATGGCTGCTGTACTTTATATTATTTAACCTATGTTGGCATTTAAGAATGACCTGTTTTGAGTGTTGTAAACCATTTCAACCCCAGCCTACAGATCAGTGAGTCTTTACAAAATTCACAGTCAGTAGGGACCATTTTGTTCTGGCCTATCTTGTTTCATTTAAGAGATAAATCCCTAAAAAATATCGAAGGCAAACTATTACGATTTCCATGTTGAATAAAATAGTTTCAAAGGGTCTGTCTTTTGATTTATGATTGATTTATACTTAGAAGTGATTTCAGCACAAGTTTATTTATTTTTTACCTTCTCCAAACCTATGTGAAATAGTTAATTATCTGCAAAATAATGTGTAAATGCATAGAGTTACAGAGGATGAAAATTCTACTTCTATATTTAGAATAAATTTTCAACAATAAAGGTTGAAATTAAAGATTTTTTCCACTGGGAAAGCCTCACATTGGTGAAAAATAAGGTCTTAATATATCAGGAATTTGTATTTCCTTTTAACAACAAAAGATCAAGCAGAAGAGAACAAGGTTAATTAGAAATAAAGGAAAATAGGGGGCAAAACAGATGAAAGGCATTCCATTTTGAACTATGACATGCACAAAGGGAGGCTGGATTGAGTAAATCATTACTATACTCTGGTATGTATATTTTAAAAATTGGAATGGAGATTTTCTTAACTGGAGGAGAAACCTTGGGAAGAGAGTTGGTTAGTAATGAGACAAGAGATAATTGAAGTAGAATTTCCATGTTTTCTAGTATGAAGCATTTATGTTCATCCTTTTTATCTACAAGATAAGGTATGCCTATATAAATATGGATTATAAGTGGGAATATTTGTTCGTTTGAACATACTTACAGGAGAATAGTTACCAGGAAGAACCTCAGTTGTCATCAGAATACTATATGTTTTCTGACTTAGTGGTAGAGTGTTTTCTTTCGTTTGACAATGACCAGTATCAGCTTTTAGATTCACACTATCATTATTTGTTAATGTTTAGAATAATACAGTATTTTTCGACCATAGCTAGTCATTTAGATAATAACATGGTTACTTACTTGATGATCTTAAGGTAGCAATTTTAAATGCTATGTGCAGACATACTGTAGATGCTATGTTGTGACACCCAGATCCTCCTCTTTAGAACTGAGAAACTCACTTCCCTAACCTCCTGGAATGCTGTCTACAGGTAGATCATAGCAGAGTTTCTTCCCAGGAATTGTCTTTGCCTAAAGAGAACTGCTGAGCTTCTCTTGTGGCTCAACTTGTAAAGAATCCACCTTCGATGAGGGAGACCTGGGTTTGATCCCTGGGTTGGGAAGATCCTCTGGAGAAGGGAAAGGCTACCCACTCCAGTATTCTGGCCTGGAGAATTCCATAGACTGTATAGTCCTTGGGGTCTCCAAAAGTTGGACACGACTGAGCGACTTTCACACAAAGAGAACCGCCACCTCCAAGTTTACACTCCATTTCTGGAGGCAGCCCATCCTCTGGTCAAATATCTGGTCTAGGTTAGGGCACAAATTCTCAGAAACCCATTGTCTCAATTGAGGACAACTCAGATGGACTATTATAGCTCCTCTTTGGGGGCTGACAATTGCATCAAATTCAGCTTTCCTCTTTGCCCAGTTCTGCTATCTTCACTCTCCCACAGCCCACAGGTATTATTCTCAGAGCACACCCCAGTAGAAGTCAGGCAGGCAAATCTCAGAATTTGTTTCTTGGTGAACTGGAAATGTGACAGTATGTAATGTAGAGTCAGATTATAGATGATTGTTGGCCAATTTTAGAATGTATTGAAATTTTTGAAGGGCAATATATCACATCTCCTTCACTTTCCAGATTCTAAACCACTTGAGAAATAGGTATTAGAGTCAGAACGTATAAATCAAAATATCAGTTCTATTGTTGATACAATCAGAATTAGTGGTTGTAGCACAGGTGTTCGGATAAATTCAGCTTACTGATGCTTCCTGAAATTTAGCTTTTTGTCCCTTCTCCCAGCCCTCATATTTTAGACATTTCCCTTTGGCAGGGCAGGCTCAGTCTCTAAGTCCTACTCTTTGTGACTCCATGGACTGTAGCCCACCTGGCTCTTGTGTCCATGGGATTCTTCAGGCAACATTACTGGAGTGGGTTGCCATTTCCTCCTCCAGGGGATCTTCTCCACCCAGGGATCAAACCTAGGTCTCCATTGGCAGCTGGATTCTTTACCACTGTGCCACCAGGGAAGGTGGCATCGCTGGATTCACCCAGAAAAAGCCCTTAGTGGAGATCTAGATTGGAAAACATCTTTCTCAGGGCAGGCAGCCCTTGGAGAAACCAGGATAGGCAGAGGTGAGCATGCTCTCTTTTTCTTCCCAAAGTCTCACAGACAAGAATAGAAATAGAAGGATGGGGAGTACATGTTCCCTCAAATTAAAGTCCAGGTAATGTCAATATCTTGACATTATATAGCAATATATACATTTGTTATTTATGACTATAGTTAGCACTATACAAAAGAAAAAAAATAAAATATTTAGAATGTATATATAAAAAACTGACTATTAGCTCAGTTTTTCTTTTCTTTCTTAAATATGAATAATTCCATATAATTTTGAACTTCTGTCAAAGGATTTTTTAAAGTGTTTTCCTATTGATCATTTTCTCCTCTATATCTTCTGTTAAATTTCAGATCTTCTAAGGAGAGGAACTATTTCTATCTTGTTCATCATTATATTCTTAGTGCTTAACATCATAGCTGGCATGTAAAAATCACATTTTTGAATGAATGAAATAAAACATGAATAAATCCTAATGGATACAATCAAGCTCATGAAATAATTTAAGACTACATTTTAAGTGGCACAGTTTCTTTTTCTCTGAATTTTGAAAACCAAAAATTGCATAATTAATTACATGGTACGTTAGTAAGTTATGTTGGTGAAGGGTTAAGAAAAGCCTTTCCTCTTGTGTCTGAGATTTGACTTTTAGTTACCTTTCTAGCTCTTCCCCCCACCCTATCCCCCGGGAAACAGATAAAAATCTTAATATCAACTATGTTTCTAGACCATATATTCATAGAATGACTCTGGGTTGGCAGATTGCTTCTAACAGGAGGGCTGTAGTTATTAATACCTGGGGTAAGCCACAGCTCTCCCAGTGCAGTGTGGGAAGCTCTGTTACCGAAGCCCCTGTGGGGCTTCAGAACCATCAGAATGGGAGGTCTGTCCCTCACCTCTCTGAGTGATACTTCTGTGTGAGCTATTGCAAGACTCCCACCAAAAAATAACAGCTGATGCCATCTCATGGGCAAACTGTTGTTCCTGTCCTTAACCTTCTGAGCAGACTGTTGCCAAGAGTGGTTTGATGACAACCTGGTGAGTCTGAAAGTTTAATTTACTCAGGTAGACTCCAGGAAGGATGGTCAATTAAGTCTTTGATTAACTGAAATTTCAGAAAACGGAATGATGCTATACCCAAAAGATAAATAAAGGACACATATATAGACATCACTGACAAGAATTTTTTTAAAAAGTTTTTGTTAAGATGTAACTCACATACTCTACAACTCCATGTGAAGTTTGCGATTCAATGGATTTTAGTATATTCATGGATGTGTGGTCTTTGATGACTAGCTGCTCTTTAGGTTCTATCTATGTTGTGGCATGTATTAGTGCTTCACTTATTTATGGCCAAATAACATTCCATTGTATGGATATACCACATTTTTTTTAAATTAATTTTATTTTATTTTTAAACTTTACATAATTGTATTAGTTTTGTTTATCCATTCATCATTTGATGGACATGTAGCTATTTCCACCTTTTGGCCATTATGAATAATGCTGCTGTGAATATTTATGCACAGGTTTTTATGGGGATATGTTTTAATTTCTCATTGCTATCTCTCTAGTATGGAATTTCTTGGTTGTAAGATAACTCTAATCTTTAATTGAGGAATGGCCAGAGAGTGACTGCTCCATTTTATACTCCTATCAACAGAGTATGGAGGTTCTGATTTCTCTATGCCCTAGCCAACACTTACATCTGACTTTTTGATTCTAGTAGCCTAATGGGCATGAAGTAGTATCTCACTGTGGTTTTCATTTGCATTTCCCCCAATTACTAATTATGTTGAACATCTTTTCATGTGCGATGGCACCCTACTCCAGTACTCTTGCCTGGAAAACCCCATGGATGGAGGAGCCTGGAAGGCTGCAGTCCATGGGGTCTCGAAGAGTCGGACACAACTAAGCGACTTCACTTTCACTTTTCACTTTCATGCATTGGAGAAGGAAATGGCAACCCACTCCAGTGTTCTTGCCTGGAGAATCCCAGGGACGGGGAAGCCTGGTGGGCTGCCGTCTATGGGATCGCACAGAGTCAGACACAACTGAAGCGACAGCAGCAGCAGCAGCAGCAGCAGCATGGCCATTTTATATCTTCCTTGGAGAAATGTTGATAAGGATTTTGTGAAGACAGTTTCAGAATACAGGGCATGTTTTAAATATGGGTACATTTTAATACCCTCTACCTCAGTGAAGTTGTATCTGTGATGATGATATTTTTAGATGCCATACTAAGAAAAGCAAGGGAAAGGGAAGAGACTAAATTTGAAAGCGGTGTGAAAAGTGAGAGTAAGACTTCTGCTATCACCAGGGAAGAATTGGAAGAACATGAGTGGTTTAGAGAGTATATTACAGAATAAAGTGACAGAGTAACAGATGTAGTGGAGAACAAATAAGCAGTGCAAGGGTTTAATGCCGTGATGGCCCAAAGCCATCTCAAAGGGAAATGAGGGTGTTTCTATAATATTTAGGCTAAAAGAATCTGTAAGATAAAACTCATATATGCAAGCTCAGGAACTTACAAAAATATTGGGAGGATCAGATTAAATGACAACAAATATGAAAGTATCCTGTTCATAGGAGGTGCTCCATACATTCGGTTTTATTAGTCAGGATATAGTATTTAAAGAAATTCAATGTTAATTCTTAGACCATCCAAATTTAGAACCTAGGAAACAAGGTATATTAATGCTAACAAGTCAAAAGAGGGATAGTTTGAGGGACATTTTCAGAAGTATTAGAGTAATATATATCTTGGAAGACTTTTATGGAAATACAGTGAAGTAAAATTTTAGAGAAATACAGGCTTCCTCCATATCCAAACAGAGAATAATTAATCTCAATAATTCGAGGGGGCGGTAAAGATCATTAATCTGAGAACCCATGACTTACCAATAGAATATGACCAAGGTGGAGGGGTTTTGCAAACATAATTATGGTTCCAGATAAGTTGTTGTTGAGTTATAAAAAGAGAGCTGATTTTGGATGGACCTGACTTGGTCAGATGAAAGCCCTTAAAAGGGAAACTAAGGCCCTTCCTAAGTCAGAGAGATCCTCTTGTTGGCCTTGAAGAGTAACTTGCCCTGGAGTGAGAGGGTCTGGGAGAGGCCTCTCCCAGTGACAAAGTATGAGCAGCCTCTAGGAGCTGACAGTAGCCAGCCAGAAAATGGAACTTCAGTTCTGTAGCCTCAGGAACTGAATTTTGCCAACAACCTTGTAAGCTCAGAAGAGAACCCTAGACTCAGGAAGGAACGTGTCCTGGCCCACACCTTGACTGCTCTCTTCTGAGACCCTGAACAGAGCATCTAGTTAAGCTGGACTTAGACTCTGACCCATGGAACCCATGAGATAATAAATGTGTGTTGTTTTTAAAAAATCATTAGTCTAATCATATGTCTGAACCTTTAGCCAATCACAATGATGCTGATTATTTGAGGAGTCTTTATAATTTGCAAGTACTACTTATATTGTCTTAGTTTTTTCATGGAGTCTGATAAATTTTACAATAATTTTTTAATTTTTACTCTATTTTATGTTCATTTGTATTTATAAGATAAAAATCATCAGTTGTGAGGTAACAGTATTACTATTTACAATAAAACAAGTGGACAATTATTGATTGTTATTTATTGGTGAGTTTATTCTGATATGCCTAAGTGTGTTAGTTGCTAGGTCATGTCTGACTCCTTGCGACCCCATGGACTGTAGTATGCCTAAAAATCTGTTTTTCAAAGTATTGCATATTAAATCACTTTTTCTTCATGTATCTCAAATATGCATAATTGCTGAAAGCAGCTAAGTCATCTGGATGCATTGTACACGTAATATTAGTTGAAAACAATAGTACTTGCTAAGATAATTAATATAGTGCATAATTATATGGCATTGAAACTGCAAATAGAAAGCAGATTGCAGGTGTGACTTTCCTACGTTGTTTTCTTGTTGCTATTCTGGCTCTTTTAAGATTGCTCTCTAAATAGAATTTTTAATGTTGCAATAAAATTTGAAAGGCTGAGATCACATTTTGTTATTTTTTTTAAGTGTCAAGTGATTTAAAATTTTTGAAAATATATTATCTTTCGTGCTATTACGTTTATATGCTATATTGTCTTATTTTTAAATAGTTTAACTGCATTTAGTATTTTATTTCATTATTCTCACACTTTATTATAGTACTAAATATTGAGTCCAGATTACTTTTATTTGACATTTACTGTCTACTGAATAGTAAATTGCATTTATAATCAGAGGCATGTATCCAGGTGCTTGCTTATTTTTTATTATGTCTTTATGTGTCAAGGAGGAATAATAATACATAAATCTTTGATTAATAAAACCTATAGTTTCCATTAGACCTTTAGAGGAAAGGAAAATCTAAGGGTTCTTTAAGTTCTGCTTAAAGTTATACCGAAAGAGTGCTAGAATAAGCAATAAACTTCAGTCACATGAATGTCACACTTTCAGGATTTGATTCCTATCTAGCTTGCACTAAGTAGTTCTTTATACCACTGACATTTTTGTACTACTCATGCAAATTCCATATCTGTTTTTAGAAATATGATGAGCAGTGGATTTGAAACATGATTCTGTTGTGAGTCCCTCTGCTGCAGTTTTCTTTCATCCTACAAATAATTTACTTTTCTCCTACATATATTTCTACATATATTTATATGGGGACTTTTATTCAAACTCTGTTCTTCTTTCTGGTGTCTGCTAAATGGAAATTCTTTTCCTTGTTTCTTTACCTTTTAGCTGGCCTGAAGTTGACCCTTTTCTCTCTTTCTTTTGATCCTAACAGTAGATGAAAACTTTGCTCAAGCCATTTATTTAGGTATCTTTTATTTCAAGTTTCATAGAAAATTCAGAATTGACCCTATGGCAAAGCCTATTTTTAGGAGAAGACTCTTGAGAGTCCCTTGGACTGCAAGGAGATCCAACCAGTCCATTCTGAAGGAGATCAGCCCTGGGATTTCTTTGGAAGGAATGATGCTAAAGCTGAAACTCCAGTACTTTGAACACCTCATGCGAAGAGTTGACTCATTGGAAAAGACTCTGATGCTGGGAGGGATTGGGGGCAGGAGGAGAAGGGGACGACAGAGGATGAGATGACTGGATGGCATCACTGACTCGATGGACATGAGTCCGAGTGAACTCCGGGAGTTGGTGATGGACAGGGAGGCCTGGTGTGCTGTGATTCATGGGGTCGCAAAGAGTCAGACACGACTGAGCGACTGAACTGCACTAAACTGAAGACTACCTGTAAAGATGGATTCATTAAAATAACAGTTTTCCCTAAGAAAAGAGTATATATTTTAATTGAAAAGACTGGGAGATAAATTTCATCTTGATCTTGGAAAAACAGCAACAGGGTCTTTGTTCCCTGCCCAGGAATTGAATCTGGGTAACCTGAATGAAAACTCGGAATCTTGGCCACTAGACCACGACGGGCTAGAGGCTGGAAGCAAAGTTCCCCTGGCTCTTCTTGCCCTGTTTGAAAAACGAATTTCTCAAGGAGGCAAAAACTGTAAAAACAGGCACAAAGTTTATTACTAGAGACACAGCACAACATGGGGGGAGCTCACAGAGAAAGACTGTTTATTTAGGACAGAAGCAAGGCAGAAATAACACCACAGGAGAGAAAGGGTGTGGGCATCTTTCCTAATGAGGAGAAGTGTAGTAAAGAAGCAGTTAGATCATTGATACAGGGCAGTTCTTCTGGGTCTTTGCTTACCTTTGGCCAGTTATCTGCATTCTCTTCTCACATCTGACCTGCTCTAGGACATGCCCCAACATGAAAAAGTGAAAGTGAAAATGTTAGTCACTCAGTTGTGTCTGACTCTTTGTGATCCCATGGACTGTAACCTACCAGGCTCCTCTGTCCCACAGGATTCTCCAGGCAAGAATACTGGAGTGGGTTGCCATTCCTTTCTCCAGGGATCTTCCCAACTCAGGGATCTTCCCAACTCAGGGATCAAACCCGGGTCTCCCACATTGCAGGAAGATTCTTAGGACACTCCCCAACATGAGTGCGTGTCTTTTTGCCAACATGGATTCCAGCATAGAGGGTAGTGGAGGTTTGACAGCACCTATTATGGGTTGGTGCCTCCTCCCTTTTGACCCCCAAGGAACCTTTCTACACAGATGCAGTCCAGGAGGTCTCTTTGACCTCAGGAGTGGTCGTCTTATCTCTTTACTTCAGCAGCTCGCAGCTCCTGTCAGTAACTTGGTCCTTAAAGTGTCTAGCAAAATCAAAGCTCCAATTTTCCTCTGTTTGACAAACAGCAGCTGTCTAGCCCAGGGGCCCATTTACCATCTACCTCAAACTTTTTCATTCCTGTTTAATGGTTAGGATGTTCATAATTATGCATTTTTTATAAATAATTTTTACTTTGCAAAGATATTTTTACTAGGTGGAAATTTAATGGGCTTGTTGCATCTTATTATTGATACATGATAATTTGAGAAAATTTATCTGCTTGATGTGGTTAGTAGTCCTTTTTTACGTAGCTCCTGACTCAGAGAGGTTTAGTCTGGTTTGATAGTGTTGATTTTAGATAACAGGATCCTTATACTATCATGATGCACTGTATTTAATGTAATATATAAATATAAATATGCTAGCCACATTAATCTGTGGAGGAGATTTCTTTGGGTAAATATACCTTGAGCAAATACTTTGATGATTTTTAATAAAAAGTATATTTTACTCTAAAGCATAATTCTTCAGTGTACATGTATTACTGCCATAACACAATATATGATTTCTTTTTTTTATTATTTTATTTTTAAACTTTACATAATTGTATTAGTTTTGCCAAATATCAAAATGAATCTGCCACAGGTATACATGTGTTCCCCATCCTGAACCCTCCTCCCTCCTCCCTCCCCATACCCTCCCTCTGGGTCATCCCAGTGCACCAGCCCCAGGCATCCAGTATCGTGCATCGAACCTGGACTGGCATCTCGTTTCATACATGATATTTTACATGTTTCAATGCCATTCTCCCAAATCTTCCCACCCTCTCCCTCTCCCACAGAGTCCATAAGACTGTTCTATACATCAGTGTCTCTTTTCCTGTCTCGTACACAGGGTTATTGTTACCATCTTTCTAAATTCCATATATATGCGTTAGTATACTGTATTGGTGTTTTTCCTTCTGGCTTACTTCACTCTGTATAATAGGCTCCAGTTTCATCCACCTCATTAGGACTGATTCAAATGTATTCTTTTTAATGGCTGAGTAATACTCCATTGTGTATATGTACCACTGCTTTCTTATCCATTCATCTGCTGATGGACATCTAGGTTGCTTCCATGTCCTGGCTATTATAAACAGTGCTGCAATGAACATTGGGGTACACGTGTCTCTTTCCCTTCTGGTTTCCTCAGTGTGTATGCCCAGCAATGGGATTGCTGGATCATAAGGCAGTTCTATTTCCAGTTTTTTAAGGAATCTCCACACTGTTTTCCATAGTGGCTGAACTAGTTTGCATTCCCACCAACAGTGTAAGAGTGTTCCCTTTTCTCCATACCCTCTCCAGCATTTATTACTTGTAGACTTTGGATCGCAGCCATTCTGACTGGCGTGAAATGGTACCTCATAGTGGTTTTGATTTGCATTTCTCTGATAATGAGTGATGTTGAGCATCTTTTCATGTGTTTGTTAGCCATCTGTATGTCTTCTTTGGAGAAATGTCTATTTAGTTCTTTGGCCCATTTTTTTGCCATTCTGGATAATCCCCTACCTAACAGGGCTCCACATATAATTAGATTTAGGGAAAGGCCATTCAAATTCTATGAGACTCTGTAATCAAAGCCCTAACAAAAACAGTAAACTCTCCGTATAAAACCACTGATGCATGGACCTTGAGGACTTTTGCTTCTTTTTCTGTGATACAGGTCCTGGTAGCAATTCACATCTAATGTCATCATTTTGCTTAAATGAAAACTCTGAATCAAACTGTTGTCTCCTTTATTAATCCATTATTTAAAATCAGAGAGTATCTTTATAACATCTTTACCTGATCAGTTGTGTCTGACTCTTTGCTACGCCATGGACTGTAGCCTGCATGGAATTCTCCAGGCAAGAATACCAGAGTGGGTTGCCATTCCCTTCTTCAGCGAATCTTCCTGACCCAGGGATCAAACCCAGGTCTTCCTGCATTGCGGGCAGATTCTTTAATGTCTGAAAGTGAAAGTGAAATGAAAGTCGCTCAGTCTTGTCTGACTCTTTGCGACACCATGGTCCAAACAGTCCATGGAATTCTCCAGGCCGGAATACTAGAGTGGGGAGCCTTTCCCTTTTCCAGGGGATCTTTCCAACCCAATGATCAAACCCAGGTCTCCCGAATGCAGGTGGATTCTTTGCCAGTTGAGCCACAAGGGAAGCTCATTTCAGAAGATACTGTCTGAAAGTATCTTTATAACTTCTTTATCTGCACTCACATTCTTTCCAGATAGCTTAACTTAGTGGAATGTATGGTCATTAAAGTCATTAAAATAGTCTGTATTCCCACTGTGGGGGGAGGTATTTTTATAGATTTTCAGCTTTTTCCTAAGGTCTTTATATATTGTTTAGATTTTGGCTTTAATTGTGAGACAGCTTGCCCCTGATTACTTCAGAACAGTAATGTTGCTGGAAAGGAAAACTTAAGAATCAATACAACTCCACAGTTATACTGACATCATTCCCCTATTTACCAATTGCATATGAGGTAATTCACATCAAAGAAACCAGAACAGACTGTACTTTTGAAAAATATTCTCAATGTGGGAGAAACATGTTTTCTCAAAAAGTAAGGCCAATAAAACCAATATGCATACACATATTCCCTTAAAAAATTCCATTAGTGCATAATTGGATCTTCCTGAAGTGATTTTTATAATTAAAAGCTATCTGAATTCCAACTGTGTTCAACAATCCTTGTAACCAGTGAATCCATAATGTTTTATTGGGTTCTGTGCATTTGGAACACGTGTTTTCCCCCTGTGTTTCTGCATATGTGTATATTTCTGTCTCTACCTCTATTTTTTGCTTCTATTGTGCTGTACTCAGTTGCTCATTCGTGTCTGACTCTTCTCACTCCCTGGACTGTAGCCTGCCAGACTTTTCTGTCCATGGAATTTTCCAGGCAAGAATACTGGAGTGGGTTGCCATACCCTCCTCCAGGGGATCTTCCTGATGCAGGGATCGAACCCACCTCTCTTGCATCTCCTGCACTGGCAGGCAGATTCTTTACCTCTGCGCCACCTAGAATACAAATGACATAACATCTCTTCTGCAGCTATTAGAGTTTTCGTTTTTAATACAAGGCTGTGGTTGCAGTAAATCTCTTCTAAAATTTTGGAACTGGAAAATCAATGAAAGTTAGCACCATGAAAAGAGAAATTTGAACATTTTTTTTCAAACTTAGAAAGTAACATAGATCGAAACCATGTGTGAAATTCATTGACCTGGAACTTCTGGATCATATAAAGAGGCCTGGCTATGTCAACATGATCATTAATATTTATTGCTGGAGAGATGATGCTGGTAGTTAGAGTTCTGAAGCACTGACACTACATAAAGTATATCATTTTTCTAACTAAACTAAAACTTTTACTCTTGTACCTTAACTTCTATAAGGTGCCATCCATTCTAAAATGCTGTAAAATATCAGCCCTCTTTACTTTGATTAATGATACATTGTCAGAGTGATAAATTCTTCTAGAGTGTAATTTGAAAGATAATATCATTCTCGGGAGAAAAAAAAAGTTCAAGTAAGAATTTAGAACAGTTACCAGATGAAATCCTTACCATCATGGAGTGTAGCGAAGGATGTGGGGGAATCTGGAAATGCTGGCAGTAAATCACATTCTTTGGCTTTAGTTTAAGCTTCCATCTTAAAGTGAGATATATGATTTACTATGTGTCCTGAAGGCTGTTTTAGTCTGATTTTTTTTTTAACATTTTTAGTATGTGGAGAAGTTGCACAGATAAATTTATTCAATTTCAGTCTCCTCTGCCTCCTGTTGCTACCTATTAGTACTACTGTAGGTAAATTTCCATATTTAAAAGATGGAAATACAATTATCTTTGAGTTTTAAAATGTGAAAAGACCTTAATAGATATCTGATAGCATTATGACACTTGATATTATAGTTATCTATTTTAAATATTTTATAATAGTAACCTTTACATTCTTATTCATTGGTTACTTATTACATAAAATGATAGTTGTCATGTTGTTAAATGGAAGATAATGTGTTTTGTGTTGCAAATCTAGATATATCCTTGTAAGCAGAGACAAAAGGCTGCAGGATATATGTGTGTTCTCAGTTGCTCAGTTGTGTCCAACTCTTTGAGGCCCTATGGGTTGTAGCCTGCCAGGTTCCTCTGACCATGGGTTTCTCCAGCCAAAAATACTAGAGTGGGTTGTCATTTCCTTCTCTAGCAGATCTTCTCAACCCAGGGATCAAACCCAGGTCTCCTACATTGCAGGTGGATTCTTTACCACTGAGGCAGTCAGTGATGCTCTCAATGATTGCAAAACCCCAAAACACCTCCCATGTTTCCAAATCTCCTTGCCTCAGTTGGGAAGCACTGGTCTTTGTATTAGTTAGGTCTCTTTACACTAGCTTGGGCAGAAAAGAATTTTTTATTGTTGCTAATGACCTCACAGATGTCTTATTATGTGGGAGTAGGGGTGATGTAGCTGAGTCATGATAAGAACCAAAGCTGATATTTTAAATTGCTGAAGGCTCAGGCAAACTCCTTCTTCCACCTTTATTATTTTTTCTTGTGTGTCTTCTCTAACTTTTAATTGTAATTAGCAAATTACAAAGATACATAATTGAGGATCAGTGACAGGGAGAACAATGTTGCTTTCTTGATTTTTAGATCTAAATCTTGATGAGCTCAACCTGGTGCTCATTTCTTGTCCAATGAACCATGGCCCAGAGGGCAGAAATATGTTGAGTGATTGTAACCTCCTTGCTGGGACTGGTGATGATGAACACTGCTATGGGTCAGGAAGAAATTGTGATAGAAGGGGACATGACAAGAGATTGAGCATTCACCCTAACGCAAATCTCTGATGTAGTCAGCCTAGTGAAAAAAGAAGCTTCCTGTCTGTTGATTTATTTTTTAGTCCAAATTCCATTTATTGAAATTTAATTTACAAGCTATGAAATTCACATTGTAATGCACAGTTTAATGGTTTTTAAAGTAAATTTACAAGTCTGTGTAATAATCACCACAATTGAGTTTTAGAAAATTTCCGTCACACCAAAAATTTCCTCGTTTTTTTTTTTTTGCAACCAACTCTTGCTACCACTTCTTGTCCCTGGCAACCACTGGTCTGTTTTTTGTTGCTTTAGATTTGTCTTTACTATAAATTTCATAGAAATGGAATCATTCCTATGCAGTCTTTTGTGTCTGATTTCTTTCACTTAGCATAAGATTTCCGAGGTTCTTTGGCAGGGTAACGTGTTCATTGTAATGGTTTATTGCATTCTGACTCTGAATGATATTCCATTGTATGGATGTATCATATTTTCTTACTGCAGTCATCAATTGAGGGGCATAGATATTTTAAAGACTTTTGGCTGTTAGAATAACGATGATAGGGATATTTGTGTACAGGTCTTTGCACAGACTTGTATTTTTATTGCTCTTGTATAGATACCTAGGAGTGGAATAGTTGAGTTCCAAGGTTAGTATTTGTTAACTTTTCAAGAAACTACCAAAAGAACAGAATACAGGTATTTCCTTCTCTGTTTTCTAAAAGTGTTTTTTATTGGATTGGTTTAATTTCTTAACTGTTGGATAGAATTTGCAGGGCAAGCAACCTGAGTCTGGGCTTTTTTAAATGGGAAAATTTAAATTGCTAATTCAATTTCTTTACCATATTATTCTATTTTTTTTTCCTTGAGTCAGTTTTGGTAATTTATTTCTTTCATTGAATTTGTCCATTCAGTGTAAGTTGTCCAGTTGTTGGCATAAATATTTCAAATTCTATTATAATCTGGAAATTAGTGTAGGTCTATAGGAATGTTTCTTATATCATTATAGATTTGTTAATTGATATTTCACTCTGTCCCCCACCCCACCCCTTGGTCAGTTTAATAAAGGTTTACAAATTTTTATAAATTTATATTCAACATTGATGTTGGAGAAGATAAATTTATCTCCAACTGTGGTGTTGGAGAAGACCCTTGAGAGTCCCTTGGACTGCAAGGAGATCCAATCAGTCAATCCTAAAGGAATTCAGTCTTGAATATTCATTGGAAGGACTGATGCTGAAGTTGAAGCTTCAGTACTTTGGCCATCTGATGCGAAGAACTGACTCATTGGAAAAGACCCTGATGCTGGGAAAGCTTGAAGGCAGGAGGAGAAGAGGACACAAGAGGATGAAATGATTGGATGTTATCACTGACTTGATGGACATGAGTTTGAGCAAACTCTGAGAGTTGGTGGTGGACAGGAAAGCGTGGCATGCTGCAGTCTATGGGATTGCAAAGAGTTGGACACAACTGAGTGACTGAATTGAACTGATAAAGTTTTAAGTCTTTTCAATTTTAGTTGCATTGATATTTTGCAATTGTTCTTATTTCATCGATTCTGCTCTGATCCTTATTTTCTGAATTCTACCTCCTTTTGGACTTTTTTCTTTTCTTTTTCAATCTTCTTGAAGTGAAGCTTAGATTGTTGATTTTAGATCTTTATTGCTTTCCCAAAAGCTGTAACTTTCACTCTAAACACTGCTTTTCCTGCATACCATACATTCTGATATGTTGTGCTTTTATTTCCAGTCAATTTTCTAATTTTCCTTGTGATTTATTTTTCATCCAGAGTTTATTTAGAAATAGGTTGTTCAGCTTCTAAGTATTTTATGATTTCCCCAAGTTATTTATTCCTGATTTATATTTGTTTGTTGAGATCAGTGAACATACTTTCTATTTCAATTCTTAATGAATTATTAATACTTATTTTATGTGGAGCATATGTTTGTCTTGGAAAATGTGTCACATGATCTTGAAAAGAATTTGTGATCTGATGTTGTAAGGTTGAGGGTTCTTTAAATGTCACTTAGGTCAAGTTACTTGAGATTATTAAAGTTTTCTAAGTACTGATTCTCTGCCTAGCTGTTTCATAAATTTATGAAAAGGAGATATTGAAATTTCTAATGAAACAGCTCGGCAGAAAATCAGCAAGTCCATAGTGTTAATTACAGTGTTAATAATGTTGCTATATATGATTTTATGCTTTCAAAAGAAAGACAATAAAAGACAAAAAAATTAATGCATCTTTTCCATTTACTCATATATTTATGCTTCTGGGTTGCTGTCTTTCTTCTGGTAGATTTAATACCTTTCAGTCTTAAAACCTTTCTTTAGTATTTCTTGTCAGGCTGATATGCTAGAAATGAATGATCCTTTTACTTTATCTATTGAGAATGTCTTTATTTTTGCCTTCATTTTTAAAGGACAGTTTTCTGAATGTAAAATTATCTTTGGCAGTTTTTTTTTTTTTTTTTTTTCCTTTTGCAGTTTTTCCTTTCAGGACTTCATATCATTCTACTACCTTCTGGGTCTCCATTTTTTCAGATATGAAATCAGCTTGTTATTCATATTGATGCACCCTTATATGTAATGAGTCCCTTTTCTCTTGTTCCTTTCAAGTTTTTCTGTTTGTCTTTGGCTTTCATAATTTGATTATGGTATGTCTTGGTGTAGATCTCTTATGTTTGTCTTTCTTGAAGCTTGTTGAGCTTTGTAGATTTTTTGCAGTAATAGTTTTTCATCAAATAAGAGAAGTTTGGGGCCCTCATTTCTTCTTATTTTTTAATGCTCATTTCTTTTCCTCTGATATTTCCACTAAATGTATGTTGGATGCTTGATGCTGTCCCATAAGTCTCAAAAGCTGTGTTCATTTTCTTTTCAATTTAGGTGATTGATCTTGTTTGGTCTTCAATTTAATTGAGTTTTTCATTTCGAATCTATTGTTAGTTTATATAGGTCATACTCAAGAATTTTCTTTTTGTGTGTGATTTCCATTTTTAAGTCAGCCCTTGTATAGCTCTCATTTCCAGGTTTATCCCATGTAATGTTTACTATCCACTCCTCATCCCAACTGGGACCAAAACCTCAGGTTGTTGGAGCCATAGGTTTTCCTCATTCATTTATAACCAAATGTTCTAGTTCACTGATAATGCCAATGTAACTTCAAGACTCTCTCCTCCACTGGAATCAGGCACACTCCCTGTTCGCAAGGCCAGTCTTGACTTAGGAATAGACAAACCTGGGAAGGAACATTTAAGATAGGAGCAACCCCATGCAAGTAAGCCTTACACTTCGGAAAATTCAGAGTAGTTTTTTAATTTTTTTAAATAAATATTTATCAGTTTGTTCACTTTTGGTTGATTTCAAGAGTTCTGAAATAGTTTTTTTAAACAAATTTATCCAGTTTAGTATTTGTTTTATGGTTGTAGAATTATGTACTGACTTCTTCTTTATTCCATAGCCAGAGATCTATTGAATTTGGCAGGAATTCTATTCTCTGGATATTTGAATTATATTTCTTATTTACAGAAAAATAGTTTGCTATTGTGATCTATAAAAAGACAGCAGTCATTTGAATGTCCTGTTTTATGCCATCCCTTCTGCTAAGTGTTTTTCATATAAGATATGTATTCACAACAGCTATCCTAGGTAGAGACTGTCTTCATTTTACAGTGCAAACATTTAGGCTTAGAGAGGTAAATAATTTGCCCTTTTCTGGTGTTATTAAAAGTGCCACTGATTTTACCTGTATTGACTTTGATTCAGGTCGCTTGAGTATAGACATGAATGTTCAAATGGAATTTTTAGTCATTTTTATCTCAGTGAGTCAGTTAAATTAGACTCAACCACCATTTCTCAAGTATTTGTTAGCATCAAATGATGTCCTAGTTGCAAAGCATGAAGGACAGGGCAGCAGAAATATTACATGGTCCCCTCTCTCAAGGAATCAAGGGATTCATCATCACAAAAGAGAAGATAGATATTTTCAAATAACTGTAACACAATTGACTGATAAGTGTTCTTACACAGTGATTGTCAAACCTAATGTATGTTCAAATTACAGATTAAACTGTAGATTTTGATTCAGTGAGTCTGAGTAGGGCATGAGATTTCATATTTTTAGCAGGTTTTCAGATGATAGTGATACTGCTGATATATAGATCACAGAGTAAACAGCAAAACTCTAGCATAGATGTAAGCTGGGAGTTATTAGAGCACACAGAATTCATGGGTTTTAAAAAAAATTTGCTGTGGTTAGTTGAGGAAGAAAACTTCATCTCTGAATGATAAATAGTTTGCTCTTGGAGTGATGTCACCATCATGGTAGCAAAAATCCACAACAAAGTATTAGCAAACCAAATATAATGCATTAAAAGGATCATGCAGAATGATGAGCTGGGATTTATTCCAGGCTTGCAAAAATGATTCAACATTTTCAAATCAACCAACATGATACAACAGAGTAACAAAATGAAGGATAAAAATCAAATAATCATCTCAGTAGACACAGATAAAGCACCCAACAATATTCAACATCCATTTATGTTAAAAAATATTTAATAAAATGGTGAAGTGGGAAATGGGTACCCACTCCAGTGTTCTTGCCTGGGAAAATCCCATGGACAGAGGAACCTGGCAAGCTATAGTCCACGGAGTCTCAAAGAGTCAGACGTGACTTAGTGACTAAACAACAACAACAAGTAATATACTTCAACATAATTAAGGCCATATATGACACATCCACAGCTAACACCACATTCAATGTTGTTCGATCACTCAGTCGTGTCCAACTCTTTGCGACCCCATGGACTGTGGCATGCCAGGCTTCCCTGTCTTTCACCATCTCCCGGAGCTTCCTCAAACTCATGTCCATTGAGTCAGTGATGCCATCCAGCCATCTCATCCTCTGTTGTTCCCTTCTCCTTTTGCCTTCAATCTTTTCCAGCATCAGGGTCTTTTGCAGTGAGTTGGCTCTTAACGTCAGGGGTGTGTGTGTGTGTGTGTGTTTGTGTGTTAAATTGCTTCAGTCATGCCAGGCTCTTTGTGACTCTATGAACTGTAAGCCCACCTATGGGGCTCCTCTGTCCATGGGATTCTTCAGGGAAGAATACTGGAGTGGGTTGCCTTGCCCTCCTCCAGGAGATCTCCCTGACCCAAGGATTGAACTCGGGTCTCTTAACGTCTCCTGAACTGGCAGGCAGGTTCTTTACCACTACTGCCACCTGTAAAGCCCTTTTCACATCAGGTAGCCAAAGTATTGGAGCTTCAGCTTCAGCAGCAGTCCTTCCAATGATATTTAGTGTTGATTTCCTTTAGGATTTACTGGTTTGATTTCCTTGATGCCAAGGGACTCTCAAGAGTCTTCTCCAACACCACATTTTGAAAGCATCAATTCTTTGGCGCTCAGCCGAAGAATTTCATACTCAATGATAAAAACCTAAAAGCGACCCCTCTAAGATCAGAAACAAGACAAGGATGGCCACTCTTACTACTCTTATTTAATACAGTATTGGAAGTCCTAGTCAGAGCAATTAGGTAAGAAGAAGAAATAAAAGACGTCTAAATTGGAAAGAAAGACATTAAGCTGTCACTATTTGAGGATGACATGATTTTATTCAGAGGAAACCCTAAAGACCTCACTGAAAAGCTATTAGAATAGTAAACAGAAAACATGCAGTAAATTTGCTATCAGTATAAAAAAGTTGTGTTTCTATACACTAACAACAAAATTAAAGAGAGAAATTAAGGAAACAATTCATTTACCATTGTAAGAACAGCAAGAAATACCTGTTGCTGTGAAGTTGCTCAGTCGTGTCCGACTCTTTGTGACCCCAGGGACTGTAGCCTGCCAGACTCCTCCTTCTGTGGGATTTTCCAGGCAAGAATACTGGAGTGGGTTGCCATTTCCTTCTCCAATTTAACCAAGGAAATGAAAAACCTGTGTATGAAAATTATGAAGATCTTGTTGAAAAAAATTGAAGAAGACACACCCCAAAATTGGAAAGGTATTCTGCACTCATTGGAAGAATTAACATTATTAAAAATAACATACATATGATATATTTTTCACATAGCTAGGAACTTTGAAGTATTATGGTGAATTTCCAAACTTAATGATTCTGTTAAATTTTTCACCTCTTTAGGAGATAGATAGTTTAGGTTTGTTCTATAATTCTGCTTTTATAGAATATTTTTAACTTTGTTGCTAAAAATCTTGTGCTTTTTTCCAAAGTCCACATTACCTTTCAACTCTCCTCTCCCCTGCAATATGTAGGTGAAATGAGCAAAAGGAGTATGTCTGTTCCTCTCTTCATTATGCTTGTGCTTGGTCAAACATGGAAATAAATAAGTACAATAAAGAAAAAACAAAACCTCAGTCTCACACCTCCCACTCCATCCCACCCCTCTAGTTTGTCACAGAGTACTGGTTTGAGCTCCCTGAGTCAATTATCCAAATAAATTAATTAAAAAAAAAAAAAAAAACAAACCAAACACTCACATTGAGTTCTAACCACTGGGATGCTAGGGGATTCATCAGTTTTTGTAAATAAAATTTTATTGTAACACAGCCACAAGATAAAAAAAAAAAAAAGCCCAAATTCAACCTAATCTCCACACAAGTGATTGTATATATGTATATTATATATGAAAGTTGTTAAGAGAGTAAATCCTAAGAGTTTTCATCATAAAGAAATTTTTTTTCCTATTTCTTTAATTTTATATCTACATGACATGATGGATGTTCACCAAACTTATTGTGGTAATCGTTTCATGATGTGTGTAGTTTTGTTTAATGGAAGGAACAATGTTCATGTCTATTATTAGAGATACAATTTAATAATTTAAGTTTCAGGAAACCAAAAATAAAGCACATTTTCTGTGTAAGGTGGTCTCCCCTGATAGTTCAGCTGATAAAGAATCTGCCTGCAATGCAGGAGACCCTGGTTCGATTCCTGGGTCGAGAAGATCCGCTGGAGAAGGGATAGGCTACCCACTCCAGTATTCCTGGGCTTCTCTGGTGGCTCAGCTGGTAAAGAATCTGTCTGCAACGTGGGAGACCTGGGTTGGGAAGATCTCTGGGTTGGGAAGATCCCTGGGTTGGGAAGATCCCTGGTTGGGAAGATCCCCTGGAGAAGGGAAGGGCCCCATGTATAGTCCATGGGGTTGGAAAGAGTAGGACACAACTAAGCAACGTTCACTTTCACTTTTTCTGTGTAAGGTAAGACATTGTGGGAAAGAAAATTTACATTGGCATTTTGTTTATATTGAATTAACAGAATTTTAAGATGTTTAGATGTAGGGTTCCAATGTTTCAGCTATTCATGACATTTACTTTATCTTTTAGCAGTAAATTTAACTGAAAAATAAAATTATTTTTTGGCCATTTTGTGATCTCTTAATATGTTACCTAAAAATATTATAAAGGTTGTTGAATTATTGTTAGCAAGATTCATTTTAAGACAGGAATAATCTTTGTTCTGTGTTACTTAAATATATATGCTTGAATGATAATTCTGTCTTGGTAATTTTATATAAAATTAATACTATTGCTTTCTGATATTTTAAAGAATATAAGGTATAAACTATAAATTTTAACCACTTTTGAAATAAATAATATTTTGTTATAGGGAATTTAAAATTAGGTTAAGTTGGATTACTTTGCTTAAAAAGATATTTTTAAAATACAGGTGTTTCTGGAAAAATGAAACATCACCATTGGCTTAATTTCCTTTTTCTTTTTTTTGATAAATCAATGTTATTCAGGTTTAATTTATGAACCACAAAATGCACCCATTACTTCTGTGTTCACATTGTTTAAAAATTGTAACATATAAACAATATAAAATGTTACCATCTTAACCATTTTTAAGTGTACAGTTCAGCAGTGATCAGTATGTTCATATCATTATGTAAAATGCACTCTTTTGAAGTATGGAATTTAATTAGTTCTGTGTTTGTCAATACACTTGTGTAACCTTCAGTATAAATTAATACACAGTCTTTCTATCACTCCCCCCAAATTTTCCTTTGTGCCTGTTTATGATCTTCACTAACTGCAAACCAAGTAATAGCATCAAGAAGGCAACAGGTCCTGGCAAGGATTTGGTGTAAATGAAACCATTGTACACTGCTAGTGGGAATGTAGATTGGTTCAACTACTATGGAAAATAATATGAGGTTTTCTCAAAATATTAAAAATAGATCTACTGTTCAATTAGACAGTTCTACCCCTGAATATATACCCAAAGAAAATTAAAAGAGGGTTTTGAAGAAGTAGGTACAAGCCTATGTGGCATCACTCACAATATGGAAACAACCTAAATGCCAGTCAGTGGGTGAATGGATAAAAATGTTGTGGTTTATATACACAATGAAGTATCCTGCAGCCATGAGAAAGGGGGATTATCCTTTGGCCACTGTGACAACATGGATGGACCTTGAACAGTTTACGCTGATATATGTCAGACAGAGACAGAAAAATACTGTGTGATATCCCCTATGTGTAGAATCACAAAAGTCAAACTCATAAAAAACAGTGAGTAAGGTGGTGTTTACGAGGGTATAGTGGAGTGGGAGGATGAGTAGTGTTGTTTAAGGTACAAGCTCATAACAAGCGGTGAATAAGCCATGGAGATCTAATGCACAGTATAGTCAATATAGACAACAATTGTGTATTATAAATATGAATTTATTTTAAAAAATGAGGACTGCTTAAGTCTATAAAGGCTTTTTGATAATCCTTGGGAAAATTTAGAGCTGGTGTCATAGGTCTGTATATGGCCAGTAATATGTGTGCATAGGTCATATTAGTCATTTTTCATAGATAAATTTATTCAGTGTGAAATAACACTGGTTAATTTGATGTTCACTGATTTATTCCAAAGCCAGATTGCAATGAATCTTAATAAATTTACAAAAGGTCATAACTGGAAAGTGTCAATGTAGTCTTAGCTATTTAAATAGGTAACTAGATGAAAATTTTAGAATAGGGATATTTCCATGGGAGAGTATAAAATAACCATTTCTGATCCCTGCTGAAGTTTGCTTCTGTCTTGAGAACATTTGTTTAAGAAGCAAGACCTATTCCTTGTGTACCTAATACCAGGTTTTCAGCAAGTCTCTGAAGGGTTTGCGTCTTCCCTCGAGAGTTTATCTGGTTCAAGCTCAGATGCGATCCAGACTCCTGCAGTGTCCTTGGGCAAATCAGGGTTATTGCAGCTAGAAAGCCCTTCAGAAAATAGGACCTTCCTGGGATTTGCCTGTTTTATTCTTCCAGCCATGTGAAGGCATTTGACAAGGTCTTTGAATTCTTTTTTTCCCCCTTGTTATTTATTTTAATTCTGTAGCTCTCTCTGTCCCCTGCAATGCCTTATTTTTATGTTATTTTGCTCTATTACTATTTGCCAGGCACTGTAGTAACTGTACAGAGACTTAAGAAGACATGATGTTTTTTCTTCTGTGAACTTTTATGGTATAGATAGACATCAAAAAATGATTCAAAATCAATATTTGTGTGGGGTTGTAAAGATCTCAGAATAAGAAGAGGATACAAAGAATGGACACTTCATGCAGCTAGGGGAGGAAGGCAAAGAGGGGTTCCTGAAGCTGTGGGAGTAATCTGGGGTGAATCTAGAAGGGGAGGTAGGGGTCTGCCAGGCAAAGGAGGTAATAAAGGAGGGAGGGCCTTCCTGGTATCTTATGAGCAAAGGCATGACAAAAAGAACTTGGAATTTGATAGGGCACTTCCTGATGTGCACTTTGAGTAGTTAATACTTTCTAAAGATATTTTATCACCAAGAAAATACTCACTACTGCTTATTCAGACTCCCTCTACATCAACTATATTTAGTTCTTTAGCCATGATGTGCACAAAATAGCTCATCTATCTATTTGGGGTCAATATAATGGAAAGGCTATGAATTATTAGTGGAGAAGGAAATGGCAACCCACTCCAGTGTTCTTGCGTGGAGAATCCCAGGGACGGGGGAGCCTGGTGGGCTGCCGTCTCTGGGGTCGCACAGAATTGGACACGACTGAAGCGACTTAGTAGTAGTAGTAGTAGTATGAGTTATTAGAATTATACACACCTGGGGTCACTTCCCAGCTCTGCCACCCACTCACCTTGTAACCACGATCAAGTTATTTAAACCCTCAAAACTTTATCACTAAAACAATGATAAAAATAGTTAACACTTTAGAGTTGACTTGAGGATTAAAAGATATGTTTTTAAGATACTTAAGATAATGTGAGCCCAAACTAGGCATTCAGTAGATGGCAACTGTCACTATTATATGGCTGATATAAATAGCAATTTATATTTTTAAATATTGAACAAAATGCATTGAATTTTGCTAGTCATAGAATAATGAAAACATGATTTAATATATATAAATTACTTAGGCTGACAATGGGCTTTTTATTCCTATCTTCTTTTTTTTTATAGGCAAAATCGCAATTACTATCCAATGTATTGGATGCTGCCCATCGGTTTATAAAGGAAGTTAATCCAGATGAACCCAAATGGAAGAATTGTTCTACAAAAGAGATTAGTAAAAGCCAGCAGAAAACCAAGTCTCCTATTCTGCAGGGGAGCAGCTCTCAGGTAAATGGAGAAAAATACAGTAGACATTTTCTGTCATACATGATCATGGAGACTGTCATTCACATACTAGAGGTTTAGAGTTTTAAAGATTATTTGATCACATTATTGTTTAGTATGAATTTGTTTTCTTATTAATCAAAAGCATTTTTACTGTAAAATCCTTTTGAGGAGATTGCTTTGATTTCACCGGCTGCTGGTTTTTTGAGGAATGATCTTTTGACTATATTGCTTTCCAGGCATTTTCACCACATCCGGAAATGAATATTTGAGAGAAACATAAGAAAATAACACAATGCAATATGGCAATTTTATTTTAATCAGAATCTCAGGGAGACTAAAAGTACAAAACCTTTCCAAGTGTTTTAAGTGACAGGCAATTTCACAGTTATTTAAAATCAGATTTATAACAAATTTTATGGTTATTCAAATTGATTACTGATCCTAGATAAGCTTATATCTACTCATGTTGGTATTTTAATAATAGACTTGTATTGATTCTTTAGCAGGAAACAAATTTCCTCAAATTTTGATCCTTGTAATAATTCTCATTCTTTTAGATGTCACTCACCTTTTCACATGGGCTTTCCTGATAGCTCAGATGGTAAGGAATCTGCCTGCAATGCAGGAGACCCAGGGTTCAATCCCTGGGTCAGGAAGATCCCCAGGGGAAGGTAATGGCAACCCACTCCAGTATTCTTGCCTGAAAAATTCCACGGACACAGAAGCCTGGTGGCCTAGAGTCCATGGGAATACAGAGTCAGACATGACTGAGTGAATAACACTTTCACTTTCACCTTTTCAGTGTAGTTCAGAAATAGTGACTTGACAAAAGTCACACACACACAGCTTGTTACTTTATGACAGAGTCAGGCTTGAACTTCAGTCTGTTGAGTTTCAAACCCTTGCTCAGAGAACATAAAAGAAAACTATCTGTGTTAGTAGGGTCCCTTTACAGCAGAGAAACTATACTTGAGTTGTCTAGAAAGAGTAGCATTCTGGTGGGGATTTTGCTTAGTAGACCTGCCAAGAGTGCTTGTGAAGAATCATTGAATGAGTTACAGCCTTATGATTAGAATAATAATATGCTGAGGACCTGGAGAAGGCAATGGCACCCCACTCCAGTACTCTTGCCTGGAAAATCCCATGGATGGAGGAGCCTGGTAGGCTGCAGTCCATGGGGTCGCTAGGGGTCAGACACGACTGAGCGACTTCACTTTCACTTTTCACTTTCATGCCTTGGAGAAGGAAATGGCAACCCACTCCAGTGTTCTTGCCTGGAGAATCCCAGGGACAGGGGAGCCTGGTGGGCTGCCGTCTATGGGGTCGCACAGAGTCAGACACGACTGAAGCGACTTAGCAGCAGCATGCTGAGGACCAACCATGTGCCAAACACGGTTCTATGTATTTTATGTGTATTATCTCTTTTTTCATCCTTTTTTAATTGTTTCTTTTTCTCAAATGAGAAAATTATGTCAAAATATAGTTTTTAAATTGCCTGAGATATCATTGATTGTGCAACTTCAGTTTCAACTCAGACCTTATAACTCCAAATTACCTGTTTTTAATCACTACCCAGAGGCTGAGATTTTAAGGGTTTCGCCTTCATGCTTGTCATTTTATCTAACTTATCCTACCAATAAAAATAGTAATAAATCAATATCCTCACATTTATTAAATATTATATGCTAGGCATTGAGCTTAATCCTTTAGTTTCTTTATCTTATCCAATAATGACAATAACCCTATAAGTTTTGTATTATCATTATCTCATTTAACAGATGAGAAAGTCAGAGAGGATTTAAGTTACTAGGTGTACTAGAAAGCTATAGGGCTTACTCCTTTGCCTGAACTTTTAATCCCTAAATTAAATTCTGCCTCTTGTCCCCATCAGTAACTGTGTCTGCTCTATAGACCCTCCACCTCTGGTCTTAACCTAGAAACTATTAATTCAGTGGTTTCATCCAGGATTGCACAGTAGAATCAACTGGAGAAACATTAGGGAAACACCTGTGACTGAGTTCAGCATCTCTGTGGGTGGTCCAGTCATGTGCCTTTAACACCTGCTTATTCTGTTGAGTACTCCTGGTTGGGCATTATTTCTGCTGTCAACCTGTATACAGTGCACATATTAAGAAGTACCCCTGTCGAACGCTTGGTACTCCTCTGTGCTGAAGAGCAGAGTTTTTCCAACTGCAATAAACATCACAAGTACTGCGTGAGCTTTTTGAAAATGTGTACTCCTGTCTTGCCACTCAAATTTGGATTTTTTTACATTTAGGTTAGGGCCCAGGAATCTGATTTTTTATTTATTTACTTTTTAGAACTAAACGTTTTAATTTTTTTTAAACTTTAAACTTTTTATTTTGTATTGAGATATAGGCAGTTAATAATGTTGTGGTAGTTTCTGATGAACAGTGAAGGGACTCAACCATTCATATACACGTATCCATTCTCCCCCAAACTCCCCTGCCATCCAGGCTGGCACATAACATTGAGCAGAGTTCTATGTGCTATAAAAAAAGGTCCTTGCTGGTTAACCATCTTGAATATAAGTGTATACATGACCTTCCCAAAGTCCCTAAGTATCCCTTCCCGCTGCCCCGGACAACCATAAGTTCATTTCCTAAGTCTATGCGTCTCTTTCTGTTTTGTAAGTAAGTTCATTTGTATCACTTCTTTTTAGATTCCACATATGAGGGATGTCATATGATATTTCTCCTTCTCTGTCTGACTTATTTCACTCAGTATGACACTCTCTAGGTCCATCCATGTTGTTGCAAATGGCATTATTTCACTCTTTGTAACGGCTAATAAGGAATCTGATGTTTAATTGGCTTACCCAGCAACTTGAATGCCTGGAAGAATCAAGATAGTGGATTCAAGCCAGTGGATATCCTTGGAAGGGAGTGCAGTTCATGAAAGCTTTCATTTTAGACTGAAACCTGAGCTTGAAATACTGACTCTGGTTTTCTTACAGCTTATAGTTTTGTAACATTGGGCGATTTGCTTAGCTTTCCTTTCCTTTTCTGGAAAGTGGGGATATTAAAACATATTTTGCAGTGGTATATTTGGCCTAGAGGGGCCACATATGACAGCTGAAACATTTAAGAGTGAATATACCATCCTCTGGCTTTTTCCTATCCTGTCACTGCTGTGTGGAAACCAAGTATTCCATAGGCATAGCTGTGAAATGCAAATGTCTTATATCTCTTATTCACTGCTTGAAAGGGAGCTGCCCTGGAGAGCGTCTGTAATCATTGGAACACTCAACTCATTTTGTATAAAGCACTGAGTTTTTAGTGCTTCTTCATGAGTGTAGTGTGCACGCGCGCACACACACACACACACACACACACTGCTTACTACTGAATACCTGTAAATACCTTCTCACATACTTCTAAGGCTCAGTATTTCCAAGCTAAATTCATCACCTCTTCTCCCAACCTGTAGATATTACTGTTGGTGACAGCTCTCTTCAAGCTTTTTAAACTGGCAAGAACAGTTATTTTCTATAATCATTTATCTTCTTCCTTTGTACTTCCAATCAGTTACCATATCTTAAAACCATCCGAAAACCCTTGAGTATTTGGTCACTTCTATTCTTACTGCTCTTCCAGATAGTAAAATTAACAATTTCTTAAAGAGCAAAAGGTTTATAAAGTGAAAAGGGCATTTAATTCTCTCCCCTAAGTTAATAATATTTTCAATTTTGTAGGTATGCATTAACAGAAATACTAATATGTTGTATGCTGCTATGCAAACAGACTTTTTACCCTTAACAATATACTATTGTTATTCATATATCCCACAGCCTTCTCATTCTATATGAAAGTGAAAGTTGCTCAGTCCTGTCCCACTCTTTGTGAGACTTTTTGCAAAGCCCTGGATTGTGGCCCTCCAGGCGCTTCTGTTCATGGAATTCTCCAGGCAAGAATATTGGAGTAGGTAGCCATTCCCTTCAGGGAATCTTCCCGACCCAGGGATTGAACCCAGGTCTCCTACATTGCAGGCAGATTCTTTATTGTCTGAGCCACCACGGAAGCCCAGGAATACTGGAGTGAGTAGCCTATCCCTTCTCGAGGGGATCTTCCAGACCCAGGAATAGAACCGGGGTCTCCTGCATTGCAGGTGGATTCTTTACCAGCTGAAATACTCCATTTATTAGATATGAGATAACTTTTTAAGCTGTTTTCTGTTGCTCAGTATTTACACTGTTTCAATCTTTTGCAAGTATGAACTATAGTATAAAGAATAATTTTGAAAAATATTGTTTTGTATATGTATGTGTGTGTGTGATAAAATCCTAAAATTCCTAGGTGAAGAGGGTTATGTGTTTGTAATGCTGATACTGACAAATGGATGTGGATTTTAATTGGTTTCCTTGCATTTGAACTCACTATTCTCCAATTTCTTTCTCTCCCACACTACTGTGTGGGATTCTACAGTAGCTTTGCATTTCCAATATACTTAAGTGTAATTTTCTCTGGATAGTGGGGGGATCCTTCACAATCTGCCTCTGTTCATCTTTCTACCCTTAATATTTTCTCATATCTCACTTTTTGCTCTGTGAATTTCCCTGGTGGCCCAGATGGTAAAGAATCTGCCTGCAATGCAGGAGACCCAAGTTCAATCCATGGGTTGGGAGGATCCCCTGGAGAAAGGAATGGCTACCCACTCTAATAGTCTACCCACTCTATCATTCTTTTGCTCTAGAATACTGCCCTTGCCACTTTTTGCCCATGGGATTCTTGTTTCTCTGAGTTAAATTTTTGTTCTTTGCTTCTGTTTCTATTGTGGATTTAGTAACCTGTGTTTCATGGCAATGACTAGCATAGTGTTTGTAGGTTCCAGACGGTTTTTGTTTATGTTGAATTTTATATATGCACATATTTAACAATCTTCTCTCAATTGTTCTCTAACAATGTGCCTATTTATTTTGCAAATAAGTGCTGAACATAGTGGATTCTACTGTTGTATCTAGAAGGTACACATGGAGCTTTAGCAATTTGATCAGTGTAGGTAATCCACACTTTATAATTCAGAACTGTTGTGGAACTTATTTTGCTTTAGTTCCCCAATTTTGCTGTTTTCTCTGATTCACTGGATAACTGCCAAGCCGTACCTTCATTTTCTTTTGTGTATTCACAGTAAATCTATATTTTGTACTGCATTCTCCTTTCTCTCCAGCATTATACTGAAAAGCAGACAATGTTTCATATACATTAATTGATATGTCCATTCATTCAACTGACTTTTAATGAGCACCTGCTTTGTGCCAGTTACTACTCTTGGCCCTGAAGAAACAGTCAACATTCTTGATCCCATTACATTCTAATGGGGAGAGATCAGCAGTAAACACACATGTAGAGTAAATTCACATGGATGTAAATTACTGGGAGAAAAATAAAACAGATAAGGGATCTGAAAGTGGGGGAAATGACTTTGTTTTTATGTCATCAGTAAGGTCATTGCTTATTCTCTGAGCAGGTGACATTGATCCAAGACTGAATGAAATGAGTGGAATGACTGTATGAAAATATGGAGAAGGATCATTTCAGGCATTAGCTACAGCTAGTATGAGGCCCTCGAGTGGATATGCTTGATGGGTTCCTAGAATTGCAAGAAGAGAAGTTTGGCTGGAACACGGTGAATGAAGGGGAGAACTGGAGGAAGTGGAGTGAAAGGCAGGGGAAGACAAGCTTGTGTACAACCTTGTAAGTCCTGGTAGGAACTGAGGGTTTCAGTCTTGGAGGGTTTGGAGCAGAGGAACCATCTCAGATTTACATGGTAATGAAACTGCTCTTTCTGCTGTGGGGAGGTTGCAGGGAGCAGGAGATTGGAGAAGTAGGGTTAAATGCAAGGCTGTCACTGCTTTCCAGAGAAAACCCTCATGAATAACATAGTGACAAATCCTCAATCCTGTAGGCTTTAGGTTTAATATTTCCAAAGATACCATATATAACTGTCTGTAGAGTTTTAAAGAAATCAGAAAAGCACATAAATAAGTACAAATAAAAAAACATTTGAAGTAAAAAAAAATGTGTGATTTCACAATGCTCAATAATTAGTGTTACCTGTATTTTAAGATACAGAACATTTGGTAAAGCACACTTAGATATACTTTTAATTGGTTTAGGTAGAAGATCCAACAACAAAAAAAGAAGAATGTGCGAATCCAAGAGACAAGCCCTTGAGTGAAGTGCCTTTCAATGAAGAAGCTTCTGCCCAATCCTTTCAGAAAGTTTTAAGTCAGTGGAGAACTGGACATCATGATGACAAAGAGACACAGAACTTACATGCAGCAAAATCAGGTACAGTTTTTTTTTTTTTTTTAAATAAAGTGAATGCTGTGATGTATGTCGGAGAGTGTTTTGCCTATGTTCTCCTCTAGGAGTTTTATAGTTTCTGGTCTTACATTTAGATCTTTAATCCATTTTGAGTTTATTTTTGTGTATGGTGTTAGAAAGTGTTCTAGTTTCATTCTTTTACAAGTGGTTGACCAGTTTTCCCAGCACCACTTGTTAAAGAGATTGTCTTTAATCCATTGTATATTCTTGCCTCCTTTGTCAAAGATAAGGTGTCCATAGGTGCATGGATTTATCTCTGGGCTTTCTATTTTGTTCCATTGATCTATATTTCTGTCTTTGTGCCAGTACCATACTATCTTGATGACTGTGGCTTTGTAGTAGACCCTGAAGTCAGGCAGGTTGATTCCTCCAGTTCCATTCTTCTTTCTCAAGATTGCTTTGGCTATTCAAGGTTTTTTGTATTTCCATACAAATTGTAAAATTATTTGTTCTAGCTCTGTGAAGAATACTGTTGGTAGCTTGATAGGGATTGCATTGAATCTATAAATTGCTTTGGGTATTATACTCATTTTCACTATATTGATTCTTCCAATCATGAACATGGTATATTTCTCCATCTATTAGTGTCCTCTTTGATTTCTTTCACCAGTGTTTTATAGTTTTCTATATATAGGTCTTTAGTTTCTTTAGGTAGATATATTCCTAAGTATTTTATTCTTTTCATTGCAATGGTGAATGGAATTGTTTCCTTAATTTCTCTTTCTATTTTCTCATTATTAATGTATAGGAATGCAAGGGATTTCTGTGTGTTGATTTTATATCCTGCAACTTTACTATATTCATTGATTAGTTCTAGTAATACATCACAGCAGGATTCTCTATGACCTATCTCCCAGAATATTGGAAATAAAAGCAAAAATAAACAAATGGGACCTAATTAAACTTAAAAGCTTCTTCTGCACAACAAAGGAAACTCGAAGCAAGGTGAAAAGACAGCCTTCAGAATGGGAGAAAATAATAGCATTTGAAGCAACTGACAAACAACTAATCTCAAAACTATACAAGGAACTCCTGCAGCTCAACTCCAGAAAAATAAATGACCCAATAAAAAAATGGACCAAAGAACTAAATAGACATTTCTCCAAAGAAGACATACAGATGGCTAACAAACACATGAAAAGATGCTCAACATCATTCATTATCAGAGAAATGCAAATCAAAACCACTATGAGGTACCATTTCACGCCAGTCAGAATGGCTGTGATCCAAAAGTCTACAAGCAATAAATGCTGGAGAGGGTGTGGAGAAAAGGGAACACTCTTACACTGTTGGTGGGAATGCAAACTAGTTCAGCCACTATGGAAAACAGTGTGGAGGTTCCTTAAAAAACTGGAAATAGAACTGCCTTATGATCCAGCAATCCCATTGCTGGGCATACACACTGAGGAAACCAGAAGGGAAAGAGACACGTGTACCCCAATGTTCATTGCAGCACTGTTTATAATAGCCAGGACATGGCAGCCACCTAGATGTCCATCAGCAGATGAATAGTTAAGAAAGCAGTGGTACATATACACAATGGAGTATTACTCAACCATTAAAAAGAATACATTTGAATCAGTTCTAATGAGGTGGATGAAACTGGAGCCTATTATACAGAGTGAAGTAAGCCAGAAAGAAAAACACCAATACAGTATACTAACGCATATATAATGGAATTTAGAAAGATGGTAACAATAACCCTGTATATGAGACAGCAAAAGAGATGCTGATGTGTAGAACAGTCTTGTGAACTTTGTGGGAGAGGGAGAGGGTGGGAAGATTTGGGCGAATGGCATTGAAACATGAATAATATCATATATGAAATGAGTCGCCAGTCCAGGTTTGATGAACGATACTGGATGCTTGGGGCTGGTGCACTGGGACGACTCAGAGGGAGGGTATGGGGAGGGAGGAGGAAGGAGGGTTCAGGATGGGGAACACGTGTAAACCTGTGGCGGATTCATGTTGATATATGGCAAAACCAATACAATATTGTAAAGTTAAAAAAAAAATCACATCTGCAAAAAAAAATAAATAAAGTGAATGCTTTAAAATAAAACTGATTTTATCTCCATTCTCTGTGAATATAAATGCAGTGTTCAGAAGCTATTAACATTGGGATAATAGTTTGATATAACTCTTAAAGTAGTCACACAGTAGTCACTGTGTGACCATTGGTTTAGTGGTTTAATATTTATAGAACCCTGAGTGGGCTTCTTTGCCTTTTCATAAGTGTTTTTTACTTATGGCAGAAATCCAAGAACAAAAGAGCCTCTTGATGAAAGTGAAGGAGGGGAGTGAAAAAGTTGGCTTAAAACTCAAAAAACTAAAACATTCAGAAAACTAAGATCATGGCATCTGGTCTCATCACTTCATGGCAAATAGGGAAACAATGGAAACAGTGGCAGACTTTATTTTTCTGGGCTCCAAAATCACTGCAGATGGTGACTGCAGCCATGAAATTAAAAGACGCTTCTTGGGGAAAAAAGCTATGACCAACTTAGACAGCAAATTAAAAAGCAGAGACATTACTTTGCCAACAAAGTTCTGTCTAGTCAAAGCTTTGGTCTTTCCAGTAGTCATGTATGGATGTGAGAGTTGGACTATAAAGAAAGCTGAGTGCCAAAGAATTGATGTTTTTGAACTGTGGAGTTGGAGAAGACTCTTGAGAGTCCCTTGGACTGCAGGGAGATCCAATCAGTCAATCCCAAAGGAAATTAGTCCTGAACATTCATTGGAAGGACTGATGCTGAAGCTGAAACTCCAATACTTTAGCCACCTGATGCGAAGAACTGACTCACTCGAAAAGACCCTGATGCTGGGAAAGATTGAAGGCAGGAGGAGAAGGGGACGACAGAGGATGAGATGGTTGGATGGCATCACAGACTAGATGGACATGAGTTTGAGTAAGCTCTGGGAGTTGGTGATGGGCAGGGAGGCCTGGCGTGCTGCAGTTCATGGGGTCTCCAAGAGTCGGACACGACTGAGTGACTGAACGGAACTGAATTGAATGGGCCTTGGGGATATATTTGCCTTTGTTTCCTGCATAAATTCAGACTGTCAAGTGAATAGAGAATTGGATTCTTTCAGCTCCTCCTGTTCTAGCAGAAAGTTTTTGTTAGAACAACTGTTCCTTTATTGAACTGTAATTACAACATATAAAACAAGAGGATCTATGAGACAGTAAAGTAAATAACTTTTTTTTATATGTGTCTTGAGAAATATATTTCAAGGACTGCTGTGAAGTTCAGGGGGATAATTAATTTTTCTTGTTTTTCTTTCTTTTTGAAGAAATATTTCTTGTTTTTATTTTTCCTTGGTTATTTTTACAACCATATTCTAGACACTGAAGACCTGGATGACTGAAGTGTGCAGAGTCTTTGCCTTGTTTGCCAGGTTCTTTTGAGGGAAATTATACTTTTAGAGTATTTAATTTATTAATTTTATTACTCAGAATCTTTTTGAGCTTTCCAACTGCTTTTCATTAAGGACAAAATGCTAGATAATAAATTTAAATCATGTAGCTTAGTTGAAAGTGTTTAATTTTGTGGTTTCTATTTTCATTCTTTTTTCCAATGAGGGAACTCTCCTGTTTACTGCTCTTTTGAAACATAGTTTAATTCCTAATGTCAAATATCATGCACCTTCTTCACAATTAGAATTTGATTTTCTTCTTAATGATGTTCTTTCTTTCAAATATATTCCCTATGTTGTTCATGATACATCAATTTTGTTAATATTTCCAAGATTTTGTTTGAATACCCTGTTTTAGTATGTACCCCAGTATTACTCTCAATGACTCTTATTTTATGTGCCCTTTTTTTGTGTTTTCACATTTTTATTTATTTTTTTACTCTTCTACTTTGAAAGGGACTAAGTCTTCTATAGAAATACCTTTATGATTGGTGCACTTTGAAGACATAGTATTTAAAAAATGATAGAAGAACTGATGTGTTGTAGCTTTCCTCTATAGGCTAAAGATTGCAGATGGAGATACTTAGATGGAATTGACTGCCTAATTTCAAAGGAATCATAGCAACCTGGAATGGTAGAGGCCAGAAGTTGGTATATAATTATCAAAGTTTTAGTGAAAAAATTACCAAAATAAGGGGTAAGGAAGACTAGTAATTGATTGTTTCAGTTCACAGAGATCTGTGATACTAATTGGGGTACATAGGAATGAAAAAATTTTGTATACTCTCCTGTTTTTTTCTGAGTAGAAAATTTCTATCTGATGCAGAGACCCGTCTTAAGCTACTGTATTGGGAATTCAGAGTTTTTATAAAGTTCCCAGCCCTAAGCCAGGCCACAGATCTGAGGCCCCTTGAGATAGATGCTGGGTCCTTTTGCAAAGTTTTGTAGTGTAGCCACAGGGTATATGATGCATCTTCCTCTATAATTTCACTACAGAATTTACAGCTATTTACCAGGAAAGTAAAAGTGTGAAAGTGAAAGTGTTAGTTGCTCAGTTATGTTCGACTCTTTGGACTGTAGCCTGCCAGGCTCCTCTATCCATGGAGTTCTCCAGGCAAGAATACTGGAATGGATAGCCGTTACCTTCTTCAGGGGATCTTCCTGACCCAGGGATTGAACCCTGGTCTCCTGCATTGCAGGCAGATTCTTTACTGTGTGAGCCACCAGGGACACCACCAGAATAAACATGCAGTGAGGAAAGACAATGCCCAAACTTCCAGAGGGTTTATTAGACCCTGGGTCTGAACTGACAGTTATCTCTGGAGACCCTTAGTACCATCATAATCCACCAGTCAGTGTTAGAGATTTATAGAAGTAGAGTGATAGATGGAGTCTTGTCTTTATTCTGTCTTGTCCATGGGCCAGTGGGACCATTATGTGGTTATTTTCCCAGTCTTGATTATATAATGGGAATGGATATACTTAGTAACATTAATAATGCCTATATTGATGGTCTGACCTGTGGCATGGCGATTGTTATGGTTGTACATAAGTAGAAGACCCTAGAACTGTCTTCCTTCTTTGTCAGTGTGCATGCTAAAATACCATGCTGGAAGCAAAACCAGGGGGTTGCAGTTTCTGGGAATTGCAAAGATTAATGGCAACATCAAAGACTTGAAAGATGCAGGAATACTGCTTTTTATTATGATGGTTTAGTCGCCAAGTTGTGTCTGACTCTTGGCGACCCCGTGGACTGTAGCCTGCCAGGCTTCTCTGTCCAGAAGAATTTCCAAGCAAGGATACTGGAGTGGGTTGCCACATCCTTCTCCAGGGGATTTTCCCACCCAGGGATTGAACCTGGGTCTCTTGCATTGTAGGTGGATTCTTTACCAGCTGAGCTAGCAGGGAAGCACATTTCCATTTAACTTGTGTATTTGGTACAAAAGCCAATGATCTTAGAAAATGACTGCAAGTTAGAGTAAACTTGATCAGATGATGATGATACAGGTCATAGTTGCTTTACTGGATGCAGCATCTTTACTGGAGAAAACCAACACATTCTCTATGGTTGGAGGAGAGACAGCTACTAACCTAACCCAGCGGCTAATTTTTCTATAATTTTCTATATCCGTCACTTTAAATATTTTAAGCTTTGAGGTCCACTCATAAGGGTCATACAACTCTGCCATTGTAACATGAAAGACAATATATTAAGAAATGAGTGTGACTGTTTTTAAAAAGAATCTTGTCTTTGAATGCAAATTTGAATTTTATGTAATTTTCACATGTTGCAATATATTATCTTTGTTTTGACTTTTTTCAACCATTAAAATATGTAGAAACTACTCTTACCTTGAAAGCCATACAGAAATGGTGGGCCACATTTGGTGCAAAGGTTGTAGTTTGCTGCTCCAATATCAAATATTATTCTTTTCTGTTTCTATCAATAAATATAATCAGAAATAGTTTGATATCATATGGTAGATGTCATGGTATACATTCACAATCTAGCTCCAGACCTCCATTAATTCTCCAGCTTTCTAGCATTATATAGTCCCAAAGAACCTTGATTGTCTTGCTATTGCACAGAAGATAATGCTTGATTATTAGATTGATGTCATGATGCTAAGTGGATTTGGTGAACAGGGAGTATCTGTTACAGAATGATTATATTGGACCCTTTCCATCATGGGCAGTAATTTGTTCTCACAGAAAGAAGCTATGTATTTCAGAAAAAGATTTGCCTTCTCTTCCTGTAGTGTGTCTGCCAGCAGAAGCTTTGTCACCATGGTATCTCACACAATGAGTGTCTGAGAGCAAGACACTCATTTTGTTATGAAAGAGGTATAGAAATAGGCTCATACCCACGAAATTCACTCATCTTACCATGTGCAGCACTATCCAGCAGGCTTGATAGTTTTATAGAACGGCCTGTATGGGTTCAGTATGGGTTCCAGTTGAGAAACAACATCTTGTGAGTTTGGGGTGTTTTTCCTTCAGGGTACCGTGCATTACATGAAACTCCAGCAGAACCTCCATTAAACAGGAAGCTGAGACTACCCCTTGCCATTGAGGGCTCATCACACTGAATTAATAGTCAGCAAGTGTCACTGTACTGACCATGTTGTTTCAGCACAAGCATGAAGGAACGCTTGGATTGTTATCATATAGTCAAGAAAAGGTAGACTTTATCTGCAAACAAATCAGCAGCAAACTTAATTGTTTTCCTGTGTTCAGTAATAATGTTCATTGGGAAAAAAATGTGGTAGCCCAGTGAAAAGAAGGGTATGGTCTTGAATCTTTGGCAATGAAGATTTGAGACACTCCACCAGCTAAAAGTTATCAGCAGATAGGAAGGTGAACATCGAATAGGTGGTGAAAGAAGGAAGCTATGGTAATCAAATCAAGGTAGGATTCAGTTGTTATTGTTTAGTTGCTAAGACTCTTTTATGACCCAATGGATTGTAGCCTGCCAGGCTCCTCTGTCCATGGGATTTCCCAGACAAGAACACTGGAGTGAGTGCCATGTCCTTCTTCATGGGATCTTCCCAACACAGGGATTGAACCTGAGTCTCCTGCATTGCAGGTTGATTCTCTACAACTGAGCCAAAACCAGCTACAAAATGAAGAATGATGGCAGCTATGTTTTATGTTGAGTAATTATTTTTTTCCCCTGTTTTTCCTCCATACTAATATGACACTTACTGATGGTATCTAACATTTAAATTTAGTTGGAATTATCACTACATTGAAATCTGGTGGCTCAGCTGGTAAAGAATCCGCCTGCAATGTGGTAGACCTGGGTTCGATCCCTGCATTGCGAAGATCCCCTGGACAAGGGAACAGTTACCCACTTCAGTATTCTGCCATGGAGAAGTCCATGAACCATATAGTCCATAGGCTCACAAAGAGTCAGACACGACTAAGTGGCTTTCACCATGATACCCAGTGAAAACTTTGTATTTTCTATGCGCTTCATACTATAGAACTTTGTGTTTTCTATGTGCTTCAGACACGACTCAGGTTTTTTGTTGTTTTGTTTGCTTTTTTTGCTGGTGGTAAAGAATCCACCTACCGATGCTGGAGACGCGAGACACGGGTTCTATCCCTGGAGTAAGAGGCGGCAAACCACTTCAGTATTCTTGACTGAAAAATACCATGGACAGAGGAGGCTGGTGGGCTACAGTCCATGGGGTCTCAAAGAGTCAGACATGACTGAGCACACTACTGCTCTTCCTTGCTTTTTGCAGAGAAACAGACATACAAATGGAGGTTTAGATGCAAACTTCGTAGACTGTCTCTCTGCATTCATTTTCTCTTATTTTTACCTGATTCTATGCCTCTTAAATTGAAGAAAGTAGGGAAAACCACTAGACCATTCAGGTATGACCTAAATCAAATCCCTTATGATTTGTACAGTGGAAGTGAGAAATAGATTTAAGGGCCTAGGTCTGATAGAGTGCCTGATGAACTATGGACTGAGGTTCATGACATAGTACAGGAGACAGGGATCAAGACCATCTCCATGGAAAAGAAATGCAAAAAAGCAAAATGGCTGTCTGGGGAGGCCTAACAAATAGCTGTGAAGAGAAGAGAAGCGAAAAGCAAAGGAGAAAAGGAAAGATATAAGCATCTGAATGCAGAGTTCCAAAGAATGGCAAGAAGAGATAAGAAAGCCTTCCTAGCAATCAATGCAAAGAAATACAGGAAAGCAACAGAATGGGAAAGACTAGAGATCTCTTCAAGAAAATTAGAGATACCAAGGGAACATTTCATGCAAAGATGGGCTCGATAAAGGACAGAAATGGTATGGACCTAACAGAAGCCGAAGATATTAAGAAGAGGTGACAAGAATACACAGAAGAACTGTACAAAAAAGATCTTAATGACCCAGATAATCACGATGGTATGATCACTCACCTAGAGCCAGACATCCTGGAATGTGAAGTCAAGTGGGCCTTAGAAAACATCACTATGAACAAAGTTAGTGGAGGTGATGGAATTCCAGTTGAGCTATTTCAAATCCTGAAAGATGATGCTGTGAAAGTGCTGGACTCAATATGCCAGCAAATTTGGAAAACTCAGCAGTGGCCACAGGACTGGAAAAGGTCAGTTTTCCTTCCAATCCAAAAGAAAGGCAATGCCAAAGAATGCTCAAACTACTGCACAATTGCACTCATCTCACACGCTAGTAAAGTAATGCTCAAAATTCTCCAAACCAGGCTTCAGCAATATGTGAACTGTGAACTTCCAAATGTTCAAGCTGGTTTTAGAAAAGGCAGAGGAACCAGAGATCAAATTGCCAACATCCGCTGGATCATGGAAAAGCAAGAGAGTTCCAGAAAAATATCTATTTCTGCTTTATTGATTATGCCAAAGCCTTTGACTGTGTGGATAACAATAAACTGTGGGAAATTCTGAAAGAGATGGGAATACCAGACTACCTGATCTGCCTCTTGAGAAATTTGTATGCAGGTCAGGAAGCAACAGTTAGAACTGGACATGAAACAACAGACTGGTTCCAAATAGGACAAGGAGTTTGTCAAGGCTGTATATTGTCACCCTGCTTATTTAACTTCTATGCAGAGTGCATCATGAGAAACGCTGGGCTGGAAGAAGCACAAGCTAGAATCAAGATTGCCAGGAGATATACCAATAACCTCAGATATGCAGATGACACCACCCTTATGGCAGAAAGTTAAGAGGAACTAAAAAGTCTCCTGATGAAAGTGAAAGAGGAGAGTGAAAAAGTTGACTTAAAGCTCAACATTCAGAAAACTAAGGTCATGGCTTCTGGTCCCATCATTTCATGGGAAATAGATGGGGAAACAGTGGAAACAGTGTCAGACTTTATTTTTGGGGGCTCCAAAAATCACTGCAGATGGTGACTGCAGCCATGAAATTAAAAGACGCTTTCTCCTTGGAAGGAAAGTTATGAACAACCTAGATAGCATATTCAAAAGCAGAGACATTACTTTGCCAACAAAGGTTTGTCTAATCAAGGCTATGGTTTTTCCGGTGGTCATATATGGATGTGAGAGTTGGACTGTGAAGAAAGCTGAGCACTGAAGAATTAACGCTTTAGAACTGTGGTGTTGGAGAAGACTCTTGAGAGTCCCTTGGACTGCAAGGAGATCCAACCAGTCCATCCGGAAGGAGATCAGCCCTGGGTGTTCTTTGGAAGGAATGATGCTGAAGCTGAAACTCCAATACTTTGGCCACCTCATGTGAAGAGCTGACTCATTGGAAAAGACTCTGATGCTGGGAGGGATTGGGGGCAGGAGGAGAAGGGGATGACAGAGGATGAGATGGCTGGATGGCATCACTGACTCGATGGACGTGAGTCTGAGTGAACTCCAGGCATTGGTGATGGACAGGGAGGCCTGGCGTGCTACAATTCATGGGGTCGCAAAGAGTCGGACACGACTGAGCGACTGAACTGAACTAATGCCTCTAGAGGCTGACTCTAGAGACTGCATCACATAGCTCCCTTGTTCTCTGGCTTCTAGTTGGGTTTGGCTAATTGGAGACACTAGCAAAACATTGAAGGTGAGAAGAAAAGGGAGAGGTATCACTCTCCCTCTATTTGTTGATGTACTCAGATTTTGCAGTCACTGCCTTGTCCGCCTATGTTATTAGCAACACTCAGATTTCCTTTTGTTCACAATTATTGCTTTCCATAACTACTTACACTTTGTCCTCTCAAGCCTAAGGTTGGTAACAGCTTTCCACTATTTTTGGTCTCTGAGTGCTTCAACATCCCTTGTTTCCTCAGCTCTACTCCCTGATTATAAGTTAGTTCCCTCATTTGGCCTTCTTCTAATTACCCCTTTGAGTTTTCTCTTTCCTGTTAGGACTTTGACTTATACTAATGATCAAAAAAAGGATTTCTAAGAAGCCAAGGTTCAAGTTGAGGTCTAGAAAATGAGTTGAAATGTAGAGACAGATTAACATGTGCAAAGCGCTCCATGACAGAGAGTTCCATATTGTGTTAATGCAACTGAAGGGAGATGTGTGTGGCTGGATCTTAGAGAACAAGGGAAACTGTTGTAGCACAATAAGCTAGAGAGGAATCACAGTGTGGTTGTTGTGGAGAAATCATCAAGATGAGAACTTCTGTTGATAAAATATGTGATTATTTTGCCTCAAAGTATTATAAATATTACTGTTTTTGTGTATGTATATTGTATGTATACGTTTATAAATATTTTCCTTTTTCTAAGATAGTAGATAAAAAGAATATTTATAAAATTTATATACTTTATAGAGAAAAACAATGCAGTAAGAATCTCTTCTCGCCCTCTTCCCTCCCTCTAAGAGATTATCACTAGCTTGGATTTTGTATTTCTCATTCCCTTAATTTCCTGTGGTTTATTGCATGTATGCTTCTCTAAACAATATATTGTTAAACTAGCATGTGTTTAAACATGGTGGCAGAAAGTGAAGAGGAACTAAAAAGCCTCTTGATGAAAGTGAAAGTGGAGAGTGAAAAAGTTGGCTTAAAGCTCAACATTCAGAAAACTAAGATCATGGCATCCAGTCCCATCACTTCATGGCAAATAGATGGGGAAACAGTGGAAACAGTGTCAGACTTTATTTTTCTGGACTCCAAAATCACTGCAGATGGTGACTGCAGCCATGAAATTAAAAGACGCTTACTCCTTGGAAGGAAAGTTATGACCAACCTAGACAGCATATTCAAAAGCAGAGACATTACTTTGCCAACAAAGGTCCGTCTAGTCAAGGCTATGGTTTTTCCGGTGGTCATGTATGGATGTTAGAGTTGGACTGTGAAGAAAGCTGAGTGCCGGAGAATTGATGCTTTTGAACTGTGGTGTTGGAGAAGACTCTTGAGAGTTCCTTGGACTGCAAGGAGATCCAACTAGTCCATCCTAAAGGAGATCAGTCCTGGGTGTTCATTGGAAGGACTGATGCTGAAGCTGAAACTCCAATACTTTGGCCACCTCATGTGAAGAGTTGACTCATTGGAAAAGACTCTGATGCTGGGAGGGATTGGGGGCAGGAAGAGAAGGGGATGACAGAGGATGAGATGGCTGGATGGCATCACTGACTCGATGCACAGGAGTTTGGGTGAAGTCCAGGAGTTGGTGATGGACAGCGAGGCCTGGCGTGCTGTGATTCATGGGGTTGCAAAGAGTTGGACACGACTGAGTGACTGAACTGAACTGAACTGATGGGCTTCCCTAGTGACTGAGCAGGAAGGAATCTGCTTGCAATGCAGGAGACAAAGGAGACACGGATTCAGTTCCTGGGTCTGGAAGATATTGATGAGGAGGAAATGGCAACCCACTCCAGTATTCTTGCCTGAAAAATTCCATGGACAGAGGAGCCTGGTGGGCTACAGTACAAAGGGATACAAAGAGCCGGACATGGCTGAGCGACTGAGCACACACACAAACACTGTGTAAATGGAAAGCTGTATATTATTCTTTTACAACTGGTTTAATATTTTCAAGATTATTTACTGAGATTTACCCATAAAGATGTGCATAGCTGTGTTTCATTCATGTCACTGCTTAACAGTTCTCTGCTTATACCACTGTTTACCTGTTTAAACATTGACAATTGTCTGGGTTGATTCCCGTTTGGGGGAGGAAAGAGGTTGAAGTATTTACTCTCCCTCTTCTTCATGTGCTGAGATTTTTGCCGTGACTGCATTCTCTGCTTATGTTAGAAAGAAACACTCAGATGACCTTTCATCCACAGCCATTGCTTTCAGTTATTCTTACAAAGTTTTCCTCCATTGTTCTCTCAAGTCTAGGGTTGGTAACAGCTTTTCATAATTTTTACTTTCTGAATGTTTCAACATCACTTGTGCCCTTAACCCTACCCAGCAAACACTGCTGTTAAGAATATTGTTACCCAGGTCCCCTAGCTCTCATATGCACACTTTTCTGGGTTCTTTTCCTAGGAGTAAAATAGCTGGATTATGGGGGTATCCATGTCTTCACCTCTACTAGGTAAACTTGAATTATTTACCAATGTATTAGTACTCCCTCTTGCAGTGTATAAATAGTCTGGCTGCTTCCCATTATCACCAACACAAATTGGCAGCTTAAAAAAACAATTGCTGGCCTGATACAGATGAAATTGTATATATAATTTGTGTACCTCACTACACATGACATTGTGTTTTCCCATGTATCTTGGTCATTAGCTTTGAGTTTTCAAGTTTCCTAGTTATTTGTGTTATTGATTATGTTTTAGTGAACTCCAAAATCTCATTTCCTTCAGTGTGAAAGGCAAGTACTTACAATGACCTAGAAGGTTCACTAATATTACGGCTTCCCTGATGACTCAGTGGGTACAGAATCTGTCTGCAGTGCAGAAAACCTGGTTTGATCCTTGAGTCGGGAAGATCCCCTGGAGAAGGGAATGGCTACCCACTCAAGTATTCTTGCCCAAAGAGTTCCATGGACAGAGAAGTCTAGCAGGCTACATTCCAAAGGGTTGCAAAGAGTTGGACACAACCGAACAAATAAACACACACACAACTGGCCTCTTGGTTGTTCCTTAAACACTTTGGGCAAATTTGTTATCTTAAGGCTTTTAAAAGTGTTGTCTATTAAGCAAAGTACCTATCATTCCTTCAGTATAAACAATGGAACATCTCACACTAAAGGTAGCCAGGGAACCATTAAACAAGGGAGCAAACCAAAACCTAAGTTACAGAGCTTGCATGGCATTGTTCAGGGAGGCATGCCTCATAAATCCATGTGTTCTAGATTTGTTTTCTGTAAGCAACTTCAAAGATTATCCTGCTTAATGCATTACATAGCTAAAGACTCTTTCTAGAAAATATCATTAATCCATTTGCCAGAAAGTCTGCTGCTACTGCTAAGTCGCTTCAGTTGTGTCCGACTCTGTGCGACCCCATAGACAGCAGCCCACCAGGCTCCGCCGTCCCTGAGATTCTCCAGCCAAGAACACTGGAGTGGGTTGCCATTTCCTTCTCCAATGCATGAAAGTGAAAAGTGCCAGAAGGTCTAGTTAGCATATTCACAATCAAGTTAACCCAGGCCACCTGCCATCTTATTTCCTGGGAATGTGCCATTGTTGATGGGAGGAGAGTGGGGCACAGGCCAGCTGCTTCATCTCCTTCCTCCTCATCACCCTCCTAAACTTGGGGATTATCGCTCAAGTCAGTGGCTTGACTTGGCCAGAAAAAAAAAAAAAAAAAGTCCTCATTGTTTTACTTTCAGCTTTCCTGTTGGGATTTTTTTTTTTTTTTTTTCCTCATGAAAAGGAGGACTCACAGTGGAGGGCTTTTCTTTCTCCTATGACTTGTTCTCCTTGACTCCTGCTCTTTTAGTTCATGTATCCTGGTGGTGCTTCTCAGTTGTTCAGTTGTGCCCGACTATTTGCGACCCCATGGACTGCAGCATGCCAGGCTTCCCTGTCTTTCACTGTCTCCTGGAGTTTGCTCACATTCATGTCCATTGAATCAGTGATGCCATCCAATCATCTTATCCTCTGTCGTCCCCCTCTCCTCCTGCCTTCAATGTTTCCCAGCATCAGGGTCTTTTCCAATGAGTCGTCTCTTCGTATAAGGTGACGACTTTATAGCTTTAAGTATTGGAGCTTTAAGTATTGGAGACTTTAAGCTCTAAGTATTGGAGCTTTAGTTTCAGCATCAATCCTTCCAATGAATATTCAGGACTGATTTCCTTTAGCATTGACTGGTTTGATCTTGCAGTCCAAGGGACTCTCGGGTCTTCTCCAACACCACAGTTCAAAAGCATCAATTCTTTGGTGCTCAGCCTTCTTTATCAGACAGGACTGAGTGACTTTCACTTTCACTTTTCAGTGACTTTCACTTTCTCAGCCTTTATGGTCCAACTCTCACATCTGTACATAACTACAGGAAAAACCATAGCATTGACTATACAGAGCTTTGTTGGCAAAGTACACCTTCTAATTGCTTTATTCAGCACTCTTCTATACTGTGGGAAGAGCGGGAGTAAATGACACATTCTTTTGGTTTATTTTCATAGTTGGCATTTGGCTGCTTCTAAAAGCTATTTATTAAAACCTGCAGTATGCACTTTGGATTATTCTGTAGTTTCAGTCTATGAAAGAATAATTGTTTCCCTCTTTACTGCTTCTCTATTTTCTCCAAGATTTTTCCTGCTATTATGGTCAGTTTGGAGAAGGGTCTAATATTTAGGAGGGTGGAGAGATGAGAAAATCTGGATTTACACTGCTCTTGTTTTTTTTTTTTTTTTTCCCAGAAATCTCCATCAGTTTTAAATATGTCTGAATGGTGCTTTTAATTTAGTAGTACTTCAGAAACATCCTAAGCATCTGGAAGTAAATTGCCATGTAGATATAAATTCATGAGGACAGTTGTCTCCTCCAGGTGCCATTCTGAGTTATTTATTTTCTATTTCCCATAATGTGTAAATATTATTGTCAGTGGCTGTAATACATGCCTTTCTGTGTGTATGCCTTTATAGAATATATAATGAATCTATGTGTTTTTATCTTTGTTGTGTAAAATAATTAGCTGCTTTAAAAACATTCTGAATCATAAGACTTCTTTCCCAAGAAATTATTGAAGAAAACTATAAAAATATAATACATCACTAATATTTGGCATTTTTACAGCATTTAAGCCTAGAACTATTGATTGTATAGACAAATATCAAGGCACCTTTGCCTCAAAAATGATGAGCTCTGTATCTTGAGAGATATGGTAATTTGTATCCTAGGTTATATTAATTATGCATATTATGGTTTTTTTTTAAGATTCATTGGAAGAATGTGAAGTACAAACTAATCTGAAAATTTGGACAGAACCACTTACTATTGAATTTAAGGAAGATAGTCTATCCTACATGGAAAAATTATGGCTTAAAAAACATAGAAGGTATTTTCTGATTTTTTTTTTTTTTTTGCATTATCAATAAGAAATGTAAAAGCTATTTCTGTTTCTTTCTTGTGTGACATGCTTTTTTTTGTAGCAGTGTTATTTATGTACTTTACATCTGTGTAAATAATTTTAAAACAATATTAAGTCCCTGTGAAGCTTCTACCATACTGATAAGAATTTTAATTCAATTTATGTATATAATGCATGATTGATTTAGGGTCTGTCTAACTGAAAATATGTATGTGGGGAAAAAAAGGCACAACTACAGTACATAGTTTTTAAAAAATAGCAAAAATAATGCAATACATGAAAGCTTACTTTGAAAGGTGATTTTTGAGGCTATACTCTTCAGAAACTTTGAAAGTACTTTTAAGTTAACCAGACTTTTAATTTTATAGTTTTATTAATAGTATTCAAATGTATTTTATTCAAAAACTGTATCATTAACTGCACCATTTCATAAATTTTTCGAAAGTTAAACTATTAAATATCAAACCAAAACGATTGGGTACATGTTGGAGTCGTTCATAATTTTACCATGATATAAGAACCATAGCGGGAGGTACCTTTAAAGGCCAGGAGCTTGGTTTGCCCTGTAGCAGTGAGACTCACACTTGCCTGTGAGTCAGCTAGAGACTATGGCAAAGCATAGATTCTTCTTCAGTAGGTATGGGCCAAGCCTGAGATCTTGCATTTCTGAATTTCTAACAGCTCCAATGTGATATTATTATGGATAATGCTAGTCTCTGAACCGCATTTTGGCATGTAAGGTGTTAGAAAACATGTCTAGAATATACCAGAAGAGTGGTTTTCAAACTCTTGTTTCACTTCCAGTAATGCAAAACCATCTCCTGAGATGGCTCCCTCCATCTTTGGAACATTCTGCCTGCTATAATATCTCCTAGTGAACTGTCACTTTTTTCTGATTAGTTGCTAAACTTGGGCCCAATTCTGCCAGTTAAACCAGTTCAGTCCAGTTCAGTTCAGTTCAGTCACTCACTCGTATCTGACTCTTTGTGACCCCATGAATTGCAGCACGCCAGGCCTCCCTGTCCATCACCAACTCCCAGAGTTCACTCAAACTCACGTCCATTGAGTCGGTGATGCCATCCAGCCATTTCATCCTCTGTCGTCCCCTTCTCCTCCTGCCCCCAATCCCTCCCAGCATCAGAGTCTTTTCCAATGAGTCAGCTCTTCACATGAGGTGGCCAAAGTACTGGAGTTTCAGCTTTAGCATCATTTCTTCCAAAGAAATCCCAGGGCTGATCTCCTTCAGAATGGACTGGTTGGATCTCCTTGCAGTCCAAGGGACTCTCAAGAGTCTTCTCCAACACCACAGTTCAAAAGCATCAATTCTTCAGTGCTCAGCTTTCTTCACAGTCCAACTCTTACATCCATACATGACCACTGGAAAAACCATAGCCTTGACCTTTGTTGGCAAAGTAATGTCTCTGCTTTTGAATATACTATCTTGGTTGGTCATAACTTTCCTTCCAAGGAGTAAGCATCTTTTAATTTCATGGCTGCAATCACCATCTGCCGTGATTTTGGAGCCCCCAAAAAATAAAGTCTGACACTGTTTCCACTGTTTCCCCATCTATTTCCCATGAAGTGATGGGACCAGGTGCCATGATCTTCTTTTTCTGAATGTTGAGCTTTAAGCCAACTTTTTCAGTCTCCTTTTTCACTTTCATCAAGAGGCTTTTGAGTTCCTCTTCACTTTCTGCCGTAAGGGTGGTGTCATCTGCATATCTGACGTTATTGATATTTCTCCCGGCACTCTTGATTCCAGCTTGTGTTTCTTCCAGCCCAGCGTTTCTCATGATGTACTTTGCATAGAAGTTAAATAAGCAGGGTGACAATATACAGTACAGACCAAATTGACTTTCTCCTCTTAATGATATCCTTTCCTATTTTAAAATCATATTTAAAATTCACATCATATTTCAAATCATATTTAAATTCATATTTTAAAAATCAGTCTTCATGCCTTTTTTGAAGCTTTTATTTGACAGATTACCATATCCCTTCAACTGTTTTTCATGGATGTATTCCTTTTCTTTCAATTTTCTTATTTTGAAATAAGGCATGCAATTAAGAGTTACAAAGCAGTATGAAGAATTTCTACATATCATCCATTCAGCATTCCCTAATGGCAACATCTTATATAATCACAGCATATATCAATACCAAAAAATTAACACTGGTACAATATGAATCACTAAACTACACACTTTATTTGAATTTCAGCAGTTTTTCACTAACATCCTTATTCTGTTGCAGGAGTCAATTTAGGGTCTCAGAGTGCAGTTTTGTCCTATCTCCTTCTCCATTGCAACTCCTTGCTCTTTCCTTGTCTTGCATGATATGGACATGAGTACTTGTCAGGTGTTTCATAGAATATACTCACTGTGGGTCTGGCTCCTGTTTTTTCATAATAAGATTGAGGTTATACATTTTGAGGAAGAATGAGAGAGGAGGTGCCTTTCTTACTGCATGATATCACATGACTGTACTGTCGGTAGATCTCATCACCAGATTGTTAACCTTGAACACATAGTTGATGTGGGGCTCACCAATATTCTCTGCTATAAAATCACTCTTGCCTTAATACGAATGTCGTGGTCTGTTCATGCTATTAGAATAGCATAGACTGGGTGGCTTATAAAGATGTTTGTTTTTCACAGTTCTTAAGGCTGGGAAGTCCAAGATCAAAGTGCCAGCAGACTTGGTGACTGGGTTGTCTTCTCACTGTGTCCTCAAAGGGCAGAAGGGGTGAGAGGTCTCTCTTGGGTTTCTTTTATAAGGGCACTAATCCCATTCATGAGGCGTCTACTGTCTTGAACAAATCGCCCCCCAAATGCTCACTACCTAGTACCATCACTTTGGAGGTTAGAGTTTCAATGTACAAATTTTGTGGGGACACAGACATTCAGAACAGAGCTTTCTGCTCTTGGCCTTCCACAGTTTATGACCTTCCCATTTAAAGAATATTTTCATTCTGTCCCAATAGACTCCAACGTCTTAAGTCGTCCCACTGTCACCTCAAAATTCTACTCTTAATTCTAAAATCTTATCTAAATATCATCTGAATCAGATGTGGGTGAGATTCAATGCATGATTCATTCTGAGATAGATTTCTCTCTAACTGTGAATCTGTGTAATCAAATATGTTCTGTGCTTCTGAGATATAAAGGTGGGACAAGCATAGGATAGATATTCCTATTCCAAAGGGAGAAATTAGGAATAAAAAAGGAACAAGTCCTGAGCAAGCCTGAAACCTAACAAGACAATGCTGTTAGACCTTAACTCTTGAGAATTTTCCTTTGTCAGTCCTCTGCTGTCCAGGCCCACTGGGTGGAAAGCCCTCTTCTGGACACACTGAGGCAGTACTGCTGCCTTGAGCCTTGTGTGGCAAGGGCTGGGCCCCCAACGTTCTGGGTGGCTCTACCTGTTTTGCCATCCCCATGACTTTGGGTGGCCCCATTCCTCTGATGACTCTGAGATGGGTCACATGGTTGTAATTCCCCTGGCCTGGAATTATGACTGTTCTAGTCTGGGATCATAAGGGCAGCCTTACCCTCAGGGTTTTACTGGACATTACTGCATTGGAGATTCTGTGTTATGGGAAGGATTTTTTATTACTTAGTTGCTAAGTTTTGTCTAATTCTGTTGTGACCCCATGGACTGTAGCCCACCAGGCTCCCCTGTTCATCGGATTTCCCAGGCAAGAACGCTGGAGTGAGTTGCCATTTCCTTCTCCAGGGGATTTTCCTGACCCAGGGATTGGATCGAGCCCACATCTCCTGCCTTGGTAGTTGAATTATCTACTGGTGAGCCACCTGGGAAACCCAATGGGAGGGATAGCCTTGATAATTTCTGAAATAACTTCAGGACCACTCTTCCATTTTCTTGGGTAATAGCTCAGGTCTTCTGTTTAGATGAATGAGTGATCTCTCTGTTAGATGATCCTTTGGACATATACTGGTACTTCCTGTTATACCTTTTAAAATTAATATTTTCATTTCCTTCAAATAAATATCCAGAAGTGGAATAAGTAAATCATATGGTAGTTCTATTCTGTTTTCCATAGCAGGTGCACCGTTTTTCATTCCCACCAACAGGGTATAAGTTTCTTATTTCTCCTTGTCTTCTCCAGCATTTGTTGTTTTCTATTCTTAATGACAATAGCCATTCTAGCAGGTGATATCTCATTGAGATGGTATCTCATTGTGGTTTCAATTTGTGTTTCCCTGATGATCAGTGATGTTGAGCAACTTTTCATATATCTATTGGCCATCAGTGTGTCTTGTTTGGAAAAATGTCTATTCAGATTCTCTGCCTATTTTAAATTGGGTTGTTTGGTTTTTTTTTTTTTTTTTTTGGTGAGTTGTATGAGTCATTTGTGTACTTTCAATGTCAATTCCTTATTAAATATATGATTTACAGATATCTTTTTTCATTTGATAGGTTGTCTTTTCATTTTCATTTCGTCAATGTTTCCTTTGCTGTGCAGAAACTTTTTAGCTTGATGAAGTCCCACTGGTGTAGTTTTCCTTTTTTTCTAGTGGATCTTTTAAATGCTAGGAAAGTTTCATGAAAGGGATCATACAATTTGTATTTACAGTATTTTAAGGATGGATATTATCAATTAGTTGCTATTTCTACTCCAGCCCCCCTATTTTAATTATATGTGCTTCTCAGGTCTAGCTGATCATCAGAAGTATGGGGGCAAGTGAAAATGCTGATTTCTCTACCCAACCTCAGACAAATCAGTGTTTTTAAGGATCGTCTGAGGCAAACCTAAAAATCAATGTTTTTAAGGATTGTCTGAGGCTTTGCATTTAAAAAAAGATTTTCTCTGGTGATTCTGAGGCTAACAGGCCTGTAGTGATTCACAGAATAAATTTAGAACACTCATTTCAAGAATGATTTGGTCAGTTTAGTTTCCCCAATGAACTGGTCAATGCTGGGTATACATTTGTTTAAGTTTTAAAAAAAGGAAAATCTGGTGAGGTAATCCTGTTTTAAAGCGTATGTCGTCTTTTATTTATGTGGCATGATCTTTTAACAAAGCAGTGGTGCTAAGGTCTTAATATCCAGAGTGCAGACTTGGTTTGTTCACTAGCTAGTTGTTTGTTCATGGGCAAATCACTTTAATTCTCTTGGTCCACATTTTCTCACCTGCAAAACACTAAGTTTGAAATAGATCTAAGGGGCCCCTTCAGCTCCAGTACTCTATTATCTGGACTGTACAAGGCTTTGGTTCAGAGTTTTGCCCCTAAAAGTTGATGTTTTAACTTCATGAAGGAGTATATAGATATTAGTACATGTATGTGTATCAATAATTGAATTTTTATAAAGTATTTTCACATCAAACTGGAAAGAGGTTTCCAGTGGCCAGATGCCAGTTTGTCTTTGACCTTTACTCTCTAATATTTTCCATCACTTAATTAAATTGTGGATGTAACATGACATGCTCTTCAAATCTGGATAATATATAAATATTTTGGAGTGTACTGACATATACATTGCATATATTGGGAAAATTCACAGTCACAATTTGCCAGGAGATCATTAAATTTTTGGTGTCTTTGCAAATTGTGAGAGAGGCAATATAGCAAAATGATTAAGAACATGGGCTTGGGGAGACAGACTGCTTGGATTCAAATTCTCTTTGCTGCATTTACTCACTGAATGACTTTGAACAAGTTGGTTAATTTCTTTGTGCTTCAGTTTTCTCACCAAATTAAGATAATAATAATGCCTATTTAGTATTCCTATTAAGATTCAGTACCCCAAATGGTTTAGAACATAGCTTGGAACATTTTTTTTTTTTAAATATTGATGTTACCTGTGGATATTATTAAGAAAGCCCTGACTTTTATATGTGGAACTCCACAAGCATTATATAATCTAGAAGAGATGTGCAGCTACTTACTTTCTCAGTTAAAACGTGACTCCCTTCCCCACTGCTTTGGAATATCCTTTGGGATCAAATGCACAAGACCTCTAAAGATTCCCATGCTTCATTGCCTTGTATGTGAGACAGGCCACATCAGACCTCATTGTTAATTAGGTGAAAGATGCTTCAGCCACAGCACCTCATGTTCATAGAGTGGAAACCTGTTTTATCACCCTGTCGGCTTAGTGGACGTTTAGAAAAATATCTTCAGTTCCCTGTGTGAGATGCAGCACACCTTTGTAAATTAGCTTTTTGAACAGCGTGATGTTTCATGGACTCCATGTGTTTTTTGCAAGAACACTGAATTCTATCATAACTTTGATTTTAATCCTAAACAGAAAAACAGTAGGATATGCAATTAAAAATCTTGTGTGATGTTAATTTGATTTACAAAATTGTTTTAGTAGACTAAGATTATGTTATACAGTTATACATTTCTTCTGTAAATTAGAGGTATAGCTATATTTTCCTTATTAATTTTGTAGACTCATTTGTTTGTGAAATAAATTAAGATCTCATCCAAAGAAATTTTAGATAATGTACTTTAGGCTTTTAATTGCTTTTTGTTTTGTAGAACTCCACTGGAGCAACTTCAGAACATGCTACCAGACACCTTCACACCTCAGAGTAAAACCACTAGTGAGGCACAATGTTCTCAGAATGAAAATGATGAAGATAGTGATGGTAAGTTCAGCCTCGATGAGATATTTTTGAATTTACTATTTCAACTTATATACACTGAGCATTAATCAGCATCTTCTTTTGGTTTCCTTTACTGTATCATTCTCACTACACTGTACACTATTTCTAGATCAGAATGACACACACTTTCCTTCTTATTCTCTAGATGTAGCTTTTATTTTAAATAGCTTCATTTAAAAATTGAATGCTAAATAATTTACTTGAGCTGGGAAAATTGAGAGTGTTTATACCTTTGAGTGGCTGCACAGAAGAACATTCTTCCATTGTTGCCTATGTTATTTGAAGATGAATTATCAGGTAAGCTATACTCTGGATGATATTATTTTTAATCTTATTTTCTAGTTGAAGATATCAAGATACAACCCCCAGCTCTTTTTCTGCCAATAGAAGAATTAAACATAGAGAGACCTGAACCATCTCTAAAAATAGTTGAACTGGATGATGTAAGTGCATAATGACCACTCATATTACTTAACAGAGAGGAAATTCACAACACATAAATTATATGTACTTACCAACTACATATTATTTTTAGCAAGATAATCTTTCATAATTAAGCATAGTTTAATAGTATAAATTTACAAGTGTTTTAACTTAAATATGCTGGTAGGAATACAACAGACTATTATTTTAATGTAAACAGTAAATTTGTGAGCTAAATTTATATTGTGTCATAGTATGGGAGATAAGAAGATATTTCAATCTTCTAACTTATAGAGATGGTGTTTAATGTTTATTTTATTGAGTGGCCAAAAGGTTTGTTCCCAGAAGAACTTTTTGACCAACCCAGTATTTAGTTTTCTACGTTATCATGCTTTTAAACAAAGATTATTCTCATTATATGATATTTATTTAATAAAATTTTTATGCATTTAGTTTGTTGAATGTCATTTAATACTTTTTATTTAAAGGGAAAAGAGTTTTAAGATTTAATGGATTTAGTATAATAATAACTTGAATATAAGCCTCTGGAAAACACCAAGTAAAATCAGCTGGAGACAGAGTAAGTCATAGCTCCAGCTCCAGGATGAATGCATTTCTGACTTTCTCATCCTCTAGTAACAGAATATACCCACTGTCCTCAATATTGCTCTTTCTATGGTTGTCATAGTGAAGAAATACAATAGAGGAAGTACTTTTTGACATACTACTTTCTTCTTTAGGTTAATAGCTTCTGCAGTGTGCGTGTGTGTGTGTGTATGCCTAGTAACATATTTATTTCTGCTTTGGATAAATTGAAGATTCTGAACAAATTAACACGTCAGATAAGACCAGATCAGATCAGTCGCCCAGTCGTGTCGGACTCTTTGCGACCCCATGAATCGCAGCACACCAGGCCTCCCTGTCCATCACCAACTCCCGGAGTTCGCTCAGACTCACGTCCATCAAGTCAGCGATGCCATCCAGCCATCTCATTCTCTGTTGTCCCCTTCTCCTCCTGCCCCCAATCCCTCCCAGCATCAGAGTCTTTTCCAATGAGTCAACTCTTCGCATGAGGTGGCCAAAGTACTGGAGTTTCAGCTTTAGCATCAGTCCTTCCAAAGAAATCCCAGGGCTGATCTCCTTCAGAATGGACTGGTTGGATCTCCTTGCAGTCCAAGGGACTCTCAAGAGTCTTCTCCAACACCACAGTTCAAAAGCATCAATTCTTCAGCGCTCAGCCTTCTTCACAGTCCAACTCTTACATCCATACATGACCACAGGAAAACCATAGCCTTGACTAGACGAACCTTTGTTGGCAAAGTAATGTCTCTGCTTTTGAATATGCTATCTAGGTTGGTCATAACTTTCCTTCCAAGGAGTAAGCATCTTTTAATTTCATGGCTGCAGTCACCATCTGTAGTGATTTTGGAGCCCAGAAAAATAAAGTCTGACACTGTTTCCACTGTTTCCCCATCTATCTCCCATGAAGTGATGGGACCAGATGCCATGATCTTTGTTTTCTGAATGTTGAGCTTTAAGCCAACTTTTTCAGTCTCTACTTTCACTTTCATCAAGAGGCTTTTGAGTTCCTCTTCACTTTCTGCCATAGGGTGGTGTCATCTGCATATCTGAGGTTATTGATATGTCTCCCGGAAATCTTGATTCCAGTTTGTGTTTCTTCCAGTCCAGCTTTTTTCATGATGTACTCTGCATATAAGTTAAATAAACAGGGTGACAATATACAGCCTTGACGTACTCCTTTTCTTATTTGGAACCAGTCTGTTCCATGTCCAGTTCTAACTGTTGCTTCCTGACCTGCATACAGATTTCTCAAGAGGCAGATCAGGTGGTCTGGTATTCCCATCTCTTGAAGAATTTTCTACAGTTTATTGTGATCCACACAGTCAAAGGCTTTGGCATAGTCAATACAGCAGAAATAGATGTTTTTCTGGAACTCTCTTGCTTTTTTGATGATCCAGCGGATGTTGGCAATTTGATCTCTGGTTCCTCTGCCTTTTCTAAAACCAGCTTGAACATCAGGAAGTTCACGGTTCACATATTGCTGAAGCCTGGCTTGGAGAACATACATGCATGTATATTTGTGGCTGCTCTTCATTAAATTGTTGCGGCATAGAGTAAGCTTATGACATGCTGGTCAGAAAACTAAAAACATCTACTTGGCACTGAGGGCTTCCCTGGTGGCTCAGTGGTAAAGAATCTGTCTGCAATGCAAGAGACCTGTGTTTGAACCCTGGTTGGAAAGATCCCCTGGAGAAGGAAATAGCAATCCACTCCAGTATTCTTGCCTGGGAAATCCCATGGACAGAGGAGCCTGAACTCCATGAGGTTGCAAAGAGTCGGATACAACTGAATGACTAACACTCGCACTTCACTTGGCGCTTTGTAGTTACAAAATAAAATCTAAGTTGTTATGTTTGGCTTTGGGTGTGATAGTAGTGGTGATAAGATGAACTATACAGCAAAAGCCCTCAACAATTATCTGTTGAATTTGTTTAGTTCTCTTGGAATTCATGTTCTATGGCATATAGTCAGCGAGTTTATGACATTTTTTGTGAGAAGAAAAATTCTCTAAATGCTGTGAATAAGTTAGCTGGTTAATGTATCATAAATTAGCTGAACATACTAATATTATACAACATCCGTTTAAGAAGACTTATGAAGTGGAATTTGAAGAACCAGGAAATGCCGTGCCTTATAAAGTTGAGTTAGCAGATGCAGACAGTTCACAAAGGTAAGATATTTCTAATTCACTTTTGATGCTTGTTAAACACTCACAAAAAATTTCCTATCTTTTGAGAAGTTCACAACATAAAAAGCATATGAATTTAATGTTAGAATATATTTTACTTAAGCCGTCTTTAAATTTGGGTACAGTATTACTGGGCTTTCCTGGTGGCTCAGTGGTAAAGAATCTGTCTGCAGTGCAGGGGATGCAGGAGACATAGGTTCAAGCCCTGGGTCGGGAAGATCTCCTGCAGAAGGAAATGGCAACCCATTCCACTACTGTTGCTTGGGAAATTCCATGGACAGAAGAGCCTGGAGGGCTGTAGTTCATGGGGTTGCAGAGAGTCAGACGTGACTGAGCATAGCACACAATATTACTAATATTTATCAGCATTCAATAATTAGAAAATTATCTATAATCATATGTTTATGCTTTACCTAACATCTGGATTATTTAATAGATGCTTTCAGAATTTAGGAATTGTCATTATTTGAAGTGACTGACCAAGTCTTATATATTTCATATAAACTTTCTTACTTTCTGCAAAGATACTCTTTGGATTTTGCTTACTTCAGTTTGTTATGAACCCTAAATAAAAATGTATACTAATGATTAGGTTGAGAGACAAAAAAAAAAGCCTCCAAACTATAGATTACTTCTTAGTTAGATTTTACTGTGTGATAAATAAATGAATTATAATGATTCAGGTTGTAACTTAAAAAAATTTTGTCATTTTGAATGAAAAATAACATCTTGTTGTATCTACTAGTAATATATAAATTATTCCAAGTCCTCTCTGCTGTTGAAAACTTGGCTAGGATTTCAGGTGTTTTGACTGCAAAGTGTTAAGTTGGGTAAACAGCAGAATGAAGCTTCTATTAGGTAGCCCCTACACCGATTCTTTGTTTATATGTTCAGATCACCTTAGGCCCCTGTCAGTATTTTGGAACAGCAGTGGGCCTAAGTGATGCCCTTGGACCTGAAAGTATTCTGGCCTGGAGAATTTCATGGACACAGGAGCCTGGCAGGCTACAGTCCATGGGGTCGCAAAGAGTTGAACAGGACTGAGCAACTTTCACTTTCACTTTGGACACATAGACCCAGATATCTAGCAGCAAATGTGCTTTTGGCAGGAGACAACCAGATTCTGGTCAGTAGGTAAGAGGTTTATACTTATACGCACTACTGTAAACCAAGGAAGTACAGCATTTCTACTCTCTAATTTGCTTCTTTCGTATATTTTATCACAAGCCTTTCCCTTGACCTCCATGTTAGACAAGACAGAGAGAGTTACTGATTATGGTTTGGCAATAGTTTTGCATATTGTGTTTGGAGGTGCCCATAGAGCTTCTTTTCTAGAAAAATCATAAAGGATCATAAGTGACAAAAGAACCTTTTTGGTCAAGCATAATCCATGAGTTTTTATGGTGGTACTATGTAGAGCTTGCAGCTTCCCTGGTGGGCTCAGCAGTAATGAATCAGACTGCAATGCAGGAGATCAGCTGCCAAACAGGAAATGCCGCTTCCCTCTCTGTGTGGAGTAGATCACCTAGTGAAGGAAATGGCAACTCACTCCAGTATTCTCACCTGGAAAATCCAGTGGACAGAGGAGCCTGGCAGTTACATTCCATGGGGTCACAAAGAGTCAGACACGAATTAGTGACTAACCCACCCACTACCATGTAGAGCTTACATAATATCAAGTATTATTAAATTCAACTCATAGAAAGTGTTGTTCAATTTTAACTATGCTTGTATATGGTAATCATCATTAAAATTGAGATATAAATACCACATAAGGCTTTTGAACCCATATAGTCATGATGAACAAATAAAAAGTTTATTTAAGCAATAAAATCTTATTTTCATCAGCTTGATGAGATTGAAAGATATCTCTTCATTTTTAGAAGAAAGACCATAAGAAATTAAACTTACTTTAGACTATTTTTTAAAAAAGAAACTTTCAATGAAAAATTTGCAGCTAAATCAGGTTTGTTCCAGTTGCCTATTTCTTTTAAATTCATAATACAGTTAAGGTACTTGCTGTTTTAGAATGCATCTACAGTATGTTGAGAAAAGTATTAAATTAATGTGAATAACCTTATTTCCTTAAGGTTTTACTATATTTAGTTTAATAAGCTGTTTTAAATTTTATTTATAATTTATTTTTATTTATTTATAATTTAAATTATTAATTTATAATAATAAGTAAATTACTATATTTATTTCAATAAGCTGAGTGTTTTAACATTTTTATGTATAATTTCTTTCAACTATATTCTCTTGTTTGTCCCTAAACATGAAAGTCACACATTTCGTGATTATCAGAATGCTTTTCTGTATGAAAATGACATCCATCAACATCATGTATTTACCAACAGAAAATCTGACCTCTTCCACCTTCATCTGAGTAACAACTCTTTTTCTTGTAAAGACAACTCAAAAGGTAACTTTTTTCATTTTTGCTTAATATTATTAACAGTGAATATAAGTAATTTAATAAAATCAATAAGTATTGCAGATTATATAAAGCTTTGCCTATTTTGCTGTTCATTTTAAACCCAGAAAATTTGATACTCAGAACATTGGTTGAAAATATGTAACTTTCTATCAAATATTCTTTTTAGTTAATGGATAATGGTATTTGTATTCAGAGAAAAAAAACAGCCAATATAAAACTACTCTGAAAGTTATACCTGAGCTATCAGTTAAAAGTTTACATGGCTGGGCTCTTCGGACAGAAGTCTGATTGGCATGCTTTACTTTGTTCTCCCTTGCACTATTTCTTTTCCCAAAATATTTGAGTTGTAAAGTTTCACATAAGTGATAAAACCAAACCAATACAAATCATCTCTTTATATAGCTACATTGTTATCACTAGTTGTACCCTGGGGATCTATAGATTAGAATACTGTGTATGTACTAATGTCTGGTTTTAATTCCCAGATGCTGAGATCATTTTAAAGACAGTCATAGCAAAGTATCCTGGCCTGGGAATCAGATTTTGTTTTCATTTCTGCCTTAAATCATTGTGTGACCTTGAACATATCACTTCCTTTCTTAAGTCTCATTTACCAAAACTAAAATATAGGAATTAGATGATTTCTAATCAGCTTTTATCTATTTAGGATTTTATTTTATCTACTTAGATTTTCAGAAAAACCAATAAATATTTCTTATGTGAAGAATTTGAGAGAGACCAGAGATCATTACTTAAAATAACTCATAGTAAAACTGATGATTACCTTTTCATTGGGTAGCAGATGGTAGAGAACAGTGATTTAAGATAATCCTGCTGATTTTAACATCTTTGGCTACTAAGCTTCTAAATCATATGACCATGAACTATATCCATACGGGAATTTAGGCCTTTGCAGGGCTCCAAGTCTAGGCCATAAGCTATTTTTAACCTTCCTGGAGCATGGTGTTACAACTGTGTTTGGGAAAATGCTAAATACAAATGGCCATTAAGTGTTACTTTAAAGATTCTTGATTTATTTAAATAGACTTTATTTTTTAAAGCTGTTTCAGGTTCATAGGAAAATTCAGCAGGAAGTACAGAGTCTCCATATACTCTCAGCCTCCACAAACTCATAGCTTCTTCCACTACCAGCATCCCAAACCAGAGTAGTATCTTTGTTATGTATCATTTTTACTGAGAGTCCCCAGGTTACTTTAAGGTTCTCTGTTGGTGGTGTACATTCTGTGGGTTTGGACAAATGTATAATGACTTGTAACCAACATTATAGAATAATATAAAGTTTATAAAAACTTTGTATAAAATTTGCACAAACTTTGCCATAAAAATCCTCTGTGCTGTGCCTTTTCAAACAACACTCCTTCCTAACCCTTAGCAACCACAGATCTCTTTACTCTCCAGTTTTGCCTTTTCGAGATGGTTATAGCTGAAATCATACAAGTCTTTTCAGATTGACTTCTTTTACTTAATAAAATGCATTTAAAGGTGTCCCCATGTGTTTTTGTGGCTTGATGGCTCACTTATTTTTATTGCTGAATAGGATTCCATTGTCTGGATGTACCACAACTTATTTATATGTTAACTTATTAAAGGACATCTTGGTTGTGTTCAAGTTGTGGTGATTGTGAATAAAACTGCTACAAAAATCCATATGTGAGTTTTTGTTTAGACATAAGTTTTTAACTTATTTAGGTAAATAACAAGGAGCACAGTTGTTGGATCATGTGGTGAGAAATATATTTAATTTTGTAAGAAACCACCAAACTCTCTTTCAAATTGACTTTATCACTTTTCATTGTCACCAACAATTAATGAGTCTTACTGTTCTTCACATTCTTGCCAGTATTTGGAATGCTCAGAGTTTTGGATTTTTGTGATCCTAATAATTATATGGTTCTTTTCAGTCTGTCTGCCCTCTGATGGAGAAGGATAAGAGGCGTGTGGAAGCTTCTTGATGGGAGAGACTGACTGAGGGGGAAACGGTCTTGCTCTGATGTGCAGGGCCATGCTCAGTTCAGTTGCTCAATCATGTCTGACTCTTTGTGACCCCATGGACTGCAGCACTCCAGGCCTCCCTGTCCATCAACAACTCCCGGAGTTTAGTCGAACTCATGTCCATTGAGTCGGTGATGCCATCCAACATCTCAGCCTCTGCAGTCCCCTTCTCCTCCTGCCTTCAAATCTTTCCCAGCATCAGGGTCTCTTCAAATGAGTCAGTTCTTCACAGCAGGTGGCAAAGGTATTGAAGTTTCAGCTTCAGCATCTGTACTTCCAATGGATATTCAGGACTGATTTCCTTTAGGATGGACTGGTTGGATCTCCTTGCAGTCCAAGGGACTCTCAAGAGTTTTCTCCAACACCACAGTTCAAAGGCATCAATTCTTCAGCGCTCAGCTTTCTTTATACTTCAACTATCACATCCACACAGGACTACTGGGAAAACTATGGCTTTGACTAGATAGATCTTTGTTGGCAAAGTAATGTCTCTGCTTTTTAATATACTGTCTAGGTTGGTCATAACTTTTCTTCCAAGGAGTAAGTGTCTTTTAATGTTTTGGGAGCCCCCCAAAATAAAGTCTGTCACTGTTTCCACTGTTTCCCCATCTATTTGTCATGAAGTGATGGGACCAGATGCCATGATATTAGTTTTCTGAATGTTGAGCTTTAAGCCAACTTTTTCACTCTCTTCTTTCACTTTCATCAAGAGGCTCTTTAGTTCTTTTTCACTTTCTGCCATAAGGAGGGTGTCATCTGCATATCTAAGGTTATTGATATTTCTGCCGGCAATCTTGATTCCAGCTTGTGCTTCATCTAGCCCAGAATTTCTCATGATGTACTCTGCATATAAGTTAAATAAGCACGGTGACAATATACAGCCTTGACATACTCCTTTTCCTATTTGGAACCAGTTTGTTGTTCCATGTCCAGTTCTAACTGTTGCTTCCTAACCTGCATACAGATTTCTCAAGAGGCAAGTCAGGTGGTCTGGTATTCCCATCTCTTTCATAATTTTCCACAGTTTATTGTGATCCACACAGTCAAAGGCTTTGGTATAGTCAATAAAGCAAAAATAGATATTTTTCTGGAACTCTTTTGCTTTTTTGATGATCCAGCGGATGTTGGCAATTTGATCTCTGGTTCCTCTGCCTTTTCTAAATTCAGCTTGAACATCTGTAAGTTCATGGTTCATGTGTTGTTGAAGCCTGGCTTGGAGAATTTTGAGCATTACTTTACTGGCATGTGAGATGAGTGCAATTGTGCGGTAGTTTGAGCATTCTTTGGCATTGCCTTTCTTTGGGATTGGAATGAAAACTGACCCTGTGGCCACTGCTGAGTTTTCCAAATTTGCTGGCATATTGAGTGGAGCACTTTCACAGCATCATCTTTTAGGATTTGAAATAGCTCAACTGGAATTCCATCATCTCCACTAGCTTTGTTCATAGTGGTGCTTCCTAAGGCCCACTTGGCTTCACATTACAGGATGTCTGGCTCTAGGTGAGTGAGATGATACCACCCTAATGTCAGAAAGTGAAGAAGAACTAAAGAGCCTCTTGATGAAAATAAAACAGGAGAGTGAAAAAGTTGACTTAAAACTCAGCATTCAGAAAACGAAGATCATGGTATTTGGTTCTATCACTTCATGGCAAATAGATGAGGAAACAGTGAAAATAGTGACAGACTTTATTTTTTTGGACTCCAGAATCACTGCAGATGGTGACTGCAGCTATGAAATTAAAAGACACTTACTCCTTGGAAGAAAAGTCATGACCAAACTAGACAGCATATTAAAAAGCAGAGACATTACTTTGCCAACAATGGTCCATCTAGTGAAAGCTATATTTTTCCAGTAGTCATGTATGGATGTGAGAGTTGGACTATAAAGAAAGCTGAGCACTGAAGAATTGTTGCTTTTGAACTGTGGTGTTAGAGAAGAGTCTTGAGAGTCCCTTGGACTCCAAGGAGGTCCAACCAGTCCATCTAAAGGAAATCAGTCCTGAGTATCCATTGGAAGTACTGATGCTGAAGCTGAAACTCCAATACTTTTGCCACCTGATGCGAAGAACTGACTGATTTGAAAAGACCCTGATGCTGGGAAAGACTGAAGGGAGAAGGAGAAGGGGATGACAGAAGATGAGATAGTTGGATGGTATCACTGACCTATTGGACATGAGTTTAAGTAAACTCTGGGAGTTGTTGATGGACAGGGAGGCCTGGCATGCTACAGTCCATGGGGTCACAAAGAGTCGGACACGACTGAGCCACTGAACAGAACTGAATTGAATAACTGTGTAGTGGTATCTCATTTTAATTTGAAATTCTGTAGTGACATATATTGTTGAACATCTTTTCGTATGCTTATTTGCCAAATATGTCATCTGTGTTATCTTTTAAGGTTTTTGGCCCATTTTTTAATCGGATTGTCTATTCTTTTACTTTGAAAGTTTAGAGTTCTTTTGCATATTTTAGATTGCAGTATTTTATGTATGTGTTTTGCAAAAACTTTCTCCAAATATGTGGATTATCTCCTCACTCTCATAGCAGTATCTTTCATAGAACAGAAAAATTTCATTTTAATGAAATTGAGCTTATAAATTATTTCTTTCGTGCATCCTGTCTTTTGTGTTGTATCTTAAAATGTCATTAGAATAACCAAGATCTTCTGAATTTTCCCCTATCACCTTGGAGTGTTATAGTTTTGCATTCTAATGCTACTGCTACTGCTAAGTCACTTCAGTCGTGTCCGACTCTGTGCGACACCAGAGACAGCAGCCCACCAGGCTCCCACGTCCCTGGGATTCTCCAGGCAAGAACACTGGAGTGGGTTGCCATTTCCTTCTCTGATGCATGAAAGTGAAAGGTGAAAGTGAAGTCACTCAGTCCTATCCGACTCTTAGCGACCCCATGGACTTCAGCCCACCAGGCTCCTCCGCCCATGGGATTTTCCAGACAAGAGTACTGGAGTGGGGTGCCATTGCCTAGTTTTATTATTCCTTTGTGTTAACTTTTATGAAGAGTACGGTCTGTGTCTGGATTTATTTTGGGGCATGTGCATATTCACACGTTCCAACACCACTTGTTGGAAAGGCTATCTTTTCTCCATTGTATTGCCTTTACTCTTTTGTTAAAGATCAGTTGATTATATTTATGTGGATCTATTTATGGATTCTCCTTTTCATTCCACTAATCTGTTTTTATACTTTTGCTCATATCACTTTGTCTTGATTACTGTGTTGTTTATTTGCTAAGTTGTGTCTGACTCTTTTTTAACCCCATGGACTGTAGCCTGCCAGGCTCCTCTGTGCATGGGATTTCCCAGGCAAGAATACTTTAGTGGGTTGCCATTTCCTTTCCAGAGTATCATCCTGATCCAGATATCAAACCTGCATTTCCTGCATTGGCAGGCAGATTTTTTACCACTGAGTCACTAGTGAAGCCCCTTGCTTAGTATAACTGTATGATAATTTTTTCAGTTGTGTAGTGTCAGTCCTTTGACTTTGTTCTTTTCCTATATTTTGTTGCCTGTTCTGGGTCTTTTGCCTCTGCATATAAACTTTAAAACCAGTTTGTCAATATATACAAAATAGCTTGTTGTGACTTTGATTGGGATTATATTGAATCGGTAGATGAAATTGGGAAGAAGTGACATCTTGACAAATTGAGTCTTCTTATCTATGAATGTGAACTAGTGTGAAAAAAATACTTATTTAATTTTTTGTATTTCTTTCATCCAGTTTATTTTTTTCATCCAGTTTTCCTTATATAGGTCTTTTTTGTACTTTTTTTTTTTTAGGTTTATACCTGAGTATTTCAATTTCATGTGCTAATGTAAATGGTACTGTGTTATTAATTTTTAATTTCACTTGTTCATGTTAGTGTATAGGAAAGCAAATGACTTTTGTAAGCTCAACTTGTATCTTCAACCTTGCAATAAGCACTTATTAATTCCAGGAGTTTTTTTGTTGTTGTTGTTGGTTCTTTTGGATTTTGTACCTAGACATTCTTGTAATCTATGAACAAAATCAGGTTTATTTCTTCCTTTTTGGTCTGCATACCTTTTATTTCCTTTCCTTATCTTATTGAATTAGCTATGACTTCCAGTACAGTGTTGAAAAGGAGTGGTAAGAATGGAGATCTTTGTTTTGTTCCTGATATTTGAGATAAAGTTTTTAGTTTCTTATTATTAAGTATTTTGTTAATTGTAGTTTTTTGTAGGTAGTCTTTATTAAGTTGAGAAAGTTTCCCTTTTTTTTAGTTTGCTGAGGATTTTTTATCATGAATGAGTGTTGGATTTTGTTGAATGCTTTTTCTGCATCTGTTGATATGATCCTCTGATTTTTCTTCTTTAGCCTCTTGATATGACAGGTTAGAATAATTGATTTTTGAATGTTGAACCCAGACAACTATTTTTTATGACTTAACAGGGCTTCTAACGAATAGACTAAATTAAATCATATCTGTACTTTCTGCATCACATAGTATGCATTATTAAAATGTTGTGTTCTCACTTTTCCAGCAGCAATAAATCCCTATAATGGAATTTTACAATCTAGCAAAAATACTCTAGAGGTTAGTTGTAGACATTTACACTTAGGAAATGACATCTCCTTCCACACACAAAAAAAGAAAAAAACCTAGATTCAGATAATTTATTTTCAAGCTTATTAGGAAAGTACAGCATTTTCATAAAAGTTTTATTACATTGAATAGGTTTCATAAAGGTTTTCTATAAAATATTTTTCTGACATACAACTTATTACATTTCTCATAGTACTTATGCAATTTAGAGGTGATAATTGAAAATGGAAGTTCTAAATAGTATGTGCAATTGCTGAGTTATATAAACATTTGATTGCAGCAATGGGCTGTAAGACAGAGTTTATTTCATGGAAGACTATTTTAGTTTATAGCTTCTACTATTTTACACAGTCTATTTATACAGATAAGATATGCATATTGGAAAGAGAATATGGGCTAATCAAAGGAAGCTATATTTAGTTTGGATAAATATGTGTATGTGGTAATGAAAGCAATATGGTGTACATTTTTTTTTAAAGAATTTTATTCTTAAGAAAATCTAGACTACAGTTTCATAATCCTAGTTTCACATTATAATCACCTGGAGAGCTTGGTGGGGGAGAGGGGGAAAGAAACAAAAAAGCAAAATGCTTGATTCCCACAGTCAGTGTTTGATTTAATTGGTTTGGGGTCAGGCCCATACACTGACAGTTTTAAAGAGTAACTTCAGACGACTCCATTGTGCATCCAGGTTGAAAACCAGTGATCTACCCCAAATGATTTATTTAAAGCAGACATAATGAGGTGGGTGATTAATATAATCTAGCTCATCTTGTAGTTTCCAGAGGCAGGTGTCTCAGCACAAACATTCTCTGTGCCCCTAACTGCTGCAGTTCTTTCATCTGGCAGACTTCCCATGGCCCTCTCCTCATCACTAGTTATGCTAAGCAAAAGAGGTAAAATGTGGAAAGTAAGGTTTTCTCTGCATTGTTTCTCATAAATTATTGATATAAAACTTGAGTGGGACAGAGGGTAGAAAAGTAGAAATTGAACCTCAGGCTGAAATGGAAACTTGTGTCAATTTCAAGATTGCATCATAAAGTAAAACCTTGTCTCCCTCAGTTAGTCTAAATCATTTAAGTCTGAATATATAGGTAAATTAGGATTGTCATTTATGAACATAAGCTGTATAAAAGTCTTTAAAACTAAGGACTCAGTAAAGAAAATTGATTTTAAAAATAGTGTTTAATGATAAATATTTACACCACAGAAGTGTTGGTGAACAGTTTAATCCATTTATTTATTTATAATTATTTACTTAACTTTTGTAAATATGTGTTTTCAACAGCAGGAACTTCACACGCAGATTTTGATACCTTTGTGGATCCTGATGCATACTCTCCTGCTATTGAAAAATTAGAGGAAAACATTTTTTTTGAGAGAAATTTGAAAGAGGAAAGCATAGATATAGAAAGTAATAAAAAGCATGAAGATTCCCACATACCTCTTGAGAGCAAGGATTCTTTGCCAAGTACAGATTTAGAAAAGCCCTGCATTAAGGAGAAATTATCTGAAGAGGACAAGAAATCCTTGGAATTCAGCAACCTGCATGAGAGGCCAAACTTTGAAGATTCTAAAACTACAGAGTCACCACTGGTAAATATCTATTATCTTTATTGTATTAAAATTTTATAATTATCATCAGAAAAAATTTATATTGACACAGAATATTCTTAAATGTTACTTCCTATTGAATTTAAAATGTACAACCTTATAGTTGAAGAGTAACTCATATGGGAAAGAATGTAAATGATTTACAGAAGAAATTCTAATATGGTAAATGCCATTATAACAAATGACTTTCTATGACAAATAATTTAAGGCCCACCTCATGCACCATAGTACGAGTGCTGTTACTTTCCTAAATGAAATTCATTATTATGAATAATTTAGTGTAATAAATCCTCTCTAGCTTTCTACTCTATAGTCACTGGTTAAAATGAAAAAAAAAATTGCAGTTTTGTAGATAAAACTAGTTTTGTGGCTTAATGTAAACATAACATTTAAAAGGTAATTCTTCAGGAATATAGCTAATAAAGAAATAAGATATAGTTTTGTTTCTTCTTAGAGGAAAAAGATAAAGTAGTTCATTATTGCATTACTGCCAAATTTAAAAACTATATTTGAATCTCTGTTCTATGTACTAAAATCTTAAGTGATTATAATTATTAATAATAAGTTATTTAAAATTTGGACAAATTAAATGTTAAATTCTTTGGAAATTGGGCAAGTCAAATATTTTAACAAGATTTTAAAGTCATTTGCAATGAATTGCCATGGTACTTAAACTGAAGATAGGATCAAAGAGTTACAGAATGAGTATTGAGCTGCTGCTACTTCTGCTCAGGGGATTGAATTTCTATACCTACTTAGTGATAGGCCTTGTTCCTTTTCAAAGTGAGAAATTAGAACTGAGACCTCTGCAGAAGCCTTAGATCCCTAAAAGTCTGCTCTGTCTCTGAAGGAATACACAAGGAGACATACTCACAGGTGCAGGATGAAAGGAAACTACTTTCTTCAGGGGATCAGGCCTAAGTCAATAAATACCTTATCTGAAAAATGGAAATCTTAGGCTTTCATCTAGTTTTGGTTTAGAGTTTGACTATACATTTCTTGGAATCTGAAAGTTCCAAGTAAGAAATGTTGGAATCTGCAACACTAATGTTGACCTGTGTCTACTGATGCCCTGATATATCTGACAAAAGTAAGCCTCAGCCCCTGGTAGAAAGACATTGCCACAATTTAGCCAATAATCAGTTCAGTTAGGTTCAGTTCAGCCTCTCAGTCGTGTCTGACTCTTAGCTAATAATAGATTCCCCCAAATCAACCTCCACTTCAGCTGAACTTCTCCCCTTTCCAACAAAGAAAACAATTGATCATGGAATGAATTTCAGCAAATAGAACAAATAAGAACTCTGATTTTCCAGTTTCCAAAGGGCATCGTGCCTAGAGCTAAGTGACACACACACTGTGTGCTGTGTTATCCAGAGGAATTTTGGATACACTCAGATGTAATTATAGTAAATAACTTACATTGTAATAGTGTATGTCAACTTCAACACAATAATACAATTAATTCATTGAAGGCAAAAGGAGAAGGGAGGTGGCAGAGGATAAGATGGTTAGATGACATCCCTGACTCAATGGACATGAATGTGAGCAGATATCAGGAGATGGTGAAGGACAGGGAAGCCTGGCATGCTGTAGTCCATGGGGTCACAAAGAGTCAAACACTACTTAGTGACTGAACAACAACAGCAATTAATGTTACATATAAAGACTAACATATGTACTGTAGTATAGATACCTGAAGCAAGTCTTTTAAATTACTACTATTGTGTGATAAAGTTATATTATCTGTTGTACACATCTATAGAAAACATTTCATTATTAAAATTGAAATGTTAAAAAACTACTACTAATTTTGATCCCTTATACTACTGTTGTAAAAAGAAAAGTGGTAAATGATTGCATCATAGAGCACAATGCTTTACACTTAGTTGTAGAATCTACTTTCCTTTCATCCCAAATGACTACGCATGAACTTTTTACTTTCCTCCGGCCCTAGGAGAAACAATTCCCTGAGCGGAAACTGTTTAGAAATCTGCTGTGATCCTGTAGAAAATTCATTAGTGAGCAGTAGGGGCAGATTTTAGCAGTGGCATTCCTTCAGAGTTTGAGACAGTACATTTAGCACTTCAGTCTCCAGAAACTGAGTTCTTCATAAAAGTATGGAATTGTAGTTAGTTGCAGAGCAGCAGCAGTGAGGTGGAGACACGTGCAAGGAAGAGTATGAACTAATCAGGACCTCTTGGTTTTAAATGTGGAACTACCAGTTGTTAACTAGATGAGATTGGGCAAACAAACAAATTCACTCTCATTGTTCTCTGTTAACCTAAGCTTTAAAAAAAATTTCCGTATTTTCAAATGTCTGATCCAGATATGAGCTCCATCAGAACGGCTTCTGTGGATTGGCGATCAGTGTCTGGGAGAGCCGGTGCAGATGTCATGAGTAGGGACTTGGACTTGCCTTTGAAGGAAGGGCTCTATTGGTCCCTAGCTTCAATTTGTAATGGTTTCTCATTTATATGACTTATCCATTTGAATTGAGTTATAATAATTTTAACTGTGTGATTAGCACCTTGAAACAGACTGCGTTTGGGCATTATTTAGATACATGAAGGAACTGTTAAATGCTGATGGCGACTCTAATGGCATTTTAAGCCTCTCTAGAGCTCTCACTGGGCTTCCCCAGTTGCTTAGTGGTGGAGTCCGCCTGCAATACAGGAGATGCAGGAACACAGGTTCAATTCCTGGGTCCGGAAGATCCTCTGGAGGAGGCCGTGGCAACCCACTCCAATATTCTTGCTGGGAAAATCCCATGGACAGAGGAGCCTGGAAGGCTACAGTCTGTGGGATTGCAAAGCATAGGACACAACTTAATAACAGCACAGCACAGCAGCACAGCCTTCTCACTGGTACATCTCTAATGTTTTCTACCAGATTCATGTACTTGATAGGCTTCCCAGGTGGCTCAGAGGGTAAAACATCTGCCTGCAATGCGGGAGATGGGGGTTCGATCCCTGCGTCGGGAAGATCCCCTGGAGAAGGAAATGGCACCGCACTCCAGTACTCTTGCCTGGAAAATCCCATAGACTGAGAAGCCTGGTAGGCTACAATCCATGGTGTCGCAAAGAGTCGGACACAACTGAGCGACTTCACTTTACTTCATGTACTTTATAAATCTCATTTATATTCTTCCCTAGGATGAAAGCATATCAAAATAAGAGTTCACACAGTAGTAGGGGAAGCCTAGGCTTCAAATCAACGAGATCTATATATAGAATCTAGGTCTGCTAGTTTTTTAGCTGTATAAAGTTCACAAATCACTTAGCTCACTCTTGACTCAGTTTCCCCTTGTATATTTTCTTCATAGTGAATGTTTTCTTAACTTGGATTTTCTCTGTGACCAAGATCAGATCAGATTTGTTTCCATCCAGTATTTTGCTTTCATCTTTGAATTTATTTTACATATAGTCAAAGACACTAATCAAAAGCATAGCATATGAGAAAGACTCTATTTTCCAGAGTAATTTATGTGCAAAGACACTGAGGGAAGAAAATAAGGAAAGAAAAGATAAAACTTAATTTTTCTTTTAAATGAATTTCAATCCTCCTTAGATTTAATGGCAACTTTCAGATCATTACCATAATTGTGGTTTATACATTTTTCCAAGCTTACTCTGTATAAATGTTGTGTAACAATTTGTCTCCACAACTAGAACCTAAACTTGATGTGGGCAAAATCCATGCTAAAAACATAGTGGGTGCTCAATGAGTGATTTGCTACTTTGTGTGGATAAGATAAAATAAACTTAATTTTGTTGAATATTTTGTTTCCTAGTTGTTACAAGAAATAGCCCTCAGGAGTAAGCCCATAACTGAACAATATCAAGGACTTGAAAGATTCTTTGTTTTTGATAAAAATGAAAGACTCAACTTACTTCCTTCTCATAGCTTAGAATGCAGCTCCTCCAATACTAGGATTACAATTGCAGGTAAATTCAGACATAAAATCAGATGGCCTGTGGACCGAGCTAACAACTTTCTGACATGTTTTAAAAAACAGTTTGTCAACATCTTAGGCAATACTGAGTAATTCTGTTTACCAAATGTAATTGTTTTCTTATTTTATAGCTGAAATTATTGACCCTATGAGAGTTACCAAATATTAATATTTATATTTAAGGCAACTGTCAGAAAACATGGCTATAATGAGACTGAGAGAGATTATTTTTAGATATTAGAAGTGTGATCCTTAATCAACTAATAGTACATCTTCAAATCACTTGATTAACTGTTAAGTGTTACAGTTCTTAGATGCCATCTTAAAAGCAAATCTTAAAATCTTAGGATTGTGGAAATTCACAGACATAGCCATCATTTCCTTTAAAACTCAGGTCTTGGTATCATGTGGAGTCTTAGATTTCTTATGTATTCAAACATATTTTTTCACATGCATACTATTATATTTTATGTTCTATTGCATGTATATTTTTAAAAATATTTATTTCTGTTCACACTTGTACGTGTGTATTTGTGCAACCTCCTTGCTGTTTATAATTCACTTTTATTGTATAATTATGAGATTTTTATCTTTCATAATATACACCTCACGGTCATAAATGTTTTCTCTTTAGCTAAATATTATCCAGTAAGACAATATATAATGAATCAACAACATGAATGTCTCTTCTTTTTCAACTTTATGTAATTTTATCATTTTACCATTTTAGGAGACAGAGAATGGATCCCAGACCATAGTGTAAGTGCATATGCTGATAACACAGTTGCCTTAGGTGTTCTGAAGTTTGCCCAGAAAACATCAGCAAGGAGAACACAGCAAAAGACTGGTAAGATTGACTGTAAGGCTGCTGTGCCATATTGTAGCTCAGTATGTTTATTAGTTTATCTCTTAGTACTTTACTAGGCGCCTGAAGATTAATTTTGTCAGTTATTTAATTTAAACTTATTCATTTAAACTGTCCTGGACTTTTCTTCCAAAGCCAAAAAACCAAGAATAGTCATTACTCCTCTCAAAAACATAAATTTTACACTTAGCTATTTTCTGTCACAATGTACTAGAGAATGGTATTTTTAAAATGTAGCTCAGGATAAGGCATATATATTTTGAACAACCCTTATAAAATACACACTGAGTTTCATTACACTTTCAAGAAACAGTATATTTATACTAGATTTTGTTTCCTCCTCTACTTGATTCAAATTATGATCACACAAAGCCATGAGATTGCTGTTTGCTGCTGTGGTTAAGACACTGCTGGTTTAAATCTAATGCTTAATATGTTGGCCCTGAAATCTTGATTTCAGTCTATTAATTCTATTTTCTAGCCAAAATAATTTTGAGATTTTCTATACGATAACTTTTGACATATTGAATGGTCATTGCAGTATTTTTCTAGTAAGTGCATGCAGAGAACTTTAACATCATTAAAATCAGTAGTGTTACCGGTTATTGTTATCTGAAAGTACCTGATAAAGTAGGTTTGCTTTGTGCTCAATTTCATATGAAGTTGCAGTTGATGACTAATGAATTAAGACAATTCAACATGCACGGTGAGTATGACGACACTGTGCTGGGTCCTGGGGAAAAGAGTTGCCTGAGTCATGTTCCTGGATCTTGGGAGCTCATGATTCAGGAGAAACATTTGACAGAGGGGATTGTTTGACTTCATCTGAAGGCCAACTTCAAGCCAGAAATTTAATTACGTATGATTTGCCCATATATGTAAGATTTATATTTCTCTCTTGCCTTAAATCCTTTGATTAAAACAACTTGGCCAGCTTAGATTCTTTCCATATGCATTTATGTTGAGAAACTGTCAGATTTTAATAGGTTTTTTTTTTTTTTAGTGGAAAATCCATTCATGTATGACAAATTTTTTTTTGGCTCTATAATTAGATATATCAAAGGCTGGGGCAGCTTTGAAAATCCTGGCTTCTTCCTTCTTAGGCAGTCAAAGGAACTTTTTAAAGTCACCATAGATTGATAAAAACAAATTCTCATGTATGCCATGAGAATTTGTTACTTGGGCAAATCTTTATAAGTAAGTAGCCAAATGCCTTGAAGTATCCATTTGCCGTGATCTGTTGAAGTCAATAATTTGCTATAAAAAACATTAGAAGGAGCACCTACTTGAGGCATGGTGATATAAAATAAGCCACCTTCCCAGAAGCCTGAGAGCTTACAGTCCAGTTCAGAGGCTCTCAAATGTCAGTGTGAGTGTAATCACCTGGGAAACTGATGTGGCATTCCTAGATCTTACCGTTAGAAATTTTGGGTCGTTAAGCTGAGATAAGGTTCAGGGATTTGCATTTATTTTATCAATGATTCCACTTCATGCCAACGTATAGTCCAAAAATCATACTTTGAGAAAACTGCTGTATAGATATGTTGACTATGTTGACTGACATAGTCAGTCACTACGTCGCATCTGACTCTTTGCCGCCCCGCAGTCTGTAGCACGCCAGGCTCCCCTGTCCTTCACTATTTCCCAGAGTTTGCTCAAACTCATGTCCAACCATCTCATCCTCTGTTGCCCTCTTCTCCTCTTGCCTTCAATCCTTTCCAGCATCAGAGTCTTTTCCAATGAGTCTTCTCTTTGCATTGGGTGGCTAAAGCATTGGAGCTTCAGCTTCAGTCCTTCCAATGAATATTCAGAACTGATTTCCTTTAGGATTGACTGGTTGGATCTCCTTGCAGTCCAAGGGACTCTCGAGTCTTCAAGAGAGTTCAAAGACTTCGAACTTGGAGAATTCGAAAGCATCAATTCTTTGACACTCAGCCTTCTTTTTGGTCCAACTCTCACATCTATACATGACTACTGGAAAAACCATAGTCTTGTAAATACATAAATTATACCATATGTAATAAAAGGTCTATAAAAAACATGAATAACATGCTTCTGGAGACTGATAGGTAGCTAATAATAGTACATATGTTCAGTTATAATAGAGGTTGATGCATGTGCAGTTTTTAGGAATGGAAGTGGTAAAATAATTGCTTTGCCATTGAAACCTATCTGTATGCATGATTTTAGATGGTAGGTGAGATTTCAGCCAAATCTTAAAGAATTGTTAAGACTTCCCAGTTAGAGGTAGAAGGAGATAACTATAGAGATAGTGACCTGAAATAAAAATGAAAATTTCCTGACTATGCCACTAGTTACGGAAATCTTATATTCTGAGTTGGTGCCAGTATATAAATGAATTACTCTTTCTGTAAGACTTTAAATTTGTGAATGTAAAAACATGATAGCTATGAAATACATGTGTGTTTTGCAGCAAGTCCATTGATTCTGCCCACCCACTGCCAAACCTATGTTCCCCCACCCCAGCTTCCTCTCTCTGTAATCTGAGGAAATTATAGATTAACCCTGATCACAGTTATACTATAAATATAACAAAAGAAATTGTCCTTGGCATTAGTTCAAGAATAATATGCTATAATTACTAATAAGACCAGCAAAATATTGGGATGATAATGTAAAATAGTGGTTTGGGTTATCTTAATGGGTATAAGAATGTCAATAAAGATATAAAAAATATTAATCACTCACTGAATAGACTTTAATACAATAGTAATTATTACTGTTCTAAATAAAACATTAGAATTGGATGAAATATAAGCAGAATAACCTGCTTTTTGCAGAGTGTTTCAATAGTAAATAACATTCTGACCAGAGGACTCAATATATTTTCCCCTGGATAAAGGTCACAAAATATATTTGTCTTATAATATTCTTGCTCCACTGTGTAAATTACTGAGAATTCATACATTAGAAAATGTATTTTCTAAGTGCTCCTGAAACATTTATGGAAATATTATTTACATTGCCAGTGATGACGTAAGTTATTTCCAAAAGGTTACTTCCAAAAGATTATGTTTATAACCTACAAACTTGGTTTATAAAAAAGAAAAAAATATAGGATGATCCCTTTACTCATGGCATTTTTCATTTGTGCCTGTCTTAACCATGTCTCTAATCTTAACCCTAACAATAATATTAATAATCTTATATAGGAAACATGAAAGGAAATGACATATTCATCTAAATGAACAAAATAAATAAAACCAGGACCAAACTGAAGCCTCTCTGTCTTTCTATGGCTTATGTGCATTAAATTACACTTTTGAGTAAGAAAAATAGTCTCTTTCTTTGCTGTAGATGGGTTTGATAAAGGACAGAAATGGTATGGACCTAACAGAAGCAGAAGATATTAAGAAGAGATGGCAAGAATATACAGAAGAACTGTACAAAAAAGATCTACATGACCAAGATAATCACGATGGTGTGATCACTCACCTAGAGCCAGACATCCTGGAATGTGAAATCAAGTGGGCCTTAGAAAGCATCACTACGAACAAAGCTAGTGGAGGTGATGGAATTCCAGTTGAGCTATTTCAAATCCTGAAAGATGATGCTGTGAAAGTGCTGCACTCAATATGCCAGCAAATCTGGAAAACTCAGCAGTGGCCACAGGACTGGAAAAGGTCAGTTTTACTTCCAATCCAAAAGAAAGGCAATGCCAAAGAATGCTCAAACTACTGCACAACTGCACTCATCTCACACGCTAGTAAAGTAATGCTCAAAATTCTCCAAGCCAGGCTTCAGCAATATGTGAACCGTGAACTTCCTGATGTTCAAGCTGGTTTTAGAAAAGGCAGAGGAACCAGAGATCAAATTGCCAACATCGGCCGGATCATGGAAAAAACAAGAGAGTTCCAGAAAAACATCTATTTCTGCTTTATTGACTATGCCAAAGCCTTTGACTGTGTGGATCACAATAAACTGTGGAAAATTCTGAAAGAGATGGGAATACCAGACCACCTGACTTGCCTCTTGAGAAATTTGTATGCAGGTCAGGAAGCAACAGAACTGGACATGGAACAACAGACTGGTTCCAAATAGGACAAGGAGTTTGTCAAGGCTGTATATTGTCACCCTGCTTATTTAACTTATATGCAGAGTACATCATGAGAAACACTGGGCTGGAAGAAACACAAGCTGGAATCAAGATTGCCAGGAGAAATATCAATAACCTCAGATATGCAGATGACACCACCCTTATGGCAGAAAGTGAAGAGGAACTCAAAAGCCTCTTGATGAAAGTGAAAGAGGAGAGTGAAAAAGTTGGTTTAAAGCTCAACATTCAGAAAACGAAGATCATGTCATCCGGTTCCATCACTTCATGGGAGATAGATGGGGAAACAGTGGAAACAGTGTCAGACTTTATTTTTTGGGGTTCCAAAATACTGCAGATGGTGACTGCAGCCATGAAATTAAAAGACGCTTACTCGTTGGAAGGAAAGTTATGACCAACCTAGATAGCATATTCAAAAGCAGAGACATTACTTTGCCAACAAAGGTCCGACTAGTCAAGGCTATGGTTTTTCCTGTGGTCATGTATGGATGTGAGAGTTGGACTTTGAAGAAGGCTGAGCGCTGAAGAATTGATGCTTTTGAACTGTGGTGTTGGAGAAGACTCTTGAGAGTCCCTTGGACTGCAAGGAGATCCAACCAGTCCATCCTAAAAGAGATAAGTCCTGGGTGTTCTTTGGAAGGAATGATGCTAAAGCTGAAACTCCAATACTTTGGCCACCTCATGCGAAGAGTTGACTCATTGGAAAAGACTCTGATGCTGGTAGGGATTGGGGGCAGGAGGAGAAGGGGACAACAGAGGATGAGATGGCTGGATGGCATCACTGACTCGTTGGATGTGAGTCTGGGTGAAGTCCAGGAGTTGGTGATGGACAGGGAGGCCTGGTGTGCTGCGATTCATGGAGTCGCAAAGAGTCGGACACGACTGAGCGACTGAACTGAACTGAAGCATATCTGACCCACAGCTGTGTACTTTTTTTTCTCAGTTGAGATCTTAACCTCTAATACTGTGGCAGCCAGATGTTGTTATAAGAGTTCAGCAAATGTTCGTAATCTCCTGAATTTTCTGAAGGGCATATATATATTATGTTAAAATTTTTTCATCTCATATTTCTCTGTGTTGGCAGAAGTCCAGTTCTTCTTAATAACATCTTTCATTTGTTTTATTTTAACGAGATCTAAATTCCTTTCAATTGTGATTGAGATGTAGCACAGTAAGATAGAAGGTGTGGTTTTCTCCATAGATCTAGAAGTTTCTATTTTTATAGCTGAATTACTGTATTACTGTTTATAGCTTAATTATATACTCTCTTTCCTGTACTTCTACCATTACTGTTTCTACTGCTGGTTTACTTATAAAAATGGCAGATTTGTTATTCTTGATGGCTTTAAATAAAATATTGATTCCTTACAAGTAAAATAATTCCAAATTCTAGTCATTAAAATAAATCTTAGGGATATTTACTTTTTTAAAAATACATAGGCACATTTTTGTTAGTTGTTTTTCTTTACAATTATCTGAGTGCAAATAGATGCAAAAAGATTAGACTCTTTATTTACAATTTCATTTCAACAAAAATTGTTTTCAAACTTGATTTCTAAGACATGTATTAAAATTGGTACCCTTTGGGACTTACCTTAGTTAGATTTAATTGCTTAAATAATTACATACTGCATTAGGATTCTTCTTAGGGTACTTAGCTACCTTCAAAGTAGATCTTAAAAAAAACGACAAACTCAATAATCATTGACTGTTTATTACATAACAATTGCCTGTAGCCACTCTTCTGAATTTTACATTTTTCTAGAAGTCAATAGAGTGGGCATAATGTTGTATGACATATATTCAGTCAAATAATAATTTTAATGATAATGGCCATAGCACTTCTTTAAAGAATCCAACATTTTACACAAAGGCAATTTGTATTAAGGGAATACAAGATTATCTTATAAATTATTTATATTTAATATACATGTATTTATCTAAATCAAAACAATGATTCACTATATTAAAAATACACCTGTGCTATGAATATATAAATTTGTGCCTTTAATATTCCCTTCAGTTCAGTTCAGTCGCTCAGTCATGTCCGACTCCTTGCGACCTCATGAATTTCAGCACACCAGGCCTCCCTGTCCATCACCAACTCCAGGAATTCACTCAAATTCATGTCCATCGAGTCGGTGATGCCATCCAGCCATCTCATCCTCTGTCGTCCCCTTCTCCTCCTGCCCCTAATCCCTCCCAGCATCAGAGTCTTTTCCAATGAGTCAACTCTTCGCATGAGGTGGCCAAAGTATTGGAGTTTCAGCTTTAGCATCATTCCTTCCAAAGAATACCCAGGACTGATCTCTTTTAGGATGGACTGGTTGAATCTCCTTGCAGTCCAAGGGACTCTCAAGAGTCTTCTCCAACACCACAGCTCAAAAGCATCAGTTCTTTGGCACTCAGCTTTCTTCACAGTCATTCCCTTGGCCTTTATTAAAGAATCTTGTGAGCAATACCAAATGATATATATAGTTATGTTTTGTTAGTATAAATTTTGAAGGGATTTTTTTTTCCTACTATGAAAGAACCACACATATTGAAGAAACCAACTAAGTCAGCCTTTGAAATAGATCAAGACAAAATGGTGACTGCCCTGGTGGAACAGAGTACTAACCTGACTCAGATCTCTACTTCTGGAATTTTTCCACTGAAGTGCCCTATAAAGCAGCTGAGAGTGAACTCATATTTAGGAAAATTAGAAATGTACTTTCAATTTTCTTTAAATCCTTTGTTTTTCCAAAAGATTTTGCATACTGGTCTATTTTGTTTCCATATCTGCTTTAATAGATGAATGTACACACCATCAAATAAAATGGGATCATTAGGAAGTGGTACATGTTTATCCTGTGGGGTTTTTTCTCTTACAAGGCACAGTGCAATATTGTCCTAGAATTTAAGAAACACAGCACAGTGGTTGGCCATGGAGTAGATGATAAGATTGGTATGTTGAATTGTTCTGGAATTGACTGGGCTTACAGATTTTTGTTTTACTTAATATTGAAATTAGCTTACCTTTCTCTGAGTGTAGACAAAATGAGGGAAGAATAACCCAAAGTGTTCTTTATAACACAAAGAAGGTAATTTAGGATTCACAAATGGAAGTAAAGCAAAATACATGATAATCTAAAGTTCATTTTCTCATAAATTCTGTTGCATGAATTTAACTGAGTTCAGGAGGCTAGTATTCTGTATCTTTTAAAGCATTCATTCAGAATTTTAAAAATGGTTGATTAATTTATTTTTTATTTTAGGCCAGATATCACAGAGACCTTCAACAGCAAATTTACCACTTTCCAACTCTGTGAAAAGACGTTCCAGCTGCTTTTCTTCTTCTCATCCCCGGTCAAGAAGTGCAGTTGCTCAGTCACTCTCTAAAGCTGCTTCTGAAATTTCAGAAATTGAATATATTGACGATACTGACCATGATGAGCCTTTCTTAGATGACACTGATGATCAGCAGACCTTAGACAGTTTGGAAAAAGAATTAAATGAGCTGAGAAATCTTGCAGGTAATGCTATTTTTTTTTTCACCATAAACAGTATTTACTTTGCCTTCTGCCTGATTCTCCATGTCATGCTCCAAGCAAACAAACTTTTCCCTTTTCCTCTTTAAACCATCAACCTTTGTGTTTGTTTTCTTGACTATCCTCTGATGTCACCCTGAAAATGTTATAGAACTTGTGTGTGCCCAGCCATATCAGAGATTATCCCCTTAGCTCATATAATTCACAGTTAAGTGGTCTTAAGGTCCTTCATGTGGACAGAAAAAAAAATGTTTTTCTCCTTCCTACAAGCTCACTGAGTGACTAATCTCTTATAAGAACCACTGCCCAATATTGTTGGAGACAAGAGCTATTCCATCTGATCTTTTGAAGCAGTATTTCTCAAGTTTCAGTGTGTACATAAATCCCCCAGGGGTGTTGTTATAATGCAGGTGTATGTCCGGGGTGGGATGCAAGATTCTGCGTTTTTACTAAGATGTCCCAATTTTGAGCCTTTTATTTTCATTCATTTCTAGAAGTTTTGATTGTGGCATTCTTGTCTGTTTTATCTTTAGAGTCCATTGGCAAGTTAGATTAATTTAGCAATTTTTTTCCCTCTGCACTTAGTAGGCATTTCTCCATTGTCTTCCGTCCCCGGATAATGTGCTAGTTAGTACTTTGGCACAGTTTCTCCATTTAACTTTTGTTTGGTTGAATTTAATTGTCAATTTTTTTTCCCACTGGTAGAGCTTGCGGTAGCTCTATTAACTGAATCCTGTCATGTTGGAGAATGCCTGCTACCTTTGTATTTGAATGGCAAATTGACTGTGGGTATTCTCCTTGTGTCTGGGCTTCCCAGGTGGCTCAGTGGTAAAGAATCTGCCTACCAATCAAGAGACATGGGTTTGATCCTTGGGTCAGGAAGATCCCTTGGAGAAGGAAATGGCAACCCATTCCAGTTTCTTGCCTGGGAAATCCCAAGGACAGAGGAGCCTGACAGGCTACAGTCCATGGGGTCACAAAAGAGTTGGACATGACTGAGTGATTAAACAACAAAAAAATCTCCTTGGGTCATTTTTCTCTTAAACTTTGTACGCACTGATTCATCCTTTCCTGGATCTGAATTCTGCTGTAAAGTAGTTCAAGGTTTCTCATTTTTACTTCACTCTCTTTTGCATGTGACATGCTTCTTTCTTGATTGGATATTTGGAGAATTTTTTTCCTTAATATTTGAAATTATTGGACCAGGATTGTATTTCAGTATCAGTAATTCAGCATTTCTTAAAGCACAGAAGTTCCTCTTTGTTTTCAGAGAAATTTTCTTCTGTCATATATTTGAGTTGCTATTCTGTTCCATTTGGCTTTTTGCTGCTGAGAAACCTGTTTTGTTTATGTTGGATCTTTTTACGATGTTTACTTATGTTTCTTCAACTGTTTTAAGCTGCTTTTATTTTGCTTTTTATTTACTGTGATTATCTCAAGTTTGTCTCTTATATCAGCATTTCAATTTTCAGCTGGTTATAGGCCATTCTTTATGGATTGACCCAGTAAATTACCTCTTTACAGGCATTCTTTTTTGTGTGTGTAATTTTTACTTTGATGTAATTTAAACTTAGAGAACTGCAAGAATGCAAGAATAGTACAAGGAACTTCCATACACATTTCACCCATTTCATGACCTGTTTGTCTTACCTCATTTGAATGTATGTACACACACACACACAAATACAACTCTTTTTCTGAACCATTTGAGAGAATGTTACAAGATTCATGCCCCTTTTCCAAAAATATATTTTAGTGTATTTCCTACAAGCAACAGCTTTTTCTTGTGTAACCATAGTACAGTGATCAAAATCAAGAAATTAAACATTAATACATTGTAATTCTCTAAACTTCAGTACATATCTAATTTTTTAAAATTGTCTCAGTGATGTTCATTGTAGCATGTTTTTTTCTGGTGCAAGGTCCAATCCAGGAACAAGTTTGCTTTTCCTTTTTGACGTCTGACATGTTGCTGTTTGATCTTTTAGGTTAGTTTTATTCTTTTTAAAAATGTCATTCTTATTACTTATTTTGTAACCAAAGGACTTATGAGGGAATTTTCATAGGGTCTTGATCTGTTATCTACCAGATTGCTCTTTCACGGAATCGTTTTTTGTGTGCAGTGGATTCTTGGATTCCAGTTTGTTTGCTGTCATTTCCTCACGTCTTACTTGTTCACATGTGTTGTGAGTGGCTTTGCTCATATCTTCTGTCTTTTCTGATACAGTGAGACTGCATTCCTCTAAAATCTACTCTCTCCTCTCTGCTTGTGCTAGATGTGTCAGTCTTCTCTATGGGGCTACTGTTTGTGAGTTGGCTATTGACTCTTTTCTGTATCCCGCTGGCTCAAAGGCACAGGGAGAATAGATGAAGGATTGAAGAGTTCAGCTTCCTTTATTGGAGGATCTGGGCTCTCTTGTCTTTTTCTGGATTTTATTGAATGCCAAACTTCATTGGACCTGATTTGAAGTGTGTTTTGTCTCTGTTGGGACACCTGCGGGTGTGTGATTTTCTTGCCTCCACTAAGATATTATGGTGGATGTTCAGGGCTTAAAAATATTTTCAACATTTTCTCCTTGCTTTCCCCTTACCCACTGCTTTTCCCAATTTCTTGTGGTACTGGTAAGACTTGTGAGCCCTTTAGATGCCTCTCCTTTTCCTGTCACTAGTTTGTGTGCACACTGAGTGGGAAGGAGAAAGGGTGTGGACAGAGTAGGCCCCCAGCTGTACCTTAATGAACCTTCTGTTTATTCCTTTGTTGTCCCTTATCAAGGTTTATGTGAATTTGTATCTCTTCCTTTGGTTCCATTTATGATTTTATTTTATTTTTAATTTTTCTCCCTTTCCTATTCACTTCATTAGGGATTGGGGAAGAAGAAATTGTGATTCATCTTTACCTATCACTCACTTGCCTGACTCTGCTTTACTAAAAATCAAATATAAATATGCTTGGAGGTAATTCTCATGTCAAAAGTCATTTCTAGGGACTTCCCTGGAGGTTCAGTGGTTAAAACTTTGCCTTCCAATGCAGAGGGTAGAGGGTTCAATCCTGGCTGGGGAGCTAAGATCCAACATGCCTAGTGGCCAAAAAACAAAACAAAACCAGAAATGATATTGTAACGAATTTAATAAAGGCTTTAAAAAAATGGGTCACATAAAAATACCTTTGAAAAAATTAATTCTAAAATGAAGCATATCAGATCTGAACTAGATCAAAAGGATAGTAATACAATTTTTAATCAGAAGATGAAGGTTGTCTTATTTGGTAAATTGGTCAATTTCATTATTTACAAATGAAATACTTTACAAACATACTTGTTTGTCTCTAACCTCTCAGCTTTTTTATTTTGTTTATCAGGTTTTCCTTATGTGCTTCACCTTTCCCCTGTCACTCATTTCCTCATACACCCACACCAGTATTTTCACCAAAACACATACCTTTTCATACATTAAAAGCAAGTACACACTACATAGCCTGTGAACTACCAGAGCTTTTTCATGGGTCAGGAGCAGAATGTAATCACTTACACACAGTCCACTGAGGAATGGCTCTCTTTCTATTTGGGAAGATTGGCCTTGGATGAATGCACAACTTTGGAGACATTCACCTGGAGCTGAGGAAAGAAGAGGACTGCACATCAGCTAAATTGTCCCAACAGTCAGGGAGGTGACAGCTGCGGTGGTGCAATCAGGCTTTATTCTAGAAAATTCATTGATTCTGCACAGTCTTTTATATTCTGTTCAGCATCAATGGGTAGAAAAATTCCACCCACATGTCACTACTCATGATGAGTTCTGAAACAACTCTCAATGAAGTCTGGTCTCACACAGATACAGCTACACAACTGTATTCATACAAATGTAAATGGGTGTGCATTCCCATGAAAGCTGCCTTTTTTGTAAGCAACAAACCTTATGACTAATTTTATGTCAGCTCTAGGATACCTCCACTTCCTCCAAGTTCTAGGAAAAGAGCCCTGCCAAAGAATCTGGAGAAGAGGACAGGAAATAATTACATTGAGTAGTGTTTCTCCTTTGACTCCAATTGCTGAAGCTGACAATAGAGTCATTTCATAAGGAGACAGACCAGTGGGAGCTGAGGATATGTGTGTGTGTGTATGCAGGCTGAATCAGGAAACAAAGAGCAGCAAAGCAGGGTGGTTGAGAGCCAGGCTCTAGGGCCAGGGGTTTGGCTCTGAAATGTGGAGCTACAAATTCCCAGCTTTGTGACAACAGACAAATTATTATACTTTCTTAATCTCTCTCTGTATCAGTTTCCATGTATGAAAGATGAGTATGAGAATAGGCCCTATCATAAATTGTTCAGTGATTGAATTTGAGTATATATTAAATACTATATTTATAAAAATTTTGCACATACACACACACCTACACTTTACCATTGAAGTGCTTAGCACATAGTCTGTGCTGAAAACACTGTTAAATTATATAAGAAACCAGTGGGCAGTGCTTTTGACGTATAGTAAGTTAAGGTGCTCTTGGCAAGTCCAACTTTTAGTCAAAAGCATATAAACTCTGTTTCTATTCTAGAACCATGTTTTCTTCTGGGCCACTTTGAGAATTATAGTTAGCTCTAGTTCATGCTGTATAATTATTCCTCCACAAGTACCTTTGTAAATAACACTAAATTCTACTTATGCTTTAGTATCTCAGTCATGTCCGACCCTTTATGACCCTTTGGACTGTGGTCTGCCAGGCTCCTCTGTCCATGGTATTCTCCAGGCAAGAATACTGGAGTGGTTGCCATCTCCTCTTCCAGGGGACCTTCCAGACGCAGGTATCAAACCTGTATCTCCTGTGTCTTCTGCATTGCAAGTGGATTCTTTACCATTGAGCCATTACCAAGGCATTTTTTGTCAGTTTTTGGATATTGTTATAGCCTGAATGGAGAAGACAATGGCAACCCACTCCAGTACTCTTGCCTGGAGAATCCCATGGATGGAGGACCCTGGTGGGCTACAGTCCATGGGGTCGTGAAGAGTCAGACACGACTGAGCGACTTCACTTTCACTTTTCATTTTCATGCACTGGAGAAGGAAATGGCAACCCACTCCAGTATTCTTGCCTGGAGAATCCCAGGGATGGAGGAGCCTGGTGGGCTGCCATCTATGGGATCGCACAGAGTTGGACACGACTGAAGCGACTTAGCAGCAGCAGCAGCATAGCCTGAATAATTTGGAAATATCAGAAGATTTGCATTATGAGAAAATATCAGTAATCAAATGCAATAAAACATTCACTTCTTCAGTGATTAAAAATTATTGTTTGGGGCCTTCTCTGGTGGTTCAGTGGCTAAGACTATGTTCCCAGTGCAGGGGGCACAGCTTCAGTCCTTGCTCAAGGAACTGAAATCCCACATGCCACACTATGCAGCTAAAAAGAAAAGCCTTATTTGTTTTAAACTCATTCTTACTTGTTGTTTGAGTTTTTGTGGTCCTTAAATTCCTTTGGCAATCCTATGCTTGTACGAGTCTGCAGGTACTCAGCTGAGTAATTAAAGACAGAGAACTTTTTCTTAAATAAGAAAGAATAAAAATCTACCTGATACTAGTACGAACTACAGTATGAAGTAAAATAGTGAGGCAGTGGTTTCCTGAGTAATTAGAAGGTTGACCATCAAGTAAGATATTAAACTGTAAAATGGCTAGTCAGAATTATAGTCAGCTAATTAACTAGATAACCCTTGTAAAGACAGTCAGGTGAAATTGAATTAGAATGGCAATTTTTTTTTGCTTTAGAGTATCTTGGAATTTTAGGAAAAAAAATTGGGTGACATATAAAAGTGAAAGTCAACATATTAAAAACATTCTGATGTGGGAATATGAAGCCATTCAATGAGTCGTAATAATCACTGTTTGTTCTTATATGAACTGTTGCTCCATTTGATCTTCATAGCTATCCTGTTGGTAGATGGGTGAGGAAGTGATACTTTTTGGTCTCCCCTGTGTGGCTATAGTAACTGAGACTCTGGATGGTGCAGCGACTGCCTCCCTTGGGTGCCCAGAGGCACCCATGCACAAACCCAGGCAGATCTGCCCCACGTTCCTTTGTCTGACCACCAGACCTGTGTGCCACTTAAATAATTTGAGATCTTTCCTTCAGATCACTACTGTGATCACTTGAGAGGCAGAGGGTGTTGGGCAGAGTGAAGGCAAAGGAAAGAAGGGTTGAAGGATAAATGAGGCAAGACAGTGGAGGAGGGGAAACAGGCTGGTGGATTGGGCGTGGGCTCACAGGTTACAGGGGGAGGGTCCTGATGGTCATATCTCCCGAATATTGGGATGTGTTTTGTATGTGTATCTAATCCTTTAGAAGTGGTGCTTGTTTTTGTTGTTGGTGGTGAATTATTTACTGGGAAATTGCCTGTATACTTTGTTTCTGTTCCTTGAAAGGGATTAACCTGTCATTTGGTCCTTCCTTTCCTCTTTACTTCATTTCTTTATTCATGTGTGTTTATTTCCCTGTAGAATAAAGTTTAAGTGACCCAAGTTTTAGAAATACACTGTGGAACTTTGTATATAGTCAATGTTCCCTCTTTGCCATTCTTTATTATTGCATTTAAGAGATTCTTCAGTGATCAAAGAACATACACATATCCCATTTATTCCAGGGATAGGAAAGATTTAACTTCAATCCACTCTCAACAATCAGCTGGTTTGACAGTTATAAAGTAAAATCTCCAATGGAAATATCAATGCAATCTTCCCTGGTCCCATATGAGAAAAATCAGAACACTTGGGTTTTTGTATAGTTGACCTTTTAGGTTTTAACACTAACCTGCAGTAGGGTTTTTGTTAAAGTTTTATTTTTTTCTGCCTTGAAAGTCAAGTGATGTCACCTCTGCTCCTGTTAACTGAAATTAAATAACTCTTCCTATTAATTCTGAAATAAAATTTTGAGACTGAATAATTATACAAAAATAGTCCCATTCTGTTTGTATAATTTGAATTAGCTCAGTATTCATTCAGTTAGGACTTGAAAGACTAATAGAGGCTTGAAAGACTAACCTCTCCTGGTGGGATTCCTTAGATCTAAGCATCACTATTGGGTTAGCAGTGTGGTTCTACCAGTTCCAAATCCTGAGCTGACTACTTTCCCACAGGTAACATTCTTTTTCATGTGGTATGTAAAAGGATCTTGTATACCTGTTTTATTCACCTTGTGGGGTGGGGGGCGGGTAATACCACCTTGTGGAGAAGATAATAGCCTAATGCTAAATAATTAGATTCTGGAACATAGTGATTTATGACTGTGGTGAGCTGAGAGAGCTTAGGTTGAGTTCCAGGTCTTCTACTTGTAGTTGTGTGAACAAGTTATCAGTCCCTAGTGGGCCCTCAATTTCTTAATCTCCAATAAGTGGGATGGGACAAAAATTTTCACTAAGGAATCTTTTGTTTTTCTCAGAAGTAATCTTATAGAGAATTCCCAAACATAAACGAGACCAATGAAAGCTGTCTTGCTTGCTTTGGGGTGGTGGGAGCAGAAGCCTCAACCTTCAGCCTGCAGGATTTCTCCACGTATTGTCATTGTGAATGTTCTGGACTTTGAAGGACACTTACAGTTGTAAATGTATGGATGTCTATCTTCAGTTCAGTCGCTCAATCGTGTCCGACTCTTTGCGACCCCATGGACTGCAGCACTCCAGGTCTTCCTGTCCATCGCCAACTCCCAGAGCTCACTCAAACTCATGTCCATTGAGTTGGTGATGCCATCCAACCATCTCATCCTATGTGGTCTCCTTCTCCTTCTGCCTTCAATCTTTCCCATCATCAGGGTCTTTTCAAATGAGTTAGTTCTTCACATCAGGTGGCCAGAGTATTGGAGTTTCAGCTTCAGCATCAGTCCTTCCAGGACTGACTTCCTTTAGGATGGACTGGTTGGATCTCCTTGCAGTCCAAGGGACTCTCAAGAGTCTTTTCCGACACCACAGTTCAAAAGCAGCAATTCTTCGGTGCTCAGCTTTCTTTATAGTCCAACTCTCACATCCATACATGACTACTGGAAAAACCATAGCTTTGACTAGACAGACCTTTGTTGACAAAGTAATGTCTCTGCTTTTTAATATGCTGTCTATGTTTGTCCTAACTTTTCTTCCAAGGAGTAAGCATCTTTTTATTTCATGGCTGCAGTCATGTGATTTTGGAGCCCAAGAAAATAGAGTCTGTTACTGTTCCTACTGTTTCCCTATCTATTTGCCATGAAATGATGGGACCAGATGCCATGATCTTAGTTATCTTGCAGGAAGGATATTCTTAGTTCATTTTTATAGGGGAATCTCTGCTTGCTCACAAACTTCAAGTTAATACTAACCACCCCCAATTATCTTCAGTCAGGGATTTAATACATGCATTCTGGTGTTTGGTCCTTCTGATCCTGTCACTTTCATTAAAGTGAAGGGAGGAATGCGTGCTAAGTCTGACTCTTTGAGACCCTGTGGACCGTAGCTGGCCAGGCTCTTCTGTCTAAAGGTTTCTCCAGGCAAGAGTACTGGAGTGGGTTGCCATGCCCTCCTCTAGGAGATATTCCCCACCTTGGGATTGAACTCCCCTCTCTTACATCTCCTGCATTGGCAGGTGGGTTCTTTCCCACTCACACCACCTGGGTAACACCAGGAATAACAGCCAGTAATTTTTATAGTTTTAAAAGTGACCATAGCATAACCTCATGTAGAAGTTAGATGTCTCTGACAACATTATGTCTAATGTAGTAATCATATTTACTTCTATACTTGATATTTTGGTAGTTCATGTAAGGAAGGTATTGCTTACACATTTGCTTATTGAACTTGAACTACCTGTCCTTACTCAGGCTGAATTGGGAGAAGGCAACGGCAACCCACTCCAGTACTCTTGCCTGGAAAATCCCATGGCCGGAGGAGCCTGGTAGGCTGCGGTCCACGGGGTCACTAAGAGTTGGACACAACTAAGCATCTTCACTTTCAGTTTTTACTTTCATGCATTGGAGAAGAAAATGGCAACCCACTCCAGTGTTCTTGCCTGGAGAATCCTAGGGATGGAGGAGTCTGGTGGGCTGCCGTCTCTGGGGTCGCACAGAGTTGGACACGACTGAAACAACTTAGCAGCAGCAGCAGAAGGCTGAATCACAGGCCAACTTCAGGAAAAAGAAGATTTAAGGCTTTTCCCCTTTCATATACACATGCTTATTATCTACCCAAATAAAGCAAGGCAGTCTAAAAGAAAGAGTAGCTTTTCCAAAACTAACCTTTGCCTGAGACTGTGTGGGGGCAAACCTTTTATTTCTTAGAAGACAAAAAGATATAATAAAATGTTTAACATTCAGGCAAGTTGAGGAGTTGCACAATATTGTAAGTTTAAAAAAGATTGCTTGTATTTCCTTGGAACTTTGTAAATTTTCAGAGCATTTGTCACTTAAGTATAGTGTATGTTAAAAATCAATGTGGCTAGGCAAAAGAAGTCAGACTGCTGTTTAGTTGCTAAGTCGTGTCCAACTCCTTTGAGACCACATATACTGTAGCCCACCAGGCTCCTCTGTCCAAGGAATTTTCCAGGCAAGAATACTGGAGTGTGTTGTCATTTCCTACTCCAGGGATTGAACCCCAGTCTCTTGCATCTCCTGCATTGCAGGCAGATTCTTTACCACTGAGCCACCTGGGAAGCCCCTATCCTTGTACTGCTTGAAGTTTACTGAGTAAACTTTCAGCACCATATGCTCTGTATCTGTTTCTTGAATTTATGTGTTGACAATGCATGAAATAAAATATTTCAGATCCTTCAGAAAAACTTTACAGCCTAACCTCAGAAGAGTTACCAGCCTTCAACAACCATTTGCTGAATATAAGTCAGACTACCCTGGATTTCCTTAAGACCTCATGTGGGAGGGGTCTCTGTGGATTTGAGGAACAGAGGTAGGTTAAATATGGTGCTTGTATGTACAAAGAGTGCATTGTAAAATTTTTGACAACCCCCAACTAGTTACCTTTACTACATAAATAAAGATTGTCCTCATGTGTGTACTTATATGGCTATTCTTTATAAAATGTTTAAGTGCTTTGCTAACCTAATATCAGGATTTAGTGAAAGGCTTATGAAGTGGTTGCTTTAATGTGAAGAGATAATTCTCTGCTGCACAATGTGTGTCAGGAAAATGAAAAGACATTTGGAATTTAATAATCCTTCACTATTTCTTCTTATATTGAAAAACAGTTGCCTTACTTGCCTTCATTAACTTACTGAATTTCAATATTTTGCATTCATAGACTCTTACTCAATGTGAATAAAGTTTTTAGAATAGAATATTGAGAAGTCTCCTTCTTGGAATCAAGTCTAGATTGTTAATGATATCATTTTAATCTATATGATTAAATTAAATTAAATTTATTAAATTAAATTAAATTAAATTAAATAAAAATTAACTCTATATCATTCTTCCCTTACACAGGATAAGAGCATTTAGAGATGGTGATCAGTTTATAAGGAACATTGGTAAAACTAATAAATCTTCAGAAAAGTAGTCTATCATGTCAAGGTGTTATGGTCATACTAGAATTCCCTGAAAAAGGAAGAGTGGTTCTTCTAAACAGACTGAGAAAAAAGTAAAATAAAATCCCCTTGAATTGTAAATTCTTTTGACTTGCTGAAGTCTAATATTGTAGTAAAAAGAAATCAAGAGTTCATATTCTGTCTTTCTAAAGGAGAAAATCATCTGTCTGTGGTCCAAGGATTTTTCCATTTCTAACACCACTTACATTTCTTTTTTTAAAGAGATCAGTATAAAGTTGCTATTTTTTTCCCTAAAAATAAACCAAAGTTACCAAGCCAACTTCATAAAAAGAAGGACATTTAGGACTAAATATAAGGGGATTATATTAATAGAATAAAGCACAGTTATTTAAAATTAAAAATTTCCTGAAAAAGTTATTACCTTGTCCTTCTTTTCTCTATTTAGACCAGTGAAAGGTTTTTTTTTTTTTTTTTTTTTTTTGCTTTCGTTTTTAATCACATTTAAGATCTGAACTGGACCACAGATAAGAGCTTACAAAATGCTGGTTTAACCTGTTTGGGGCATAAAATCCAAAAACGAGTTCTATCCATCACAGGGTGAAATATTTTATATTATTTAATAGTGTACATGGGCTGAAATTTTTAATAACTTGGACCAAAATATCTGATGGGGTCTCCTCTCTGTGCCCCCATACTACTACTTACCCCTAGCCTCAGACAGCAACACACTAGAGTTTCCATGAGTTCCTTTTCACCATAAGATGCAACAAAGTAAAAGAACTACATAGTTGCTGTCATTAATTTTGGCTTTGGCATATCTAGACTGGCTATCCACATGGTCCTAAGTGATTTATCTGGCAGCTTATTCACTGGGATTCTGTTAAACAACCAGCGTAATGATACAGGTTCTTAACAAGAACCTGGAGGCTCTGCAAGTTTCTGAAGTATTCTTCTGAGGTATCATCAATGAAAGATGCAGCCAGAGACCATGAAATCTTCTCTCCTTGGTTCCACTGTGGCTTTATCTCTTGAGAGAGGGAGAATGATGAGAAGAACGGAGGCTTGGTTTATTGGGCACATTGAGAATTATGGTCTCAGTCTGAAACAGCACCACCCCCCTGCCCAATGTCTGCCTGCCTCCAGTTACTTCAGTGTGTGTAGTATTGATCAGAAGATAAATGAAGAGTTGAAACCTGGTTCTGTATATTGTGTATTGACCTTTTAATGTATTTCCAGCTCTTCTGAAAAGGATACTGGAATCCAGTCTTTGCTGACAGTTTCTGAAAGCAGTACGGATGAGGAGGAAGAAGATTTTCTTGACAAGCAACATGTCATTACACTCCCGTGGTCAAAGAGTACCTAGTGATCATTCATTACTTTTTCCATTTTGTACCCAGAGTAAAGCAAACCTGAAAAAAGTTATCAAATGATTACCTGTCCGGGTGATAGAGATTTTTGATTATTGTCTCTGATATTTCAAGGTTTACAGACTAATAAAAATTAGTGAAATTATAAGTTTAAGGGCTTTTTCTTCCAAATTGCAGATTATATTAGTAACATTCAATGAAATTTTTAAAATAAGTTGTAACTGTGTCTCTAAGAACTTATCTGAAGGTAGTACTGTTGCATGTAGGGGGACCCCTTCCAGGGCCCAAACTGGGCTCTTGTCTAACACTCAGAAATGAATTGTCCTAGGAGACACATGTGCTGACAAAGCAAGAGATTTTATTGGGAAAGGGCACCCGGGTGGAGAGCAGTAGGGTAAGGGAACCCAAGAGAACTGATCTGCCACGTGGCTTGCAGTCTCGGGTTTTATGGTGATGGGATTAGTTTCCGGGTGGTCTTTGGCCAATCATTCTAATTCAGAGTCTTTCCTGGTGGCACACGCATTGCTCAGCCAAGATGGATGCTAACGAGAGGGATTCTGGAAAGTGGATGGACACGTGGTGTCTCCTTTCAACCTTTCCCGAACCCTTCCGGTTGGTGGTGGCTTATTAGTTCCGTATTCCTTTTCAGAATCTCCTGTCATAAAACAACTCATGCAAATAGTTACTATGGTGCCTGGTCAGGGTGGGCGGTTTCAATCTGTGTACTTCCCCTAACAGTACATGATTATCTTTTTAAAATTAATTTATATTTATTGAAGTATAGTTGATGTACAGTATTAAATAAGCTAGTACATGCTTCGAGAAGGCAATGGCACCCCACTCCAGTACTCTTGCCTGGAAAATCCCATGGACGGAAGAACCTAGTAGGCTGCAGTCCATGGGGTTGCAAAGAGTCAGACATGACTGAGTGACTTTCCTTTCACTTTTCACTTTCATGCATTGGAGAAGGAAATGGCAACCCACTCCAGTGTTCTTGCCTGGAGAATCCTAGGGACGGGGGAGCCTGGTGGGCTGCTGTCTATGGGGTCACACAGAGTCGGACACGACTGAAGTGACTTAGCAGCAGTAGCAGTAACAGTACATGCTTATCTTTAAAATAATGTTTAATTGTTAAATTATGTTTTAAATAATTGTGTCACCAATGTACATTTGATGGCCTAGTTATACTTGGCAGTATCACTGAGACTGGAATCCATTTTTTACTTTGATTAGTTTTTTTCTTCTTGTTAGGGTTTTTGACATTTACAGGTGTTTTGGTAGCATCAAAAGTTGTTGCTAGAAGAGAAAAAGAGGACCTGAAATAAAATGAACATGATACTTGCCATTTTCTGTTATGGTAAAACAGTGGAAAGATCCCTTAATTATCTAATTTTGGGATGGCCAGTGTGATGGTTCATTTTATGTAGCAACTTGGCCAGGCTAAAGTACTCAGATATTGGCTACACTTTATTTTAGATCTTTCTATAAAGGTATTTTTCAGGTGAGATTAACATTTAAATCAACAGACTTTGAGTAAAGCAGATTACTCTCCATAGTAGACTGAGGTCCTCTAAGGAAGAGAGAATTCTGTCTTCAGACTACCTTCAGGTGAAGCTAAAACATCAGCCCTTCCCTGGTCCCAAGCCTGTAGATTTTGAATTTGCTAGCCATCACAACTGGTTCTGTTCCTATGGAGAAGTACAAACTGTGTTTCCCTGACTAGTACAAACACAGTCAGTATGGAGGATTGTTGTGGTAGGTTAAAAAAACACCCAAAACTACATTTCAAAGTGTTTTGCTAGTCCTGAGTGGTAGTGGACCCTGAGGTTGGTTTGTATTCAAGATTTCACATAATTTTATAATGCAAGAGCTTCAAAAGGGACAGTAGATGAAAGGAGAATAGTTTTATGGATGTCACTTTGCAATGTCTTTGGACAATTTCTCCTTAAAGCATTTGTTGACTTACCAGAGAAACATCCCTACAGCTTGGCAAAACCATTATGTCATCACCACAGCATAGACATATCTCAGGATTCAAACTCTTTTTAACCTGGATAGTATTCTAAGATTCTAAATTCTGAGATTCTGGGTAGACCCCATATAGACTGATGGTTGCTTAGTGTAAATCTATCTTTAATACTTTTTTCATGGCATCAATAAATTGTACTGGCATTCGCACACACCATCTACTTACAGGGTAGAAAAGGACGATACAGAGATCTATCAGCATTTCTATGTCTTTTAGCATACAAATGCCACTTATAAAAAGTGACTTACATAAGTGAACATGAAGTAACCAGGAAAGCCAATCATACTATCAGAATATAATTTTTCAAAAGAAATAACTTGAAGAATGTGAGTCCTCAGCATTGTTATTGTTCTCTTAGCACTTCTTCTACCACAATCCCAGAGAGAGACAATAGCGAGTCAGCCTTGAATCTTTATCATTTGTGTCAAAAGCCCTTGTGGTGTCTTTACCCTGAGGCTGAATTTTAGTATCTGTAGTTTAGTATCTGTAGGGGATTTCCTCTTCACCTGTTCAGATAGGAAGAGCTGCTATTTTTCTTTTCAGTGTGTCTGCTCAGGTTTAAAGTTTCTCGGCTTTTCTTCTCCTCCTTTGCTCTAAGACATCTTCCTCTCCCTTTTAATGAAAAAGAAAATTGTTTCTCTGGGTGCAATTTGTAAAACTCTTTTTTTTTTTTTTCTCGGACGAAATGGTAGGAGATGTTATCCTATTCTCATTAGGAAAGTAGGCCCACTACTTTTCCTTCTGTGTATTCAGTCATGGCTTGAATCTTTTATTAACTAGCTCAGAAGGAGATTTTATAATATTCTATTACTTTTTATAATGTAAGAATTTTGAAGTAAAAATTAAGATGATAATTAGTTGTCATTGGTGTGTTTCTGGCCAGAATTTGAAATAAGGAATGAACCATTGATTTTGTCATTTGACTTTCAATATAACATTGAAATTAAAAATGAGGGTCCTCTGGGGCAGAGCAGGCCCCCTTCTGCCTTTATTTGCTTCCCATAACCACATATTTAGAAAAGTTCCTAATTCATTCGTCATTAGTCTAATGAGGAAATAAAAAACTAAATAAGATTAGAACCTTTGCCTGAAGCAACTTCAGTGTGTTCTCTCATCTGGGAGATCAAGCTTAAAATCATTGTTAAAGGCATGAGCCTAGTTCTCACTGTGGAATTGAGAGAGTTACAGACATTCTAGAAGAATCACAACCATATTCCCAATTCTGGAATTAGTACAGTGTGCCTCTAGAAACTCCTGGACAAGTGATAACATGATTTTACATGCATATTGGGATTTAGCAATTTGTATTCAGACTTGCCTCTGGTGTACAGCCAGAGTAAATCCTGTAATTTTACAATTCTGGCAATACACATGATGGAAACAAAATTAAATTATAGTTGATAATTTAATATGTCTTTTGATACTTGTTGAAGTCATCCGTATTTGGTGCACTCTGAATGTGTCACACAACGCAGGCCAGTGGCGCACCCCACGCTTAAGACCACTTCATTCTGTGTTTATACAGGAGGGGCAAGACAATTTTTTCTGGAACAGATGAAATACACAATGGCTCCATCTCTATAATAAGGCACTGAAATATTTTAAATAATGCCTTGATTCAGAAAAACCAGTCCTCTTTGTCCCTATGATTCAGTTGTTGGAAAGATCTTGAGCAATGCTTATCTCATCTTGACTTTGGGCACATGCCATTTTCTCATCTCCAAGGTCTCAAAATGTACCTTCTCAAGAGACTCTTAACTTCTATCTAAATTAATTCCCATTATTCATTTTATTCCTTCTTATAGTGTCCTACTTTTTCCTCTGTAGCACTGATAATTTTTAATCTATTTGTGTGTTTTTTTAATGTATATCTCTCAACTAGATGATACAGTTCAACAGACCATGGAGTTTACCTATTTTGTTCACCACTCTTAAGTTTAGCCCCTATCTTATGCCTGGCTGAGATTGAGTGGTCATTAGTAATGAATGAATGAATGAAAGGAAAAATGTGCAGGATCCAATTGATAAGCTGCCTCAATCCCTAACTTTTCCCAAGGAAAGACAGCATAGTATATATAGTGGGAGAAACACAGCTTATCAGGTTACACTGTTTACTAGATGGCAGATCACTTAGTTGAATGTGATCCTTTCTGAATTGGAGAAAAAGATACTGACTGGCTTGACTTAGCTCAAAAGATGGTGTGAGTATAAAATGTATTGAGTGCAGAAACCCTTTGGGAACTAGAAAGTGCTGTGCCATGCTAATTATCATAATTTCTCATGTGTTTACCCTACAATCATTGAATATACAGACAAATTAACGGGTGGATTAATTAGTGAATTTAGGACCAAGTTGACATAAATGATCTATGAAAATCACTCAGTATCAAAAATGAAGACTGCATGAGTGAGTTGGACAATTAGATTGAATATTGTATAAAGCTGGCATTAATGTTGAAATCTAAATATCTGAATTTAATTAAAAATATTTCTGAAACATTATTCTCTGTGTTTATAGATTTCTTCTATCATGTGTAAATTCAGAGTTTTTAAATATTAAAATTTCACTGGTACTTTATAAACACTGTGCATCATACTTCCAGAAAAGGAGAAAATTTGAAAACATACTATTTATACCTCCCCAAATCTGTTTTTATAGAGCATTCTGTTTCATCATAATTTTCATCCATGGTTATTTATTACTAGCCATATTTGCATGAAAACAATCTTTATTTCCTCAGAGTTCATCTGTGCCTGTAGTTTATCCCCCACCTAAAGTCATAATTCTTTGTTAGTGACACCCTGATTGTTTGCTGGGTAAATGATTATGATGTTGCAAACAGGATTATGGCTTTAGCTGGGGAATAACCAGCAGGCATAAAGGAACTTTAAGGAAATAAAGATCCTCCTCTTTTAATGCAAATGTCTTTCATAGTTAAGGAAAAGGAGAGAATGTTCTTAATGTTCTCCATGAGGTGACAGTTATGTTTAAAATGAAAAGATTTAATTGATTGATGGGATTATCTTCTGTTTCTTTTTTTCTTTTCAGATACATATACAGTACAATAACATTTATGGAAATGTAGGTGTGAAAGGGCTCTTTTTATGCCCTTATTTCTGCCAGAAGGAAGCAATAGGTGAATTGTTTTCTATTCAGAAACAAATACACATTATTCTACATATAAATGCTTAGCAAAGTTTCTAGGAGGGAAATGTATTTCATCCCTATTTATAATTAACTGAACCTTATATATTCTAAATAACTCTGAAAGAGATGTTTTAAGGTAAGTTTTGATATAATTTCGGGTTATTTAGGTAATTGTCATACTTTTATCAGATAAGGTTTTGTCCTTGTTTATTCAAACGACCAGAGTTCTTTGACAGCTTGTATACTAAAAAAATGAAAACTGCAAGTGGAAGCATGAGACAAACAGATGCACATTTTAGTTTTCAAAAGTAATCATCGCATCTTTCTCCTCTGACCTTTGTGCCATAGCTCTGGAAGAAAGGTAGACTACTGAATCTGTTAGGATTTTGTTTAACTTTATACTACAGGAAACATCAAAGAACAGTGGAATAACATGGTATTTACTTCCTTGTATGTAAAGTCTGGGATCAGGCAGTCGAGTTCATCAGGGAGATACATCTTGCTGGGTTGTTTCTATCCTCAAGGTCCCCTCATGCTAGGAGATGCAATTTTTAGCCATCACCAGCTGAGTTTGAGGCAACTAGAAGTAGGGCAGTGGGAGAGCAAAATAGGCGCTTCCTCAATGAGGCAGCTTTCTTGAAATTAGTCTCTCTGGAAATCTCACACAATATCTCATTGCTTATATCTCATTGGCCAGAACTTAGCCATGTCTAGATGCAAGGGAGCTTAGAAATGTAGCTGCTTAAGTGGTTGTGTTGCTGCTCAGAATAAAACTGGGGTTGTGTCACTGGGGAAGATGGGGAGAGCAGATACTAAGGCAACTGGCCTCTCTGTCACAGAATGCTATTCTCATCCTTGATCCACAGCTTCTGTGCTATTCTCATCCTTGATCCATAGCTTCACGCTCTCAGAATATATGGATTTTGACATTAATGTGATTTGAAAATACATGATAGAAACCAACCTTTTGGGATTTAAATCACTCAAATTTAAGAGACACAGACTTAAATCATTCAATTTCTTATAGAAACCATACTTATTTTTTTAGTCTGAAAGACATACTGGAGTTATACAAACAGAGACGTCATCATTATTCAGCTTCAAGTTTTCACCTTAGGACTTCTTGAAACACATTCTACATCTCTTTAAAGTTCAGTCTTTGGGCTGGTGCCCAAATCCAATCTGCTTTGGCAAAGACTCAGTGCACTCTGTTAAAAATACTGTGATAGGAAATATTTGTCTCAAATGAATGTTCCAATAGTAAGCTATTTTGAAACCTATGATGGAAATTTTCATAAGAATACACAGAGAACAAATATAAAATAATTTCTTCTTAGAGGACTGTTGAATATTTGTACAGTGGAGCCAGAGATTACAGATGCTCTCAGAGATAAATCCTCAAGGTTATGTTCCTATAGCGCACTGCTGAAATCCTTTAGAATACATATAAAATGAGAGATTAATTGCTTTCAAACTGAGTTCTGGGGACTCTTAGTGTTTCTTGATCTGGTTGGGGAATATAAGTGGGATTGAGTTGCCCAACAAAAGCATCTATAGTTGGATATTTTTTATATGAAGGGGTTCTTTGTAAGACTAAAGAAAGAATTCTGTGAGAAAATTTAGAGATCATTGGTCTAGGGTCTGGGAAGATCTCTGAACACCCTTTCAGGCTGGTATTCTGGGATTTATGTTGTCACGGAATATTAGATGTTAAGACACATGACTGGATTTATATGTCTTTGGTTTAAGACTAGACTCTAGAGAACTATGGAGGGAAGACAGTTTCTCCTGCTCAATTTACTGGAAGGATGCAAACATTGGAGAAGGAAATGGCAACCCACTCCAATATTCTTGCCTGGAGAATTCCATGGACAAGAGGACCTGGCAGCCTCCAGTCTGTGGGGTCGCCAAAGAGTTGGACACAACTTAGTGACTAAACAACAATCCAAACATTATCCAACCTTAGTCAGCTGCCTGTATTGCTAACTGACTTCTAGTTAAAATTTTTTTCTTCATACACAAAAGCCCACTCAAAATACTGAAAGTAAAATGGGCTTATTTAATGAGAAGTGGAATTGTGTGGAAATCCAAGAACAGGAATTGTAGAAGAGTTGACCTCACAGGGGCTTAGACTTGGACTTGAGACAGTTCTCTTTCCACATAGTTGTGGACACTCATGGGTCCCTGATTTGAGGCGGGGGGGAGGGGGATGGTGGGGAGGGGGGAGCACATTAGCTTTGTTTCTCCCTACTGATTGGCTTCTTACTTTTATTTGTCCTTTCTGCTTATGCCCAAGGATTTACTTTATTAATTACAGACCTCTCACTCTTCTCACAGCCTCCCTCAGCCCTATTCAGACAGCTAACAGTTTCAGTCTTTTGAGTTGGATTTTCAGTTCTAAATCTAGAGAGAGAAGCTAGATTGGTCCGGTTTATATTTTCAAACCAGGTAATGTGATAGCCTAAGGAGGGCCCTGGGCTGGGTCAGGCTCAAACAATTATTTCCAGACCTTGGAGAGGGAGTGGAGAAAGGGAAGGACAACTTGTTATAAAACAAGGACTCTGCACTCAACAGGCCCAGGGCAATGATTTAAGGCTGTTTTGAAAAGGGAAGTGAGTCTGGTATGCCACAGACCTCCCTGAAAGGCCCTCAGGGAAGGAACGCAAAGTCAAAGAGAGGAGGTTTGTAGGACAGTTGTAAAAATATGAGAGTGGGTGTGAGGAGAGGGACAGTAAAGGGGGGAAATGAGGGGGCTGGTGGCAGGTCAGGACCCTGATGTATGGGAACAGTGCAGGCAGTACCTGGTCTCAGACAGCAGCAACCTGCCGTTCAGGGGCTCTTCCTAGACCTCCTCCAGGGCATGTTCCCAAACATGACCAGAGTATAAATATTACTCTATTCTGGAAGAACCATTGCTGAAAATGAGTAATCTGGACCTTTGGTCTAAGTTTTTTTCCCTGATGTCCTCATCACAACACTTTTTCATTTCCAGGACTGATCTACTTGACAACTATGAAGTGAAATTTCACACCGAATCCTCCTTGGGGCACAGTATTCTCTGGAGGCCCCAGTGGACTCTCAATAGCAATGTTACAAATGTGGCAGGTGCCTCTCCTTGGCCTGCCTGCCATCCAGAGCCAGATGAGTCTGACAGCCTGTCTCACACAGAGTCCCCTTTATTGGTTTTTGAAATAGTCCCTTTTTGTTCTTTATAGAGGAGGAATGAAACCTCAACCAGATGCTTGTGATTGAAATAAGGGATAATGATGATATGTCTCCTCCTGTTATCAGATAAATAACAAGGTGAAAATGAGCCGTTTAGCCACAAACAAACATTGCACCAGGGGTAAATGGTTTATTTTCCAAGTTTGAAACAATCATACTTTGACAGCATCACTCTCAAGATTTTAGGTTTATTATAACATCATTAAAAACACATTTATTTGGTATTAGTGGAACATAGTTCATTGCACTGTTACATAAAAGATAGATTTGACATTAAGCTAGTTAAAAGGTCTCAATTTAATTTTTCATATTTCTAAAAATATTTTCTGACTCACTGAGACTCTTTAAATGAATAAAATTTTATTTTTCTATAAATAAGATTGATAGATTATAATTGTACCAAATGGTCAATTTTTTATTGTATGGTATCTTCTGTTCTAGAAATAGAAACGCTTCAGTTTCTCAACTAGATTTAGAGAAATTATTCAGCTTGATTCTACAACACCAGTGAAGGTAAATAGTACTTCAGAAGAAGTGTTTTTGCATTTTCTTAATGGAATCCCAACTGTACAAAATTTAAATTGAACTTAAGCTATTTTTTTTCTCCCTGGAATGAATACCCATTTCAATACTCACCATGGATTTAGTAGGAGATTTGTTAATAAAGCGGCTTCCCTGATAGCTCAGTTGGTAAAGAAACCAACTGCAATGCAGGAGACCCCGTTCAATTCCTGTGTCAGGAAGATCTGCTGGAGAAGGGATAGGCTACTCACTCCAGTATTCTTGGGCTTCCCTGTGGCTCAGCTGGTAAGAAATCTGCCCGGAATGTGAGAGACCTGGGTTGATCCCTGGGTTGGGAAGATACCCTGGAGAAGGGCAAGGCTACTCACTCCAGTATTCTGGCCTGTGAGATTGCAAAGAGTCGGAGGACTCCGCGACTTTCACTTTGTTAATAATGGAGACAGAATTCCTATCTCTTGTTCAATTCAAAAAGTTCCTTTTAGAGAGGGGACAGTATATTGTTATGACTTCCATTGAAAAAGAGACTTCTTTGAACCCATATCCTCATGAGCCATTCCCCTCATAATCACTTTTGCTCCCTCTATAGTAAAATTTCTCAAAAGCAGTATCAATGCCTCACCTCCTGTGTTCTCTTTGACCTATGAAATTAGGCTTTTGTTCTCGCCACCTAATCATAGTGTTCTTGTCAATAACAACCTTCATTTCTCTCAGAGCTCACCTTAGCCTCTCAGCATCATTTGATGTGGTTGACTCCTCCATCCTCTTTGAAACTGTTCTTTACATTATCACTGGGGACACCACAGTCTCATGAGTTTTTTTTTTTTTTTAATCTTAGTGACTGTGCCTTTATAGTGTTGTCTGAAATTCCTTTTACTTTTCTCAGCATCTGAATATCATGGATATTCCCTGAAATATCAGGGAAAAATCTGTGGCCTCCTAGATCTATATTTTTTAAAAGCGATCCTTTCCATTCTGAAATACATAATTTCACCTTAAAAATCATCCCTTAACTCCGAATTAGGATATTGGCAGATCCAAAAGAGAACTGTTGATTTTTCTTTGCAAACTGGCTCCCTCTTCAACTCTTATTTTTCAGTGACAGCACTGTTCACCTAATTGCTCAAGCTAAAGACACTAGGAGTCACCTTTGAATTTTCCTTTTCTTTTCAGGCATTAACCTATTCTACAGTAACTTCTGTTAATTCTGTCTTGAAATATGCCCTGAAAATTTCCCATCCAACTACCTCCTCCATCACTCCCACCCAATCCACTCCTCTCGCACTGGACCCAATAGGGCCAATAGCTTGACTTCAAAAATGAAAATTAGATCACATTGTCTCCTCAGCTCAAGCCCCTCCTTGCATTACAGTTAGAACTAAAGTCAAAGTTTTGCAATGTCCACCAAAGCTTCATAAAATCAGGCGCATGCCTCACTCTACAGCCTCATGGCTTACCCTTCCTAGAGCTGCCTGTGCTCTGAGCTGTTATTTAAACTCAAGAAGGTTCTAGCTTTAGGACCATTATACTTACTCTTCCATCTGTAACACTGCCCCCCCACCTCCCCTAGATCCTTGCAAAGTTTCCCCTTTCAGTTCAGATCTCATCTCAATTATCAGTCGGAGTAGTTAGTTTCTGCTGCTGCTGCTTAGTCCCTCAGTCTTGTCTGACTCTCTACGGCCCCATGGACTGTAGCCCACTAGGTTTCTCCATCCATGGAATTTTCCAGGCAAGAATAATGGAGTGGGTTGTCATTTCCTACTCTAGAAGATCTTGCCAACCCAGAAACTGAACCTGTATTTCATATCTCCTGGATTGGCAGGTGGTTTCTTTACCACTAGTGCCTCCTGGGAAGCCCAGAGAAATTTCACTGGTTTCTTTATATAAAGGAGCCACATATGTCTTCACTCTACCCTCTTATATACTAAACATTTTTCCTACTATTATACAGAAAGCATTGATTCACCTTTTTACTGACATTCTCAGAATGTAAGTTCCCTGAAAGCTGTCTCATTCATAACTGTGTCACCAGTGTGTGTCTGGCGCAGAGATCATTAATTGGTTAATATCATCATTAGTGAATACTGATTGAATTAAAGATTTTTTTTTTGGTTGGCAAAGATCTGTAGATAGGTGTTGAGAAGAAATTTTCTATGGCAACTTTCTAACATACATTGAGCATCATAATGTAAACATTTTCATTGCCTTACAACAAGGATACCTGGTAAGTACTACCAATATTCCCTATTTTGCATATGAAAAAATAGACTTTCAGGATGATTAAATAATGTGCCCTCGGCTACTGAGCTAGTAAGTGAGGGTGTTGGATTGGAAATATAGGTCTTCCCATTCTGGGAGTCTATACTTGCCAATGTGTACAATACTTCCTTTCTACTTTTTTTCCACTTTGCTGCTGCTAAGTCACTTCAGTCGTGTCCGACTCTGTGCAACCCCATAGACGGCTTTTTCCACTTTAGTGAACTTTTAAAAGAGAGTTTACTATTGATTTATGGAACAGACCTTAATTTCAGGTGCTGGGATTGGATTTTTTCATAGTAAAATATTTGAATGTAGCTTTATTATAGTTTAATTCTTTAAAATGTGTATTCTTGAAAAACAACAACAACAACAACAAAATCTCCTCAATTGCCTTCAATAGATCTTGGCTGAATAAAATATCAATAGCAAAATTTAGATGTTTGGAAATATTTATACTCTTGGCATCACAGCGGTCATTTTTCTCCTAAAGGTTGTGTATGTAGTTTTGTCAGTGGTAAAAGGTGGTTGGCAGGGGAGCTAAAGCTAGTGTCTGGCTTTTTTTGTCCTTGGCTGTAGGCTCAGGTACTACTTGTATCATCAGATTTCCTAGTATTCCTGACCACAAAACAATTCTGTGAGGCACCTCATTTATATCAGTAGTCAGTATTAGCCACTTAATAAACATTTTTGACAATCCATTATGTGCTAGGCCCTGAAGTAGGCTCTGGGGCTAAATGAATAAAGTATGAATCCTGCCTCAAGGAATCTGTGGTCTGATCCAGAGAATAGACACATGAATAATTGCACTAATGAATGTAGATTGACCTCACCTCTCTGAGATTTGTGTTAAGGACGTCTTCACAGATGAAGTGATCTTCAATTTGGGTCTTGAGAATGATTTAGATGTTGTCATCTCAGCCAAGACAGTTGGGTGGAGGTTGAAAACTTTCTTGGTAAAATTTATGTGACAGAAATATTCCTCCTAGAGAGGACATCAGTTGCCTTTTGGGGTTTCTCATTAATAAGTTCAGTAATTATCATTTAGTTATGTATTCAGATAATTTATAGCTTGAAGATGGAAGATTCTGCATTTCCATGTACTAAGTTTATCTTAAGTTTTGACATCAGGTATCAGTATATTCTATAAGCCCTAGGGATTTGATATTCTGCCCTAAAGGAACAGGAAACAATAGAATCTATTTTCCAATTTATACATTAAGTACTGATGACAGTATGGAAAAAGAGCAAGGGAGACCTTCACTTATACACGAGGACAAGATGAAGGCAGTCATACATGGCAGCATGGCTAGAATATGTCACATAGCAGAACATTAAGGCACTGGATTGTCTTCTTGTATTACCAGAAAAACAGACATCACCAGGGAACTCTAGCAAAATGGGCAATGGAGTCCTGAGCTGTCTCCCTTTTTTTTTTTTTTTTTAATTTTATGGAAGATGGGAAGCAGCATCTGTACTATTTGTTGTAATATTTATTCCCTGCACTGTCATATGCAACTTAGATTCAACACATGAAAATATTTTATGTCAATATGTTTGAAACTCTGCTCCATGGAGCACTGGTAGTTCTAAGAAGACCTCTCAGGGTGGAGGACGTATGGACAGGGTTGCAACCCTTACCTGAGTTTCAGTGCAAATACTCGACTTCTGTCTTTTCCCTGTCACTAACAAAGTATAAGATTTTTCTCCACTGAAGATTTCTCATCTAAAATATTTAAACAATACTGTTCTAAGTGCTCTCTGATGAGAAAGGAGCCCTTATGACTGCTGTTCTAATTCAGTGGAATAGTACCCTGTACATGCTTAGAGTAGCATAATGCACAAATCCCTAAGACGGACTGCTGAGCACCTTGTTTTGGAAAAACTCAGTTTGACTCAGAAGCTGAGTCATTGTTCTAATGATCTACTTTTATCAATTGAAGAAGCACTTTAACTCTGTAGCCTCTGGTTCTACCAAAAGGAGTTTAAGCAATAACCTCTTAATGTGTAAAGTGACTCTACAGCCTATTTTTATTCACTTCTAGTTGTAAGAAGCTGAAGAAATAAGAGAGATTTTTAAAAGTCTTTTCATTTAAGTGATATCCAATATCAGAGGGTTTTTTTTTTTTCTTTCTTTTTTTTTTTCTTTTCTACTTTTAGAGTCTTTGAAAGCGTTTTGGAAATACACCTGAAGATACTGGAAGCATCCAGGACCTAGACCAAAATCATATTTCCTCTGTGGGACAGGCACTGGAGCTCAGGGAAGGTACCTTATCCATCTATAGGCAAAAAGAATGAGCCAGTCTTACACAGACACACAGGAAATAAAAGGCAGGAACAAATAGCTGAGCTCCTGCTGACCCCTGGTATTTAGGACAGTAAATGGAGTAAGATGAAGGCAGAACGACAGCAAGAGAAGATCCAGGATGTTGAACAGATCATCAGAACACAGGGCTCAGCAGCAATGGGATACATGGAGGCTTGATCAGAGAATTAGATGGAGTGCATTTCTTACCTTGAGGTCTCTGGAATATGGTAGAAGGGGTCCCTGAAGAAGCTCCAGGGAGTCTGTGAATCCTATGAAATTGTAAACTTGCACACATTTGTACTCTGGAAAGAGTCCATGGTGTTCTTCAGAGTTTTAAAGTAATCTATAGTGTCCTCTTTGATTTCTTTCACCAGTGTTTTATAGTTTTCTATATATAGGTCTTTAGTTTCTTTAGGTAGATATATTCCTAAGTATTTTATTCTTTTCATTGCAATGGTGAATGGAATTGTTTCCTTAATTTCTCTTTCGATTTTCTCATTATTAGTGTATAGGAATGCAAGGGGTTTCTGTGTGTTGATTTTATATCCTGCAACTTTACTATATTCATTGATTAGCTCTAGTAATTTTCTGGTGGAGTCTTCAGAATGGCTGTGATCCAAAAGTCTACAAGCAATAAATGCTAGAGAGGATGTGGAGAAAAGGGAACCCTCTTACACTGTTGGTGGGAATGCAAACTAGTACAGCCACTATGGAGAACAGTGTGGCGATTCCTTAAAAAACTGGAAATAGAACTGCCTTATGACCCAGCAATCCCACTGCTGGGCATACACACCAAGGAAACTAGAATTGAAAGAGACACGTATACCCCAATGTTCATCGAAGTACTGTTTATAATAGCCAGGACATGGAAGCAACCTAGATGTCCATCAGCAGATGAATGGATAAAGCTGTGGTACATATACACAATGGAGTATTACTCAGCCATTAAAAAGAATACATTTGAATCAGTTCTAATGAGGTGGATGAAATTGGAGCCTATTATACAGAGTGAAGTAAGCCAGAAAGAAAAACACCAATACAGTATACTAACGCATATATATGGAATTTAGAAAGATGGTAAAGATAACCCTGCATGTGAGACAGCAAAAGAGACACAGATGTATAGAACAGTCTTTTGGACTCTGTGGGAGAGGGAGTGAGGGGATGATTTGGGAGAATGGCATTAAAACATGTATAATATCATATAAGAAACGAACCGCCAGTCCAGGTTCGATGCAGGATACAGGAAGCTTGGGGCTGGTGCACTGGGACAATCCAGAGGGATGGTATGGGGAGGGAGGTGTGAGGGGGTTCAGGATTGGGAACACGTGTATACCCGTGGTGGATTCATGTTGATGTATGGCAAAACCAATATAATATTGTAAAGTAAAAAAATAAGAATAAAAACGATAAAAGTAATCTATATATGAAAACGTTTCACAATTTCTGGATGGTCCCCAAGGGTAGATTGGATTACGGTGAAGGTAGACTTGATGATGAGGTGTCTGAATAACAATCTGCTTCTTAAAGAAGGATGCAGAAGGACTTATAATGTGTGTAGAAGTCAGCCTACCAAAAAGGTTAGCTGGCCCTTGCTATGAGAGAGAGAGAGGAAATTAGGCAAAGTGTAACTGTCTTTCCTGAAGGTTCTCCCTCTAGCCAGAGTTAGGGAAATTAACAAAGAGTGCCACTCCCAGCTCATCAGGGGAGATCTGAATGGTTCCTCCTTTCCAGTATGCAGCATCTACAGTAACACAGGACTTAAGTTCTCTTCTGTGGTCATCAAATGCTTATTTAGTTCCTACAATATATTTGACCCTGTGTAGGCATATAATGGATTTTAGCTCTCGTGAAACTTATATTCTAGTAGAATAGATAAGATAATAAGTAATTATATAGATTGTTGTTAGAGATATAAAAGAAATAAGCAGAGTGCTGAGACTGTTAATTTGGACAGACTGAGTTATGCAGCAATAGCAACTGCTGCTGCTGCTGCTGCTAACACGCTTCAGTTGTGTCCGACTCTGTGCGACCCCATAGACAGCAGCCAACCAGGCTCCTCCATCCATGGGATTTTCCAGGCAGGAGTACTGGAATGGGGTGCCATTGCTTTCTCCACAGCAATAGCAAACAAACATCCAAAATGAGTGGCTAGTTCACTGAGGCTTTACACGGTCATTTGAAGAGCAGGCTGATGATATTGCTTGCATCTGGGACATTATCAGTTAATATAGCATAGGGAAAGAGAATGAGGTAACCAGACCCTGCTTCTTTAAACTTTTAATCAGAAGTGACACGTCACCTCCATACATATTTCTTTGGCTGAAGAAAGATAAAGAGTGAAGATCATTCATCATCATCTGGTCACTCAGTCATGTCTGACTCTTTGCAGTCCTCCAGGCTTCTCTGTCCATGGGATTTCCTAGGCAAGAATACTAGAGTAGGTTGCCATTTCCTTCTTCAGGGGATCTTCCCGACCCAGGAATTGAACCTGGGTCTCCCATACTGCAGGCAGATTCTTTACCATCTGAGCCACTAGGGAAGCCCCCTATAATTATATATTTATGTATTTGATCTATTATATGTTTAATCTATACTATAAAATTTCCCAAATATATATTTTTGGTTGGGGTTAAAACTAGCTAGCTACCTACAGTGATTTTTAACTTTTATAAACTATGAAATTAGACTGATTTGAAATTCACACCATTTTGTGGTTTGATATCATTCTGTGATTTGATATTACTCAAAAGTGATGCCCATCATATCTGCAGAACAGCAAGGCCTTTAAGTATGCCAGTTGATACAAAATATATTGAATTAAACAAATGTAAATTAATTTGCTTATGAGAAATCTGAAAATAATATAGTGAATGTCTTCAATTGATTGGCATTGGAATGTGATAGTTGGTTAATTCAGAGGCTTACTGGGTGACCAATCTAGCCCTGAGGTGGAGATAATGGACTGCTAATTGCATGCATTTGAGTCTGTTAATTTCCTGTTTCCCACCCGCTTTGTTCCCTCCTTTTGGCATGTCTGCCAAAGCAGATCAACCTGAGTTGCTGGGTAAGGGTAAAGAGCTTAAGGCATTAAAATCTCCAGCCATTTCCCTCTCATATACTGCTAAATTTTTTTTTTTTTTAGTTCTTCATAAAAGAAACATTGGAACAATTAGCTATCATAGCAAAATCTTTCTCTTTTAATGCCACATAGTTTACATGGAGCCCTTAGTAATGAGGACATACAAATTGGATCATGGGAATACCTAAGAACACATTTAGCAAGAAAAACAGAAGTTATGAAGTCTCAAGGGCTGTAAATACTTGAACTTGGACCAAGAAAAACATAAAATAGTGATTTAAAGGCAGACCTCTTGCCTGAATTTTCAAGTTGACCAATAGGTTATAAGGGGCATTTGGTCATTAATCATACTTCTGACAGAGGAGAAAGAGTGTTAATAGAAAGTTAAGAGCGAGGATTGACCTGAAAGATCAACTTAACCCAAACCAACGATTTTATAATGGAAACTTGAAGACCAGAAAGGTTAAGTAACTTGCCCAAAGTCATAGAGCAAGTTAGAATCAGAGCTGGAACTAAATTTTAATTCTGGATTCTTATACAAAATCTCTTCCAGAATTTATGACTTATGATTTCTTAGCATATTTCTCCCAGGAAAAATCCGTTTGGTTTTTACTCCTTTACTGAAAAAAACTTTTTTATTGAGGACCTACTGTGTTTGGAAGTATGAATCAATACGCTCTTGACTTCAAGAGGCTTACATACGAGGGAGGTTGGGAGGATAGTATAGAGTAATGGTGAACTCAAGCAGAATGCCAGGTATGAGTGTGGAGTGAGAAGTCTAAGGGGAAGGCCGTATTAGGGGTGGAGAGTTAGTTTAATGATAAGTAGATGATTGTTAGGTTAAGGAAAAAGGAAGTGGGACCTACTCTGGATGACAAGCACATTCGTGTAAGATTTCAAAAGGTGTCCTCTTTGAGAAGTTACAGCCCAGTGGGCACATAGCTTGAATAATGAATAGAGGACTGGGTTTCAGCCCCAATTGCTCCCTGTGCCTAACTTCTTATGTCAGGCACAGTCACCACAGCATAAGCAGAAGGATATTCCATGCTGAGAGATCATACTAGGAAAAACTATATGACCTTTCATCTGTGAGGGCATTATTAATTTAAAAGAAATAGGAAAAATCCTACACCTTTCTCCTAGTCTTTCTCTTCCTAACTCTAACTCTCTGATCTGTCTAAATGCCAGAGAATGATATTTTGTATTGCTTATAATATACCTTAATTTACATAAATTAATATTCTGGGCTGTAAAAGTGTACTTATTACAAGTTTTGAATCTTGGCTCTACCAATTACTTATTAGCTATGTGAAATAGGGCAAATTCCAGTTCATTCTCTCAGTCATGTTCGAAATTTTGTGAACTCATAGACTGCAGCACGCCAGGCTTCCCTGTCCATCACCACTTCTAGAGCTTGCTCAAACTCATGTCTGTTGAGTCGGTGATACCATCCAACCATCTCATCCTCTGTCATCCCCTTCTCCTCCCACCTTCAATCTTTCCCAGGATCAGGGTCTTTTCCAATGAGTCAGTTCTTCCAATCAGGTGGCCAAACTATTGGAGCAAGTTATTTTTGTCCCATAAAATGCAGACAAAGCATGCAGTAAGATTCTTCTGCAATTTTTGTGAGTGTGTAAAGAATAATAATATCTAGTGTGTGCATTTTCAGTCATGTCTGACTCTTTGTGATCCCCTCAGACTGTAGCCCACCAGTTTTTTCTGTCCATGGAATTTTCTAGGCAAGAATACTGGAGTAGGTTGCCATTTTCTCTTCCAGGGGATCTTCCCGACCCAGGGATGGAACCCGCATCTCCTACATCTCCTGCATTGGCAAGTAGATTCTTTACTACTGAGTCACCTGGGAATCCCAATAATATCCAGAGTGCTTCTCAAAGTGCTTGGTATAGAGGATGTGTGCTAATAAGACACTTCAGTTGTGTCTGACTTTTTGTGACTCTATGGACTGTAGCCCACCAGGGTCTTCTCTCCATGCAATTTTCCAGGCAGGAATACTGGAGTCAATTACCATGCCCTCCTCCACAGGATCTTCCTGACCCAGGGATCCAACCCACATTTCTTAGGTCTCTTGCATTTGGACAAGTGGATTCTTTATTACTAGCACCAACTGGCATATAGTAAATTGTGCATAATGTTAAGTATTAACATTACATTTGATTGATATAATGATTCTGTAAAGTCAGCAGAAGTACATGAATATTCCGTTTAACACATGATCCACATATCACTCAAGCTCTCACACCCAATTAATATCTTTTTAAGATTGATCATGGGTTGTAGAAGCTCAGCACCCTTCTAACAAGTTGTTTGTGGTCTTCATGGCTTGCACTGTCATGGTTGCCTTGTCTCCTCACTCTACTCTTGAAGAGGACTCACTCTCACTGAGTCACCCCTTCTTCTGCATCCGCTACTATTTACCATCAACTATCAGTATAATGGAACTATATTACTTTTCAGTGTAATAGAACTTCTTCTGAAATTTGAAAAATTTGGTGAGTGATCAAATTGGACCTTATACTACTGCACAATTATACTCATCTCACATGCTAGCAAAGTAATGCTCAAAATTCTCCAAGCTAGACTTCAGCAATACGTGAACCATGAACTTCCAGATGTTCAAGCTGGATTTAGAAAAGGCAGAGGAACCAGAGATCAAATTGCCAGCATCTGCTGGATCATCAAAAAAGCAAGAGAGTTCCAGAAAAACACCTATTTCTGCTTTATTGACTATGCCAAAACCTTTGACTTTATTTTTTGGGCTCCAAAATCACTGCAGATGGTGATTGCAGCCATGAAATGAAAAGATGCTTACTCCTTGGAAGGAAAGTTATGACCAACCTAGATAGCATATTGAAAAGCAGAGACATTACTTTGTCAACAAAGGTCCATCTAGTCAAGGCTATGGTTTTTCCAGTAGTCATGTATGGATATGAGAGTTGGACTGTGAAGAAAGCTGAGTGCTGAAAAATTGATGCTTTTGAACTGTGGTGTTGGAGAAGACTCTTGAGAGTCCCTTGGACTGCAAGGAGATCCAACCAGTCCACCCTAAAGGAGATCAGTCCTGGGTGTTCACTGTAAGGACTGATGTTGAAGCTGAAACCCCAATAATTTTGCCACCTGATGCGAAGAGCTGACTCATTTGAAAAGACCCTGATGCTGGGCAAGATTGAAAGCAGGAGAAGAAGATGACAGAGGATGACATGGTTGGATGGCATCATTGACTCAATGGACATGAGTTTGGGTAAACTCTGGGAGTTGGTGATGGACCTAATGTGCTGCAGTCTGTGGGGTCACAAAGTGTTTGACATGACTGAGCTACTGAACTGAACTGAACTAAACAGCCCTTCTCCCTCTGCATCCGCTACTATTTACCATCAACTATCAGTATGGTATAACTATATTACTCTTTAGTGTAATAGAACTTCCTCTGAAATTTGAAAAATTTGATAAGTGATCAACTTGGACCTTATACAGCTAACAGCTTAAAATTTATATTAACCACTTCTCCTGCCTCGTTGCAGAAATTTCCAGTGCTGTGACATCATATATTATGTCCCAGACTCTTACTCTTGCTATCTTGCTGTCATATCTTTCTTTCCTTCTATTTCCTCCTTTGGAGAAGGCAATGGCACCCCACTCCAGTACTCTTGCCTTGAAAATCCCATGGATGGAGGAGCCTGGTAGGCTGCAGTCTGTGGGGTTGCTAAGAGTCAGACACAACTGAGCGACTTCACTTTCACTTTTCATTTTCATGACTTGGAGAAGGAAATGGCAACCACTCCAGTGTTCTTGCCTGGAGAATCCCAGGGACGAGGGAGCCTGGTGGGCTGCCGTCCATGGGGTCGCACAGAGTAAGACACGACTGAAGGGACTTAGTAGCAGCAGCAGCAGCAGCATTTCCTCCTTGATTTTTATTCCTCTTTGCACTCTCCCTTCAAAATTAAGAATGAAATTTTCATTTTCTCATGTGAAGAAACAACTAAGACTTATTTATTTATTTATTTTGGTCTTGGCTCCTATTCTCAGAACCCTATCTCTATCCCAAGTATCTTATCATAGACCTTTTCTAAATAAAGACAATTCTCTTTCTGGACCTAGACCAGCTGTTAAGAAAATTGATTTTTTTCTTTTGTGCTACCACCACACGAGGAGACTGAAGCACAAAAAATTATGTGGATTGATGAAAGTTACCTGTATGCTATTTAGCAGAAGAAGGACTTGAGCTGAATTGCTTTGACTTAAATCCAGTACATTTTCTGTTGTCTTCTTATTTAAGAAATATCTGTGAGATACTTCAATGTCTTGTCTTTTGACATATTTATTGAGTATGTGTTCAGTTGAAGGCACTATGCTAGGTATTAAAAGTTTTAAAGATGAATAAGATTTAGTCTGTGCTCTCAAAGTACTTAAAAATTTACTGTGGGCAACAGAATTCTACAAAGAAAATGGCCTTGCATTAACTAGACTAGTTTTGCTCTTTCCAATATTACTTCTTGGGTGACTAAGATTTTTGCTGAAGCAATAGTTTATAGTTTTAAAAAAAGAAAAGGAAAAGAAATAAAAGAAAAAAAAGATAATTATGTATGTAGACAGATTAGTGTAGAAGTTCTTTGGCTCACCATTATAATACTTTCTTAAGCAGATGCTCTGATATTTCATGACTAATAATTTGATTCCTTTCTCTTTAAATTACCATGTATTGTTTTAAAGTTTAGAAGAATGTAAGGTGAAAATAAAATTAACCTCATTTACCTTACTTATTAATTTCTGTTAATTTTTGTCATATTTCCATTTAGTTTTGTCATAACATATACCTATACATATAGCCAGAGGAGAATCTTTCTGCATATAATTGGTGTAATAGACTAAATTATGTCCCTTCAAAATTCACATGCTGAAGTCACAAACCCCAGTATCTCAGTATGTGACCTTATTTGGAGACAAAGTCTTTAAAGAGGTGATTAAGGTAAAATGAGGCTCTTAGGATGTGGTCCTATGACCATGTCCTTAAAAGCAGAAGAAGACACAGGAGCAAGCATAGGTAGGAAAAAGCCCATGTTGGGAGGTAGCCATTTGCCAGCCCAGGAGAATGGCCTCAGGAGAAACCGAGTGCCAATATCTTTATCTTGGACTTCTAGTCTCTAAAGCAGTAAGAAAATTAATTTCTGTTGTTTTTCATGGCAGCCCTCACAGATGAATTCAATTGGTATCATGTCTTTTCCACAACTAATATTAAATCATGGGTGTTTTGCCATGTCAATAAAAATTCATGATGAGCTAATATGCCACTAAAGGGAAACATCATAATATAGTTAACTGTTCCCTATTGTTGGATAGTCAGCTTTTGTTCCTGTTTGCTAAGGAACTCTCAAATTAATGAAACTATGGGTCCCTTAAGGTGATCCAAATGGGACATTATTTGGGGTGATTTTCTGTCCGTTTATTTAAACTAAGAATGGTAAAATAGGCATTCCACTTTCTACTACAAACAATGTTGTTTGATTATAGAGCCATCTCATTGCTGAAACAGTTCAAGGTCTGTCATGTGAACCTCCATACTCAGGGTGTTAATGACTATTAAGACTTGATATGAAATGAAATTTTGCAGAATCAGTTTTCATATTTTCTTTTTAAACCCTTCATTTCTCAGCTTTTATTGTGATTTGAATTTCTTCAAAATGATAAAGAGGATTACCAACAGCTTACATTTTCAGATTTTATCTTTGGATTTTTTAATCTAACAGCTTTGCTTTCAAATAGAATTTCATAGACTGTTACTTGATCATATTGATTAGTTCAGCTTACTAAGTTGCTTTAAAACCAAACCACAGAGATATTACATCCTAATAAAGGTTGCATATCTCCAATAGCTGCTTCTCAGCTATTTACCCCACATCCTGATAATACTTCTCACAAATCAGAATCGAAGAGAACAATTGCCCATTCTCTGCCCTGTTGCAGTATTTCATGCGGACAAGCTTTTCCTGAAAAGTTTGAAACGTCATAGCATGATAGGAAGGCCACTAGACTGTTCGTCACAGTTGTGCATTAAGTTCAACCCTGCTTCTCTCACTAAGAAGCTGTGTGGCCTTGATATCTCTAGGGACATCCTTAAACCACATACTGATTACCTGGATGGTAAAGGTAGTGCTTACAGTAGGCTCGGTCTCTCCCCTCCCATCACAACTGTTAGCGACCAAATGCGACTGAGGAAGCACAGGTGCTTCACAAATCACAGATGTTAGTTATCATTATTTCCTCGTATGTCGATGACCTACATTGACCTTTACAAAGAGAGAATACAGTGTTCGTGTGTGCACACTAAGTCCTTTCTTACAAAGAGAGAATACAGTGTGCGTGCATGCGTACTAAGTCCTGTCCACTCTATGCGACCCTAGGGATTGTAGCCCACCATGCTCCTCTGTCCATGGGACTCTCCAGGCAAGAGTACTGGAGTGGGTTGCCATGCCCTTCTCCAGGGGATCATCCCAACGAAGGGATCAAACCTGCTTCTCTTATGACTCTTCCACTGGCAGGGAGTTCTTTACCATTAGCGCCGCCTGGGAAGCCCAGCACAATGTGCTTGATATTTAAAATTGGAGGACTTCCTAAAATAAAGAGAACAAAACCTTTCCTTGTTAAAGACTCTAAGCATTTTTCATGCTATCAGGGAACAACTCTCTGGAAGTTCATGTTCCTATCTGGAGAGGTGCATATTTTTCCTGTTTTGATGATTTTTTTTTTTTTTAATTATAAACTATTTGAAATGCAGAGACACAACAAGCAACAGACTGCATTTCTTAGAGTTTGACTCACACTGTTATTTTTAGTTATTTAAACTTATTTTTAGACAATTTTGTTGTTGGTTAGTATGAAAACTTAGCTATACCCTTTATTTTAGTGCAATTTTTACCTCATGAGCTCCTGGTTCATTTATATTGGTAATCTAAAATAAATTATCAATCAGTATAGGTTTGCTCCTGTTTAGAACTGAGGATGTCCAGTCTTCATTTAATGTCACTAATTGGAAACCATCCATAATGGAGTACAAATTATTTCAGGATGGAAAATATTCTTTGACTTTTCAACTGTTTAATGAGAAATAAGTAACATTTTTTACTCATGAGAAGATTTTTTTTTCTTTTTAGTATTTGTGAAAGGAAGGAAAAGGGACTTGTATTAATGAAAATTTTTCCTGGTGATAAAATTCTCTATTCAGACCACTGAGTAGATCTAAAAATAACTTCTGCTTTGGAAATACGCAATAGTGTTCCCATTTCAATCTACTTTTACCAAACCCAACCCTATTCTACCATAGTGACCTTGAACGGATATGACAACCAAATATAAATTTAGGTTGTGTTTGAGTTATTGCACAGTAGGGTCTAAATTGTACACTGTGATTCTTGTGGAGGTTTTTAAAAAATTAAACCATTCTGGGCCTGCTAAATCAGCACCCTTTGGGATGAACTATAGACATTCAGAACATGGGACTCCTGATAGACAGTAAAGTTAGAAACCACTGAATTACGTGACTCATCCTTAAATGGGCTAATGATGCCTTCCTTTGGTCAAGTTCTTCTTTCTACTTAGAACATATCATCCTTTCCATCTTCTAAGGCCCAATTCAAAAGCCACCTTTCCATGAAATCAGACCCGAACCTTCCAGAATGGGAGGGATACCAATGATTTCACGTTCCTTCCACTTTGTTCATACATCTTTGGTGGTACATATTCTGTCTTGCAGCAGTTACAGGAGAGGTCTTTCTCATCACTCTAACTAATGTAGGTTCTCTGGGGCAAGGAGCACACCTTACTTCTCTTCTTCTAGCATCTGACTGAAGGTCCATACTCATTTTTCACGTTATCCTTATATATTGTGAATAATTCAATAAATATTCATTAACACAAATTCATCAATACTTCAGACTTCAGGAGAAATTGGGGCAAAAGAGGAAGAAGGTTACTTATGCAATTATTTAGATAAAGTGGATGATAATTAAAGTAAAACTGAGTTTTTTTTCAAAAGGACTGTGGAAATGAGGTGATAATGAAGATCCTGAGTAGCCTCTAGGAATAATTTTTCCAGATAAAAATTAGAGCATCCAATTAAATTTTAATTTCAAGTAGGCAGGTGATTTTTAGTATGAGTATTCTCCTTGTAATATTTTGGGACAATACTCATTGTTCATCTGAAAGTCAAATTTAACTGGGCCTTCCCAGGTGGTGCTAGTGGTAAAGAACCCACCTGCCAATGCAGGAGATGTAAGATGTTTGGGTTTGACCCCTGAATTGGGAAGATCCCTCAACTGGGAAGATCCCTTGGAGGAGGGCATGGCAGCCCACACCAGTATTCATGCCTGGAGAATCCCATGGACAGAGGAGCCTGGCTGGCTACAGTCCATTGGGTTGCAGAGTTGGACATGACTGAAGTGACTTAGCACACATGCACTGAGTTAAACTGTGAGTCCCCAAAATGTGTGCCACCTGGAACCTGTGAGTGTGATCTTGTTTGTAAATAGGGTCTTTGCATTGTAATCAAGTTAAGATGAAGTTCTATTGGATGATGGTGGACCTTAAATTCAATCACAAATGTTTTTATAAGGAAACACAGACACAGAGGGAAGAAGGCCAAGTGTAGATGGAGGCAGAGATGGGAATGATGATACTTCTACAAGCTAAGTAACACTGAAGAGTACTGGCAACCACTAGGAGCTGAAGAATCAAGACGGGATCCTTCCCCTGCAGAGCCTACAGAGACAGCCTGGCCCTGCTGACATGGTGATTTTAAGCTTCTAGTCTCCTAACTGGGAAACAATACATTTTTTGTTGTTTGAAGGTGCCCAGTTTGCGGCACTTTGTTATGACTCTTGAGAAAATGAATACACTGCGTGTCCAGCATTTTTATTTGCCGAATCTGGTAACCCTGTGGAGGATCTCTTCAGCATCCTAAGAATATTCATTGATCATATTACCAGGCACCTCACAATAGCAGGGTGTGTTGTGACTATAGCTCTATATTCACAAAACATCTCTAATAGGCCATAGTTTCAGTGGAAATTTGATTATTGGAAAAGATGAATTTTTGAAGGATTCTAACACTAAACAAAAATCCACTGGTTTTGTCCATAATTATGTGCATATAACAAAATCTTTTAGAAATTTTACTGTTAGCACTCCTCAACTCACTGTATGATGAATAGAATATGAGAGGCATGATGAAAGAATATGTTTTTATGTGTGATTCCCTAGGTCAAAGGGCATAGCAGAGGGCAACAGTGGCCCACCTCTCATCCTCTTTGCCTACCCAGAAAGTCATCTGCAAACAATTCCCATACAGCCTGATGGTTTCCTGAGTTCTTCTGCCTGAAAGTATTCTCTGAATGCTATAGTTAGCCTACTTGGCAACATAAGGCCAGATGCAAGGAAGTTCATGCCCATGAAGTGACCTTCTATCAATAAAAGGTGAGAGTTGGTGGGTAAATCTTCCAGCTTCATCAGTTCTCAGTGGTACAATCATGAAACCTGTCTTATAGTCTCTCAAATGGTCCCCAATGTATTTGGGGCCAAGTTGCCCACAGAGGTAAACTGCTTATCAGCTCACACTTCATTGGCTTCCCCTGTTTCCCTGTCCTACTTCTCTCGAAATTACATACCAATTTGTGTCTAAAACTTTACTTCTGTGTTTTTTTTTTTTTTTTTGGTTGGTTGTTTTCTTTCTCTTTCTGCTTTTAGAAAACTTCAAATAAAAACTAAATGAATGCTCATTTAAAAAATTTTATGTTTAAAAATAGATACTGTTAAATTGCATTCCAGAAAGATTAAATCTGCATGCACTCCTACTATATGGCCTTTACTTTCATTTAAAAAAAACAAAACAAATTAAAGGCTTGCCCAAACTTCTCAGTCCTGTGTGACAAAGATAACCCTTGGCTGCCTGATAAGTGTGGGGTGCTTTTGAAGGTACATTATGCCATTAATGAGTCCAGAAGCTGAAATTTTAATGAATTGCTCAAAAAGCCTAAGTCGAAAACTGGTTAGCTTTTGCCCAGTGGTTTTTAAAGTTTTGTGTCTCCATTCTGATCTGATAAGTATTTCCTCTATCATTTGGCTGGAAACCTGACACAATTTTAAATGGGACCTTTTAGACAAGACCCTTTCCATTTAATCTTTCAACTCTTAAAACATAACCTCACCATTTTATGGCTTCCATTTTTAAGCTTTTCTCTTTAGAAATAGTCACAGGATCTATGCTAACAAAATTTTAATTGACCTTTAAAAAAGCTATGCCACCTTCAAATATAAATAGGTGAAAGTACTGTTAATTTTCTTGTCATAACCATACTAATACATTTCAAGGGTGTTATAAATAAATAACTTTTACATTTTAATTTTAGATACTCATGTGCTGTGACGATAAAATAGGAAAGGAAAAGGAGGTTTCCTTTTAATCTAAAGGTTATTATTAACCTAAAGGTTAACTTTAGGTTAATAATGCCCTTATATGAACTCTACCCACATTCATTGCCATATGTAAAAAATACAGCAAACAAAAAGAGGACAGTATAGGAATGATTCTAAGAAATTATTTCAGTAAGTGGAGATAGACAATCCAGACATTCCTATTCAAATAACTAAGATGTCTAGAAAAGGGTTATTATATTTCTTTCTCTCTTGGGTCTTGTATAATTCTCAAACAAAATGATAGAAAAATAAATGTCAATCTTCTAGAAGAGATCCTTCAAATGACTCTTTTTTTTTTATCAAGCAATGAATCCTGGAAATAATTCCTTCAAGGTTGATTAATGAGATTTTTCTAAAATAGCCTATAGGTACCTATACACACTGAGCTGCAAGACTTGTGTCATGAACACAGACATTTACCTTGGTCCAGCTCCAGCAGTTCTGGAGAATGAGAAAAGATTAAGTGTTAGTCTCTCAGTTATGCCTGACTCTTTGCGACCCCATGGACTGTAGCTCACCAGGCTCCTCTGTCCATGAGATTTTCCAGGCAAGAATACTGGATTGGGTTGCCATTACCTTCTCCAGGAGAATGAGAAAAGATTAACTCTAATAAAAAAGACAATGACAAGGAGTAAAGAGATAAACATCTAGATGTTTATGTTTGTGTTTTTGTGTGGTATGCACAACTGCCTTTATTTATATATATGCTATAAAGCCAGTTCAGTCTAGGTACAGATGATTGAGGGAAACATTGAGATATCATTTGACTAGTTATTCGGTTGGACCAATTAGGGTAACTGAACAAAGAATGATATGTTGCGAGATGGAGAGATGATCATTTTTATTGGTTATTTCATCCAACAGTGTACCTTGCCTTTGTAGACTGCTTTAGATAAATGAGCCTTGATGGTGATAGCTTAGGTAAGATTTCTTATGTTAAAAATGTCTTTATTTTAATTGTGGTAAAAGCAGTTCTATTACAAATAATGTGTAGAAAACCATAGCATGTTTATAAGAATCAAGAATTATTTTTGTTTGTTTTAAGATATCAGATTTGTGGTTACCAGAAGTGGGGATGGGGAATGGGAGAATTGGATGAAGGTGGTCAAAGATGGGAACTTCTAGTTATAAAATTAGTACATACTGGAGATAGAATGTACAACATGATGACTACAGTTAACATTCAGTTCAGTTCAGTCACTCAGTCATATCCGACTCTTTGCAACCCCATGACCTGCAGCATGTCAGGCCTCCCTATCCATCACCAACTCCCGGAGTTCACCCAAACCCATTACCATTGAGTCGATGATGCCCTCCAACCATCTCATCCTCTGTCATCCCCTTCTCCTCCTGCCCTCAATCTTTCCCAGCATCAGGGTCTTTTCCAATGAGTCAGTCCTTTGCATCAGGTGGCCAAAGTATTGGAGTTTCAGCTTCAACATCAGTCCTTCCAATGAACACCCAAGACTGATCTCCCTTAGGATGCACTGGTTGGATCTCCTTGCAGTCCAAGGGACTCTCATGAGTCTTTTCCAACACCAGAGTTCAAAAGCATCAATTCTTCAGCACTCAGCTTTCTTCACAGTCCAACTTTCACATCCATACATGACCACTGGAAAAACCATAGCCTTGACTAGAAGGACATTTGTTGGCAAAGTAATGTCTCTGCTTTTGAATATGCTATCTACGTTGGTCATAACTTTACTTCCAAGGTGTAAGCGTCTTTCAATTTCATGGCTGCAATCACCATTTGCAGTGATTTTGGAGCCCAGAAAAATGAAGTCAGCCACTGTTTCCACTATTTCCCCATCTATTTGCCAGGAAGTGATGGGACCAGATGCCATGATCTTCGTTTTCTGAATGTTGAACTTTGAGCCAACTTTTTCACTCTCCTATTTCACTTTCATCAGGAGGCTCTTTAGTTCTTCTTCACTTTCTGCCATAAGGGTGGTGTCATCTGCATATCTGAGGTTATTGATATTTCTCCTGGCAATCTTGATTCTAGCTTGTGCTTCCTCCAGCCCAGCATTTCTCTTGATGTACTCTGCATATAAGTTACATAAGCAGGATGACAATATACAGCCTTGACGAACTCCTTTTCCTATTTGGAACCAGTCTGTTGTTCCATGTCCAGTTCTAACTGTTGTTTCCTGACCTGCATACAGGTTCTCAAGAGGCAGGTCAAGTGGTCTGGTATTCCCATCTCTTTCAGAATTTTCCACAGTTTATTGTGATCCACACAGTCAAAGGCTTTGGTATAGTCAATAAAGCAGAAATAGATGTTTTTCTGGAACTCTCTATCTTTTTCCATGATCCAGTGGATGTTGGCAATTTGATCTCTGGTTCCTCTACCTTTTCTAAAACCAGCTTGAACATCTGGAAGTTCATAGTTCACATATTGCTGAAGCCTGGCTTGGAGAATTTTAAGCGTTACTTTACTAACGTGTGAGATGAGTGCAGTTGTGCGGTAGTTTGAGCATTCTTTGGCATTGCCTTTCTTTGGGATTGGAATGAAAACTGACCTTTTCCGGTCCTGTGGCCACTGCTGAGTTTTCCATATTTGCTTGCATATTGAGTGCAACACTTTCACAGCATCATCTTTCAGGATTTGAAATAGCTCAACTGGAATTCCATCACCTCCACTAGCTTTGTTCATAGTGATACTTCCTCAGGCCCACTTGACTTCACATTCCAGGATGTCTGGCTCTAGGTGAGTGATCACACCATTGCGATTATCTGAGTCGTGAAGATCTTTTTCGTGCAGTTCTTCTGTGTATTCTTGCCACTTCTTCTTAATATCTTCTGCTTCTGTTAGGTCCCCACCATTTCTGTCCTTTATTGAGCCCATCTTTGCATGAAATGTTCCCTTTTAACATTAAATGTTAATGTAGTTAACATTACTGTATGATATATTTGAAAGTTGCTAAGCGAGTAGATCCTAAAATTCCTCATCAAAAGGAAAATCTTTCTTTTTTTTAATCTACATAAGATGATGGATGTTAACTACACTTATTGTGTTAATCATTTTATGGTATATATGTCAGTCATTATGCTGTCCTTAAATGAGCTTGCAAAGAGTTGGGCACGACTGAGCAACTAATGGGGTCAGGGTAAATGTAGAGTGCTGTATGTCAATTATTAATACAGCGCAATAAAAGCCAAAAGAAAAAATTCAAGTAAAAATGAGGTGAAACCTAAATTTAAAGAAAGGTGGAAAACAAATTTAAGCTAGCTAGAATGTTTCTAAAACAAAAAAACGTAATTAATCATAATTAAATATATTAGTATTTCCTTATCCATATATTTAAAAATTAACCGTTTCATAGATATGGCTGAGATAAACTAGAAAATAGCAGTTCATATAAAAACAGCAAAAGCTCAAGTGATATTACTTGACTCCCCTGTTTAACATGTGACTGTGAAAGAAAACAATGCCATAAAAAAGGAGATTTTTGGAGAGGTCTAAGGTGGCAGCAAAAGAAGATCCTGTACTCCCTTCCTTCCACAGACACACTGAATCTACACGTATACACAGTAGTTTTTCCTAAAGGAGACCTGAGGACTGACTGAACAGCTTCTGAACATAGAGGGACTCCAAAGAAATGTGCAGGAAAGATGGAGACGTGGCATCCACCGGAAGCCCACCCCTGACATAGTGTCCTGCAGTAAGTAGAAAGGGAATCACTGAGGAATCTAAGTGAAACTTGCCTGCTGTGGGACACAGTGAAAAAGCATCAGTTGTTAGGGCACCTAGACTAAATGGAAAGGAAATTCAATTAGCAAAATGCTTGGGCAACTCCTGGGACTCTCTCCAAGGTTGGAGGCACTAGGCGAGCACCATTGTTTGTGTACCCTTAGGATGGACCCCATCCTGTGCCCAACCCAGGTCCTGCCAGCCGGCCAAACTGACATAGGTGTAGCAGTCCTTGGACTTCCTCTGGTCACACACACTCTAGCTCAAGTCATCTGGTACACGCAGTCTACACAAGGGATGCTTACAAGTAAGGGCACACCTGTAAGCCTGGGAGAGGTAGCTGTTTCACCCAATTCATAGAAACTATTCAGAAAGTGTAACAAAATGAAAAAATAAAAGAATGCGTTCCAAACAAAAGAACAAAATAAAACTCCAAGAAAAAAAATCCAAATGAAATAGAGATAAGTAATTTACTTAATAAGGAGCTCATAGCAATGGTCAGAAAGAGGCTCAGCAAACTTGGCAGAAGAACGAACGAACTCCATTTCTTCAGCAGAGTTAGAAACTGTAAGAAAGAGCCAATCAGAGCTGAAGAGTACAATAACGACATGATGGAGGTCATTGAGAAGAATGTATAGCAGCCATAGTAACTTTAACAAGTGGGTGGGAAATGATTGAAAAGTGGCTTTTGTGGTTTCAGATATATCACAGGCTTTGTAGTGTACATGTATCCTTTTTTACTGATTGCATACACTGTGGAAATCCAAACGATTTAGAGAGAGTGAAACTCCTGAACTTCAATGTTAAGTGAAGTCTTGGGTTTATGTGATGCCAGATGGTGTAAACTCTTGTGACAGCTCTTGATTAGTTTATATTGGAAACTGCTGCTTTAAATTCTTTGGAATGTAGCGATAGCTTGAGGCTTTCTGTAGGCCATTATAAACATCAGATTTGATGCATTTTAAGGATGCCATTGCAGCTTCAATTTTTACAGCATGCATGACTATTTTTTCTCTAAGAAATCCCCAAAATATTATTGTCACAGCAGATGGTGTGACTCTACAATGTAAGAATTACTACGTATACCAGGAAGAAAATTAGTTTTATTAAATTTCAGTCTGATTAATACTGATGGTGATTAAATGTATACTTTCAACAGGGCCAGGCAACTTGAATTTCTATGTAAAATATTACTTGGCAAAAGATTAGTTTGGCCTGTGTTTTGTTTTCACATTATTAAGAACATTCATGATTATTTTGAGGATTCTTCATATTATTTTATGCTAGATAAGAAGGAAGGCTCTCAGTTTATAATTACTCAAAAGCAGATTGACTAACACCAATCTCTTGTTGCCAAGTTCTGTATCAATTTGAATTATTAACCTAAGAGTTAATAATGAATTTGCATTCAGTGACATGGATCAACTGTATTCCTAATAGAATTCTTTTCTCATTGGGAAAATTGTGCTATATTAGGAGAAATAAATACTAGGGGGAAAAGAGTTGTCAAGTTGTTCTGAAGCTTAGGAAAATATTCTCTAGTTCCTCCCAAGATTACACAATTTCAGGCAGAATCAAAGACAAAAGAGGAAAGCCATCTACCTAAGAATCATTGACCTCACATAACAATCATTATCTGGGACTTTAATGGTAAATTTTGGGAATCTGGTACTGCGTATCCTTGTGAGATAGATTAAAAATAGGTGCAAACTATTTGTCACAAAAACTTTCCATTGAGTGATTGACTACATTTCCCCTTAGAATATGGCAGGAATGGTGGTGTGCTAGTTCTAGGTCAAGACTTTATGAAGACTGGACATTTCTGTTTCTTAATCTTAGAATTTCACTCTTAAGACACTCCTTAGGCTCTGAACCCCACCCTGAGAACTCAGCTTATGGAAAGAAGCTCTGGTTAATAGGCCAGGCGAGCTGTGAGTTGATGACCATGGGATGAACCATCTCAACAGTCCAGTCTAAGCAAGTTTTCCTAGGACTAGAAACCAGCTCACGCTGCCTGGCATAGAAGAATCACTCAGTTAAGCAGAATTAACCCACAGAAATGTGAAAGATAAAATGGTTATTGTTCTAAGCCATGAAAAAAGAAAAAAAAGGAAGCTATACAATTTAAAAAGCTGAGAGAATCATGACTGTCACCAATCCAGTAAAAGAACATATTTAGTGACTACTTGGTAATCTCCAAAATTTATTTTTTTACAGTATTTGGCATATACTATAATTGCCTCTTCATCTAACAGTGCTTTTTTAAAAATAAGGTTTTCAATATTGAGAAGTAAATTTATTATAGCTTAGTTAATCAAAATGTGTTTATTATCACTTTCACATCTCATTATTGGTAGTCCTACATTTGTAACTTCTATAATTGCTTGCACTGGGGTTTCTTGTCCAGGAAAAACCCTCAGGGAACTTCAGGCCTTCACTTTTCCCTAGAATGACCTCTGATTCTACAATTGGCCCAGCTCAACTAGTTCCTTGTAGCTGATAACTCTCTGAACACCATCACCTCCCCATCTTGGGTCATCCTTTAGGGGGAACGCTGCCATGGGACAAACAGCATCTAATTTCACATTCTATTCTTTGGGGCCAAAGTTCGAATATAGTTACTTAAAGAGGTCACAGGGGCAGGTTGTTGCTGGGGACTGTTACCTTTAAGGATTTGTCACTTTTGAGCCACCATATTTATCTTGGCAGCCACTGTTTTCAGGACAATTCTGGGAGCTGTGTAATACTTAAAGTCTGTTACTCTGCTTTCAAGCTGAGCCAAGCCTTCATGAAGACCTGTAGCTAATCCAGAAAGCCCCAGTAGACTGCACTGGGATGTTCTGAAGTTCACTTCAAAGGCTGACCAGCTCACAGGCATTCTCCTTTCAGTGTTCTGCACACCCACCCCCAGATCTTTATAGTGTGAATTTCAGTGAATATTTCTGTTTCAGAGAAGTGATAACAACTGACAAGTTGATAATCTCACAGCTGCACAAAACCTGTAGCAATAAAACCATGTACACTATTTGCAGTTTTTAAAACAAACTATATGATTTACCTCATTCTATCTTCAGAATCCTGTGAGAAGGTTATTACTAACTCCAATTTATTGATAATGAAACTGTGGTTTCAGTTGGTCAGAATTGCTTAAATTTCAAATGATACAACTGTAATTAAAACAAAAATGTTTATGGTTCCAAAGACAATGAAATTTTTCCCTGTACTATCTAGACATTATGCATACTATCCCAGAAATTTGTACATGAAATGGCAAGGTAAATGAGTAAGAATATTCATTGTGTACATTTTATGGTAAAAAATAGTAGACTAGAAAACTAAACATCTATCAATAAGGTTTTTTAATTAAATTAAAGCACATGCTCATGAGATTCTATAATATTATCAAAATGTAAGGTGAGTCTCTATGGACCTAATCAAATATTTAGTGAAAAAGGCAATTACAGATTATTGTGCAAAATAAGGAAATATCTGTTAAAGGTATACATCTGCTATAATGGACACATGTCATTATACATTTGTCTAAATTCTTAGCATATACTAGAATGAACTCTAATGTAAATCATGGACTCTGGGGTACAAGGGAACTCTCTGTACCTTCTACAATTTTTCTGTGAACCTAAAACTGCTCTAAAATATAAAGTCTTTGCTTAAAATTATTTTAAATATCTATATATATCTTCATATATTTATATCTTTATATATATGTATAAAATGGACAATATTCTGGAAAGATTTGTACCTGTTTATTGGTATTTCTCTGGGATATAGAGGGGGATTTGGTATGACATTTGCTTATTCAGTTCAGTTCAATCGCACAGTCGTGTCCGACTCTTTGCGACCCCATGAATTGCAGCACACCAGGCCTCCCTGTCCATCACCAACTCCCGGATTCACTCAAACTCACACCGTCCATTAGTGTATATTAAAACTGTGGTCAAATAATAGTTGATTTTTATGTTTTTTTAATGTTTTATTGTTTTGAAACTTTTGAAGAGTATGGCCCATTCCTCCTGGGCTTGTTGACAGCTTTCAATTTGGAAAGTTGAACTAGGGTGAGCATAAAGAAGAGTCTCTAGGTGTCAACATGGAGAGAATTTGTTTTTAAAGTGGCTGCATTGTGTTCAGATCACAAGAATCTGTTTTCTCTTCTAAAACCTGAAGTCTTTCTCTGACTTCCAGTCTTCTCGAATAATGTAATCAGAGACTGTAGGGGACAGGAATTTTGCCATGGTACAAATTGACATCTTAATTGGATTCACAACATGACATTGGCCTATCAGATTATGAGATGTGAAAGTGTTAGTTGCTCAGTTCAGTCTGACCCTTTGTGATACTATGGACTGTGGCCTGCCAGGCTTCTCTGTTCATGGAATTCTCCAGGCAAGAATACAGGAGTGGGTTGCCATGCCCTTCTCCAGGGGATCTTCCGGAACAAGAAATTGAAGCCAGGCCTCCCACATTGCAGGCAGATTCTTTATTGTTTGAATCACCAGAGTATCCTAGATCAAACTTAATTCTAAGAAACAGACATTTAAAATACCTTATAATCTCCCCAATTGTAATATTCCAAGTTTGCTCCCATTCTTCAACACATCTCTCAATCCAAAAATGTAACAAACACCATCATAAGATTGAGAGAATCACATTTGTCCAGCAGATCCTTAATTTGTCCCTTCAAATTTCAAGGGGTTCCTCAACAACTTTTTGGGGGTCTTTTGTCAAAAATCAGCTGCCCTTACCTAATATGCCAGATAGCAAGAAGCACACTCATGTCACCCTTTCCACTACTGTCTTTTTTAACTTGGAGACACTAACATGGGCCGTGGCAGTGAAGGCACCAAGTCCTAACCACTGGACTGCCAGAGAATTCCCAAGAATCACTCTTGTTTATACAGGGATTCTAACTCAAACAGCCAGACAGTAAATGAGTGAAGGAAAGCCATCCTGTAGATGAAAGGTTAAAGTCATCTGGTCTTCCGTCAGCTGAAGGATGAGGAAATATTTTGTATTCTTAATATCTCATTGTAAATATTAGATGTATGTCTGACTCAGTATCATAATAATGAACATTTAAAGTTACTTTATGGATCTTTTTTTCTTGTGCTGGTCACATTTATAACATTTATTCATCCTTTAAGATTTTGACGTACTCACACTGCCATGTGTAAAACAGATAGCTAGTGGGAACCTACTGCATAGCACAGGGAGCTCAACCTGGTGCTCTGTGGTGACCTAGATGCGTGGGATGAGGAGAAGGGGAGGGAGGTCCTAGAGGGAGGGATATAGGTATCCATACAGCTGATTCACTTCATGGAGCAGCAGAGACGAACACAACATTATAAAGCAACTATACTTCAATTAAAAAAAAACAAAAGGGTTTAGTTTAGGCATCACAGTTAACCAAAGAGGTTAGTGGTGCTCTTAATAACAATTTCCTTGTACATAATTCCCTTTCAGGACTTTCACACTGTTTTACTCCTTCTCTCTCTCCATGCTGTCTTCTCCAATGACTTATGAAATCTTTTAAAAATGCATATTTTATAATATTTACCTGTTTATTTCTAACTCTCAGATGGATCAGAAGCATTAGATACTCAATAAGTGTTTTGATAAATGAACAAACTAAATCTTCCTCAATACCACCCTACTTTCTTGTGTCAAAAAGCTTTTTGCTCTCTTCCCACGTGTGTTTCCTCCAAATAATTGATTTTAAGGTAGGTAGTTTCACTTATCCCAAAGAGTTTAACCATACTGTCTTTAACCTCATGCATATTTTTTTTTCTTTACTATAATCCCAAATTTTCTTCTTTATATTTGAGGTAATATATGGAACATATGTCATTCTGGAGATCCCTGGGATTCTCTCATGCTAGTTTACTATTTTGAGACAACCTACCAGTTATTATAATATTGAAATATATTATTGATATTAACTGTTTTTTATAAGTTCCTGTTTTGTTATTCAATGCAAGAAATTGAAATCATAAATCATTTGCAAATTTTCATAAATACTGGTAAATGAAATACTAGTCAGTTTTATGCAGAATTCCAATATTCATTTGTATCCTTTGCCACCTCAGATGGTAATATCCTTTAGTATATATTTTTCAATATTAGTCTGCTGCAGACTTGGTGTTTGTTGGGCTCATTTCAATTTATTATTCAAATGCAAATTGGAACTGCCGAATTTTACATGACTTATAGCTAATATTCCAAATAATGTTTGCTTTCATTTTACTAAGCAGCAGCACAAGGGGATTTAGTGTGACAATGGAACGCAAAGCTCCATCATTCACAGTCAAAGAGAGATGTTTGATTCTGGCCTCTCTGAAAACCTTCACTGCCAGTCACCAATTATCATTTCCCAACTTGTCAGGATTATTCCAGCTTTGCTCTGATGCATACACCATCCTCCTGCATTTAGCAGAATTGGCTCTGAGTAATCCAGATGGGCCACCAATATCCAGGAACTATTCATTCTTCTGGGATTGGGGTGGGAGAAGGTGTTTTCATGTAGTAAAATCCTCACATGGGACCAGAAATCTGAGTGAAAATTTGCTACTCCTTTTCAAAGACAGCTTTCTCACTCTTGCCATGATTCTGCCAGAAATGTACTTTTTTACATTTGCCATCTCACTTGGCAAACAAAAGTGTCTTTCTGAATAAGAGTGGTATCGTATATAGTATTGTGACAAGAGAGGGGCAGTTAAAAAACAAAACAAAACTGCATTTTTCGTCTAGTAGAAAACCTCCCCTACTTTAGCTCCTTTTCACTTCTACAAAATAAACAATCAAACCCCCAAAAGACCAATATCTTGAGAGAGGTCACTTTTTGCTGAACAGAAATGTAGTATTCTAGTTAGAAGATAATACTTCATCCTCATGCTACAATAAAAAATACATTTTAAGTAGGTAAATATTTCAAAGGCAGTGGGGGGTGAGGGGGATGTGGCATCCCAATTCCTGTAATGAAAAGAAAACTCAAATCAGCAACATATGATAAGCTAGAGGAAATTTTGTGACTATGGCAACTTTGTCAAAGGGACTTTACTCCTCTATCTGTATCAGTGATATATTTGAAGGTAGGTACTCTTTTTGATTCTTCAGTTCCAAATTGTCTGCTTCATTTTATTGATATTGTTGGCTGAGAAAGCCTTTTGTATGTATTTCACTGATAGAATGAAAATTTACTGGGATCAGTAATTTAGATTACATCTGTGCTTCTGTTTGTAACTGTTCCTCTGCAGCAGAGGAAAGTAGCAATATAGTTGTAGCTATGTAATAGAAACATGGCATTCAAGGCAAGAGGACTCAAGAGAGAACAAGGACCACATAACTTTCCCAGGTGGCTCAGCTGTAAAGAATCCACCTACTAAAGCAGGAGATGTAAGAGAAGAAGGTTAGATCCCTGAATTGGGAAGATTCCTTGGAGTAGGAAATGGCAAGCCACTGCAGTATTCTTGCCTAGAAAATTCCATGGACAGAGGAGTCTGGCAGGCTACAGTGCATGGGGTCGCAAAAGTCAAGACATGACTGAGCTCACACACGTACAACTTTAAGTGTTAGGGATAATCTCAGAAAGACTTCTCCCAGGCCTGCCTGCAAGATGATTGGTTCTTGTTTATAACTTTATTTCCTTTCTTTCAACAAATATTTTTTGAGCATCCAGTATATGACAGTGTTATGCAGGTAACTGATGACCCCCATCTTCATTTTATTTAGTAGAATTTCCCAGTGTAATTTGGCAAAAATCCAGAAGTGAACATTTAGGGAAAGACTACTGATTCATGGCAAAACTGCTATGCTTATATATTAAAAATGTATATGAACAAAGAACATGGATAAATTATACCTCAAATAGATAAAAATTTGAAACAACTTTTGAAATAATGTAATCAGTAATACACAAGAAAAATGAAAATTAAAGCAAAATACTCCATTTCATATATATTAAGTTAAAAATGCTATATATAAATAGATGCTATATAAAAATGTTTTATGTAATATGTAATGTTATCTATACATAGAAAACATTTATATATACCAATGAGTATGAGCAATTCTAAAATTGTTCCAGTTTCCATTGTGAAGGAGAAAATAAGTAAAAATCTTTTTATGAGAAACAAGCAACACTCATGAAGAAAAATTAAGGGCACATTGATATAATTCCATGCACTGAAATTTACCCTGTGTGGAAAAATCAAAAGAAAAGTTGGTTATGTGCATCAAGATGTTCAATGGATTTTTGCTTATAATACTAAAAAAAAATTTAATGCAGCCCAAATGTCTATTACTAAGGGAAGGTTAAGTCAATTATATTTTAACTAGATAGAACAATGTACAGATGGAAAATGATGATTGCAAATATGTTTGACTTGAAAAATGCTTATTTCTATGTAGGAAAAGCAGAATAAGTGTTGAATTCAGTTAAAGAATTCTAGTATACATAGATGATACATGGAAAAATGAAAGAATGTGACACCCTGGGATGGCAATATTTTGGATGATCTTAAAGAATGTTCTGATTGTAATTTTAATGTTTTTACAGACTTCATAATGGGATCAAACTTTATGATCACAACCAGTATTGAGTATTCAAGGAAAATTAGTGTGGCTTCTTTTGTTTGCTCCATTTTCTTTACTGAACATAAAGTTTACATATAATAAAATCTACCCTTACAGAAAACAGCTCAGAAAATTAAAAAAAAAAATGAGTTGTGTAACCACAATCACAGTGAAGATGGGAAATAAAGTACAGAAAAAATTCTATACCCCCAAATTCTATCCTGCCCCTAGAATCAACCCTGCTCCCATGCTGAGCTTTGGTTTGTTATTTCCCATAGTTTTGCTTCTAAAAGGATGATATGTAGGTAGAATTATAGAATATGTAGTTTTTTTGAATCTGGCTTATTTTACTCAGCATAACACATCTGTGACTTTAAAATGGTATTGTGTGTATTGGTAGCTTTTCCTTCTTGCTGCTTATTGATTTCTCATTGTATAAATGTACCACTGTAATTTTATTCATTCCTTAGAGGAGGGACATTTGGGTTAGATGTAATTTAAGGGCAATCACACATAAAGTTGCTACATAAACATGTATTTATAGGTTTCCTTTCTGTATTCTAATAATTTTGACATATTATTAAATTAACATGTATTTATAAGAAATAATACAGATAAATCTTGAGTTGCTAATAGATACATTTGCAGAACTATAATATAACAGCACGACCAGTGTATTAACAATGACTTGGGGTCCTTTTTAAAACTTCTATTTTAACAGGTAATTAACCTGTTGTGTTTAGCATATAAGTCCTGGCCTATTGCGGGCTGTGTTTCCAAAGCATCATTAAAAGTGCTTATTTCACATCTTTATATCTTTTTTGGTGAAATTTCTATTTGAATCTTTTACCCATTTTTTTTTTTTTTTAACTTTACAATATTGTATTGGTTTTGCTATATATCAACATGAATCCACCACAGGTATACACGTGTTCCCCATCCTGAACCCTCCTCCCTCCTCTCTGCCTGTACCATCCCTCTGAGTCGTCCCAGTGCACCAGCCCCAAGCATCTAGTATCATGCATCGAACCTGGACTGGCGCCTCGTCTCATATATGATACTATACATGTTTCAATGCCATTCTCCCAAATCATCCCACCTTCTCCTTCTCCCACAGAGTCCAAAAGACTGTTCTATACATCAGTGTCTCTTTTGCTGTCTCATATACAGGGTTATTGTTACCATCTTTCTAAATTCCATATATTTGTGTTAGTATACTGTATTGGTGTTTTTCTTTCTGGCTTACTTCACTCTGTGTAATAAAAGGAGAGATCACAACAGACAACACAGAAATACAAAGGATCATAAGAGACTACTATCAGCAATTATATGCCAATAAAATGGACAACTTGGAAGAAATGGACAAATTCTGAGAAAAGTACAACTTTCCAAAACTGGACCAGGAAGAAATAGAAAATCTTAACAGACCCATCACAAGCACGGAAATTGAAACTGTAATCAGAAATCTTCCAGCAAACAAAAGCCCAGGTCCAGACGGCTTCACAGCTGAATTCTACCAAAAATTTAGAGAAGAGCTAACACCTATCCTACTCAAACTCTTCCAGAAAACTGCAGAGGAAGGTAAACTTCCAAACTCATTCTATGGGGTCACCATCACCCTAATACCAAAACCTGACAAAGATGCCACACAAAAAAGAAAACTACAGGCCAATATCACTAATGAACATAGATGCAAAAATCCTTAACAAAATTCTAGCAATCAGAATCCAACAACACATTAAAAAGATCATACACCATGACCAAGTGGGCTTTATCCCAGGGATGCAAGGATTCTTCAATATCCACAAATCAATCAATGTAATACATCACATTAACAAATTAAAAAATAAAAACCATATGATTATCTCAATAGATGCAGAGAAAGCCTTTGACAAAATTCAACATCCATTTATGATAAAAACCTCTCCAGAAAGCAGGAATAGAAGGAACATACTTCAACATAATAAAAGCTATATATGACAAACCCACAGCAAACATTATCCTCAATGGTGAAAAATTGAAAGCATTTCCCCTAAAGTCAGGAACAAGACAAGGGTGCCCACTTTCACCATTACTATTCAACATAGTTTTGGAAGTTTTGACCACAGCAATCAGAGCAGAAAAAGAAATACAAGGAATCCAAATTGGAAAAGAAGAAGTAAAACTCTCACTGTTTGCAGATGACACGATCTTCTACATAGAAAACCCTAAAGACTCCACCAGAAAATTACTAGAACTAAACAATGAATATAGTAAAGTTGCAGGATATAAAATCAACACACAGAAATCCCTTGCATTCTTATACACTAATAATGAGAAAATAGAAAGAGAAATTAAGGAAACAATTCCATTCACCACTGGAACGAAAAGAATAAAATACTTAGGAATATATCTACCTAAAGAAACTAAAGACCTATATACAGAAAACTATAAAACACTGGTCAAAGAAATCAAAGAGGACACTAATAGATGCAGAAATATACCATGTTCATGGATTGGAAGAATCACTACTGAAAATGAGTATACTACCCATTTTGTTTTTTATTATTGACTTTTAAGAGTTCTTAATCTATTTTGGATATAAGCCCTTTATCAGTTTTTATCAGTGGTTTACAAACATTTTCTCTGGTTTATGGCTTGTCTTTTTATTTGCTTAATCTTGTTTCGAAAAGAAAACATTTTAAAGTTAGAGGAAGTTAAATTTATCAACCTATTCTTTAATGCAGAGAAGGCAATGGCACCCCACTCCAGTACTCTTGCCTGGAAAATCCCATGGATGGAGAAGCCTGGTAGGCTGCAGTCCATGGGGTCGCTAAGAGTTGGATACGACTGAGCGACTTCACTTTGACTTTTCACTTTCATGCATTGGAGAAGGAAATGGCAACCCACTCCAAGTGTTCTTGCCTGGAGAATCCCAGGGACGGGGGAACCTGGTAGGCTGCCGTCTATGGGGTCGCACAGAGTCAGACATGACTGAAGTGACTTAGCATAGCATATTCTTTAATGAGTCATTCTATAATCAATTTTTATTTAATTTTCATATAAGGTAAGTTGCTTTGGAATTGTGGTGCTAGAGAAGATTTTTAACACTTTCTTGGACTGCAAGGAGATCAAACTAGTTAATCCTAAAGGAATTCAACCCTGAATATTCATTGGAAGTACTGATGCTGAAGCTTCAATACTTGGACCCCCTGAGATGAAGAGCAGACTCATTATAACAGACTCTGATGCTGGGAAAGATTAAGGGCAGAAGGAGGAGGTGGTAACAGAGGATGAGATGGTTAGATAGCTTCACTGACTCAATGGACATGAATTTAAGTGAGCTCCAGGGATAATGGAGGACAGGGAAGCCTAGTGTGTTGCAGTAATGGGGTCACAAAGAGTTGGACACAACTTAGCAACTTAATTACAACAACAAAGTTGCTTAAAATGAAGACTCTTCATTGTTTCACTTATGGATATGCAATTTTTCCAGCTCCATTTATTGAAAAAAATGATTCTTTCTCCATTGAATTTTCTTGCATATTTACTGATAATTGAACATATATGTGTAAATCTATTTCTGTTTCTGAAATCTCTGGTTCCATTGGTCTATAGGCTTATCTTTATTTTTAAACTTTTTATTTTGTATTGGGGTAAAGCCTATTAACAAACAATGTTGTAATAATTTCAGGTGAACAGTGAAAGGACTTGGCCATACATATACATGTGTCTATTCTCCCCCAGACTCCCCTCCCATCCAGGCTGCCACACAACACTGAGCAGTTTCATGGGCTATACAGTCCTTCTTGGTTATCCATTTTAAATATAGCAGTGTGTACATACCCAAACTCCCTAATTATCCCTTCCCCATTCTTGTCCCCAGCAACCATAATGTCATTCTCAAAGTCTGTGAGTCTGTTTCTATTTTGTAAGTAAGTTTATTTGTATCATTTCTTTTTAGATTCCACATAGGAGAGATGTCATATGATACTTCTCCTCTGTCTGACTCCACTCAGTATGACTCTCTGTAGGTCCATCCACGTTGTTGCAAATGGCATTATTTCATTTTTTATGGCTGAGTAATATCCCACTGTATAAATGTACCACAACTTTTTTTAATCATAGGTTTACCTTTATTCCCAAACTATCCAAAACTAACCAAAACTATCCTGGAAGTTGTTACACATTTTTCAATAATTGAAATGTCAAACTTTGTTTGGTTTGTTTGTTTTAAATCATCTTGTCAGTTTCTAAAAAAAAAAGCCTATTGAGATATTAGATATCTAATGGTTGTCCAAGGACACAGAGCCCTAGTGTTAGAAGATTATTTTTTTGTTCCCTTTTCCCAGCTGTAGTGGTTCTTTAACAGTACTTTAAAGGCAAAATGCTTTACTGTCCTAAACCAAGATGTCTAAGTCCTTTACACAGATGAGTCTGGAGAAGGATTTTGTGCTTTTTCTACAACACTCCCTAACACCTTCACCTGGAAGGAGGTTTGCTAAGGTCTTTATCATTCCTACATAGTCTTTCTTGTGATAAAATTTTGTCTTTGAAGATTATTCATGAGCCGATGCGAATTCACCTTGTATCTGTGGCTTCAGGGATTCTGTACTCTCATTCCTGTCCACAATTGGCCTTTAGCTATTTTACCTGAATTCTTCTTACCATTCTCACTGGCAACAGACAGATTGTCCCCTGGGTAAACAAGTGCTCTATCCCCCCAAATTCTACCCTGCCCCTGAGAATCAACCACTACTCCCATGCTCAGATTTTGATTTTATTATTCTTGGAGTCAACTTTTCTCCTTGGATTTCAGGTCAGTGTTTTGTTCTGAGACCTCAGCTCTCTGATGGGTTCAAGAAAGATGTAGATTTGTTGATTATCTGGTATTTTTGTTTATTTCTGTTATAATAGAGGAAGCAATACTCTTTACCTTTCTGTATTTTAAACACAAGTTGTAAATCTCTCCAATTTGTTCAAATAGGAAAAGGAATACATCAAGGCTGTATATTGTCACCCTGCTTATTTAACTTCTATGCAGAGTACATCATGAGAAACGCTGGGCTGGAAGAAGCACAAGCTGGAATCAAGATTGCTGGGAGAAATGTCAATAACCTCAGATATGCAGATGACACCACCCTTATGGCAGAAAGTGAAGAGGAACTCAAAGGCCTCTTGATGAAAGTGAAAGAAGAGAGTGAAAAAGTTGGCTTAAAGCTCAACATTCAGAAAACGAAGATCATGGCATCTGGTCCCATCACTTCATGGGAAATAGATGGGGAAACAGTGGAAACAGTGTCAGACTTTATTTTTGGGGGCTCCAAAATCATGGCAGATGGTGACTGCAGCCATGAAATTAAAAGACGCTTACTCCTTGGAAGAAAAGTTATGACCAACCTAGCTAGCATATTTAAAAGCAGAGACATTACTTTGCCAACAAAGGTCTGTCTAGTAAAGGCTATGGTTTTTCCTGTGGTCATGTATGAATGTGAGAATTGGACTGTGAAGAAGGCTGAGCACCGAAGAATTGATGCTTTTGAACTGTGGTGTTGGAGAAGACTCTTGAGTCCTTTGGACTGCAAGGAGATCCAACCAATCCATTCTGAAGGAGATCAGCCCTGGGATTTCTTTGGAAGGAATGATGCTAAAGCTGAAACTCCAGTACTTTGGCCACCTCATGCGAAGAGTTGACTCATTGGAAGAGACTCTGATGCTGGGAGGGATTGGTGGCAGGAGGAAGAGGGGACAACAGAGGATGAGATGGCTGGTTGGCATCACTGACTCAATGGATGTGAGTTTGAGTGAACTCCGGAGTTGGTGATGGATAGGGAGGCCTGGCATGCTGCAATCGTGGGGTCACGAAGAGTCAGACATGACTGACCGACTGAACTGAACTGAACTGATGGCAAAATATTTGAGTAGAATTTCAACTTTCACTTGAATATGATTTTTGGATTAACCTGCCTGGCCAAACTGACTTGAATCATGGACAAAGTTATGTTGTTGTTGTTGTTTAGTTTCTAAGTCCTGTCTTACTCTTTTGTGACCTCATAGACTGCATGCCAGATTCCTCTGTCCATTGGATTTCCCAGGCAAGAATATTGGAGTGGATTGCCATTTTCCTCTCCAGGGAATCTTCTTGACCCAGGGATTGAACTCATATTTCCTGAACTGGCAGGTGGATTCTTTACTACTGAGCCACCAGGGAAGTCTGGACAAAGTCATAGCCACGCACAATTTATCCATAGCTTTATAATACTCATGGCAAGAATGAGTCATATCTTTAGTTGCTTTGGTTGGTTGTACATAAACATATGGTCAAAGTGAAACTACCTATAGATAGGGATAGAGGGTACTACCACAAGCAATTACTGGTTGAGAAACTACTGTCTACTTTATATCCTATATGCTAACATTTTGCATACATTAGGTCTAATTGTCCGCAACACCACTTTCAGGAAAAGGTTATGGTCCACTGTCTAAAGGTGAGCAAATTCAATCTAAGGAAGGTTAAATTTTTATTACTGTTATTTTTTGGCCACACTGTGAAGCATGAGAGATCTTAGTTCCCTGACCAGGGATCGAACCATGCGCCCTACAGTGGAAGCTCAGAGTTTTGACCGCTGGGCGACCAGGGAAGTCCCTAAGGAAGATTAAATTATGTCCTCAGGTACCAGAAGCAGTAAGAAGCAGGGTCCTAATTTGACTGTAAGTTTAGCTCCAAAACAAGTCTTTATCTTTTTCTTCCTCTTTAACATTCATGTAACCTTAGATTTCACTGTATGATCATACATTTTTGACACTTGGAAGGGCCTTTGGATTTTAATATCTTTGGTGAGATTTAAAACAAAACAAACAACAACAAATAAACAAAGTTGCGATTTGGTCTTCCCTAACCTAAGGATTCCAAAAGTGAGCAGTGACGGTTAGAGTGCTGATTATTTTTTGTTCATAATAAGGTTTTATTTTTCAGCATAATATTTACCTCAGGCAGCTCTTGACCTATTTTCCAGATTGAAATTGATTTTAATCCTTAATTTTCAATCTGTTGAAATGTGATAGGAGATTTAATGTAGATTTGGTGATTTTATCAGTTTAAAGTAAGTACATAGGCATGCTTTTAGTGAATCAGAGTCAGTTTGCCATGAACTTAATAAATATTAAGTTGGTTAATATTTGTTCGAACTGTATAGTTCTTTACTAGTTCATTCCTTGGCTTAATTTGTTGTTGTAAATTGTATTTTTTAGAGCCCCACTTCACCCTAATTATATATTTTCGGTTCTATAAAACTGATTTCTTCTTCCTTGGGCACAATTTTTAATCTCTCAAAGTTTTAAGTATTTGCTACAGTTTGGCTGAGAAAGGTTTGAGATATAGTTTTATTTTGCTTCTGCTAATTATAAAGTCTCACAGGAATCAGGCTCCTCTTTAATTAAAAGGAGATAGTATTCCAACAGGCTATCATTTGCAACAACAAAGCCCTTCTGAAAAATGACTTTTGGTAAGTAAATGCAAATATATCTTTTGGGTAATTACCTATCTTGTTCCATATTGAAAGCTTTGTGTTGCAAAAATTAAGTAAAACATCAAGAAATGTTCAGGTATATTGCTTCAGAGATAATATAGGAAATGAGGTCAGGAAAATCATCTGAATATAGAGGAATAAAAAACATAAATGAGCATCTTTTTAAGATTCTGAGTAAATGTGAATGCAATAAACTATTTTCTAGGTTTCATCTTTGCTAAAGGCTTTTCTTTATGAGTGACACTTTTTGGAAAATATGCTGTACAATTGATCAAACCTAATGTAAAGGTAATTGTTGCACATTACTTTGGTAATTCTCAAGAAGTGCATTTCTGACTATTTAAAAGACTGTTATGATGTACAAGACTTCAATATACAACCTTGTTTGCAAGTAAAATTCACTTTTAATACAAATTAAAATTATCCTAATTGTTTTAGATAAAAATCACCAACTTCAATTTTATATGCTGAATGAAATGTGTCTTTTTGAAAGTCAAATAACTTTACTCACTTTGCATTTTGAATGCTGAGTTTTCTTCACCTGAAAGATATTTGGTTCTATAATTTTAAAGACGTTGATCATATTTAGATGATTTTTGTGAAATTTATTGAGTATACCATTCTAGCTATTTATACCGATAAATCATCATACTATTCATTACATTCTTAGGGTTCAGGAAGAAAAAAACAACAAAAGGTAAAGAGTCCATAAAGCAAAAACATTCTGAATTTTAAGGTATATTGATATTCTTATTATTTACCACCAATAGGTCTATTCAGTTTTCATTCCAATCCCAAAGAAAGGCAATGCCAAAGAATGCTCAAACTACCGCACAATTGCACTCATCTCACATGCTAGTAAAGTAATGCTCAAAATTCTCCAACAAGGCTTTAGCAATATGTGAACCGTGAACTTCCTGATGTTCAAGCTGGTTTTAGAAAAGGCAGAGGAACCAGAGATCAAATTGCCAACATCCGCTGGATCATGGAAAAAGCAAGAGAGTTCCAGAAAAGCATCTATTTCTGCTTTATTGACTATGCCAAAGCCTTTGACTGTGTGGATCCCAATAAACTGTGGAAAATTCTGAAAGAGATGGGAATACCAGACCACCTGATCTGCCTCTTGAGAAATTTATATGCAGGTCAGGAAGCAACAGTTAGAACTGGACATGGAACAACAGACTGGTTCCAAATAGGAAAAGGAGTATGTCAAGGCTGTATATTGTCACCCTGCTTATTTAACTTCTATGAAGAGTACATCATGAGAAACGCTGGGCTGGAAGAAACACAAGCTGGAATCAAGATTGCCAGGAGAAATATCAATAACCTCAGATATGTAGATGACACCACCCTTGTGGCAGAAAGTGAAGAGGAACTCAAAAGCCTCTTGATGAAAGTGAAAGTGGAGAGTGAAAAAGTTGGCTTAAAGCTCAATATTCAGAAAACGAAGATCATGGCATCCGGTCCCACACTTCATGGGAAATAGATGGGGAAACAGTGTCAGACTTTATTTTTCTGGGCTCCAAAATCACTGCAGATGGTGACTGCAGCCATGAAATTAAAAGACGCTTACTCGTTGGAAGGAAAGTTATGACCAACGTAGATAGCATATTCAAAAGCAGAGACATTACTTTGCCAACAAAGGTTCAAGCCTTAGTCAAGGCTATGGTTTTTCCAGTGGTCATGTATGGATGTGAGAGTTGGACTGTGAAGAAGGCTGAGCACCGAAGAATTGATGCTTTTGAACTGTGGTGTTGGAGAAGACTCTTGAGAGTCCTTTGGACTGCAAGGAGATCCAACCAGTCCACTCTGAAGGAGATCAGCCCTGGCATTTCTTTGGAAGGAATGATGCTAAAGCTGAAACTCCAGTACTTTGGCCACCTCATGCGAAGAGTTGTCTCATTGGAAAAGACTCTGATGCTGGGAAGGATTGGGGGCAAGAGGAGAAGGGGAGGACAGAGGATGAGATGGCTGGATGGCATCACTGACTCGTTGGACGTGAGTCTCAGTGAACTCCGGGAGTTGGTGATGGACAGGGAGGTCTGGTGTGCTGTAATTCATGGGGTCGCAAAGAGTCAGACATGACTGAGCAACTGATCTGATCTGATCTGATCTGAATGAGAGTAATTACCCTCAAAGGAAAAGTTGGAGGATTATTCTAGTTTGGGATTTCATCCAAAATATGACTTTATTCAGAATTGATTTTATTTAAAAACAGAGAGACTTCTCTTGTGGTCCAGTGGTTAAGACTCTGTCTTCCAATGCAGGGGACACACGTTTAATCCCTGTCAGGGAACTAAGATCCAACATTCCACAGGGAAACTATGCCCCTGTGCCACAACTAGAGAGAAGTCCAAAACCTAATGCAGTCAAAAACAAATAAATATTTAAAAATTAAAAATTGAATAAATAAGATTATCTTACGCATTTTAAGTGACATTGTAAATGATAATGACTAGGGGGTTCTTGATGATGACTATAAGATGGCAACTTAAAAAACCACATTAAAGCATTTCCACTTGGTTGATAAAGGCGTAAGAATGTGTGGGTACTTGTGTGTGTGTGTATGTCTGTGTGAGTCATGTGTTTCAGCCACTCTGATAAGAGTCTGTCTGCTGACTCTTTCAAGAGCTGGGTTTCATTTTTTAAGAAAAGAGCATGCAGATTTGTGCATACTTCCCTTAATTAAGTGACTGCATTTCAATAGGGAAGTTAAACATACCTGATTTCACACACTCTTTTTTATAGGTGGTTTAACATAGGAGTTATATAAACCTCCCCAAGATTTGGTTGATTTCAAAATATGGCTATTCTAACGAAAAAACAAATAGACTTTCTGATGACTTTGTGTCCTCTATCTCTGAAATTGTAGACAGTAACACTCTTGTTAGCTCGCCCAGCTCAAAAGTATCTGGCTAAATAAGTCCGTTTCCAGTATTTCCAGTATCTGGATCTCAGCTTTATTGAAAGCTCACTCCAAAATGTAAGATGTACTTTTAGTGAACATCACTCTGCATGCAGAATCCCATGATGACTTTTTAAAAACTGGCAATATATATCCATTTTTTATGAAGTTACACATTTTCTATTTGGAGATTTCATTTTTCCTAGTTATGTTGATGGTGATTCTTTTTAAATTAGATTTTTACTATGTCATGTCTTATATTTTGGTTTTAAACAAATTTGAACTTATTTTTGCATATGATGTGAGAAAGTGTTCTAATTTATTGATTTACAGTTAGCTGACCAGCTTTCCCTGGACTGCTTGCTCAAGAGACTGCCTTTTTGTGTATTCTTGCCTCCTTTATCATAGATTAATTGACCATAGGTGTGTGGGTGTATTTCTGGACCCTCCATTCTGGTCCAGTGATCTATATGTCTGTTTCTGTGCCAATATCATGCTGCTTTGATACTGCAGCTTTATAGTATTGTCTGAAGTCTGGAAGGGTTATGGTTTCAGTTTTGCTCTTTTTCCTCAGAATTGCTTTGGCAATTTTGGGTCTTCTGTAATTTCATATAATTACGATTCATTTATTCTAGTTCTGTGAAAAATGTCATGGATATTTTGATAGGGATCATACTAAATCTGTAGATTGGCTTAAGAAGATGTGGTATATCTATGCAAAGAAATATAACTCAGCCATACAAAGAATAAAATATTGCCATTTGTAACAACATGGATAATCTGACATGAATTATCATACTAAGTGAAGTAAATCAGAGAAATACAACTACCATATTATATCACTTGTATATAGAATATAAAAATGTTACAAATTAACCTACATACAAAATAGAAATAGGAGGTGAGGAATGATAAATTAGGAGTATGGTATTAACAGAAGCAAACTACTGAACATAAAATAGACAAGCAACAAAGATTTATCATATAGAATAGGGAACTCTATTCAATATCTTGTAACAAACTATAATGGAAAATAATCTGAAAATATATGGATATAAACATATATGTATATATATAAAACTGAAAAAAAAAACTACTAATGTAATTAAAGGGTATTAATCCTTAAAACCTGGGATTTTGGGGCTCCAAAATCACTGCATATGGTGACTGCAGCCATGAAATTAAAAGACGCTTCCTTCTTGGAAGAAAAGTTATGACCACCTAGATAGCATATTAAAAAGCAGAAGCATTACTTTGCCAACAAATGTCCACCTAGTCAAAGCTATGGTTTTTCTGGTGGTCGTGTATGGATGAGAGGTGGACTATAAAGAAAACTGAGAGCCGAAGAATTGATGCTTTTGAACTGTAGTGTTGGAGAAGACTCTTGAGAATCCCTTGGACTGCAAGGAGATCCAACCAGTCCATCCTTAAGGAAATCAGTCCAGAATATTCACTGGAAGGACTGATGCTGAAGCTGAAACTCTAATACTTTGGCCACCTGATGCGAAGAGCTGACTAATGAGAAAGGACTCTGATGCTGGGAAAGACTGAAGGCAGGAGGCTAAGGCGATGACAGAGGATGAGATTTTGGATGGCATCACTGACTCGATGGACATTAGTTTGAGTAAACTCCGGGAGTTGGTGATGGACAGGGAAGCCTGGTGTGCTGTAATCCATGGGTTCACAAAGAGTCGGACATGACTAAGTGACTGAACCGAACTGAACTGAATCCTTAAAAAACTCAAGCCCTTTGTCATTGGCTAGCTGTTGATTACTGTTAATGTCTGAGAGACAGATATATTCTCTTTTAGCAAAAAGCTCGTCAAATGTCATAAAGTACATATAAGAAATCAAATGACAATTTACAGCTGATAGATAAGGCATATAACAATATTATCTTATCTAATTTTAGAGATGATAAAAAGGTATAAACATAATATTTTAGATGAGATGATAGTGCAGCATGAAGCAACTATTCAATAGTCTTAGGAGTTTGATAAAGTGAAAGAAAGTGAGTCAACATAATGGCCTGTGCTTACTGCTTAGTAAATAAGCTAGATGTTGAGGTTTTATAAATAAGTCTCTCCATCTGCCTTTCTATTGTCACTAAGGCTGGAACCCTATGAAGCATCTCTGCAGGTTTAGTTATAGTGGATAATGTAAAACTCGGTGGGCTGGTCATTAGTACATGTAAAATGGACCAATTTTTAAAAGACCTTTATAAATTACTATGGTATAATCACTATCTAGCTCCTAAATCCATCTTCCCAGGGATGTGAATTGGAAATAATGATGAGTTTCACATAGTGAGGAGCCTTAGTAGATAATGGTGACAGGAAAGAATTGGCTAAGCATGTGGAGAAATAACAGAATCTGGGAATATGGTACTGAATCTTAAAGATGAGACTCTAAAATAATAATTAAAAATGTTCCTGTGAGGATGTGCTTGACATCTCAGGGCATAATAATAGTACATTTTGATTGGTTTATTTAGAAATTTACATAGGAAGACTTTATAAATTTCTTATTTCCAAATGACATTTATAACTGTGAAAAATGATTTTTTTCTCTACCCTGAATGTGACATTACTACTATTCTGGGTGGCTTAGTAAACAAGGTATAAAATTTTGTTCCATGTCTGCATATAAGTGAAAGTCATTCAGTCATGTCCGACTTTTTGCAACCCCAAGGACTATATAGTCCATGGAATTCTCCAGGCCAGAGTACTGGAGTGGGTAGCTGGTCCCTTCAGCACATAACATGCTGTTTTTTTTTTTTTTTTTTTTTTAATGCTAGATAACCTGTTTTCAAGTTTTGGATTTTGGTTCTTTAAAAATAAGGTCATCAGAAATAGACCCGCAGACACAGAAAACAACCTTTATGATTACCAAAGGGTAAAGGAAGGAAGGATAATTTAGAAATTTGGAATTATCAGATACACACTGTGCATGCGTGCCTGCTAAGTCACGTCAGTCGTTTCTGATTCTTTGTGACTCTGTGGACTGTACATGCTCTGTCCATGGGATTCTCCAGGCAAGAATATTGGAACAGGTTGCCCTGCCCTCCTCCAGGGGATCTTCCTGACCCAGGTATCGAACCCTCATCCCCTGTGTCTCCTGCATTGCGGGCGTATTCTTTACTGCTGAGCCACCAGGCAAGCCCCAGATATATACTGCTGCTGCTAAGTCGCTTCAGTCGTGTCCGACTCTGTGCGATCCCATGAACGGCAGCCTACCAGGCTTCTCCATCCTTGGGATTCTCCAGGCAAGAACACTGGAGTGGGTTGCATTTCCTTCTCCAATGCATAAAAGTGGAAAGTGAAAGTGAAGTCGCTCAGTCGTGTCCGACTCTTAGCGACCCCATGGACTGTAGCCTACCAGGCTCCTCCATCCATGGGATTTTCCAGGCAAGAGTACTGGAGTGGGGTGCCATTGCCTTCTCCCAGATATATACTACTGTATGTAAAATAGGTAACCAACAAGGACCTACTGTGTAGCACAGGGAACTATACTTAATGTTTTGTAATAATCTATGAGGGAAAAGAATCTGAAAAAGAATTTATTTATATACATTATATATATATGCCCATATAAAAATGCATATATATGTATGTATTTGGATCACTTTATTGTATGCTGAAACTAACACAATGCTATAAATCAAGTATACTTCAATTTTAAAAATTGAAAAAAAGAAAAGAAAAACAAAATCGCACTCTTCTAATAGTGCTAAATGACTGCTTCTCCTATGTGGATTAGTGGATTTATGGAGATACTTGGACAATCTAGAATGGCATAAATTCTAGAGGCTTTCAGTTCACATGGTGTCATCACAGGGCCATTTTATCCTGCATGGCTGACTCGTGAAGAGGTGGAGGTTCTGCTTGATGTTACTAACCCAGTTAATGTGGAAAAATAACCTCTCCCTCTCTTCTGCTTGGCCTTCAGTACTTCCATGAAAGCATATGATTCTTGGGGTCATTTTACAGCTATGAGTGGAAAATTTAAAATAATCATAGAGATCTGGTGAAGTTCCCCATCCTGAAAGTGCCTACCATGGGCTATCTTGTTATACTGGAATTTGTTTATGCAAGTAGTCTGTGGCTTTCTAGCTAAATACATCTTAAATGATAGAATCTTTTTTGTTCAGTATGGTCCTATATCCTCACTGTATTAGGGTTCTCTACAGATAAAGACCAATAAGATACATAAGTAGAGATATATGGAAAGATATTTATTCTGAGGAATGGGTTTCCCAGATGGTGCTAGTGGTAAAGAACCTGCCTGGCAGTGCAGGAGAGTCTTGGGTTTGACCCTTGGGTCGGGAAGATTCCCTGGAGGAGAGCATGGCAACCCACTTCAGTATTCTTGCCTGGAGAATCCCATGGACAGAGGAGCCTGGTGGGCTACAGTCCATAAGGTTGCAAAAAGTTGGACATGACTGTTGTGACTTAGCACACACACAATTGTGGAGGCTGAGAAGTCCCACCATTTGCTGTCTGCAGGCTCCAGGAAAGCTGGCATTGTAGCTCTAGTCCAGACTCGAGGGCCTGAGAACCAAGGAGCCCAATGGTGTACATTCCATCTGAGTCCAATGGCCTGGGAACCAAGAACACTGATATCTGAGAGCAGGGTGTTCTAGCTCAAGCAGAGTGCAAAATTGCCCTTTCTCTGCTTGTTCTTTCTATTCAGACCCTAGATGGATGGGATGAAGCCCAATTGCACTGAATAGGATCTTTTCTACTTAGTCTAATAATTCAAATGCTGAGTTCTTTTGGAAACACCCTCACAGATACACCCAGAAATATCAATAATATTTTACCACCTCTCTGGGCAACCCTTAGCCTGGTAAAATTGACATGCAAAATTAACTTCCACATTGATTATTCTACTTTAGAGTCACACTGGTTATTAATTTTGCTAATGAAATGTGGAACCCCAAATTGAAGACTATATCCTAGACAGGATGACCAGTGCTGCTTGAGAGAATCTTTCTGTTTTTGCCAGTGCTCTAAAAAATTAAATTAGCATTCTAGGTAATTCCAATAAGCTGTTTGCTTTGATGTGGTTATTAGTAACAAATAAACAAACATAAAAATTACATTCCATAAAAACAAAATAAAACAACAAAACATTTTGCATCCACTGTGAGGCCAGACATTTGCCTTCTTATATATTGTTTAAAATAAAAGCACAACACTTGAATAATTCTCTCTGAAATAATTCAAATAAAGGTAAACTGAATACAAAAGAAAGGGTCTTTTTATTTCCATTGCTCAAACATGCATCCCACTCAAGAAATAACTATGGCAAATTCTTTTGGAATTTTTTCAAAGCATTTATTTTTATTGATTATTATTTACATGGTATGTATTTTTTGCAACTTTTTATTTTTTACTTTCAATATATATTGATAAATTTTTCCTATTGATGTTTGCCACTTATAGATCTAGACATATTTTTAACTGCTGCCAACATTCCATGACACAAGAATGTTTCAAAATACATTTAACTACTTCATTATTAATAGGTATTTCAGCATTTTCTAATTTTTGTTATTACAGTGAAATACTGAACAATGCTATCCATTTTCTTTATGTACCTGAATGGGTATTTTTTGTAATAGATAAATTTAAAAATAATTGAGTTAAAAAATTTGTGCTTTTAAATGTTGAATATTATATCAGTCATAGTTCAGTAAGGAAAACACAAATACCACAAGCATTATGAAAATAAAGGGTTCATTATAGTGATTATAGCTTATATAAATGTAGGATGGAATTTTTGTTATTCAGGAAAACGAATTTTGTTAGCAATGTGTACAGTTAATGTGATGGATGACATATATAGGAATAATTAAATGACCTTGCAAAATGGATCTAGGACTTTGATATTTTAAATTTGGAAAATTTATGAAGAATATATATCTATATATCACAATGGCTAACTTTGGCTCAAAGATTGATTTTGAACAAAAAATTATATAAAAATATATTGGATGGATTAATCATGAACAAAGGCATGGAACCTGGAATGTAGTGGATGTAACGAGGAATTAAAAATTATTCCACTTTGGATGAAGCATTGATCATTTGGATGCAAACAGTAGAATATAAAGCCGAAGATGAGCTCATATCATGAAAGACAAGATAGAAGGCTAGTTCTGTTTTCAGGCATAAGAAACAGAGGTAGAGAAACGTAGCAGTAATGGAAATGAAAAGACTAGAGCCAATTTGAGATCGTAGAGGTCAAAGCTCCACAGTTTAGCATGTGAAAAGAGTCAGAATGTGAAAGAAGAATCACATTTTTCTGTACATCTGTTGATGCAAATCTGCCTTAGCCAATAGTGGTTAGCCTGTAAGTGAGCATCTTAAAACATTACAAACCATTGCCTTCTGTTTATAAGTCTGCAGGCGCTATTGAAATAGTTGAGCAGAAACCAAATGAGAAATAAGGGTTAAGAACTTTATCTGTTGTCCAGACATCTGTACCCTCAGCAAGCTGTCAGAGGAAATGCTGCTTTGGAAGCCAAAGTCACCCAGAGGGCTAATCAGCTTAAACACATGACAAAAGTCATAGACAATTCCAAAGTGCTAACGACGTTAACTAATAGTGCTGCCTGCCAAGGAGTTGCACATCACTGCCAAAAGAAAAGACATGGTTCCCTCTGCTGAGCTCTTGGAATTCTTTTTTTTTTTTTTAATTCCCTGCCCCCCTGCCCTTTTCAATTATACTTGGAGAAGATAGTAGTAGAGAGGAACTTATGAACACTCCATCTGGTGAGAAAACTGAGATCACAAAGTTTGGCTGGTTTGGGTGCCAAAGAAAAGTGGTGTAAATGCAAGTCAATGAGTGTTTGGGGATAGTGTGCTGCTTCACGAATGTTTTTGCAGCCCCGGCTCACTTCTTAGGTTAGCCTTCTTTTCCATGGCTGGCAGTGTGAGGAATTAATGATCGCTCGGAATTATTTAAGGATCACTCTGCTCTCTGACTTTCAGTCTCTCTGATCATATGACAATAAAGGTCTTGTGTGGCTGGATTTCCCTCTTACTTTTCTCTATCAGGTTCCAGTGTGAAACTGCTAAAGAGCAAGCATGAATTGAAGTGTGTGTGAGTCATTACTGTGGAACTCTTATTCCCTTGTACTCTTGTCAGTCTGTTCACCAGATTCCCTGGTTAAATTTTACTTCATTTCCTACACTTCTCAACTGACAGGAACAATGAAGTAATGGCACTATAATCTTGATTTTTCTGAACATGACATTTTGTGTTGGTAACTTTATTAGTTACTCTGTTTGAGACACTTTCTATTTGGGGTATCTGTGTGGTTCATCTTATATCTTTGTTCTTTTGTGAACTCTCAGGGTGGCCATTTGAAAACTTTAAAATGTGGTCTTGAGAGATCTTTCTATCCTCTTTAATTTAAACTCAACTTAAGGTTAGTCTTTATTTTTACATAGATTTGTAGATCATATTTCTGGTTTATAGTTCAAATATGTATTTTTACACTTGCTAATAGAACATAGTCAAGAATGGTATTATAATGTGCATTGTGGTCTTGTACACACCACTCATTTATTCTCTTCTGTTTATTTAACAAGTATTCATTGAGTAACATGTGTTGTGCACTGTTCTAAGCACTTGAGATTCAACGACAAACAAAACAGACCCCAAATGGGCCTATCTTTCTGGGATCCTAGTTCCTATGGAGAGATAGATGGTAAGTGAAATATAATACTGGTTGTAAGTGCTGTGAAAAGGGTGCAGTGAATGCCAAGAGAAGTTAGAGAGGGACGGTGATTTTAACAGGTGGTCAGAGAAGGTCTCACTTAGAAAATTGTATTTGAGCAAAAACCTTAAGGAATTGAAAGATCAAACCATGTGATCACCATCTAAGAACATTTCAGTCTGAAGAAACAGAAAATTTGAGGGTCCTGAGGAGGGACAGTGTGTTTAGAGGACCACAGAAAGGTGACTGTAGCTCTGTGAAAGGAAGGAGGGAAGGAGAAGATGAAATTGGGGGTGGGGAGTAGAAGGTGTGGAGAAGACAGGATAGAGCTTCAGAGAACATTTTAAGGACTTCGGTTTTTATTCTGAGGGAGAAGACTTTGGAGATATTTGTGCCAGAGAAGCGATAGGATCAGAGTTATGTTTCAAAGGGTCATTTTGGCTGCTCAGATTTGCAATGGTGAAGCAGAAAGAACAATTAGAATCTCTGTGACCTCATTCTAACATGAGACCTCCTCTGAATTCACAACTTTCAGATCAGATCAGATCAGATCAGTTGCTCAGTCACGTCTGACTCTTTGCGACCCCATGAATTGCAGCATGCCAGGCCTCCCTGTCCATCATCAACTCCCGGAGTTCACTCAGACTCATGTCCATCAAGTCGGTGATGCCATCCAGCCATCTCATCCTCTGTCGTCCCCTTCTCCTCCTGCCCCCAATCCCTCCCAGCATCAGAGTCTTTTCCAGTGAGTCAACTCTTTACATGAGGTGGCCAAAGTACTGGAGTTTCAGCTTTAGCATCATTCCTTCCAAAGAAATCCCAGGGCTGGCCTCCTTCAGAATGGACTGGTTGGATCTCCTTGCAGTCCAAGGGACTCTCAAGAGTCTTCTCCAACACCACAGTTCAAAGGCATCAATTCTTCAGCGCTCAGCCTTCTTCACAGTCCAACTCTCACATTCATACATGACCACAGGAAAAACCATAGCCTTGACTAGATGAACCTTTGTTGGCAAAGTAATGTCTCTGATTTTGAATATGCTATCTAGGTTGGTCATAACTTTTCTTCCAAGGAGTAAGCGTCTTTTAATTTCATGGCTGCAGTCACCATCTGTAGTGATTTTGGAGTCCAGAAAAATAAAGTCTGACACTGTTTCCACTGTTTCCCCATCTACTTCCCATGAAGTGATGGGACCAGATGCCATGATCTTCGTTTTCTGAATGTTGAGCTTTAAACCAACTTTTTCACTCTCCTCTTTCACTTTCATCAAGAGGCTTTTGAGTTCCTCTTCACTTTCTGCCATAAGGGTGGTGTCATCTGCATATCTGAGGTTATTGATATTTCTCCCGGCAATCTTGATTCCAGCTTGTGTTTCTTCCAGTCCAGCGTTTCTCATGATGTACTCTGCATATAAGTTAAATAAGCAGGGTGACAATATACAGCCTTGATGAACTCCTTGTCCTATTTGGAACCAGTCTGTTGCTCCATGTCCAGTTGCTTCCTGAACTGCATACAGATTTCTCAAGAGGCAGATCAGGTGGTCTGGTATTCCCATCTCTTTCAGAATTTTCCACAGTTTATTGGGATCCACACAGTCAAAGGCTTTGGCATAGTCAATCAAGCAGAAATAGATGCTTTTCTGGAACTCTCTTGCTTTTTTGATGATACATTGGATGTTGGCAATTTGATCTCTGGTTCCTCTGCCTTTTCTAAAACCAGCTTGAACCTCAGGAAGTTCACAGTTCACATATTGCTGAAGCCTGGCTTGGAGAATTTTGAGCATTACTTTACTAGCGTGTGAGATGAGTGCAATTGTGTGGTAGTTTGAGCATTCTTTGGCATTGCCTTTCTTGGGGATTGGAATGAAAACTGACCTTTTCCAGTCCTGTGGCCACTGCTGAGTTTTCCAAATTTGCTGGCATATTGAGTGTAGCACTTTCACAGCATCATCTTTCAGAATTTGGAATAGCTCAACTGAAATTCCATCACCTCCACTAGCTTTGTTCATAGTGATGCTTTCTAACTTTAGTCTGGCTCTAATATTTTTGGAAGTGTCATAGAATTTGCATGTATATTTTACTCAAAAGAGAGAAGAGAAGAGCAATTGAGGACTTGAAATCAGAAAGCCAGTTTTGATCATAATTCCACCTTGGGCAAGTATCTAACTCCTCTGAGTCTGCATTCCTCTGGTAGCATTTCCTTTCTACATTATGGAGATGAATGACGCTAGTGGTAAAGAGCCTATCTGCCAATGCAGGAGACTTTAGAGATGTGGGTTTGATCCCTGGGTTGGGAAGATCCTCCAGAGGAGGGCATGGCAACCCACTCCAGTATTCTTGCCTGGAGAATTCCATGGACAGAGAAGCCTGGCAGGCAATAATCCTTAGCGTCACAAATAGACAGACATGACTGAAGTGACTTAGCACAAATGTGACAACACATGTAAAGTTATTTGTATGGTGAATGCAAATAATAGGCATTCATTAAATGTTGTCTATTATTAGTACTTGTTATTTTATTATTACATTTTCATACCATTTAGAAAAGAATGCATAATATTACATCCTTGATAGTTATTGAAGAGGTAATCATGAGCCCCCATTTCAACCAATTATGTAAATAGTGCAGTGTTCCCTTAAGGACACAAAGGAATATCCGTGGAAATTTCAAGAGTAGGATACTTATCTGTCAGCTGGTGGCCATACATCATTCTTAAAGCTCTGATTCTGCTTGAAAACAGACTGATACCCCAGATTAGCCTTACAAAGCCATTTTACCTTCTCACTGAGAGTGGATAATAAGCTGAGTAAAGTGCCTCAGAACATCAGTTTCATTCTTCCTGCTCTCTAAGCTTGGGGATGCATGCAGAAAAGCATGCACTTAGGGAAAAAAATGGTCATAGCACTGGTCATAGCAAATACCCTCTTCCAACAACACAAGAGAAGACTCTACACATGGACATCGCCAGAGGGTCAAGAATGAAAACAGATTGATTATATTCTTTGCAGCCAAAGATGGAGAATCTCTGTACAGTCAGCAAAAACAAGACTGGGAGCTGACTGTGGCTCAGATCATGAACCCCTTATTGCCAAATTCACACTTAAATTGAAGAAAGTGGGGAAAACCACTAGACCATTCAGGTATGACCTAAATCAAATCCCTTATGATTATACAGTGGAAGTGAGAAATAGATTTAAGGGATGAGATCTGATAGACAGAGTGCCAGATGAACTATGGCCAGAGGTTCGTGACATTGTACAGGAGACAGGCATCAAGACCATCCCCAAGAAAAAAAAATTCAAGAAAGCAAAATGGCTGTCTGAGGAGGCCTTACAAATAGCTGTGAAAAGAAGGGAAGTGAAAAGCAAAGGAGAAAAGGAAAGATATACCCATTTGAATGCAGAGTTACAAAGAATAGCAAGGAGAGATAAGAAAGCCTTCCTCAATGATCAATGCAAAGAAATAGGAGAAAACAATAGATTAGGAAAGACTAGAGATCTTGTCAAGAAAATTAGAGATACCAAGGGAACATTTCATGCAAAGATGGGCTCAATAAAGGACAGAAATGGTATGGAACTAACAGAAGCTGAAGATATTAAGAAGAGGTGGCAACAATACACAGAACTATACAAAAAGGCTCTTCATGACCCAGATAATCACAATGGTGTGATTACTCACTGAGAGCCAGACATCCTGGAATGTGAAGTCGAGTGGGCTTTAGGAAGTATCACTATGAACAAAGCTAGTGGAGGTGATGGAATTCTAGCTGAGCTAATTCAAATCCTAAAAGATGATGCTGTGAAAATGCTACACTCTATATGCCAGCAAATTTGGAAAACTCAGCAGTGGCCACAGGACTGGAAAAGGTCAGTTTTCATTCCAATTCCAAAGAAAAGCAATGCCAAAGAATGCTCAAACTACCGCACAATTGCACTCATCTCACATGCTAGTAAAGTAATGCTCAAAATTCTCCAAGCCAGGCTTAAGCAATATGTGAATGGTGAACTTCCAGATGTTCAAGCTGGTTTTAGAAAAGGCAGAGGAACCAGAGATCAAACATCCTCTGGATCATCGAAAAAGCAAGAGAGTTCCAGAAAAACATCTATTTCTGCTTGATTGACTATGCCAAAGCCTTTGACTGTGTGGATCCCAATAAACTGTGGAAAATTCTGAAAGAGATGGGAATACCAGACCACCTGACCTGCCTCTTGAGAAACCTATATGCAGGTCAGGAAGCAACAGTTAGAACTGGACATGAAACAACAGACTGGTTCCAAATTGGGAAAGGAGTATGTCAAGGCTGTATATTGTCACCCTGCTTATTTAACTTATATGCAGAGTACATCATGAGAAACGCTGGACTGGAAGAAACACAAGCTGGAATCAAGATTGCCGGGAGAAATATCAATAACCTCAGATATGCAGATGACACCACCCTTATGGCAGAAAGTGAAGAGGAACTCAAAAGCCTCTTGATGAAAATGAAAGTGGAGAATGAAAAAGTTGGCTTAAAGCTCAACATTCAGAAAACGAAGATCGTGGCATCCGGTCCCATCACTTCATGGGAAATAGATAGGGAAACAGTGGAAACAGTGTCAGACTTTATTTTTCTGGACTCCAAAATCACTACAGATGGTGACTGCAGCCATGAAATTAAAAGATGCTACTCCTTGGAAGGAAAGTTATGCCCAACCTAGACAGCATATTCAAGAGCATAGACATTACTTTGCCAACAAAGGTCCATCTAGTTAAGGCTATGGTTTTTCCAGTGGTTATGTATCGATGTGAGATTTGGACTATAAAGGAAGCTGAGCACCGAAGAATTGATGCTTTTGAACTGTGGTGTTGGAGAAGACTCTTGATAGTCGGTTGGACTGCAAGGAGATCCAACCAGTCCATTCTAAAGGAAATCAATCCTGGGTATTCATTGGAAGGACTAATGTTGAAGCTGAAACTCCAATACTTTTGCCACCTGATGCGAAGAGCTGACTCATTTGAAAAGACCCTGATGTTGGGAAGGGTTGAGGGCAGGAGGAGAAGGGGACGACAGAGGGTTTGGTGGTTAGATGGCATCACCGACTCAACAGACATGAGTCTGAGTCAACTCCTGGGGTTGTTGATGGACAGGGAGGCCTGGCGTGCTGCAGTTCATGGGGTTGCAAAAAGTTGGACATGATTGAGTGACTGAACTGAACTCAACTGAACTGAGGGAGAAAGCATTTTTGTATATATTGACATGCCTTAAATGTTTGACTATTTAAGATCCATTCCAGCCTGAGAACATTTGGGAGAGATAATGCTTAAATTCAAATGCTACAATTTTAAAGCAAGATGAAAGAGAGAAATGAATATATTAGAATAATACAGACACAATTTTAAAGGCCTGGAACTATTAGGAAAATTAGGTAATATGATTCTGCCATTCCAATGTGTGGATTTAGAGGAGGTAGACAGACAATAGATTCCTTGGAAAAGGAAGAAGAAGCTCATAGTGTTTAGATCTAGTGCATGCTCCAGATAGCGCTAGTGGTAAAGAATCTGCCTGCCAGTGCAAGAGATGTAAGAGACTCAGGTTCGATCCTCGGGCATTGAAGATCCCCTGGAGGAAGGCATGGCAACACTTCAGTATTCTTGCCTAGCGAATCCCCATAGACAGAGGAGCCTAGCAGGCTGCAGTCTATAGGGTCTCAAAGAGTTGGACATGACTGAAGTGACTTAGCATGCACTTATGCACTAGCTCGATATACTTATGTTAAAGGGCTTCCCTGATGGCTCAGTTGGTAAAAAAAAACTGTCTGCAATGCAGGAGACCCAGGTTTGATCCCTGAGTCAGGAAGATCCCCTGGAGAAGGAAATGGCAACCACTCCAGTATTGCCTAGGGAATCCTAAGGACAGAGGAAACTGGTGGCCTATAGTCCATGGAGTTACAAAAGAGTTGGACACGACTTAGCAACTAAAGCAAACCAAACAGCTACTAGAAACATCCAGGGCTTTTAAAATATTTGTGAGAATTATTTTCATGAGGTCTTCAGAGCTCATTTGGTTGAGAGCAGTAATTTGTGGGACGCCCAGTTGGAGAACTAGGACTGCATTCTCTTTCAGAGTTGGGTTTGGCACTAGAAAGTTAAAAGGCTAAAGTCTTAGAAAAAAAGCAGGGGACCATTTTTCCTTTTACAAGGCTAGCTTAGGTCAGAGGCTCTGTGGGAGAAAGATTTGAGCATACAACCTTATGTCTTTAATTATTCTAAGCCTTTTCAAAAGCTTTTTTATTTTTATTTATTTATGGATGCTCTGTGCTGGCACATGGGATCTTACTTCCTGGAACAGGGTTGGAACCTGCACCCCCTGCAGTAGAATGCACAGTCTTTAACCAGGGAAATCCTGAAACTATTTAGATTTTATTCTCTCATCACATTACTTTCAGTTGCATAATAGTACTTTCACCCATTTTATAGATGTTGAACAGGTCTCAAGGTGCTAAAGATTCTGCTGAGATCTGAGTGAGGTAGTAATAAAACTGGGTCTTAAACTTGGACCCTCTTCCAACAAGATCCTGTAGTTTCTTCTTTTTTGAAGGATATATTTGCTGGTCATTTTTTAGTGGTAGATTATATATTGCAGTCTTTCAAACAGGATGTTTACTTACCAAAAAAAGCCACGTTGCTGAATATTAAAACTGCTAACTTGGATATGTGGTGTGGCAGATGCTCTAAAATGATGATTATCATGACTGCAATCCTTAGTCAAAAGTGAAACTTTATGAATGGCAAGGCTGCAGTCATCCATATTTAAAAATAGAATTAGTAAAACAATATCTATATAGAAAGAAGTCTCATGGTCCACTGCTTGTAAGGAGAATTCTTGGACTTTATTACTGGACCAGACTCTATCTTGATATAAGACCTTTAACTTCACACTTGACTGACTTGTACCTCTGTCAATCCAGATGGAAAAATGGGGAAAAAGCCAGAAATCACTGAAAACCAGATGCTGCATCTGAGCTGTGATTTCCTAAGTAAATGAATTACAAAACATTGCAGAAAAAAAGTATGCTTTTGAAATATCTTGGTGAGACTCAGTCTTGTCCCATATTTAAAAAATTAAATTTAAATTAAAACACACACACACACACACATATATATATATATATATATATATATATATGTATATATGAGAGAGGTTATAAATCTTATATGGCAATAATTTGAACACAATGGCATTGCAACTCAGAAATGAAGTGATTTTTTCATTGTTCATGAGCTCCTTAGTGAGACAAGTGTTTAACGTTTGCTTTTGGGGAGAAGGGTTAATCTGTACTGCCAGAAATTGCCTTTGTGGAGATATTTAGCATGTGCTAACATATATAGAGGGCTTCCCTGGTGGCTCAGAAGGTAAAGAATCCTCCTGCAATGAGGGATTCTTGGGTTTGATCCCTGAGTTGGGAAGATTCCCTGGAGGAGGGCATGGCAACCCACTCCAGTATTCTTGCTTAGAGAATTCCCATGGATAGAGGAGCCTGGCGGGCTACAGTCTATGAGGTTGCAAAGAGTTGGACATGACTGAGCAACTAAGTACAAATGTATATAGAAAATAATAATTAAGGTAATAATAAAACAATAATTAAGGTATTTAACATGAATTAATCATTAAGAAGTGTATTTCCTAATAAGGAAAAAATGAGCCAATCATGTTCAGAAGAAAAAGGAAACCTATTATTTCCAACAATAGAACTTTAAGAGAATTTTGCACTTTCAGGTCACACAGAGGATAAGGACAAATACAACTCCAGAGTAGAAAAGTCTGTCATCAACGTGTGACCTTAAAATCCAGCTGCTCTTATCATTCTCATAAGTACAATGTGAACACTGGAATATCTAGTAGATGCAATTAGAAGAAAATTGTTGGATGCCATGGAAATTCAATCCACTTGTGTTCCAGGCCTAGAAGTGTGCTGACCGTGAAAGGCCAGATTGGACAAAAATAGTAATACCACCTACAGTTTGAATTACATGATGCCAACCAGAGATTCTGTGAGGAAAAAAGCAGGAGAAAATTTTGTCCTCAGGGCAGCCACATTTGGCTGAGTTCCAGTGGGAACTGATGTGGAAATGGGAAGCTGATAAGGGCTCAGGAATATTTTCAGAGTTCCTGAGAGATCGTAATATACTAGTTTATAGTAACATGCTATAGAAATTCTAAAATCACAAAACACAATTCTTTTTGACTTGTATTCTCTTTTTGTGTGAACTAATCTCCTTCAAGACACAGTTCTCCCTGCATCTACCCTGTCTGATATCTAAGTTATACTCTTCAAGTTAAATTTTGAAAATGAAAATCTGATATGTCATTCCCCTGCTTGCCATAGGGTAAGTTGAACTCTATTACCATGGCTTCTGAAGCCTGGTCTGGTCTCCTCTTACCTTCTCCATTCTCATCTATGACTAGACTGTCCCAGCTGCTTCCTCTTACCTTTCAACCACTCTGAGTTCCCCATCCATCTTCCTCAATTTCCCTCAGCCTCTTTCCTTCACTGGGCAGCACTTTATTCTCTGCTCTTGCACAGCACAAGGTGAAGGCTTCTTCTAGCCTCTTGAAAAGGGCCAATCTCTTTTCACAAAATCTCTTACAACACTTGGAAGTACTTGTCATAGATGTAAACTGAAATTCATTTGCCTGATTTAAGTAATAGATTTAGATTTAAGCCTCCTCTAGATTCTGTTTCTTTGAGAGTTTTGTCTTTGCTACCTACTCAGTGTTAGTCAAAAAATGCATGAATGAATACAACCATATGTAATATGATATACTTGAATAAAATGCAAATAGGTAATAGAACTGTAATTATGCAAGTCAGTCAATAAACATGATTTGGGGAGAATCTCTTTCTGAATAATTCTATTTTCCAGTTGATATATGGTTAATTACCTAGCACAAAGGAGGAAGCTAAATTGTTTGCTTATCAGTCAAAATCTATAGGCAGTGTTAGAGCACTGCTTTAGAAAACCCCTTTCTCCCTTCAAGTGCTTTATGTATGTGTAGTGATAAGATTGCAGCCCATTTTCATCTTCTTTCCAGACTGTGTTATATAGTAAAAATAGAAAATGCTTCATGCTTGCTGTTATGTCTTGTGGGAATTGTATTACATCTAAAACATACATGACAGTTCAGACACCAACTGTGCAAGACATATAATATACCTTCTCTGAATGGAAGATGTTGTTTGTTGCTTGAATGTATATATATCCCTCCATTCTTAGTAGTGTAGTCCCTCGGCTGTGTTCGACTCTTTGAGACCCCACAGACTGTAGCCCACCAGGCTCCTCTGTCTACAGAATTCTTTAGGCAAGAATACTGGAGTGGATTGCCATTTCCTTCCCCAGCGGATCTTCCCGAACCAGGGATTGAACCTGGGTCTCCCACATTGCTGGCAAATTCTTCACTGTCTGAGCCACAGGCTAAATGAAATGTGGGGTCCCTTGGTTACAGAGAGCAGATGACACTGACTTTCTCCCTGTGCCTTGCCTTACTTTCAAAGCAAAAATGTCACCAGTGGTAACCAGAGTCCTGACCTCCTTGGAAAGCTAGAAGTTATTTAGAAGGCTCTTTTACCTCAGCTTATGTGATCCTAAACCCTTGTAGCCAACCTAGTCTGAAGAATGAATGGATACTAAACTTACCTAATAATTATTTTTCTCCTGCCTTTTATAAAGGAGTGTATCTGTTGAGAAAACTCTTGGGATCCTGACAGCCATAATGAAATTCATTTTCAAAGGATGCACTGCCCTTCTTACCCAAGAACTTCTCTCTTCAATGGTCTTTATCAAAGAACCCATCAGCCAGCTGTCCTGTTCCAAGAATTCTTCCTTGTCAATAAGCCTGTCCTTTGCTTTATGTATGATCTTTACATAAGTGAGTCTCCTAGACAAATCCTTAGGTCTTGCATGTGTTCCTGCTCCATTAAATTCTAAGTGTGTACCTCACAATGGTGGTTAATGGAGAGAGGAGCATGGTGTGGTAATAAGACCACATTTCTGAGTTGACCATCAGAAATCCTGGGTTCCAGTTCTGGCTGTGGGAAATTCACTGGATAAAGGACTTATTTTGGTTCCTGACACACAGTAAGAGATGAATTATCATCAGCTAACATAAGTATCACATTATTGGTCTATAAAATCGCCAACTTTGTTTCAATGACTAAAATGCTGTGCTGTTCCATTGCTAAGTCGTGTCAGACTCTTTTGCAACCCCATGGACTGTAGCACACCCTGTGGAGAGTAAGTGAATTGTGCCAGCTACTGACAGCTAGAGAATTTGTAGATTACTATCACATGGAAAACAGAAGGGAACATCCTTCAGTCAGTTCAAGGTGACTTTTAAAATCAGTGAAATGAATAAGAGAAAATTATTTTGCCCATTCTGCTGCTGCTAAGTCACTTTAGTCATGTCCGACTCTGTGCGACCCCATAGACGGCAGCCCACCAGACTCCTCTGTCCCTGGGATTCTCTAGGCAAGAATACTGGAATGGGTTGCCATTTTGCCCATAGACAAATTAAATTAGGTGACATAATTTAATCTGGGGTTAAGTATCAGCATAAGAGAGCTATAAACAAATTTAGTAACTATATATAGTTACTAGTTGTATACAACCTGTGCATCTTCTGTCACAGGTTTTTATAGCCACAGTGACCAGGCATTTGTATTCCTTATGTTTGGGTCTTCAACACTGGGGCTGCAGACTGGTACCTTCTGTCAGATCAGTGGCAGCATTAGATTAGAAACAAAGTGCATAATAAATGTAATGCACTTGAACCATCCCCCCTCCGCAATCCCAGTTCATAGAAAAATTGTCTTTCATGAAATCAGTGCCTGAGCGCTAAGTCGCTTTAGTCGTGTCTGACTCTGCGACCAAATTTACTATAGTCCACCAGGCTCCTCTGTCCATGTGATCCTCCAGACAAGAATACTAGCATTGCCATGCCCTCTCCAGGAGATCTTCCCAACCCAGGGATTGAACCTGCATCTCCTGTGGCTCCTGCATTGCAGGTGGATTCTTTACCCCTGAGCCACAGGGGAAGCCCCCCATGAAATCAGTCCCTGGTGCCAAAAAGGCTGGGGGTAGCTTCCTTATGAGACAGCCTAGTCCCCTTGCATGTTCCAGGCACCCTGGTCATCTTTAAATTACTCAAAGGTATAGATCCCCTTTTATGCCTTTCCGCAAACAAATCTCCCCTGCCAGGAAAGTCTCTCTTCTACTCACAATCATTCTCCCTACCTAATTAAACCCTACTTAATCTTTCAAATCTCAGCAAAAAATGTCACTTTCCCTAGAAAGCCTTCTCAAATGACCTCAGACAAAATCAGGTCCTCTCCCTCTGGGTTTACAGCTCCATATAATTTTCCTTCACAGCAATTACTTTAAAATGGACACCTGATGACCATTTTATCACAGTCTATTTTCTACTCCTCTGGGTAAGACAGAGAGTTCCATTAAGGCAGGGCCCCTATTTGTCACACTCATCTGTTCATCCAAGGATGCCTACCACACAGGGCTGGTGGATAAATTGTACTGCATATGTATGTGCTGGGTGAATGAGTTTCAGAATTCAAGCTAATAATATTTGAGTAACTTAATATACGGTCCCATCACTTCATGGCAAATAAATAGGGAAACAGTGGCAGACTTTATTTTTTTGGGCTCCAAAATCACTGCGGATGGTGACTGCAGCCATGAAATGAAAAGACACTTGCTCCTTGGAAGAAAACCTATGACCAACCTAGACAGCGTATTAAAAAGCAGAGACATTACTTTGCCAACAAAGGTCTGTCTAGTCAAAGCTATGGTTTTTCCAGTAGTCATGTATGGATGTGCAAGTTAGACTATAAAGAAAGCTAAGCACTGACGAATTGATGCTTTTGAACTGTGGTGTTGGAAAAGACTCTTGACAGTCCCTTGGACTGCAAGGAGATCCAACCAGTCCATCCTAAAAGAGATCAGTCCTGGGTGTTCATTGGAAGGACTGGCGTTGAAGCTGAAACTCCAATACTTTGGCCACCTGATGTGAAGAGCTGACTCATTAGAAAACCCCCTGATGCTGGGAAAGATTGAAGGCAGGAGGAGAAGGGGATGACAGAGGATAAGATGGTTGGATGGCATCACCAACTCAGTGGACATGAGTTTAAGTAAGCTCCGGGGTTTGGTGATAGACAGGGAGGCCTGGCGTGCTACAGTCCGTGGGGTAACATCAGCGACTGAACTGAACTGAACTTAATACACTAGTGTTTTTGTATAACTACACACTGTCACATAGTACTTTCATATTTCAATTCTCAAATTGAAGAACAGCTAAGTGAAGTCAGAGGCCACAACCATTCCATAAACCAAATAGGGATGCTCTAGAAGTTCAGCAGGGCTTCCCAGGTGGTGCTAGCAGTAAAGAACCCAACCTGCCAATACAGGTAGACCTAAGAGAATTGATGCTTTTGAACTCTGGTGTTGGAGAAGACTCTTGAGATTCCCTTGGACTGCAAGGAGATCCAACCAGTCCATTCTGAAGGAGATCAGCCCTGGGATTTCTTTGGAAGGAATGATGCTAAAGCTGAAACTGCAGCACTTTGGCCACCTCATGTGAAGAGTTGACTCATTGGAAGAGACTCTGATGCTGGGAGGGATTGGGGGCAGGAGGAGAAGGGGACTACAGAGGATGAGATGGCTGGATGGTATCACTGACTCGATGGACGTGAGTGTGGGTGAATTCTGGGAGTTGGTGATGGACAGGGAGGCCTGGTGTGCTGCGATTCATGGGGTCGCAAAGAGTCGGACACGACTGAGCGACTGAACTGAACTGAACTGAAGAGACATCGGTTTGATCCCTGGGTGGGAAAGATCCCCTGGAGGAGGGCACGGCAATCCACTCCAGTATTTTTGCCTAGAGAATCCCATGGGCAGAGGAGACTGGTGGTCTACAGTCCATGGGGTCTCACAGAATCTGGCATGACTAAAATGACTTTGCATGCACTCATGTACAGGAATTCAGCAATGGGTTTCCATACAATGTGTATTAGTGGTAACTTGCATTGGCTTTTATGTAATTCAAAACTCTTGTGTTTTGAATATCTATGAAATATCAAAAAAATGGATTTTAGGATCATAACTGAGGAGCTCACAGAGGGATTTGCTGACTTTGTCTGATGAAACAACAATGTATAGGGCAGAGGTGAGAGGACACTCCGATCCCCCCAAGTCATTTCATATTGCTGACTTAGGCAGCCCCCAGCAGACAGAAGCCTGCTTGTCAGAGCCTGACTGCTGTGGCCCAAACCAGGATTGGGGTAGAGCTCACAAAACAGGCCTTTGACTGGAGAAATGCATGGGAAGGCAGTTCAGAGAAGAGAGCCCCCAAAACTTCCTGAGGAAACAAAATCTAAGAGCCAGGAGGCAGGATCTGTCATAAACTAGAAAGAGGAGGTTCAAGTATCTCGAACCAGGGTGCCAGAGGCGATAGAAATGAGAAAATAAGGGGTCTAAATAGACAGTGTGGAAAGGGCAGGCACAAGTAGGTTTTGGAGTTTGTAAATTTAAAATGTTGATTTCATTTGTTTCCTTGGGTCATATCTGTTGGATTTGCCTAGCTCCTGACCTGTCACACACTTGTGCAAAGCATGGGCTCAGAGGATCCTAGTCTTGTCATGTCCTAGAGCCCATTTTCTGAGTTATATGTGATGGCCACTGAAAAAAGAGAAGTTGAATAACACAGATAATTCCTAATTTCTGCATGATTTACCAGATCCTATCTCACAGGTATAAACCTTGCTTAGAATCTCAGATCCTATCTCACAGGTATAAACCTTGCTTAGAATCTCAGATTGGATTTATTATCTAGTGCTCTTTGAAAAAGAAGTTATATAAAGTCACTCCAAACAGGTTTTAAATTTTATAGTGAATAGGGAAGTAGATCAATTGTCATAGAATCAGAATCTTAGTAACTGATGTGAAGTTAATGTTCCTTTAATAAACATTAGGTAGTGAAATACATACTGTTACGTAACAGGTCCAATATAACAGTCTCCTCTTGAATCTATCTGAAACATCAACATTTATCATAAATGATAAATTTGTGCTTCATTCTCATTAACAGTTTCTCTGGGACTGCACTGGGATCTTTGCTATGACCAATGCTAAATGTGAGAGAAGCAGCCCAGTAAAAGATTACTTCTTCTGTATCGTGCAGAATGCTCCGGAAGAGTTATGGGAATGAGCACAGTGCCTCTTAGATGAAGGGAGGATTAAGGGATTTCTTAAAAGAAGGAGCCTCTCACATACTGAATCCTGTACTTTCGAAACGTGTGATGCCAGGGGCAGAAAAGGAAGGGTGTTGCTTTTGATGAAGCAATATCCTCTCTAATAAACATCAATTCTGTGCATGTAAAATAATAAAACAGTAGGAATCATACCTGTTTCTAAGAATTAAAGCTGTTCCTGCAAAGCTAAACACAAAATACAAAACTAATGCCTATTGTGGAGGAAAAAGGTTTCTTCTGCCTACTTATCAACTATATATCATCTATCCAATCAAGCATTCTCTCTCTCTCTAGTCATTTATGTCTAGCTATCTTTCAAACAGGCTTTCCAGGTGGCTCAGTAGTAAAGAATCCACCTGCCAAGCAGAAGACTCAGGTTCGATCCCTGGGTCAGGAGGATCCCCTGGAAAAGGGGATGGCAACCCACTCCAGTATTCTTGCCTGGGAAATCCCATGGACAGAGGAGCCTGGAGAGCTACAGTCCATGAGGTTGCAAGAGTCAGACATGACTTAGATACTAAGCAAAAATATCTTTCAGACAAATCTCTATTGAACATCACCGTTCCAAGGATTAATTTCCATGTTTGTGAATATGGCATTTCTACTTTCCTTTGTACCTTTTCCTGTGAACACAGAGCATGGTACATAGCAGGTGTTTGGTAAGTGTTGTTTGTAATAATTTAATTTGTTTTCTTGAACTGAAATTATTTTCTTTCTCAAATGACCCCTCAACACTAGTCAGACTCCTTACTACTTCATCAATCACTACCATACCATGCCCTTACATTCTCTCCCAAACAAAACATCGTGATGATGATAATGGTTGTGATAATGATGATGACAATGGCAATGTCACAATACCCTTTCCTCTTGATCTGATTTGTAAGGGAAGTACAGTTAGTGAGAAAGTATTCATGACACAGGATCTCTGAAAGATTCTTTCCCACTAATACAAAGCTTCTGCTGTATTGCTTTGCATAACTTTACCACCTCTTAGAAGTTACACTGAGATCTGTCACTGTGGGCCATGTTGAAGGCTCTGTAGGAAAGGGAACTATTTCAATAGGCTCCACTCAAAGTGACATTTTTCTCTTGAACATCGCTGCTGTGGTAGTGACCTTGGCAAAAAAAAAGAGAATTATTTTCTTTTGTGTTCTTTTTAATGAGGTGTAGGTGGAATAACTTATGGAGACTAGAACACAGGAATTAAGATCTTTTTCCTCTCGATCAATCTTTGTAGTCAGAGAAGGTAGATATTTGGTGAATGAGAAATTTAAGAAGTTCTCACTAATAATTTATTTGATATGAGATTGATACTTATATTGTCCCTGCTCTTACCCTACATCTAAGCACAAAAACTTGCTCAAATTATTTTTAAGTGGACAGGAAATTAAAAAAGAATTATGTAGTAATGGATTGCAAAATGTATGATGAAGCATTGTGAAAGAAGCTCTGAAGACAAGTGATTATTTATGCATGTGTGTGTGTGTGTGTTGCTTAGTCATGTTGGACTCTTTGTGACCCCCATGGACTGTAGCCTGCCAAAATCCTCTATCCCTGGAATTTTCCCAGCATAAATACTGGAGTAGGTTGCCATTTCCTCCTCCAAGGGATTTTCCCCACCTAGATATTGAACCAGCATCTCCTGCATTGCCAGGAGGATTCTTTACTACTGAGCCACCTGGAATCCGTGGTTATTTACACTTGACTATAAATACTGATCTTCTAAAAATTCAAGTATCCACTGATCCTCAAGAAGGAAATAATTACTTTTATTTGGAATTAACATGACTAACTTTGCTTGGAAAATTCTATTCCCTAGATTTTTCAAGAAGCACAAGTTGTAAGCTTCTATAAATTAGGCCTTCTGAGATTTTTAGGGTCTTTATAAAAAAGATTTTTGTGTTGAAACCATTAAATTTGTTTCTTAAAGCTGGGAGTTTTAATGTACTTTATGTTAGAATACTTAAAAAAACAACACGAAAGCTCTCTCCTTTCAATTTTTCTTTACTCCTTTCTGTAGATGTCACTGTAGTATAGGAAAAAGAAATAGCACTTTTCTTCTGAAAATATATGAATTCTATATGCAAATAAAAGAAAGTAGTGATTTGATTTATTATGCTAGGGTTGTCATATCAACAATAAGGTTTCCAAGCAACTAGCAGAATAAATTATTTTATGGATGTATTTGCTTAGCCTCATAAAATGGACCAAATGGAAGATACTTTTTTTCCACCTGTGATTATGTGGTAATTAAAAAATGTCATTATAAAGAAATTATGCATTAAATTCACATTATTAAGGAGAGTTCAAAATGAATCATGTGAATGCAATCAATGCCAAAAGACTTAATGAAGATTTGCTGCTTACAAGGAAGCATTGTTGGCTTATCTTTATCTATTTTCAATAATTGGTTTCTAGTGTCTGTAACCATGATTTGTATAAAGTTGTTCTGAATTTACTCTTCAAAGAGTCTAACACATGCAGCCTTGACTCATTCAGTGTGCCCTTTAAATACCCCTTAGAATGACCTGCTCACAGAACCCTGAGCTCCTTCTACTAGACAGAGTTAGAATCCTGTACATATGCAAACAGCCTGTGTCAGTTCTTTGAAAGACTTCCAAAAAGTTACTTGAACATACTAGAAAATGAACCCATCACTCTGGGGAATGTTAGAAACTTGTTAGACATTCACGATCTGTATTCCCCAAACATCCTTGTGTAGTTTAAACATTTTCATTGCTATTTTTGAGTTTGCTTAGGGATCAACTTGAAAAAAGCTTGGCCTCTATGTGATAGATCTGGTCTTCCTCCAACCTCTTAACTTTTATTAAAATTTTATCCAAAATTTTTGATTTGTTCAAATTGCTGATGTTATTGGGCTTGCCAGCCGGCACTAGTGGTAAAAAATCTGCCTGCCAATGCAGGTGATGCCAGAGATGCAGGTTTGATCCCTGGGTCAGGAATATTCCTTGGAGGAGGAAATGTCAACCCACTCCAGTGTTCTTCCCTGGAGAATCCCAAAGACAAAGGAGCCTGGTGGGCTACAGTCTATGGGGTCTCAAATGAGTCATATATGACTGAGCATGCCTACACACACACCACCCATGGGAAAACAAACAAAAAAGACATATCAAACTTCTCAGCTTAGGCAAGGGAAGCAAAAATCTGCCATGCTATCTGTCCCAGGATATGGTATTTTATATTTGTATCCACCTCCTGCAGATGCCTACTCCTTGGAAGGAAAGTTATGACTAACCTAGATAGCATATTGAAAAGCAGAGATATTACTTTGCCGACAAAGGTCTGTCTAGTCAAGGCTATGGTTTTTCCAGTGGTCATGTATGGATGTGAGAGTTGGACTGTGAAGAAAGCTGAGTGCAAAGAATTGATGCTTTTGAACTGTGGTGTTGGAGAAGATTCTTGGGAGTCCCTTGCACTGCGAGGAGATCCGACCAGTCCATTCTGAAGGAGATCAGCCCTGGGATTTCTTTGGAAGGAATGATGCTAAAGCTGAAACTCCAGTACTTTGGCCACCTCATGCGAAGAGTTGACTCATTGGAAAAGACTCTGATGCTGGGAGGGACTGGGGGCAGGAAGAGAAGGGGAGGACAGAGGATGAGATGGTTGGATGGCATCACCGACTCAATGGACATGAGTTTGAGTGAACTCCGGGAGTTGGTGATGGACAGGGAGGCCTGGTGTGCTGCGATTCATGGGGTCACAAAGAGTCGGACACGACTGAGCGACTGAACTGAACAGCAGATGCATTTGTTGATAGAGAAAATTATTACTTCTCATAGAAAGCACACCATATCCTTTGATTTACCAAGAATGGGTTTCCTTTCCCTTTGTTTGGATTCCTTGGGAAATATTATTCTTTTAAAACCTCATATATAGCCAAAGAATTGGGAGGGAAAAGAAAAAACTTATACTGAAAAATTACTAAGTAAACCACAGCATTCAACTGGACTTTTTTATTTGAAACGTTTAAGGAAAATATAGCTCTAATTCAGATGCATCTACTCCATTATTACCCACATCTTTCATACTCTTATAGACATTTCAGAGACTCAGCAAGTGGAAGGAAAATATTTCTCCCTTCAAATGACATTGTCCTAATATTATTAAGCTTGCAACGCGGTTGCCAAGTAGTGCTGCTTCAGTCCAACTTTAGACTACGGGTGTTTTCTTCCTTTTTATTTTGCTGTACTCAAGACACCATTGCTTCAGAAGAAAGGAAAATCAATTTTGAGATTCAAGACAGTGTTACATATACCCAGACATTACAATAAACAGCCTTCTGTACTGTGCTTGTTTTCTTGTTACCTGTCAATGCTCTGCTTCACTGCATCTGTATCTTATTTTCAATAGCATGCTCTTAGGCAAATTTTCCCTATTATCTTTCTGGAGAAGTCAATCTATGTTCATCTTCTCCTGTCACAAAAAACAAACGCACAAATTTTCAAAGAAACTTACTCAGTCTAGTCCTTTTTTTCCCTTTACTTTTTCTATAGAATTTTTGTTTGTAAAACCATGCCTTTGATTTCTTAATTGAACTCACAAGTGGCTGCATGTGCTTTCCCAGAAACAGACAACCTGGGGCTATAATTATTTCTGTGAAATAGGTGAGAGATTGTAAAGTGCAGAGGGAAAGTTTCCCTCTTTTTCTTTTTTTTTCTGGTACGATTTCCTTCGAGTCTTGGGGAAAAGCCATCATGATCAATGCTTGTCAAACTTGAGTGTAAGGAACAGTCACCTGGGGACCTTATTACAAGGTAAGCTCTGGTTCTGAGAGTCTCCGGAGGGTGGGGGCCTGAGTGTCTCTGCTTCTAAACAGCTTCCGGGTAATGACCACGGTGCCGATTTACAGAGTGCACGTCGTGTAGCTGCATTCTGGAACACTCCTGTCCTTCAGGTGAAGAAGCTGAAGCCTAACAGCTGAACAGATGTACCAAATGTCATTTCTTGGTCTGTTACTTGATCTGCTTAGAATTTTAGTGTTCCCAAACAAAAAAAGATGTATTTTCCTATGCAGGTTGCCTGAGGAAATGGATGCCAACTTGCCTGTCCTGGGAACCCTTTCTTTTTCCCTTCTCTGTATCTGTGGTTTAGGATTCTTTCCTCAGCATGAATGTTTCCATGTTTAGTCATCAATAGAATTAACATAGAAGAAAATCGAATTATAATATATTTGGAAATCAGTGCTATCATTTCTTTTAATCTGAGAGACAGAGGTTTGGGAAAAATAAACAAATTTATCTTCAGGTAATCAAGAACCACTTGATAGCAAAGGCAGAAATATTTTAACACTAAGACTTTATCATTATGTTTTAGTATAAGATTTTTTATTTTTAATATGAGCTTTCCAATAGTAAAATAAGTGCAATAAAATAGTTGAAATAAAACACTGATGGTGAAGCAATTAATTTTCTTTGATGATTCATTATTTTATCAAGGAAAAAACAGTAATTTAAAGGCATGGATATTGCTCTGGGTGTCAATTAAAAGAAACCTTGCCTTTTTGAAAAAATAAACTGAACTGAAAAGAATCTGCTTTTGACCCCTCCTTCCATCTCTAATATTTTCTGCTCTGATTACTTAGGCAAAGCTTTTTTATTCTTATGTTCTTCAATGAGTACCCCCTTTAGAATGTTATGGTTGGTCAATAGGACAGTTTTTTCAGATGAAGTGAAAATTCCCATTTTGGCTCTGTTTCATTGGTTACATTGGAACTTTGCACCCAGGGAAATTGGTAGTCTGCATATGTCCATTTATCAGTTATTAACATACAATTGCAGTTCTAAAAATGGAAAATAATAAGATATTACCATTGCCAAGGTAAATAATTTGTCATAGTGAATAAAAATTCATGCACCTAGATCCTGTGGGACCGTGAGCAAAGATGGAAGAAAAAGAGGATTTTGGTCAGTGGAAACCAAGACCTAAAGGTAAATACTATGAATGGAGTGCAATTCAAAGTTGAGTTGACAGCCTAGCAACAGTGCTAAAGCAGGGAAGTAGGGAACAGAATAACAGAGAAAACTCAAAAATAGGGCCTGTTTGAGCCTCCAACAGATTATGTTGAAACCTGCTTATTTAGCATTACAAATGAATGGCTTCCCAAGGTGGAGCTCAGGTCTTGACTTGAATATCAACTAGATCAGAAAGTGTCCCCTAACTGTATAAAAATTGTGTGTATATGTTTGGTTTGCCTTGGAGAAATCTATAATTTTCAATAGATCCTTAAAGGGACTCATGACTATCAGAAATGAAGTTTTAAAGCTTTATAGTAAAATACATTAACTCACAGCACGTGGTGAAGAAACTCTCCTTGGCCTCAGATGCATTTAAACTCCATGTTTTATATTATTCATCTATGCAAAGAATGCAGAAAGACATATCTTCTTTTACAAAGGTAAGTTTTACTTTGTGTCTGAGGCCATGGGCCTTTTCTATTTAACTTAAGATAAGCCAGGTCAACTTTTAAGAAACTTTATTTAAAAATGTTTTCTGCAGAAACTGTGGAAGTGTGAATTTTAGAAATGTAGAGACAATTAATTACTATTATGACCAAGTTCTATGAATATGAGACATTTTACTTGTTGTCCTTGTAAATTTACTGCAGTCAAGAAGGAAAGCTTTTTTTAATTCATATACAGTATTAACATAGAAAAATTAAAGCAGAGTAAAATATGATATTGAATAGTCTTTCCTAATTATAATTAATTATCTTGATTTACTTGAATAATTTAATTGCAAAAATATAGAGCTCTTTCTCAATCGTAATAGTTCTTTTTCTGGACAATCTGCTCCATGGTTTCTGTTTCTTTTTGCCTGGTTCAACCCAGTACAGTCCATTTTTAGACAATAGACAAAGAAAAAGTGCCCATCTGGCCTAAGAAATCCTTTTGTACACTGGTGAATAAATGTCAACATGAAATATATTTACTCTTTCTGAAAAATGTCAATGCACGTTATGTTGATTATCTTTACGTTTGATTGGATGTTTTTTGTAGACTCAGGTCATGGTTGCTGTGTGGAGTGTTTGCCTACTGATAAAACATGATTTTTGGTGCCTATTGTTTCATTGCAGTGGATTTTATAGTAATCATTGACAAATTACATCATGTCTGACAGGACAGATGATCTTCAAGACACTCAAGAGGACACTACTATGTCTTTTTGTAATATCAGAAGTTTTCTACTTGTGGAAGTTGGACAGAAAGAAACAGAAGATTATGGAAAGTCACATATTGAAATCTTTGCACAGAATAATGGAAAGATACAATGACTGCTAGATTACCCAGATTTTATGGATAACAATATTTCTAAGGGATTAAGGAATATGTAACATTTATATTTAAAACATGACTTTGCATTATGTACTCAATTTGTGCTAGATTTTTTCTGTTGAGCCATAGAGATTCAAGGAAATTGATTTTTCTATTTCTCGAAAGCAACAGAACAATGAACAGTTATACATAATCACTTTATCTCTATTCATCCCACCAAAGCATTTAATACTAGTTAGCTTAGAGTCAGTAATCAGAAATATAAGTTTATTCTTGGAAAAATCTAACTACCTATCATTTCTAGGATCATGTTTAGTGTTTGTATTAAATGTTTTTTCTAAGGAGACAAAATAAAATGTCATAGTTAATAACAGCTTTCCTGGAAACACATGCAGTAGTACTAGATACAAAGGTAGAGTATTAGTTTGAAAGATTATCTGCCTGTATGGGGTCAATACAGTGATATCCCTCTGTATGTTTTCATAGATAACAATGGGAGAGACATGTTACAACCACAGAAGTGAAGATACCTTTAGAACATTCCTGCTATGTTTCATCAGATATAACACCAAATTTTATCATTTAAAAGCGAATCCCTATTTAATGGACAAATATGGCCACAGGATCAAGTCTATTTTGATCATTTCACTAAGACATTTCTTTATTTTAGGGGCAGTAAAAATTGAACATCTTTATTTGAACATTTCATCAGGACAATAAAGGGTTTTTGTTTCTCTAGGAATTCTCTGTAGATTAAAATACCACACCAAATTCTGCTTATATAGTAGAGTGCTTCTAATCTGTTGTTGAACACCTCTGAGATCCAAGGTTCTTTTTTTTCTATTTTAAAATAAGAAGATTAAATTCCTTTATTGCCCCAAAGTGCTACAAAACTATAAATGTCAACTGAAAGTAATGGTAATTTTTAGAAATATTACCAAGGAAAAATTTAAAATCAATATTTTTAAAATGCCTATATTCCCTTATAAATTCATTGAAAGATGCAGAAAATAAAACATTAGAGAAATTGTTGTCTTTCCAAAAATATTTTTTTTCTAGGTAGAAAGAATTTTCTATGAGGTAATTGTGATGTTTATTTTAAGTTATTCTAAAATTCTTTTTATGATCTTGACTTATTTAAAAGTCTGATTTAAAATTTTGGTAGGATAGATAATGTCATGGCTGTTTGAACCAGAAGTGTTCCTCGAACATATTCTGTTGTAGCAATAGTTCTGAGAGGAATTCATGTCCTGATATTGCTAGTAGGTTATCAAAGCTCGGAGAGGTTAAGGGACTGCCCATGGTCATTTAAGGGGCTTCCCTGGTGGCTCTGATGGTAAAGATTCTGCCTGCAATGCAGGAGACCTGAGTTCGATCCCTAAGTTGGGAATATCCCCTTGAGAAGGGAATGGCTACCCACTCTAGTACTCTTGCCTGGAGAATCCCATGGAGAGAGGAGTCTGGTAGCCTACAGTCCATGGAGTTGCAAAGAGTCAGACATGACTTAGTAACTAAACTACAACAACATAGTCACTTTAAATGAAGGTGAGGAAAGAGAGAATTTCGGCTGCCTGATTTGATGTTCCACCTGTCAGCCAGACTGTTTCTCATAATGAATAATTTATTCCCATTAAGAAGTAAGAGCAGATAGTTTGTATAAATGTTGAGAAAAGGAACTGAAGAACCCAATAATAACATTCTTAATTCAAATACTTAAGTTACATGTATTTGATAAGAACATGACTGAGCAGCAGCTCTGTTTGGAGAGGAAGGCTATCCTTAACTGACTGGAGAGGAGTGCAACTATAAATGTTGTTACTTTCTGCAACTGAATATGTAGTCCTGGTTTGGTAGTAAACAGTCAATCTTTGAGAAGATGTATGCAAATATTACAGAGACATAACAGTCAGGTACAAAGACTTTAAAATTATGATAGAACTGATATACGCCAAATTGTACACATTTGAATTACGGAATTTAAGATGTTTTGAATTATGTATACCTCATAAAACCATCATGATAATAAGGGTAGTAAACACATTGATCATCACCAAAAGTTTCCCATGCTCCTTTATAATCCTTGCCTCCTCCTGCTCTGTCAACTAGGCAGCTGCTGGTCTGCTCTCTATCATTAAAAAGTAGCTTGCACTTTCTAGAATATCAAATAAATGGAATAATAGAGTATGTGTTCTTTTTTCCCTTTTAAAAATTTAGCATAGTTATATGAGATTCATTTACATTGGAGGTATGGATAGTTCATCACTTTTTATTTTTGAGTAGTATTTCATTGTATGCTGCTAAGTCACTTCAGTCGTGTCCGACTCTGTGTGACCCCATAGACGGCAGCCCACCAGGCTCCCCTGTCCCTGGGATTCTCCCGGCAAGAACACTGGAGTGGGTTGCCATTTCCTTCTCCAATGCATGAAAATGAAAAGTGAAAGTTAAGTCGCTCAGTCGTATCCGACTCTTCGTGATCCCATGGACTGCAGCCTACCAGGCTCCTCTGTCCATGGGATTTTCCAGGCAAGAGTACTGGAGTGGGGTGATTCCATTGTATAGATACACCATAATTTGTTTTTTCATTCATCTATTAATATTAACAGGCATTTAGGTCATTTCCAGTTTGGGATGTTTTACTAATAAAGTTTCTGTAAACATTTGTGTATAAGTCTATGTATGAACATAGGATTGCCTTTCTCTTAGGTAAATAAATACCCTAGAAGAGAGCTAGCTGGGTCATGAAGTTTAATTTTGTTAAGAAAGTGCCAAGCAGTTGTGTCAATGTACATTCTCAGGAGTAACAGTGCATGAGTATTTCATTTGCTTCACAAACTAGCCAGTGTTGTATATATATTTAACTATTTATTTTTGGCTGTGCTGGGTCTAAGCTGTGCAGGCTTTTCTCTAGTTGCAATGGGTAGGGGCTACTCTCTAGTTGTGATGTGCGGTCTTCTCATTGCAGAGGCTCATCTTGCTGGGAAGCACAGGCTCTAAGAGTGGGGGCCCAGTAGTTATAGCTCCTAGCCTCTAGAACACAGCCTCAATAGTTGTGGTGCATGGGCTTAGTTGCTCTGAGGTGTGTGGGATCTTGTCGGATCAGGGATAGAACCAGTGTCTGCTGCATTGGCAGGCAGATTTTTGACCTCTGAGCCAACAGGGAAGCCCATCAGAGTTTTTAATGGAAATATGTAGAGAAATCCATAATAGGTATATAGTGATGTTTCAATATGGTTTTAATTTGCCTTTCCCTAATAACTAATGATTTTGAACATTTTTATATGCATATTTGTCATCAGTATATGATGACTCAGATGGTAAAGAATCTGCCTGCAGTGCTGGAGACCCAGGGCCAGTCCCTGGGTTGGGAAGATCCTCTGGAGAAGGGAATGGCAACCTAGTCCAGTATTCTCACTTGGAGAATCCCATGGACAGAGGAACATCCAACGGGTCACAAAGAGTTGGACATGACTAAGTGACTCACACACACACACACACACACACACACACCTTCTTTGGTGAGTTGTTTAACTTTTTGGGGGTCATTTTTTTTGTTGTTGTTAAATTAGTTTGTCTTTTGTTAGTATTGAGTTCTAAAACTTCTTTATATACTCTAGAAACAAACCAACTTTTAGATATACAGGTTTTGAAAATATTGTTTCCCTTTCTGTGAGAATCAAGAGTCTCTTACTAGTGTCTTTTGAAGAGCAGAAATTTAAAATTTTTTTGGTAGTACTATTTAACAATTATTTTCTTTTAGGTATTGTGTTTGTTGTATCTAACCCAAACTCAGAAGAGTTTTATCTTATATTTTCTTTGGAAGTTATGCAATTTTGTTTCTTATTTTGGATTATGGTCAGTTTTAAGTTAATTTTTTTTAATGTGAGGTGAGAAATGACTCAAAGTAATTTTTTAGCATGTGTAGATACAATTATTCCAGCACCATTTGTTAAAAAGGAAAAAAAGAGATCTGTCCTTCACTGAATTGTCTTTATTGGTCAGAAATTGGTTGATTGCACATGTTCAAGCCTATTTCTAGACACTATTTTTTCCTTTGATATATTGGATGCCAAACATCTATCTAAAGATAGTACTTCTTGATTTTTTATTGGGATTATAATAATATAGTTGACTTGGGAAAAATTGACTCTAATATTTATTATATTAATGTAATTAATCTTGACATTGACATTGAGATATACCCTCAGAACAGGTATATAGAAATGCAGGTAAATTTTGTATATTGATCTTACATCTGGAAGCAAGAAGCCCAGTGACACTTGCTAAATAAGTATTACTGAACTCACTTACTAGTTTGAGTAGCATTTTGGGGTCTTCCTGCATGTGTGAGTACTCAGTGACTTCAGTCATTTACGACTGTTTGTGACCCCATGGACTGTAGCCCGCCAGTCTCCTCTGTCCATGGGATTCTCCAGGCAAGAATATTGGAGTGGGTTGCCATGCTCTCCTCCAGAGGATCTTCCTGACCCAGGGAGTGAACTTCCTTTCCTGTGTCTCCTGCATTGCAGGCAGATTATTCACCACTGAGTCACTGGAGAAGCTCTGCATATTGTGGTAGTTTTTATCAAAATTTCCACATACATAATCATGTTGTATATGAATAAAGATATTTTGAAATCTGTCTTTATTACATAATAGGGTCTTATATTTTTATTTCTTCCCCTATTATACTGACTAGACCCCCTAGTACAATGTTGACTAGAAGTGTGATAGCAAGAATCTTTACTTCCTAATCTTAGGGGGAAAGTTTTCAGTCTGTCATCAAGTGTAATGTCAGTATTAGGTTGATCACAGATGCCTTTTAAATATCAGACTGAGAAAGTTTTCTTCTATTCCTAGCTTCCTGACTGTTTTTAACAGGAATGGATGCTAGGTTTTGTCAAGCACGCTTTCTAGTGGTAGGTTTCGGATTTATGGAATACGTCTTTAACCTATCACAAACCACCTTGGAGTGATACACTATTTCACATGTAATGTAAGAACTGTATTTTGCTTCCCAGGGTGGTTGTAATAGTGCCATAAACTGTGTGACTTTAAACAAGAGAAATTTCTTCTTTCACAGTTCTAGAGGTTATAAGTTCAAAATCAAGTTGTCAGCAGGGCCATTTTCCTTCTGAGACTCTGGGTACAATTTTTCCTTGCCTGTCCTTGGCTTCCGGTGGTGGTTGCCAATCTTTCATGTTCCTTGCTTATAGCTGTCTCACTCCAATTTCTGCTTCTGTTGTCACATGTGTCTCTTCTGCTTGCTTATCTGTGAGGCCCTTCTCCTCTTCTTGTGAAGGCAAAAGTCATATTAGATTAAGATCCCACTTACCTGACTTATTTCAGTATGATCTCATCCTAACTAATTAAATGTGTAACCACCTTATTTCCAAACATGTTCATATTCTGATCCAGGAAGAACATGAAAATTTGAAGGACACTATCCAATCCAATACAAGAAACTATGAAGAGGGTACTTCCATTTCTTTCCTCTAGAACTATATAGGGCTATTGTTTATATACTGGTAGCTCTCAGTACATAAAGATAGCAACTGTCTTACTCTTGGTACCTCCCCTGCTGACCAGTCCCTGCCTTGCCCACAGCCTACTCACCCTACTGATATTTCCTCTTAATCACAGAACCTAATAGGTAAAAGCTTACATACTTGCCCCAAGCTCCAGCTAGTGATTGTTCTCATCTTTACACCAGAACTATTTCTACTGTGATAGTGTGTCAAAGAGGTGTGCCTATCTGCTGGTTTTCCTGGTAATTGATGAGCCAACCTGATGTTAACTCCCTCTGTAACTAGTAACCTTCCCTCCCCATCATACTGTCGCATCCTGCCAGTCATCTGCATTGTGGGGTGTATTAGAAAAGATCCTGATGCTGGAAAAGATTGAGGACAGGAGGAGAAGGGAGAGACAGGGGATAAGACGGTTGGATGGCATCATCAACTCAAATGGACATGAGTTTGAGCAAACTCCAGGAGACAGTGAAGGACAGGGAAGCCTGGCATGCTGCAGTATATGGGATCACAAAGAGTTGGACATGACTTAGCAACTGAAAAACAACAACAATATACATACACATATGTACTATATATAAGCTCTTTGTTACTTATATGTATTGCAAATGTTTTCTCCACTCTGTGGTTTAACATTTTCTCTTTCTTAAAAATAGTGCTTTTAGGTGAACAGATATTCTGACAAGGTAATTTAATTATCAGTTTTTCCTATTATAGTTAATGATAATGAAAAAAGATATTTTTACCTATTTTGAGTTCATGAAAATATTCTTCTCTGCTACTTTCTGGAAGATTTAATGTTTGTTAGAGTAAAAATCCACCTGGAATTAATTTTTGAGCATGTATGACAGTAGGAATCAATTTTATTTTTTTCCTTTTATATATGGATGTATAGCATTTTTTAAAAAAGATCATTTTTTTGTCATTTCCTTTTCAGTCAAGCCTTTTCTTTGTCATTTATCAACCATCTATATATGGGAAGGGAGAAAGGGAAAGATATACCTAACTAAATGCAGAGTTCCAGAGAATAGCAGAGAGATAAGAAGGCCTTCTTAAATGAACAATGCGAAGAAATAGAGGAAAACAATGGAATGGGAAAGATGAGAGATCTCTTCAAGTAAATTGGAGATATCAAGAAAATATTTCATGCAAGGATGGGCACAATAAAGGAAAGAAAATGTAACAACCTAACAGAAACAGAAGGAGAAGGCAATGGCAACCCACTCCAGTACTCTTGCCTGAAAAGTCCCAGGGATGGAGGAGCCTGGGAGGCTGCAGTCCATGGGGTCTCAAAGAGTCAGACACGACTGAGCAGCTTCACTTTCACTTTTCACTTTAATGCACTGGAGAAGGAAATGGCAACCCACTCCAGTGTTCTTGCCTGGAGAATCCCAGGGATGGGGGAGCCTGGAGGGCTGCTTGTCTATGGGGTTGCACAGAGTCGGACATGACTGAAGTGACTTAGTAGCAGCAGCAGCAACAGAAACAGAAAATATTAAGGAGATGTGACAAGAATACACAGAAGAACTATACAGAAAAAAGGTCTTAACTACCTGGATAACCACAACCATGTGATCACACACTTAGAGATAGACATCCTGGAGTGTGAAGTCGAGTGGGCCTTAGGAAGCATTATGACAAACAGAGCTAGTGTAAGTGAGGGAATTCCAGCTGAGCTATTTCAAATATTAAAATATGATGCTGTTAAAGTGCTGCACTCAATTTGCCAGCAAATTTGGAAAATACAGCAGTGGCCACAAGACTAGAATAGGTCAGTTTTCATTCCAATCCCAAAGAGGGGCAATGCTAAAGAATGATAAAACTATGGTACCATTGTGCTCATTTCACATGCTAGAAAGATTATGATCAAAATTCTTCAACAGGTTTTTGCAGTACATGGAATGAGAATGTCCAGATTTACAAGCTGAGTTTAGAAAAGGCAGAGGAAACAGAGATCAAATTGCCAACATTCATTGAGTTATGGAGAAAGCAAAAATTCCAGAAAAACTTCTACCTCTGCTTCATTGTCTATGCTAAAGCCTTTGTCTGTGTGAATCACAACAAACTGTAGAAAATTCTTAAACAGATAGGTGTACTAGACCACCTTACCTGCCTCCTGAGAAACCTGTACGCAGGTCAGGAAGAACAGTTAGAACTGGACATGGAACAATGGGCTGGTTCAAAATTGGGAAAAGAGTACATCAAGGCCGTATATTGTTACCCAGCTTATTGAACTTGTATGCAGAGTATATCATGTGAAATGCTGGGCTGGATGAATCTCAAGCTGGGATCAAGATTGCCAGAAGAAATATCAGCAACCTCAGATATGTAGATGACATCACCCTTATGGCAGAAAATGAAGAGGAACTATGGAATCTCTTGATAAGGGTGAAAGAGGAGACTGAAAAAGCTGGCTTGAAAACATTCAGTAAACTAAGATCATTGCATCTGGTCCCATCACTTCATGACAAATAGAAGGGGAAAAAGTAGAAACAGTGAAGATTTTTTGTGGGGGAGGTCTCCAAAATCCCTTCAGACAATGACAGCAGCCTTGAAATTAAAAGATGCTTGTTCCTTATAAGGAAAGCTATGACAAAACTAAACATCACTTTAAAAAACAAAGGCATTACATTTTCTGCAAAGGTCCATATTGTCAAAGCCATGGTTTTTCCAGTAGTCATGTACAGATGTAAGAACTGGACCATAAAGAAATCTGAGCACAAAAGAATTGATGCTTTTGAACTGTGGTGTTGAAGAAGACTCTTGAGAGTTCCTTGGACAGCAAGGAGATCAAATAAGTCAATCCTAAAGAATATCAACCCTGAATATTCATTGGAAGGACTGATGCTGAAACCGAAGCTCCTCTACTTTGGCCACCTGATCCCAAGAGCTGACTTATTGGAAAAGATCCTGATGCTGGGAAAGATTGAAGACAGGAGAAGTGGTTGACAGAGCATGAGATTGGTGGATGGCATCACAGACTAAATCAATGTGAGTCTGAGCAAATGCCAGGAGATAGTGAAGGACAGGGAAGCCTGGTGTGCTGCAGTCCTCTGGGTTGCAAAGAGTTGGACACAACTTGGCAACTGAACAACAACAAATATGTATATGTCAGTTGTTGAACCTACTTTTTGTTTCACAGGCTTATTTATCTGTTTTGCAACAATGCCACACATATTGCTTTAGATTTATAATCAATCTTGATATCTGGTAAAGTCCTCTGTTTCTTCTTAATGTTAATGGCTTACAACCAAATTGTTACTTTTTGCAGAAGCATCGCATTGATTGTATAGCACTTGTTAAAACTAAGCGATAGCATTTAAACTCATATTGAAAATGTTTTTTTCTTCTTAAAATATTTTTCTAAACTTCTGAAGGTTAATTTTTGTTTCTTTTCTCACCAAGAATATATCAATAAAATTCTTGAACATTGAAGATTGAAAAATTATCTATTTTTGTCCCATGTTGCTCATGGCATATTATAAGTAATTAATCTTCTCAACAATTTTTACTTTAGCAATTGCTATTAGCATAATTTCTTATTAGAATATTCATAAGAAATATCTATTTATTCAAGTACCTTTTATGGATTTAAAAATCCATTATTTCAAAAGTAAATGGACTCTAAATTCTTAATCTTTGGCAGTAAGTTATGTAGTAGGAAGATAACTAAATCTTTTAGATGACTGTGAATTAGCATAAGAGTAGTAACAATAGCGATCTGTGCACCCTCATGCAAACAAGGCCATACACAGGTTTATAAGTTCACATTAATATGTGGAAGTTGCTTAGAGACAAACTTTGGTGACTGTTTTCTCAGTCTCTGACATATTCCAGTGGACTCATAATAAATCCTAGTTGTGAGGAAAAGGAGTGCCACATGTCTGAGAAAAATAAATGGAGGTGATGCCAAGTCATCATACATCCTCCAACTCTGCCTCATAGTCTCTGCTCACTGTCTTGTGGGTGAATTCACATATAGAAAGAGGAAAAATTGAATAAAGACATATCTGGGAAGTTCCAAAACAGAACTGTCTAAAAGATAAGAAAGTCTGGAATGTATGTGGTTTAGTGGCCAAGTCATGTCCAACTCTTTTCTTCTACATTTCAGGAGAATTCTTTACCACAGAGCCACCAGGGAAGCCCTCTGGAATGTGTGTGTGCAGGTGTGCATACAAGCATGTGTGCTAAGTTGCTTCAGTTGTGTCCAACTTTTTACGACCCCGTGGACTGTAGCCTGCCAGGCTTCCCTGTCGATGGGATTCTCCAGGCAAGAATACTGGAGTGGGTTGCCATTTCCTACTCTAGGAGAATCCTCCCGACCCAGGGATAGAACCTGGGTCTTATGTTTCCTGCATTGGCAAGCGGATTCTTTACCGCTAGTGCCAATACTAAATAGTAAATCAAGACTATTGTCCATGAATGAAAAGATTTTAAGTATGTCTTTTCACAAAAATGGAGCTGCCTGTTAAGACATTCCCAAGCTATAAACTTCCCTGTAGTGGCTTTCTTATTCCTTCAAGATTTTGTGTGTATGTGTGTGTGTGTGTGTGTCGCAAAGAGTCAGACACGACTGAGCAACTGAACTGAACTGAACCACACTTAAAGAATTTCCCCAGGAAAATAAAGGGAACATATAGGCATTGAAAGGGAAAAATAGAATGCCATTTGTTCTCACTATAATTTCATAACAAAAATGATATTTTAATAGCAAAAACACAGGACAGAGATAATTTCAAATTATAATTCTTGAACCCAATTTTTATAAAACTTACACAAATATGAAATTATCAATTATTCTTCTTCTGCCACATATTAATAAAAACTTAGTTGTAGACCAGCTTTCATCTATATAACAACATCTGGGAACTGATGCCTTAGGGAAAAATCTTTGCATTTGGTGGCAGCCTTTGTACAAAACTCTTCTCCCTTTTGGTAAATTTAGACTGTCTGCTAAGTCAGTGATATGTTCAAAATGCTTGAGTATTCTTAACTCAAACAAATTATAACATATTTATTCAATGTTAGTTCTGTGCTACCTGGTAGAAATAAAAAACAAGATATGAAGGAATGCCACCATTTAGTTGGGAGTTTGCAGCAGAGTCCCACACATATGTTCTTGGCACCACCATTCTGTACTTTGCAGGCTCAACTTCCAATGGAAGCTACTGAAACCTGCCCTATTTGCATGACTAGCAGAAAAGGCCAACTAATAAAAGTCTTCAACCTATCACCCCTTACCAGGGGCATTTGTGTTTAGTAGCTCAGTCCTATCTGACTCTTTGTGACCCCATGGACTGTAGCCCACCAGGCTCCTCTGTCCTTGGAATTCTCCAGGCAAGAATACTGGAGTGGATTGCCATGCCCTTCTCCAAGGGATCTTCCCAACCCAGGGGTTGAACCTGGGTCTCCCACATTGCAGGCAGACTCTTTACCGTCTGAGCCACCAGGAAAGACCACCAGGGGCATTTAGTAATTAAATATCTGGACTTCTTTGCTCACTGATGATGGCACCCTACTCCAGTACTCTTGCCTGGAAAATCCCATGGATGGAGGAGCCTGGTAGGCTGCAGTCCATGGGGTTGCTAAGAGTTGGACAGGACTGAGCGACTTGACTTTCACTTTTCACTTTCATGCATTGGAGAAGGAAATGGCAACCCACTCCAGTGTTCTTGCCTGGAGAATCCCAGGGACGGGGAGCCTGGTGGGCTGCCGTCTATGGGGTTGCACAGAGTCGGACACGACTGAAGCGACTTAGCATTAGCAGCAGCAGCAGCTCACTGATGAAGTGAACTCTAAGGTTTGTATTTTACATCTTTTCCTGGGTCCCCCAAGGACCCATTTCAGTTTTCTGTGGTGGCAACTTTCTGATTTACACATCTTTTACTTTTCTGGATTCTTTCCCCTGTCTCAGCACTGCTCCTGAGGACTACTGTTTTCTGATATTTCCTCTCTAAGAAACTACTTCTGCTTGAAACCTTGTCTCAGAATCTGATTTTGGGAGAATTTGAATAAGACAAAGTTGCTATGAATTATGCTGTAAATTAGAAACAAAATAGTAGAAACAATAAAACAACTCATTTAAATGGTACTTGGTTAGATTAATATTAAAATTGCAAAAAATAATTGACAACAAGAGACTTCAGCATTATCATTTAATAGCTGTGTGACTGGGCAAGTCAATGATATATATTTTTTTCCGAACCTTTTTTTTCCCATGTCTTTGTTTTCCTTTGTAATTATTGTTATTATATTTTGTTTGTTAAGAATACAACATGAGATTTACCCCCTTAACAAATTTATACATAATGATACAGTATTGTAAACTATAGGCACAATGTTGTACAGCAGATTTCTGGAATTCATTCATCTCTCATGACTGAAACTATATTTTTTGAATAGCAACTGTCCTTTCCCCTTCCTTACAGCTCTCACTGACTGCCACTCTATTCTCTATTCCTGTTTTACTATTTTAAATTTCTCATACAAGTAGGATTGTGCATTATTTGTTCTTCTGTGTCTGACTTATTTCACTTATTATGATGTCCTATGGATTCATCCATGTTGTTGTATGTAGCAGGGTTTTTTTTTAAGCTGAATAATATTCCAATGTGATTATGCACCACATTTTCTTTAACCATTCACTCCACGGTGAACACTTAAATTTCCATGCCTTGGCTACTGTGAGTAATGCTGCTGTGAACGAGAGTGCATATATATCTCTTTGAGATACTTATCTTAGTTCATTTGAATGTATGCCCAGGAATGAGATTGCTGGATCTCACAGTTGCATCATTTTACATTCCCATCAACAGTCTACAAGCATTCCAATTTTGCCATATCTTCATCAACAATTGTTATTTTTTTCCTCACTTGTACATAAGAATAACAACTTTTTCTTGACATTGTGATTTATAATGTTATATACCTTATTATCATGCAAAGCACCAATGCATTAGAAAAGACCCTGATGCTGGGAAAGACTGAAGGCAAAAAGAGAAGAAGGTGGCTGAGGATGAGATGGTTAGATATCATCACTGATTCAATGGACATGAATTTGAGCACACTCCTGGGGATAGTGAGGGACAGGGAAGCCTAGCATGCTGCAGTCTGTGGGACTGCAAAGAATTGGACACGATTTAGTGACTGAACAACAATATATGTATATTTGGTTATTGTCTCTGTTTCTGGTGCAGAGCTCCTAAAAGGCTTAGTACTTCCTGTGTTAAGAGCAATAAAGTTGACTTGTTATGTTAATGAATTGACCAGGAAAGCACCTAAGGAAGCAAGCTGGTTGCCAGTGGAAACACCCTTGAATAGAATGTTGGAACTTTCAGTGCCTGGTTACTCCTCCTCAGGGGTAAAGAACAAGCCTACAATGCAGGAGATGCAGGAAACATGAGTTTGATCCCTGGGTTGGGAAGCTCCTCTGGAGGAGGAAATGACAACCCATTCCATATTCTTGCCTGGGAAAATCCCATGGACAGAGGACATAGGTTTACAGAGTCTGACTTGACTGAATAACTGAGCCTGCAATGGCAAGCCACTCCAGCACTCTTGCCTAGAAAATCCCATGGACGGAGGAGGCAGTAGGCTGCAGTCCATGGGGTCGCTAAGAGTCGGACACGACTGAGCGACTTCACTTTCACTTTTCACTTTCATGCATTGGAGAAGGAAATGGCAACCCACTCCAGTGTTCTTCCCTGGAGAATTCCAGGGATGGGGGAGCCTGGTGGGCTGCCATCTATGGGGTCGCACAGAGTCAGACATGACTGAAGTGACTTAGCAGCAGCAGCAGCAGCACATGGATACAGGAAGACTTGGTGATTGAATCATTGACCAATTATTTCATCAGTTGTCCCTGTGTATAAAGAAGTTTCTGGAAAAACCCAAGAGGAGGACGTTTAGAGAGCTTCCAAACCAGAGTGCTTCCTTGTGTCACTGTGCCAGGCCCCAAACCCTAAGAGCACAGACGCACCTTTGTTCAGAACCTCACCTTCTGTATTGCTATCTCTGCATCTGGCTGTTGATTTATACTTTCTACAATAAACAGTGAATATAGTGAGTAAACTGGTTTCCTGAATTCTAGGAGCTGTTTTAGCAAATGAATTAAACCAAGGACAGGGTCATTGGGACTTTCAATCTATAGCTACACAAGTCAACACTGGACTTGCAGTGGGTGGCTAAAGTGTGTGTGTGTGGTGGTGGTGGTGGTGGTGGGGGCAGTCTTACAGGACTGAGCCCTAAACTGAGATATCTGATGTTATCCCTGAGTACACAGTGTCAGAATTGAGTAAAATTGTAAGATACTCAACTTGGTGTTAGAAAATTGCTTTGTGATGTAGGGAAAACCCACACACACTGGAATTGGTGACAAAAATTTTACTTTCTTAATAATTGTTAGACACAGATAGGACAATACATATGAATATATTTGTATAAGTAATTGACCAATATAAGCTATTAATATTTTCCATGTCACTTTACACTTATTTTATAACAAGGTATTCATGAAAAATATTATGAAATAAGGTATGTTAAAGAAATATCAAATGATATAAAAGTGTATAAATTATTAATTAAAATTTTTTCTTTGCTCTGCCCTGCATGGGATCTTAGTTCCCAGATCAGGGGCTGCATCCATGACCCCTGCAGTTGAAGCTCGGCGTCTTAACTACTGAACATCCAGGGAAGTTCCTAGAAGTGTATGAATTAAAATGACCTCACTCTCCACTTTCCCACTCAAGTCCTTTTCCCCAGTGCCCAGAGCAACCGTTGAGGATTTCTGAATTTGGTTTTTCTAATGATTATCATTAATTTGATACTATGTGTCGTGCTCAGTTGCTTCAGTTGTGTACGACTCCTTGTGACCCTGTGGACTGTAGCCTGCCAGGCTCCTCTGTCCATGAGTTTTCCCAGGCAAGAATACTGGAGTGGGTTGCCATGCTTGCCTCTAGGGGATCTTCTTGACCCCAGGAATCAAACCTGAGTCTCCCACATTAACCAACTGTGATCAATTCTATTGACTCCTCACCCTGATGTATAAGAAATTTGGTATCATTATTATATCCTGCTGTTGTTGCTCAGTCACTCAGTAGTGTCTGACTCTTGGGACCCCATGGATTGCAGCACACCAGGCTTCTCTGTCCTTCACTACATAATTTTTAACAGTTATATTTTTATTTAGGTTTTTTTTTGATGGTTGTTTACCTGAACTTTCTTAGATCTATGCTTCTTGACTTAGCAAATTTAGGCAGTATTTATTGACTTTTGTTTTGAAACAAGGAAATTAGCACATCTGCCTTTCTTTCTGCCTCCTCTGCTTCTCATTTTTGTTTCTGTTATATTATTATTTTTACAAGGTCAGAGTTGAAGACAGTACATTCTGTTCTGTAACTCTAATTCATTATCCTATCCTTTGTCAATTTGTAGATTCTAAAAACAGAAAACCCCAATACCTTGTTTGCAATTTATGATTACATAAATACAACACTGTAGTAGAACAGTCAGAACAACACCTAAGAAAATAAATTCTTGTGTTACTAATTCTTTTTCTTCAAAATAATATTCTAAGCGTTTTTCTTTTTTTATGATTTCACTTTATGCATTTATTTTTGGCTGTGCTGGGTCTTGTTGTTCTGGGCTTTTCTCTAGTTGTGGCGAGCAGGGGCTGCTCTTCATGGCCCTGTGAGGGCTTCTCATTGCAGTGGCTTCTCACGTTGCACAGCATGGCTCTAGGGCTCACAAGCTTCAGTAGTTGTAGTTCTTGGGCTCTAGAGTACAGGCTCAATAGTTGTGGCACACAGGCTGAGTTGTTCTGAGTCATGTGAAATCTTCCCAAACCAAGGATCAAACCTGTGTCTCCTGCGTTGGCAGGCGGATTCTTTACCACTGAGCCACCAAGGAAGCCCTCTAAACTATTTTCTAATAGAATCTGTTGATCAGGAAAAACATTTCAAAGAAATGAAACTTTCTGCAGTTCTTCAGGATCATACTGCCACTGATTTTTATGCCTTATATTGTACCTATTTCTAGATTCCTTATTCTTATCCTGGAACATCTCTTTGAATAATTTATTGCTATAGGGGATTTTAGGATTATTTTACATGCCTGTAAACACCTTTGTATGTATCTGATAATTTCCCTGGTATAGATTTCTAGTGATATAAGATGATTTATGTATCATTTTGAATGTTATTTTGGGGATATACAATAAAGTCAGTTAATTTTTTTTTTTTTTAATTTTTTTTGTACTTTGAATTGTGAAATTTTACCTGAAAATTTCCTGGTATGATTTTGTTCTTACTGTTTTCCTCATTTAGTCTGCCTGGTACTAGGCAAGCTAATCAGGAGAAGGAAATGGCAACCCACTCCAGTATTCTTGCCTGGAGAATCCTTTGGACCAAGGAGCCTGGTGGGCTGTCATCTATGGGGTCACACAGAGTCAGACATGACTGAAGCAACTTAGCAGCAGCAGCAGCAGGTAAGCTAATAAATCTGAATACTTGAGCCATTTTTTGGCTCTGGACATTAAAAAAATTATTTAATTAACATTATTAAATATTTACTTATTTCTCATTATAGATTAAACTTTTGCTGCATGCTGGGGTTAGAGACAGAAGCTGAGGTAAAATGACACCTGGAAAAACATCCCTGGACTTTGATACCAAGTAAGGATTCAAGATATGCATACCAAATTTTCAAATAGGTAAAAAAGTAATAGTTTGGGGAGTGGGGAGATGGAATAAAGTAATTCTCTTCTTTAATAATTTTTTTATTTTATATATAATGTCCTTTTGAAAACGTTATGCTTTTGTGAATAGAACATTATCTCTAATATCTTTAAGTCCATTAAACTAAGATTCATGAGAATCTTCTTGAATCTTCTTCTGCTCCCTAAATTAGCATTGCTTCCTTCAGTATCATGAATTGTATTGTTTATTCATCTTGATCTTTGACTAACCTGATACGGATTTTTTTTAAAGTCCGGTGATCTCTTTTGGGTCTGTTATGATGAATTAATTTGATTCATTTTTTTTAAATAATTAAAAAAAAATTAATTATTTTCCTGTGGACCATGATGATTTGTTTCTCTATTGGGTCTTTCCACCAAATGTGAGGGGAATTGTAGGCTTGGTGTGAGTGAATGGGTAGATTTTTCTGAAGGATACATGGAAGAAGAGCGGACTGGTAGCTGTTGTTTATTCTCAGGTGGTAAAATAGCTAGACTTTTTTTGGTCTTGTTTACGCCTAGAAACATCATCTGTTTCTGCTGCATCAGTTTTTTCACTGCTTGTATTTTGGATACAGAAAGAGCTTCGTTGAAATTTCCTTATTTTACAGGTCAGGAAAAAGTGCTAGAAATTGAATGATTTGCATAAACTCAGAGGATAAATGGTGGCAAAGATGAGTTAAATTAAATAATTTAGAATTCCTGATTATAAATCCTAATATTTCCCATAATCTCAAGACTTCAACTCCATTTGGGAAGTATATGTTTTCATTCATATATAATCTTCTAGGGAAGCTTGACAATAGCAGAATTATTACTCCAATGTCAGTTAGGTATTCAAAGCTATTTAAGAAGTGAAACTGTCTGTATAGGATAGGGAGATGTTAAAATGTATTTGACCTAAGAGGCTGAATGTCTATCTTGTTCTTGAACAATTTTTTATCGGTCTGAGAAGTCCCAGAGAGAAACATATAGACAGAGTATAAGTCTATTTTGAACAGTTATTCAAAAATAAAACATTTGGTAAGGATAGTAACCTTCTGAAAGGCATTGTATATCAGCATCCTCAAAATCTGAAGAAAATTGGGAAGAGAGAGCTCAGAAAAGCAACAATATCTATATGAACACTGAATAGATATACAAACTGAATAGATAGAAGAGGGAATTTCTACTATGTGTTAAATGCATTTTATACCTTATGCCAAGTTATACCATCTTCAGGCAGCCTTATGTAATCTTCACCTCAAAGAACTTCAAAGAGAACAATCTGATGACCTTTCCACTGCTCATCCCGTCTTCTTACATGCAGGTGATACTAATTTGCTATTTGGTATGCTGAAGTTTTAAAAAGAGTTTGGGGAATAAGGAAATTTCTGTTTGTCTTTGAAAATAAAACTAATTCAGGGTAGTCCTGCAAATTGTAAAATGATGCTCTTTGTAGACATTGTGAAAAATGCCTCTAATACCATGAGAGAATAAAATCTACTAGTTTTCAAGAAATTTAATTCACTTCTCAAGTTAATTCTTTATCTATATTTAACTTAAAAGTAAGGAAGGTAGTTAAATTAAAATTAACTTTTAGCATGCTAGAAGTAGTTCCTGCTAATGACATGTATAGAGAAAGAGTCAGAGACTTTTGGTGAGCCATTTGGGTCCGAAAAGTGTCTCCCAAAGTAACAGGATCAAAAAACAAACAAACAAAAAAATATTTTGTTTAAGTATTCTAAAGGGACTGATTTATAAACTAGAAGATGAAATTATTATTGTAATGAGAGATACAGCTTAGAAGATTACCAACATTTGGCATTTGCAAAGAAAATCTCCCTTCTGTTGGGGCAGTATACTCAGAACTCCTTGAGTCTGTGAGTTCAGATGGACAAATTTCAAGTTAGGATTTTTTGAAAGGAATATTTCTCTCAAACTACAGTACCTGAAAAATTATTCTTTATGCTAGCAGTATTATAATTAATAACAATTTTCTTTTGCAATCAGCTCCCTTTTTCACATGGAGAAAGTAACATGAAGGAACTTCTTAAATGTTTAATAATTACACTAAGTGAAGGAAAGAAATTTAAAAAGCTCAAATCTTTTCTTTCTTTTTTTTTTTGTTGCCTCTAAATTCTTTGGCTGTGATTACCCAATTGTTTCACAATGTTATGATATGCTTGAGCAGAATAGAACTTTATTTCCTTTAGTTACTTTCCAGTCACCTTTTTGTTGTGTTGTTTTTGTTTCTGGTTTGAGACTACAGAGACAGTCTGATCCCAGAAGCAGTGTGTTGAGCTTGGATTCAGAGCGCTTGGATTCAAATCCCCTTTGGATTTCTTGCTAATTGCCTATGTCTCATTTTTTCCTCATCTGCAAACCAGAGATAAGGCAAAGGAGCCTGTGGTGAAATGGGATAACATATGTAAAAACAAGTGGCATTACTCCTGGCACATAATGGGTATTTAGTAAAGTGCTGATTGAATCCGAGTTCATGCTGATCACCTTTACAGGATGTGGGAAACATCCTATTTCATTTTGAATGTATTTAAGAAAACTTCATCAATTCACTATCTCAAATGGAACACACATTCATAACTTCTCAGTTCCTTAGACAGTGTTACCTATGAAGATGTCTAAGTTCAAGTCTATGTTGAATATTTTTTACTTCAGTTTTATAGCGCAATATTTTCTGCCTCTGTCCCTAAATTATAGGTATGTCTTCTTTTAGAGCTTATTGTGTGTTCTAGACATGTTGTATACTGGTTAAGAGTTCATTCTGCTCACGTCTTCCTATGTCACCATTCAGTAACTTCATGTTAGCTTGAAATCAGCCATGCTGAGAATATTCACAACATGGCAATTAGCAAACACAAGTCAAGATTTCAGGCTGATGAAAGTTTTGTCATCTTGTATCTGCTTCGTGGTACCTTAATCATGGCAGAGAAAGAACAACCGGGAGGTTGTGTGTTACTTTTCTATGCATTAACTTCCATTCACAGCCATTGTCCAGAATTAAGTAAATAGCTGAGCTTAAATGCAAGAGAGCAAGGGAATAATGAGGATTACATGATATGTTTTGTGAGCACCGTAGTTTATGCCATGGATAGTGCTTAAATGTTAAATTTAATAACTGTTAATTCTCAGTTATAGATTCTGTTACTTTTGAGAAAATCATTTTGCTAATAATCAATAATGCTTATTCTGATGCAGTAAAATTATCTTTATTCCAACTTATAGCTATTCTTGGATGAAGTTGGCTGGTCAAACACCCAGAACTGATGAGGTAGGTCTACTGGGATGATGTTTTTCAGAGGACCTGGGAGCCCTGTGAGAAAGAACTTATCCTATGGGAAGAAGAAATGAATCTACAAGTTTGGCCAAATATAGAAATCTTTGATCCCAAATAAGTAACTTTCAGAGGAAGAACATGGAGCTTGTTCCTCAGGTATGATTGTCATCTCAGGTCTACCTGTACTCATGTTTAGATTTGCAGAAAGGAGGAAGAAGAATAAATAAAAGCCAATAAATGCTATTTTGTGTCTAAAATGTATAAGATATTGGAGCACAAACTATGATGCCTTAGATTACTGATAAGGGAGTACAATGAAGAACAAGAGAAGAGAATTTTACCCACTTTCCCCAATACATCTGCAATAATTCTTAACCTTTGGTAAAAGTAATATACTGATGTTAGAATAATATACATACAGATATATTTAGAAACACATTCAGCATATGGATTCTAGCAGTCCATGTGGTCCCATGTGATATGTCCCTGTTAACATTCTCATGGAGTGAGCAGTGACAACACAGGGGCACTGGTGTCTGGTAGAGGTGATAATCTTAGTGGAATTAACTGTAAGAAGGAGATAAGTAGAACATGACTGGAGAGTGATGCACAGCAAGTGAGAGTATTACCACAGGAGTGAACCATTAGCTAGTAGCAAGTAGCACTACCCAAGATAGAGTGATACCTTTTTAAAACTGCAGAGCCAGTTGAAGTCTCTACTGTAGGCATTGCTTTGAGTAGTGAGTTTGTAGAAGAAATAGAACCTGTATTGTTGTAGGGCTTCCCAGGTGGTACAGTGGTAAAGAATCTGCCTGCCACAAATGGATAAGGAAGTTGTGGTACATATAAACAATGGAATATTACTCAGCTATATAAAAAGAACACATTTGAGTCAGTTTCAATGAGGTGGATAAAACTGGAGCCTATTATACAGAGTGAAGTAAGTCAGAAAGAGAAACACCAATACAGTATATTAATGCATATATATGGAATTTAGAAAGAAAAATTAAAAGACGCTTGCTCTTTGAAAGGAAAGTTATGTCCAACCTAGATAGCATATTCAAAAGCAGAGACATTATTTTGCCAACAAATGTCCGGCTAGTCAAGGCTATGGTTTTTCCTGTGGTCATGTATGGATGTGAGAGTTGGACTGTGAAGAAGGCTGAGTGCTGAAGAATTGATGCTTTTGAACTGTGGTGTTGGAGAAGACTCTTAAGAGTTCCTTGGACTTCAAGGAGAAGCAGTCCATTCTGAAGGAGATCAGCCCTGGGATTTCTCTGGAAGGAATGATGCTAAAGCTGAAACTCCAGTACTTTGGCCACCTCATGCAAAGGGTTGACTCATTGGAAAAGACTCTGATGCTGGGAGGGATTGGGGGCAGGAGGAGAAGGGGATGACAGAGGATGAGATGGCTGGATGGCATCACTGACTCGATGGACGAGAGTCTGAGTGAACTACGGGAGTTGGTGATGGACAGGGAAGCCTGGCGTGCTGCGATTCATGGGGTCCCAAAGTGTCGGACATGACTGAGCGACTGAACTGACTGATGGAATTTAGAAAGATGGTAATGATGACCCTATATGTAAGACAGCAAGAAACACAGATGTAAAGGACAGACTTTTGGACTATGTGGGAGAAGGCAAGGGTGGGACTATATGAGAGAACAGCATTGAAATATGTATATTACCATATGTAAAATAGATGACCAGTGCAAGTTTGATTCATGAAGCAGGGCACTCAAAGCTGATACTCTGGGACAAGCCAGAGGAATGGGGTGGGGAGGGAGAGTGGAGGGAGTTTCAGGATGGGGGGACACATATACACCTGTGACTGATTTATGTCAATGTATGGCAAACACCACCACAATACTGTAAAGTAATTAGCCTCCAATTAAAATAAATAAATTAAGTTTTAAAAAAAGCAGATAAAGCACATATTGTTAATACAAACTGCAATGATAAAATGAGCACAAAGTTGCTAAGATGTAAAGCACAGGAATTTGATAATGTCAAATGAGCCACTTAGTAGAACAACAATGCCTATATATGATTTAGAAATGTAGATGATTAATCATCTCTTTTCCTTTACAAAATTGCTAAGTCTTCTTCTGTGACATTTGATTAAAATAAATTATTTTTGTCTGCACACACACACATACACACACAAAGACTCTGCCTGCCAATGCAAGAGATGCAGGAGATGTGGTTTCAGTCCCTGGGTTGGGAGGATCCCGTGGAGTAGGAAATCATAATCTATTCCAGTATTCTTGTCTGGAAAATCTCATGTGTTGGGAGCCGCATTAAGCATTACTGACAAAATGGAGGCATGGCCCCAGACCCCTCTCCTCATTCCGCAGGCACGGCCCTGGGATGAAGGAGTTAGGCCTTGTAATTCTGACTTGTCTTTTCCTCTCCTCGGCTGAGTTGACTGAAAAGGAATATTAAGGTGCTTATTGTTCTTGAGAGGAGCATGAGAAGGCACAAAACCTTCTGCAGCTGTGCTCAGAAAATAATTCATAAAGTTAATCATTGACATTTGTTCAAGGACTTTTACAAAAGAGTGTTCCAGGATGAGCACATAGGCCGTAGCTTGAGGCCATGGGAGGGATTGCTATCTGAAGCCTATTTGTGAGGAGAATGTTTATGGCAAAGGAGTTTACTGAATTTAGGGCTTAGAAATAATTAAAACAGTTAGAAGTTAAAGATTTAAGGAATGTTGTAAAGTTAGCATATTTTACTATAGCTTATAGAAGTTAGGAATTTTTAGAGATACTATAGCTAGAAGCCTTTTTAAGAGATAGTGAACTCAGGATGTTAGGGGCAAACAGGATTTAGGAAGATAAGTAGTAAACTGAGGAATGCAGCATGAGGTACAACGTGATCACAAGTTAACTATAGGACACATTAGAGGAGGTAGGTAATAGATGATAAGGCTGATTCGGAGAGAATCACTGAAACAGGAGCTCTGAAGAGCAACAATGATTTGTGGAGATAATAAATCTGGGACAGGAGGAACTGAAAATGTCAAACCTCTGGCCTAATGTTTTTGTAAAAGTATAAAAAAGAATCTTAAACTTGAAATAAACAGGCAGTCCAAAAGAAAACTGAGAGGCTGCCTCATTGCCGACACTGTTCATCTCTTCAGGTTGAATCCCTGGCTGCTGGAGCTGGACTCCGGCACTCATGGACAGAGGGGCCTGGTGGGCTACAGTACATGGGGTTGCAGAGAGTTGGAGATGACAGACAGACAGATATTATTATGAGTTTTCAACTGTTTCACCAAAAAGGAAATTTGAATGGGAAACTCTAGAAGATCTGTGGTACCAACCTTATAGAAATAAATGAGTTAATAGATATGTAAAAGGCTTATATAAATGCCTGGCACATAGTCAATGCTACATAAGTGTTAGTTGCTATATTATTACTGTTATATTTCCTGTACCAAAATCATCTTATTCCTATGTATTTTAAAATTAAACAGCATTCTGTTTAGAAGTAAAATAAAAACAGAATGAATAAGGTTTTGGAGTTTAGGGCACCATGGATGTTCATGAATGATTACTAGTAATAAGGAAATTAGTACAGAGAAGTAATGCTAAGTTCATTTTTTCTGCATGGAAGTGTACAGTAGAAAATAAGGATATACATTTTACATTTCAGTTCTTTAAGTCTAACTTTACACCTTATCTATATGAGAGTTAGATTCCTACCAAATTTCAAGCTGTAATTAATTTATACATTGGAGAAGAATTTAGAAAATACAGACATTACCCTTCCCCATAATGATGAGGTGGAAGACAGTACAAGGCACATGCCATTAGATACTGAGCATGGAATGATGCATGGGAGCTTATGTCAATCGTCTTGAATAAATAATGCTCTTAAATATAGTGCCTACTTTCCCCACAGATGTTACTAGAACAAGGACATTTTGAAAGCATTTGCCTTTAAGTAAGGCATTTCTGCTTCTTTGGAATATATTTCTAATATTAAGTCATTAATGGTGCAGCATGATGCAATTGCATTTTCATACATTTTGCAATGTATGAAAGGTGGTGTGACCATAAAAACAAAGAAAATATCATCTAGGTCTTTTTTTGTGTGTGTGGTAATAAGCATGTCCCATCATGTCTGAAGGATAAAACTGGCTTTTGACTATAATGCTTACCCACCGCAGAATGCCATGATTTATAAATTTTAAAGCAATCTTGGAAAGAGAGCGTATTGAAAATAGAAAATTAAAAGCAGAAACTTAAACTCAGAAGAGATAAAAAAGTAGGAAAAACTTGAAAATGTAATAAGAATACAAAGGTAAGTGGTAAAATAACAGAAAATCAGGCAATATCATCCTGCCATTGAATGTTAATTTGCCAGATTTATTCACATTATACAAGTTCAAAGTAAAGATGAAATGGGTAATGAAGAGGGGTTGTTCCCTTTTCTTGTCTTTCCCATAATGTCCCTGGGGATGATATGAACATTCTCATATATTAAGCTAGGAACTTAAAGTACAAAACTAATGAGGAATGACTTTTCTTTCATATTTCAATTTGATATGAAATAAAATCATGCATTAGTATGCATGGACTTTCATGGAATATACTTACAACAGTTTTTTTTTAAGGTGTTATTCAATTGTATATCCACATTCCTAACTCTAGAACAGTTTATCTAGTTGGAATTATTTACTTGGAGAGGAGGAAGAAGGTGAGAAATCTTGCATGTATGATCTAACTTTTTTTTTTTTTTTTTTTAAATGACCTAGTCCTTTGTTTTGGTCTTTTGTATTGATACACACAAAGATGACTCTTATAGCTGGCTGCTTATAACAGAGACTGTGGAGGGAGTCTTTCACTGTCTGCTGAGTTCAGCTATTCTGGGTAATTGGAGGGAGCTGTGGCTGTCTCATCCTGACCCTTTAGAATCACCGAACCAGCATAAATGCCAATATGTCACTTCCAGTGGGAAAGGAAGGAATAACTCTGAGACCTTCTGTTATACATACAGGGAGCAGATAGGCACACAGGAGACTGAGGTGGCTGACTTCTGGTTAATTTTCTCTCATTGGCCTAGAAAGGGAGCACTCAGGTGTATCTCCTGAGAAATGCCGGTCCAAATCAGACTGGTGCCAACCCAATTAAGGAAACTGGTGTTTTCCCCTGAGGAAGAGATGTAGGGGAAAATGAGAAGCAGGTTCCTTGAATTTATTTGGTGGTTATAGTGTTGATTTCAAATGCCTTGGCTTGCTAATTTGCATACCCTCTCTTCAGGAGTTCACACTCTTGTTTCTTCCCTCTTTGCCTTCCTTTCTCCCTCTAACCATGCAAAAAATTTAGCTGGATCCATGGTAGAAATGGAGGAGGAAATGGCAACCCACTCCAGTGTTCTTCCCTGGAGAATCCCAGGGATGGCGGGGCCTGGTGGGCTGCCGTCTATGGGCTTGCACAGAGTCGGACACGACTGAAGTGACTTCGCAGCAGCAGCAGCAGCAGCATGGTAGAAAAGGACAAACCAACTACATAAACACAGAAAAGCAAAGGGAATGATTCCCTCCAGAAGTTCAGTCTTTACAAGAAGATACAGGTTGGTTAGAAATATGCTGGTTAAACTCCTTGGGGGGTTGTGTAGGTTGAGAATTATAGGTCAAGGGAGCAGCCTGTGCAAAAGCACAGAGACACATGCTTCCTTGTTATATCACATGTATTGAACATCAGTTCAGTTCAGTTCAGTCACTCATCATGTCCGACTCTTTGTGACCCCATGAATTGCAGCAAGCCTGGCCTCCCTGTCCATCACCAACTCCTGGAGTTCACCCAAACTCATGTCCATTGAGTCAGAGATGCCATCCAATGATCTCATCCTCCGTCATCCCCTTCTCCTCCTGTCCCCAATCCCTCCCAGCATCAGGGTCTTTTCCAATGAGTCAACTCTTCGCATGAGGTAGCCAAAGTATTGGAGTTTCAGCTTTAGCATCAGTTCTTCCAATTAACACCCAGTACTGATCTCCTTTAGAATGCACTGGTTGGATCTCCTTGCAGTCCAAGGGACTCTCAAGAGTCTTCTCCAACACCACAGTTCAAAAGCATCAATTCTTTGGCGCTCAGCTTTCTTGACAGTCTAATTCTCACATCCATACATGACCTCTGGAAAAACCATAGCCTTGACTAGACGGACTGGAAAAGTAATGTCTCTGCTTTTGTATATGCTATCTAGGTTGGTAGATAGATTCTCCTTCCAAGGAATAAGCGTCTTTTAATTTCATGGCTGCAGTCACCATCTGCAGTGATTTTGGAGCCCCAAAACATAAAGTCTGACACTGTTTCCACTGTTTCCCCATCTATTTCCCATGAAGTGATGGGACCAGATGCCATGATCTTCGTTTTCTGAATGTTGAGCTTTAAGTCAACTTTTTCACTCTCCTCTTTCACTTTCATCAGGAGGCTTTTTAGTTCCTCTTCACTTTCTGCCATAAGGGTGGTGTCATCTGCATATCTGAGGTTATTGATATTTCTCCCAGCAATCTTGATTCCAGCTTGTGCTTCTTCCAGCCCAGCATTTCTCATGATGTACTCTGCATAGAAGTTGAATAAGCAGGGTGACAATATGCAGCCTTGACATACTCCTTTTCCTATTTGGACCCAGTCTGTTGTTCCATGTCCAGTTCCAACGGTTGCTTCCTGATCTCCATATAGGTTTCTCAAGAGGCAGGTTAGGTGGTCTGGTACGCCCATCTCTTTCAGAATTTTCCACAGTTTATTGGGATCCACACAGTCAAAGGCTTTGGCATAGTCAATAAAGCAGAAATAGATGTTTTTCTGGAACTCTCTTGCTTTTTCGATGATCCAGCAGATGTTGGCAATTTGATCTCTGGTTCCTCTGCCTTTTCTAAGACCAGCTTGAACATCTGGAAATTCATGGTTCACGTATTGCCGAAGCCTGGTTTGGAGAATTTTGAGTATTACTTTACTAACGTGTGAGATGAGTGCAATTAAGCAGTAGTTTGAGCATTCTTTGCCATTGCCTTTCTTTGGGATTGGAAGGAAAACTGACCTTTCCAGTCCTGTGGCCACTGCTGACTTTTCCAAGTTTGCTGGCATATTGAGTGCAGCACTTTCACAGCATCATCTTCTAGGATTTGAAATAGCTCAACTGGAATTTCATCATCTCCACTAGCTTTGTTCATAGTGATGCTTTCTAAGGCCCACTTGACTTCACATTCCAGGATGTCTGGCTCTAAGTGAGTGATCACACCATCATAGTTATCTTGGACGTGAAGATCTTTTTTGTATAGTTCTTCTGTGTATTCTTGCCACCTCTTCTTAATATCTTCTGCTTCTATTAGGTCCATACCATTTCTGTCCTTTATCAAGCCCATCTTTGCATGAAATTTTCCCTTGGTATCTCTAATTTTCTTGAAGAGATCTCTAGTCTTTCCCATTCTGTTGTTTTCCCCTATTTCTTTACATTGATCAGTCAGGAAGGCTTTCTTATCTCTTCTTGCTATTCTTTGGAACTCTGCATTCAGATGTTTATATCTTTCCTTTTCTCCTTTGCTTTTTGCTTCTCTTCTTTTCACAGCTATTTGTAAGGCCTCCCCAGACAGCCATTTTGCTTTTTTGCATTTCTTTTCCATGGGGATGGTCTTGATCCCTGTCTCCTGTGTAATGTCATGAATCTCCATCCATAGTTCATCAGGCACTCTATCTATCAGATCTAGTCCCTTAAATCTATTTCTCACTTTCACTGTATAATCATAAGGAATTTGATTTAGGTCATACCTGAATGGTCTAGTGGTTTTCCCTACTTTCTTCAGTTTAAGTCTGAATTTGGCAATAAGGAGTTCATGATCTGAGCCACAGTCAGCTCCAGTCTTGTTTTTGCTGACTGTATAGAGCTTCTCTGTTTTTGGCTGCAAAGAATATAATCAATCTGATTTTGGTGTTGACCATCTGGTGATGTTAATGTGTAGAGTCTTCTCTTGTGTTGTTGGAAAGCAGTGTTTGCTATGACCAGTGCGTTCTCTTGGCAAAACTCTATTAGTCTTTGCCTTGCTTCTTTCTGTATTCCAAGGCCAAATTTGCCTGTTACTCCAGGTGTTTCTTGACTTCCTACTTTGCATGCTAAAAGTTGAGATTTTATCTGATCTCATCTCCCTACAAGAAGGAGTAAGTTATACTTCTAAAGTGGAACATTGAGAAGTATATCGATTCCAAGGGTGAGTTCAAATTCTAGATGGCTCCATAGATTAAAAATAACAATAATATAATCTCATGGTAAATCTAGATGTGCATGGGGCCAAAAGTGAAGTCCAACCAGGAGTCCTAGACCTGGATATCATGTAGGCAGAAATTGAGAGAAGAAGAGAAGAGATAAAGGGAGAACATCTGGGATTTCTGAACCTCTCCCTGTCCAGTTGCCATCTTCTACCCTTCTCAGACTGTCTGCTGCTGGGTCTACTGCCCAGAATGTTTTTCCCCCTATTCTCTGTTAACTTTTACTTGCTTTTTCATGTTTTTTAATTTTATTATTGGAGTATAATAGCTTTACAATGCTCTGTTGTTTTCTGCTATACAACAACATGAATCAGCTACATTGTTGTTCAGTCGCTCAGTCATGTCCGACTCTTGCGACCCCATGGACTTCAGCACACCAGGCTTCCTTGTCCTTTACCATCACCCAGAGCTTGGTCAAACTCATCTCTGTTGAATCAGAAATGCCATCCTACCGTCTCATCTTCTGTCGTTCCCTTCTCGTCCTGCCTTCAATCTTTCCCAGCATCGGGGTCTTTTCTAATGAGTCAGCTCTTTGCATCAGATGATCAAAGTATTGGTGCCTCAGCTTCAGCATCAGTCCTTCCAATGAATATTCAGGACTGATTTCCTTTAGGATTGACTGGTTTGATCTCCTTGCAGTCCAAGGGACTCTCAAGAGTCTTCTCCAACACCACAGTTCAAAAGCATCAATTCTTCAGTGCTCCACTTTTCTTATGGTCCAAATCTCACATCCATACTGACTACTGGAAAAACCATAGCTTTGACTAGATGGACCTTTATTGGCCAAGTAAAGTCTCTGATTTTTAATATGCTGTCTAGGTTTTTTATAACTTTTCTTCTAAGGAACAAACATCTTTTAATTTCATGGCTGCAGTCACCATCTGTAGTGATTTGGGAGCCCAAGAAAATAAAGTCTGTCACTGTTTCCATTGTCTTCCCATTTATTTGTGATGAAGTGATGGGACTGGGTGCCATGATCTTCATTTTTTGAATGTTGAGTTTCAAGCCAGCTTTTTCACTCTCCTCTTTCACCTTCATCAAGAAGCTATTCAGTTCCTCTTCACTTTCTGCTATAAGGGTGGTGTCACCTGCATATCTGAGGTTATTGATATTTTTCCCAGAAATCTTGATTCCAGCTCATGCTTCATCCAGCCCAATATTTCACATGATGTACTCCGCATATAAGTTAAATAAGCAGGGTGACAATATATAGCCTTAACGTTCTTCTTTCCCAGTTTGGTACCAGTTCATTGTTCCATGTCCAGTTCTAACTGTTGCTTCTTGACCTGCACACAGATTTCTCAGGAGGCACGTAAGGTGGTCTGGTATTCCCATCTCTTTCAGAATTTTCCACAGTTTGTTGTGATCCACATGGTCAAAGGCTTTAGCATAGTCAGTAAAGCAGAGGTAGATATTTTTCTGGAATTCTCTTGCTTTTTCTATGATCCAGTGTGTGTTGGCAATTTGATCTCTGGTTCCTCTACCTTTTCTAAATCCAGCTTGAGTATGTGGAATTTCTTGGGTCATGTACTGTTATAGTCTGGCTTAGTTAATTTTGAGCATTTCTTTGCTAGCATGTGAAATGAGTGCAATTGTGCAGCAGTTTAAATATTCTTTAGTACTGCCTTTCTTTGGGACTGAAATGAAAACTGATCTTTTTCAGTCCCATGGCCACCGGTGAGTTTTCCATATTTGCTGGCATACTGAGTATAGCACTTTAACAGTATCATCTTTTAGGATTTTAAATTGCTCAGCTGGAATTCTGTCATCTCCATTAGCTTTGTTCATAGTGATGCTTCTTAAGGGCCACTTGGCTTTGTACTCCAGGATGTCTAGCTCTAGGTAAGTTATCACACCATCATGGTTATCTGGGTCATAAAGAGCTTTTTTGTATAGTTCTTCTGTGTATTCTTGCCATCTCTTCTTAATATCTTCTGCTTCTGTTAGGTCCATACCATTTCTATCCTTTATTGTGCCCTTCTTTGCATGAAATGTTCCCTTGGTATCTCTAACTTTCTTGAAAAGATCTCTAGTCTTTCCCATTCCATTGTTTTCCTCTATTTCTTTGCATTGTTCACTTAGGAAGGCTTTCTTTCTTTTTTTAAATTTTATTTATTTTTTATTTTATTATTATTATCATTATTTTTTTACTTTACAATATTGTATTGGTTTTGCCATACATCAACATGCATCCACCACAGGTGTACCCATGTTCCCCACCCTGAACCCCTCTCCCACCTCCCTCTTTCTTATCTCTCCCTTGCTCTTCTTTGGAACTCTGCATTCAGATGGGTATATCTTTCCTTTTCTCCTTTGCCTTTAGCTTCTCTTTTTTTCCTCAGCTAATTGTAAGGTCTCCTCAGACAACCATTTTGCTTTTTTGCATTTCTTTTTCTTGGGGATGGTCTTGATCACTGCCTCTTGTACAGTGTCATGAGCCTCCCTCCGTAGTTCTTCAGACAGTCTGTCTATTAGGTCTAATCACTTGAATCTATATGTATACATATATCCCTTCTCTCTTGAGCCTCCCTTCCATTTCCCCACCCTCCAATCCCACCCGTCTATGTCATCACAGAATGCTGAGCTGAACACCCTGTGTTATACAGCAACTTCTCACTAGCTATCTATTTCACACATAGTAAGGTATATATGTCAATCCTACTCTCCCAATTTGTTTCACCCTCCCCTTTCCCCACTGTGTCCACGTATCTATTCTCTGCATCTGCATCTCTATTCATGTCTTGCAAATAAGTTCTTGTGTACCAGTTTTCCAGATTGTATATATATGTGTGTTAATGTATGATATTTGTTTATCTCTTTCTGACTTTCTTCACTCTGTATGACACTCTCTGTTCACATCTAAGGAGATGCTTTCCCTCAAATCCTTCTCACAGTGAGGCCCCTGAGTTAGGATGCTGAAGGCCTGAACCATGAAATTTGGATAAAGAACTGGTAGGTTTTAAGTTAGCTTAGGAGGTAGAATGGACAAAGTCATGGCTACTTTCACTTGATGAATGAAAGGCCAGGCTGGCTAAGTAATTTGTGGGGCCCAGTGCTAAATAGAATGACAGGCTTCTTTGTTTACAAATGATGAAGTTCTAAAGGTGAGACTGAAGCATTTGATCAGATGTGAGGCCCTTCAATGAACAAGGACCAGTGTACCTGCACAGATCACATACTCCTGAAGCTAGCCCTGAGGAAGGAAGGGAGAACGTGGAGAGGAGGGTTATTTTTTGCACACGGGGTGAGTTGTGATAGTTGTTTATGACACTTTGATCAGATGATGTCCACTGGGCATATCTGCCTATAAAATAATCTGTTTTTATTTTCTTCATTACCTATCTGCTCCCTCTTAGGTCCAACAATCCACATTCCCTAGAAACTTTTATATTTTAGGATGGAACAAAATTTTAAACCAAAAGAATAATTGAATCTGCTTAAAAGTAAAAAAAGAGAAAGCTTTGTCTCCACCTGGATTATAAGGTATATTGTGCTAAACACCGGGAAGGAAAGAATCCAGTTGACTATTTAAGTGCACTGAAAATAGTGACTGATTTCCAAGCTGAATCCTGGAGACTTTAAAGCAATAATAATCTTCCAAAGGTACCTTATTTATTGACCTTCCCACCTCAGAGATTTTTATTTATTTTTTACTTTATATTCCTTGTGGTTGACTTCCTTTTAGTAAGCCATTTATTTCCCTAACAGTCTTAATGGTGTTTGTTTCTGGAATTACATGAAAGTCAATTATGAGGGCTACAATTTAAAACCATTCCACGCCACCCAGCTTCCTAGTTTTTGACATGGGTCTTTGTGGAAAAAAAGGTGACTGATTTTTAGCTATTGTGTTCAGTCTGTTGAAAGATGACACGGATGATGGTGCTGCTGACTGCTCTCCCATGACTCATAGATGGAGTTGCCTAGTAACTAACCCAAAATAACATAGCTGATGCACATCAAACCTGAGAAGCATGGGCTGCTGTGACACCTTTACAAAGGTGTCTCAGTCAGCAGCTAACTTTACTTCTCATTCATGGTTTTAATTTGGAAATTCTGTGGCCTTTGGTCAGTGATCCATAGAGTGAATAAGAACTTCTGGGTATATAACATCAAATCTAGTGGCTTTCTCTTTTTTTCTTTACTGACAGTGGTATATAGGCTTCTTTGAAGGTTTATTCCAATCATGAAAGATATGGGGGTCAGTTCAAACTAAATAGAGTAATAAACCAGCTCAGTCTTCAAAGTAGATCACACTTTTCTGGGATTTGTAATCTGTTTGAGTTGCTTTCTATTTTTATTTTTTAAATATCAGAATTAAGATATACTCCTGCTTCATAATTAAAATTTAAAAGCCCCCTTGTTATATGTTCTTCCAAAAACATATGTATATATTTTAGTGCAATTAATTTTAATTGTTAAATTCAGTCATTTTTACCTTGCGTAACTGAAGGCTTGAATGTCAACTATAAAAAGAATGATAACAAAAATGCAGATATGTGTGTATACATATATATTTACATATACATTCACATTGTGGAATTCAGTAAAGGATAAAACGAAATGAAGATGGAGAAAAGTTCATTGGATTTGCAACTTAGGTCAGCATTGGTGATGTCTGTCTAAACGGTCTCAATGAGCTTTGTCTGTACAGACTCTGATGGGGACTGAGGGGTAGAAGCTATGTATTGTTAAGGAAATATAGGTGTTATTGTGGATGCTATTTTTAGAATAGGTTGAAAAGTAAAAGAAGTATCTCTTGTCCTGATTGAAAAATTTGAGAATATCATGTCAACTCTTATCTCAGTGCTTTTCAAAATCTGCACACTCATTTTGCTTCTCTAAACTTGCTTGCTGCAGTTTATTGCACTTCTTATCATTACTACCTATCTTTATGCAGAGACTAAGGGTGTCTCTTTCTCCTAAAGCACTTACTGACTTCATTTCTTATTTGTGGAGGAATGTGTGTTTGTTGGGGAGGGGACTTTCTTCATTCACATTGTCTTTCACACAATCAGTTAGAGACAATTCTCTGCCTTTTGGGTTTGTAGGTATGCTTGGCTTAAGATATGTGAATGGTAGTGCATGCTCATGCACCTGCAACCCCATGGACTGTGGCCCGCCAGGCTCCTCTGTCCCTGGGACTTCCCCAAACAACAATACTGGAGTAGGTTGTCATTTCCTTCTTCAGGGGATCTTTCCGACCCAAGGATGGAACCTTCGTCTCTTGCATTGGCAGGTAAATTCCGTACCATTGAGCTACTAGGGAAGCCCTATGAATGGTAGTGAAAGTAGTGAAGTCGCTTAGTCGTGTCCAGCTCTTTGAGACCCCAGCTCTTTGAGTAGCCTGCCAGGCTCCTCCATCCATGGGATTTTCCAGGCAAGAATACTGGGGTGGGTTGCCATTTCCTTCTCCAGGGGGTCTTCCCGACCAAGGGATCGAACCTGGGTCTCCCACATTGCAGGCAGACTTTTTACCGTCTGAGCCACAAGGGAAGCCAAAATAAATTAGACCTCATACTGCTGTTTGTGTGCAGTATGAGGAGCCTTTCACCTAAAGCAGCATGGAGCCTTTCACCTAAAACATAAAGAGCCAGGTTGGAGAACAGTTCAGCTTCTCTCTTTAAGGTAACAGCTGCTGCTGCTGCTGCTAAGTCGCTTCAGTCTTGTCCGACTCTGTGCGACTTCTTTCCCAACTGGCTATGTCTCAATAGAGAAGGGTGTTGTAGTTGGCAGGATGGTAGTAATTCTATCTAAATCCTAACTGCATTTTTTTCAAAGGTGTAAAAATAAATAATTATCAAAATATCACAGTTATTTATACATTTTCAGATAGTATTTCAGCATGGAAAATAAATTAAGAAGAAACTAAATTTTAATCTATTTCTGTAATTTAAATGTAATATCAACTATTGTAGAAAATTTCTATAGACAGCAATAATGAGATATGTGATCTTAATGGGATTAACCAAAAGGGACAAGGACAGTTGACTTTCTCCAGCACTCTTGGAAAGTTCGAGTTTCCTTTCTACATTACGGAAATCCTGAGAAATGAGGAAATCTGAAAATATATGTTGTTAAAAATCTACCTCCTGAAGCCAGCACAACTGGTTATGAACAAACTGTTTCTTCAATTTTCACTTTAATTTTCTTAATGTTTGTGTTGGAAATTGTGATCAGGCTGTACAGGACTTCAGAATGATCATCTTTAGCATTTATCCCCGTTTTCAATTTAGGGTTTGGCTCTCATTAATATTATGCTAGGAACACTTTTAAATCACAATAACTATTAAAGTAAGGATGTTCTACCTCTTACGAGGTTGTAGCTGCTAGAATGCTCTACCCAGAAGATACTTTGGCACCTAGGTGCCCATTCTTTCAGCTGCTGCTAGTATTGACAGCTGATGACTCAAAGCTAAGTGCTTTACTAGAAATTGCATTACTAGAAGGAAGCTGCTTCACCCAGGTCATGTGTCTCCCCAGGGGCAGTCAATATTCAATGACTTGACCATGTTGAGGCACAAAAACTTGACCCCTCACCTCCATTATGGAAAACTTCTAAGGCAATTTTAGCTTCAAAACTTACTGTAAAGGATTGGCCACGGTTCTGATGCAACAGCTTCACAGTTTGACCTCTTGCTCTGCCTGATTCATCCTTCACAGGTATTATTTCCCCATTCCTGGTGACTTCTGCATGAAAATCTTAGTGTCACAATATATTGTCAACTCTTTTCACACTATTCATTTGAAGAATCTGCCTACAAATCAGGAGACCAGGGTTTGAATCTTGCATCGGGAAGATACCCCAGAGAAGGAAATGGCAACTCACACCAGTATTCTTGCCTGGGAAATCCCATGGACAGAGAAGTCTGGCAGGCTACAGTCCATGTGGTTGCAAGAGTCAAACACGACTCAGCTAAACCACCACCATCACCAGCAGCAGAAACATTAAAAAAATTTTTTTTTTTTTTCCGCTTTGAAGGGTCAGACAGAGTTATTTTCTAACAAAGGAAGACGAGTAAGATGGCTGATAATTCCCATGTGACTACTCTGGTACTTGGCCCAGTGGCACTTGGGGGAGGGGCAATGTTAATTTAATAACTACTACACTTTGCTTCTTAAAAGTCTATTTCCTTTAACAGTGTAGATGCAGCTGTGGGGTGAGCTGGGGTGATGTGTGTTCAGCGAACTTGTTTATGATATTGGGCAGTCTGAGCTCCCGTCCTGGCTTCTGAGGCTGGTGTGGGCACCACTCAGCTCCCACCAGCCCAGATGTGACCATCCATTCAGAGTGGTTTGGGGGCCCCAGAGCCTTCGCTCCTGTTGGTTTATTCCTGACAGCCTACAAAGCCTCACACTGCCCTCAGTTTTCCCCCTTTATTTCTTTTGAAGGACCAATTTTTTCATGGTACTTGTCCTGATTGTTTTCATAGTGTTCAAATCTGTATTTTTGTATGTAGAGGGAAATAATTTTCTCAACACTAATCGCTAATAAATATTGAATTGTCATGAAGGAGTTCTTGTTTAATAAACGGACGTGTAAAAAAAAAAAAGAGTGACATTTCCCTCAAGCCACGGGGCCCAGAAGAGTTCTCTGACACTTCTGAAATATTTTAAAGAGGAAGTAACAGAATATGATTTTAGAAAAATTATTGTGGCCACTAAAGGAATGAGGGATAAGGGAAATACAGAGGTATCAGTTCAGAGGCTGCTTTTGCTCATGTGAGAAATGGTGGCAGTAGAAAGACAGTGGATGTAGTAGTGCCTAGCCACTTTCCCGAGCCATGTGGGAGAGACAACCACTGCACTTAGCTGGTGGTAGGATGTGACATGTGAAGGGGAGAGAGGGATTAGAGAGGAATGAGAGATTTCCAAACGTGTTGGCTGGCTGAGTGAGTGGCTATGTTTTTCACCGGATTAGGATAACTAGAGGGGAAGAGAAGTAGGCTATAGAGGAAAGATAAATCAAGCTTTAGACCAACTGAATTTCAACAAAATGTACTTAGAATAGAGTGATGTCAGATGAGGGAGGAGAGGCTACTTTGACTTGGATATTAGAAACAGCAAAGTGTTTTGTACATTTTCTTTTGGTAAAAAATAAGTAGTATTAGTTAGACTTGATATAGTCAGATACCTTTCCTACCTTTATCTTTCTTTGTCCCCACTGTCTATGGTTCTCAAACTTGTTCTCTTCACACTAAACAACTCAGATGGGAGCTTTATTTGAGCATGTGCATCAATTTACCACAGCAAAAATGATTCTGGTCTGAAATGGGTCCCCCAAAAAGCATTGGGAAGACTGGTTATCTGGTTGCTGACAGTCACTTTCAATAGCATAACAAATTTCAGTTCCAAATAGAAAATGAAGCAGCAAGAAAGTTAGGGTATATTGACTGTCCTGCCTCGAAAAAAATATTATTCAGTCATGCCTTAAATTCTCTTTATTTTACTAAGGGAAACACTGAACAAGATTCTTTTTCTCTCATTTAAATTATAAATCTCTATATAATTCTTTTATAGTATATTACATGTATATTATAAATTCATATATATACATATATATGTATTTTATAACTTCACTTCTGAGAAGCCCCAGTAGATCAAGAGATAAAGAATTTGCTTGCAATTCAGGAGATGTAGGAGACACAGGTTTGATCCCTGAGTCAGGAAGATCCCCTGGAGAAGGAAATGACAACCCACTCCAGTATTCTTGCCTGTAAAATCCCATAGACAGAAGAGCCTGGTAGACTACAGTCCATAGGGTTGCAAAGTCAGACACAATTGAGTTTGCACAGGCATACCAGTAACAATTTCATATCTATCCACTTGACAAATATGGGCAATGTAATCATTCCTTCCTCATTTTGTAACCTGTCATATAAGTACAGAATAAATTACAAGAAAAAAAATTTTGGGGGGCAAATATCATACTTTAAAGGCATATACAAAGGGAAAGTTTATAGAATATGGATTACACAAGTAGAGACTTGTGTATCTGCCCTAACTGTGCTCTACTCAACTTCTGAAACTCAGAAGGACTTCCTTATTTCATAAAAGCAAGTCCTACATGCCCTGATAATGAAATGAGTCAGTTACTTTGGTATTTATAAATGAACTGTCAGCATATGAGTGCACCCTTCATTGGGATGGACTCAGGAATTCCTCTCTTGACAACTTTTCACACTAGAAAGATCATACCAATAATTAAAACAGTTTGCTTTGGATGAGACAACCTGCACATCACTATTAGTGCATGCAAAGACAATAATAATGTAGTTAAAATAATCAGTTTTACCATATTAGATACATTTCTCCAAAAGAGCTTAGACCAGATCATCCAGACATTATGTATTTTGATCATTTCTGCTTTGGATCATCTGTCATTTGTGTATGTTGACTTGTGATTTTTCTTTTGTCTTTTTAAAAGTACAAATAGACTCTGTGCTGCTGCTGCTGCTGCTGCTAAGTCGCTTCAGTTGTGTCCGACTCTGTGCGACCCCATAGATGGCAGCCCACCAGGCCCCACCATCCCTGGGATTCTTCAGGCAAGAACACTGGAGTGGGTTGCCATTTCCTTCTCCAATGCATAAAAGTGAAAAGTGAAAGTGAAGTCACCCAGTCGTGTCTGACTCTTAGCCGACCCCATGGACTGCAGCCTACCAGGCTCCTCCATCCATGGGATTTTCCAGGCAAGAGTACTGGAGTGGAGTGCCATTGCCTTCTCCAAGACTCTGTAAGTGCTTGAAAATATTAAAAATCAAGGAGTAACAAAAAAATAGTCTTCGTTTCTCTATGAGTCATATACTTTAAGTGTAATGATGAAAATGTGGCCTGAATAAGCTTGCTATAGACTGATGCCATCTGCTCACCTGTGGCTGTCTGTTTCATGGCACAATGCCTACTTGCAGAGGCATACTGGAGCTGTAGAACATGACATACTCCTACCTGTACCTACTCCTCCACTGCCCTTCTGTTCTCAGAAATATTTATTTATGCAGAATTAGGAGTAACTGGGAATAACATCAAAAGAAAAAAAAAAAACTCTGTTACTTGTAATTATTCATCGTCTCAGCCTCTCTAGAATTCATTTTTCTGCAGAAGCGTTATAAATCCCACTGGATCATATGTCAGAAAAGAAGAAAAATTTCTACCTATGGAGGGCTGAAGTATCACTTTAGTTTTAGATGAAGAAACATGAAGTAATTTCACTCCAGCCCTTTCAAAAGTTTCATGTATGACTTCTTTCAATTTTGACCTACTACCGGGGTAAAACCCATATCCATTTCATTAAAAGTCATGAGGGTTTATTTACTTTGTTTTTGATGAAAAGTAAAATAAATGTCAAAGTGTAATTAAAAGTGACTTTTTCAAGAGTGGGTTCTTAGTGCCATCAAAGGAACTTCTGTTAGATGGAGAACTGTTTCATCTTCCTGAGTCCTGGACCCTACTGCTGGACATCGAAGCCAGCAGTCCCCAGCTGTTTTGACACCGAGGACTGATTTTGTTGAAGGTAATTTTTTCCATGGACTGGGTCGGGAGATGGTTTTGGGATGATCCAAGTGCATTACATTTATTATGTCACTGCTGATCTGACAGGAGGCGGAGCTCAGGTGGTAATGCAAGAGATAGAGAGTGGCTGTAAATATAGATGAAGTTCTGCTCTCTTGCTTGCCACTCACTTTCTGCTGTGCTGCCAGTACGGGTCTGTGGCCAGTTGGGGACCCCTGATCTAAGCAAAGGCAATGAAGTTAATTGTTGAACATATGATGCTTAAGGCTGTAAAACCTAGAAAATATTGTTTTCTAATACATTTGGGATTTCATATGAGTTTCTAAAGTAGAGAACTGGCTCTTAAATTCAACCCATGAAAAGGGTAATCAGAGATTTAACCTCCTCCTAGGGGGCTTCCCAGGTGGCTCAGTGGTAAAGAATCTGCCTGCAGTGCAGGATATGCAGGAGACAGGAGTTCAATCCCTGGGTCAGGAAGATCCCCTGGAGAAGGAAATGGTAATCCACTCCAGTACTCTTTCCTAGAAAATCCCATGGACAGAGGAACCTGGCAGGCTACAGTCCATAGGGTCCCAAAGACTCAGACGTGACTTAGTGACTATGCAACAACATCAAGGAGACAGCAGTAGGTAGAGAAGAATTGGATCCAGTTGGAACTCCAGGTTCCTGACTTAGTAGCTGGGAATGAGTGCACGTTAAAAAAAATTTCTTTGTGTCTTGTTAATTTGATAAAAAAGTTGGGAGTGATTTTACTTACCTCATGTGGTAGGTAGTATAGGGAAATAAAATAGGGAAAGCTCCTGGCACATGGGAAGTCAATGTTTACTTTGCCTGGCGTTTTTCAGTTCAGTCGCTCAGTCATGTCCGACTCTTTGCGACCCCATGAATCGCAGCACGCCAGGCCTCCCTGTCCATCACCAACTCCCGGAGTTCACCCAAACTCATGTGCATTGAGTTGGTGATGCCATCCAGCCATCTCATCCTCTGTCTTCCCCTTCTCCTCCTGCCCCCAATCTCTCCCAGCATCAGAGTCTTTTCCAGTGAGTCAACTCTTCACATGAAGTGGCTAAAGTATTGGAGTTTCAGCCTCAGCATCAGTCCTTCCAATGAACACCCAGGACTGGTCTCCTTTAGGATGGACTGGTTGGATCTCTAGCAGTCAGAGGGACTTGCAAGAGTCTTCTCCAACACCACAGTTCAAAAGCATCAATTCTTCAGTGCTCAGCTTTCTTCACTGTCCAACTCTCATATCCATACATGACCACTGGAAAAACCATAGTCTTGACTAGATGGACCTTTGTTGGCAAAGTAATATCAAATCACACCTATTATTTGGAGAAATGTATTGTTAAGTGATCAACTTCTAAGTCCTGTCCAGCTCTTTATAACCCCATGGACTATAGCCTGCCAGGCTCCTCTGTCTATGGGATTTTGCAGGCAAGAATGCTGGAGTGGGTTGCCATTTCCTTCTCCAGGGGATCTTCCTGACCGAGGGATCGAACCCTCATCTCTTGCATCTCCTGCATTGGCAGATGGATGCTTTACCACCAGTGCCACTTGTTAAATACATATTTTTTTCTGTTAGTCTTTTTAACCCTCTTTTTGAGCTAACACAAAGGATTAAAATTTCAAACTAATACAATTATGTAAAGTTTAAAAATAAAATAAAATTAAAAAAACAAAAACAAAACAAAACAAAACAAAATTTTCAAATCTAACTCATGTGAACCAAAAGTATTGCCTGTTATTAATCTTAAAGGTATTTGGAAGGCTCAGACAAAGTAGGGACAAGTCTGGGATGTGAAGGGCAACTTCTGGGTCCTTTTTTTCCTTCATAAGACATGTGCTTTCTTGCCAGAGTAGATGTGGTTTTTCAGTGAGATTATCTCCTCAAACAGGAGGAGGATTTTAGTTCTCGCCATTGTATACCATGGTTTATGTAATAATGTCCAAGTTTCATAAATCTACAGATTTTGGGTTTATTAACTGCAAGGAATCCTAAGCCATAGTAATGAATGAAATGGCAACCCACTGAGTATTCTTGCCTGGGAAATCTCATGGACAGGGGAGCCTGGAGGATTACAGCCTGTGGGGTAGCAAAGAGTTGGACACAACTTAGCAACTAAAGAACAACAACAATCCTAAACAATGGGCACCTTTAAAGAATATCCCATGAGTAAGGATCCTCCTTTTACTAAATATTATTATTCTATTTGCCTAGAGGTCTAGAAAACTGTTGGCAAGGATATTAGAGTAGATGTCCTGACTTCTATTATTTCCCACAGCAGTATCCCACTGGTTAAGGGAGTCAATGGGTCACAGGTACTTTGATACCTTCCCTAGATATCTCTGTTTAACAAAAGGTTAACACAGCAGCTGGCACAGGGACACGTCAGCTTCCTCTGTTCTTCTCACTGTACCTTCATGTAAACTTCTGATAAACTGATCCTTGTGAAATAATGGAAAAAAGTATTGGACAAGCATTCAGGAACAGGAGCCCATGTGCTTGTCCTGAACTTGTGCATGTTACTAAAAGCCTTGAAGGGTTTTTTCAGGATTACACTAAGAAAGACAGTGTAATCTAAATATTTCTGAGTCATTTTTTTTTTTTTCTCTAATTTTATTTTATTTTTTAAACTTTACATAATTGTATTAGTTTTGCCAAATATCAAAATGAATCCGCCACAGGTATACATGTGCTCCCCATCCCGAACCCTCCTCCCTCCTCCCTCCCCATACCATCCCTCTGGGCCGTCCCAGTGCACCAGCCCCCAGCATCCAGCATCATGCATCGAACCTGGACTGGCAACTCGTTTCCTACATGATATTTTACATGTTTCATTGCCATTCTCCCAAATCTTCCCACCCTCTCCCTCTCCCACAGAGTCCATAAGACTGTTCTATACATCAGTGTCTCTTTTGCTGTCTCGTACACCGGGTTATTGTTACCATCTTTCTAAATTCCATATATATGCGTTAGTATACTGTATTTATGTTTTTCCTTCTGGCTTACTTCACTCTGTATAATAGGCTCCAGTTTCATCCACCTAATTAGAACTGATTCAAATGTATTCTTTTTAATGGCTGAGTAATACTCCATTGTGTATATGTACCACTGCTTTCTTATCCATTCATCTGCTGATGGACATATAGGTTGCTTCCATGTCTTGGCTATTATAAACAGTGCTGCGATGAACATTGGGGTACACGTGTCTCTTTCCCTTCTGGTTTCCTCAGTGTGTATGCCCAGCAGTGGAATTGCTGGATCATAAGGCAGTTCTATTTCCAGTTTTTTAAGGAATCTCCACACTGTTCTCCATAGTGGCTGTACTAGTTTGCATTCCCACCAACAGTGTAAAAGGGTTCCCTTTTCTCCACACCCTCTCCAGCATTTATTATTTGTAGACTTTTGGATCGCAGCCATTCTGACTGGTGTGAAATGGTACCTCATAGTGGTTTTGATTTGCATTTCTCTGATAATGAGTGATGTTGAGCATCTTTTCATGTGTTTGTTAGCCATCTGTATGTCTTTTTTGGAGAAATGTCTATTTAGTTCTTTGGCCCATTTTTTGATTGGGTCGTTTATTTTTCTGGAGTTGAGCTGTAGGAGTTGCTTGTATATTTTTGAGATTAGTTGTTTGTCCGTTGCTTCATTTGCTATTATTTTCTCCCATTCTGAAGGCTGTCTTTTCACCTTGCTAATAGTTTCCTTTGATGTGCAGAAGCTTTTAAGGTTAATTAGGTCCCATTTGTTTATTTTTGCTTTTATTTCCAATATTCTGGGAGGTGGGTCATAGAGGATCCTGCTGTGATGTATGTCGGAGAGTGTTTTACCTATGTTCTCCTCTAGGAGTTTTATAGTTTCTGGTCTTACGTTTAGATCTTTAATCCATTTTGAGTTTATTTTTGTGTATGGTGTTAGAAAGTGGTCCAGTTTCATTCTTTTACAAGTGGTTGACCAGATTTCCCAGCACCACTTGTTAAAGAGATTGTCTTTAATCCATTGTATATTCTTGCCTCCTTTGTCGAAGATAAGGTGTCCATATGTGCGTGGATTTATCTCTGGGCTTTCTATTTTATTCCATTGATCAATATTTCTGTCTTTGTGCCAGTACCATACTGTCTTGATAACTGTGGCTTTGTAGTAGAGCCTGAAGTCAGGTAGGTTGATTCCTCCAGTTCCATTCTTCTTTCTCAAGATCGCTTTGGCTATTCGAGGTTTTTTGTATTTCCATACAAATTGTGAAATTATTTGTTCTAGCTCTGTGAAGAATACTGTTGGTAGCTTGATAGTCATTTCTTTATCTTTTACATTGAGATTATACTTGTCCTGGATATTCAGAAAGATTTGGGGAGTAATATAGTACAGATAAATGAAAAATAATAGAAGGTGTAGGGGTGTAATATATTGTGCCTTTATCATCTCCTTTATTGTTCAATTTTCAGAGAGGTGTATACTCGATAAAAATCTACCTTTTCCACAATGAAAAAACTTGGGACGTATATGAACCATGCTTGTTGTAAAGGAGTTAAACAATTATAAGGATATATAAAATATATATGAAAAGAATATATAAAAATGTTTCTTAATTCTCTTCCCAGAGACAGCCAGTTGAAATCTACAGCATATCACTTTTATACATATCTAAAGTGATATGTATACATATATATATAATATATAATATATATATGTATACATATATATATTATACATATATAATATACATGCAGGCATGCAACGTATCTTACTCTTTATATAATTATCTATATGTATATAAATATTATTATATTATCATTAAAATTTGCAACTTGTTTTTCTCCTCCAATATTTTGTCATGTCAATATAAATTGATCTACATCATAATTTTTCATTCTTAGGTAGTCTACATTTATATTCATATATAAACTTGTTAAAGTGTTAGTCACTCAGTTGTCCAACTCTTTGTGATCCCATGGACTGTGGCCTGCCAGCCTCCTCTGTCCATGGCATTTTCCAGGCAAGAATACTGGAGTGGGTTGCCATTTCCTGCTCCAGGGGATATTCCTGACCCAGGGATCAAACACGCATCTGCTCTGTCTCCTGCTTTGGCAGGTGGATTCTTTATCACTGTGCCGCCTGGGAAGCCCATAGCAGTGGTAGGGGGATTATGTTTACTATCATTATCGATGGCAAAATGATTATGATGATATATTCATAACACATTTTATATACATGATAACAACTGATGGTGACTGAGAACAAATAAGTGCTTTGTATTAAAGTACATTATCACATTTAATCTTCACAATATTCCTAGAAAATAGGTACTATTAGTGTTTCTAGGTCACAATGAGGAAAAGTGATATTTATAAGGGTTTAAGATTGAGATCAAACAGCTAGTTAATGATCTGATTGAGTCCAAAGCACAAACTTAAGTACTATGTTAGACAACAAGAAAATCTAGCTTTCTCCGTATATTGTGATGGGAAGTTAAGTTTTCATTTTTCCCTTTGCCAAAGTTCCTAAGCAAATGTGAATGGGTACTTAGAGTCTCTGGTTCCTCTTAGGTAAAGAGACTTCAATAATTATCTTCTTAAAATAATTTAACTTGGGTTAGAGGGTAAGAGAGGGAGAGAGTGGCCATAACCAGTAAGCAAGTCATATTTTCATTTCATTTCCAGCAGTGCTGTTCTTCACAGCTCAACCAAACAAACTGCCAATATTTTCAGTTTACTCATAGCTCTATCTGGGCAGCAAGGTCATTATTACTTTAGGGACCCTTTGACTCAGCAGCCAAAGGCACATTGCTTTCTGGCTGGGGCTCTGGGCTTTGTCTTCACCTTTGGCTGTTGGGTTTGATTGGCACAGTGGTTATTTTCTTTTTAAAGAAGTCCAGTCCACCATAAAATTTGAGACATTTTCATTTTATCATCATGAGAACATGTCTTCAGTTATTGCCTAGTCTTTACATAAGGGTAACCTAAGATTTTCAGAGTGGTGAGATTGACAGCAAAATTTTATTGAGCTTCTTTTAGTCAGTTTTTCATTCTCTAGTGGGTCACCTTCATCTGCAGTTAAACTCAATCCAGAGCAGTAAGAGCTTGAATAGTATTCAGTGCCTCATCTACTGTTTACCATAGGGGTCTTTCTCAGGGAAATCTGAGGTTCAAAGGTTTCTTAAAACTGCCAATATCTACTGCAAAAGTGTTGGAGAAGTTTTGCTAACTTCTACAAGTGGATTGAAGATTAAGATGATAGACTGCAAAAGGGACTGAATCCTAAAGTACCCTAGCCATTGCCTTCTTGCATTTCACTCCTTCATTTTCCAAGCAAACCAACCAAAGTTCTAATGATTCACCTGGCTTCAGCCAGTCACGGTCATTGATTTTCCTTCTTGCACTCTTGGTTTAGGTGTGTTTCTCTGTAACTGTTTTCTGAAGGGCATCAGAAACTTCTACCCCTCACCCCTAGGACAATCTTAGTACTAATATTTACAATGTCTTGAGACTGACCACCATATTGATTAGGAAGTCTGCTGTCTGAAGGAGAGTTACAACAACAAGGTCAGCTGTCTTTGAACCCATTTATTTATATTGATTTATAATCACCTCCCTTATTCTTATTAACAAACAACGAGTTGGAAAAATAGTTATTGTCTGGTGACAGTATGATTTGGCCAATGTATTTGTTACCAATTCCCATGAGTTTGCCTCTAATCCCATTTATTAAGTTGAAAGACCCTCATTTTCCTTTTCTAGGAAGCCATACCTCTATCATCAACATCTCATCCTTGCTGATAAAACCGTTTAGAACTGGGAAGTGTCAGAAATATACTCTAGTTGCAAGCAAACAACTTAGTTTGCTTGTGGAAGTGGGCAGAAGACATCAGATTCTTGTGTCAAACACAAAGGCCTTATTTCTCACAACAATATTGATCCTTTGAATATTAGTGTTTTCTTCTTTTAGTCCCTCAGTGATGGGAAGAGGAACAGATGATACCTGCTCAAACAGTATCTGAGCTTGCTGCTGCTGCTGCTGCTAAGTCACTTCAGTCGTGTCCGACCCTGTGCAACCCATAGACGGCAGCCCACCAGGCTCCCCCGTCCCTGGGATTCTCCAGGCAAGAACACTGGAGTGGGCTGCCATTTCCTTCTCTAATGCATGAAAGGGAAAAGGGAAAGTGAAGTCGCTCAGTCATGTGCGACTCTTAGCAACCCCATGGACTGCAGCCTACCAGACTCCTCCATCCATAGGATTTTCCAGGCAAGAGTACTGGAGTGGGTTGCCAGTGCCTTCTCCTTAGGGAACCCAAATCATTCACGGCAGCAAACCAGATAACCGTTTGTTCTAGCAAGAGACATTAACTTTATTATTTGTTGTTGTTTAGTCACTAAGCCGTGTCCGACTCTTTGCGACTCCATAGACTGTAGCCTGCTAGGTTACTCTGTCCATGGGATTTCCCAGGCAAGAATACTGGAGTGGGTTGCCATTTCTTTCTCCAGGGGATCTTTCTGACCCAAGGGTCAAACCTGGGTCTCTTGCATTACAGATAGATACTTTACTGTGGAGCCACCTGGGAAGTCCAACTTTATCATACCAGATAGTAAGTATCCTTCCTTTTTCTCCCGAAGGAAAAACATCATCTCTGTCTTCTGAAATTGTTCACTATCAGATATCTATGGGAAAATAGTCTAGAACAAAAGCATTCAGTTTCTCTCCTCACAAGACATGTGCAAATGCAAGAGAATGATGGAAAATTGTCTCCTGACAGGGTGGTCAGTTATACCTCAACTGGCAAGGAACTTGCAAGATTTAGAATTTTGAAGTTTTCAGCCTTGTCTATGACTGCTCACATGTTTTTATCCATGTCTCAGCATTTCATTCATTCCCTACCAGTGCCTTAGCTGGCTGGATTGGCCATTTAATTGACACAGCAATTCTGTTATGATCAGGTGTTGGGCTTGGATCTCAGCCATATCTGCTTCCAGCTAGAAGAGATGAAAACTCTACAAAGCTCCCAGAGAAGCTTTCTAATTGTCCACTTGCATGTCCTGTTGAGTCACACATCTCAGTTTCTCCTTTACTTCTTGTACACTCTCCAGGACTTCAAAGTTAAATTATGCCACCATCTTTTATAATCCATATTTGGTTATTATTTTTGCAACTGCATTTGTTATATCAGTGCCACAGTTATTTGATTGCTTTTTGCCTTCACTCTGCATTTCACTAAGTGTTATGGACTAAATATTTATTAAAAAGGAAACTCAATTTTCCTCCTTCTCTGGAGGAAAACCCAGTTCTTCCCTACTGTGTGTTTCTTACTTGTGAATATCTTTGCTGCTGATGCAAAACAGTTCACTCTGGCCAAATGTGTGGAGAATATTCTCCACACCAACCAATTTTCTGTGAAAACCAGTTGGGTCTTTAATTCATAATCTAACTCAGTTCTGACACTACCTGGAAAAAGAGTAAGAACCCACTGGGTAAGGGCTCAGTCCCACAAAATTCCACCCCTTTACTGTCCATCATTGTTCCCCACTCTAGACACAAGCCTAGATTATCACTTCTGCTTCTTACCAACTGGCTATAAGTCAGAAATTCCAATGAACTCTTCCTGAGTGTCAATTAATTTGCTCGAGTGGCTCAAAGAACTCAGGGAAGTACATACATTTATCAGTTTATTAAATGATATAATAAAGGATACTGATGGACAGTCAGGTGACGAGAGACATAGGGTGAAGTCCAGGAAGGTCCTGAGTGTAGAGTTTTGTCCAATGGGTTTGGGTTTGTCACTCTCCTAGGGTATGACTTTTTGCCAAACTATAAGCTCTCAGAACTCTGTACTTCTCTGATTTTTGGAGGCTTCCTCAAGTAGGCATGGTCAATTATTTCCAGCTCCTCTCACATCTCTGGAGGATGGACGGTGGGGCTGAAAATTTCAAGCTTCTAATCATGGTCTTTCTGGTGATTAGCCCTCATGTAGGAGCCCACCCAGTCTCCTCAATAAAACAAAAGATGCTCCTAGTGTTCTTATTGATTAGCAAATTATGAATATTTTAGGAGCTCTGTACTGGAAACCAGGGAGATATATATATATATATATATATATATATATATTATATATATATATATAATATATATATAATTATATATATGACACAGTTGTGTTACCAAAATCCATATGTTGATGCCATAACCCTCCAATGTGAATATATTTGGATATAGGGCCTGTGAGGAAGCAATAAAGACTATATGAAATCATAAACTCTCATTCTATAGACTAGTGCTCTTATAAGAAGAGGAGAAAACACTAAAACTCTCTCTCTTTCCACATGTATCCACTAAGGAAAGGCCATGAGAACACACAGTGAGAAGGTGGCTTCTATAAGCCAGAAGAGAGCTCTTACCAGAAATTAATTATGCTGGCACTTTGATCATGGACTTCCAGTTTCCAGAAGTGAGAAGATACATTTTTTGTTGTTTAAAGCTTAACATCCAGACTGTGGTATATGCAGCCAAGCACACAAGATCCTAAGCCACAAGCAATGGTAATTTGAATTATTGTAATATTACCACCTGCTACAGATTACCCATTCTTTATTTCTTCCTGCCAAATTGATTATCCCTGTACTCATCAAATACAAAAGCAACTCAACCCCAGAGTTTCATTTTTGACAATATCTTTCCTGAAGCCACTGCTGGTTCTATATATATATATATATATTTATTATTATTTTTTTTCATCAGTCAGTACTAGAAAATACATACCATAAACTCCAATTGGGTAACTTGAGAAGAGTTTAATAAAAGGCCTGTTTACTGTCATCTGAGCAGGGTGTCTGGAGATCCACAAGATATACTACATGTCATCACTAGGGCTGAGGAGATAAGAAGAGACAACAGTTACTGGAAGCTGGGAACCGAGACATGACCCCAGGGCCTCAGGAGGAAAGGCTGGCCGTCCCACTCCAGTCCTCATGGGAGGATCAGGGAACTCCCTCCTCTCCTTCCTCAAGACCCCTTATCACTTATTTTCAGGCTGTGTTTTCTTTTCTTTTAAACTGCGAGTGCTTTTATTGTACTGAACCTTTCTATCATTTCAGGACTGGGTACACACTTTAGGTATGGAATCGGCTTTTCTGTATGTGAGGTTTCTTCCAGTTTAAACATTTACACCTTTTAAGAGTAACTTATCCTTCACTTTGGATCTCAAACAATGAATCTCATGTAGGTAAAGCAGTTGATGGGATGGTATATGATCCCTCTGCTGGGGACACACATTTTCATCAGTTGAAGGATGAAAGTGGATGCAAAAGAGCAAAGAAGATGAATTGTAGAATAACTTCCATCTGCTTCCACCCTAGGCTCCTTTTTGCTTTTCTTGATCTTTCTTCCCACTCTGGAAGCAGCCCTATATGGCTGTATGGATGGAAGGAACAGAGTGCTCCAGGGGTACTGGTTTCTTTTCCATTGGGTTGCCATGGTCTGGCTGCCATGTTTGGCAGAAGGGCAAAGTTGCTGAGAATCCACAGAGATGTCTCTGTTTCTGCAGTTTAGAAGCTGCACTCTCATATCTAGGAGAAATACTTGTGTCCTAATTTTTACTAGTCCTGCATTATTCTAGTTTCTTTTGTGTTTTCTTATACCCTTGCCACATTTTGGTAAATAGTTCTTTTATCAAATTACCCAGTTTGAAAGTGCCATCAGTTTCCTGTTAGGACCCTGAATATATGTCCACTCTGGACCATACTGCTTCCTTGGCTCCTTTAGTTCTCTGAGCAGTCTGATGAAATAGGTTATGATAACACTTTAAAGGTAAGGATACTGAAGTTATTCAAGAGGTTGGTACATTTCTTTCCAGGGCTTCCCAGGTGGCTCGGTGATTAAAGAATGTGAATGCAGGAGACACAGGGACTTTAGGTTCGATCCCTGTGTCAGGAAGATCCACTGGAGGAAGACATGGCAACCCACTCCAGTATTCTTTCCTGGAAAATCCAATGGACAGAGGAGCCTGGCAGGCTGCAGTCCATGAGGTCGGAAAGAGTCAGACATGATTGAGTACTCAAGCACATTTCTTTTCAGCTTTCTATGAATTGCACTTCAAAAAAGTTGAAATCAGCTTGTACAAATTGTATTTGCTTTTTTTTTCTCTTGTCATTTTCTCTTTGCTTGTGTCATGAAGTTTTCTTCATAAATATAATTTTAAGCACTGCATAACAATCTACTTTGTGGATATGACATGATTTATCAAACTCATTCTCTTATGCTGAACATTTGGATCATTTTATGTTTTTCACTACTCTGAATAAAACCATGATGAACATTTCTGAGAGTGGCACTATCTAATCTGATTTTCTCATCAGATACATACACATAAATATATATTATATGTATAAATATATACAATATATACAATATGTACATATTGTACATAATATATTCAATATGTACTTGATAAAATACATAATATATAATATATACATAGATTCAGTTTGAAATATTATCTTTCTCTCTATCTATATATATTTCCATACACACACACACACATATACGTATATGTATATATAATATAGTCAGTTCCAAGAATGAATTATTCTAGGAGTGAGCTCACTGCATGGACCCAGAATAAGAAACTCTCTGCACAACAAAACACACACACACACACACACACATACACACACATATATATGTAATATTCATTATAAACAAACATCTATATCTTTAGGTATTTATATGTCTATATATAGGTCTATTTATTCATTTATTTGGTACATGCATAAATGTATATGTGTGTGTGTGTGTATGTGTGTTTTGTTGTACAGTGAGTTTCTTATTCTAGTTTGTTCTGGTTCAATTTTTTTCTCTATTAATCTTGCCAAAGATACAGGATAAATAGTAGTGTTTCCAAGCAATGAGTTTAATCCCAGAATAAACTGTTCTTAGAGCTGACTATTTATTTTGAGCAGGTTAGAAACATTGGTAATGGTAATGTCTTATATTTGAACAGTACAGTAGAACTTACAAGGCAAATCTCACATGGTCAACCAAATTTCTCTGTATGCTAGACTGGACACATGGAGAAGAAACAAACCACAAGGTCTAAGATTTGCCATAATGTCAATTTGGTCACTTGTATATTGACACTGAGTCAGAAAAATTCTGAAAGCTCCAGAGTGGTTCTAATGAACACTAGCATCCCATTAACTGTATTTTTCATGACTGAGAAGGAGATGAATAGTCTAAGCTTGGGATCTGCACACTTAGCCCCTGCTCTGCTATTTACCAGCTGTACAAAAGATTTTATTTTTCTCAACTTCAGATTTTTCATCTGTAAATGGGGCTAAGAATACCTTCCTAACATAGCTATTGTTAAAATGAAATGTGCATTCATATTTAAAAATCATTTGATAAAATATTGTTGAATATCAGTGGGCTAGAGACATACTGGATATAGCAAGGGGTTCTATTTTTGGATATTACTAGGTTGTTCATTATTTTTCATTGATCATTATATAATCTAGAATAAAGGGAAACATATGTTGCCACTGCATTACATATTTAGTACTGAACCAACTGTCATATAGGAAGTTCTTTGTGTTTATTTTTTATGATCCTAGATGTTATTGCTTGACCTTGTCTCTGCTCTTACCTGGAGTAGGCTGTTGCCTCTTGGTGAGTCTTGAAATTTCACAGTTGTAATTACTTATTTGCACTAAAATCACTCTTACTTGCAAGAACAACATGGCATGGGATCTTTTAACATAGAAGAGTTGCCCTAGAAAGAATGTGAGGAAATATCCTATCCTTGTATTATAAATTCAAATTCCCAAGGAGGCATGAATGAATAATGATGAATATAGAGTCCTGTGACCCCCTTACCTTTAATATTCTCATGTGTGATAGAGACTTGAGTATGGAGATCTATAACTAAGTATATAACCACGAGAAAAATAAATATTACTATGAGGAAATGATAATGGGGGAGTGTTGATAAATAGAAATGGAACTTTAGTTTCTATAAATCTAGGAAAACTTAGTGTGGGATGGTAATTTGGGCAAATTGGAGATGCACACCTTATACTGGATCTCTGGAAACAGACTCTGAGGAACAGCATGACCTGTAGGCTCGTAGGGATGTGCTCTTAAGAGATGCATTTGTAAGAAAGTAAGGAAAGCAGAGTTGAGCAAAGATCTCATCTGACTTCATGGAGAACTCTAGAGCTGGAACGGCCCTTCAGAGTTGTCCTCAACTAATGGAGAGGAGCCACTCAATGGCTAAGGGCCCTCATTGGGAGGGAAAACAGTCTTGAGTTAGATAGTTTCTTGCAGCTGGTCAAGGTCCATCTCAATGTGGAACATAGCTATGAGCTGTCAGCAGTTGACATTTCCTGTAGAGACTGAATGAAGGGCAAAGGGATATGATGGTTACGTCAGCTCTGAAGAGAGAATTGGAGCAACACAGATCATCATAACCTTTCTACGCTGCTACCCAATTTCAGCTGGTTATTGTCACATGGAGAAACGAAGCTGATAAAGCCAAATCTTTCAGTGTTTCAAGGAAATAATCTAATTTATCTTACTGTGTTAAATCTACCAATTTAAAATCCTTATCAAATGTAAAATATTATAAAACACTCATGTAATCTCTGGGATCCTGGTTTGCTCCCAGTTTAATATTTAATTCCATCCTTTCATTTTACAGATGAGAACATTGAATCTTTGAGAAGAAAATAGAAAGTTCAAAGTCACAAAATTAGTCTGAGAACTTTGATTTCCTAGTTCCTAGTGCAGAGTTTCTTGGTCCTTTCTCTAAATCAAGCAAATGGATATTAGTGAAAATGTGCTTTTTCTTAAACAAACAGTTCTCATCAGGTCTTCATAGGGCACTACAGATAATACCTTGTTCATTAAAATTTATTTTTAGACAGCCCCAAGGGAAACACTTGGTACTAAACACTTGCTCAGGGAAGACACTTCATAAAATCAAGCAGCACATGGCTGACCTCCTAATTAGGAGATTAGGACAGATCTGTAAGTCTCTGGGGATCCATAAAAGATTATAAATAGTTGAGAAAGTCAGATTGTAAAGTACATTCTATAAGGGAGTTCCAGTGGAATGGATGTCTTTTTTATGCTCTTCTTAATGCTAACTAGGTGCCATCAGAGCTGGAAAATATTTTTTATTGAACTTTTAATTTCTTATAGAGACACTTGTTCAGTGTCTTCATTTTTAGGACAATGTGCATGCAATATGTGCTTAGTCACTCAAGCATGTCTAACTCTTTGTGACCTTATGGACTGTAGCCCACCAGGCTCCTCTGTCCATGGGATTCTCCAGGCAAGAATCCTGGAGTGGGTTTCCATGTCTGCCTCCAGAGGATCTTCCTGACCAAGGGATGGAACAGGCAGCTCCTGAGCCTCCTAAACCTCCTGCATTGGCAGGTGGATTCTTTTATCACTGAGCTGCCTGGGAAGTCTCTTAAGTGAAAGAGAAGTAGAAGTTTCAGGGAGTTTAGAGAAGACCTTTGATGGCCAAGGCCAGTAGAGTTGGTGAATCCTCCTTACCCTCAGATTGCCTACTTACTGCACATGACAAAGCCCCAGAGAAAATTCTGGGCTTGGGATAATCTATACCTATTTTAAAAATAATCTTTTAAGTTTAGAACAATTTTAGGCTTATAGAACTATTATAAAAATAGTACCAAGAGTTCTTTAAACTCCATACCCAATTTTCCCTGTTATTAATTTTATATTAATATAATACATTTGTCACAATTAACAAATATTACTACATTAACTAAAGTCTATATTTCATTCAACTTTCTTCAGCTTTGCCATATTATTTTCTATTTTAGGATTCTATCCAGTATTCAATATTACATTTATTCTTTGTGTCTCCTTGACCTCATCTTGGTTGTGATAGTTTTTCAGAATGTTTTTTGTTTTTGATGACCTTGATGGTTTTGAGGATTACTAGTTAGGAATTTTGTAGAGTATCCCTCAGTTGGAAATGTTCTAATGTTTTTCTCAAAATATGACTAGAGTATATAATTTTGGAAGAGAGGCTGCAAAGGTGAAGTGCCATCTCATCCCATCACATCACATCAAAGTGACCCCATGTCAATATGACCATTGATATCAACCTTAATCAGTTGGCTAGACACATTTGACAGTTTCTCTACTATAAAGTTATTCCCCTCTTTCCATACTGTACTATTTGGGAGACAGTCACTATGCATCATCCACGTTTAGAGTAGGGAGTTATATTCTTTCTAAGGATCGAGTATCTGCCTACATTATTTTCAATTTTTCTCCATGGGAGACTTAAGGTGTTTTTGCTGTGAATGAGAAGAGTAAGTTCATCTACCCCTGACTTACATTACAGGCATATCAACATTTTAAAATTATTATTTACTTCATTATTAAAGTTCTGCTATGACAGAAGAAATGAAAATTACAGGCTTTGATATCCTGCTGTGGTTGTGACATGGATTAGCTAAAAGGAATATTATTTTTTACAACTGTGGAAGGAAATTGAGATAAGGATAATTACTGAGTTTTTATGGGCCCTATGTTTTATTCTCTGATGGTACTGATTTTAAATACATTAAATTACTTTTTTGGCTTCTTTATTTTTTAAATTCTGAAAATATGATAACACTTTTATAGGAGACTTGGACAATACAGAACAAGTTTACATACAGTTCAACTATATATTACAATTATTTTTTATGTAGATAAATTAAGATTTTTAGTTGGAGTTTCAATATCAAACTCTCAAAAGTTAACAGAATAAATATACAGGGAAGTAGAAGGATATAGTAGACCCAAAAAGCACTATGAAACAATTCAACGTAATTATGATTTATACAATTTCACACAACAGTAGGATAATAAAATTACTTTTTAAAAAAGCACTATTACTTTTGACGTTCAGACCAAGAGAAGGACCAATTCAATCATATCTGCAATGTTTTCCTCACATTTTTTCCTTCTAGCTATTGTTGAACATGTGATTTCTGGAGGAATAAATATCGTGTGGATTCTATCCTATTGTGACAATCACACTTCCTGCTTCAAAAAGGACTGTCGAACAAAGCAAAGGACTCTCCTGATTGACTCTGGCTACTCCTGGTTCACTCTGGCTACTTCTGTACCGAATGTACCATTTTGATCATAACAAAATGTCATGCAGATCATTTCAGGCAAAACTCAGTGACAGTGTTCTGTGTTTAACATAGAGGCACAGCAATTATTAAAAAAATGGTTTGTGTGGTAGATGTGGCTCAGTGCAGGGGGTCTAGGCACAGAACACTTGAATTCAGCTAGGTTCATTTCTCATCAAGGTGGCACATTGCAGACACTGCATCATTTTTTCCTTTGAAATGTTCTATTTTTAAGGGAAATTTTAAGGAAGAATAGTGGTTTTATTACCATAACAAAACAGGATTATAACATCTGTTTCACAGCGTAGCTCATATCTTTTTTGACAGTTCTTACACATTTCTGAATATAACATTTCTTTCCATTCTGATGCCACACTTGTGGCTGACATCACTAGATATAGAATTGCACATATTTTAAGAAAAACTGCCCGGCTAGCCCAGTTAGTAGAGCTTGAGACTCTTAAGGATATATTTTCTTTCCTTCCTTTCTTTCTCTATTCTTTCCTTCCTTCTGGGAATATCCAGAGAAGATGATAATGATATAAGGGATTTGTCTGTGAATTCCAGGGAATGCATTGGAAAGTTCTGGAAATAGGAAGTAAGGGCAATGGGATCAGAAAAGAGGATTTTCAGAATTTTGTTAGGGTAAGATCCTGCATAGTGGTAACTTTGCTTGTTGACATAAACAGCAATAGAAATACTTCATCTCCCATCATTCTGAAATAATTTCTACTTGAAATGCATTTTCCCATTTTGCACCTAGACAAATACTGTTTGTGTGTCTTATCTTCTCATGTAATATTTTTTACTCAACTCAACTATCTCCTTTTTTCTTTCTTTGTAGAACAAACACGATCAACCACACTCTTTCTGTGAGGACATTTGTATAATTTACTCATTCAAATCCTTACTATTTACTATGTGTCAGTGCCCATGTAAGGAAGTATTGAACAGAAAGACATAGTCCCTGCAGCTGACATGAGTAAATGTGTCTGTTTGTATATGTTCGCTACGTCTCTTGTATACTCTCAAATGGTAAAGGTCATATTTTGTAATTATGCTATATCCCACTTAGCCCCTATATGACACAATCCTATAAAACTACTAAGTGTTTCATAGCTACATCACAAAAAAGATTGAATGAATAGTTTTTGGCTCTCTCTTGAAATGGATGTGTAGCAAACATAATATGCTTAGATAAAGAATATGACTATATGTTTAGATAGATATATGTTTAATGCTTTGCAAATCAGCCTTTTATCATCTGTTAGCATTTCCAAATTATCTTACTGCTAATAAGGGAAAATGCTTTATATACTACTTATTTTTTATTAATTTTTAAAATGGTTATTGCCATTTTGAATAAAAGACCTCAGGAAAATGATAATAATAGAAGCGGTGGAATCAATTTAAAAAGCTCTTGATTCAGGAAAAGTGTTTAGTAGGAAGAAATTTGAGGCAGGAAAAAAAGAGATTAAAGAGACACACTGTTAGGGAACAATAAAATGTAATTCAAAAGATTATCTGATTAATTGTTAATATCAATATTCTCTAACTTCTTAAACAGTTGGTGAACTCATTCAGAGAAAACTTGAAGAGGGAAAAATTAAAAAAAAAAAAAAAAGCAACACTGAGATCTTAATGTTTGAATTAGAACTCATTTTCTATTTTCTCAACCAAAGGATGAAAAAGAGAAAATTGCTCAAAGCCGCATGGTTAGTAAATATAATGTCAACCAACTGTCATTTAATACTGTTGGTAAATTCCATTGAAATTATTTTTCTTTTAAGCAGAAGGAGCAAGACAAATAATGAGTGGAATGTCTTCAGGATTTATGAATGCCTTAACTTTTCCCTCAGGATTAACTTAAGCACAGACCTATATAAAGAACAATGACAATAAAAGAGGAACTTCCATCAGCAGTAGAGGAGAGTAGAAAAAGACAAACAAATGGTGAGTCACAGCTGGGTTGTAAATCTCAGTTTTTAAGTATACTTGTTATTTCCTTGATCAGATGCTAGGGAATATATTACAGGGAGAAGCTCAGGGAGCACCACCCAACTCTCAGAACTGAAGTTTTCGGGTAGGATCACTATTTTGGAACCATCGAAGTTAACTCACTTATCATCTCTCTGACAAGTACTATAAAGACAGACCAGCAATGTGTGAACAAAAGATAAATAGCAGCAGATCTGTGGATGGGGAAATTCAATTCCCAATGAACTGAATAGAGTAGAGATGACCTTGGCTGTCCTTTCTGGAATATGTGGCATATGATTACTCTCCAGTGATCCATAAAAATGTGGTAACAACACAGCATTAGTATTAATAACTTGCATTTTTTCCATGTGCTTGAAATATAAAATACTTTAATATAAATTACCTATTTGAGTGCCGTATTTTTACTGTGATATAGGGAAGAATATATTTTCTAAGAAGGAAACTGATGTTCCTGACTGTGGAAAGATTGTTCAAGGTGATCCAGCAATTAAGTGGCAAAGCTGGCACTAGAGCCAAGGTGTGCAGCCCTTCCTCTTGTGCCTTCTCTGATAATTGCCATCAGGACCCAGGCCTGACATATGCTGCTGATCTGTCTTTGGATCAGAATCTAAAATACAGAACCTAGTTTATTGTAATCATGCCCTCACAAATTCAGCAAATTATTTAAAAAAATGAATCAATCTTAAACAAATATGGGCTTCCCTGTTAGCTCAGATGGTAAAGAATCTGCCTTCAATTGCAGGAGACCTGGGTTCTATCCCTGTGTCAGAAAGATCTCCTGGAGAAGGGAATGGCAACCCACTCCAGTATTCTTGCATGGAGAATTCCTTGGACAGAGGAGCCCGGTGGGCTACAGTCCATGGGATAGCAGAGTTGAACATGACTGAGTGACTAACGCTAAACAAATATATACATAAATTGATGGTTTGTAACTTGTGTTCTTGTTTCTTTAAGTTTTAGAAAAGCTTTAATATTATATATGTGTATTTTGTGCATTGGTCTTACAGTCACCAGCTGCTGAATGGACATATCAGGTGAGCATAACCAGACATTATGACATGAATAACGTATCCAAGAAGACATCTTTTAAGAACAAGATAACAGATCCCACACATTTATTTCCATAGGTAATGTAAAAATATTCTGTGGTAAATAAGACTTTCATATTTTTATAAAAATGAAGTTAGTTGTATCCATTGACTCTTCAGTTCAGTTCAGTAGCTCAGTTGTGTCTGACTCTTTGCGACCCCATGGACTGCAGCACGCCAGGCTTCCCTGTCCATCACCAACTCCCAGAGCTTACTCAAACTCATGTCCATAGAGTCAGTGATGCCATCCAACTATCTCATCCTCTGTCATCCCCTTCTCCTCCTCCATTGACTGTTGGCTCTTTTTAAATGTTACCTCACAGAATGTCATAAGGTTAGAAAAGATGAAGCCCTTTGAAAACGTAAGTTTGTCCTATAAGTGGCAAGTATTGCAATTAAAATTCATATTCACTCTCAAGCTCATTTGATGTCCTTCAGAAATGATGAGATTGGCAACCAGTCTGAATCAGTGTGTATAGATCTTAATGTTTGCATGAATGGCTCCCCTCTAATTATTTAAACCCACAACAAGCAACTTAGTAAGTGCCCAGGCAGTGTTATATCAATACAAGTGACTTTGTGACCCATGGTTTGTGTGTAAAATAAGCAACTTAGGTAGTTATAAAAAAGTTTACTGAAAATCTCCCAAAGCAACTGGTATGTAAACCTTTAAAATGTTAGAGGAGTTCAGGGAACCAAAGTTGGTATTTTTATGGAATGTTTAAAGCCAGACATAAATATTTTAGTGAACTGAACTGCTCACTCATCTGGAGTTTACGACTTGGTTCAAAACTATTTATCTAGTCAGAAGCTAGTCCTAAACTACAGTTTAATATTTCTGTTATACAATTGCAGCAATGAAGTATTACTGATTCTCCATTTAAAGAGTTCTGTATAGCTAAAGGAGTTAAGGAATGTGGAAATTGTTGGGTATGATTAGTAAAACCAGTAAAAAAACAATAAAAATATATGAATTTTATGGAAGAATAATCATTTACTTTTTAGCAACCTCAGGATTATATGCCTTGAAATATTTTTTCCCATGACCAAAATAAGGACCTTTGCTGAAACCTCATGAAACAAAGAAAGAAGGCAATAAATATTAATAGAGCTGTTTACATGGTTCTGTAGCTGAATTTATGCTTGCAATAATACAGGTACACTCTCCAAATTGCTAGCAAGAGGAAGAAATGGGCTTTATTAATGTCTACAATTTCAAAGTGCTGCTCCAGATTTTACTCAGGAAATTATTGCTTAAAATCAGTGGAATGTGTAAGACTGTTTTCCCTTAGTTTCTGTACTGCATCTTATTTGTATTACTCTTTCATTTTGAAATTTTCAAGGTTAAACAACAAGCTCGCTCATGGTATGACACAATAAAATGAAATTACATTAAAAAAGTAAAAAAAATTTTGAGCTAAGATATTGGATAATGCAAAGGTATCAATGCAATTACCATGCTACCATAGCAATGAGGAATTCTGTACAATGAAGTTATCTTCTTCAGGTTCTAGAAGGGAGCTAAATGTGTTTTTATTAGAATGAATCTTTTTGAGGACAAAGACACTGCTGTATCCCAAAGGCCTCAAATGATGTCTGGAATGAAGTAGGCATTTAATAAAAAATCCTAAATTAATTAGTCATAATTACAATAAATCAACTACAAACTAAATTTACAACATGCAGAAGACTGTGATATTTGCTTTCTATTTTCACCAAAATACTAATCCAGCACACCAAACTCAACATTTCTAAAATCAAACAATATTTTCTTCCACAACAGCTTTATAACTGATCATTCTCTGTTCTAATGAATGTCATGATATATTTCCTGACATTCCAGGTAAAGCCTCAGTCATGTATTACCCTATATGTATCCATATCATCATCTTAGCCCCTTCTAAGGCTAATGTTCTGCCTGCCTACTCAACCTTGGCAATATTTTTCACTTAGCCACAAAGTCTCCAATCTGATCGCAACTGGTCTGATTTGTTTGTTTAGGATATTTTGTCCTGACAAGTATAAGAATCTACAGCTTCTTTGCCTTCAATTTCAGTTCTTTTAAAATCACTCGGAGATGATGGGACTTGTAAATTGTATTAGCTTGCACCAGATTGTGCTGAATGTACAGGGACAAAAATTATCTTCTATAAAAAAGTCATCATCTTTACCCCTCAAACACACTCTATAAAGTTGTGTTAGTAGCCTGCTGCTGCTGTTGCTGTTGCTAAGTCACTTCAGTCGTGTCCGACTCTGTGTGACCCCAGAGACAGCAGCCCACCAGGCTCCCCCATCCCTGGGATTCTCCAGGCAAGAACACTGGAGTGGGTTGCCATTTCCTTCTCCAATGCATGAGAGTGAAAAGTGAAAGTGAAGAGCTCAGTTGTGTCCGACTCCTAGAGATTACATGGACTGCAGCCTACCAGGCTTCTCTGTCCATGGGATTTTCCAGGCAAGAGTACTGGAGTGGGGTGCCATTGCCTTCTCCATTAGTAGCCTAAAGAAGATGAAATAAACACCCATGGAGAGGTTAAATAACTGCATAACTTCATTGTTCTCAGCCCGCATTTGATGCTTTCTGCTACTTTATGCCTTCTTTTGCACATATGTTGCTTCTTCTGGCAGGGACTGGTTTGTAAGCTTTTAAGATGTTCAACAAAATGTTGATAAACAGATGAATCATTGGTCAAGCTTGAAGGGGGACAGTTTAATTGTATTTGAGAATCTCATAGTTTCAGTCTAGCATCAGGAAATAACCAGTTTTCAGAAATAATATGTATCTATTCATTTATACATCATTATCATGAAAGGAACACATCTAATATCCCAAATATTTCAATTGCCAAGTCAGAAAGCAAAAGATATACAGTACAGGAAGATGCTAAGGAAGAAAGGATTGTTAGTATAAAACATAATCTCCAATCAAAAAGCTATATATTAAACCTCTTTCCTTGATCAATTTTGATCTTCGATCAACTCCTCAGTTTGTGCTATTAAGAAAGGGAGAAATCACTAAAAAGCATATGAAAAGATGCTCAACAATCACTGATTATTGGAGAAATGCAAATCAAAACTACAACAAAGTATGACCTCACACAGGTCAGATGCTGCTACTGCTAAGTCACTTCAGTCGTGTCCAACTCTGTGCGACCCTATAGACGGCAGCCCACCAGGCTCCGCCGTCTGGGATTCTCCAGGCATCAAAAAAATCTACAAACAATAATTTCTGGAGAGGGTGTGGAGGAAAGGCAACCCTCCTCTGCTATAGGTGGGAATGTAAATTGGTACTGCCACTTTGGAGAACAGTTTGGAATTTCCTGAAAAACTAAAAATAGAACTACCATATGACCCAGCAATCCCACTCCTGGGTATATATCTTGAGAAAACCATGATTTGAAAAGATTCATACACTCCGATGTTCACTGCAGAACAATTTACAATAGCTTGGACATGGAAGCAACCTAAATGTCCATCAACAGAAAGATGGGTAAAGAAAATGTGGTACATATATACAATAGAATATTACTCAGCCACAAAAAAGAACAAAACGATGTCATTTGCAGCAGCAAGGATGGGCCTGGAGATTGTCATACTGAGTGAAGTAAGTCAGACACAGAAAGACATATATCATGTGATATCACTTACATGTGGGATCTAAAAAAATGGTGCAAATGAACATATTTACAAAACATAACTGGAGACACAAATGTGGAAAACAAATTTATTTATGATCATCAAGGGGGAAAGCCAGGGGGAGGGATAAATTGGGGGATTGGAATTGATATAAACAATTACTATAGACAATAAATTAGGACCTACCATATAGCACAGTGATTTTATACTCAGTATTCTGTAATGGCCTTCATGGAAAAGTATCTAAAAAAGAGTAGATATATTTTATATATATATATATATATATATATATATATATATATATATTTCACATTGTTGTACACTTGAAACTAACACAACATTGTAAATCAACTATACTCCAATAAAAATTTTTTTAAAAAGCTAGGTGTGAAGAAGTCCAACATTCGCAAAATAGAAGAGTAGCTGAGTAAGTAAGCATCGCTGAAGAAATCTCATGGTTCAGATAGTCACCTGGAACAATCAGAGCATTAGTATTTCTGTTTGATGACTAATTATAGTATCATTGAAAACTTGGAAGGAAGGATATTCAGTTGTAGCAAAAAATCATATAAATAAATTACATTTAGTTAAGTATTTTTTAGTTTCCTTCACCATTTACCTCCTGCCAAAGAATATGATAGCCTACCTTTTGATGAGTTGATTTGTGAAAGTTTCCAGTTCAAGGGCCTTTTTACCTAAAATTACTTACATTTCCAGCATTCTTGTCTGGGAAATCCCATGGGCAGAGAAGCCTGATGGGCTACATACAGTCCATGAGGTTGCAAAGAGTTGGACACGACTTAGTGGCTAAAGAGTAACAGCAACTTATTTCTCAGTCTGTGCTCTAGATGCTCCTGAAGACATTTACTCATCCAAAAGGAAGCAGTTTTATCTTCTTCACTAATTCACTGCTCACTTTTTTTGTCCAGAAGGAGTGACACTTTACAGTCATATTTTTTCGTATATAGGAGATAGATAATGGTAACACTTTAAGGACACAAGTAATTAAACAGCAGGGTTGAATACCCAAGTTGCTTAATTTACCAGGAATCATTAATGTATAGCATTGCTTTAATAGGTTATATTTCAAAATTATAAAATTGTGGCATTTAAAGTAATTGTTCCTGGGTTTTGTGATTATTCATTCCACTGTGTACTTGACTTTATATTTAATGGGAAGTACGATAGTTTGTTCTTTTTAGTCAGATAATCAACTTACATTTGTGTATTTCATTAACTTATTATTTCATGCTATTAATTTGTTCAACAAATAGTTTATTGGTGAGAGAAGAGTTCTGTTTTATTTTTCAACTACCTTCTGCAAGACATCATTTTAGATAGATTCAGAAAATGAATAAGGCAAGTTTTCTGTCCATAACTGGAGAATTGGGGAAAGACATAGAAATAATTAAGTAGGTACAACGTGATAAGTAGAATTAAAGGGATTTTAACAAATTACTCATGGAACACAGAGAAATAATGAACTTTTCCTGACAGTTCCTAAAATAGTTTCATTAAACAGACAAAATTTGATTTGGCATTGATGATGAGTAAATGTTTATTAAGCGGGGGATTTATTTTAACATTCTATTCAGAGATTGCTTAAAATGGACCTGTGATGCATTAGATACCCAGGGGAGAGGTCAATAAGGGTCAGAATGCAGGATGTGACAGAATAGACTTTAGACTCTAAAATAGGTCACTTTTTTTTGTATCGTATCTTGTGATCTCCCCTGGCCATCAATCAGAACTACCAAATGCTGTTATATCACAAATGCTGTTACTTTATATCAGTCAATATTGTTACTGTTACAGAAAAATGCCCTGATCCATTTGCTTTGCATTAGTCCTGCAATGGTTTTTCCACAGCCATTATTGTTCTGAACTGATGTCCCAGTTCAGCCTCTGGCTTCCAAGTCCTTGATCCCAGATTTGAAATGACATGCCCCTCCTCTCTTAATTAATTGAGCTTTTTTTGACCGACTACAGAAAATCTGGCCTCTAAGTAATTGGAGAAATCCCTTAAAAATTAGATTAATTCTCTCTATAATCTTTTGTAGCAGAACATGAATATATGACTTGAAATGAATTTGCCTGAGGTAGTCAGTATTAAAATCAAAATTACTTCTTCAAATTGATTCAAGTAAGTGTCCCCAAATAGGACATGCCCTTTTGACTTCAAGTGTGTTCCTTGAATTTTCATACTTCCATTCTCACAATCTCCAACTGGTACATCTTGCTTTCTCCAAACTTGGTATATATATTTACTGTGAAAGAAGCAAACCTTTTCATCAATATTTCTTTTATCCCTATTTAGTTCTATGGCATCATTTACAAAGCATATAGCCCTTTTGTCTTCCTTCTAATGGTGTCTTCCTTCGGAAGGAGAATGACATAATTTGGAATCAGGTAGAAGTGGACTTTAGTGTTAACCCTTCCACTTACTCACTTAGTGATTTCATGCAAATTATTTAAATCTGTGACCCTGTTTCCTCACTTGAGAAGTAGAGATAGTGATCCTACTTTGAAGCATTGTTGTGAAGATTTAATAAACAAACTCTTAGCCCAGTGTCAGCCATCAGTAGACATGTAACAGTAGAATAGCTCTTGTTTTGAAATTATGATTATTACTATATGCCTCCTGCTCTACTTTCAAAAAATCTACCATTGTCTTGTTATTTTCCACCAATAATCTCTTTACAACCTCAATTTAAAGTCTAGCCTCTCCTTTACATCAGCCAGGTTCTGACAGGAAAATAAAAACCACACTGGACATTTCAACAAAGGTCTTTGATGGAAGGAACTATAGAGGCATAGGTATGGAAAGCTGAAAGAAAAGAAAGTGTGGCATTAATAGCAGGAAGCAACTGTTACCCCAGAGGACAGATTAAATTGCACAGAACCTGAAAGCTGGGGGGAAGGCCCAATGAAGCTGGTTTTCGGACCTTTTAGAAAGGGTGTTGCCTTTGCTGCTGTTGCTATGTTCTAGGATAAGCAGTGAGACTTGTTCTGAAAGTATAAAAGAAGCTGGAAGATGTAGTCAGATGCTCTTATTGCCTTCTCATTTCTCTCCAGTGCCCTTGGTTGTAGGAACGCTGTAGGAACCTGATGGAAAATGAGCAGTCCAAAGAAAAATATATTCGGCAGAGTCCTAGCACCAGCCTAATACAGCCCAGTCTAGATGAATGGATTTATAGCTGAGAGATAATGGATTAATGGCCACTGTGGTCCAACTCTGGCTACTGAGCATCTTTAAATACCCCTCTACAGATATTTGAACTTTAATCTAACAGGAATTATAATACAAAGCTCTTGCCCGATAAGACATAACCTATCCCATGGCAAATGAAGATTCTTTAACTTACCCTTTAAAGGGAGATACAAAGTCCCAGAGGTCATGAATCTCCACAGTATTTAATAAGAAGTAATTTAGTAAAACAAAATAAAGTGGATCCTGAATCACCACAACGCGTATGAAGACTATATAACAAAATGTGAAAAGTTCATAGACAATAGCAGATTTCTTTGAAGGATATCCTTAGGAGCAGAAGGTGTCCTGGGGAATGGGATAGAGTAATTTTCCTGTGAAGTGAAGTCGCTCAGTCATGTCTGACTCTTTGCGACCCCATGGATTGTAGCCTATCAGGCTCTTCCATCCATGGGATTTTCCAGGCAAGAGTGCTGGAGTGGATTGCCATTTCCTTCTCCAGGGGATCTTCCCAACCCAGGAATTGAACTCCGGTCTCCTGCATTGCAGGCAGACGCTTTACGTCTGAGCCACCAGGGAACCCAGATCCAAATGAAGGGGAATTCAGACAGAAAACACTTCTAAATTCCAGTTCATACCCACTCTTTATTACTATCAGAAGCTTTATCTTTGGAGTACTTGGATTTTTTTCTAGTCAAATTTGACTATCAAACAAAAATTACAATAGTGAAGAATCTAACAAGCTTTGCAGTTTTAAAAAGTATCTCTTAAAATAAGCAGGCTTTTGTGATATCATCAGCAGCATACAATGCACTAAGCCAGGGAGTGGTTAGATTGGGAGAAATCAGTAGTTCCAATTTATTACCCACTACAGGAAAATGGCAGAGTTGCCAGCTTCCTAGACAATTTGCTTCAAAGTTGTAGAAGAGACTTTAGAGATATTTAAGTGGATGGCATTATAGAGTAACATAGTTGCATCTTTCTTCCTCTGCTCAAAACTACAAATGAGTTCAACCTTTTCCATGGTACATAATTTAACAATGACTGCTATTTATTTTGCTTAATAATAGAATGAGCAATGTAATAGGATGTTGTAATGAGGCTGCTTTTATTTTTGGATAAATCAAAGGTAAATCAAATCAAAGGGTAAAGTTCAAGGCTGTTTAATGTGAATTTTATAGTATAAGGTTTCACAATAGCTGATGCATGGATGTAAAGTGGTTCTTCATTTTCTTTTCTTCTTTTTTTTGTATTACTGTTTCATTGGAAAGGGCTTGCCTGGTGGCTCAGCTGGTAAAGAATCTGCCTGCAATTTTGGAGACCTGGGTTCAATCCCTGGGTTGGGAAGATCCCCTGGAGAAGGGAAAGGCTACCCACTCCAGTATTCTGGCCTGGAGAATAGTCCATGGGGTCGCAAAGAGAGTTAGACAGGACTGAATGACTTTCACTTTCATTGGAAAGGAAGTTCACACTCAAGAAGCAGTTATAAAAATAAGGGAAATGCAAAAATAATGAACAACAAGAAAACTGTAAAATATTTTATCACTTGAAGGAAATAGATTAATTGTTATATTAAAGTCAAATAGTTTGAAATTCTATATTGAAAGGCAGAGACTGTCAGATTGGGTTGAAAAATAAAACCTACAAATATAGTGCATACAAGAACACACTTAGATAAAATTTAAAAAGTAAAATACCTAAAACAAGAAATCAGGAGCTTTCCTGGTTGTCTAGTGATAAAAAATGCAGAAGGCACCAGTTTGATCCCTAATCTGGGAAGATCCCACATGTTGCAGAGCAACTAAGATTATGACTACTGACCCTACAACTGAACCTGTGCACTAGAGCCCAGGAGCCACAACTACTGAAGCCCACATGCCCCAGAGCCCGTGATCCGAAGCAGGAGAAGCCACAGCAATGAAAGTGGCCCCCACTCACTGTAACTAGGGAAAAGCCCATGCAGCAACAAAGATCCAGTATATCCAAAAATAAATGACTAAAATTAAAAAAAAAACCAAAAATCTCAAGCAATCAGGTTTCTGTGCCCTTTTAACTTTATTAATTAAAGAAAAGCTAGCAACGGACAAGCTTTGTCATACTTTTTTCTTCTGTATTTGTAGTTATTTTTGTTGTTAATTTGATGTTTTCTAACCAAATCTAAATACAATGTAAGGGTGTTTCTAAAACTTAATTTCTGGAGAGCAGAAAGTCTTTCAAGTGGTATAAATTCATGCAAATATGATTACACATTATTTTACCATGTATATAGCCAGGCATTTGTTTGGAGTAAAATATTAATGTTAATAACTTAATTTTACATAATATTTAAAGCCAGTTTTCTTAAAGCAACTTAAAGAAAAAATTTTTAAGAAAAATATTTTTATGACGTCTTCTGAATGATATCCAGGAGATTCATCAAGTCCTATTGCTGATATCTTGTTAGCTTATCTATGCACATAGTATATTTTTATAGATGTGAAAGAGAAATTAAGGAAACAATTCCATTCACCATTGCAACGAAAAGAATAAAATACTTAGCAATATATCTACCTAAAGAAACTAAAGACCTATATGTAGAAAACTATAAAACACTGGTGAAAGAAATCAAAGAGGACACTAATAGATGGAGAAATATACCATGTTCATGGATTGGAAGAATCAATATAGTGAAAATGAATATACTACCCAAAGCAATTTATAGATTCAGTGCAATCCCTATCAAGCTACCAACGGTATTCTTCACAGAGCTAGAACAAATAATTTCACAATTTGTATGGAAATACAAAAAACCTCAAATAGCCAAAGCTATCTTGAGAAAGAAGAATGGAACTGGAGGAATCAACCTACCTGACTTCAGGGTCTACTACAAAGCCACAGTCATCAAGACAGTATGGTGTTGGCACAAAGACAGAAATATAGATCAGTGGAACAAAATAAAAAGCCCAGAGATAAATCCATGCACATATGGACACCTTATCTTTGACAAAGGAGGCAAGAATATATAATGGATTAAAGACAATCTCTTTAACAAGTGGTGCTGGGAAAACTGGTCAACCACTTGTAAACGAATGAAACTAGAGCACTTTCTAACACCATACACAAAAATAAACTCAAAAGGGATTAAAGATCTAAATGTAAGACCAGAAACTATAAAACTCCTAGAGGAGAACATAGGTAAAACACTCTCCGACATACATCACAGCAGGATCCTCTATGACCCACCTCCCAGAATATTGGAAATAAAAGCAAAAATAAACAAATGGGACCTAATTAAACTTAAAAGCTTCTGCACAACAAAGGAAACTATAAGCAAGGTGAAAAGACAGCCTTCAGAATGGGAGAAAATAATAGCAAATGAAGCAACAGACAAACAACTAATCTCAAAAATATACAAGCAACTCCTACAGCTCAATTCCAGAAAAATAAATGACCCAATCAAAAAATGGGCCAAAGAACTAAATAGACATTTCTCCAAAGAAGACATACAGATGGCTAACAAACACATGAAAAGATGCTCAACATCACTCATTATCACAGAAATGCAAATCAAAACCACTATGAGGTACCATTTCACGCCAGTCAGAATGGCTGCGATCCAAAAGTCTACAAGCAATAAATGCTGGAGAGGGTGTGGAGAAAAGGGAACCCTCTTACACTGTTGGTGGGAATGCAAACTAGTACAGCCACTATGGAGAACAGTGTGGAGATTCCTTAAAAAACTGGAAATAGAACTGCCTTATGATCCAGCAATTCCACTGCTGGGCATACACACTGAGGAAACCAGAAGGGAAAGAGACACGTGTACCCCAATGTTCATCGCAGCGCTGTTTATAATAGCCAAGACATGGAAGCAACCTAGATGCCCATCAGCAGATGAATGGATAAGAAAGCAGTGGTACATATACACAATGGAGTATTACTCAGCCATTAAAAAGAATACATTTGAATCAGTTCTAATGAGGTGGATGAAACTGGAGCCTATTATACAGAGTGAAGTAAGCCAGAAAGAAAAACACCAATACAGTATACTAACGCATATATATGGAATTTAGAAAGATGGTAACAATAACCCTGTATATGAGACAGCAAAAGAGACACTGATGTATAGAACAGTCTTATGGACTCTGTGGGAGAGGGAGAGGGTGGGATGATTTGGGAGAATGGCATTGAAATGTGTATAATATCATATATGAAACAAGTCACCAGTCCAGGTTCGATGCACGATACTGGATGCTTGGGGCTGGTGCACTGGGACGACCCAGAGGGATGGTACGGGGACGGAGGAGGGAGGAGGGTTCAGGATGAGGAACACATGTATACCTATGGCAGATTCATTTTGATATATGGCAAAACCAATACAATATTGTAAAGTTAAATAAAATAAAATTAAAAAAAAATCTTTAAAAAATAAATTTTGAATAAATGGAAAATACTAGAATCTTTTACTTGGAACATTTTTTTTTCTTATCTATGGGAAACTAGCCTTGTATTTAGAACACAGTAAGAATTCAATATATTGTTTTAACTGATAAATTTGATTCAAAGGTGAAAAGCTAATTCACTGAATAGTTGCTCTAGATTTCTATATATTTTTAGAAACATGAAATGTCACCAATAATAAATGAAGCTTTTTAACAATAAATTTTTTAAGGTAATTTTAGTCTTTCAGAGAAATTATAAAAATAATACAGAGAATTCTCATATACTTTTACCCAGCCTGTCCTTATGCTAACACCTTACCATAACAATAAAAAATGATCAAAATAAAAAATTAACCTTGGCACAATACTATTGACTGAAGTACAGCACTTATTCAGATTTCACCAGTCTTTCTACTACTGTCTCTTTTTGCGGTTTCAGGATCCAATTCAGGATCTCACACTTTCGTCGCCTTGTCTCATTACTCCTCAAATCTATGATTTTTCCTTGGTTTTATTGTCTTTCATGACCTTTACAGTTTTGAAGAGTACTGGTCAGTTCTTTGTAGAATGTTCCTCAATTTGGACTTGTTTAGTGTTTTCTTATAGTTAGAATGAGATTCTGCATTATCAAGAAAGACATTACAGGGGCGAGGTGCATCATATCAGAAGACATCTGATGTCAGACTGTCTTCATACTCCTGATACTATACTTCATCCTTTGGCTAAGAGGGTGTCTGCCAGGATTTTATGCCACAAGTTTATCAATTTTCCCTTTATAACTACTAAGTATATTGAGAGAGTTACTTTGAGACTATATTAATGCCTTATTTCTGCTTAAACTTTTGCCAGCTTGTTCAGCATTTATCAGTGTATATTGTCAGCAACAATTATTACTGTGTATTCTAATGGATATTTTCTATTTCCCTCATTTCTTCTGTATTTATTAACTGGAATTTTTCTGCAGGGAAAAGTTGCCACGCATCTTCTATTTATTTGTCTATTATTCATGTATATCAAAGTGGGCTCATTTTTAAGCAACTTTTTGCATTATAGTCAATACTACAGGTACCTATTTTGTTGCTCAGATTTAAACTTTGATCATTGTGGTAAGTTCTTTCAGGTCTTCTTAATACTTCTTTTTTCCTTTCTTTCATTTTAGAAATTTCTTAGTTTCTGGTACTATAAAATGTTCCCAAATCTGAAACCAGCCATTTTTCCTAAGAGTTGATTTCCTTTTATTGGCAAATGGTATTTAGAAACAAAGATCTAGTCGTAAGATATAATTTTTTGAACTTTTGAAATTAACTGTTGAAGTATGGCTTATATACACTAAGACAATCCCATTTAAAATATCAAGTTCAATGAATTTTGACCAATATCATATACTTTTTGTAACCATGACTCAAATCAATATTTAGAACATCTCTATTATCTCCTCCCAAATACATCTGCCATTTTAATGCCCATCTCCCCACTTCCAGTCCCTAGACAACTACTTACCTGCTTCTGTCACTATAGATTAGTTTGCATGTTCTGGACTTTCATTTAATTATGCAGTATATACTCCTTTACATCTGAATGTTCTCACTCAACTCAAGGGTTTTAGAATTCATAATTTTAGAAGAATGTATCAGTAAGCTGTTTTTTTTTTTTTTTTTGCTGGGTAGTGTTCTATTGTATAAATAGTCCACAATTTGTTTAATCATTCATTTATCAGTGGGTATTTGGATTGTTCTTTATTACAAATAAAGATGCTATGAATATTGGTTTACAAATCTAAGTGTAGAAAGATAACTTTATTTCTCTGGGGTAAATTTTAGGGCTAAAATTGCTTGGTCTTCTGACAGATAATTTGTTTGACTCTTTAAAAACCTGTTAAAGTATTGTCCAACATGATTGTGCCATTTTATGCTTCAACCAAAAATATACAAGAGTTCTGAAACAGTTTTTGTTTTTATACAAAATATAGCCAGTCACTTTTATCCTGAAGTTGAGCTAACTTTGAGCACTTTATAAAGAAAAGCAATAAACAAGTAGATTGCTTACTTATTATAATGTAGTTATTTATTGCACTATATTCTGGAGATTTAATATATGGATAGGTGCCTAAAAAGAATGATTAGAGAGGGTGTTGTAAATTGTAGTTTTGTTTTTTTATCCAACTGATTCCCATTCATATTCAGGCCTTTCTATATTCACTCAAAATTAAGATGTTATCCTGCGGCCATGGGTGAAAATATAAACAAAACACAAAAATTAGAATGACATATGACACATGTAATAGTATCTGATACTAACAAAGAACATTAGATTTTCTACTTTTAAGAAACCTCTCATTACCATTTTCATTTATATCATAAAACGTACAACTTATGGGGTACAGTCCTATGGGATTGACAAACACATATAGTTAGACATCCGTCACTGTCATGATGCAGAATAGGTCTGTTTCCCCTCTAATTGCCTAATGTTGTCTTCTTGTAGTCAACCCTCATTCCACTCCTGATCCCTGACAACTATTGCTTTGCTTTCCACTCCTGTATTTTTTTTCTTTTTTGGGGGAGGGGGTACACATTTCTTTTCCATGAAATTCCCTCTATATCCAGATGTAATAATTTAGATGTGATCATGTACTCAGTCCTGTCCAACTCTTTGTGACTCCAAGGACTGTAGCTCACCAAGCTCCTCTGTCTGTGGGACTTTCCAGGCAAGAATACTGGAGTGGGTTACTATTTCCTTCTCCAGTGGCTCTTCCCGATCCAGGTTTCAAATCTGCATCTCTTGCATTGCAGGCAGATTCTTTACCACTGCACCACCTGGGAAGCCCCTAATTATTCATATAAGCCTTGGTAAATGCTTTATTTCCTAGGCTTTGGTTTTGAAATATTTAAAAATCATTATTTCTTAATACTTGACAAACTTCACTGAAATCATTTACAATGATTTACAATGTAAATTTGCATTTACATTGTAAATTTGTAAATTGTAAAATGTACATTGTAAATTGTAAATTTATATTTACAATGATTCCAATCATTTACAATTTACATGAACTCATTTGGAGAGTTATTTAATTTATTTTCCTTTTATTATGTATGTATTCACTGTTATGATAGTGCCTCTTGGCACAAATGTGCTTTAAAGTATTTACTGAGTCCCATGAAACACGCCCACAGAGGCTTGACTTACCACATTTGTGAAGAACTGAAACCTAGACCATAAAGGTCCATACTGTGATCATTTTCAGATAGGTCCGAGGAGATGTGAAGAGCTTGCCTGGTGACTCCGTCGGTAAAGAATTCCCCTGCAGTTCAGGAGACTGCCTGCAATGCAAGAAACCTGGATTTGAACCCTGGGTCAGAAAGATCCCCTAGAGAAGGAAATGGCACCCCACTCCAGTATTCCTGCTTGGAGAATCCCATGGGCAGAGGACAGAGGAGCCTGGTGGGCTACAGTCGGGTTGAAAAAGTCAGATACGACTTAGTGACTAAACCACCACTGCCACCAAGGAGATCTGAACTTTACTTTCCATGAGAAAAAAATAAAATAAAGGTCTCACAATAAGTGTGCCAAATAATTCTGGATTTTAAAAGAAATGTCCCTGGCATTATAAACTCTATAATTTTGGTAGTAGAGGAGAATCAAAGTTATAAGAAATGATGACTTTTCATTGGTATGCTTTTAGATGAAGGTGCCACAGAAATGTAAAAATACAAGCAGATCTCATGGAAGTATTTTGGAAATTGTATATAAAGATAAAATAAAACAAAACGAACTCATATCCAAATGTTAATTACTAGTACTGAGGCATTCACTATGATCAATCTAATTATATATTTTGAACTTAACATAATAGACAGTATTTTAAAATAAAGACATTTAAATTTGATCAGTTTAGCAAAACTGATTTTTAAATTTAATATGATGATAGCCCTTTATGATGACTCATATAACAGAGATTCTGTTCTAAGAAATTATGCATATTAATTTAAGCTTATAATTTACTTCTTTAATAGAAAGCAAAGCATGTTCAAGAGTCAATGCTTTTACCTACAAACATATTGGGAAATATTAAAATACATGTGTAAGAGATGTTATTAAAATAACACAAGTTCTTTGGAAAAATAATAAAGTAAATGAAGGAAAAAGAAAGTTATGCTCAGATTATCAATGCATTGTCCTTATGGGAGTTTCAACATTCTGTACTATAGGATTGTAACAGAGGTCAATACCAGATTTGTGTAGATTTGAATTTCCAATACCTAAGTATTTGGGAATCCTGGTATCCCGTGATTCAAAATACCAATTATTTGAAACTTGAGAAAACAAGTTCCTTTCTTGAAAAGGATGTCAATCAAGTGTCCAAGAGGAATAGCCAAAGGAAAAGTGAGCTTTGAAACATTCAGATGTGTAAAACTATAAAATAAAATTGCTGCTCTAGTGTTTTATTTACAATGAAGTATGAACAGGAGTAAAATTGTTAATTGCTTGCTGAAATGATAGACAGAATTTTTAATGCAATTGTACAGAAATAAATTTCTGAGACTACAGGGAAAAAAAAAATCTCAGTTGAGAAACAATTGATTCAATCACTATTTAGAGAGGTGGCCTACATTTTTTCCCCATCTGTAGCCTCCGTTTTCATGAGCAACACAATCCCACTGAATCTGTGTTTCATGAAAAAGAAGAAACGAGTTGAAGATTTGCTGAAAATTGTTGAAGTTAATAATGACAGTGAAGGCTTTTTATTTTTAAGCTTTTTCTTCTGTCCATTTTTGCTTTAAATTTCCTAATAACCCATTCACCTCAAAGAATGACTTTGGTTGTTTAAAAATGTATAGCCAGATATTTTCATGTCTAATTTGTTTTATCATTCACTCTGTCTCTACCGCTACCATCTTACATTGTTGTCTGTTGCTAAGTAGTTGTAATTACTTATAATTTAAAAAAATTTCTACTTCCTTGTTTCTTTTGGTTCTTGTATAAATCCAGTATTGCACAAGCCCTGACTCAAATTAAAATTCTTGACACTGTCCTGGATGACCTTAGCCTGAAGTGATAATTCCTTTCAATAATTTTTTAGAGCAATCTTTATCCATGCATTTCATGACATCTTTCCTACAGTTGCTTTGAATGGTTAAGTATTTTCTTGCTCAATTCTTATGTTCCATGGTGTCCTAGTGATAGATCCTGTCCATATCTCAATGATACCTGGAACATTGTGTTGGTATGGTAAATGCTCTGCATATATTTTCCAGGTTCACTTACTATTTTCTTGAGTATACTTCACTGTGAATTTAAAAATATGTTTGTCTACTTCATTGGATATTTACATTGAAAATATTATACATGTCCATTTAAAATAATATTGTTTTATTTATAGCTCTCTAATTACTTCTCCAGTGAAGAAAAAAATTGGTATAATAATATTTACCTTCTTGTCAAGGATGAAGAATACTTGCCTACTTTTCTGGAGAACATAATATTTCTTATATCATGACCACATCTCCTTTTTCTTTTCTTTTTTTTTTTTTAAATGAAGAAAAATTTTAGATGCTTGGGTTTGTTAACATTAATTAAATTATGGGTAAGATGTATGTCCAAAAGATATGAATATTAGGGATGTCCTGAAAGTATTTTTAATGTTAAGAAAATTAAACTCCTGTAGGGATTACAAAAGTATACATAAAATAAAAGGAAAACTGAAATGAGGAAATTGAAGGTGATATGCTATTTTCAGTATATTTTGGATAAAAATTTAAAAAGGAAACACCTTAGATTTAGAACATGAAAAAAAAACAAAAACAAAAACATTAAACTCCATGTTAGATCTTTAAAACAAATGCTTGCCAGCAAAATAAGCTGTACCTGGGGCTGTATCTACTCAGATCAAACTTTTACAATGAAGAGTTGGTAGAAGTGTGAAGGATGTTTAAACTTATTGATGCAATGAAAATGAAGTGACAGTGAAAGTTGCTCAGTTGTGTATGACTCTTTGCGACCCCATGGACTATACAGTTCATGAAATTTTCTATGCCAGAATACTGGAGTGGGTAGCCTTTCCCGTCTCCAGGGGATCTTCCCAACCCAGGTTTCGAACCCAGGTCTCCTGGATAGTAGGCAGATTCTTTACCAGCTGAGCCACAAGGGAAGCCCCTGGTGCAGTAAAGAGTAAAGGAGAAACAAAAACCAATCAGATATTTAAAAATCCAAGTCTAAGTAGATATTCATGACCTTCATGAGCATGGAAATAAGATGATAAGTATTCAAATAGAAAATAACTACTCCTACATACCTATCATGCGTTAGGGTCCAATGACTTAATCCTACCTCCATAGCTGCTGCCCTGGTCTCTTGCCTGCAGAGGTGCTCAAGAGATGTTCATGGAATACGTAGAACTCTGTGTCTTAAATGGGTTATGGGTTGAACCAATTCTAGGCTCTTAATTAAGATAGGATGACAAGAGAAGTAAATCTCATAAAGATAGTGAATTCTTTTTTTGAATATGTAAAATCTGATGCTCATATTAATGTGTCCAACCAACAGTTCAAAGTATGTATCTGAAATTTTATACAGAGTACCAGTAATCCAAAGATATCAACCCTGAATATTCATTGGAAGTTCTGATGCTGAAGCTGAAGCTCCAATACTTTGGCCACCTGATGCAAAGAGTTGACTCATTGGAAAAGACCCTGATTCCGGGAAAGATGGAAGGCAAAAGGAGAAGGGGGCAAGAGAAGATGAGATGGTTGGATAACATCACTAACTCAATGGACAGGAGTGTGAGCAAACTCTGGGAGCTAGGGAAGGACAGGGGAGCCTGGTGTACTACAGTCCATAGGCTTTCAAAGACTCAGCTATGACTTAGCAACTGAAGAAGAACAAGAACAGGTACATATATATTCTACTTTTCTTGTTGGTTTGTAAATAGCATCTTTATTTCATACTTGGTGGAAGTGGAGAAAAAAATTTTGAATCAAAATCATTTGATTTCTCTCTTGATGTAAAAAATCATTTCTATATTCATAGTGTCTAGCTTTGTTTCAAGATGATCTTATATCAGTCTTAAAGTTGATTTAATCTCTTCCCAGTGTGTAATATGATGCGTTTTAATGAAAACTAGAGAATATTGAAATCCTAATGAAATATATAATATAATTATTTTGTTTTTATATTATAAATCATCAGAATAAAATAACCAGGTTTAGATAGAAACTTTTTATTTAACATTTTGAGGAACAGCTAAATTGTTTCAACATGGCTGAACCATTTTACAGTCAAACCAGCAATGCATGAGGGCTTCAATTTTTTCATATCTTTATTGTATTTTTGTTTTTAGACATCCTAATGGATGTGAAGTGTTTTCATAGTTTTGTTTTTCTCTGGTAACTAAGGATATTTGAGAAGGCAATGGTGCCCCACTCCAGTACTCTTGCCTGGAAAATCCCATGGACGGAGAAGCCTGGAAGGCTGCAGTCCATGGGGTCGCTGAGGGTTGGACCTGACTGAGTGACTTCACTTTCACTTTCATGCATTGGAGAAGGAAATGGCAACCCACTCCAGTGTTCTTGCCTGGAGAATCCCAGGGAAGGGCGAGCCTGGTGGGCTGCCATCTCTGGGGTTGCACAGAGTTGGTCGCTTAATGAAGCGACTTAGCAGCAAGGATATTTGACATATTTCATATATTTATTCATTCATATATAATTCCTGGAAAAATGTCTATACAGGTTGTTTGCCTATTGACCATCTTCTCACTGTGTCTTCCTCACATAGTGGAAACAGGATGAGAGAGTTCTCTGGTGTTCCTTTTATGAAAACACTAATCCTGTTCACCCTCATGACCTAATTACATTCCAAATCCCCTACCATGGTGGTTAGGATTTCAACATATGTTTGGGTAGGACAAATTCAGTCCATTGCACTATTTTAGCAATCCACTCATTGAATGTCTTGCACATTGGATTATTCTGTAGATACTTAGGAAATTTGTCTATTCTCACCTATTCATTCATTTATATCTGTATGGACTCTTGGAATAGTTTTTGATATTTGGGTTATAATCCAATATCACTTTATTTATTAATATTTTGTGGCTTGAATTTTTTCAGGTTTGGTTGTTGGAAACTATTTTAGTTGAGCCCTATATCCCTTTGATATAACTCCATCATTGTAGGAATCTTTTAAGCACTTCCTTACTTTTTGGTATTATAAGATACTTCTGGCTCACCTTTCATATCTTGCGCCTGGTTTTAGAATCAGACATTTATCTAAAGAATCCTCATTCCTCATATTCAAAAATGATACTAGAAGCAAAGATATGGACACTAGGAATACTCTTTGTTTCTGGGATGTAATTATTGATACTTCCAGGATCTCTTCACTGACAGAGCAAGGAAATATATGTCTATTCTAACCCAATATCTATAAATATTTCTATCTTACTACTAAAGTAAATGTCATTCAGATTGATTTGTTTAACTCTAAACTATTACTGCTTAGATCATTATAACCTCCATCTGTTGCTTATCTATAAATTTCCACTCCAGCAATGAGAAGCGATCCCTTCACTTAATTTAATTCAACCGTGAAGGTATAGAGATTTTTGCATTGTTACCTTGTACCCTATGGAAGACAAATTTATTAACTAAGTATAAAGCTTATGTACATTCCTTTAGCCTTTAGTCTTTTAGACTACTAATTTCCTTAGTTAATTATGCTAATACCCTATTTCCCATCCTGTTCAGTGAAGTTATGTTACACATTTTTAATACTATTAGATTGTATTTTTAGTTTCTGCATTCCATTGATGGATTTACCTAATCTTTGAAATAATTTTTAAAATTTGTATATATTAAAATTGATTCCTCATGCTGTACAGTTAAACGGGTTTTAACAAATGCAAAGTGTTTTGTATTCACAATTAAAGTATCATGTTTATCCAATCATGTATTGATGAACATACATGGCTGCTCTAATTTGGGGTGATTATGAGTAAAACTGATATGAACTTTCACATTAAGTGAAAATGTCACATTTTCACCAATGGACACCAATGTCACATTGGTGTGCACATCAGTGTTCAAACGAATTGGGTAAATATTTAGTAATGTGATTGCTTGATGGTATGACAAGACTATGCTTAGTTTCATGAGAAAATGCCCAAATACCTTCCCAAGTGGCTGTACCACCTTGCATTCCCAGCAGTAGTGAATGAGTGCTCCTAATGTTCAATATGCATACCTTTGCTTTCTTTTTCCACCAAGTAGGACTCAATAAATTTAGTAAAAAAGATCTGCCCTCATCACTGTGTGTGGGCACCATCCAGTTTGTTGAGATCCTGAGTAGGACAAGCAGGAGATGGAAGGATACATTTTCACTTTCTCTTCATGAGCTGGGATGTTCAGATTCTTCTGCCTTTGGAAATCAAAACTCTTGGTTTTCAGGCTGTTGGACTGCAGGACTTAAACCAGCAGGCCCCTGGTTCTCAGACCTTACATCTCAGAATGAATTATGCATCTAGATTTTCTGGTTCCTCAACTTGCAGATACCACATCCTGGCATATCTCAACCTCCATAATCACCATGAGTCAATTTCCATTATAAATCTCCCTCTCTCTCTCCTCTCTCTCTCTTATTGGTTCTGTTTCTCTGAAGAACCCTGACTAGTATACAGAGTGTTTCTTGTCAGAAAACTAAAACCTGCCAACTCTTCTAATACATACACAACTAGTGAATCATTTCTGGAAACATCTGGAAAGTTTTTCTTAGAGAATTAAGATTAATGCCTAAGATATACTCTATATCTTTACCTCTATTTATCTATCTAGTTAACTGTAAACTTATAACAGTAGAAATCTGATGACAAAAATAGATTATTACTGCTGTTCTTTCTTTCATCAATGCCAGTTGGTGATAGTGGTGGGACCTGACCTCATGCTCACAAATGTTCACAAGAGACAAGAATGCAGATATTTGGTGTAGGTAGATTAATTTATGCTTTGGAAGGTTTGGAATTATTTCCTTGTGAACAATGAGTTGAGACACAATTTCAAGGAAGAGCCCAAATCTCTATATTTGGCAGTTCCTTTAACAGCTGAAGTAAACACCTCTGATCTCAGGTCTTTTCTTATTCAGTGTGGGAGATGTGCCAGGGTAGTTCATGTCCGCAGAAGGGAAATTAAGAGACTTGCTTCAGCAAAAGCCTATTTTGGTCTGTTTCTGGAAAAAAAAAATGTACCTACACATTTCAAACTGCTATAGCCAAAGGATTTGCTGACTTCTTTCTGGTCAGGCTTCACAGCAAACCAATCACCCAGAATGTGACACCCAAGGTACCTCCAATGCAATAGACTAAGACTGCCTGATAGGAGCCATTTTTATTGACCTCTCTAAGGCATTTGCTTTAGCAGGCCATAAATTACCCCTGCAAAACTTCAAAAATGTGGGGCCTTGTAGAGACTGCATAAAGTGCTTTGCATTAACTTGAAGAATTGTACAGGAAAGAAAGCCCCAAGAGCACAGATTCAAGGGAATTACAAATGGGACGCCTGAGGGCATATTTTATTTTCTCTGCTTGACGATTATCTTACAGTCTAATGTGTTTTCTCCCTTGCGCACATGTATGCTGATGATATAGTATGGTTTTCCAGAACAACACAGATGCCCCGGGGTAGCCCCCACAGCTTGCACTCCAACTTACTGAGCTGTTTTTCCTCCAGAAAGTTGATTCAAATGAAACTTGATGCCAAAATCTCAGTCTTCCCTTTCACTTCAAGGTTTCATAAATTTAGCATCTCATTAATGATTAACAACTAGGTAACATTTCAGAATAGGCTGAGTAAGCTTCATTTCTGGATTGTGACTTAGCCTTGCTTTGGATTTTTAAAAAGCACACTTTTCTGTCTTTTCAGTGCCTGTAAAAATGGCTAGATGGGAAAGGGTGCTCTCAATTAACTGTGATCACAACAGCTTTTTTGGGGGCGGGGGTGGGCGGGTAGAGAAGGAATTGGCTTTATGCCAGCCTAGATATTTCTTGGGCAATTGCTGTCCCAGTGCACCTGGCTTGACAGGTGTCTAAGCATCTCTTGGAGACTCTTAGGAGCTTGCATTATCCAGCAGCTGCGGAAGCTGATAAAGCCATCGTGAAGTGAAAATCTAGGATCCTCACAGGCAGAACACGTTTCTAAGCTCAATGGCTGGCAAGAGCCTGCTGGTGCATCCTCCCAAGCCAGAAGGTGAGGATTGAGAAATGTATTCAGACCAAAATGTGCACTTGCGAATTTTGTCTGTGATCATTACTTTGTCATAAAGTATAAATGGTGCAATCTGGTACTCAAAGGGGCAGCTGAGATTGTCATATTTCATAGAAGGAAGGTAAAACCTAGCAATTCAGAATCATGGAATGATGCATGGAATGGTTCATTAAGATAGTGTAACTTTATTTTTTTAAGTAGGAAAGCTGAGGCTCAAAAAACTTACATAACTTCTTGAGGTCATAGGGCTATTTTTAAATAACAAATTTGGTTTCAGGGAGATGGGATTATAATATAAGAATACACAGGTAAAGAACACAACACAGGCCCTCACATGGTTCACAGCCTTTACTGTTCTTACACCGCAGCTGCATCTTTAACTCACATGCAGCTCCAACACTGGAGTCATCAGAGAAGGACTGGAAAATGACTGTTTCTTAAACTGTTCTTTACCTGTCATTTAATCCTTGTAACGGCCAAGTGAGTCTGACAGGTTAGGTCATTGGTAGGAATACTGTAATAACACTTGTATTCATTCAAATCCAAAATGAGTCCAAAGGTCTGAGCTATACCACATCAGGAGAAGTATATGGAAAAGAACCTACAAATCTCTCTTGTGCTTTAATTTTCTTATCTGTAAAATAGAGATAATTATACTTTATGGGTTGTTGAATGGGTTTAATTAAATAATGCTTGGCAGAAAAAAAAATATAAGAATACAAACTATCTAATAGAAAATATATCTAATAAAATAAAAGATAAGGTAAGAAATGAGATAAAATTTAAACCTATTTGGAAAAGTAACAGTGCTTTGTCAATTGGCAATTTTTTGGTTCTCTTTTGAAAATTGAGTTGACTGTTAACATAAAAACAAGCCATCTTTATCATACTGATTTAAATGTCTTATAGTAAATAAATGTGATTTTTTAATTGAAATTCAGAACTATCTGCTGATTTGTGTCAAATTTATCAAGCCCTACTCAATCTTAAGGCTAAAATTAATGGTAACAGAGATATTGTGTGTGTGTGTTTTAAAAATCTGAATTGCTCATTGATAGTACTTTCTGCAACTAAGGCCAACCTCACCTGAAAAACAAGAGAAAATGCCAAGAGTTAGAATGAAAGATCCCTGTGGGAGATGTATCTTTGCCTCTCTTTACTTCACCCACCCCTGATCTTTTGCCTTCTCTCTTGGTTTTCCATCCTATGATGCTGGCTCTCCTTTCCTTCTTATCCAATCATAATTCTGGCTGCTTCTCAAATACTTCTTGTACTTTATTCTCTTTATGTATTGGTTGAAAATATTCCATTTGTCAGGAGTTCCTTCTTATTCGTAGGCTCTTATGGAAATCCTTCCCATTCATTAAGATTCAGCTTTTCTGTTTGAAAGTTTTCACAATCATGCTGCACGGCAAAGTGTTCTTGTCATTTAAACCTTCAGTTATTTATTTGCATCAATCATAATGTGGTTTTCCTTATAGCTTCTACTAGACTGTGTTGAAGAATGGAGATGGGGCTATATATTTTTAACTCATGCAAAATGTTCCAAAGAACTTTACACATAGTAGCCACTCAAAACTCCATTGAAAAGTAAATGACATTGATTCGACATAACAGTGTTATCAAATTCAGACTCTGAAGACAGTATTGTTTCCTGACTTTGAATGTTAAAAGCCTATGCAAAAGGCACATCCACTTCTATATTGTCACATTCTATAGAGATATGTATTTTATCTTTCATTATCATATTTGTTAAAAAAATCAATGTAACAAGTAAAGGCTATTTTCCATAATAGCAAACAAAAAACAAATGGCATTGTCAGGGTATGATTTAATAGATGATATCTCTAGCTATAATTGCTGCTTTATATTGTGACTATCAATTTGAAGAAAACTGTTGTTAACGTCAGTTAAAATATATGGCAGTATCTGGAAAATCATAATGTTGAGCAATTAAGACCTTAGAAGAGTCTAACTTTATAGTTTCAAACTATATTTTTGTTGTTACTGGGTTAGAAAGCAGTGCAAAGACTATATTCATCCCTGAAGTGAATGGGATATTGAGAAAAATTTGGCAGCTTCAATTTGTCTTGTGAAATTTCAGTGACAGCTAAGAGTTTTGATTCTGATGGGTGAGATGTTCTTGTAACTTCCTTTGAAATGTATCCAAAATGTTTTTTAGTAATCTTGCCATTTGCTGAAACTTTATATGTCTTATGTGTATGTGTGTGAGTGTGTGTTTAACTTCCTTGGGATTATATTGGTTAGCTTATACTCTTGGATAATGTTGTTTGTTTCCAGTAAGATACAACATGGTTAAATGGGGATTTGGGGGTTGAATCTGTACAAATGGAATACAGCAAAGCTTAATTAGTTCCCCTAACAATTGAGCCACTGCTTTGAATATATTTACAGATTGCTCCATTCAAAAAACCATGAACAAATATATCCTACATTGTGTTGTATACACTGTGAGTTCTGATGAAAATACTTGACAGAGGGATATATAAAAATGAAAATAATAACCAGCAGTCATTCTTACAATGACCCTACAAAGTAGTCATATGAATCCACAGACCCAAAGTGATAAGTTCTATGGGAATGTAGCCTTGTTGGACTCCTAATAAAGAGTAAAATATATTTCTGAATAGATGCTTTTCTTGGAATGTCCAATCTAATCAGAGTTTAAAATTGTTTCATAGAATGTGCTGGTTGCACTTGGTTTGGAAATTAGGATGAGTAGGTGTATGGTGTAATTTTATGTGTATAGCTGCACTCTTGGATCAACACAGTGGAGGAAGAAATGTGGAAGAGGGTAAAGGGTAAAAGTTGAGAGCTGGGATCTTTATTCTTGAGGGTGTAAAATTTTCATGGAAGTCCTCTACTTTAATGAATTACCTATGTAGGTGTTACAAACGGAATAGTGAACAGTTTTTCCTTATGCATCATATTTTAGCTCTTTATATTCCTTGCCAAGACTCTTAATCAGTCAATATCTTATTATTGATATTCTATTTTATCTGTTATTTGAACATTGTTAATCTGCAAGCAACAGTTAGAACTGGACATGGAACAACAGACTGGTTCCAAATAGGAAAAGGAGTACGTCAAGGCTGTATATTGTCACCTGCTTATTTAACTTCTATGCAGAGTACATCATGAGAAACGCTGGGCTGGAAGAAGCACAAGCTGGAATCAAGATTGCTGGGAGAAATATCAGTAACCTCAGATATGTAGATGACACCACCCTTATGGCAGAAAGTGAAGAGGAAGTAAAAACCTCTTGATGAAAGTGAAAGAGGAGAGTGAAAAAGTTGGCTTAAAGCTCAACATTCAGAAAAGTAAGATCATGGCATCTGGTCCCATCACTTCATGGCAAATAGATGGGGAAACAGTGTCAGACTTTATTTTTTTGGGCTCCAAAATCACCTCAGATGGTGATTGCAGCCACGAAATTAAAAGATGCTTACTCCTTGGAAGAAAAGTTATGACCAACCTAGACAGCATATTGAAAAGCAGAGACATTACTTTGCCAACAAAGGTCCATCTAGTCAAGGCTGTGGTTTTTCCAACGGTCATGTATGGATGTGAGAGTTGGACTGTGAAGAAAGTTGAGCGCCAAAGAATTGATGCTTTTGAACTGTGGTGTTGGAGAAGACTCCTGAGAGTCCGTTGGACTGCAAGGAGATCCAACTAGTCTATTTTGAAGATCAGCCCTGAGTGTTCTTTGGAGGGAATGATGCTAAAGCTGAAGCTCCAGTACTTTGGCTACCTAATGTGAAGAGTTGACTCATTGGAAAAGACTCTGATGCTGGGAGGGATTAGGGGCAGGAGCAAAAGGGGACGACAGAGGATGAGATGGCTGGATGGCATCACCGACTCAATGGACGTGAGTTTGAGTGAACTCCGGGAGTTGGTGATGGACAGGGAGGCCTGGCGTGCTGCGATTCATGGGGTCGCAAAGAGTTGGACATGACTGAGGGACTGAACTGAACTGAATCTGCATAGTTTCATAACATTTTTCTCACTTAAAAACTGAGTTAACAATCTGCAAAACTATGAAATACATAAAGAAAAAGTGATATTCCATCATGTATTTGTGATATTTGTGATATGACCTATCACATGGGAACTCATAGCCCCAAAACTTCATATGTTGAAGTTCCAACCTCTAGTACTTCCGAATGAATTTTATTTGGGGACAGGGTCTTTACAGAAGTAAACAAGATAAAATGATCTCATTAGAGTTGGCCCTAATTCAGTATGACAGGTGTCCTTATAAAAAGGGCAAAATTGTGTAAACATAAAGACAGCCATCTACAAACAAGGAGACAGAACCTGAACAGATCCTTCCCTCACAGTCCTCAGAAGAAGCCAACCTTATGTACCTCTTGATTTCTGACTTCTCAGCCTCAAACTCTGAGAAACTACATTTATGCTTTTAAGCCACTCAGTTTGTGGTACTTTTTACAGTATCTTTGTAAATGAATACACATGGTATTAATAATTTTGGTGTAGTTATTTGAGTCTATTAATATATACACCCTATAAATACAGATACATTCATGTACTTTTATATCTGGCTAGCAGTATTAACATTGCATGTTAAGTATTTTGCTGTCATTCAAATAACATTTCATTTTATGATTTTCATAGAGTCTATAGTAGAGTTAATGCTTGAACTATTTAAGTACGACCAACCTTCTTGATTCCTAGCTCTGGGCTGGAAGTAGACTCTACCTAAGAAGGTTTTCCTGGGGCTTATTCCTACTTCGTACCAATAACCTCATTACCATGTCCACCCTATCCTGACACCTTTAAACCATATCTTTTAGGTTATCCAGCTTCCAGGCTGGCTTCACAGAAGTGCAGCCTCTGTACTCGCTCAGGGTCCCACTCTTTCTAAGGATCCTTCTTGCTCAGGGGCCCACTCTTTCTAAGGATCCTTCTAGAGCTCTATGCTTGGTTTAGTGCTCCGCTATCTCTGTCTTAAAATCCTTAATAATTTCTGAACAAAGGAACCTTTATTTTTACTTTGCATGGGGAAGCACAAATTCTATAGCTAATCCTGTCCAGTTCTCCCTCCTTGTATAAGAGCACCCACAGTGTTCTACTTACTGTGGAATTCTCCAGTTCCACCTAGCTAGTCTTCATTATTACTGGCTTCTCGGAACCTTCCAGGGTTTCCTTCTTTAGCAAGGGCTTCACATGTTCCTGTATGGGCTGATTTACTTTGGATAATTTTTTCTGCCCCACTATCAGCATCTTCCTTAGTGACTTATTCTAGTTATCAGACTCTAATTTCATACAATGCTATCAAGGATAAGAGCTTCATTTTTAATCTAGCTGTCATGATAGGAGACACAGACATAATATATGGTTAATAAAATTTGGAGAAGTAGGCAGTAGCTCATCTTTACACCCACTACACTGAGAATGGGTTTATTTTGACATTTTGATAATAGAAAAAGAAAGAGTATTGTAAATTGGATATGCAGGCTACGCCTGCTAGGATGTTTCCAGCTATGAGTTATAGAAAATCCAACTAAAAGTGGCACATTTGCTCACTTTCTATTACGCACAAAAATTAGGCCATTTAAATTCTTACATGATAATAAAACTAGAGGTAAGCAGTATCCATGTCTGGTTAAGTTCAGTAGTTGAAGAACCTCATCAGGGACTCTGGTGCCAGGAAGGTTTCTACTCTGTTTTGTCCAAAATGTCAATGAACTTCCCTTCATAGCTATAGGATAACATTAACACTTCCAGGCATCAGACACAGATTTGACAACTCATATTTTAGAAGAGAAGATTTTCCCCTTATACATCTCCTTTTTATTTTTTAAAATTTATTTTTAATTGGAGGATAATTGCTTTACAATATTATGTTGGTTTCTGCCATACTTCAACATGAATCAGCCATAGGTATACATATGTCTCCTCCCTCTTAAACCTCCCTCCCACCTCCTCCACCATCCCACCCCTCTAGGTTGTCACAGAGCACTAGTTTGAGCTGCTTGTGCCATACAGCAAATTCCCACTAGCTATCCATTTCACATGTGGTAATGCATGTGTTTCCACACTACTCTCTCAATTTGTCCCACTCTGTCCTTCCATCACTGTGTCCACAAGTCTGTTCTGTATGTCAGCATCCCCACTGCTGGCCTGCAAGTAGGTTCATCAGTACCATCTTTCTAGATTCCATACACATTCGTTAATATACATCTCCTTTGTAAACTAGAGATCCTTCCCCAAAAGTCTTGCAGTTATGCTCAAAACTCAACTACTCACAATTAAGGTAAATTAAATTCAGTTCAGTTCAGTCGCTCAGTCATGTCCGACTCTTTGCGACCCCATGAATTGCAGCACGCCAGGCCTCCCTGTCCATCACCAACTCCCGGAGTTCACTCAAACTCACGTCCATCGAGTTGGTGATGCCATCCAGCCATCTCATCCTCTGTCATCCCCTTTTCCTCCTGCCCCCAATTCCTCCCAGCATCAGAGTCTTTTCCAATGAGTCAACTCTTCACATGAGGTGGCCAAAGTGCTGGAGTTTCAGCTTTAGCATCATTCCTTCCAAATAACACCCAGGGCTGATCTCCTTTAGAATGGACTGGTTGGCTCTCCTTGCAGTCCAAGTCACCACAGTTGACATAGACCAATCAAATACTCACCTTGGGTCTTGGGAGTTAGGGGTTCTTCAATTCTACTAAGACCGTGGATACTTGATAACAAGAGAGTATTTGGGTCTGTTGGGGAGAGATTTGGGAATAGCTGTTGATTAGGCAATAATGTCTATCTATTAATATATTTGTGTCAATATCTCTGTATCCATCTCCAATAAGGGGTTTTTCCCCCACATAATATGAGTCAACTTTTTTAGAACTGGCATGGTGGGTTAGAGTATACAGTCTTGTAATCATGTAGTAAATAAGCGGCTGGCAATATGTGGGATGTCCATACTTATTTCTAGATGCGATTCCTATCCTGAGGCACTACTAAAGTACTGGGTGATGACTGCTGAATGACCATTCATCCAAAGGAACAAATAATATGTGAATCTGCCTGGGGACTCAACCAGCTAAAATTGGCTGGAGTCATGCAATATGCATTGAGCTTGGTCAAGAGAGGAAGTTGGTCATAAGCTCAGGCAGAGTGTAATTGGATCAGGACAAAAGAATGGATGAGACTAGGTCACTGTAAAGGATCTGGATAACATCCCTAACTCAGCTGAGGCTTTTTTCATTCTTAGCCAGTGTACGTTATTAGATAGATACTTCCTTTGTTGCCATAATGTAGTGGTCCCATTGGTGATATAACAAGATGATTCTACAATACAAATAAAATAAAAATAACAAAGGAAAAAATGAACGGGAATGGTGAGAGTGGGGAAAACTTCAGGTGCCAGGAATTCATTTGCTCAGCCTGCATTTTAATGCAAGCACTGGGATACATTATGACCCCCTAGTGGCAGAGAGCTGGGTCATGCATGCTAGCTGACAGAATGTGAGAACTACAAGACACTTTAATTAAAGTCAGAAGCAAAATTTATAGTCAGGAACTTATGAAAATTAGGATGACAAAAAGCCTCCTATTTCTGTTTCAACTGAGCTCTCTCTTTTTCAGAACCACAGGGTAGCAACAAAGAGTATTAGTAAAAAGAAAAATGTCTAATTGTAATAAATTCATGATATTCTAAGATTAATATATTCCTGCAGTATGTGATGAATAGGGAGTATTCCTAGTCTGTAGTTGGTGAAATAGGTTAAAATATATTAGGCCTGTGAGTCAATTGTCTGGAAAATGCCCCTTTTTCTTTTGTAACTCTAATAACTAGAGTACAGACAGACTTCCTTTCCAAGTATTGGTGGGAGGCAGCAAACTTTTGAGTTGGTTCTAACTCTTGTTCTGTATTTTGGGGTCAACTAGCTAACTGGGAAAGCCTCATTAAAGCAGAAGACATAGAGCAGAAGGAACAGAGATGTTTAAGCTTGGCATAGGTCTGCCAAGATGGGAGAGTTCAGAATGTAGAGTAGGGAGGGGAAGATGTTGCCCATCTCTAAAGCTAGCATTTTCTAGGATCTTCACTGATGAATGATAAGTTACCCACCAACTATCTCTACTTATGATTCTCTGAAAGATTATATGCCTATAATATCTATCAATACAAATAAATATTACTGCATGTATCAGAGATTGTTGTCAGTTCTGGTTTTGAGGTAAACTGCTGCCAGCTGATAATTTACTGCCAATATCACATGTGCCATCTGTAAACATTTATTAATATTTTTAGCTTTCTGTTCTATTACACTATTTTCCTTTTCTGTCATCCTTGTCTGAGTGCATTGATCATATCTTAATCTTGTATTCATTGCTTTCTTCACATAGTCCACCTTATTTCAGAAAAGACTTAAGAAACTAAAATAATAACTTTACGTATTCCAAAGACAATGACTTCTCTTTTATGACTTAGATGTGTGATTCAATAAAACCATAAAATATGTCACAGCCCTTATTAGAAATTTATCAGGCTCATTTCATTTTTAGACTGTGTACCTTCTAAGTTTTTACTATTAATGTTTACAAAGAATCAGTCAAAATTCAAAAGGGTCATAGAATGCTCACACATTTTAGGGAAGAGTCTCCCTGAAATTAGAAAAGATTTGAAAACTTCAAAACGAGACTGTGCATCTTCCACATGATGGGAAAGCCAAGATGGGCTGCAGTGGTGGGAGTTCTTTGTACCTGCTTCTTCTCCTTATGCTCTCATCTCACCACATTGCAATTGTCTGTTCATATAATTGACTTTTTTCTTGTGGTGTGAGCTGAGGGGGAGAGTCCATGTACTAATTTTATGAGAAGTCCAAATCACAGAATCACTGTGCCTGTCACAGAACTGTTGTTTAATAAACTCACATTGAATAAATAAGGAAGAGATGAGAGACCATTGCTTCTTTTGGTCCCCAGTAAGAGAAGCATTCTGCTGAAAGTATTCTCCTTCAGTGTAGATTCACAGTCTGAAGCTATAGGCTGATGAGATGGTGATAGAAATAGTCTCTGCCTAGAGGATTTCCTGGGAGAAGGCGATGGCACCCCACTCTAGTACTCTTGCCTGGAAAATCTCATGGACAGAGGAGGTTGGTAGGCTGCAGTCCATGGGATCGCACAGAGTCGGACCCAACTGAACGACTTCACTTTCACTTTTCCTTTCATGCATTGGAGAAGGAAATGGCAACCCACTCCAGTGTTCTTGCCTGGAGAATCCCAGGGATGGGGGGGCCTGGTGGGCTGCCGTCTATGGGGTCGCACAGAGTCGGACATGACTGAAGCGACTTAGCAGCAGCAGCAGCAGCAGCAGCAGAGGATTTCCTGCTGCAGTGAAAAGAGGCTCATGGCAGTGCTCCATGAACCATAGCAAGAACACCTGGGTAGTTGTCCCATTGACTTTCTGTCCAAAGAAGATGCTCGACTGGGAGTAAAAGCAAGACTTGATTCTACTTCATCACATGCCATCCAGGACCTCTGAGTGCACTGTAACAACTCTAACAGACAGCAGCTCTTTTGTTGAACTCTGTCCTGAATGCTCTGATAGCATTTACGTTGCCACCCAGAGTTATAATCTGACACTGTTCTCATAATGAAAATCCCTCAGGTAAAGGGCCTAATTAAATATACATGGGTTTTCCTTTTGCCAAAGGACAGCCAAATACCACTTCCTTCACATTTGCTTAAGGACAACAGTATTTCAGTTCAAAAAGAAATTAATTTTGTTCTGAAATAAAATATGGCACCTATGAAATCATAGAAGATGTAATTTAAGGAAAACCAGCTCAGTATTATAACAGGATTTTCTTATCAAGCTCCCTCCAGATGCTGCAGCTGTCACTTAGGCTATGCCAATGTCTGGTGTCATGCCAGTTTGATGCAAGTTGGTTCCACTTGTCACCCTTTCAATTTCCCAGCTGGCCTCAATTTTAAAGGGCATATTAGCATTATCATAGCAATCTTAAAGATGTGTCTTTCCTTGACTTTAAGTGTCTTTTGTTTCTAAGTCACAAGGTAAAATGAAATACCACTGAGATAAAAAGGATTTTATTGTCTATATATGACATGGAATGCTCTAATCTCTGACCAAAGAAATTGAAGGTTTTTCAAAAGGTTGTTCTATGAGACACACTGCAGCAGAGCATCAAAGAGAATAAGAGGTGCTTTAGAACACACTGGTTTAAATAACAGGTAGGGGGTGCTTTCACTTATACATTTTGAAAAACTTCATACCTATTGAACAGAAATAGTTTCATTGGAAGTTTTGCAAAGAGTTCAGAACTGTGTGACAAAGTAGAGAAATCCCAAGCAGAAATTCACTGTAAATTAAATTATTGAACAGCAAAATGACTTGTTTGCCAATTATTAATGACAAATCTCAAGGTTGCCTAAAATACAGATGTTTGCTTCAGCATCTCAGCTGCCTTCTGTTTAGATGTTGTATGACTGCCTTAAAATTATACTATTACACTTGAATTTTGAGATAGAGATGACTGCTTTAAGATGAATGAAATCTCACTGTTAGTTGTTAATAACTTATTATTTCACACTTTCTGTCTTCACTAAGGAATCTATGTATGATACAAATACAGAGACTGTCAAGAGTTTTCAGTTTTTTGGCATGTATCATTTTTGTTTTCTCTGTCATCTCAGATACTCAGAGGTTAACTTTGTTCAGCCACAAAATGGGGTACTGATATCTACCTTATTGGGTTGCTATGAAGGCAGAGAATAGGTAAGCCTTAGCAGGGTAGTGGGAATGCAATCAGTACTCCGCAGTAACTGGACTCTCTCAAACACAAATATGCATGCGTGCACACACACACACATATGCACATATATATCTTTATGAAAATCTACAAGAGGAAACCTTATCTGCAACTGGTAGCACTGGTCTGGCTAATTTTGAAAGTTAATCTAAATTCATTTAAAAATCATTGAGATCTTGGATTCCATTACACGGAAATAGCAAACCATTGCCCTGAGGGAAGAAATAGTCTGGCTGTGTGATTTTCCTTGAAACATAATCAAAATGAAGTTTCAGGGCTGGTACACCTTCAGATATGTAAATCCTCAGCCCAGCATTGGAACAAAATAGTGTTGATCCCCAGGGTCTGTAATGGTTTACTTCCTTCATGAGGTCCCACAACAAAAAGTAGCAGCAACATCTCAAAGGGATGGAACAGGCAAAGGAAGATTGGGATAGACTGTGAAAGAATTGTTTTTACATATTAAAGAGTGCGTTAGTGTGGAGTCATTCAATTACTGTCATACCATCCACTCATGCATTCATATCTATGTTTGAAAAAAAAGGTGCTTGCCTTAGCTGTACCACAGAAGCACTGAAGTAAGGGGAAATTGAAACACAGAAGAAGCACATAAAGCAGTTAGGATACTGTTCTGTTGATGTGTGTTTATCACACTCTACACAGAAAATTAGTAGAGGGTAGTGGTTAAAGACTTTGTTCCTGAATCTTGTGTCTGAATCCTGGTTCTACTATTACTAACTGTGAGGCCCCGGGCAAGTTCCCTAATGTCTCTGTTGTGGCTCCATTTCTTCTTGTATAAAGCATTAGGAGCTGTACCATAGGATTGTTATAATGACTAAGTAAATCCATAGACAGAAATTTCTTAGAATTGTGCCTGGAATATTGTATATACTCTATCGATTACTATAAATTATACAAGGGCATAACTAGGAAGTTCAGATGATTAACGACTTGTCTTGATGGATAGGTGAGTGGTTTATGACTTACACTGGTGGGACAAAAATCTATACTGCTTGAGCTTCTTTACATATTGTACTTAACCCTTTTCTGCTTGCAGTTTGCAATCTTTGAATAAATTACATGACGTTATAGATGAATAAACCTTCAGATTACAAACCATGACAAACATAATGCTGTGAGTTCATTGGAAATATAAAGGGAAAGTCACTTAACCAACTTCCCCCTCTCCCCGCCACCAGGTCTCCATTTGACAATGCTGGCCCCATGGAACTGTTCGGAGGAGTAACTGGGATACTGTATTTGAAAGTGTTTAAGAGATAAGTGCCAAATTCACCTTACTGGAATTTGAAGGTGACCTTATGACAAGGGAAGGCAAGGTAAAATGCTTAGATTAAAACTTTGGGTGGCTTCTCTGCTGGCTCAGTGGTAAAGAATCTGCCTGCCAATGAAGGAAATGATCCCTGATCTGAGAGGATCCCAAATGCTGCAGAGAAAGTAAGCCTATGAGCCCCAGTTACTGAACCTGTGCTCTAGAGCCCAGGAGCTGCAACTACTGGGTCTAGGCCCCAAAGCTACTGAAGTTTGTGGACCCCAGAGCTTGTGTTCCACAAGCAAAGCCTCAGCAAAGAGAAGATTGTGTACTACAACTACAGAGTAGCCCCCACTCGCTGCAAATAGAAAAGAGCCACACAGCAACCAAGACCCAGTGCAGCCAAAATAAATAAATAAACATAAAAAATTTAAAAAAAGGTTCAGCAGCACACTGTCTTTAAAAGAAAAAACAACTTTGAAACAAATGCACTTTTCTAATACAGTAATCTCAAACCACTGCTCTATGTGGTGAAGTTATGTTCTGTTCAGTTTAGGGTCATAGGTCTTTTTTTCACATTGGGTGTGATTTTGTCAATATGAGCAGTCCTGGAGTTGGATAACATCTGCATCAGTTTTGACTCTCCTTCTACTAGTCAAGTCGGAGAAGGCAATGGCACCCCACTCCAGTACTCTTGCCTGGAAAATCCCATGGATGGAGGAGCCTGGTAGGCTGCAGTCCATGGGCTCACGAAGAGTCGGACATGACTGAGAGACTTCACTTTCACTTTTCACTTTCATGCATTGGAGAAGGACAAGGCAACCCACTCCAGTGTTCTTGCCTGGAGAATCCCAGGGATAGGTGATCCTGGTGGGCTGCCGTCTATGGGGTCGCACAGAGTCAGACATGACTGAAGTGACTTAGCAGCAGCAGCAGCTACTAACCAAGTAAGAACTTGGGTAGCCTTCTCAGCTTCCTCTGTTAGAAAGCAATAATGCCTTCCTTCAGGTTTCCCAGGGGCGCTAGAGGTAAAGAACACACCTCCTAATGCAGGAGACCTAAGAGAAGTGGGTTCAATCCTTGGGTCGGGAAGATCCAATGCAGGAAGATATGGCAACCCACTCCAGTGTTCTTGTCTGGAGAATCCCATGGACAGAGAAGCCTTGCCAACTACAGTCCACAGGATCACAGAATCAGACACAGCTGGAGTAACTGAGCATGCACAGACAGTGCCTTCCTTATCACATTCTGAAGGTTACTGTGAGGACGAAACATCACTTTGTAAAGCTCTACAAGTACTTGGGTTTTTATCCCTGGCATCAATGACTCACCATCAGAGACCTCAGTGACATTCAAAGAGTTCTCCTGCCTCATGGGGGAAGAATGCTTGTTCAGGCAAAAGCAGGAACTTGGTACCAGATCATAGTTGAACTTCTTGACCCTTTTCTTTCTAAGCTCTGTGGTTTTAGGCAAAGCAGTTATCTCTTCAGACCATCTGGAAAATGGGGGAAAATTTACCTTTGGAGGAAGGTCTGGTGAATTACCCTCATTCAAGTGTCAAATTATGAAAGAGATAACAGGTAACTAATTTCTCTGTCACACCTAATTTCTAATGGTTTCTTTTAAACAGGTTCTCCACATTCACAGATGCTGATGGCCTAAACAGATACCTCTGTTTAGATGCTGGTGGTGGGTTTAGGGGGTGTGTTGATAGCATTTGAATAGGTACACCATGAACCCTGTGAGGGTAGACGTCCAGGGATGAATGAGTTGAATGCCTCTGTGTCTTGGGTGATTTTATTAAGCTTGTTTACATTTAAATTTTATTTATTTTTAAGCTATTTTGAGTGCTATAAAGGAAAGAGCAGTACATACAAAGAAAAATTATGGTTCCCTCCTAGACCAATTTCCACTGACAATCATTTACAATTCTTGGAGTTATTCCTTAATTACTTATGTTATTAGTCTTTAAATGATTGTGCTATTTCTTAATTTTTCAGTTTTAGAAGTTTCCCATCACATTTCAACCATTTAGAAATTAGAATTTAGGGCTCTTTTATCATCCATCACCTCCAAATGTATGTCCTCTCCTTCCGTCCTTGGTATTCAGCTGTAACTCACTTTTGGTTAATTCCGTGGTGCCAGGTTTTCATCATCAAGAAGACATATCTTTTGTTTTGATTTTATTGCTGAGTCAAGCAGTAGTCTATGGATTTACTTCCTCTCCTCAAGAATTTTATATATTATTTTCAGAATTAACAGGCTCTTTTATTTCCTTTGCTTGGCATTGTTCTTGTGCTGCTGCTGCTGCTACTGCTAAGTCGCTTCGTTGTGTCCGACTCTGTGCGACCCCATAGACGGCAGCCCACCAGGCTTCCCCATCCCTGGGGTTCTCCAGGCAAGAACACTGGAGTGGGTTGCCATTTCCTTCTCCCATGCATGAAAGTGAAAAGTGAAAGTGAAGTCGCTCAGTCGTTCCCAACTCTTAGCGACCCCATGGACTGCAGCCCACCAGGCTCCTCTGTCCATAGGATTTTCCAGGCAAGAGTACTGGAGTGGGGTGCCATTCCACAAAGCTGAACTTGTCTCATAATCTATTAGTCTTAACCTTCTTTTTCCCCTGTGATATCCCAAAAGGTTTTCTTTGCTTATCTGACCTAGTACTGCCTCATCTGCAGCCAAGTTGTCATCCTGGGTTTTCCTTTTGTGTTCTTAGTGATTCTCTTTATTTACCTTTGACATGGTTCTTAGATCCCATGTTTTCTCCATTTTTAATTTATTCTGGCTTCTCCAACTGCTGAATGCATTTCAAGTATTCTCTTTCTTAATTTCTGCATCCTAGCCCTAAGTCCAACAAGTCATTTGTTTGTAACAACTAGGATGTGTACCAGTTTAATCATTTACATGCAAACTGGGAAGAACCGGACATGTCCATTACAGATAAGAGTATCTTTCTTTCTTACAAGAGTATTGATCTGATAATGATAGTGACTGAAGTGTTCATTTTAGTCTTTGGATTGTACCTAAACTGCTCAGTGAAACAGGATCTATGTCAAAATTCTGTAACTTGAATTTATTATAACTTTCCTTTTCAACTTGATAGCTTCCATGTTCTAGGCTACTTGTAATTTTTGTTGGTTATTTAAGATGACCTCTGGAATTTTTGTGTGATCATAGGTTGTAAGTATTGTTACTTACAGTAGTCATGTATGGATGTGAGTAGTCATGTATGGATGTGAGTAATCATATATGGATGTGACAGTTGGACTATAAAGAAAGCTGAGAGAAGAATTGATGCTTTTGAATTATGGTGTTGGAGAAGACTCTTGAGAGTCCCTTGGACTGCAAGGAGATCCAACCAGTCCATCCTAAAGGAAATCAGTCCTGAATGTTCATTTTAAGGACTGATGCTGAAGCTGAAACTCCAATACTCTGGCCACCTGATGCAAAGAACCAACTCACTGGAAAAGACCCTTATGCTAGGAAAGATTGAAGGTGGGAGGAGAAGGGGATGGCAGAGGATGAGATGGTTGGATGGCATCACCGACATGATGGACATGAGTTTGAGTAAGCTCTGGGAGTTGGTGATGGACAGGGAAGCCTGGCGTTCTGCAGTCTATGGAGTGACCAAGAGTCAGACACAACTGAGCGACTGAACTGAACTGCTGCTACTGTTGCTAAGTTGCTTCAGTCGTGTCCAACTCTGTGCAACCCCATGGATAGCAGCCTACCAGGCTCCTCTGACCATGGAATTCTCTAGGCAAGAGTACTGGAGTGGGTTGCCATTTCCTTCTCCAAATTAAAAAGGCTAGGCTCTTGAGTTCAAGAGATATGGATTCAAATCCTGATCTTAGGCTTCCTGGCTCTGTGATCAAGTTACTTTACTTCTCTGTTTTTTATTTTCCTAATGTGTAAAAGGAAGAAATAAGAATACCTACTTTTAGTGCAGATGGCCAACAAGTTCATGAGAAGATGTTCAACATCACTAATCATTAGAGAAAGGCAAATCAATGCCACCACGCCATACCACCTAACACTTGTCAGGATGGCTATTGTCAAAAAGAATACAAATAATAAATAATGACAAGGATGTTCAGAGAAGGGAACCTTCCTGCATTGTTGGTAGGCATGTAAATTGATGCAGTCACTATGGGGAAAATGCTATGGAGGTTTCTCAAAAAAAAAAAAAAAAAAACAACAATTAAAAGTAGAACTACAGTGTGTGTATGTGTGTGTGAACTGATTGCTACAAAATGATCAAGTAGATAAAATTTAGAAAGCAGAAATAAGAAGTAAAAATCTATCTTTGTGAATATCCCTGATGCTATAGAACTTCAAATTTAAAATGACAGTTCTTTTACTAATTAGAAAAAGAAAGATTTTGGTAACAAACAATAACAAATCTATTTATAATTTAAAATATAAATTTTGCAAAAAGTTAAAATAATGAATATTAAAAATTTTTATTGCTTCTGGATCATAAATTTGGGACCATTTAGAAAATATGAGAAATTAAGAAGAATGAGTACATAAACAGCTTAACAGTTTGGCACTATTTCTTAAATATAATAAACAAATTTGTAAAATTTGGTTCAAGAATATTACCTACCAAATTGCTATAGTGGATTGTAATAGCAGTTCTGCAAGAACCTTATGAATATGGATATTTTTCCCCTTAGAGTCCTGTGCAACTCAGAAGGCTGCTGCTGCTGCTGCTAAGTCGCTTCAGTCGTGTCCGACTCTGTGCGACCCCATAGACGGCAGCCCACCAGCCTCCCCCATCCCTGGGATTCTCCAGGCGAGAACACTGAAGTGGGCTGCCATTTCCTTCTCCAATGCATGAAAGTGAAAAGTGAAAGTGAAGTCGCTCAGTCGTGTCCGACTCTTCGTGACCCCATGGACTGCAGCCTACCAGGCTCCTCCGTCCATGGGATTTTCCAGGCAAGAGTACTGGAGTGGATTTCCATTGCCTTCTCCGACTCAGAAGGCTCGGACATAGCAAAAGGAATAGATTCAGAATGTTTATTGTTGCTTCCACTAGGTGAAAGACCAACAATATTCCACTGGTATTCTCAGATAGCATTGTAATAAAAAATGGAGAGGTGGTTTTTTCATGGGTCTATCAGCCTGAAATCCTCATCAATGCAGTTAAAAATATATTTGCTGAGGATCTACTTTATAGACTTCCCTGGTGGCTCAGACTGTAAAGAATCTGCCTGCCATGCAGGAGACCTGGGTTTGATCCCTGGGTCAGGAAGATCCCCTGGAGAAGGGAATGGCAACCCACTCCAGTATTCTTGCCTGGAGAAGGCCATGGACAGAGGAGCCTGGGGGGCTACAGTCCTTGGGATCACAAAGAATCAGACAAGACTGAACAACTGAGCATGCACGCATACTGTATAGAAAGCCCTGTGTAGACATCAAGGAGCAACAAAATGATAAGGAAAAAGGTATTCATTCTCAGATGCTTTAAACCTAATGGGGCTGACTAACATACACAAGTAGTTTTGACATAAAATAGGAAGTACTTGAGTAGAGACTTTAGCCAAGTACTGTGAGAGAAGAGACAGTTTAGTTTTGACTGGGGAGCTTTACAAAAGCTTTTGAGGGGAGATGGATTCTGCTTTTTGAATAATAGTCGGGTAATTCACAAGAAAAAGAAATTAAGGATATATGCTATCTTATATTTATATTGATTCACGGCCTGAAGAATTCTTACAGAGGTTTTTTATTTTATCAATGTGATTGTTATTATTATTGTCCACTTTACAAATGAAAAATGTAAAACTCTAAGAAGCCTATATGACTTTCTTAAATTCATAGTTGTTACAAGTGGTCAGGGATAGCACAGTTGGGAAAAAAATGCTTCCAAAATCCAATCTGATGATGGTTTTAAGTATAATCCACTCTTACGATATTATGGTTGGCAGAGACCTAGAAATGTCAGTCTCACCAAATGTGATTTTGCGTATAGGAACAGAATGTTTCTTTGATTCTAAATTACCCCGGCAATGATTCTAAAAATTATTTGCCACAGCGAATATAGATGGTCTACAAAAGTGTTTCAAGCCTTCCTCTTCATAAGAATGACCTAGAAAGATATTTTAAGAATGCACATCCCAGCCCCTTTCACTACTAAACATCCCTATCTGTTTTACCAGAAAAACTGGGACTTGTGCTAACAGATCAGTATTTTTAAATTGTTCCTCAGCTAATTAGAATTATCAGCTAAAAATGGAACATGGTTCAAAAGAGGAAAATGAGAAATGTCATTATTTTTCCCAATTTTCCACATTTTTCCTAATGCAAAATTTTGTATTAGATCACCAATATATATAACTAAAGTAATTTTTGAATGGAACAGGGGACACCAATGTGAAACTGAAGAAGACAGTGCCATATGATTAAAAATTGGATATATCTGATTACCTCATGATTTCAGCTCAGAATGAACACACATTTCTCCAAAGATCCCTACTGGAAAACCTTTTCAAGTTCAGAGCTTCTTCACTGTGCATGTGTACTCAGTCGCTTCGGTCATGTTTGAATCCTTGTGACCCTATGGACTGTAGCCCACCAGTCTCCTCTGCCCATGGGATTTTGCAGGTAAGAATACTGGAGTGGGTAGCCATGCCCTTCTACACAGAATCTTCCTGACCCAGGAATCGAACTTGTGTCTCTTGCATTGCAGGTGTATTTACTTCCTGAGCCACCTGGGAAGCTCAAGTTATCTCTAGGTATACTCAGTGTAGTTACTGTTCTAATTCTTAAAAAATTTCACTATCTGTGTACATATGACTTCTTTTACTTAAGAAGAAAATATGAGGTTTATATGCTGCTTATTTTTAAAGGTAAAGTTTCTTTGTTATGAGTAGCTTGAGTACTTTGCTTACTTCCAAATACTATAGGCCTTCCCAGGTAACTCAGTGGTAAAGAATCTGCCTGCCAAGCAGGAGACTTGAGTTCAGTCCTTGGGTCAGGAAGATCACCTGGAGAGGAAATGTCAGCTCACTTCAGTATTCTTGCCTGGAAAATTCCATGGACAGAAGAGCATGGAGGGCTACAGTGCAAGGGGTAGGAAAGAGTCAGATACAATTAAGCAACTAAACCACCACCACCATCAAATACTATGGAACCTGTTATCAGAAGAACCATTGAGATCATTTGGATAAGAAGACTACAGAATAAATGATTCTAGAATAAACAATTCTGAGGTGGTGGTTTGTTCGCTAAGTCATGTCTGACTCTTGTGACCCCATGGACTGTAGCCTGCCAGGCTCCTCCTGTCTATGGGATCCTCCAGGCAAGAATAGTAGGGTGGGTTGCCATTTCCTTCTCCAGGGGATCTTCTCGACCCAGGGATCAAAACTGGGTCTCCTGCATTGCAGGCAGATTCTTTCTCTATGAAGGAGCTTCAGCAATATGTGAACCGTGAACTTCTAGATGTTCAAGCTGGTTTTAGAATAGGCAGAGGAACCAGAGATCAAACTGCCAACATCCACTGGATCATAGCAAAAGCAAGAGAGTTCCAGAAAAACATCTATTTCTGCTTTATTGACTACGCCAAAGCCTTTGACTGTGTGGATCACAATAAACTGTGGAAAATTCTGAAAGAGAAGGCCAGACCACCTGACCTGCCTTTTGAGAAACCTATATGCAGGTCAGGAAGCAGCAGTTAGAACTGGACATGGAACAACAGGCTGGTTACAAATAGGAAAAGGAGTACGTCAAGGCTGTATATTGTCACCCTGCTTATTTAACTTACATGCAGAGTACATCATGAGAAATGCTGGGCTGGAAGAAGCACAAGCTGGAATCAAGATTGCCGGGAGAAATATCAATAACCTCAGATATGCAGATGACACCACCCTTATGGCAGAAAGTGAAGAGGAACTAAAGAGCCTCTTGATGAAAGTGAAAGTGGAGAGTGAAAAAGTTGACTTAAAGCTGAACATTCAGAAAACTTAGATCATGAGATCTGGTCCCATCACTTCATGGGAAATAGATGGGGAAACAGTGCAAACAGTGTCAGACTTTATTTTTTGGGGCTCCAAAATCACTGCAGGTGGTGATTGCAGCCATGAAATTAAAAGATGCTTACTCCTTGGAAGGAAAGTTATGACCAACCTAGATAGCATATTCAAAAACAGAGACATTACTTTGCCAACAAAGATCTGTCTAGTCAAGGCTATGGTTTTTTCAGTGGTCATGTATGGATGTGAGAGTTGGACTGTGAAGAAAGCGGAGCGCCGAAAAATTGATGCTTTTGAACTGTGGTGTTGGAGAAGACTCTTGAGAGTCCCTTGGACTGCAAGGAGATCCAACCAGTCCATTCTAAAGGAGATCAGTCCTGGGTGTTCTTTGGAAGGAATGATGCTAAAGCTGAAACTCCAGTACTTTGGCCACCTCATGCAAAGAGTTGACTCATTGGAAAAGACTCTAATGCTGGGAGGGATTATGGGCAAGAGGAGAAGAGGACAACAGAGGATGAGGTGGCTGGATGGCATCAGTGACTCAATGGACGTGAGTTTGAGTGAACTCCGGGAGTTGGTGATGGACAGGGAGGCCTGGCGTGCTGTGATTCATGGGGTTGCAAAGAGTCCGACACGACTGAACGACTGAACTGAACTGAACAGAATAGGTTATGAGAGACAGTAGTAAATAACTTAACAATAACCACAACAATTCCTTCTGCCTTAAAATGTATCAGGCTTGAAGTCAGTCCTGAGTTGAACACTTCCTCTGCCAAACCTAATCTTCCCATATGTTTTGTTAGGTGGTTCAAATGAGAAAATGTAGATTGCATAACTTCACAAACTGTACTGTGTGATTCAAATATGATGATGATATGGTGATGATGATTTAAAAGACAGTCATTTATTCAAATCCCATCTTTGTGACTAATCTTTGTGATTTTGACAAATTATTTTACATTTTGAAACCTTGAGTTTATCATCCATATTAAACTTAAGGTAACCTTTTTTTTTTTTTTTTAACAATTATTAACGAACAGATGTACACAAATAAGTCCTCATAGTGCTTGGGTCACCACAAGTTACTCAAACAAGCATTCAATCATGTCTTTTCTTTCTGCTTCCTTAATTCTCAAATTTACCTTTATTAAATATCACTTTGGGTATGGTAATTTTGGGCTGGTGAACAATCCCTTGCTAGTGGTAAAGAATCTGCTTGCAATGCAGGAGATATAAGAGATGAGGGTTTGATCCCTGGATGAGGAAGATCCTCTGGAGAAGGAATGGCAACCTACTCCAGTATTCTTGGGAATCCCACGGACAAAGAAGCCTGGCAGGCTACAGTTCATGGGGTTTTGAAGAGTCAGCCATCACTGAAGGGACTGAGCATACACGCACAGTCCATTAGATTATTCTCCTTATTTACTGTTATGAATTGAATTCTGCCCCCCTGCCCCTGCAATAGTACATTGAGCACCAGAACCTCAAAATAAGACTTTCCTTGGAGACAGGATCTTTATAGAGGTAATTATTTTAATTTAAAGGTCTTAAGTGGGACACTCTAAACCAATATGACTGTTGCCCTTATAAGATGAGGAAATTTGGATGCAAATACAGAGGGGAGATGATGTGAAGATACAGATAGAAGATCTGTAGTCCAGAGTGAGAGGCCTAGAATAGATTTTCCCTTCATAGTCCTCAAGAGAAAGCAATCCTGCAGTTGCCTGTCACCTTAATCTCCGTCTCCCCTTCTAGAACCATGGGAAAGTAAATTCTCTTGTTAAGCCATACAGTCTATGGCACTTCGTGTTGGCAGCTTTGGCAAACAAATACACTAATATACCGGTACATTCAAGTAAAGCGTTGGCAATTTAAGTTTTGCAAGTCCTAGCCTGGAGACCATCACAGGCTCTGTACTCAGCCCCTCCTTTACCCCTGTGATGCCACAGACTGACAGACAAGGTCATTAGGGTTCACAAAACAGGAGAAAAGTGCAGAAGAACTGTCAGTGCCTGGGACAGGGGATGTGCTGTGAACACGAATGAAGGCAGTCTCTGGCTCACAGAGCTGCTCCAGGGAGCCGGGTCTGTGGGATGCATCTGGGTATAAGGAAGCCTAATACTCAGCTGAGGGCAATCATTCTTCTTTACTCCCTGTCACAGTGATTAGTCAAAGGGAGGGGGCCACCAACCAAGCTGACAGGACATTTTCAACTTGGTGCCGGATGCAAAGAAAGTCTTTACTTATCTGATTGTGGAGTTGTGAGAATTTGGCATGAGTCAGAATCTCCAGGTGACCTTTCCGCACAGATGGGCCAGTCTCAATTAGCAGAGAAGCTACAATGAGACACGCTATAGCATATACATCACTGGTTTCAGTCTTCCACACAGTAGGCTCTAATCCTACCCTCTTGGTTGGTTACTTTAACCAAGACATTCTTCATGTTGAACAAATAGGCATTTTAAGAAAATTTTTAACCAAGTATGTCTTGACTGATGCAGGATATGAACAAAATTTTTGAAAAAAAGAGCAGTACAATAACATATATTGCATATATATATATATATGATATAAAATATAATTTCTCCCCCAAAAGGAGATGATATTTTCTTCTGTGAGTGAATGGGCAGTTGACATTTACTTTTTGATTTTTCATCTATTATTAAATTCAGATAAATAATATACATTTGTTGTAAAACTAATTCCAACAGGAACTCTTTAAAGTAAAATATGCTGCTGCTTTCCTCATACCTTCTCTTTTCCTAGAAGAAGCAGATTACTCATTTGTGTGTGACCTGTAGGAAATTATAAATATACATTTATATTTGTATTTATTATTTTAAACACATAAAACTATATGTTAATTATAAATTTTACATACCATAATATTCCCCATAAAAATGGGACATTTGGGAATCATACTGTATTATACTGTAAGTAGGTTGCTTTCAGCTACAAGTAATAAAACACACAATTTAAAATGCTTTTGGCATTAAGTAAAATTTGCTGGTTCACATAACAAAAGTCTAGATATGGCATTTTCCAGTCATCTGTGAGCAGCACAATGATGCCTATAACATGGAGATATCTTAAGCCTAATTTGATATCTCCCCTCATAGCCACAAGATGATTAAAGCAGTTCCTAGTTTCACAAACAGACATCACAGTATATAGCAAGGAATAGAAAGGCATTTCTTTTCATTTGTCTCTTTTTACTAATGAGGACAAGTCTTTTCTGGAAGCCTACAAGCAGACTCGTCTGCCCGCTCATTACTAAGGGAAATGTCCCCTGTTGAATGATGTCAGCCGTGTCCCTCCTCCTCTCACCCTGGACTCAAAGGAACATGTTATGTATATGTGGAATCCTAACTAAACTCTGCTAGCAAGAGAGACTGAAGGGCGTGAGGGTGGAACCTGTTCTATGCATAAGAGATATACATATAAGGTACACAGCCCTGAACTTTTGAACTCAACATTAGATAATATTTCTATAATACAGCTATCTCATCATTTCAAATGAAAATATCATATTTATTTTATGCACTTAAAAAATCAAGGTTAAATTTCCATATAATAAAATTACCTATTTATAATGAATAATTCAGTGGCAATTAGTACATCAGTGTATCACAATGTTGTGCAACCACCAAAAATGTAACTAGTTCCAGAATATTTTATGTACTTTGCGTGTGTGCCAAGTCACTTCAGTCATGCCCAACTCTTTGACACCCCGTGGACTGTGGCCTGCCATGCTCCTCTGTCCATTGGATTCTCCAAGCAAGAATACTGGAGTGGGTTGACATGCCCTCCTTCAGGGGATCTTCCTGACCCAGGGATCGAACCTGCATCTCTTATGTCTCCTGCATTGGCAGGCGAGTTCTTTAGTACTTGTGCCATCTGGGAAGCTCTTTATGTGCTTAATGATGGCTTAATTTCCTAAATGAAAACTCATTGATTTTGTAGCCAGAAAAAATAAACTAAGCTAGTATTGAAAAGGAAACTGCTACTCCCTTTTCTTCTCAGAAAGCTTTCTGTATTTAGGAAGACCATGAGCACAATTAAAGCCTTTCTCTCAGAAAATTTAACTATTTTGTCAGGAACTTGTTTTGGTATATTTCTGTCATTACATGATCATTGCATTCCAGTTCTCTATCCTAACTTTAAAAAAATTTACAAATATGTTTTATTCTTCAGTCTGATTGGGTTTCATATAATTCTAGTTGAAGATTGTTAGAATATAAATGCTAAACACCAAGAAAATAACTCTTTAATTATAAAGTTGGTAGACATAATTTCTTATTTTTCTTTCAGTTAGCCAAATGCAATTTGGTAGATGGGTAGAGGGCCAGGTAGAAAGAACATACTGCATATCATACTTTAAAAAGGCAACTAGATATAATTCATGTGGTTATTTAGGTTGACTATGCTTTCAGAATTTGATCATTATCATTTAATATCATATTGGGATGTTTTCAAATCTGCTGTGCCAGGCACAGATTATTCTCTTTGAACTTGATGTATGTCAAAAGAACTTTGTAGTTAAATATAGACTTGGGATTTCATGGCTAAAGTATGTCTGCTAGAAAAAAAAAAAGTTTTCAGAAACAAGTCATTTTCCTTTTAGAGTTTAGAAACAATAGTCTTACTACCATGAATTTTTATCTCTCTGTCCTATTACTATTTTTTAAAATTTTATAACACTTCTATTTAGATTTTTGCCTTGCATACATTGAAATCATATCATGGAACCTGAGAAATTAATTGACTCAATATCTCTGAAACTTACTAATTAAATGTGTAGGGAAATTCATTTTGGAAAAGATGAAACTGAAATTATTGAAAACCTACAGTAAAGCAATTCCAAGTTAGGGGATACTTCCTTATAACACCTTGTCAATGAGGGATGCCTGTCTTTCAATACTATTGTGGTTTATTACAAGATAGGGCACATGACTAAAATTATTTGGGAATTGAGAGAAATCATATGTGGAAGTAATTTAAGTTCTAATTCATTGGAAAAGATTCAAAGTAAGGAAAAGAAATCAGTGAGACCATGTTTCTATCACAGTGTTAAAAGAATGCTGAAGCCTGTTCTGAGCACATCTTTGAGTCAAATTGACAAACATATTCTATGACAGGAAGAACTCTGAGGTACATTTCTGAGAGTGTAAACACTGATGCTAAGCATGCTGTGCCATGCCATGCTTAGTCTCTGTCATGTCCAGCTCTTGGTGACCCCATGGACTGGAGCCTGCTAGGCTCCTCTATCCATGGGATTCTCCAGGCAAGAATACTGGAGTAGGCTGCCATGCCTTCCTCTAGAGGATGTTAAGCATATCTGGTCTTAATTCTTGCTCTGATATTTACAAGGTATGTAAGCATGAACAAAGTATGCTAATTCTCTGACTGCATTTTGCCACCTGATGAAGCGATTTTATACTATGACCTTTCTCCTTCTAGAGAATATTACATAAGATATTTGTACATAAAGCTAAGTAAATTACTCAGGGAAGTGCCAGCCTAAAAGTAGGTACTCTAAATTCTAGCTATTTTATTATTTTTACCTGTACAGGCTTCTGGCAGATTCATTTAGATGTTATTGCTGAAAATACACACACACACACACACACATGCACATATTAGCTTTTGAAATAAAATACATTTTAGAAACATAATCAGGACCTATGACTCTCAGTGTATTTTCTACTCTGACATACCTCAGGGATAGATAGCAGATTACTATGGTAGTGATTTCCAAAGTCTCTAGGATACCTGTGTGTTTGTGAGTGTGCACGTGTGCGATCCCCACATGACCCGACATCCCTACTTTCTCCATCTTCTCGCTTCTTGCAATTAATCACCACCTCCAAGCACAAAAGTAGGGCATTTCAATTTTACACTCATTTACATTACGCAGAATATATTTCAAGGTTCAAGTTTTAAATGGTGAAGACGGCATCATTTCAAATTCAATTAATCTTTGCAATGGAATTTTTACAGAAGGAATCTTGAAGATTCATTATCATTACCAAAATAACATCTATTATTTAGGTTGACATCTATAAGATAACACTGATGTTGACTGATAATCCTAATCTCTCAAAGTAACACCTCATTTGTTTTCTTATTACCCTTTTTGAGGAGCAGGCAGTCTGTGCCTCCTAATTATTGGTTGAAGGGATTTATACATGGATGCTGTGATGTTTTCTCTCTCTAATGGCTGGTTTTGCTATGTTGTGTTTTTGTTTTGAGCATATGGCAAACATGAGGGAGTCAAAGAGGCAAATTTATTGAGGAAAAACTGAGGAAAACATTTTTAAAAAAGAACTCATTTTTGTTTTTTTTTTCCTCTCTTCTCTCATTCCTGCTGTCAGTCTATCAAAGTCGCTGTGTCACAACAGTGTGGGTTACACTAACAGAAGTAGCATTTAAGGTACTTCTTTTTGCTCCAGCTGACCCTCAGTGAGTCAGTTTTAAAGATTATTTCCTAAGAATTTGGGAGGACTTTCAAATTCAACAAATGTATGAATTTGACAACTTTTGCACAACTTTACTTAAAAAGTTCTGAGAAGTGGAAAGAAAGTGCTGTTAAAACTACCCATGAAGTTCTTGAAAGCAACCTAAAGACTGCCACAATTAAGGCTCTAACAATCTTTAAAAGCTTGTTTAACAATCTTTCATTTCTTAATATTTCCACAATTATTAGTATTCTAACTGCTATATGTCAGGAAAAACTATAGACAAAATACAGCTCTTTGTACAGGAAAATACATTACCCAGGGATCAGCTATTTATAGGAAGAGTTTTTGAGTAAAATATCTCAAAGTTGTGACATTATTGCCCACTTTCATATTTTTGTTTCTTATGTGATATGTTTGGACCAGATTCGGGCATCAACAAAGACTTATTGTGGGATAACTACTTGATGGAAGCATTTTCAAGAAACATCCTCCACTTCTAATGTACATTTTATTCTTTTGTATTGTTTACGTGTTGCTAAGAAATGTTTTAAGGCACACCCATTGAAAATTTTCCTAGATAGAACAAAATAGTCCAATTGACACTAAAACTTTGTTTGAATATTTTTATAAAGCAATAAGTTTCTACAGTCAGTATAACTTAGTTCAAATTATAGAATAAGGTTGGCATTATTTCATTTAAAAAGATCCATTGCATAGAAGAGTGTGACAAAGTAGCTCAATGTCTAATCCTGACATTTAGGAAGGGTGAAATTGCAGTAGGGATTGCAGAAGGTTAGATTCAAAAAGGACCTCATGCATATTCTTGTCCAACAATTTATAGATCAAGAAACCTTTATAGGGAAATGAAATGACTTGCCCACTTCAGAAAAAGAAGCTCAAGATCAGATCAAGATAATATTTATTGCAGCAATATTAAACCCCAAGAACTGCACTTATACTGCATTTGGAATTTGACAGCAATTTTGTGAAGTTGATATTCTTATCCTTGTTTTACAGATAAGGGAGACTTGAAAACGTTAAGGTGGTTTCTTGTATATCTGCTAGTTAACATGTGGTTAATTAAGCTTGAACCTAATTATCCCTTTGGTATACAAAATGGAAAGTCAATAAACTTTTTTGAGTGAATGAATGAATAAATTAATGGATTGAAAAGAATGCCTTCAATGTATCACTGTCCCACAACACACCATTGGAGTTCCAGTACATAATTATTTGTTCTAGTTTATCTTATTTGCAAAAGCTTAATTGACTTGTATAACCTTAGGTTAATGCTTTCCACAAAGATTAATGCAATTATAATGGCACATGTCTTTGCTGATAAAGACAATGACCTAAAATTATTCCTTATTAAATATATATGTGCAAATTCCAGACCCATCAAAAAAATGCCTTGGCCTAATTAACTTTGATTTATGATCTAACTAGGAAATGACTGTGAATGGGCAGATATTTAAGTTAAGTTCTTCCACATTATCCTGAAATGGAAATGAGTATGTATTTAATTTGCTCTCAAATGTGGATTCTCTTCAGTTGTAAAAATTAGAATTGGGACATAATTCTAATTATGGGCATAACTCAAGCCATTTTAAATAATTTGTGACTTAAAACACTGGTAGACAAACTCACATGTATTTCTAACATTATTTTAAAAGTTTGACTAATTTCTAACATGATACAGGTAATTTCTGGGTATAATATGAATTGTAGCTATTTTTATAATCAAATTACTTTAGCTACCTTAATGATGTTGAGAACATTGCCTGTTCTACCTAGTAATTACATCTCTATACCTATAAAAACATTTCAATCTGTTTGTAGGTGTATATTGGAGAAGGCGATGGCACCACTTACTCTTGCCTGGAAAATCCCATGGATGGAGGAGCCTGGTGGGCTGCAGTCCATGGGGTCGTGAAGAGTCGGACACGACTGAGCAACTTCACTTTCACTTTTCACTTTCATGCATTGGAGAAGGAAATGGCAACCCACTCCAGTGTTCTTGCCTGGAGAATCCCAGGGACTGGGGAGCCTGGTGGGCTGCCGTCTATGGGGTCGCACGGAGTCGGACACGACTGAAGTGACTTGGCGATTTAGCAGCAGCAGTAGGTGTATATGTAGTAGTCAAAATCTGTAACAATTACTTTTCATTACTGTATTGAGTAGGCCTAAAAAACTACTAGACCTTTCCGGTAGCTAATATTTTTAAATAGGAGAAATGGTAGCAGAAAGCAAAGAGGTAGTATAATATACCTACAAAGAGCATAAATAGCCATCAAGTGACAAATCTTTGATGTCATTGAAATGTACTATTTTTGTTCATTTTTTTGAGGCTAGCCTGTGATTTTTTCATAACACAAGTTAAATCTTTTAAAATATTGTCTAGAATATTTTCAAAAATAAGACCACACTTTTTTCTTGCATTAGCTTATTAAATTTTATAGGGTATAATTCAAGAGAGTAGCTTGTACAGACCTGATTACATAGCAGTGAGTTCTAATAAAGTTCCAGTGTTTATAACACAAGAATATGAATGTTTATAGTGGAAGCAAATATTCTTGGTTTTAATTCCAGCATTACTAATAAGTATATGTAGCTTTCTTTCTCTCTCTCAGCCAGCTTTTCTATCTATAAAATGAGAGTATAGGTAATGTTTATATTGCAGAGTTACTTAAGAAACAAAAATTAAACTAACAGTTACTTAACATTTACTGTATGCTTAGCAGACACTTTTCACATAAATCATCATTCTTTGTATCATCATATGCAGTAAGAATTATAATCCATATCATTTTCAAGATAAAATATAACTTTCCTGTGTTTATATGATTCAATATGAGAATTAAGACAACCTCCTTGACTCAAATTTAGGGCAACCTGTTTTAAAAGTCCATTAAACTGAAATGTTAACATTGCATGAAAAAATACCTAGTGTATAGTTAGCACTCACCTATAGTTCAACATAAGTGGGTGCAGGAGTTTTCTTACAACCACTGCAAAATTTACTCTCTTTTTAAAATCCCTTATTTTTACTTTAGCTTAAACTCAAGAGTGAAACCTAGGGGATAAATTCTGTGTGTGCATGTGTATATATGTGTGTGTGAGGTTTTTTTTTTTTCTTTCAGTTTGTGACCTATACTTGATTCAAGTAAAAGTAATGAACAGTTTCCTCTGGTCACAGAATGACTTAACTTCAATTTGATGCTCAAGCAACTAACCAATAGGGGGCAGGAGAGCATCACTACTAACTCTGGTGCTTGTCCAGTTTAACACTTCTTATCTAACATTCCTAAGACTTAAAATATCATTGCGGCTGGCCTTAGTATTTGCATTTGCTGTACTAGAAGTAGTTGCTCAAATTTAGTGTGTTAATAAAGTGCTGTAACTCTTAGTAATGTTAATGAATCAAGCATTTTGATTAGCAAGGCATGTTCAGGGGAAAAAGTTAAGATTGTGTATTCAAATAAAAGTCATTAAAATGAACACAGCGCTGAAAATGAAAATGTGACGTACATAAATGTCCCTATTATCGCAAGATAACAGAATGCTATTCAGGCAATTTTCCTGTAACCGAGCAGACCACTCGTTAATTGTCTGTCCCTTCCTTCTCACACTTCCCACTCAAAAGACTTTTGTCTCTGCTACTGTAATAGAAAAAGTTTAAAGGGCAGAGTCTGAAAAAGTTTGAGAATGACTCAGAATAAATTACCATTCAGAGATATCTAATGCTATATCACTTGTTTTTATTAATATAGTTTCAAATAGAAAATTATCTGTCTGATAATTTTCCATCCAATGTTGTTGACCAATGCATGTATCCTGAAACAGAGAGAGGAAGGAGAGAGGACATTGCTTGCTCCCTGCCTCCCACAACAACCTTCAGGAGTCCTCAGAACCTTCAAGCAAACTATACAGCTTTGTGAATATAACTTACATCTTGGGGTTTTCCCAAAAACCTGCCCAAAAGGCCTTGTTTTTCTTAAGAATGGAAAGACTATAATTCACATTTCCCTTGTGAATAAAGCAGGGTAGGATGAGGTAAGGAGCCAGATTTGTGGATTTAAAGGGAAAGTGGGGAATTTAAAACAATGCTGTGTACTTGATTTTGATTCTTAAAGAATCCACTCCTTCCCACAGAAGTGATTTTTTTCACTACTCCTGTTCCATATTTCTTTATCAACTGGAGTGGGTGTTACAATGAGAATTTACCAAGGAAGCCAATTTAATTGCACCCCTTTTCTCTCAATATCATAAACAGTTCCAGACATGCATGCCTGGGATAATGGAATGCCTATAACATGTTAAGTATAGCTCTCAGTTGTACAGTATATATGTGGTCTTAAGATCCAGGATAAGGAGAATTGCAATTATGTGGATGCTTTTGGAACCCTCTGTAACTCGTATGGGGCTTCCCAGGTGGTGTAGTAGTAAAGAATCTGCTTACCAATGCAGGCGACTCAAGAGGTGCAGATTTGATACCAGGGTCAGGAAGATCCCCTGGGGAAGGAAATGGGAACCCACTCCAGTATTCCTGCCTGGGGGATCCCATGGACAGAGCAGCCTGGCAAGCTATAGTCCATGGGGTTGCAAAGAATCAGACACAGCTGTGACTGAGTGCACTCACATGCACACACACGCACACGCTCACACACACAGACACACACACACACATAACTGGTTTGAGCCAGGATTTGTCTGTGACTTCATCTTTAAGGGAGTTAAAAATGGATCACACCTAGAAAGAAAGACTAGAGCCCAATCTTAAGATTGAGTGGGTGTGTCTAGATATAAGGTCTGCTTCAGATTGAGTACATGATGCACCAATTGCCTGTCCTTTCTCTGTTGTGGTTCCAGCCTTTCTTTTTCTTATTTCTGCTTCCCTTTTCAGTTCAGCCCTAACAACAGTTTCTCTCTCTCTTGCTCTTCTCTCTCATCTATATATGATCTACCTCAGCTGAAATCCAAGTTCCCAGCCATATTAGAATTTAGATGTCTGAGAACTCAGTTAAAGAGCAACTATAAAAGGATTATCAAGTAACCTTTGTTGGATTTGGTAAAGAACACTAATTGTAAAGTTCAGAAAGTCTAGCTTTCTGTGTCAATTTTCAATTCTCAGAATTTTGTAAATATTTTCTTAGTATTAAATAATTAATTTACAATCAAAATGAAAATACTACAATCCTGCCCTTGGCAGTAGTGCTTTGAGCTTGTTTTGACAGATGGAGTAATGGATTTTTTCTAATCCATCTCTCTTGTCTAGTTCCTTCTGTGACCAATAGAACTCATTTTGTCAGTAGCCATGGAATTGAGTGATGCTAACCCACCCATATGGCAATTGAACTTGTAATCTTGACTTCATTAACACCATGCTCCAACCAGCTGAGCTAACAAGCCAGGAAAATCAAATTAGACACTATACAGGGCTCCTGGTTAATTGCATCTTCCTCTTTTGGATTCTTCATTAGAGCTACTTTCACCAATTACCATCTCTAAAAGGTGAGGATTGAGTCTATGTTCATTTTGCGCTTGTTTCATTTTTGGAAATTATAGAATGGAGTGTGTGATTTAAGTTCAGGTGGGAAAGACATGGACATATATCAGCAAAATTATGATACCTAGTGTTCTTTGTTAGAGACTGAAGTAGCACATTTCAAACATCCTAAGAGGAATGCTGCTGCATTTGTGGACAAAAAGGGTGATGAAAAGGTTTTGGCAGCTCTAGAAACTATTTTCTGTGTACCGCCTTCCCAATTTCTGAATCTTATTTCTGCCTTAAGTTCCTACCTTACTTCATGCTAGAATATATTTTTGTGCTTTCATCTGAACTCTGGCTTACAGATGAACTTGACTTCCATTCATGCTTAATGACCTGGCACCCCCGACACTATATCCTGAAGTTTAAATCTATTGTGGCTGGAAACCTGACTTTCTAAGTAGCATGTCCAAATAACAACAATATGTCCGTGATTCTTGGTAATTAATCCAGTGTTCTATTTATTAGGCAACAGTGTGAACAGGACCTAATTCTTTCTTTGCTAACTGCCAGCAAGGATAATAATAGTTTTGCTAAATTTAATTCATTCTAATAATTAACATTTTGACATGTATGCATTTTTAAACTCCCAAGGCACTTACTAGATTAATGTTTTGTGATGAACCATCATCTCAACAATATTGTGGATGAAATGTTTAAATAGGCTCAATCTTTGAATCCATTGTTGGTATTGTTTTAGGATGTATTGTTTAAGATGTTGATTATGTTGATTTTTGAGGTGCAGAGGAGTTGATGATTATGGGCTCTTTGAATGTCTCAATGCAACCGTTAAGTTGTATTCCTCTGTCAGTTAAGACAATTTAGTAGATAATTTATTAGAATAAAATATAAACAGAATAATATTGCTGATCATTATAAACCATCCTAGTATTCAAGTTGTGGAAGAGGAAAGTTAGTCTCATTTATTACTGGAAATATTAAGCATTATTTTATTGGAGGATAAAATCAAAGTTTATTTATTTTTTTCAATTAGAGATCATCCACTTCAACTTCATTATCCACATAGAAAAACAAAAAGAAGAAAGGTTTAAAAATGTGCATAGTGAGAGAGGGATCTGCCCAAGCAACTAAGTATCAAGACCAAGGGTAGTACCCAGGTTTTCAGATGCTATGGTCTCAATTGAGCCCCCTCAAAACTGACCTGTTGAAATCCTAATTCCCAGTGTGATTGTATATGTGCCTTTGAGAAGGCAATTAAGGTTAAGTGAGGTCATAAGGGTGGGGCATTAATCCAATAGGACTAGTGTTCTAATAAGAAGAGACACAGAGATCCATCTCTCTCTCTCTCTCTCTCCCTCTCTCTTCCTCTCTGTGTCTCCACCTAAAGGAAAGTACATGTGAGTATATACCGTGAAGGTGGCCATTGTGAAATCCAGGAAGAGAAGCGTCACAGAAAACTGAACTTACTGCCACCATGATCTTGGACTTCTGAACTCAGTGTGAAAATAAATTTATATTGTTTAAGCCTCTCACTTCCAGGTATTTTGTTACAGTAGGAAGAACTGACTAATATACCAAGTTTCTGCTCAATGTTGTCTGTTATCCCACGCTACTACCTCTGTGGTTAACAAAAAGCTCACACTGCAGCTATGATGCACATTCAATAGCTGTCACAAGAGCTGACAACCTCTTAGGATAGAAAAATTAACTTTAAAATCAAATGATGACAATGATGGAAATGTGTGACAGATACTGGGTCTCTCCTAAGTTTATCTAGTGGCACAGACGCTGGCCCAAAGCAGGTGCTAAACTGCCTTGGGTCTCTCTCCTTTTCAACTTTCTTCATTTCATGCTGCTGCTGCTAAGTCGCTTCAGTCGTGTCCGACTCTGTGCAACCCCATAGACGGCAGCCCACCAGGCTCCCCCGTCCCTGGGATTCTCCAGGCAAGAACACTGGAGTGGGTTGCCATTTCCTTCTCCAATGCATGAAAGTGAAAAGTGAAAGTGAAGTCATTCAGTCGTGTCCGACTCTTAGCGACCCCATGGACTGTAGCCCACCAGGCTCCTTCATCCATGGGATTTTCCAGGCAAGTGTACTGGAGTGGGGGGCCATTGCCTTCTCCTCTTCATTTCATAGGCATTTTCAAAACTAGTCATTTTGTAATTTTATCTGATGGTTCCTTCCATAACATCTCTGGAAAAGGTAGAGATATATCACTTTTTCTTGTTCATTTTCCATGCAAAATTCTTGTCAGGTTCCTGACCAGTAGCCTGTAAGATCTGGTTAATGGACAATTAGAAAGGGGGGGAAAATAACAATTCAGAAAAATTCTTTAAACATGATATAGATGAAAATTTAAGTTTTTTTTTTTTTTGCCTTAGAAGAACTAGTGGTATGTATTTTATATTTCCGATTTTTTGTAGATTGTATCATGTAAGGCATGAAAATGACACAGTCTTGAATGATGAAATTATAGCAATATTTCCTGAATAATCTCATTTGGTGAATGAAATACCTTTTTTTCCCCCAATACTTGCATAAAATCAACCCTTGATTTAAGATCTTATTTAGGAATAAACTTTCTAAATTACAGTAAGACCAAAAATTATAATCTCACATTCTATGCTCACCACTGCTCCTAAAGTTTAGTTTAGGTACAAAATTTCTAATGAGCGTTATAATATGATTTCATTCAAATTACATTAGGAAAGCTACAAAAATATGATAAATTTATTTGATTTGTATTTGGGTCACAAAGAATACATGACCTTCTCAGTTTCCTTTCAGCTGTGAAGAAATCAAATGCAATGTTTTCTTTAATTTCACTTGCAGTTTCAGTTGGGGTTATCTAAGGGTCTATTATCTCCAACAGAGACATTGTCACAGTAAAGGATATTGGAACCAATGAAGGAAAATACCCAAAGACATCTGATGGCAAAGATACATGTGGTGTTTATTAGTAAGTTAGTGATGCTTAATTAATTACATTTTTAATTTCATAAGAACTCTTACTGAAACTATTAGTGAAAATTGGTTGTATATACTCTTATGGGTGCTATTAAGGAGATCATTCCTGAGTGTTCATTGGAAGGACTGATGTTGAAGATGAAACTCCAACACTTTGGCCACCTGATACGAAGAGCTGACTCATTTGAAAAGACCCTGATGTTGGGAGAGACTCAAGGCAGGAGGAGAAGGGGACGACAGGGGATAAGATGGTTGGATGGCATCACTGACTCAATGGACATGAGTTTCGGTAAACTCCGGGAGTTGGTGATAGACAGGGAGGCCTGGAGTGCTGCAGTTCATGGGGTCACAAAGAGTTGGACAGGACTGAGCGACTGAACTGAACTGAAGGAGCTCTCATTTCTATTCCCTTACTGCTGCTGCTACCGTGTCGCTTCAGTCATGTCCGACCCTGTGCGACCCCATAGACGGCAGCCCACCAGGCTCCCCCATCCCTGGGATTCTCCAGGCAAGAACACTGGAGTGGGTTGCCATTTCCTTCTCCAATGCATGAAAGTGGAAAGTGGAAAGTGGAAAGTGAAAGTGAAGCCACTCAGTCGTGTCGATTTTCCAGGCAAGAATACTGGAGTGGGGTGCCATTGCCTTCTCCATTCCCTTACTAGCACCTGTATATGGCATTTAATCCTGCACAGGGAATGTAACTATATAATATAGGATGTAAAGGATTTGTTCTTTCCTTTTTATTTGGCCTGGGTCTTCATAGTAATACAGATGACCCACATCTGCACACTGAAGCAACGGTTAACAAATATAAAGGAGTAGTGATTTCAAAATCCTTACCATGCTTTGCAGGACTCTGCCTCAAGCACCCTTCTTTCCCCACATTTCCTCTTACTCAGTACTATCTAATCATACAGATTATTTTAGTTTCTGGAAGACACCAAACATATTTCTAACCTGGTCTTTTTAGTTTTTCTCTACCTGAAATGCTCTTCCATTAGAACTTTGCAGAGATATCTTTTTATCTGTCAGACCTTAGCTCTAATGATACCTCTTCAAGAAGGTCTTTCCTCATCTTCCATATCTAAACAATGCATCTTCCTTTCACAACCAGTTTAGCTTCATTGCCAATATTTTTTTCAAAGCGTTTATCACTATTTGTAGTTATCAGTCTTCCATATTTAAAGAAACTTATGCATATTATTGTTGTATCCCAAATAACTAGAGTAGAGCATTGTATTTATTAGACCATCAATAAGTGTTACATATATTGAATAATTACATGCCATTGTTGTTGTTTAGTTGCTCAGTTATATCTGACTCTTTTGCAACCCCATGGACTGTAGCCCCTCCCCCTGCCCCAGGCTCCTTTGTCCATGGGATTTCCTAGGCAAGAATATTGGAGTGGGTTGCCATTTCCTTTTCCAGGGAAACCTTCCCAACCCAGGGATTGACCTGAGTCTTCCAAATTGTAGATGGATTCTTTACCACTGAGTCACCAGTGAAGCCCTGTATGTCCATACATAGGAAATATTAGAAAGTATGTTCAGTTCAGTTCAGTTCAGTCGCTCAGTTGTATCTTACTCTTTGCGACCCCATGGACCACAGCACTCCAGGCCTCCCTGTCCATCACCGACTCCTGGAGTCCACCCAAACCTGTGTCCATTAAGTCGGTGATGCCATCCAACCATCTCATCCTCTGTCATCCCCTTCTCCTCCTGCCCTCAATCTTTCCCAGCATCAGGGTCTTTTAAACTGAGTCAACTCTTCACATAGGGGGCCAAAGTATTGGAGTTTCAGCTTCAACATCAGTCCTACCAACGAACACCCAGGACTGATCTCCTTTAGGATGGAGTGGTTGGATCTCCTTGCAGTCCAAGGGACTCTCAAGAGTCTTCTCCAAAACCACAGTTCAGAAGCATCAATTCTTTGGTGCTCAGCTTTCTTTATCGGCCAACTCTCACATCCATACATGGCTACTGGAAAAAAATAGCCTTGACTAGATGGACCTTTGTTGGCAAAGTACTGTCTCTGCTATTTAATATACTGTCTAGTTTGGTCATAACTTTCCTTCCAAGGAGTAAGCATCTTTTAATTTCATGGCTGCAGTTTACCATCTGCAGTGATTTTGGAGGCCCCCCCCAATAAAGTCATCCACTGTTTCCCCTGTTTCCCCATTGATTTCCCATGAAGTGATGGGACCGGATGCCATGATCTAAGTTTTCTGAATGTTCAGCTTTAAGCCAACTTTTTCACTCTCCTCTTTCACTTTCATCAAGAGGCTCTTTAGCTCCTCTTCACTTTCTGCCATAAGGGTGCTGTCATCTGCATATCTGAGGCTATTGATATTTCTCCCGGCATCTTGATTCTAGCTTGTTCTTCATCCAGTCCAGTGTTTCTCATGATGCACTCTGCATATAAGTTAAATAAGCAGGGTAACAATATACAGCCTTGACATACTCCTTTTCCGATTTGAATCAGTCTGTTATTTCATGTCCAGTTCTAACTATTGCTTCCTGACCTGCATACAGGTTTCTCAAGAGGCAGGTCAGGTGGTCTGATATTCCCATCTCTTCCACAATTTCCCACAGTTTATTGGGATCCACACAGTCAAAGGTTTTGGCATGGTCAATAAAGCAGAAATAGATATTTTTCTGGAACTCTCTCGCTTTTTTGATGATCTAGTGGATATTGGCAATTTGATCTCTGATTCCTCTGCCTTTGCTAAAACCAGCTTGAACATCTGGAAGTTCATGGTTCACGTATTGCTGAAGCCTGGCTTGGAGAATTTTGAGCAATACTTTACTAGTGTGTGAGATGAGTACAATTGTGTGGTAGCTGGAGCATTCTTTGACATTGCCTTTCTTTGGGACAGGAATGGAAACTGAGCTTTTTCCAGTCCTATGGCCACTGCTAAGTTTTCCAAATTTGCTGACATACTGATTGCAGCACTTTCACAGCATCATCTTTTAGGATTTGAAATAGCTCAACTGGAATTCCATGACCTCCACTAGCTTTGTTTGTAGTGATGGTTCCTAAGGCCCACTTGACTTCACATTCCAGAATGTCTCGCTCTGGGAGCTTTATAGTGGACATCTGCTGAAGGTTCAGCTTCACTTTCTCTATGGACATCTTTTGACACATTTTCCCATACAATGTGAGTTCAAGTTGTTTTCTTCACTTGTAATTGCTCTAGGATTGGGCACCATCCCTAATTCTGAGTCATTTTCCATTTGTTTTGAGATGATGCCATTCCTGAAAAAATGCTTTCAAGGAATTTATGGATTGAAATATATTTAGATGAATAATATATTTTTTTTGTTTGCTTCTGTAGCCAAAACATGTAGGTGTGTAACGATGGTGTTCTTTAAATTGAAGTTGGTGCTTATGAGTTGTACTTATGGTTTTATTCACTTCAATTCAGTTCACTTCAGTCGGCTCAGTCATGTCCGACTCTTTGTAACCCCGTGAATCACAGCACACCAGGCCTCTCTGTCCATCACCAACTCCCGGAGTTTACTCAAACTCATGTGCATCTAGTCGGTGTGCCATCCAGCCATCTCATCCTCCGTCGTTCCCTTCTCCTCCTGCCCCCAACCCCTCCCAGCATCAGGGTCTCTTCCAATGAGTCAACTCTTCGCAAGAGGTGGCCAAAGTATTGGAGTTTCAGCTTTAGCATCAGTCCTTCCAATGAACACCCAGGACTGACCTCCTTTAGAATGGACTGGTTGAATCTCCTTGTAGTCCAAGGGACTCTCAAGAGTCTTCTCCAACACCACAGTTCAAAAGCATCAATTCTTCGGTGCTAAGCTTTCTTCACAGTCCAACTGTCACATCCATACATGACCACTGGAAAAACCATAGCCTTGACTAGATGGACCTTTGTTGGCAAAGTAATGTCTCTGCTTTTAAATATGCTATCTAGGTTGGTCTTAACTTTCCTTCCAAGGAGTAAACGTCTTTTAATTTCATGGCTGCAATCACCATCTGCAGTGATTTTGGAGCCCAAAAAAATAAAGTCTGACACTGCTTCCACTGTTTTCCCATCTACTTCCCATGAAATGGTGGGACCAGATGCCATAATCTTAGTTTCTGAATGTTGAGCTTTAAGCCAACATTTTCACTCTTCTCTTTCACTTTCATCAAGAGGCTCTTTAGCTCCTCTTCACTTTCTTCCATAAGGGTGGTGTCATCTGCATATCTGAAGTTATTGATATTTCTCCCAGCAATCTGATTCCAGCTTGTGCTTCGTCCAGCCCAGCATTTCTCTTGATGTACTCTGCATATAAGTTAAATAAGCAGGCTGACAATATAGTTTATTCATTAATGAAATAATTACTTAATGCTTGCTATGTACCAGATACTTAGCCAGAAACTGGAATTTTGGGGTAAGAAATACACACAGTTCCTTCTCTCAGTGAGATCACAGATAGTACAAGAGAGAGGAAGTAACAAGTAAGTAGGAATAAATGTATAATTACAAAGTGGATGATTCCATTAATAACTGAGCTGGTTTGAGTATTATGGAGTGAAGCTGGAAACAACTGAAGGATGTCAGTAAGAGCTCTCTAGTGAGGTGAAATTTAATCCAAAATTAGAAGCATAAGAAGAAAAAAGTAGTTGCTGTCATAGTGTGGCCTGAGACAAATACCATTTCTTACGCTGGTTCTTTATTTTCAGTGTATAAACACATTAAAAACCACTTTTGAAACCAACCACTGGTATCATAATGGTCTTGCCACAGCTGATGTGTTTTCTTCTTACCGCTTCTCTTTAGAATCAAATGCCAAGTGGAGTATCCGTTTTCTAGCAGTCTGTCAGGATAAGTTGCTCACTGGAAACTGGGATCAATTCTAAATCTGACAACATAGTGGAATGTTCAGTTAACATTAAAGTGCCTTTTAGAGAGCACAAGGGAGCTCTGAATAGGCTAATCACTTTTTCCAGAAGGCACCTGCGATTTCACTAATTTGCCTCTGAGGAAGTCCATGAAGAGCAAAAGAAGAACATAAGGCACTCAGTAGCTGAAGTAGGTAAACTGCTGTTATGCATTTGTTTTCTCTTTATTCATCATTTTGCAAGAGGAGCTATAAATTGGTCAGTAACAAGGATGCTTGAAATGTTTTTATTATTTTTTGTTGTTGTTGCAATCTTTGGGGTCTTGGGTCATATATCTATATGTGCAAAGATTATTTGGAGACAGTGATGCTCCAGAATGAAGCATAAATATGTAGTATGCTAGAAAATTTTCAAGTCTGAAAAGTTTTTGTGCTAAAAGCCCTGCTTGTTTCACCAGAATTCTGTGATAAATACTTAGTACACTTGCCAGGGGTGTGCTAAAGTAAATACGAGGGAAAATGCTCAGAGTACCTCTAAAGCAGAAACTAAAAAATCTCAGTTCTGATGATACAATAAATCCAAACCAAACCAAAAAATCCATGGTAATGTGTACACAACACACACACATATGCACACACAGAAACACAAACATGCACACTTGTGTATGAGTGTGTGCTTAAAAAACAACTCATAAAAGTTCAGTTCAGTTGCTCAGTCATGTCTGACTCTTTGTGACCCCATGAATCACAGCACACCAGGCCTCCCTGTCCATCACCAATTCCCGGGATCCACCCAAACCCATGTCCATTGAGTCAGTGATGCCATCCAACCATCTCATCCTCTGTTGTCCCCTTCTCCTCCTGCCTTGAGTCTTCCCCAGCATCAGGGTCTTTTCAAATGAGTCAGCTCTTCATATCAGGTGGCCAAAGTACTGGAGTTTCAGCTTCAGCATGAGTCCTTCCAATCAATACTCAGGACTTCAGGATGGACTGGTTGGATCTCTTTGCAGTCCAAGGGACTCTCAAGAGGCTTCCCCAACACCACAGTTCAAAAGCATCAATTCTTCGGTGCTCAGCTTTCTTCACAGTCCAGCTCTCACATCAATACATGACCACTGGAAAAACCATAGCCTTGACTAGACAGACCTTTGTTGACAAAGTAATGTCTCTGCTTTTCAATATGCTGTCTAGATTGGTCACTACTTTCCTTCCAAGGACTTTGGAGCTGAGAAAAATAAGATCAGCCACTGTTTCCCCACTTGTAAAAGACTTTTGGACAAATAACTTTCAATTTTCATATCATTTGACTGAATAAACAATTTATTTCTGGGAATATGGATTCTTAGACAGTAATTCCAAGATGAAAAAGTTATATTCTTCAAGATACCCACTTCATCCTCATGTATAATAACAAAATTTGGCAGCTATCCAAATGGCCAACAATTGAAAATGTAAATTTTATTGACTTTGTTCAGTGTATATTTTGCCAGCCATAAAATAAAATTGTTGAGAATATAAAGCAAAATTTTAAAAATATTTAAACTAAAATGTTAAGTGATGAGAAAGCGAGAATGATAAGATTTTCCAATTCCTCAAAAGTCACTGTTTAATAATTGTCCCACAGAGGCATCATATACAGCATATCCAGGGCCACATTTCCACCTCAAAATTGCTCTTGTTTCTGTATTTCTTGTTTTGTTGAACTTTATCACTATAAACAACAAACTGAGAATCTAGACACTTTGGGTTTAACTTTAAGGTTTCCTTCTCTGACAACAGCTACTATCTCCATTCTCCATTTCTGGAACCTATCCCCTATAGTCTAGTCCTCACCACTCTGACTTGCCAACTAAAGTAGGCTCCTTGATGTTCTGTCTGTCCACCTTCAAGTTCTCCCTTCTGTAACAAATATATTCTACTAAAACTGAAGAGCAATCATGTCAGTTATCTTCTTAGAAGTATTGATGGCTCTCTACTATAAAAACTCTCTCATGAGATAAATGATGAAAATATGAACTTGTATATTTTTCCTCCAGATGTCAAGTGAAAAATTTATGAGTGGAAAGAGAGTTTGGGTCTTTTGGTAACAATAATAATGGGTTTATTAAATTAGGATCAGTTGTGATATTGAAGGCATAGGGCATAACTGCCTGTGTAGAAGCTTTGACAGCCTGGTCCATGTAATCTCATTTTTTAAAATGGGAGTTACAAAATCTAATATATGGGTGATTATATTTGAATGCACATAAAGGTATCAGAGAAGGCAATGGCACCCCACTCTAGTACTCTTGCCTGGAAAATCCCATGGGTGGAGGAGCCTGGTAGGCTGCAGTCCACGGGGTCGCTAAGAGTCGGACATGACTGAGCGACTTCACTTTCACTTTTCACTTTCATGCATTGGAGAAGGAAATGGCAACCCACTCCAGTGTTCTTGCCTGGAGAATCCCAGAGACGGGGGAGCCTGGTGGGCTGCCGTCTATGGGGTCGCACAGAGTCGTACACAACTGAAGCGACTTAGCAGCAGTAGCAGTAGACATAGGTATGAGAACATACATACGAGTTTATTAACAAAAGATGTAGGGAAAATTGTTTTTAAATTTGTATACCTAATTATTGAGTCAATAGTTATGATAAACATGTGAAGATTTATTATTATTGTTGTTATTACTATTATGTATTTAGCAAATATTTTAAATAAATAGAGCCAAGCGTATAAGAAAACACGTAGAGTACTGGTGACATTATGTTACTGAATTAAGTGTGAGTGGCAAGAGAAATGTTTACTTACATTTCATATTACCCAGTTCAATTCTCTGGGCCAGAAATGATAAAAGGATTTAGGGCAAATGCTCTGTACAGAATAGACAATGTACATTTGGCTGGACTGTAATTTAAATTACAGTGATTTTTTCTTAAACACCTAGTAGTTGCCAGACAGAGTAGGACAGTTAATAACTTAAAAATTTTTTTTAATTGGTATTAATCTGTGACCTATGTTAAAGTAAAGGATAATTTCAAACATGTTGCATTTCCTCATTTTTAACATAAGAGACAAAGTCTTGAGAGACTTTGCTCAGCAGTGGGCAGAAGGAGTTAGGTGTGGAAGCTTGTGAATTGAGGCAAACAAGATAATCTCAACAACCTTCAATCCTCCTTGAGAGTGACAGAAAGAGTAAAAGACTCTTTAGATTGTACCTAAATTCACATAAACAGAGCTTGAACATCTGCTCTTAGGGAGGCTACAAGCAAAAATTGATTGGGTGCACAGTTATCATTTGAATCTGCATAAGGATTAAAACATTTAATCAATAGGTATTGAATAAGTAATTTGTACATGGTCTGCTAAAGGAGAAATATGTTGCTGGCATATTCTTTTAGAAAGGTTAAGTATTGTCTTTCTCAACCACTTTCAAGAACAATTAAAATTTTAATTAACAGAATCCTACTTTATTTGGCAAGAATTTTAAGCATTCTCTTAGGAAAACTGTTCCATTTACCATTTATTGCTGGGCCTGTCTGGCAAGCACCAGGGAGAAAAGAAGCAGAAAATCAAATTGCTTTCAGAAAGATGCATCATTCCACTTTTCTTGATTCTTTACACTAGAATTTTTCTTTTGCTTCAATTATTTTTGTTCTTTTGATGACCTAAAATATACAGTATGGGGTATTGAGTATAAATGCATAATTAATATGAAATAAATTTTCATTATGATTTTCGTTTCATGGTTGATATAATTCTGTGTTTTGCTCAGGTTCTACATATTATATTATGTTTTTTTTTCTACCTCTTGATATTTTTTAACAAGACTGATAGGAATGAACTAAAAGATGAAATTAGTAAGCAAGGAATAATTGTATAGAGCTGAAAATATGCAGAGATAAATTTGGTGACTCCATAATAGATAATTCACAAATCTAAATATTTGTTTATCTAAAGATTTCTCAACACCCACCAACCATGTAATTTCTAATTTTTTTTTTTAATGTGACATGTGTCTTGCAGGATCCTAGTTCCCCAACCAGGGATCTAACCCAAGCTCCCTACCCATGCTCCCGACCCAAGCCCCCTACCCATGCTCCCTGCAGTGTAATGCAGAGTCTTAACCAGTGGATCACCAGGAAAGTCTCAATTTTTTTTTTGGGGTCTTTATTCTCTACTCTCCATTATTTGAATCAGTTGAAACTCAGTCAAGAATCTACTCCTCAAGAATAGAGGAGGCTCAGGCAGTAAAGAATCCTCCTGCAATGAGGGAGACCTGTGTTTGATCCCTGGGTTAGGAAGATCCCCTGGAAGAGGGCAGGACAACCCACTCCAGTATTCTTGCTTGGAGAATTCCCATGGACAGAGGAGCCTGGCGGGCTACAGTCCATGGAATTGCAAAGAGTCGGACACAACTGAAGCAACTTAGCATATAGCACATAGTTCTTCTATCCAGGATAGAGAAGGGCTTTCCTCTATTCAAATGTCCTGGTAGACTAGGTATCTCTCCTCCCATCTCCAATAGTATCATCTGTGTACTTTCACTGTACTCTCTGGCAATGTGTGGTGATATTGATTTATTTTTTGTTTTTCTTGCATTTTCTAAGTTTTTATGAATTATTTATGGAGACAATTCAATTAAAGATTATTCATACTTTATCACATATTTATTTACAATGAATTATTTATGGAGACAATTCAATTAAAATTATTCATACTTTATCACATATTTATTTACAATTTACATATCCATTTACAATGGATACGTGATACTATATCACATATCCATTTTTGTTCTTCATTTATTTGTGCATTTCTGGTACCATTTTCCATTTTCCTTCTGTCTGAAGACATCTCTCAGTGTTGGGTCTTTACTGTGGATCTAGCTGGCAAATATTTTCTCAATTTGTGTTTGCATTGGAGTTTCTTCAGTTTGCTGTCACTCTTAAAGAATATTTTTTCTGGGTATAGAATGTGAAGGCAGTTGTTTCGTTTTGATGCTTTCCCCTCAGTACATTAAAGATATCAATCTGTGATCTCCAGGTTTTCTGTATTTATCTTGTAAAGTCAGCTTTCAGTCTTGTTGCTGCCCTTTTGATGGTGAGATGCCCTGTTTATTTGGCTATTTTTAAGATTTCTTTTTAGAAAGATTTTTTTTTCCCTCTCTCTTCAGTTTCCTTAGTTAGTTGTACTTTTGCATCTAAGTGACTTTTCTTTATACTGTTTCTGGTTTCAAACTTCTATTGGTAGATTGATGTCATCCATTGGTTGTAGAATTTTTGATGCCATTATCTCTTCAAAAATTGCATTTTCCTTGTTCTATATCTCTTCCTTTCTGTGACTAAAATTGCACTGTGGTACAACTTAGAATATTTGTGTATCACCCATACTTTTTCTTCATGCTTAAATCTGGATATAGTCTATGAGTTTATATAGTCCAACTAATTAATCTTTCTGCCATGTCAGTTCTTCATCTTAATTACTATATATTTTAAGTTCTAGGAATTTAATTTTCTTCTTTTCTATTGATTCAAGTTCTCTGGTGAGAATGTCAATATTGTCATGTATATTTTATACCATCTTAATTAGTTATTTTTAAAGATCAAGGCTGATAACTTCAGTATCTTTGTCTTTTGTAACTTTTTCTATGATATTTTCCTTTAGTCCCATTCATAGGTATACCTGGCAAGTTTTGCTTAAATTCCAGAAATTTGTATGAAAAATTGGAGTCACTCTGGATGATGTCACCTCTCTGCAGAGAGGATTTACCCAGTCCTCTGGTAGGATGCAGAGGAGCAGAGGAGCTCAATCCAATCAGAGGCTAAATTCACCCTGTGCTGTGTTGCAGTCTGTAATGATGGTTCTCTCTCTGATTTCCCTAAGGTTTAATTGCCTAGAGTTTCCAACTAAATGTCTGAGTTTTTAAAAATGTTTTCTCATTTCTAGGACCTAACATGTAATTTTGACTCCCAAACAATGTGGCATGTTCAAAATGTCTTGTGGGGAAAACTGATGCCAAATGTTGGGCTTGTTTGTTTGAGTTTACCATATCTCTGGGATTATCCAGGCTGCCACAGCACTACTAATCTCATATGTTTGTCTTCCCGGCTCTGGGACTTGTCTCAAACTCTGCTGTCTGCTCTACACCTTAGTAGAAACTCTGCCTAGATGTTGACCTCATGCTCTCTTCCTGAGAAGAAAGAGGCGGGCTGAAAATTGAGATAATCTCAATTAACTTTTTCTTAGGCCATATGCTTCGCAATTTCTAATGTATTCCAACAAGTTTTAACGATTTTATATGTGTTTCTTACTTTTACGTTGTTGTTTGGAATATTAGTTGAGTACAAACTATTTCATCATAACCAAAGCAAAAGTCAGTCATCTGCATTTTTAAAACATATTCTGCATTTTTAATATGGAGAATGTAACCATTTCTATATTTTAGATTATTTTTCCAGGCTTGTCTAAGAATTTACAAAGTATATTCTTTTTTATTCATCAATCTCTTGTTCACTGACTTACAAAGCTGAGCAGCTGACTTAATGAAATTCTGACTGCATGGTGTTTGTTGACAACTCTCTCCTATCTAGCTTAGCTAGGTTACCTTTAGTCATCAGCTCTTTGTATTATATATATGAATTGTTTTATATGTCGGTTTTGGTTATTTTTTGGGAGGGCTCCTTTATCATTTATTGTTACCTGCTGCTGCTGCTGCTAACTCGCTTCAGTCGTGTCCAACTCTGTGCACCCCATAGACGGCAGCCCACCAGGCTCCCCCATCCCTGGGATTATCCAGGCAAGAACACTGGAGTGGGTTGCCATTTCCTTTTCCAATGCATGAAAGGGAAAAGTGAAAGTGAAGTTGCTCAGTCGTGTCCGACTCTTCGCAACCCCATGGACTGCAGCCTACCAGGCTCCTCTGTCCATGGGATTTTCTAGGCAAGAACACTGGAGTGGGGTGCCATCATCTTCTCCATTATTATTACATAGTAGAGGTTATATTTTGGTGATATAATTTTCCCTGTTAATCTGCTTTCTTTATTTGAATACTGTTATAGATGCACGGAGTATATATATTTGAAAAAATGGATTGCTCCTTTTATTTTTCAGGAGTTTTCTTTCATATTTTAGAAGTATAAATTTATTTAGAAGTATTAATTTTAGGATAGGTATTCCAAGCTCTTTATGTCCCTCTTTTGCTGTATATATATATATATATATATATATATATATATATACACACACACACTACTTGGGATTTTTTTTTCATCAGAACTATAATGAATAAAAGTAAAAGGATTCATTCACAAACTCCTAGTATTGATATGTTTATAGTACTAAATATTGCCTTTCAGGTATATTGTTTTGATATTACTTATTGAAGAGATCAAAATGCCAACATCTGCTGGATCATTGAAAAAGCAAGAGAGTTCCAGAAAAACATCTATTTCTGCTTTATTGACTATGCCAAAACCTTTGACTGTGTGGAACCCAATAAACTGGAAAATTCTGAAAGAGATGGGAATACCAGACCACCTGACCTGCCTCTTGAGAAACCTGTATGCAGGTCGGGAAGCAACAGTTAGAATTGGACATAGAACAACAGACTGGTTCCAAATAGGAAAAGGAGTACATCAAGGCTATATATTGTCACCCTACTTATTTAACTTATATGCAGAGTACATCATGAGAAATGCTGGGCTGGAGGAAGCACAAGCTGGAATCAAGATTGCTGGGAGAAATATCAATAACCTCAGATATGCAGGTGACACCACCCTTATGGCAGAAAGTGAAGAGGAACTAAAAAGCCTCTTGATGAAAGTGAAAGAGGAGAGTGAAAAAGTTGGCTTAAAGCTCAACATTCAGAAAACGAAGATCATGGCATCTGGTCCCATCACTTCATGGGAAATAGATGGGGAAACAGTGGAAACTGTGGCAGACTTTATTTTTTGGGGCTCCAAAATCACTGCAGATGGAGACTTCAGCCATGAAATTAAAAGACGTTTACTCCTTAGAGGGAAAGTTATAACCAACCTAGACAGTATATTACAGAGATATTACTTTGCCAACAAAGGTCTGTCTAGTCAAGGCTATGGTTTTTCCTGTGGTCATGTATGGATGTGAGACTTGGACTATAAAGAAAGGTGAGCACAGAAGAATTGATGCTTTTGAACTGTGGAATTGAAGAAGACTCTTTAGAGTCCTTTGGACTGCAAGGAGATCCAACCAGTCCATCTTAAAGGAGATCAGTCCTGGGTGTTCATTGGAAAGACTGATGTTGAAGCTGAAACTCCAGTACTTTGGCCGCCTGATGTGAAGAGCTGACTCATTTGAAAAGACCCTGATGCTGGGAAAGATTGAGGGCAGGAGGAGAAGGGGATGGCAGAGGATGAGATGGTCGGATGGCATCACAGATTCAATGGACATGGGTTTGGGTGGATTCCGGGAGTTGGTGATGGACAGGGAGGCCTGGCATGCTGTGGTTCATGGAGTCCCAGAGAGTTGTACATGACTGAGCAACTGAACTGAATTGAAAGGAATTGTAGATTTCAAAGTAGTATGGTATTTGATTTTCTATTGGCTATACATATTTGTTTTTATTCCTATATATCCTTTGCTATTATTAATGGAATTTCTTTGGCATTGCATTTTGTGAGTTGCAATAAAGCTCTTTATTGAATGGTTTAAAAATTCTCATACCTTATCTGACAATTTGCTTTCTACTTTGGTTTTAATCCTCATTATTTTTTAAATGTACTTAAGTTTTGCTTCTTGTTTTTAAATTAAGCTATGGAATGATGCTGGTTGGAACTAACAGTAACTTAAGGATGTTCAATCAGATACAAGAAAGTAATGCCACTCTCATCTCTTCCTATTTAATAACTTTGTACTCCTGTTTCAGACCCTATTTTTTGAGCCAAGTGAAAGTGAAAGTTACTCAGTCGTGTCTGACTCTGCAACCCCATGGACTGTAAGCCTGCCAGGCTCCTCTGTCCATGGAATTCTCCAGGCAAGAAAACTGGAGTGGGTAGCCATTTCTTTCTCCAGGGAATCTTCCTGACTCATTGAATGAACCCTGGTCTCCTGCATTACAGGAGGATTCTTTAATATCTGAGTCACCAAGGAAGCCCTTTTGAGCCAAAATATCTCCCAAATAACTTGAACATTAAGTATAATGGTTGTTGATATTTTGTCATATTCCTTAAGTAATCACAGATATACTCTTCAGATTCTAATTAAACAATTATTTTTCTCAGCAGTAAGTGTTCAATTGGGTTAAATGATACCTTATGTCTTTCAACAGATCTTCATATTATGAATAATTTTATTAAGCTACTTGATGTGATGATCTATTTATTAAATATTTTAACATTTTCTTTAAGCTTTTATTCATCACATAAAAGGGACATGGCACTGGTGACTTTTAAATATACTACTGAATGTTGCTTTCTATTTTTTGTTTAACTTTAACATTTTGTGCCTAAAAATATCTGTCTGTAAATTCCTTTTTAGTGCTACCCTTGTTAGCTCCTAGAATTGAATATGCTCGCTATATGCACAGAATTGAATAGATACTGAGCTATTTCTATATTCTTGAAAATCTTATACTGTATCTGTAACTAGTTATTTGAGAGTTTTTATAGATAAAACCATCTGAACACAGAGCAAGTTTTGTAAGATACTCCCTTGACAATTTTCTCAATTTCTTTCATTGTTATTTGGACTTATTCAAATTTTCTGCTTTTTTTGAGGCAACTTTGGTAATTTCTAGTTCACAGGAACTATCCATTTTATTGAAAATTTTATCTTAGTGCCATATGGAACAATGTTTTTTAAAAATTTCCATTACAAAGAAATGGTTTATTTCAGTTGTCATCATTTTGTCTTTAATCTTGTTGTTTGTCACATTTTTCCCTTTGGGCATTATGTTGATTAAACAAAACAAAACAAACTAAAACAGAAAAATATGTTCTTAATTTTGACCAAAGAACTTGATATTAAGATAGGAAGCAACATATTATTGTCAGCTACCTTAGTGAACTGCAATGTTAATAGGTTCTTCTTCTTTTTATTTTTAATGATATGGAGCTGCGAGTTAGATTCTTGTATTTAGCATTTCTCACGCTTCCTGATTCCCATTAGGTAGAATATTTGGAGAATAAAAATCTCCTAGGGTGCTAATTTAGGAAATATGAAAAAATCAGCAGAACTAAGGGTGATTCATGCAACCATTGGAGTTTTACACCACCTGTACACAATGACTAAAGAACGCATTAGAGTCCCTGTTCTAAGATGTTCTTTCTGCCATCAAAAATATGTTCCTTTTAATGTGTATTTGTGCGTCCCAAGTGTTTCTTGTCCTGTCCCTGTTTCTAATCTTTCTTGTTGCTTTTCATCCACTGTGGCATCTCTACTCTACCTCACTCATTCTGGCCCATCTTTATCCTTCTCTGTAGTCCTCTCTCCATCTCTGTAGTCAGTTCAATTTGCTTTGCTGGCTACATGTCTTGAATTTCCCTTAAATTAGAGCTGAACTATCAGTAAATTTAACTAAGACTTCTCACTGAGGCTAAATAGTATATGTTGAGGGGAGATTAGTTTGAACATTCACATTTGCTTAATTCTGTATTTTCAATGTGGTGAGTTGGTAAAAGCATTCCAAATAACTGACATGTGTTATTCCCCTTGATGTATTTCTAGGAATTTTTTAATGTATAATGAAGAATGGGAAGGCAAAGAATGGAATTTATCGTCTGGAAGTCTCACCATAGAATTTAGACTTCATCAGGAAAGATGCTCTTTATCCCATTAGTATTCTAAAGCCCTTCCTCTCTCAATGTCAAAAGATATAAACTCAATGGAGAGGTGGAGACACATCTGCCATGGAATTTTCCAGGTAAGAATACTGGAGTTTGTTGCCATTTTCTTCTCTAGGGAACCTTTCTGACCCAAGGATTCAACACTTATCTCTTGCATTTCCTGCATTGGTAGGGCAGATTCTGTACCACTGGGCCACCTGGAATCCCAGTGGAAGATTATTATGGTTCAATAGAATATATATTGGTTTAAATTTAAATAGAAGGTGCAGGGAAAGCTTCTGAGGCTGTTTTATGTCTAAAAATAAAAGTATTTATCAAAGCATAGAGGGAAAATAACACTGCAGACAGAAATACTGGTATTAAAGGCATTGGTGACCAGAGTAGACAATGGAGGCAATTAATAAAGAGCAGTCTGAGATGATGGAAGACAAGAGATCATGAAGAAGAGATTGCAGAAGAGCATTATAACCTCACTTTGTTATCCCAGAAAGCTATCAAGTTGAGACCACACCCCTGATAAAATCATGTTAGCAGTTAAATGAAACAAATAAATATAAAATACAATACAAGCATAAGCACAATCCACACCTTTAATAAATGTTACCAGACTCTACCCAATTAAGTCTAACTCTAGAGATATTTGCTGTAATTAAGCAAAGGATGAACACTGCAGTTATTTTAGCAGCTTCTTTCTTCCAAGAATACTGTAATAAACACCACAGGATTTTCCAGGCAATGATGTGCAGAAAGAATCCAGAAAGCCCACAAGAAATTAAAAAATGGATGACTTGAGGCTGATAAGAAGTTATGCCAAAGGCCTGGAACTTTAGTTGTTGTCATTTCAAGTGGGAATTATGTGTAAGATGAAGAAGGGAAAAAGCCTAGTTTTCTGTTATGACACTTAATTTTCTCTAAATATTTGTTTAACTTATTTAAAATGAAACTTTCTTTGTGCTCCAGTATATTTATGTTGGGTAACACAATTAAATGTAAAGTAGAATAAAGCTCTTAATGATGCAACCGAAACAGAGATCAGCTAAGGCTTTTTCTCTTAATTTTGGTAGACATGTATCCTTTTGAGAATCTGATAAGTTTGGGACCCTATTTTGTAAAAATGTGCAAATACAACCTCAGAGATTTCACTGACATTCTGAAGCCCAATCATGTATAGCCAAAATAATAACTGCTTTTTAAAGGTAGCAAAAGAAAGTATTTGTGAGTTTCTAACTCCATAAATTTGCTATTTGAGACCATTAAAGTTGACTCTGAGGTTTTTAAATACTGAATTAAAAAAGGGAATGCATTTAATCCAGTGTCAGTGCTATTTGAAGATTCTTATTAACAGCATAAAGATTAATTTAGCTGATCTATGCTGGGAAAGATTGAAGGCTGGAAGAGTAAGGGAAATCAGAAGATGAGATGGTTGGATGGCATCACCGACTCGATGGACATGAGCTTGAGCCAGCTCCAGGAGTTGGTGACAGACAGGGAAGCTGGCTGTGCTGCAGTCCATGGGATCACAAAGAGTCAGAATGGCTGAGCAACTGAACTGAACTGAATTGATCATATGCCAGAAAACAGTGTGATTTCCATGCCTTCTGAACAGGGAACAGAATAAGCCCTAGGAATCCATGTGTTTTCTTCTTCCTCACTCATTTAAAAACCAGTCCTTGGTTGATACATGAGGGCTCAGATATCAGACTGAGTGCCCAAGTTGAGAGACCAAACACTAGTCGGCTTTTTTATTTACTTGGGGCTTAGGACTCCCTCTTAGGAGACTAAGCTCTTTTCCTGAACCCCTACCTCAAGAGTAAGGGTTGATATCTCTCTTTTTGGGCTTCTTGAAGACATCCATTCAATCCTCTAAAATTAAGCATGTGTGTGTATTTGCTTCAGTCGTGACCGACTCTGCGACCCTATGGACTGTAGCCTGCCAGGCTCCTCTGTCCACAGGATTCTCCAGGCAAGAACACTGGGGTGGATTGACATGCTCTCCTCCAGGGGATCTTCCCAACCCAAGGATCAAACCCACATCTGTTATGTATCCTGCATTGGCAGGCAGGTTCTTTGCTACTGGCACCACTTGGGAAGCCCCAAATTAAGCATAAAACTATAACAAGAACAAAAAGTAATATTTATGGTCAGAACTGCTTTCATCAGTTCAATGAGAGACTATTCTTCAGATCTTGGTAATTCTCTCAAAGCTGAATTAATATCTTGCCTATAGTCATGTTTTAGTTAAATAATTAGTTAGCAATTGAGTGCAAGGATATCTGAGGCATAAATATAATGCAGACCAGTACTTCCAGTGGAACGGCTCCAAGGATAATAGTTCCACAGTCTAGGTAGAATAAAATCATAATCTCTAGTTGAGTTTTAAAATGTTAGTATTTATTCATTGAGTGGCATGGTACTGGGATCAATCCTCTGCTTTTATCCAAGTAGAGATTTTGTCAGTGGCCTCAATTAAAAGTGAATATCACAAACAAAGTTTCTGCCATGCACTGTGAATTAAAGCACAAAAAATCCAGAAATTTTGTTAGAAATAGCAAGACACATAAACACTAAGAGAGCTTCTATTGATGAAGAAGTCTCTGGGGAGCAAAGGAGGCACCAATAATTCCAGGAAGCAAGTAATGACTAAAACTCACTTAAGGGAAAGTTTTCTGATGGATGATAGATTTTCTTATTACAGCCATTATTTTCTTATTGATGAAGATTTCCTTACACAAATGGGCTAAATTGTAACAGCAAATGGTCAGAGAAACATCAGCCTATCTTTTATCAACACAGTATTGTGTTAAACCATCTTTATTATTTGATAAAAATAATATCTAAGCAAATCAGTACAGAGATAACTAATGTTTTTAAGCTTGTACTATGTAATAGGAACCTATTGTGTATGATGGTTAATACGATAACTACAGTAGGTAGGTCTCTTTTTTGGGGGGGCAGAATTAGGAGATATTTATTTAAATAGATTTTGGAAATGCTAGGAATCTATTAAGAATTTTTCTTTGTTGGAATAAATTGTTGTATTTGTTCAGTGTTCTCAATTATAACAGTCTTTATGCTCTGTCTTATGAAATTTTAGTCCTAAATAAAAAGGAAATATTTCTAATCCTGACAGAGGAAAGGAGTTTTAGTGAGATATTCTAACTTATCTATAATCAGAAAAGCTTTGTAACATTTGCTGGTTCTCAAAAACTCAGGGTTAGTTTCCTCAAACACCAATATTGGAGAAAATCATTTTTATTTTATAGACACAGAGCTACAGCTTGGAAGCTAGCCTAATGTGGAATCATGGAACTTGTATTTGTAAAGACAAAATTTCCTGGATGTAAATTTAATTAAGGACTTAATCTATGTTTTCCAAGAAAAGAAAAACTATCTTCAGAGGATAGGAAGGACCAGAAGACAAGAAGAGCTTAGGCAGAGCATAGAATTGGCTAGACAATACACTGGCAATTGGAACAAGTTATAGGAATGCACAATATCCATTTATGGAACCAGAAAGACACAATAAGGAAAATACTGGAAGTTGTCTGTCAGTGACTCAAGGTATATATTTGGAGTTAAGACTGTCTATTAAAGAGGAAGAACTGAACTGTACAATTTATAGCACTGAGGCAGAATTAGGGAAAGAGCAAGAGAAAAAAATGATTGACGACTACTGGAGAAGATGATCAAGAAGAAAGCAGGAAGGAGGAACTCCTAAGGTGATATTACACGGCACAAAAGTAGCTTTATGGTCTTGGACAATTAGCAGATGCCCTTCAATGCAATCTGTGAATCTGTCTGCTAAGCAGAGTTTCTGAAAAGAAAGGATGGACCAATCATTTTTAGAAATATATGTAAACAGATTATATATACAGTGCCTTATTCTTTCTGTAGAGGACATTTAGCATGAATAGGTATTTACAAAATTTATTTTTTTTTCTAATTTTATTTTATTTTTAAACTTTACATAATTGTATTAGTTTTGCCAAATATCAAAATGAATCTGCCACAGGTATACATGTGTTCCCCACCCCGAACCCTCCTCCCTCCTCCCTCCCCATACCATCCCTCTGGGCCGTCCCAGTGCATCAGCCCCAAGCATCCAGCATCGTGCATCGAACCTGGACTGGCAACTCGTTTCCTACATGATATTTTACATGTTTCATTGCCATTCTCCCAAATCTTCCCACCCTCTCCCTCTCCCACAGAGTCCATAAGACTGTTCTATACATCAGTGTCTCTTTTGCTGTCTCGTACACCGGGTTATTGTTACCATCTTTCTAAATTCCATATATATGAGTTAGTATACTGTATTTATGTTTTTCCTTCTGGCTTACTTCACTCTGTATAATAGGCTCCAGTTTCATCCACCTCATTAGAACTGATTCAAATAAAAGCAAAAATAAACAAATGGGACCTAATTAACCTTAAAAGCTTCTGCACATCAAAGGAAACTATTAGCAAGGTGAAAAGACAGCCTTCAGAATGGGAGAAAATAATAGCAAATGAAGCAACCGACAAACAACTAATCTCAAAAATATACAAGCAACTCCTACAGCTCAACTCCAGAAAAATAAAGGACCCAATCAAAAAATGGGCCAAAGAACTAAATAGACATTTCTCCAAAGAAGACATACAGATGGCTAACAAACACATGAAAAGATGCTCAACATCACTCATTATCAGAGAAATGCAAGTCAAAACCACTATGAGGTACCATTTCACACCAGTCAGAATGGCTGCGATCCAAAAGTCTACAAATAATAAATGCTGGAGAGGGTGTGGAGAAAAGGGAACCCTCTTACACTGTTGGTGGGAATGCAAACTAGTACAGCCACTATGGAGAACAGTGTGGAGATTCCTTAAAAAACTGGAAATAGAACTGCCTTATGATCCAGCAATCCCACTGCTGGGCATACACACTGAGGAAACCAGAAGGGAAAGAGACACGTGTACCCCAATGTTCATCGCAGCACTGTTTATAATAGCCAAGACATGGAAGCAACCTATATGTCCATCAGCAGATGAATGGATAAGAAAGCAGTGGTACATATACACAATGGAGTATTACTCAGCCATTAAAAAGAATACAAAATTTATTTTTAAGTTCAGATCAGATCAGTCACTCAGTCATGTCCGACTCTTTGAGACTCAATGAATCTCAGCACGCCAGGCCTCCCTGTCTATCACCAACTCCTGGAGTTCACTGAGACTCATGTACATTGAGTCAGTGATGCCATCCAGCCATCTCATCCTCTGTTGTCCCCTTCTCCTCTTGCCCCCAATCCCTCCCAGCATCAGAGTCTCTTCCAATGAGTCAATTCTTCGCATGAGGTGGCCAAAGTACTGGAGTTTCAGCTTTAGCATCATTCCTTCCTAAGAAATCCCAGGGCTGATCTCCTTCAGAATGGACTGGTTGGATCTCCGTGCAGTCCAAGGGACTCTCAAGAGTCTTCTCCAACACCACAGTTCAAAAGCATCAATTCTTCGGTGCTCAGCCTTCTTCACAGTCCAACTGTCACATCCATACATGACCACAGGAAAAACCATGGCTTTGACTAGACGAACCTTTGTTGGCAAAGTAATGTCTCTGCTTTTGAATATGCGCCACTTTAAAGCTGTTTGCTTTAAAAATAAAATCATCATCCTTGATTGCTTGTGACAGCTATCACAGATAACATACATATATTAAACTGCTATTTCTATAAAAATATAAATTGAAGGAAAATAGATTTTCAATATAAGGGAATATATTTTAAAGATGAAATTACATATAAAAACAATGCCTGACAGCAGTCAAAGTAATGCCCTCCAGAGGCTATCCCACCTGAAAATATGTCAGCTATCAGAGTTCCTAATATAAGGTCTGACATGTATGTACTCAATGAGTATTACTTGATTAAACAAGTTAATTGAGGAAGAGGATGCCAATATTCTTTAAAGTCTTAGTAAATGAAAAACCTTAGGTAAATAAGCCATCTTTATTGCTTTCAGTAATAAACTAAATTTGACAAAGTCTTCCTCCATGGCACATGTTTAAACATTCTAGTAGTCTATATCATATATATGTTCACAGTTGGCATGTTTCAATTTCTCAATTTATTGGAATGAAATTAATGCCACTTAGAAGATACTGAATTCAATTTTCTTTTTAACTTGTAATAATTCAAGGGAACAAAGTCCTTCTATGAAATATTACCCAGAGAAAGAGGAGGCAAAGTGTCTTCCTTGTCTCTGCTCACTTATGTTATTGCCATTAATTTTTCTGAATTTTGTGATAGGCTTTATAAATATCAGAATGAATTAAAGACCCTTGCCTTGATTCCCTCCACTTTATACAGCTGATATAGCTAAGTAAAAATTTAGTAAAAAATTAGTGGTTGCATACTACTTTTGAGAGGACATTTTACTATAAACCATTGTGTACTCTTGATTCAGAAACTGCCTCCTGAGAATTCATTTAATGACTATCATAGAGGGAACAGATATTAAGTATTAGAGTATACTAATTGTATAATAGTATAATAATTGATAATAGTTAAAATGGATAAATATGAAATGCCTCTAAGGTGGCCTGATAAAAATTAAATTGAGTGTGTTTAAAGATAGATACATTATTGTATATAATGTAATGTATAATATACATTATATATAATATATTATAAATATCATATAATATATCATAAATATAATATATAATATATTATAAATATAATATAATATAATATAATATAATCTATCATATATAATATAGACATATACATTACATATATTATATATAATGTATATGTGTGTATATACACACATATATACATACACACATATATATGTACATGAAAGTGAAAGTGTTAGTTGCTCTTTTGTATCCAACTCTTTGCAACCCCATGGACTGTAACCTGTCAGTCTTCTCTGTCTATGGAATTTTTCAGGCAAGAATACTGGAGTGGGTTGCCATTTCCTTCTCCATGGGATCTTCCTGACCCAGGAATTTAACTCAGGTCTCCTAGCATTGAAGGCAGAATCTTTACCATCTGAGCCACCAGGGAAGAGCAACCATTAAAAATGGTGTATAATGGTGGTTCTGTGTATTAATGAATAGTGTCATTATATATGGAGACCTTTTAAACTATAAATTTTTGTGCATAAATATGTATGCCTTTTTTTTTTCCAAAAGAGGAACACAGATACATCATTTATAAAATCAAGTTATCAAAGGGTAACATGGTCAAATGTATAAGAGCAATTTATCATATTGAAAAATATACACAACACAATATTAAAAAATACAGGTTTACAAAGTTTAAAAAATCAGATACCTTGTTTGTAGAAAAACTACATATGTACATGTGTACAAATATAAACACTTAGAATAATATATATGCTAGAAATTGTTAGCAGTGGCTTTCCTTTCTTTTTTCCTTTTGTTTCCTTGTATTTTTCAATACATTCTTGGTCTGAAAAAAATATATATATGACAGAAACCAAAACAATGACAATTTTAATATATGTAAGGATTCATGAGAGAGAGATTAAGAAAGAAAATATCGTAGTAAATTAAGAATAACAAATGCACTTTTCTAATCCACTCCTTTCTATCAAACTGCTTGACCCTCACTAACATGCCATGTCCTTTCATGCTTTCATGATTTGGCATTCAGTAGTTCTTTCTCCTTATCAAGTTTAAGTGAAGGTGACGTCACTCAATCGTGTCCAACTCTTTGCGACCCCATGGTATGTAGCCTACCATGCTCCTCCATCCATGGGATTTTCCAGGCAAGAGTGCTAGAGTGGATTGCCATTTCCTTCTCCAGAGGATCTTCCCGACCCAGGGATTGAACCTGGGTCTACCACATTGTAGGCAGACGCTTTACCGTCTGAACTACCAGGGAAGATTATCAAGCTTAACCTCCAAGGGAATGTCTATCCTTCAATATTCTCAATGTGTGGGATATAGTAAGTGTTTAATATAGATATATTATTGGCTTCGGTGGAGAAGTGGATGAGCTAGTCTGTTCATGCATTGAATATGGCAAGATGGGTAGAATTGAGTTGACACAAAAAAGTAGGAAGACGTTTGACAATGAGATAACTTGAGTCAATCAGGATTAATACTGTTTTCAAGTCAGTAAAAAAAGAAAAAAGGAGATTCTTATAGGGGATTTGGTGTTGAAAAACTCGTAAGAAAACAGTTGGACAGAGAATATGGAGAGACCTACGAAAAAAAAAAAAAAAAAAGCTTAAAATTCTAGAGAAATTTGACCATATCTGGAAAAACCTCCAACCAGTGTATATCATGGAGTTAAGAACAATGTGAGAAGCTTTCCTTTGAAGGAATTCAGCAGGAAATGAATCACCTTCTCACATTCAACTTTATATTATTCCACATGTTTATTTTGTTAAATCTCAGGAATTTTAATAATTCTTCTACTATCTGGCAGTGTCTTTAATGTTTCTTGTAATGTTGCAACCAACTGATATCCTTATATATATACCCACACCCTACACTCACAAACCCATGCCTACATCAGCCCTTTTTTATGTGGCAGAAGGCAATTTTATTTAATCATGGCTGTGATTGATAGTTACACATTCACAATTGATTGCTTCAATACCTGCTCATAATCCTACAATATTAAAGAGAATCCCTTAACATTTACTCTTGATGTTCTTTAGAAAGCAAATATATTTCTGTTCCTGAATAAAACAGTGAGTATTAAAGATTTAGATAAATTACACTGACTGCTGCCAGTGGTGTTCCCTGCAGTGAATTAAAAAAATACATTTAACATGAAAACAAGGAACAGATGTTATTTTCACAGTCATTGTTCAAATGGCTCCAGTGAGCTGCATTTTCCCCTAGTGCTCCCTTGACTTCTAGAGAGGATGACTTATGGGGTTTTTATGTCTTGAAAGAAATAGGGTGGCAATGGTGATGATAATTAAACTCATAATCATAATTTAAACTATCTTTCTGAAGTTGTCACAATTCAGCAAAATACAAAGAGACAGCTTAGACTTGAGAGCTCTAGATTAGCAAAATTCTTCCCCTAATGCTGTGCTGTGCTTAGTCATGAGTCTGACTCATCGTGACCCCATGAACTGTAGCCTGCCAGTCTCATCTGTCCATGGGGATTCTCCAAGCAAGAATACTGGAGTGGGTTGCCATTCCCTCCTCCAGGGGATCTTCCTGACCTAGGAATCAAGCAGGTGTCTCCTGCACTGCAGGCACATTCTTTACAAGCAGAGCTACCAGGGAAGCTCTCTTCCTCTAATATTGTGGCACAAAGCCATGAGAATTTACATGTCATATTATTAAGGAGAATCAAGAGGCATTGTGCTGCTTTACATTCCATTATAGTCCATTTAGGATAAGTGATGAGAAGAGTCTTGGAAAAAACCACTCCATCTCTTCAGATTTAATCTAGGATGTAAAAATCCACTGCACTGGATAGATTGTCTTTCAATAGACCAGACTTGAGGATGTGATGAATGATTTCTCCTTAACATCAAAATAGCACAGACACATACTATTGAGACGATCTCACTCCATATGTACAGTGTGATCTAAATAGTGACACTTTTACCAGATATCCACCCTTGTTGGTTTCAAGGAACATCAGCATATAAGGAGAAAGTCTTTTAATTAGTTTAATAACAAATACATGCATGCTAAGCCGCTTCAGTCGTGTCTGACTCTTTGGGTCCCTATGGAACATAGTAGCTCACCAGCCTCCTCTGTAATAGGTGAAAGATTATATGTGGGTTTGATAAATAAGGATTTTTTTCCCCCAGAATAGACCTTTTCTCATGTTATATATTAGACATAAAGTGGTTGTTAAGTGAGAACTAAATTTTTTAAAAATGGTGTAGTTGAAAGAAAATAGAAAATACTCTTTAGGTCTAGACACATGGGATTTGAGTTATAATTTGCCATCTGAGTGCTAAATGGTTTCAGGAGATTCAAAGCCTCATTTTCTCATCTATAAATTTGTGTAAAAATATATAACTTCTAGAGCTGATACAAAGATATAATTGGGTAAATTCAAATATAACTTAAACAAAAGAGTGTATTCTTTTCCTGCTTTTGTCTGTCTATTGCTTTACTAAGCATAACCTTCTAGTGACAGCCCCTCCACTTTCAGTCAGACCTTTTCCTTTGGCTTGAAATATCTGTTTCTTACCACCTTTCTCTAGTCTCCATTTCTTCTAACTAGCTACTTCTGCTTGCTCCATAAAGGAAAAGTACTTTTTTTCCCCTTGAACTACTAACATCCTCATTTCTGAAAACTTCCTGGATTTTGCAGTCTTGCAGATTAAGACTTATGTTATGAATGTTCCATCCATCCTTTCTGCCAGAACCTGACACAATGCCTTTCTGGTGGTGATGCTTCATATTATACCCTAATTGACTGATGACTGATTAAATGTATGATGATTAAATGAATGAATGAATGAAGTCTTTATATAAAATATCTACACCTCAAGTGCTCTCATATACATTCTTTCAAGAGGGAGGGAGTGTATTATTTTTATCTAAAATGATAAGAGCAGCTACTAATTTTTGAGCTCCTAATATGTAATATTAATTATAATATTACATATAAAAATAAATATAATATCTTTATAAAAGCCACTCATAACAATATGTAATATGTTATGAGTGGCTTTTATAAAGATATATATAGCAACCCTGAAAGCTGAATATTATCTTAATATCACAGAGGAGGAATGCATTCTTAGAGCAGTTAATTGACAATGCCAGTATCACACAGCTAATATTCACTAATGCTGAAGTTTGAACCGGGTTCATATCTATACTCTGTATTTCTAGATTTTATGTTAGTAACTGAAATGAAGTCCTCAAGACATTTTTTGATTAGGATATGATTCAGGGTGAGAACCAAAGCTAGAATCTAGGTCTTGTGGGAAAAAATCAATAGGAGGAAGTGAGAACAGAGTAAGAGATGGGTATTTTAATGTTAAGCTAGATGGACAACCAGAGGTTACATAAAAAAGAAAGTCAATGACTTTCTGCTAATATATCCCTCAAATCTATATCCCTTCCTATAAATATGGCTCAAGATAATTGCTCTCATTCTGAAAAGTACAGTTCTCTGAACTAAAGACAGGGATATAGAAGAATATCCTTCAACTCCTCATCACTTAAGACACAGTTGGAGGAGCAGGCAAGATTTTCAGAAGTCTTTCTAGGTTTAGTTTTGCATTTGCTCTCTGGTGCTGTGGGCCAAGAAAGAGCATTCATTCATATAAAGATGAATAAATCCCTGAAGAGAGGAAAACTACATGATCTCTTGCTTGGATTACTGCAATAGCCTCCAAAAACAATTTCCTGCCTGCACTCTTGCCATTTCATAATCTTTTACCCA